>NC_141685.1:1831268355-1832735156 GCF_964263255.1 Lissotriton vulgaris
ACACTCAAGCCCTTTTCTGGGATCCCTTCCAGTTTTAAATAAAAAGGTAATTAGTTATTGGTATAAGTTTGGTGTCTTCCTAGATTTATTGTCGAAGAAGGGTCTAGGGCTTTCGGCCCTCATTAAGTTTCGCATTTGCTTTTCCAGGGAATTGTTAGGTGGTCCATAGGCCACCAATCGGACCCTCTTGGGTGTGTGATTTGGTTTGAATCTAACATTTCTACCCCTGTCGAGTCATTAATGGCCTTAGAGTTAGAAGGCTAGTCAAGCTCCTCATCTAGGAAGTCATTATCTGAGTCTTAAGAGGATCGAAGATATACTCGTCCTCCTCATCCTCAGGGTATATATCGTAGGGGTAGGCTTCATTTCCAGTATGTAGACTGTGGTCCTTTGTGCCATGAAGGCCAGTTGATCTTTTCGTGTCAGAGTTGACACCTGAACTATTTGTGCCAATAAGGCTGCTCTTGCTTGTTGAGCCGCTATGGGTACCAAGGTCATTTGGGTTTTATCCCCCGCTTTTACTTCCACCCTTTTTTTTAAACAGTAGGTATCTAGTAAACTAAGGGACTCTTTCACGTTAAGCCTGTTGTCATGGCAACGCTTGCTACCGGTATAGTAGGAGACCTCTTTTTATTTCTGTTGCTGTGCTCATGCGTCATTCCCCCCTCAGCTCGCAGCTTGGTATGGGTGTCTCCATGGGACACAGTCCAATCACTTGGCTCAGCTTGTGAGCTCTCATGTGTCAGTGGAGCCAAAACTCAGGTTTCCCCATCTAGATGGTTCGGGGACAACAGGCGGAGAGTGTTCAGACGGCTAGAAGATGGGTTGTGAGAGACTGCAATGGGAGATTCGGATTGTGCGCACGCTCGGCTAGCCGTTGTGTTTTTTTTGGGAGGAATTGAATTCCGAAGGCCAGATCAGGGGTGATCTCCATGCTTCAGCGGAAATTGAACGGGAAGCAGGCAAGTGCTTCAAAAGTCCCAAGAATAGACGAACGTTATTATTAAGTTAAAATGACAATTTATTATTAAGTTAAAAATGACAATGCTTGTTTGGCAATTAACTAATGAGTATAGGTGAGATGATGTTTCCCTGCAAGGGTATAAAAGGAAATAGGAGAGTAGGAACCCAACCAAAAATTGGAAGAGTCATTTTTTAAAGAGAAGAAACAAACCCGATTCAAATACCTTGTGTAGCCTGTTATAGGAAAAGGTCTTAGTTAAAGTTATATGTAATCATTTAAAAAAAGGTATAAAGTCAGAGCCGCCTAGTGGGAATACTTAACTGTTCAGGAGCAGCGAACAAAAGAGGATGATGCATAGTTACATTGTTGTTATGTTGTTTTTCTAAGTTCTATGGAATATTTTACTTGTGATGTAATACGTGTTCTTTAAAGGGCTGCATGTTGGGGCAGCAATAAAAGTTATTGCATAATGGTGGCCTCTTGTCTTATATTGAAATGTTCTGCATTTCTTTCACTATTTATGGTTCAACTCGTTCTGGGGTAACTCGTTTATCTGAGGCTGAGAATAATTCATCTCAAAGAAAGAGAGAGGGACCCAACCACCAAATGAGAGGGGTACCAACAGAGACCTAAGTCACAAAAAGAATCCCCTTTGGGTAAATTCGTACTCACCACACCACTTTTGTACATGCAGCCTCTGTACACCAGTAGGATGACAATGAACAAGGAGGAAATGTAATCAAACAAATGTAAACATGGATTAAAATGCAAATTTCTTCACAAAGTCTATTCAGAAAATCAAATGGACCATATAAATCAAAATACACAATACATTTCATAAAAAACTAATAGTCCCTACCAGAACTGCATAAAAACTTTAGCAACATCGGCAGAAGGAAAGACGACAATATTCTAGTCACATTTATAAAAAAGTTTGTACAAAAACCTAATTTCTTACACACAACTGGGAACACATGAAGGAAATATAATTCATTTTTCCAGAGAAAGCTACTAAATCAAATGCAAATCAATTGTAATCACTGTAGATATTATTTCAGGTATTTTATCCGATACAATAGTCCCCACAGATTTTATGTAGTTTTCTCTTCTATAAGCATTGGCGCGTTTCGGTGGGCACTAGTATATGGCCATCATCTTCTTCAGGATAACAACATTAATTCTCAATAACAATATTAGAATCCGTATAGCCAGGGTGCAAATAGCCTCCAGAAAGGGCTACCAAATGGTACTTGAAATATCAAAACCGCCAACCATTATGGCACAAGACAACACTATCCTGCGCTGGGACTTTGGGACTTATCCATCACTATAATATGATTAAGTCAACCGGAACCATAAGAGATACCTAGTATTTAAATTACGTTCCTCAAAGCAACGCGGTCTGTTAAAATCCTGTACTTAGGTAAGAAACAGTCCCAGACCAAGATCTGTATCCAAGTCAAAGACTATACCACGGGGTATTCGCCTTCAGTAGTCCATAAATATCATTTACACCTATTTACGGACTACCGGAGGCGTAAACCCCGTGGGATAGTTCTGGGTGACTTAATCGTATTTTAGTGACGGATATGTTTGTAGTGTACAGAGCAGGATAGTGTTGTCTTGTGCCATATTGGTTGGAGGTATTAATATTTTCAGTACCGTTTGGCAGCCCTTTCTGGAGGCCATTTGCCTAAAGTGCAAGAACGCATATTTAGTCCTACTTTTCGTGCACTAACTTTAAAACTTGTTTAACCAACCACCTGCGGGCACCTGTTCATAACAGCAACAGTTGACTTGCAATCTCTGACACCCGTCTCAACAAACCTTTTCCAATGGGTTGTAAAATAATCGACATTCGCAGTGCATACCCCTTGACACAAGGTGGCCACCTAACTCTTAAAAACCTGAGTGAGGGTCGGACGGGTAAATAATACACTGTCCCTGCCAAACAGTGTGCTTGTAATCTACATGGATTAACAGGACTATCCATCAACGTATTATATAAACTCGCTCTGCTCTCTGCACTGCTGGTCAGTACCCTCCCCTTCCGTCCCTGGACCGTACCACCTGCCTGTAAATCCCTGGTGGCCCACCCCCTAAACCCTATTGTTATGCAAGCACCCCCAACTCTCCAGCATTTCATGCAGCCACCAACCACCCTGCTGCTCCCCCTCCACACCATTGCAGCTCGTCGTTCACTCACAGTCCCATAACTCTCCCTCAGACCGCTCCAAAAGCTCTCACAGTCAGCTGTCATCAGAGCTCTTCCTCTGTTCTCTCACTTGTGATTATCTACCCCAGCTCAAAGTTACCTCTTCTGCCAGTATTTCACTCACTTATCCTGTGAGAAAATGTCAGAGACACAACCCCTCAGGACAATAATAGAATATGACTCCCACCAAAGGCAAAAAGCACTGGCGGAGCCAATAGGCCTCGCCTTTGGAACCTTATAAGTGTTTAGCCATGCAACACTTGATGTTGTTGCACCAAGGATATTGTGCTGGATAACTAAACACTTATAAGGGCCAATGCTTATTATATAGTGGAACCACTATGCTTCATCTCCAAGAGAACAGAATATGCTGTAAGCCTAGCAGTAAGAGAACAGCAGGCATGGGAAATGGGAAATGAGCCTCTGCGAGGCTGTCTTGTTTAATAATAGCCATCAGTAGATTGTCCGGGCACATCCCACCAGAGTACCTTGTCCCTTCAATAAAGCTCTCTATTTACTTACAGGGAGGAGGGCCATAGGCATTCCCCGGGGAAGACTCCGCAATTGACTCCAAATTGAACTTGTTCCTAGTATTTAATGCATATAACCGTGAAATATATTGGGTCCATTCTGCATCAGATATTGAGATGGCTTCTGCCTTAATTCTACTGTCACAGTAGTCAGCTATTAGAGACCAATATATGCGTGAGTTAACAGATTGTGCAACCTCTCTCAATTTAATCCATTTTGAAACCTCCATCCCCCTATATTTGGAAGCCTTCAATCTGGTTCTTACCTGCTTCAATCTATTAATTTCCCATTGCCTAGTCAATGATGCCTGCTTAAATTGGTCCCTTACTAAGTCATTTAATTCTCTGTATAACTTTTTTACCTTTCACTAAGTAACCACTGGGAGGGTAATGCCATTAACTAGTTTTTTACTTCCACATGATCTGAATAGACCCAGATGCTTCTCAAACCAGATGATGGGATTTTCGGACCAATGCTCGCATTTTTAACAAGCCTCCTAAGCATGTCAGATTTTTATTAGACCAAAAAGTATGCCCATTTGTTATATTGTACACAATATTTTTGTTTCTCAGATTCGAAATTTCAAGCATCCTGAGTTTCAAATTGACATCCACTGAGAAAATACTACGGTCGCTCAGGTCTGAGTAAATGCTCCAAAGAGCAGATATAATACCACTATAGTCAATTAGTGACTTCCACCAAGCAGCATAAAAAGTAAGGGAGGCAGGGGAGTGCTTTGGGAATCTCCCATTTAATATGACAAGATCATTAGTTCTCTGAAAATCCAAAAGACTCATCCTTCGCCTATCCGATCTAGTATGGCGTGGCAACGTTATTTCATGGTAGGTTGATACTTCTTCCAACTCTCGGTTGCTGAAGTCCAGAGAAGAATAATTTGAGAGTTTAGCATTACAAAGACCCACCACAATTATTAATGTGCACTCTTCTGAAGTACCAGTTTTATACATGGAAGAAAATATTGAATCAACACTAAAGTCAGATGCCCTCCCAGGTGGAATGGATACATTTACCAGTAAAAGAGTTGAGTACTGACATTGTGTTACATTAACCAAGGTCAGGTTTAACTACATACAAAGATTTGACGGATGGATAAAAACCAGAGGATTCCAGTTAATGCTGCTGCTAAGTAAAATAGCTAGACCTCCTCTTGCATGGGCTTTTACTAGAGGTTTTGCTGCACAACAAAAGACAAACAAATTCTCAAAACTAAAATCTACACAACTCCATATTTCCTGAAGACAGATTAGCTTTGGACCATATGTCATTAAGGAACTTGGCTTAAAGCGCGGGTGTCCTATACGTGCCAAACCCCATTACAGGATGTTTCCCAAGGGGCTACCACTGCAGCATAGGGAATTTAATATTTTCTTTAGAAGCATTCAATGAACCAGCTACCTAACACCATTGGGCCAATTCAACTTCCCCACTGGGTTTGATAGCCCTTTGGTCCTATCCCACAATGTTAATCATTATTTTCCCTATGTTACTACCAACCAAAATTGTAATATCTTTCAGGTTTACAAAAGCCCTGCTATTAGATATTACTGTACTTAAGTTCTGGCCATCTTTCCTATATGATTAAATCTGAGCAACTACTGGCTTCTCATATAAAAAGAAAAATCAATCCCATTTTTCCTAAAATGATCAACCTTCACCAGGATTAACATTTACTTTTGCCGTCCTTCTGCAGAGTGAGGGGCCAGAGCGGAGGAGGAGACCATCAGCAACTGCTTGCCGCACCCGCTTCGCGGGTGCCGCATCGCCACAATTATCGGGACCAGCTTTCTGGGCAGACTCGAGAAGCAGTGTTTTTGGCAGGCAGAGAAGCGCTGCAGGGACTCGCTCTCCCAGGAGTCCCTGCTTGACCGTTTACACCTGGTCTGTGCTCTCTGCCCGACCTGCCCACAGCCCACAGCAGCATTTAAACCTCACAGTGTTTACCTGACAGTGGGATACTTTTGCCATCCTTCTGCAGAGTGAGGGGCCAGAGCGGAGGAGGAGACCATCAGCAACTGCTTGCCGCACCCTGTTCGCAGTTGCCGCATCGCCGCAATTATCGGGACCAGCTTTCTGGGCAGACTCGAGGAGCAGTGTGTTTGGCAGGCAGAGAAGCGCTGCAGGGACTTGCTCTCCCAGAAGTCCCTGCTTGACCGTTTATACCTGGTCTGTGCTCCCTGCCCGACACGCCCACAGCCCGTCACACGCTCTATTTGTTGGACACAGGGCACCGCTGCGCGGGAGTGCACCGGGCGAAGTCCGGGCAAAGGGCGGGCCCTCTGAGGCACGAGGAGGCCGGGCCAGGCCTATACACTAACGTGTTGTGTAAGTTAATATCCGTTTTACATTGTTTACCTCCTGAGTATGGCTGAGATACGAGAAAAATCCACTTCTGGAGGCATTGTTGGGAACATCAAGGGGACCTTGGAAAACTATTTCCTCAAGACTGGCATTGATCTTGATAAGGAGAGTACTTTGGCTGAGCGCAGAGTGGAGCGGCGTCGCTCTATTGAGTGCCTGAAAAGTAGACCAATCTTGGATGGGGTGCCCTGTATTACACCAGCTGGCGCTACTACCCACACAGAGAATGAAGACATTCTTTCTATTGACAATGTTCCTATACTTTCACGTGATACGCCCCTCTCACTTGATTCCCCCAATAGTTTATCTATGAACATTGTACCCCCTCCTGGCGATCCCATTGCAGGCACGGATGTGCTAGTTGAGCAGCCCGTGCTTGTACTTGGAACCGTTAGGAATAAGAAGGCTGGGAAACCAGCCATGCCCAAAGTTCATGGCCCGCCACCCAATAAGAGAAGGAAAAGGGGTGGAGAGCCGCTTAGAAGCAGGATTTAGCACTCTGACTTCGGCAAAATCACCAAGGGGAACACAATACCTACATCTACACTGATTGCCTCTGTACCAAACGTCCAAATTTCAACGGCCCCTACGCATACTGCGTTAACTTTAAAATCCCCTATACAGACTGCACCAACTCCCTCTGGTTTGGCCACCCCCCTGAACCCCCCGACTAAGATAACAGTGCCGGCTGCTCCTCTCGAAGGCTTTGAACACCTAATTAGGTCTTTTGCTTTACCTGTAATAGAGAGGTTGATGAAGGTAGAAGAAAGGCTAGGAGTTTTAGAAATGGCCGTTAACAAATATGTTGCACCATCTAAGGGTCCTGTGAAGCTAGCCCCACCCCCTGTAGCAGCACTGTCACCGCCTGCTCTTGCTGTTGAGATGGGTATAAATAAAACTAGCAAGCTCACAAACATAAAAAAACAGAGGGCAATACCCCCTAAACCGGTCCAACAGTTATCACCTCATACAGCTAGTGAAGTTCTGAAGGAAGGGAATAAATCCCTCATGGGAAATAAGCGAGAGGAGAGGGGAACAACTAGTACAGCTAGGACGGAGAAGGGTAGGGGGCGCCAGGTTGAATTACCCCCTGAAGCGGCCCCTTTTGTGGTTGTTCTGACGGGGGTTCCAACTTTAGAGGTGGGTAAGAGAGAAGGATTTTTCAGCTGAAAAATAAAACCATATATTGGCTTAACCAAAACCGACCACTGCCACCTAATGTTAATGGAGACATTTTGCATGTTCGTCGACTTTCCTGGCTGGGAAACAGAGGGAAAAATATAAAGGGGGATGTAATCATCCTCAACTTTTGAGATCCTGGGGCTGTAAGATATATTTTAGAATGGATCCCTGGGAGCATTGGTAATTCCATTGTTCCCTGTGATCTGACTTACTTTTACCCGAGATCTCTTGTGAACCCTGTATTCCATCCCGGGGCATCGGCGTACCCTCAGATCAAACCAACTATACCATATAACAACTGGTATATGATGCAGGCACCTGATCCCATGATTGCTGAAAACGCATCTAGGTGGGAAACTGTTCCTTTCAGGCGACACATAAATGGAAACAAGAGGCTTGATCACTCGGAAGGAAACAGGAGGATGGATCACCTGCTACCCTTCACCCCGTTGGAGGTCGTAAACAGGTTTGATGCTTTCTCTGATCTTGATGATTGCAATTGACAAGCGGGACTTCCCATCTATAAGCGAGCCGCAAATGTAAACCAGGACGCCAATGTCACACCTATCCCCCCATCGCAAGCTTTGATACTTGAACAAACTATCCAACCTACTGTTGGCAGCTCTTTTGATGATCAATCCTCACTGAATTGTGAGTCTGAGCTGAGGCGAGTCCCTAGTACTTTTACTATCATACCATCCGCCTCCATAACTGGGACCTCGCAGGAGGAGGACAAAGCCTTATGCAAATTCCTTAGTTGGAACGTTGCAGGCTTGAGAGCTAAAAGGAAAATCAATTTTATCTCTTCCTTTGATGTGATAGCCATCCAAGAATCTTGGGAAATTTCAGCAAACACTTGGTTAGATGGCTTTGCCAGCTTCTTTGTACCAGCGACACCCAGCTCAGTGGGGAGAGCTAAGGGGGGACTTATTTTTCTTTTTTCCCTACATCTTGCGGGGTCTTTTAAGCAACTAGAGTCAGGCTCTCCAAATCTTTTGATAGTGGAAAGGACTGTTTCACCGATCTGTACCATCCTACTAATTAATTTTTACAACTCCTGGGATAGGGCAATGGACACTGATCACATTGCATCCCTAGAGAAATGTTTACATAATTTCAGTCTTAATAAGCACACTGCTTTTGAGCTGATCGTATTGGGCGATTTTAATACCCATTTATGTAACCTTCCCTGCTATTTAGGTGAACATGCGGGACCTTTAGGGGCGTCTATTCCCCACTTTGAACATACAAAATCAGGCGAAGCACTGGAAGTACTATTGGCCAGTTTTAATCTTTATGAATCTTTTAACACAGGTGGGGGGGGATAGAGTCCCCACCTATAAAGGTACGGTGCAAGGGTCCATAATTGATTATATATTTACCACCCCTGGGCTAAATACCAAGGCGAAAACCTATAGGACCATTCCCTCATCCTATAGTGACCATAACCCTGTGTTATTGGTGATGTGTTGGGGACACCTTAAACGTGAGCGCTTGGGCCGCCCCCATGTGCAGGCGGTACTTGTGAGTACTGATCAGGGTAGGCGGCTCAAGTGGGGCAATTTGGTCCCAGACGATTTTATGGCAATCCTATAGCCTAAAATTGAGGGAGACATAGAGACATGTTTAAATCAAGAGGCCTCCAACCGTACAATCACACAGGCCTTTGAATCTATATGTGCCCAAATATCGAGGGACCTGATAGTCAAACCCACCCAGAGATTGCCTAGGACATCTAAGTGGTTTGACACCGACTGTTCACGAATACACAGTCGCTTGAAGCGCACGTTAAAAGCCATACCGAGGGACAAGGCTCTTATTGCCAACTTGAGGAGGGAATATAAATTGACCTTAAAGGCTAGAAAAGATGAAATTAAAAGTGAAGCATGGGACAAACTTCTCTCTATCGACGTCTTGCGAGACAGTAAGAAATTTTGGGAGATCATAAATCACCCTTTCTCCGCCAGGGCAGATAACACAGCCACTGACTGCGTTATTCCGGACGAGAAGTGGGTCCTTCATTTCAACGACGTCTATGGTGACAAGAATAGCCCAGCCCCGCACAGCCAAATGGTTGCTCGGGTGTCACCCCGGTAGATTTTTCTGAGGAGGAGGTGTTGAAGGCCATTTTGGAGACTTCTAAAAACAAGGCTCCGGGCCCCGATGATGTACCTGCAGACCTATATAGACATTCTCCGATAATTTGGTCTCAGGTACTAACTAAAGTCTTTAGGGTAGCAAATGACAACGTGTTCCCCAATACCTGGGCGACCTCCATTATAGTGCCAATTTTTAAAAAGGGACAACATGAGGACCCGGGGTGTTACAGACCCATTTGCCTCCTTGACTCTGCCATCAAAATCTTAGGCAGAGTCTTATTGTCTAAACTTAGTGGAAATTTGGAGGTCTGTGGGGGGCTTTCAAACATACAATATGGGTTCAGAGAGAAACGAGGTACTCTGGACCAATGTTTGAATTTGCACCTGCTAATTGCCAAATATGCGGTGGCTGGGGAGGGGTTTCTTTATTTGGCTTTCATGGACCTATCCTCGGCCTTCGATTTGGTAAATAGGTCCAAACTATGGTCAATCCTTCTCGAGATGGGGATAGATCCTTCCCTGGTCACATTCATGGCCTCTTTGCACCAGGAGCTATTTGCCACGGTAAGGGTCACAAATGAGGGGAGGTGTACGGACACTTTTAGGTCGGAGAAAGGGGTCCGCCAAGGGTGCATCCTGGCCCCCCTCCTTTTCACCATTTACATAAACGGGTTGGGAAAACATCTAGAGGAGGGGGTGGCAGACGTTCCGCGTGTGGGAGGACTGCAGGTTCCGGCCCTCCTATACACGGACGACACCGTACTGATTGCTCGCACAGGTATCGGTCTACAGACACTATTGGATCGTTTTGGTTCCTTCATGGAAAACCTTGACTTGAGAGTAAACGCCAAAAAATCTCATTCCATGATAGTGGGTAAACAGAGAGGAAAGTTTAGATCTAAAACCTTCATATGTAAGGGCGAGGTGGTTTCCAGGGTTCCGGTCTTCCCTTACCTGGGGGTCCTTTTTGATGAAAGCGGGTCCTGGGCCCCCAGATAAAGGTGAAGAGTTTATCCTTGGCTCGTTCGACATCTGCACTGTTGAATTTTACAAAAAGGTTGGGGGCTAGGCCGATGGAAGCGCTTTTAAAGGTTTATAACACCAAGTGTATTACAATTGCCACCTATGGGGCCGCTTTGTGGGGCTACGCTACCCATGATAAAATCCAAAGGGTAGAAAATGGGATAATTAGACAATTGCTCTCAGTCCCCAAATCTACCCCCACCTTTTCTATCCACGAGGAAGTGGGTTTGCCTTACATTGCAGACAAGTTGAACCTGGCACCCCTCTTATTCTGGGCAAAGACATGGCTTAATTCAGAGTTAACCTTGAACCATCTTATCCTGGAGGATGTTATTTCTTTGGACCACGCCATGAAAATACCTTGGCTGAAGTATTTAAAAAACAAATTTTCTGTTCTAGGTAGACCAGAACTTTTTTTATCTCCATTTAACATCAGGAGAGAAGATGTAAAATGGATCAAGGCGCATTTTTTAGAGAGAGCGCACCTTAATAGAGAGGAGAAGGAAATAACAAAACCATCTGTAAGAGCACACTCTATGTTAATCACCACTCCCACCCTGGAACCATATCTGAAATGTGTTACAAGACCTCTTCATAGATTCTTATTAACAAGATTCAGGTTTAATTTGATTCAATTTTCCTTAGGCTGTTATCCATCATGGGCAATTCAGAAGATGCCCCTCCCTGTGAGTGTGATAACTTTTCAAAACAAGATACCATGCATTTCATGATGTTTTGTGGGTTTTATACCGCCGCTAGGAAAAAACATCTGTTACCTGTTTTGAGGGAGGCTGGCTTTATTCAAGTCAGACCCGCATTAATCTACCTCCAGATGTTGGGCAATATTCACATTACTTTTAGTGTTGCCAGTTTTCTAACAGAAGCTTTTAGAATTAGGAAGAAACATGTACCACTGAACATTTCATTGTGAACATGGTATCTTTTTAACAGATTTTAATCCTATGTGCCAAATGCGATGTAGAATAGTCTAATTATTGCCTGCACTGATTTTGTACATAAATGAACTGTGATTCTAATGTATATGTATGGTATGTGCCTTTTATGATTTTTTTAAAATCGAATAAAGTGTACTTTGACTGACTGATTAACATTATGAGTTAAAAGTAACTTTGGAATTCAGGAGCTCACTATGCTGGTCTAATAAAACCCACTCAACTACTTGTTATGAATCTCAGGTCCTCGATTACAGATAATAACTGCAAGAGAAAACCTCTGTTAAGTAGGCCCAGTTCCCTCATCAAGGTGGGAAGCACAGATCAGGGTATTGAATACTTGTCCTGACTCACACCCTACATATACCCTATCACTATGCTTTTGTTCAGCCACCAATTCCACTGGCTGTGCTAAAGAAGAGGTAAAACCAGCCCCCCCTTCATAGAACCTTCCTTGATTAGGATCTATCTGTGCATGGAGAGTATCCGTACGGAAAAGGTTTGGGGGAGAACTATCCACAATCTGCCCTTCCTCCAGGGGGTACCATTTGATTTTACTACCATACTCTTCATATCAACCAAATCTATTCTTATTTTTTAATTCTCACATTCAGATCCCAACCCCCTCCATTCATTATAACCTGTTATCCTCATACCCTCATGCCCCTCCTCTGGCCCTGATTCCCCCGATATAGGTACTTCTAACTCAATGGAGGAGGAAGCGAGAGCATTTTCATCTGATCAATTCTTGATCGGCATGGAACAAAAGAGACTTTAACTCCTTTCCAATTTGGCACAAAGTATCACTATCAAGTTCCTCAGGGACCGCAAAAAACCTACATTGTTATGGTTTTCCTTTTTGTAATACACCCAAACATTTTCTTCTTTTCCTTCTGTGGCTTTACCCTGTCACATTCAGATTGAGAGGCACCCTCCCTGGGGGGCGCATCATTGGCTTCAGCCTTAGACTGTTTAATAATGGGAGGAATATTTATTAAGGCTGTCGCACTAAATGTGCAGGAGATTCCTTTTTAGGGCTCGGGCCTCCCCTACACGTAGTGTAGGCGGAGCTTGCGAGCTCTTTAGTATTTAGAAAAAAAAGTTTCAGAAAGGACTCCGGCTGGGACATTCCTTAGATTTTTATGCCATCTGCCTAGTGATTCGTCTTCGCTGTGCTGTGTATTCAGTAGCGTTGACGTGATAGGCTGTATGCAATGTACGCGTGCCCGAGTTGACATTTTCTGTGCGCGAACGAGCACGGGAGAGTGATTAATCGTAATTAGGAGCTGTCAGAGTGCCCGTGTAATGCAATCCAGATGATGCGAGCGCACAGCGGTGAGCGCGTTCAATGTAAAATGACGAGAGGCAGCAGGCGAGGCTCACAGAAGATGACTCATACATGCTCGTCCACACTGTAGTTAAATAAAACAATCACCTTTGAGCACGTCGTGGGTACTGCCAGTGAGACGGGCACAGCGGCGACTACTGAAGTTACACAAGCGGTTGTTGCATGAGTACAAGGAACGGACGCCAAGGTTCACGCCCCGGTCACTAGCATCTCCCCGGGCGCTGCCCTCCCTCACTGCCGTCTTCTAAGCACAGAGTGATGTGGTCTGTGCATTGCACTTCGTGGGGCCCAGCTTAATCTATAAATAGAAGAATACCAGAAAGGCAACCCGTGCCAAAGCGCTTTGTCGTAGCGGGTTCCTGTAAGGTCAAACATTGATATGTCACTTTGTCTCTGCCTGGTTTGCAGGGCCACGATATAGTGAGGACTACATAAAGCACTATAAAAACACATTGACACATAAACGTTATTTTGCTACTGTCCAACGGTGATTGACTATTCCGATAATGAGGAGTTGCTTTAAGAAAATCATCGGGGTTTTGGAGAGCCAGTATACGTATAAGGTTAGTTCTGCTGGAAGGCTGTTCGAAAGGGGTAGAGTCAGTCACTATTTGTACGAGGCCCTCTGAACGGCTCAGAGGACTGGGGACACGTCAGCCAGTTGTTAATGTAGTGCCTCAAAACTTCTGACGAGATATGGAAGACACATGCGGCTTTGGTAGAGTCGGTCGCGTGCTTGGCAGTGACTTAAATGCCAGTGAACCCGGGGCAGTAGCATGTGAGACCGTCTCTGGGAAAAGTGGTGGCTTTGGGTAGTTGAGTAGTCAGTCCCATGCCAAGCGAATGCGTCGGGGGAAGATTCAGTCACATGTCAGACAAGTACCTCTGTAAATAATGTCGGAAGGGTTGGAGCAGAGAACGTCACATGGCAGATACGTTATTCAACAGGGCTTTCAGGGCTGGGGAGAGCCAGTCACACACGGAGCACCACGTGGCCGACACTTCCAAGCACATCATGCTTTAAGAGACAGGGGCACCCCCAGTTTTAATCCTATGCTATTTACAGGCACTAATCAGTGTTGAATTAGCGCCTCAGCGTTAGGCGAATCCTTCGGAAATGAGAGGCCTTGTGATCAATGCAAGTGTCTGAGTTTGGAGAACAGCAGGGGTTGAGGGCGTAACTGGAGAATTTAATTATTTAATTAGACACAAGCTTCTAAAGACCAGGATAATGCACATAGATTAAGGGTCGGCGCCCTCGACGAGAACACGTGTATTGCGAAGACCCTGCGCCCCTCCTCCGCGTGCATCCTTAATACCTCTCTAATTGCACTATCTACACTATCTACCCGTCCCTCTCTGTTAGAGGAATCACGGATCAGCACCCAGCTGCAAAAGGGTTGCATTACAACATCCTAGCAGCAGAGGGCGCAGAGGCGACGCCCTTTTGTGGCTTGCGTAACGTTCCATACATGCTCATGTCACTGTATTTGAGTGTTAGCACTCGACTAACAGACTGCCCCAACTCACACTCAAACACTATACCAAGGAACCCCTGCACAACGATTATGTGGGAGTTACCCAGTTCTAGTCAGACGGGGGCTTGCGAGCACTATGTTCTCCTTGGCCGGAAACAGCCACCCCCCACAGGCCTTCGCCCACCGCACCGAATGCCATCAGCGGACTATCGAACACCTCGACTTCCCTCGATCAGAGAACAATAGCGGCCCAATACACACTCGAGAAGCCCACCCAGGGGAGACTGAGCCGAGTCACCCACCCGCAGGGCCCTGTAGGCTGGTCGAGTGCGAACAATGCTAACCTCCACCTGCTCTCTGTCAGAGATGTCTGAAAACTGCACAGCAAATACGAGAAGCTTGACAGCAATGGAAAGTCTGCTACTGATGATTTTTCACATTCTTTGTGGGGAAATGCGTTGATTGCTAAGGCCCATAGTGCCTGATGAAGTCAGCTGCCAGGGCAACAAGTATTGGCAAAGCCAATAGGGCTCGCATAGGTGAGAGCTATTGGCTTTGCTGGTGACGGAACCACTACGTCACCAGCCACGAGTGCAGAGTGAGTGTGAGTGCAGAGTTACTGTGAGTGCAGAGTGAGTGTGAGTGCAGAGTGAGTGTGAGTGTGAGTGCAGAGTGAGTGTGAGTGCAGTGTGAGTGCAGTGTGAGTGCAGAGTGAGTGCAGAGTGCAGAGTGAGAGTGAGTGCAGAGAGTGAGAGTGAGTGCAGAGTGGTAGTGCAGAGTGCAGAGTGGTAGTGCAGAGTGGTAGTGCAGAGTGCAGAGTGCAGATTGAGAGTGCGAGTGGTAGTGCAGAGTGGTAGTGCAGAGTGCAGATTGTGAGTGCGGAGTGCAGAGTGGTAGTGCAGAGTGGTAGTGCAGAGTGGTAGTGCAGAGTGGTAGTGCAGAGTGCAGAGTGGTAGTGCAGAGTGGTAGTGCAGAGTGCAGAGTGGTAGTGCAGAGTGCAGTTTGGTAGTGCAGAGTGCAGTTTGGTAGTGCAGAGTGCAGATTGGTAGTGCAGAGTGCAGATTGGTAGTGCAGAGTGCAGAGTGGTAGTGCAGAGTGCAGAGTGGTAGTGCAGAGTGCAGAGTGGTAGTGCAGAGCGGTAGTGCAGAGTGCAGAGTGCAGATTGAGAGTGCAAGTGGTAGTACAGAGTGGTAGTGCAGAGTGCAGATTGTGAGTGCAGAGTGCAGAGTGGTAGTGCAGAGTGCAGAGTGGTAGTGCAGAGTGCAGAGTGGTAGTGCAGAGTGCAGAGTGGTAGTGCAGAGTGGTAGTGCAGTAGTGCACTACCACTCTGCACTACCAATCTGCACTCTGCACTCTCACTCTGCACTACCAATCACACTCTCACTCTGCACTACCACTCTGCACTGTACACTACCACTCGCACTCTCACTCTGCACTACCACTCTGCACTACCACTCTGCACTCTGCACTACCACTCTGCACTCTGCACTACCACTCTGCACGAAGTGCTAGAGAGTGCAGAGTGAGTGAGGGCAGAGTAGTGAGTGGAGAGTAGTGAGTGCAGAGCTCACAAGGAGACCACAGCCAGCAGAGGTGCAAGCTTCTCACACTCACAAGAAGGACATCACAGGCAGTAACGGTGCAATATTCTCACACTCACAAGGAGATCACTGGCAGTACACACCACATGAACACACTCCATAACACATAGCAACAATACATTGGCATTTACAATGCCATTAGCTCAAACTCAAATAAATCCGAGCCCGATTGCATTTCTAATGCTTGTGTAAAAATGGGATAGATGGAAGTGCTGATACCTTTACATGTTCCCTTGTAATGGCAAGTGGATGATCCCCCGCCATCTGATTTGGGGGGGCAGTACAAGACATATTATTTATTGCTGGGATAGCTCCAAGCGGCCCAGTTGAAGGAGGCCCCGGGTCATCCTGAGTGCAGTCCAAGCAAAGATTGATGCTGACAGGTTTGCCTTTGGCACGCGGGTAGCTCGGCCCTGCTGCAGCCTCCATTAAGTAGGTTCTAGGAGGTGGGAGAGGCACTGTCAGCAGGAGGCAAGAGGCAGGAGGTGGAAGGGAAAGAATGAGCTAAAAAGCAGCTGTAACATGAGTGGCAAAACGTCAGCAAAATGAGTGGCGTATACAAAAAGGTAAAAGTTTGCAGAATTACAAAGCTACAATGTTACAACAGAGTCAAAGTGGAATGAGGCTATAAAAAAGCACAGAAAGGAAAAAGTTAGCTGAGATACAAAGTTACTTCATTTGAAGGGGAATACAAGCCATGCAAAACCAAGAACATATGGCTGTGAGTTACCGGGCGGCATGAAGCAGTGAGGGGTAGCTGGTACTGGGTGCTGCTCAATGGGATTATACTGTAGCATCCCTTAGGCTGGTCCTTGGAGGGGGACGACAGAAACATGAGGGGTAAAGCGTCGGCAAAACAAGCAGTGGATACAGAAAGGCAAAAGTTAGCAGAGATACAAAAACACAATGTTATAACAGAGTTAACATGGAATAAGGCTATGAAATGCCCAGAAAGGCAAAAGTTAGAAGAGATAAAAAGTGGAATGCAGGCTATGCAATAACATGAACACACAGCTGTGAGCTAGTGGTTGGCACGTAGCAACGAGGGGGAGCTTGTTTGTGGACATGCTCATTGGGGTTGAGCTCTAGCCTCTATTGATTAGGTTTTGGGAGGTGGGAGGGGCACTGAAGGTAGGAGATGTGTGGGAAAGAGCGGGCAAAAAACTGCTGAAACAAAAGCAGCCAAACTGCGGCAAAACGAGCAGTGGATACAGAAATGCAAAGGTTTACAGAGATACAAAGATGCAGTGTTACAACAGAGCAGGTCCTTGTGCAAGCCCCCCCCCCCGCAACAGTTCTCCTTTCCAGCTTGCCTGCAGTGAACCATCCTCTGCTGCCTGTCTACCTACTGCCCTTAGTGCCTCCTCTGCTTGTTTCTTGCTTGGTTTGCCTCTTCTGCTTGCGTTTCTGCCATTGGCTTTGCTTTTGTGCTTGTTTTTCTGCCCTCTGTTATGCCCTCCTCTGCTCAGTTTTGCCTTTCTGCTTGTTTTTCTGCCCTCTGTTTTGCCCTCTTCTGCTCTCTTTTTGCCTTTCCTGCTCTTTTAGCTGCCCTCTGTTTTGTCTTTCTCCTCCCTTTTCTTTGCTCTGTTTTGCCTTTTCTGTTCATTTTTCTGACCTCTGTTTTGCCCTCTTCTCCTCTGTTTTGCCTTTTCTGAGCATTTTTCTCCCCTCTGGTTTTGCCATTTCTTCTCATTTTCTGCCCTCTGTTTGACTTTCTGCTTGTTTTTTGCACACAGTTTTGCCTTTTTCTGTTTGTTTGTCTGCCCTGTCTTGCTTTTCCTGCTCATTGTTCTGCCCTCTGTGTTGCCTTTTCTGCTTGTGTCTCTGGCCTCCCTTTTCCTCTTTCTGGTCGTCTTCTCCTCTCTTTTGCCCTCTTCTGATTGGTTTTGCCCTTCCTGCAAATTTTTCTTCCTACAATTTGCCTTTTCTGTTCATTTTCTGTTCTTGGTTTTGCCTTTTTTGCTCATTTTATTGCCCTCTCATTTGCCTTATTCTGCTTGTTTTCCTGCCCTCTGTTTTGCCTTTTGTGCTGTTTTTCTACCCTTTTGTTTTGCCTTTTACTGCTTGTTTTTCCGCCATCTGTTTGGCCTTTCTGCTCATTTCCTGCACTCTATGTTGCCCTCTTCAGCTCTGTTTTTGCCCTTTTCTTCTAGTTTTCTGCCCTCTGTTTTGCATTTTCTGCTCTCTTGTTTTTCTGCCCTCTGTTTTGCCTTCATCAGCACATTTTTCCCTCTTCCCACTGTTTTCTCAAAATATGTAGCAGTTGGAGCTGCCACTAAAGAGACATTCACCCCAGTGTCCAAATACCCACAAGGGTGACACTGCTGCGCTCTTCAAATGCTGATTGATTGATTGATAGTTAAAGTGGAATAAGACTATGAAAATGCCTAGAAAGGCCAATGTTAGCAGAGATACAACGTTATTTTTATGGAAGTGCAAGACAGAATATGCAAAACCAAGAACACACAGCTGTGAGCGAGTGGTAGGCCAGAAGCAGCATGGGGGAGCTTGTACGAGGACCTGCTCGATGGGGTCCTCGGAGGTGGGAGGAGCCCTTGTGTGCGGGAGGCAAGAGGGAAGAGTGGGCAAAAAAGCGGCAGCAACGCGGGCGGGAAAACGGTGGCAAAATGATAGGTGGCCATGTCTTACAGCTAAAGCATGGATACTTTTGGAAAGATACATGAAAGCTTTCAACATCTTGGGATTGGCAAGGTTGTTACCTTTGCTCCAAGCATATTAAGGCATTGTGTAAAATGCTCCAATCAAAATTTGGTTAACCAAGGCATTTTTTGACGATTCTACGGTTTAAGTATTGCAGTTTACTCTTTTGTGTTCCTAAGAGGCCATATATATTGCTTTGGAGTCTATTGTACCAGCCAGCTGTGAATATCTAATTGGATGTATTTCAGTAATGCCCAATCATCATGCACTGCTTTCTTTGTTCAAGTTCAAGTCAGTGGCATCACTAGGGGGGTGCGGGGGGTGCGGACCGCACCGGGTGTCACCCCATCTGGGGGTGACACCAATATAGTTACTGGCTGCTTTACTTAGCTGTCTGCCTGCCTGGCCAAGTGGCACTAGTGTGTTGCTTAGTGCACTGAAACTTGAAGCGCACGCCGCCACCGCGACCGCGCCAGGCACGCACCACACCAGATGTATATGGAATGTGATGATCTGGTCACTGGTGGTGGTGCGATGCGGATGCGCGAGGCGCGGCGTACGTACCCAGCAGTTTGGTCCCAGGGCCGTCAATCTTAGCGCTACTACCAATGACGGCCCTGGGACGGCCCGCGTGCTGTGCGCAGCGCACCTGCTTCTCTGACCCGTCACGGCGCGGTCACGCGCCCTCCAGGGAGTGGAGGCCTGAGTGTGTGCGCGGTGGTGACCGTGAAAGATTTCATCACATCTCAGAGACGACCATATACCATCTTCTGTGATATTGCGTCGCGATTCGCGAGCGCCGTCGTGGTCTCTCTCCCCTTCATATTTGGGACGCCAGGGACGGTGAGAGAGAAATAATATATTTACATTTATTTATATGATACTGCATGGACAGGGAAGTAAGTAAAAAATGTGGCAGTGCAGTGGCACAGAAATGAACGGAATCAGATTCAGTGCACAGTACATGCTTTTTTTTTTACTGTAACTGGCTGCTGGCACAAGCCAAACGAAAACACGGCTCGGAAAGAAAGTATTTTTAGAAATTGGTGCACCGCTATAGCAGAGAACAACGAACTATGGGAAGGTAAAGGATTTGAAATCCTGGTCGAAGGAGAGGGAAATGCTCGGCGAAATGGCACCAAACCGAAAGTGAAACACACAATGCGCTATAAGTGCACCATGTATTCTATCGCCTGTCCGCACCACCCATATCTTCCTTAATCTACCTATTGCTGGTTTTTGTTTAGATATCCTTTTTCTGGGCTTCTCTCGCAATAAAACGTATAAAAATAAAACATATTCCTCCAAAATATGTTCATTTTATTTGTCGGATGTAAGTATGAGTTTTCCAATACTGTATGCAAGCACACTCTCACTTGCAAACTGTTCCCCCGGGAATGCTTTCTGTAAATAGCCCTACTTGCATCCTGCACGCGGCGCCCTCTTTTAAACTATAAATCCCCGTTCACCCCAGCCCGCCTTCCTTTTGCAATCCCACTGCACTTTGAAATTGCAGTGCAAAGTTGTTATGACGAGTAAAGCTACCTAACTCTGGGTCACCCGTCCGCTCCCACACAACCGAAGCAGCACGGACAGCAGCAGTGCAAAACTCTGTATGGGAAACGCCTTCTCTACCACCCACACGGTGCCTCTTTTGTTTATTAAGTCGATTTTATACTCCCTAGTCTGTCAAAATGATTGGCGCCGCTCTCTCTTGATCTAATACCGACATCAAGATCCCACAACTTATCACCGCAAACACACGCACTAAAATATGGAATGGATGCAATTTAATAATGAAATGAAATAGTCCAGAAGAAGCAATCACGTACTGTTATGCAAGCATGCTTATTGTTGACGTTTTCTTGAGTCCACAGAGCATGGACTTCGGCTGCTGGATGTACTGTTTTGTGCAGGCCACGTCTGCCCTTTCTCCTCTGTGTACCCGCGCCGATTCATTGTTGGTTCTTGCATTAATAAGCTGCTTGCCCCACTTTTATTTTCATGTCTGATCTTTACTGTGAGCAGTATTTTATCCTGCTACTTATTGAAACACGGTCAGTAGTGACATAGCTGCCAAGCTTTTTTAGATTGATATATGTGACATTTTTGTAATATCACCACATTCGTTTGCATCAGTTTTAAGGTCTTTTAGAGTTTTTTTCGTTACTCAAATGGGCCTTGTTTCTGATATTTTTGTTTCCCTGATCTACATTGCTTGATTTTTTTCATCGCAAGAAAGTGTCACTCCTACTCGTTGAAATGTCATTCATAATTACATTGAAATTATGAAAATGTCACACATAGCAATCTGAAACATTGGCAGCTATGGGCCCTCTTCGGGCGGGTGCACCAGGCAGCTTTAAGTTCCTTCCTTGGGCAGTCATCACGATAGACCTGAACTGCGCGGTAATGGCATTTTGTTTGATTAATTGCTTTGATACTTGCACATCATTGCACAAGTGCCACCATTGCTTACGAACGTAACGTTTGTTCTGTTGTGTTTGAGTGACGTGCCCAATGTCCATTGCAGTATTATCCTTTTACCTGCGTTTGGTACTCCTTTGTAACATGCACACGTCACTTTTCTCTTGTTGTAACACACTGTTTGCTACCTCCTACATGTTATACTGCTGCAACAAGTCATCTGAATGTCAATTACTTACTGGACCCAGGTGTATACATGAAAGCAGCTGCAGTACAGGTTCGTTTCATCTTTCATTTTGGATTTAGAAAATATCATGACATGCATTCTACATAAGATATGATGTATAAGAAAGAGAAACGTTGCTGAACAACGTTTTACAGTAAACCAGAACCATCTAAAATTAATGATAAAAGAAAACCGGTTCGATTATTTGACTCCTCATTCTTTGAGAAGGATAAAAACAAAGCAAAAAAAGAAGTGGAAAAGGACATATATCAAAAAGATATGCCTGAATGAAAGATGATGAAATCTTTCGAGAAGAATAACAATTAAAAATTGACAATTCTAAGCAAAAACACTGAATTGTATTGCATTAGCATAACATGGCAGCGACCATGCAGCTTCCAAAAAGACGCAAGAAATGTTTTTCAGCAACCAGCAGGGGCCTTCGTAAAATTCCCAACTGACACCTAGAGTTCTTGTGTCCTCATCTGTCCCCTCCAACCAAATGCCTTCTTGTTGAGTGATACAATGGTTTGTTTAAAGGATAGCGTAGTTGCTGTACCTTGGCATTTCTCTGTTAAGTGCATTACAGTTTACCAAAAATACACTTTGGCAGGTTATGCTTAGACGTGAGTCCCTTGCTCACTTTGCCACTGGATTCAAGCAAGCCGGGCTGAAGACGGCTGGAATGCCAGAAACTGGTCCTCGGTAGCTTGTTTCCGGTCCAGGGAAGGCATGGCTTGGCAGTTCGGGCTGGACTGTTCCCATGAGGCACAGGGTCAGACTAATTTGCATATTGCAATGTCTGAACTGGGGTGGCACAGTGGGCTAAAGAACGGTGATGGATTAAAGCCAGATCTGTTGACTGGGTTTGAGTGTTTGATTGGTTCAGATGCTCCGTCCATAATCACCCCCTTTTGTACCTCTCTGGGTACACTTGCTGTGCCATTTCTCTTTTGGGTTTCTGGTCTGTTGGAGGTAAAATCGGCGTTATGGGGTTACCAGTTAGAAAATAGAGCATTCATGCTGCGCCTTTCAAGTGCCCACAAAGAGAAGAGAGGAACCAGATTTTAAAGTGAAAGAGACAGTCAATCACGAGATGAAAATATGGTTCTATGATTTCATCATATGCCGCAGTAAAGAGAAACTGTATGAACATATATATATTTGCCATCTGTGTCCACTGGCGGACACGGAGCGGAGGAGGTCCATGCGGTAAGTCGTGAGGGGGTGACACCATGAGTTACCCGCACCGGGTGACACCAACCCTAGTGACACCACTGGTTCAAGTTCAAGGTAAACATTTGTATAGCGCACTACTCACCCAGAGGGTCTCAAGGCGCTTGAGGGAAGGGGGTATTTTATTTGTCGAATATCCAAGTTTTTAGTTGTTTTCTGAAGGAGAGGTGGTTTTGTGTGAGGCAAAGGTGGGTGGGGAGAGAATTCCAGGATTTGGCCGCTAAGTAGGAGAAGGATCTTCCCCCCATGGTGGATTTATGGATGCGTGGAATTGCGGCGATGGCTTGATTGGACGATCGTAGTTAGCGGGTGGGGGTGTAAAAGGACAGGCGCGTGTTGAGGCATTCGGGTCCTAAGTCGTAGAGGTCTTTGTGTGTGCGGGTGAGGAGACGGAACGTTATTCTCTTATTGACGGGAAGCCAGTGGAGGTCTTTCAGGTGACCGGAAATGTGAGCTTGACGGGGGATGTCTAGTATGAGTCTGGCTGAGGCGTTTTGGATGCGTTGGAGTTTTTTCTGAAGTTTGGCTGTGGTTCCGGCGTAAAGGGTGTTTCCGTAGTCCAGTCGGCTTGTGACTAATGCGTGGGTGACCGTCGTAGGATGTTGAAGCATGATGATGAAACGGCGTTGACTTGTCTGGTCATCGAGAGGGAGGAGTCCAGGATGAAGCCCAGGTTACGTGCGTGGTCAGTAGGTATGGGTGCGTTTCCCAGGGCCGGTGGCCACCATCAGTCTTCCCAGGCGGAGGGGGATGGACCTAGGATGAGGACTTTCAGTTTTGTCCGAGTTCAGTTTTAAACGGCTGTTCTTCATCCACTCGGCTACTTCTTTCATCCCTTTGTGTAGGTTGGTTTTGGCGGTGTTTGGGTCTTTGGTGAGGGAGAGGATCAGCTTGGTGTCGTCTGTGTAGGAGATGATGTTGAGGTTGTGTTGGCGCGCGATGGATGCGAGGGGACTCATGTATACGTTGAAGAGGGTGGGACTGAGTGATGATCCTTGTGGTACAGCGCAGATGACTTCGGTGGCCTCTGATCTAAAAGGGGGGAGGCGGACTCTCTGGGTTCTTCCGGTGAGGAACGAGATGATCCAGTCTAGTGCTTTTCCTTGTATTCCGATGTTGCTGAGGCGTTGAATAAGGGTGCTATGACAGACTGTATCGAAGGCAGCGGAGAGGTCTAGTAGGATGAGGGCAGCTGTTTCTCCGTTGTCCAGTAGTGTTCGAATGTCGTCTGTTGCTGCGATGAGGGCGGTCTCGGTGCTGTGTTTGGCTCTGAAGGGTCGAGGGAATTGTTGGATTCGAGGAAGGCGGCGAGCTGACTGTTGACGGTTTTCTCAATGACTTTGGCAGGGAATGGGAGGAGCAAGATGGGGCGGTAGTTCTTAAGTTCATTGGGGTCTGCTGTGTGTTTCTTCAGAAGGGCGCTGAGTTTGGCATGTTTCCAGCTTTCCGGGAAGGTAGCGGAGTTGAGGGAGCAGTTGATGATGTCTCGGAGATGGGGTGCGATAATGGAGTCTGCTTTGTTGAAAATGTGGTGGGGACATGGGTCGGTTGGTGATCCTGTGTGGATGGAGTTCATCAGGCGGATGGTGTCTTCAGTGGTGATTGGGTTCCAGGCGCAAAGGTTGTTGGAGGGGGGTTTTAGTTCAGAGGTGGGTGGGGCGGACTGGTCTCCGGACTGGTTTTCGAAGCTGTTGTGTATGTCAGCGATTTTGTTGTGGAAGAATGAGGCTAGGGAGTCTCAGAGGTCTTATGTTTGAGTGATGTCGTTGGTGCCGGCGGTGGGGTTGGTAAATTCTTTGACGATGTTGAATAGTTCCTTGCTGTTGTGGGCGTTGTTGTCGAGTTGATCCTTAAATGTTGATTTCTTGGTGGATCGGATCAGCTGGTGGTGATTGCGGGTGGCGTTCTTAAAGGTGGCCAGATTGTTAGTGGTTGGGTTTTTTCTCCAGGCTTTCTCGAGGGTGCGACAGATCTTCTTGGATTTCTTGAGGTCATCGTTGAACCAGGGGGCTTTTTTGCTACCTTGCTTGATGTGATGTTTTTTCAAGGGTGCTAGTTCACCAGCGCTGTGGGTGATCCATTGTGTGAGGTTGGTGGCTGCAAGGTTTGGGTCCGACGATTTAGCAGGAGGGTTTTGGTGAAGCGATGTGAAAAGTTGGTCGGTGGTAATTTTGTTCCAGTTTCTGCGGGGAATTGGTTGTGGGTGGTTGTGGGCCGTAGTCTTATTGTAGTTGAAGTCAACGCAGCTGTGGTCTGTCCAATGGATAATTGTGGTGTGATTGAAGGAGATGTGCTTGCTGGAGGTGAAGATTGGGTCAAGCGTGTGTCCGGCATAGTGGGTGGGGGTGTTAACAAGTTGTTTGAGCCCGAGATTGGTGAGGTTGTCCAGAAGGGTGGTGGTGTTGCTGTTGTTGTTCTTTTCCAGGTGGAAGTTCAGGTCTTCCAGAAGAATGTAATCCTCGGAGGGGAGGGCGTGTGGACTGATGAAGTCGGTGATGTCTTCGCTGAATTGTGTGCAGGATCCTGGCGGCCTGTAGATGTGGGTGCCTCTGAGTGTGGTATTGGGGTCGGTGTGGATCTGGAAGTGAAGGTGTTCGGCGGCTGCGAGGTTATCGTCCGAACAGGTCGTGATGAGGATGGTGTTCTGATGGACAATGGCGATTCCTCCTCCTGTTTGGTTGATGCGGTCCTTTCGGATGATCTTGTAGCCGTCCGGGATGGCTATGGCGATGTCAGGTGCTGATGAGGCGTTCATCTAGGTTTCTGTAAGAAAGGCGACGCCTGGCGATGTGGTGTCGAGTAGGTTCCAGAGGTTGATGGCATGTCTGTGGACCGAGCGGGTGTTGTGCAGGATGCACTTCAGGTGGTTAGTGTCGGAGCTCTGTTTGGGGTTTGTGGATTTGGTGTGGGTGTTGACGCAGTCGAATTTGCAGGAGTGGCAGTTGAAGGGTCCATGGGAGTGTCCTGGGGCGGCTTGGTAGCAGTTTGGGGATCGGCCGGGGTTAGGGGCAGAGAGGGTTGCGGCGGCGTACGTTGTGCGGGTGGAGTGGATTTTGCGGGGGCCAGGGGGTCTGTCGCTGGGCGCGTAGACGGGCTTACCTTTGGCGTACCTTCGGCGCGCATTGGGCGCGACCGCTGCGCGTGAACTCTGCGCGCAAAAGCATCTGACATAAGTGGAGAGTGGAGGGGGGCGGAGCGAGGGAGGAGCAGCTGGGAGGCGGGAGCGGGGTGGAGAGGACGGGCTCCGAGGCACAACAACAACAAAATGGCAGCTAAAGCGAAACCGGAACAGGTTGGGTCACAAATCTGAATTACGCTGTGGGCAGTGGCACTAGCACAATCAGGCACTATTATTTAAAATCTAATATGCAATGCGAGCGCTGCGACATAAGCTGGCCATGACACTCTTTCAGGCAATGCGAGCAATGTAAATAATGGCAAGAGGTAATGCGAGCAATGCACAAATGAGGAAGCAGGCAACAGTTATATTAAAGGCAGCAAAGAAATGCGAGCAAACAACAACGATACCCAGGAGAGACCGGCTTAAGATTTATTGCCCAGTGGCTGAATACCAACAAACTTGTAAGTATTTTAATATTCCCACATTTTTTGGTGGCACATTTCCACACTAGGTACAGTCAGAGATTTGCCACTGTCAAAGGGAGGCGTAAGTCTCACTTAAAGATGGGATTGGGGAGGGGACGCTGTCTAAATCAATAAGGAAATTGGGATGAAGCTTTACCATGTGGGAAAGTATTTAATAATATGACGGTTGAATATTCACATGAATACTGCTGGAAATGTAGGGTTGACTATGACCCGACTTCTTAAAGACATGAGTAAATCTACACCTGAAGGTTTACAACCTCACATAAGTGTAGGTTTGCTCATTTTGGGAATTCTGAAAAGATGACATGATCAGGCCTGGAAATCTAATTTAACTTTTTCTAAGCGTATTTTTGTAAAATATCGAAGATTTAACATCTGGGACAAGATAGAATTATTTCTATTTGCACAATTCTACATAATGCACAGTTGTACTCCGTTTTTGCTCATGAGGAATATATTTGTCTGAGGAAAGAAACACCTCATCTTCTACTTTTAGGAGTACATTTGGGAACTTTTTCTGCTGGTAAAGTGTTGCAGTGTAGTTTGTGATTGCCTACAAATATGTAAGTTCACAGACTGAAAAGATATTCTGCTTTGTAAGTGCCACTCCTGTCACCCCAAAACCCTAGTTTGTTATGTATCTGAGGTTGGCCCACATAGAACTGACGCCAACTTTTATAACGAACACTCTTTCTTAAATTGCCTTCTCTTTCACACAATAACCCTATTAACACATTTGCTTGTGTGGCAATATTGGATTAGTCTCTCTGAAACTGCTTCACTTACAGATTTTGCTTGGCCTCACATTATCACGATTCCATTAAACCACTTACAAGGTCTCAACACACATTGTGCAAATGCCATTCTATTTTTGATCCACAAGGTAATATGGCTATATTTAGACCAAAACAATGCTGGCTTGCAGAGGACTTGCAAGGATACTTTTCATTATAAATAAACAAGCACTTCTGGATATAGGCAGAGGAGCCCTTTGCTGATATTGATCAGATCTATGCACTCTGATGCTTAAGCCCAGCAGCTTGCTGACTTCTTCGTGCAAAGATGTCCAGCTCATGACCACGGAGGTGACTTACATTCTTTCCCATCAGGTAACTGGGGTTGGATCATCCAGTCCAGAGATTCTTGGTTGTACCTATACATGCCTATCCTAGGCACTTAGGTTAGGTACTAAATAGTAGGATTACAACCAATTCTCTATATTGTATTGTATGTCTGTATATATACATTGTTTTACCACCATGGTGAAGCCTTTTATTCTGTTCACCAATCTGGTGTGTCTAATAACTTTAATTTGCTTTTGTCTATTGATCATTTCAGCAGATATATTTTATACAAGAATCATGTTGTTTCAATAAATATAAAAATGTCCCTCTGTGTATTCCTTGTATATTTATTTGAGAGCATTAGAGAACAGGTGAATGAGCAAAAGGGTTCTATATATGTTACTGCATTCCTGGGGGACCAGGGTTGTCATGTTCAGTGGGTGGCAGAACCATTTGCTGCATGACTGAGTATAGTGGGGCTCATGGTGGCACTGTGAGCTAACTGCTCTATATGACAACATATCTTGATGGTGTGTGTAGAATCGGTCTGGCACCATCCCATCATTTATGCTGTTAACAAACACACAGTTCCTAACATGAGGTGTAAACTACACAACAGTCTTATATTTATCCAGACCAAAATCTATTTTGCGAATAAATACATGTACAAGTTTGAGATCTATTGAGGTGGTTTTGACTAATGAATATGACTATCTGAATGTGCAAGTCTGGTTTACAGATCCAAATACCTCTCAGAATCATGACAAATGAGAATAAATGTCTCTCTGCGCAGTCAGAAGTTTTATGCATTGGGCTATTATGGTCTAACAGGTAAACAGTAAATCAATTTATATTGTCATGTTCATTATTTTTAGAGTCAATCATTTTTATTATGCAAGAAAACATCTTGGTACACAACCCAGCTGCCTACATCAACTTACCGGCAGGGCGTACTCTCACAGCAATGACACAGCGTCTGAGCCTACACCCCGGAGGGTGACCCCGCGTAGATGAATGCCCTCTAAGAGCAGCCCCGTCTGAGCTATAACCACCGCTTTTGTAAGAAAACAAACAGGAAAAAAAATACACCCAAACCACCTCCCCCCTGACAACCCCCCCTTCCCACCTGCTCCGCATCAGCTTCAACCTACAACCTTCACTCTCCAGGATCCACCAGATCTTCCAAGCAGCACTCAAACAGCACTCGTAACCCCCTTAGGCTCTAAAGGAATGAGTTGCAGGATTTGTAGATACTTCCGGCATGTCACTTCTCGAAGGTCTTTAGAAAGGAGTTGTAAGAACGGACCCCAGAGCTTTGCATATTGAGAGCCCTTCCGATCCATGCCCAGCGAGAGCCGTTCCATGGCTAGAATGTGCCAATGCCTTTGAATCCAATCTCGGGGTCGGGTAAGGCCGGGGAGCCCCATTGCGCCAATAGAACCTGCCTCGCAGCCAGCAAAGCCAAGGCAACCTGTCTACCCCTCAGCGAGTGCAAGGGAAAGAACTTAGGGTGGGGAAGCCCCAATAGCAAATGCTCCATCATCTAACTCATCCAATACAATTTTCTAATACCGCCCCAACTTCGGGCAATGCCACAGCAAGTGCACCAGTGTCCCTGAAAGGCCACACCCCTGCCAGCAGAGGCCTGACTTCGTAACATCCCATGCCTTGACGCGCGCTGGGGTTGTAGAAATCAAAAATCCACTTCTCAGGTGCTCCACTAATACAAAGAAGTTGACACAGAAGCTGGAATATAAAATAACATCTTTATTAAACTCAAATGAGTAAGACTACGTCACACAGAAGCCTTAGCAACTGAATGAGGCAGTCTGCTAGAATGGTCTTACTTCGCGTCTTATATACTGTTTATCCTGCCCCAGGCATATAAGGGAGTTGTACCAATTACATTCCTAAACAAATGGAAAATCTGGAGTGTCAGCAGGTGAGTAGCCTTTGGGGTTTTAGCAGGATATCGGCAAAACATTATAATTGCATAGTTCACAAAGGTTAATCTGATTTAGATGGCACTGCAGGGCATGGCATGATTACATGTACAGTATCCCAACCCAAAAGTTAATCATTAAGAATGTCCCAAATTCAACCTCCAAAAGCCGGACAACCCTATAATTGAAAGCATAACCCATGTAATGAAGAAACATAAAAAGAAACAGTAACAGATGATGAACAAGATAAGGCATGTGCAAGGAAACTAAAAGTTACAGATGTCCTGAACATAGATTGTCAATCTCAAACAAAGATCAATCAGGGAAATTGGCTTTAGGAGGTCAGTTTCAGGTGAAGAGGTCAGTTTCTTACAGTTCATTCCAGAGTCAGAAAGAAACCTAATCAATGTATATATGGACTAAGAAGGCGAGGCCACTTTATTCGCCAGGCTACCTTCAGAGGCCTACGTGAGAGTAACACAAAATGGTGGCACAATATAAAATTTAGTCAGTCTCGAGAATTACAGAACCTCAGGGTATAATGCCAATAGGCCGCCACTTTGTAGGCCGAGTCGGTACCCGCAGTGTTGGAAGCCATGTGATGTGCGCAATAGAGAACTTGCTCCCACTCCTTTCTTGTCAAGGACACCCCTGCTCCGTTTCCCAGTGGACTTGCGCTTTCATACGCTGCTTCTTAGGATGGCATAGAATCATCACATATAGCTCTGAGATAATCCTGCGGTCGTCCTTCTTGCAGACTAACCATTTTTCAAACGCCGTCAAGGGCCGAGACATAGAGTCAACATTGGCTGGTTGGGTCACCCAATGTGCCACCTGCGAATAGTGGAAAGCGTTAGCCTCCGGCAGCTGAAAGTATTCTGTACATAACCGGGCAAACGGAATCAGGCCATCCAGGTCAAAGAGGGAGCCCACCCTCTTACAGTCTTCCTCTCGCAATCGATGGAAGACTGGAGACGCGCATCCCGGCGGAAAATCCTGGTTATCAACAATAGGTGTCATTGGGGAGGGGAAAGTAGTCCACCCCTTGCGTTGCGCTGATTGGTCCCATACCTTTAGGGTCGGGGAAGTCACCGGGGAAGAATAAAGACCACATGCCCTATGCTTGCTTGTCAACCACAACTCCCGCCATATGTTACAACCTGCCACCGTTTGGTCCATAAAGTTCCAATGCTTGCTAGACAGGGGCCTTGAAAGTACGCCGTCAACAATGGAAAGCCTTGGCCACCCGCCGCCTTCGGGGTAGTAGCTATGGACAACGCAAGCCGCAGCCACTTATTGTTCCATATAAACCTATTGAGGAGCCCTTGCAGCTTCCGCAGAATGCCCGGTGGGGGACTCGAAGGTAGCATTTGGAAGAGATACAGTATACGTGGGAGTACAGTCATTTTTACCGCAGCCAGCCTTCCATACCAGGCCAAATTAAGACGGGACCAGTCTGAAAGGGCTTTGGCAACATGTTCAACAAGTGAGCTATAATTAAGGGACACAGTTTTAGCAATAGATGGGGACAGTCGGATGCCCAGGTATGGAATGCCGGAATGCACCCACTGAAAGGCAAAGTTTTGCCCCAGATCCTGTACTTCTGCGACAGGTACGGAGATGTTAGGAATTTGTGATTTTGAGAAGTTAACCTTATAGCCCGCTACCTTCTGAAATTCTAGGAGTTCCGCCGACAGACACCGCAGGGAGGAGTGAGGTTGGGTTAATGACAGAATGACGTCATCCGCATACAGGCTGATCTTATGAGTATCAGCACCAAACTTTATCTCGGAGATACCGATGTTGGACCAACGCGCTGGGCTAAGGACTCCATATAGAGCGCAAAGAGCAACGGGGAAATGGGACATCCCTGTCATGTTCCCCTAGTAATGGGGAAAAGGGCTGATTTACACCATAGGAAGTTGTCCCCCACCCCGAATGCCATCAGAACAGCGAACAGATAGTCCCATTCTACATGGTCAAAGGCCTTCTCCACATCGATACAGAGCAAGAAGGCCTGAGTCCGAGAGCGATGAACCAAATCCATGAGGTGGAGCAACCGCTTGGTATTATCACCCTTGCCGAGTTGGGATAAATCCCACTTGAGCCGGCTCAATAACTCCGCCCATTAAGGGGATAAGTCTTGCAGCTAGCACGCCCGCGAATAATTTGGCGTCAATATTGAGCAGCGAGATCGGCCTATACGAACCACAATCTTTAGTGTCCTTCCCAGGTTTAGGAATGACCGTGATCGCCGCCTCAGCCGTGGACGGAGTCACAGCACCTGTATCAAGAAAGGAATTAAAAAGGCGGGATAAAAGATGAGTCAGCTCCATGCAGTAAGTTTTATAAAATATGGCAGAGAAGCCATCTGGCCCTGGAGATTTAGCTACCTTCAACTGCGCGATTGCAGATATGACCTCCACAATGCTGATCGCTGAGTCTAAAGCTTCCGCCGACTCCCGATAGAGGGGCATAATGCCGCAATACACCAGATAGTCCGCCATTCCCCCAGACGCCGCGCCCTTCCTCCTATATAAGGTCTGATAGAACTGTCAAAAGGTATCCACAATGGCAGCATCAGAGGTTTGCTCAGTTGCTTGAGGGTCCCTAATGGAGTGGATAGTGGTTAATTGAGTGCGCGCCCGCAACCTATGTGAAAGCATCCTTCCCCCTTTGTCCCCACAGAGAAAGAACTTTTGCCGCAAGCGCAATAAAGCATGGGCGGCCCTATCAAGGTCAAGGTGTTTCAGCATGCGCCTTTTCGTCTCCAACTCCCTCCAGACCCTCGGGCCCCAGTCCTCTTATGGATCACCTCCAAGCCACTAACTTCCTTCTTCAAATCAGCGCGCTTCTCTTTGTGCAATTGGGAATATGTCGCTGCAAGCGCTATAAATTCTCCCTGCACTACTAATTTCAATGCTTCCCAGATCGATGCGAGGGGTGTATCCCCTACCTCATTATCAGCAAGATAGTGGGTAATGGTGTCACGTATCTTCGCAACCACCGAGTCCAAATGAAGCAAGGAGTTGAGGAGGCGCCATCCAGACGACGGCGGCCGAGCGCCTTGGGAAGTAAGTAAAACTGAGATGAGCGCATGATCCCACAAGGAGCGTGGCACAATGTCGGCTGCCGATAGATCAGACAAAAGAGAGGACGTGGCCAGGAAATGGTCTAAGTGCGCATACATCTTATGGGCTGCAGAGTAGTAGGCTCCTGGGGATGCTGTACGTGCCATACATCATGCAACCCTCCCTCCAAGAGCCACTGGTTCCCTTCCGGTGACATTGCCCCCGCCTGGTGATACCTCTGCTCAGACCTGTCCACTCCCGAGTCCATTACAATATTCAGGTCACCACCCACAAAAATCAGGGCGTCCGGTGACGCCAACACCTGTGAGAGGACCACTTGCAAGAAAGGCTCCTGCTTAACATTTGGGGCATAAATAGACCCTATTGTGAACTGCATCTCCCCCCATTGCGCACAAACAGCCAAAAATCTACCTTTAATATCCACCACCTGTGAGATAACTTTGCAATGCGCATGCACGCTTAAAAGAATGGCCACCCCGTGCTTTTTAGTCGGACCTGAAGACCAAAGTTGTAGCAGAAAGCGCTTGTCTGCCATGCGCCTAACATCTTTAGAGAGGAGGTGAGACTCCTGTAACAGGCACACACCACTTTCCGCATTCTCCAGGAGGGAGAGGATAGCAGCTCGCTTAACTGGGCTATTTAGACCCCTAATATTGAGGCTCACTACCTTTAGGTCCCTACCCACCATATCAATAGGAGGGATAGATAGCCGATGTACGTCCGATCTCCATAGCCCCTACTGTACCACATTGCCTCAACTGCTTCCCGGATCCTCACCTAGGTCCCCCAAAAGCTGATGCGGTGCCCCCCAAAACAACCCCTAACCCCCAACCAAACTACCCACCCCAGCCCCAATCACATGAAAACCCTATAGGTCAAAGGACTCAAAGTTCGCAAAAGAGAAGAAAAAACAACAGTCCGTTAAACAGGACCCAATAGCAGGGGAACATGACGCCTTCATCTCACACTCCCAGTTCCCGATACAGGAAACACTACCGCCCAAGGACAAAGGAGTGCCACCACACTTCATCAGAGAAACGTCCGCCTCCGGCGCCAGCGGCAGACCCAGCTAGTGCCGAGCCATTGGGCCTCAAGAGACCCCAGATGTGTCAGTGACCAAGGCCACAGAGGCAACCGCAGCCCCCCTCTCCAGTAGACTCGTGGACAAGTCTGGTTTTGCAGTGGAAGAGGGCTTCCCAAAATGTTGCCACTCCATGAAGCACCTGCGCTGCCTAGTAGGCGACCTGCCTTTTTTAGGTGTGGAAACGGCCTGTTCCAATCCCAAGATGCCGAAGGCCGATTCCAATGAGCGGACCTGGACCAGCTTGCCATTGAGCTTGAAGATTAGCCGGAACGGGTGCACTCACAAGTAGGGAATGCCCTGCTCCCTCAAGTGATTAGTGATGGGTTTAAATTCCCTACGCTTGTCGAGAGCGGAGGCCGCTAGGTCCTGGAAAAGTACAGGGTGGTGGTTGCGGAAGTGTAGGGGATCAAGATCGCAGGCTTTCCGGAGGATCTTCTCCTTAAGCTGAAAATCATAGACACACACCAGTATGGCCGGGGGAGGGGCCCTGACCCCACGTGGGAGACCAACATGATGGACACAATCCAATTTAATGTCCTGGACCTCCTCCTCACCACTCACCAAGGATCTGGTGGAAAAAAGGGCCCCCACATACTCGCGTAGGTCATCCCCCTCTCCTTTCCATGGAACCGCCCTAATTCTAATATTGTTCCACCGAGATCTATTCTCCAAGTCCTCGGTGTGTGCCTAGAGGTCCAGATTCTGCTCTGTGAGGCGGAGCACATCTTGTTGGAGTTGATGGATGTCATCCGCCGTTCCCAGATCATGTTCCTCTAGGGTCGCCACACGCTCCCCCAAAGAGTCCACATCATGCCTCATCACGCAGATCTGACGTAAGTTGTGAGCGGAGCTCTTAAATGTCCTCCTTAATGGCAGAGAACAATTCAAGCATGAAGGCCTTGGTCGCCGGTGCCTCACTATCTTCAAAGCGCGGGGATTTGTCAGTGGGCAGAGAGGTAGACGGCCCGCCACCTTCTGGGGTTTATCCTTTCGATATCTGGCCGCCGCCATCTCACCCTTTGAGGGGGCCCGCACCACAATGCATGGAACTCGGGCAGAGACGGAACCAACGTTCAGGTGGCCCGGCCGAGGGCTCACATGCTCGCCCCTAGACGCAGGCTCAGCACCGCAAAGGACCTCCAAGGCCTCTCACCCTGCCAGCGTGTGGGAAGCAGGACCACCACTCGCCCAGGGCCTCAATCAGCATCCCAGAGACACAGTCGTCATCCCAGGCCACAGTAGCTGATCGCCAGGGGGATAGGGGCAGCACTGGAAAGGCAGGTTCAAAAGCCCTCCCCGATCACCCGGTCAAAATCCATGGGTGGGCCCCCTGCACCCCGTCGCACAAATCTCACAGGACCCAATCCACAAGCAAGGGTCAAGAGGCACACCACTGCCGGGGTCTGTCCAAGAGTAGGCCCCAATCACACTCCCAGACTCTGCCAAATGGGGGTGCATGCGTCGCCACAGACCACAACTATTGTGCAAGTCAACAAGGTGCTAGGTTCTGCCATCCGCCCCCACCAGCTCTCCACTACTGCACCAGGACACCGGGGATAAGTCGGCTACTAGACCACTAGGCTTCATCCAGACCCGTGCACAGAAGCAGCTGCACCCAAAGCCGCCCGAATAGAGGGCCCCCCACTGATGTGCGGGTCGATATCAGCCCACCGCCACCTCGGTTGGCGTCCGAGCAGCCCCAGACACATCAGCTCCTCCCCCACAGCAACCAGCACGGCTCTGGGCTCAACAGCGGCTGCATGTCCCTTCCGTCACCCCAGATACAGCGCCACACTCCTTTCCGCATTCACAGGGCCTGCCACGCTCAGCCGCCGAGGCGTCGCTCTGTCAGGCACAGGCTTCCGCTCTCCCCACCACGAGGCTCGCCGGGCCCGGAGTCAATCAGGGCTGCAGTGTACAAATCTGCTTGGTTGCTGCACAGATCACAAAAATAGGTCCCCCAGTGGCCTCAGGACAGCGTGGGGACCCAGGGCCGCACCGTTTCCAGCGTGGATGGGCAGTAGGCAGGGCGATACACAAAGCTAAGTGTCAGGCGACGCCGGAGGGACAAGGAAGCACGTCCTACTCCACCGCCATCTTGGCCACATCCCCATGCTCAATATTTTTTAAAGAGGCATATACAATGTCATTAGGAATTTTAGAAAACTCCAGGATTGCATATTCCTCACTTTTAATCGCATGCAGGAGAATTACAAAATAATAATTCATTGTAAAACCTCACAATCTAAAACTATGAGACAGCTGAATCCTAGGCAACTCTTTTCAATGATTAGCATCTCATGACTGGACAAAAGAAGAATTGTAAATACTGAAAAATCTACCTGTGCAAGGGAAAGATATAAAACATTAAAAAAATAATCAAACTTCAAACTTTTGGATGATAAAGTGCATGAAACTATATGAAAATCATTACATAGCTGCGCTCATGCTTAGAGTGAAGTCATGAACACTGGAGAAAGAATATTTGAAGGAAGGGACTGATCATTCACTACTTGTAGATATTGCAAAGATGTGTGTGAAACAAATGTAATTTGTCTGGTGCATGTCCTAAAGCAAAGGACTTAAGAATTAAAAGACACTACAAGATTGAGGAGGTATTCATTGATAGAGCAAAACAATGTGCTTGGTTAACATATAGAACTTTTTTTAAAGAATTGTAAGGATAATTTAAGAATTACTGGTGTAGTGTTCAACAAAGATGGTACTGTTGTGGTGATTGATGCTTCAATCCACTATCCATTATGAAAACTAACAGAATTCTCTTGAATAAGCATTTGAAAGTAAAGTCAACAGTGAACTATCTCAAGAAATCAAAATTCTCACAAAATGTTACACTGGGAAATTTCATGGTTTCATTATAGGTTGTTGGGAAATGTGGTCTCAATGTAGCAATGTTGCTCTAACTGATCTAGGAGAGCAAATTCCATTCACCTTCAGGAAACCATATGCCTTACAGCTATGATGGACACATTAAAAATGAGCCAGGCACTAATGTGCAAATAATAGGCTAGAAAATCTTGATGAATGTATACTTATTTGGGTGTTATGTTTCAGCTGAAATGTTAATGTTGAAAATGTTGAAACATTCCTTTAGTATTGGAATTTAATGTGAATTTATATAATGTTAATATGTATAATTGATACAAATATATGGTCTGTGGCATTAAGCCCAGCATTAGAAATTAGTTTAATGTGTCATAGTTAATGAAGGAACGCGGCCATCTTAGGGAGGTATCTCCCAGGTTGGGTGCAGTCTAGCTGCTCAGGTGCAAAGCACTCGGCGCTAGTACTTAAACATAGGGTCATGCCTCCGCTCAGCGGACGCGCTCTGCGGATGCGCCAACAATGCGCCAAAGGAGAGCCTAAGGTAAGCCCATCTGGGCCAGACCGGGCCCAGGGGCCATGGACCTTACCACTTTAAATCAAGTTAGCCCTGTGATTAGGTATAGCCGCAATGACATGCTCAAGCTAAGAAGGGGCGAAGGCTCTAATTGTGTTACATTGGGTGCTCATACGAAAGCCCCTAAATCCTGTACTGGCTGTAACTACAAACTCCTTCCTGACAAGTCTAGTCGCGTAGGAGATGCAGTCTGTCTGTATCGACTCACGCTACTCAATTGTCGATCGCTGCCAAGACATGCGACTGAGCTCTCCTTGCTCCTTGAGGAACAAGACCTAGAGGTACTCTTCCTAACGGAAACATGGACAAATGATAGCTCCCAGTCGGACATTGTCCGCACCTTACCCTCCAACTATGCCATACTGAGACAAGATCGCTCTGGTGGCCGGGGGGGGGGGGGGGATCGCTATCATATACAAAAAAAAATTAGGATGTAGAACAGAGAAAGCCTTAATATCAGGGGCTGAAAGCCTTATGTTTGCCATCTCCTTCTCCTCTACTTGCACTCTCTCCGGTCTTCTGCTCTATAGACCCCCAGGCCCTTATGCCCAATTTTGTGAAGATCTCCCGATTAATGCAATAAACTACTCAAGTAGCGTCCCTAGCTTTACCATTCTAGGTGACTTTAACATCCACTTAGATGAGCCAGACTCTTCGGCCTGCCTCAATTTGACTGTTGGTTTGGAGGTCCTTCACCTGAAGCAGATAGTTACGGATCCTACGCATATAGCTGGACATATTGTAGACCACTGTTATTCTAATGTAAATACCCTTAGCTACAACAATGAAATCAGGGTTCCTTGGTCCGATCATTCATTACTACTACTTTTTCCATGGCCCCACAGAAACAGGCTGGACATGCTAACCTCATCAAGAGAGTCTCTCGAGTCGGGTCCAAACTTCCAACGGAAATTTGGAATACTGACCTTTACCCAAAATTACCAATGACCCTCTGAAAGCTGATGCGTGTTTTAACCAGTGGGTGGAGACCTCTCTGGATCTCACTCTCCCAAAGATAGAACTATCTCATAGGAGTGGTGAGAACAAGAAAGCCTGGTATACGCCTGAGCTGAAAGCACTTAAATTAGTATGCAAACAACATGAGAGACAGTGGAGAAAAAACTATTCTGAAGCTGCCAAGGTCAGCTACAGGCTTGCCTTAAAGAAGTATAAACAGGAGATTAAATCCACCCAATCTAATTATTTTCAGGATAAAATCAGCTCTGCGGTTAATTCCCCTAGGGAAATCTTTAAAATTGCAAATCCCTGGTTACACCTCCTGTTCCTACTGGTGACTCCGGACTAGCACAGGTGCGGTGTGAGGAACTTGCAATTTTTTTTTCCACAAAGGTGGCTACTATATTTTCATCCTTCCGATACACACCCACCGAACTAAGTTTATCCTCCTACACTGCCGCAATTGAACTTGTGAATTCGCTCCTTTAGATGTCCCTACAACTCAGTTTCTTTTAAAGAACCTAAAGTCAGGTTCACCAACCGACCCTGCACCTCCTGCCATACTGAACCTGGTATCAGACACTGTAGCTCCAGTGATTCAGGAGGTAATCAATGCTTCCTTGGCCTCAGGCCTTGTTGAAGAAACCCAACCTCAACCCGGAAGATTGGGCAAATTATCGCCCTATCTCACTTCTGCCCACCATCAGCAAACTTGCGGAGAAACATGTAAACTCTCTACTTGCCACTTTTCTGGAGGAGAACAACTCCTTACACTCCACACAGACAGGCTTTAGAAGAAACCAGGGCACTGAAACGGCCCTTAATACAGTGGTTGAGGAAGCAAGGAAGATCATGGACAATGGAAACCATTCGGCCATATTACTTCTAGATCTTAGCGCGGCCTTCGACACCATGAATCATTCCATTTTGATTCACAGGTTAAGAGAAGTTGGTGTCTCAGGCCACGCGCTAAGGTGGCTGCACTTTTTCTTGTCCGACAGGACCTTTGTGGTCTTTGAAAATGAGGCTTCCTTCCCCCAAATGTGTCTTCATTGTGGTGATCCCCAGGGTTCGTCACTCAGCCCAACCTTATTTAACCCCTTGCGTGCGGGGCGTATTTTCCACCTGTGCTGACTCCGCCTTGCACGGGCGGAGTCATGACGGAACGGTTCCGTCATCAGCACAGCTCAACCGATGCTGATGACGGAACCATTCTGTCATCAGCACGCAAGGGGTTAACATTTACATGAGGCCTCTGGCTGAGGTGGTGCTCCACTGGGGAGTACAACTGGTAACGTACGCAGATGACACACAGCTCATCATTTCCTTAACTACTCAGGATGCCCCTTTTGAAAATCTCTCTACCTGTCTCAACAAAGTACGTGAATGGATGGATGAATCTTTTTTAAAACTTAATGGAGAAAAAACAGAGCTGATGATGCTGGGACACAAGGCACCCACCACGGTGGAGGATTGGTGTCCGGATAGTCTTGGCCATCCGCCTAAGCCCAAAGCGCAAATTAAGAGTCTAGGTGTCTGGATGGACCCAGCTCTTAATTTCTCTGTGCAGGCCCGGAATGTAGCAGCTACATGTTATGCCCTTATTAGGCTACTTAGGAAAATCATCATGCTCCTTCCCTTCGAAGCTAGAAGGATCTTAGTACAGGCGCTGATACTGTCGCGCCTAGACTATTCCAACGCACTATACTTAGGCACTCCTCAGCGGACAATTAAGATTCTGCAGACCAAGCAGAATTGTGCAGCACGGATGCTGTTGAATGTCCCACGGAGAACCTCTGCCAAACTTGCACTACGTCAGCTTCACTGGCTTCCAGTGCAACAGAGAATCGAGTTTAAAGCTTTGAGCACGGTCCATAAGGCAGTTAATAAATCAGGACCTACACTGATTCAATCAATGTTCTGCCCGTATCATACTGGTCGGGAGCTAAGATCCAAACACAAGAACTTTCTAGCAGTCCCCAAAACAAGAAGAGTAGGCATGGGTGGCCGACGCTTCTCTCTGCAGGCCACAAAACTTTGGAATAATCTCCCAGACTCCATCAGAATGGAAGTAAATCATCTTAGGTTCAGGAAGATGTTGAAAACCCTCCTGTTTACCTAGACTTTGAGAATGAACGTGGTCGAAGCACTGGGATGCCTCCGGGTAGCCATGCGCTATACAAATACGTAATCATTCATTCATTCATTCAATGACAGGATTTGATAATATATTTATTTAAAAATTTAGATTAGAATAGACAAAGTTTAAATAAGAGTATTCTTTAGAATGATTCATAAACTACATACACATAATCAGTTCGGTCAACCAAATTTTACTATATACATGACATTTATAATTGTAAGATCCAGAAGTACAGCAAGAAATTGGTAATATTAAACATTTCACTAAATATGTACTGTCTCACTCCAATATGTGATTCATGTTTCTGTGAGAGAAACTTGAGGTGTAGTTGTAGTCTGGAATAATCTTTGAAGTGTTGGAAGAAAAATCGATTTCATGCTGATGGCTGCAATAACCCAGATTGACCAACTGTGACTTGGTCGAAGAATATTCAAATGACTTATTAATTAATTAGTGAAACAAATGAATTGATGAACAAGATTGCCACTGGTGCTTCTTATTATCTAGAAAACCCACAGTCAAGGGAATGGGCTTTTCAGAATCAACAGGGAATAGTCTGGCATGGTAAAGGCCATTAGGCTGCTAGGAAAATATCACTTCTTTCATTTTTTCATTTAAAAGGTGTGGCGGTAGTGTAAGAGTGCGAGCCTGCAGGACTATCACTTCTGGCTCCAAGTGCCTGGAGTCTACAGGTAAGACCCAAATGAGATGTGGTATGCAAACTCCTCTCCTTCTTATTATACACATTTTGATGCACGTCTGGGGCAGCGGAGTTCCGGAGTTGCATAGTCAGTGTTTGGGGCTGAGCTGAGCGGAGCTGCAGGGATTGCCGCAGCAGCTAACCAGCCATTACCCTAAGCGGTCAACTTGAGCCCATGCCTGTGCCCCCCGGCACTCCCCTGCAGAAGACCAGTGGACCTCAGCGCTTCACCGGGTGTGGCTTGCGGGCACAGGGTGTCGGTTTACGGACGGGCTGAGCGTGGGGCCAAACAGTTGAGAGGACCTGTACTGCCTTGTCCCACCAGGTTTCTGCCCTGTTCAGCCAGCCTGCCACTTACCTGCTTCCCCGGGGGGGGGGGCAAAGATACCAGGAGATGCCTGGAGTTGGCCTGGGGTGTGGGCGTCGGTGTGAGCAGGTACAGGCAGCTGACTCAGCTGACCCAGGTGGCCTACTGATTGCAGAATCAGTTGAAAGGTCATGTGAGACATCGAGCAGCTGAGAAGAGCCCAGCAAGCAAGGGGCGAGGAGCACCTTAGAGTCCTTCACCTGTTGCAGGGAGCACACTTTGATTTCTGGACTCTGAAGCAACTCCGGACAGTGGCAACTACAGTGGCAGCAGGTAAGTGCAGGAGTGCAGGAGTGCGAGAGCGCGGTCGCCGTTAGTGGCGGCTGCTGAGTGAGTGCCCAGGTGAGTTCACGGAAGCGGCCCAACTAGGTTGGGTGTGGCTCCCCAGTATGCCCTGTTCACTGGCTACTTCCCCTCCTGTCCCATGCGCTCTGCTATTTGCTCACCACCATAGCGATACCCATTACCATCCACTGCTTGCCTTTCCTCTTTCCCCATGTTAATTGGTCCTAAATTGATCCCAAACTGTCTGACTGATTCTTCCCAGCTTCCTAGTAATGCACAGTGTATTTTTGGACAACAACTGGCTGACATTAAATAAGTCCTCAGAGCTATAGTTACTACCACAATCATGGCCATAGCCACAACTATAACCATAACTGCTAAAATTGTTTTTAACTGAGCTTGACAATATTTGGTAACTTTATATAGTTATACAGCTAACAACCCCACTAAAGCAGAGTGTGGGTACTGGCTAAAGAGTGCACCTGTTTGTAATTCAGGTTACAAGGTGATTATAAAAGACTAATGAAGGGGGCATGTGGTCGGGAAGAGTAAGGAGGACTCCCTCAAGACCACAATCTAAATCAAAAAAAGAGAAAGTAAACAGAGAGGGTTCAATTGCCCTTGGAATAGGGTCATACTCTGAGAAAACAAGTACAAAAAGTAATACTGTCAATGGTGACACCAGCACTAGTACCCCCACAATTTCTTCCATCAATTGCGAAAGTGCCAGTAAAGCTCGAAGAATGGCGACAACTTCTCATCAGATAGCTGACTTGAAGCAGTCACCAGGAACTCAAGTGGAAAAAGATCTTATAAGCATTAAGGGGGCACTTCAAAGGAAATACACTTGCACCCTCCAACCAAAGATTTATGCAAAATGTTCCTTCCTGAGAGATCCTGGAACAGTAATTTGCTTTAAGAGTGAGAACATAAAAGGGCTGCAAATGCTATTACTGCCAAGGAAATCTGGATGCATTCATCAGTCTTCCATTATATCTACTGAATATCTGTCTCACCATAAAGTTAAAAGCCATCATGGGATCGCACCTTCGTTGGGAGACCAGGCTGTATCAAAAGAAGCCACAGACACCTGGGCAAATGGGGAGGCCAGAAATATAATAGGTGTCAGTGCCAGCAGAGACGATAGCCTCTAATGAGCACAGCAGTCCTAAAAACTATCTAAAGTCTGGAAAACCCCAAAAAGCGGATACAAAAAGTCAGCACAACACAAGTATCCCAGAGTCTCTGGAGCAACCAGAAACTGAATTACGAGTGGATCGGAAGGACCCTTGGCTCTCCTCCCTGGGATCAAGCCAGTCAGCTGAGTACAAAGAAATGGTCCCCCTCTTGCAGCCAAAAAACAGCTCCCCACTTCAGTTGCAAATCTTACAAGCTAGCGCTCCGGCAGCTCTGGTAGCTTTTAATGTACTGTACAACAAAACTTCTGAGCGCCATCTGATGTCTCCTTATGAAGATTCTCACTTAACAAATTAGGACATGTCCTTCCTGGCCTCACACGAATGGGAGTAACTAGTTGCTTCTTATAATTTGAAACCTGCCTTAAATCATACGCGCCCTGTAACAACTAACACACCGCTGTTAGAAAGAAGCAACCTTAGCGAAGCCTTGTACACAGAATCCATTTGGGCCACAATGCTAAGTACAATGCAATATTCAGCTACAGCGCTTCAATACCAATCGCATAAATTGGGCTTCCAGCTACGGTTCTTCAGACCTTGGCCGATTTTACATCAGGGATTAACAAAAAGTTATCAGAACTTAAGTAGCTTAATAAAGCGGGGACAAGAAGTGGTCGATGGAAGCCAAACCCCCCAACTTAATTGCAACTGTGCCCCAATTATTGGCAAGCTAATAACATTACCATCTATGTTAGGAAACCTCCTATCAGATATAAAAGGCAACGCCCCCTGCTCACTTATTCCACCAACGGTTTACGTAGGCCAGGAACAGCTCCATCTGAACTCCTAAAAATGAATCTGTCACCAACTAACTTACTCCCCACCTCCGAAGGCAGTGAAGCAACCACAACAACGGTAACAACACAAAAGAGTCTTGCCCAAAAAAATCACTTACCTCGCAAAGCCGCTGCAAATAAAAAAGGAACGGATGAAACAGTAAGTCACTTGTCCTGAACTTCAGCGCCACAAATCAACCTCACCCAACTTTGGTTATACGAGACTCCGAAGTCGAAGAAATAAGGCACGTCTCCACCTCCTCCTTGTCAGATAGGATAGATCATTCCATCGCAAAGCCTAACATTATGGTGGTCGCGACTACGGGTACATCACTAAGATTGCCAAGACCGAACATTTCAAAATGTGGCAACAGACAGGGGTCACCTCTAATGGGAAAACCACTAGTAACACCAAAGCAAGAATTAACTAACATCACTAAAGAAGAACAAAGCTCAAGGTCGTTCTCAAATGAAGTTCAACTGTCCAAAAACAGAGACCTTGTAAAACAGCCATCAGGGTGTGCCGCAAGATCAAGCTGTTCACCATGAAAAACCAAGCTTTCAACTGTTCCCTTGCTATTTTCCCACACTAGTGGCAATCCAGGAGCGGGACAGAACAACCTTTTGCAACTAAGGTACCATCCTCAGGAGGGGATCTCTACCCAGGAAACGGAGGTGAGTATTACAGAAGGACCGGCCACCATTATTTTCACCCCTGAGTATGAATCCCGGGGAATAGTAGATGTATTAAACAAAGGGAAAGTATTACAACTTTTACATTCCATCACAAGCCTAGAAAATATAAGCTCATTCGAATTGCTTTCCATAGAATTCCTTCCAAGTAACACTCGTCTGTTGCCAGAGGTGACCAAAACAAGATAGAACTCTAGTGGGATAGCGAATAAAATCATGGAAGAAGAAAGTAAGTTTAAGCTCTGGGGTATAAAGCTGGAAGCTGAATTAAAAGCTCCTTACCCAACACCTTTCCTAAATATTCACACCTATGCCTCAGAATTAAGAAGAGCAAGGAGTAACACTCCTGGCACTCTAACTACTTGCACAAAGGTTTCTAATCCGAGTACAATCGTTGGGCCATCAGTTCCAGCTTCAACACCGGCAACGCACATATGGTCCCAAATAAAATTAACAATAACAACACAGCTTCCAAACTGACATGAGAGCGGCACCTCACAGGTACCCCCTGCAGAGCAAAGGAAAATCAAAATGTGTATTTGGTACATTAACGGCCTGGCAAGCAAAAATGATATTCATAAGGTAGTTAACTACTTAAGATCATTTGACATGATACTCCTTCAGGAAACCTGGGAAGACAAGACCTTTGAGCTCCAGGGGTATACCTCCTACTTTGTTCCAGCCATAAAGGGATATGATTTTGGTCACCATTCGGGGGGGGGGTTAACGATCTTAGCCTCAATATCTACAATTGGAAAAACCCTGTCCATAGAGGCCAAAATTGCAACACCAATAATACTTAAGTTCAACAAAGTATCCCAAGAAATCCTAATAATCAACACCCATGTGCATCCCAAACAAAAACAAAAAGCGGTAAAGGAGTTGCCTAAAGAAATAAAAAGGATTATGGACGCGCAAGATACCGATCATGTTATCCTGGCTGGAGACTCCAACTTAAACCTTTTAGGGTTGGGACTAGACGATGACCCTCACAGCAGTATGAGGGATACCGAATAAGGGCTGAACATAGTGAAGATAGTGGCCACCAACCGCAGGAAGTGCTGTTAAACGCAAGTCCGGATCACACACTAGATGCTTGGAATCCCATTGAATTCAAAGAGATTTCAAACCTTAAACGTATAAGGTGTAATCTTAACAACATTGAAGAATTATCAGCCTCTGCCAAAACATTATATAATTTAAAAAAAGAATCAGCTGCTCCAACAGTAAAAGCATGGGAAAATGTCACTATGATCTTCGGGGGGAAATTTGCGAACAGGATAGGGATTAAATCAAGACAATCGGAAGATGCCCTAACTAGGCTGATAAGTAACCCGGAATCAAAGAAACTAAAATGTACCATAAACCAAACATTGAGACAGCTTTGTAAAACCCCACAGAACTTGGACTTGCAGTCAACCCTCCAGAAAGCAAAAGCACTACTAAAAAGAAGAAGTGGAGGAAAATAAGATCAAAGAATGATGAATTATGGGCTAAGGTACTTCACGATACAGCCGCCAGCAACTTCAGTCAATGGATCGACGACTGCGCAAAACTATTGCCCGATTTTTAATTTTCAGAGTTTAATATAGCGCTGGCTAGACCCGGAGGTATCAGAGCGCTTTACATAAGGATCAACGATTACAAAATTTACTCAATTACAGGAGCATAGGAAAAAGAAGCAGCTCCGTAGGAAAAAAACATCAGTTACAATAACATAGAATAAAATATATACATGTCCAAAGGGGTAACTGGAGGGGGTGCTGGGGAGGGGGGAATAAGGGGAGAAAAGAAGATCGGGCCAATTAGAACCAGCAAGTAGGGAAATACTCCAAGGGTACCAGAAGACAATACTGTGGGATCAGTAGTCATAACATCCGGAAGCAACGATGACTCTAAAGAACACCAACCGCAAGCACCACAAACTCCTCCGAGCCATCAAAAGGACCTCCTTCAAGGAAAGCATCGACAACAGCGCACACAACAGCAAAGAGCTCTTCAACATCGTGAAGGAGCTCTCCAACCCCAGCTCCAGCTCCAACGACATCCTGCCGTCGCAAGACCTACGAAACTCCCTAGCCACATTCTTTCACCGGAAGATCACAGACATCCACAACAGTTTCAACACCAGGACCCTTCATTCAGCAGTTAACACTTCAGACTCACCGCCCCCCAGCCTCACCAACCACCTGCTCTCCTGGACCCACACCAATGACAAGAACACCATCAAGACCATGAACACCATCCACTCCAGCTCACTATCCGACCCCTGCCCTCACCACATATTCAACAAAGCAAACCGCATCATCAGACCCCAACTTCGGAAGATCATCAACAGCTTTTTCAAGACCGCCATCTTCCCGGGGAGTTGGAAGCACACCGAGATCAACGCCCTACTCAATAAACCCACAGCAGACCCAAAAGACCTCAAGAACTTTCAGCCCATCTCCCTTCTGCCGTTCCCGGTGAAAGTAATTGAAAAGATCATCAACAGGCAACTGACCCACTATCTCAAGGGGAACAACATCTTAGACCCATCTCAATCCAGATTATGCAGCAATCACAGCACCGGAACCACCCTCATTGCTGCCACAGATGACATCAGGACCCTACTGGACAAAGAGAAAACCAAGGCCCTCATCCTCCTGGACCTCTTGGCCGCCTTCCACATACTATGCACATGCCTACACGATGCAGGAGTATTCAACAAGGCCCTGGACTGGATCACCTCCTTCCTCACTGACAGAAACCCAGAGGGTCCGCCTACCCCTTTCCTCTCCGAAGCCACCAAGATCATCTGTGGCGTGCCCCAAGGATCATCCCTCAGCCCCACACTCTTCAAAGTCTACATGTCACCGCTCACCAACACCGTCCGCTCGCACAACCTCAACATCGGCTTCTACGCCGATGACACTCAGCTGATCCTCTCACTCATCAAAAACCCTGCCACCGCTAAAACCAACCTCCACAAAGGAATAGAGGACGTCACTAGCTGGATGCAGACCACCTGCCTAAAACTCAAATCAGACAAGACAGAGGTCCTTATCCTTGGATTCACTCCCTGCGACTGGGTCGACTCTTGGTGGCCTGCTGCCTTTGGTCTCGCTCCAACATCCACCGACCACTCATGCAACCTGGGGTTCATCCTGAACTCATTGCTCTCAAAGACCCAGCAAGTCAACGCTGTCTCCTCCTCCTGCTTCAACACCCTGCGCATGCTGCACAAGATCTACAGATGGATCCCCACCGGGACCAAAAGGACAGTCACACAGGCCCTAGTCAGCAGTAGACTAGACTACGGCAACGTCCTCTATGCAGAAACCGCGGCCAAACTCCAGAAAAGACCTAAAAGCATACAGAACGCTTCCCACGCCTCATCCTCGACATCCCCCGCCACACTCACATCACTGCCCACCTGACAGACCTGCACTGGCTCCCAGTCAACAAGAGGCTCACCTTCAAGCTCCTCACCCATGCCCACAAAGTACTACACAATGCCAGACCAGCATACATCAACAAGCGTCTCACCATTTACACCCCACACTGCCAGCTTTGACCTGCCGACCTCGCCACGCATCCACAGGACCTCCACTGGTGGCAGATCCTTCTCCTACCTCGCTGCCAAGATATGGAACACCCTCCCCACATAGCTGCAACAGACCCAGGACCTGATGACCTTCAGAGAACTTCTCAAGACCTGACTGTTTGAGCAGTAGCTGCTCCCCCCACGCCCTGCTCAGCACCATGAGACCCTCACGGGTGAGTTGTGCGCTCTACAAATGAATGATTGATTGATGTTTCCTAAGTAGCAGAGAGGCTGTGTTGCTGCATCTATTGAAAGCCATCCTCGGAGCCAAGCTTCTGTATCAGGCTGTGGGTGCCCCCCACCCCCTCTGGTGGCAATCTGTAACTGGCCGGAGGGAGGAATGTTAATGTATTTATTTTTTAAGGAGTTTTATATAGCGCTAGCCTGACCCGAGGGTATTGGAGTGCTTCAAAACAGTTTTTGAGCAAGATTCATACAATAAGCATTATTCTACGTATAGGTTCAGCAGTCCCAGTTTGCTGAACAAGATTGAGGTAGTATATGAGTCCTGAGATAACCTCATAGAGTGCACATTGTCTTGGGGTTGATACAATAAAGCAGGATTCTACATAATAGGTTCGGAAGTTCCATTGTGCTGAGCAGTATTGAGGTAGTCCGTGAGTCCTGAGATAACCTCATAGAGTGCACGTTGTCTTGGGGTTGAACCAATTAAGGCGGGTGAGCAGTTTGGGGTCGAATAGCAGGGAGGAGGTATGTCTTAGAGCTACAATGTCAGGAAGAGATGACGAGCAGGGGATAGCGTTTTGATGGCAGCTATCCATTCAGGAGGGAGCGGTTTGAAAAGGACTTTAAGTTGTTTCTAACAATTTTTGAAGTACGGGATAGTCCTGATACCGACTGGGATGGCGTTCCAGATTTTAGGTGCGTTTCCAGTGAAGGACTGTGCAGCAGTTTTTTCCCCGTGTTTTCATGGGGATGAGTAGTAGAGTACTGGAGCTCCTGAGGTTCATTGTCTGACCAGCCCTCTTGAGTTTGGCAGTCAGATACTCAGGTTTTCCCGTGTGCAAGACTTTATGTGTGAGGCAGGCAATTCTGTATCTGGCAGGCAGTTCAATTGGGAGTAATTTTAGTTCTCTGAGTGCTTGTGAGATGTGATCGTATTTCCTGATTTCAGTGACCATTCTAGCTGCTGAGTTGAGAGTAGTTTTGAGGGGGACTAGATGAGATTTTGTTGTACCAGTGAGGGTGGCATTCCCATAGTCGAGTCTGGATAGCACCAGTGATTGGTTGGCTTGTTTGAGGTCATTGGTTGGGATGAATGGTTTTATTTTGTTAAGTAACTTCAGGTTGATGAAGGCACTCTTTGAGGAGTTCTTGATGTGATTCGCCATGACGAGTTTTGAGTCTAGGGTAATTCCTAATGATTTAACGGAGTGGGTCAGAGTGGGATTGCCGTTAAGAGCATCCAAAGCTTTTAGCCATTCTGAAATATGAGGGTCATCCTCTTTGTTGGAGATGAGGAGTATTTCAGTTTTGTCTTAGTTGAGTTTTATGTGGTTAAGCGGCAGCCAATGTTGGATTTCTTTTAGAGTGACATTTAGTCTGTTAATGTCATCAATGGAGGAGGTTTCAAGATAGATTTGGGTGTAATCTGCATAAAGGAGGAAAAGGATGTTACCATTTTTGAGTAGGGTGGTGAGGGGTTCCATGTATATGTTGAACAGTTGAGGTGAGAGCACTGAACCTTGGAGGACACCCCTGTTGACAGGGTGTAGGTCGGAGGTAATGTTTTTTCTTTTAATCCTTTGTGAGCTGCAGTATAAGAAGGAGGAGCACCAGTGTAGGACCACCTCATCAGCTCCTACCCTTTCTTGTAAAGCCTTGATGAGATTTTGAGGATGAAACATGCCAAATTCTGCCGATAGTTCTAGGAGGATGTGGCGTAGGCCCATGGGTGGCCATCTCTAACAAGTGATGAGGGCAGGTTACCCTCCACTTTCCACCCTACGTCGCAGAGTACAGGTCAGTAGGATGACCACATGGCCAGAGAGCGCACCAGCAAAGTTGCTGAGAGGGTAGTCAATGAATAGCTCTGCAAATGGTTTCCTGAGCTCTGATCTCAGTGTCATGGTCATTGGTCATGGTCATTGGCTGTTGGGGGTCTGGGCACTCTGGCTGCCAGGGAGGCTGAGGCAATCTGGTTGATGTCTTCCTAACCATATGACTGGGAGGCTGGCACCACAGAGTGAAGGATTAATAATCAAGGAAAAATAGTTTTCTGGGCAGGCTAAAAGAGAGAGGGGGTTGACTGGGGCCTTGACCCTCCTTTTCTCAGAAAGCAGAAGGCACCTTGCTGGGTAACCCAGGGCAGATGGACTAGGGTGACAGTCCAGACCCAAGTCAGGGTGACTGCAGATGGGGGAGAATTCGCCCTCTTCTTAAGGATGTGGAGTAGAGACAAAACATCCATGAAGGTCTTGCTAACTGGCTCCAAACAAGAACAAGCTGCTGGAGAAATCTGAAAGGCACTAGGTGGTTTGCCTGGGGTTGGTCTCGAAGTTGCCAACTGTTGATGTCCTGTGATAACCAAGAGGTACCATTTCTAAGTTTGGTGTGAGAGTTTCCAAGCCCTCTCAAAATGGGGCCCACTTAGGGTTGGGCAGGACAGAATTACAGTCTGAGGTGCGGCAAAGTGCCCATGTATTGGTTCAGGAAGTTAGAGGAAGCCCTGGCTGTACCTTCAGTCAGAACTATGGCAGACCCGAGGTCCATCTGCTGCCCTGCCTTGTGGCCAAAAATGTGTGGGACAGGGCTCTGCAGGGACCAGTTAGTATGGCAGCCTGCTTGGGAATGGTCTGACCTGCACTGTTATCTGGATGAATGGGCATACTTGGCCTTTTTGGTTACAGAGTGAAAGGAAATCTCTGACTTGGCTCAAGATCAGGACTCTGGTGGGACCATGGTAGGACCAGGCTCAGGGCCTCCAAATCTAAAGGTATATGGGATGGGGCTCCTCAAGGTGAGTGATCCAGGAGGTTAGGGGAGCAAACCCCACTGCCTTGAGCATCATTTGCTGGCCTGCCTTGTCACAAAGGGTCCAGTTGGTGTCCCATAGGCTGCATGAGGGCTTCCTTGATTTGGTGAGTGAAGAAGCTCTTATGGAGCCCCAGATGGCCTGGGGGTAATGCTTTTGACACTGGTTTACATTCTGCAGTTTGTGGTGGTGTCACTAAGAGCTCAGGGGAAGGTCCCACAGGCCCAGGGACTTCTCTGCTTTCCTGGGTTTTGAAGTCAAGACAGTACTGGCCACACTGGGCATAATAGGCATAGGGTGTTCTCCCAGTTGGCTGGTTGCCCGAGACCGTTATTTATCTTTGAGCTGTGGTCACAGATGTACTTGATAGGAGATTAATCCCAGACCCTACAGAGAAAAATAAGTCCCAGTGCAGCCTAAGCTAGCTCCCTGAGACGGAGAGCACTCATAGCCTGTAGGCACAGCACCCAGTGAATGAGAAAGCTGATGGCAGAGATTTGTGTATTGAACAGACTCCTCACTGCAATACGGGGCCTAGGACTGTCTTCTTCACTAAAAGTATTCTTGCGGGAAACAAACATTTGTAGAGCTTCCCAGTCACATATGCAGGTAAACTGAGAGCCCGTTATGATTTTTCATAAAAAAACAGAAATAAAAACAAGCTTGAAATGGACAGACATGTTTGACTTATTGGATAGCCAGGCAAAGCTCTCTAAATTAGCTAACTATGCTTTTAAGTAGACTCAAAAATCCTATGTGTTCCCTGGACCCTGTTGACCGACATAACAGGCAAGAGACGACATACTGTACCGCACAAACGCAAGCGAATCAACCCCTGTCAATTCAGGGCTGCTTGTTCTCCTATCTTCACAGGTAGAAAATATATCCAGACTGCCCGCACTAGTCTGCAGGCTTTTATTTTCCCAGCCCTTTCCCGCCATAGAGACAGCTAGGAACTCGAGGGCTCCAAGACCCAACTTAACAAAAATGATATACCTTTTTTTACAATGGCCTTCCACTGAAATGGGGATGAAAATGTTTACAATTGAAAATGCACCACAAGAATGCTGAAAACAGGCTGCAGCACCAAGCTCCCCAGCCGCCAACAGATTGAGGGCCCTATTCAGGGCTCAAAATTGTTATTATTTTTGCAGAAAAGTTAACAAAGCCATTAAAAAAAAATAATAATACAGCTTAATAATTTTAAATCACAATTTATCTTAGTAACCCTCATTTAAGATGATTGTGCGGTTAGTTAAAAACGAAAGATCTACATTTATTTCGTAGTTGGCCTAATTTTTTCTAAGAGGAAATACAAGGCACATAGACATGGGGAATAAGAAACTGCTCTCTGAACGTGCCAGTGCTATTATGTTCACATAAAACGTGAAATCATATTTCTGTTTGCACAGTCCGCTACCAGCACAAAGCTTTGGGCATCCCAAAACTTTCAACATGAACCATCAGCATTGCCATTTACATTGTAAGGCTATAATGCATTGTAAACAGGGACGGCAGGAGGGTCGCTCTACTCCTTTCTCGCAGTGAGAGAAAGCCAAAACAAAAAATGTTAATACCTAAAAGTTATTATCATTTTATGTTTGCTCTGCGAATTGCGGGCGGGTGGGCGGGATGCTCTGCTCTTTGAGAAGGACTGTAAAGGAGTGGTTTGCCCATTCCTGAGTGCACAAAGACTGTTTGGTTGGCCCTCTCAGACCACCAAAACCAGTCATGCACACTCTGCCCTTCGCCATGCAGGCTGCATGGAAAACATGGCAACCCCATTAGCACCTGGCTGGGCGGTGTCCAGACCAATCACAACGTTGCTTAGAGTGTTGTGATTGGCTCAGGGGAGGGAGCCTGGCTGCCTGCTTCCTGTTCCTAACGAAGGCAGGAGAGCAGGAGCTGACAAGAAGACGCGGTACCTGGCGGCAAGATAAGTTTAATACATTTTTTTAAATGTCCCCTCAATCCCCAGCACGACACCCCCAGCAAATCCCCCATGACCTCTCGCACCCGCTCCCCCACACCCGAGCAATGCCGGCCGCTGCTGACTTTAATGCAAATGCGGAATATAGTTGGGCATAAAATTCCAAAATAGACAATGAATTGATGAAAATTGATGGTTCAAAGTGCAGCCTACAGGGAGTAGACTACTTCTTGCCTGGCAGAGCATTAGCTATGTCACTAACTTGCTACAATGGCCATTGTTTTGGCTCTGTTCATATCTAGCCTCCAGATTTGACCAACCTCCGTCCAATTTCACTCCTTCCTGGTTTAAGTAAGATAGCAGAGAAGGTAGTCAACAAGCAATTGTCTGCCTTCCTTGAAACTAACAATCTTCTTCGACCCACTCAGACAGGCTTCCGCCCAGGTCAAGGGACGGAAACAGCCCTTTTGAAGGTAGTTGAGGAGGCAAGATGCATCTTGGATTCGTGTGGATCAGTGTTACTGATTCTCCTGGATCTAAGCGCTGCATTCGATACGGTGGACCACAAAACCCTCATCAAACGCCTCTCCGGTTTGGGTGTAAGGGGCACAGCCCTTTGCTGGCTCTCGTCGTTCTTAAAAGATAGAACATTTCAGGTCAGTGAAGGAAATGTGCGATCCGACATCTTCCCTCTCCAGTGTGGGGTCCCTCAGGGCTCTTCACTGAGCCCTACACTTTTCAATATATACATGGCCCCCCTGGATGACGTGGTCTCCCCTTTTGGGATAAAAGCCGTCACATACGCTGACGACACCCAAATGATCGTATCATTCTCCCTGGAAGAGGACAAGGTAAAAAACCTCCATGACTGTTTAGAGGGCATCCATGTATGGATGTCCGCCTCAAGGCTTAAGCTCAATGGTTCGAAAACTGAGCTCATGCTGTTGGGAAACAAAATATCTTCCCTTCCATCTGCCATGTGGCCAGCATGCTTTGGTCCTCTCCCCCAACCCAAGACTGAATTAAAAAGTCTAGGTTTCTGGCTCGAACAGGACCTTTCCCTCAAAACGCAAGCGAAAAAGACAGCTGGGACTTGTGTGGGGTTACTGCGGTCCATCAGAAAGATCCTCCCTTTACTTCCAGGACCCTCTCAGAAACTGCTTGTTCAAGGTCTAGTCTTATCAAGACTAGATTATTGCAATGCTCTCTTTTTTGCTGCCCCGGAATCCACGATCAACATTCTGCAAAGAACACAGAATGCCGCAGCCAGGATTCTCACTGGGACCTCTCGCAGGGTCTCAGCTAAACCCGCCCTCAAGGCACTACATTGGCTGCCGATCCGCGAAAGGGTCAAGTTTAAGGCCCTCTGCACGGCCCATAGAGCCTTGCATAATCAAGGGCCCCCAATGCTAAAAGACATGATCTTGCCATACAGACCCAATCGGCCCCTTCGCTCAGCTCAAGGCCATCTGGCCACGGTCCATAAAATCAAAAAAGCCCGGACTGGAGGACGCCGTTTCTCGGTCACTGTGGCCACCTCCTGGAATGCTCTGCCATTTCACCTCCGCGCTGAGGCCAATCTGCTGAAATTCCGCAAGCTCCTAAAAACCCACCTTTTCCCGCAGTAATCTTCTTCTCTTCCCTGTCTTCCCCCTCAGGAGTTCTGCAAAACTAGCGCTGGGACGCTTACGGGCAGCCATGCGCTATATAAGTCCCAAATTTCATTTCATTTCATTTCAGAGGGTCCACTGCCTTTTTACCACTTTTCCTTGCTTCTGTCTTATGAACACTGTTCTTATTTCCAGCCTACTCAGTATTTGTCACACTCTACATAGCATCTTGCTTTCCACTTCCTGACTCAAGTACCGGTGTTTGAGGCAGTACTGCTTGGGTTACTTGTGTGTGCCTTTAAGAGTAACGGATGGGAAGAAAGAAGTAAGGAACACAAGTAAACAGTAGTAAAAGAATAGATGGAAGGCGAAGAGGAGTTAAGGTGAGTAGGTGGTAATAAGAGGGACCAAAATTGAGAAAGTAATAAAGATAAAGTAGTAGGAAGAATGGGTAGAAAGGACGGAAGTTGAGCAGAGAAATTAGACAGGAGATTAGGAAAACAGTCAGGGAGTAAGAAACAAGAATTGTGCGAGAGAACACGGAGGGGGAAAGGTAGACCAAAGTAAGAAAAAGAGAGGAAGAAATAGATGGATAGAAGTAGGTGCGAGCAGAGGAAAGGAGGGTTGATAGATAATCACAGAGGTCTTATGATTGGACAACAGTAGGTGAGAGATGGAGATAAAGAATGAGGAGAAAGAAGAAAGTAATGAGGATGGAAATAAAGAAAACTGGTAAGAATTATAAAACTTGTTGCAAAAAGCACTATCTCTGACACTTAAAAATTCATAGGATGAATGCTCCTCAAAACCTTCATATATTAGTTTGGCTCTCTCCTTTTGTGTGGTCATTCTATGCAGGATTGTGACTGGTATGACAACATTTGCCAGGGCTGCTTTTAGTTCCCAGTCTATCCCAGTTTGAAACTGTGTCTCCAAGCCACAGATCAGAGCTGCAGCTGGTCCAGGGTGGTGGGGTGGAACCTTACAGCCTGGGGCTCCATTTTCCAGCCTGCCATGTCATTTAGAGCTCATGAAGGGTTGTCCAATGCACTGGGTGGGCTTCTCTACTTGGGCAGTGAGAAAGCTCTGACTGGGTCCGGGGTCGGAAATCTCACTGTAGCTGGGTGAAAGCTGTGTCTCAAAGTGCTCAGAATGGGGGTCAGACTGGCCTAGAGAGGGCTTCTCTATGTGTTAAAAGGCTCAGACCAAGCACCAAGTCAGATCTCTGGCTGGCCTGGGGGAGAAGACCCTGGCCTTCGTCCTCTGGGCTGCTGTTTTCTAAAGTGCCTGGGAAGGGATCCCATAGGCACCAGGTCTCCCCTTCTACAGGGGCCAAATGGTGCATTTTGAATCTAGTCACAGCCATGTCCTCTGATAAATTACTAATCATTGGCAAGCCAGTGGCTGTCAGTGACTCTAGCAAGGGCCTCCTGAGGACTGGATTCAACATGCATGGCCCCTCTGTTTGATAGTTTCCATGAACCTGGACACTCTGGTAGCAGATAGGCCTCCTGGAAGCTGGCTGACCTGGACAATCTAGCAGGTGGCTGGCCTGCCCATTCGTGAGGGCTTAATTTTTTATTAAAGTGGCTTCTATGCTAGGCGTACAAATTGTAAGGCAGAGGGGCTGAAACAACCAGAGCTGAGTTCCAGCAGAAAGGTGAATATTACTTTGGGGCATCCAGGGCCAAGTGCCTGGTTTGACAGTTGCCTGCCAGGGAGACATTGTGATCTTCCTTAAACAACCAGAGTTGTGATCTTCCCTACCCAGGGTAGGGTTGTGTCATGCCAGTGAGGCTTTTGGGACTCCTGTGAACTAACCAGCTCCAAGAGTCAAAAGCAATAGGTGGATTGAAACCAATGCTCAATCCTGAAGGGACCTTTTACTGCAGGAACTGATCAAAGCAATTTCTCCTCTCAGGGGAAACTGGCATCAGACCGAGGAGGAGTCTGAGGTTCCTCTAGGCTGAACAGTGCCCGTAATCCTTAGAGAAAAATGGGGAAAGCCATGAGTTTTTCCTGGGAGGCATAGTCCCCAAGGCCAGGTCTTCAGCCACTGGGCAGAGCCCCCTTACCTGTGTTGGACAGAGTGGCTTCAGACTGGCTTGGAGTCTCATTCTCATCTGGGATGAGCAGTTACAGTTATACCCAGTAAGAAGCAAGAGATGGCATCATTTTTGCCTGCAAGGCTCAGTCCCCACAGGCTGGGTCTTCAGCCACCAGGCAGGGTTCCATTCTCTACCCAGGGCAGGGTGATGAATGAAAAGGTACCTCATTCAATGTCCTTACTGCTAATAAAGAGGAAAAGTGGCCTCTGCATTAGCGATGTTGAATGTGGGGGGTGAGGGTTAGAGAAAGGGAAGCAGAGCAGAGGTGTCTGGTCTGTTGATCAAAGTTCAGGTGGTTTATTCAAGTAGGTGGGTCCACAGTTGTGTAGGGCCTTGTATGAGTGGGTGAGGAGCTTGAACTGGCATCTTTTCTGTACATTGAGCCAGGGAATTTCCCTGAGGTAGCAGGTAATGTGAGTTTGCCTTTGGAGATCCCTGACGAGTCTGATTGCAGTGTTCTGTATGGTCTGTAGTCATTAGAGGAGGTGAGCTGCAATCCCTGTGTAGGGAGCATTGCCATAGTCCAATCGGTTAGAGGTGTAGGCCTAGATGATTGTGCTTCTTGGGCTTTAGGGTAGCAATTTGAATATCTTTCGAAACAAACAGAGGATGAAGAAGAGGGCAGAAGAGACGAAGTTGACACACATCATCATGGTTTGCTTAGTGTCCAGAATAGTGCATAGGTTCCAATGGTGGTCAATAGGGTAGGACTGGGTCCAACTTATTTATTTATTATTTATTTATTTTGAGTATTTATAAAGCGCGACTGATACCTTGCAGGCTTCCTGGCGCTGGAGAATACTCTGCTGAGGATAGACCGGAGTAACTAGCAGGCGGGCAGATTTTAGGGGAATAGCCAGGTCTTGATGCCAACTTCTGTGGGCCACCAGGATGTGTCCTATGGGGAGCAAGCGTTTCTAAAATTAAGTACGTCTGTCTTCTTCATGTTGAGCTTGATTCATTTATCTGTCATCCAGTTGGCGACATCTGTCATGCAGTTGTGGAAATTGATCTTGGTAATGGTGGTGTCTTCCGAAAGGATGAGTTGTGTGTCATTTGCGTAGTATATGATGGTGGGTCTGTGGGCTTTGATTATGTTGGCCAGAGGTGTGATATAAGCATTGAAGAGGGTGTGGCTGAGTGAGGATCCTTGGGGTACACCACCAATGCTTTCCCTGGGTTCAGAGGTGAAGGGGTAAGGCACACTTTTTTCGTTCTTTCTGGTGAGGTAAGAGGGGACCATCTGAGAGCCCCTCCTTGGATGCCAATGCTCTGCAGCCTTGTGATGAGTGTGTGGTCGGAGACCATATAGAAAGATGTTCAGATGTCTAGGAGGATCAGAGCAATAGTCTCACTTCAGTCAGGTAAGACTTAGATGTAATCGGTAGCCACTATGAGGGCTGTCTCAGTGTTGTGGTTGCTTTGGAATCTGGATTGGGAGGGGTCAAGTAAGAGGTGTGATGAGAGTTGTCGGTTGATGATTTTTTCAAATTCTTTGACTGGCAACAGGAGCTGTGAGATCGGTCTGTAGTTGTTGAGAGTGCTAGGGTTGTCCAGTGGTTTCATTAGTGGGGTGTTGACTTCTACATGTTTCAGGTCCTTTGGGAAGGTGGCAATGGCAATTGAAGTGTTAAACAAGGTGGTGAGTACGTAGCTGATTCTGACTTTGCCTAGATTGAAGATGTGGTCGTGGCAAGGGTCAGTTGAGGCCCCTGAGTGAACCAAGTACATGATGGAGCCGGTGTTCTGTGTGGTGAGCTTGCTCCATTTGGTTAGTTGGGTGTCTGTGGTGGTCATTGTCTTGATTGAAGAAGTCAGTGGCCTTGGGCTAGGGCTTGAAGTTTCTGTAGATGTTTGCAGTATTGTCATGGAAGAAGTTTCCAAGGTTGCTGCACAGCTCTTGTGAGGGGGCAATTTGTTTTGTAGTAGAGGGGTTGGAGAATTCTTTGACAATGTTGAATAGTTCTTTGCTGTTATTGGAACTTGATTCGATGCGTGAGGCTAAGGCCCTTTTCTTTGATTCTCTCAACTGTCTGTGGTAAAGGCTGAGGGCTGTCTTGTAGGTGGTCTTGTCGGTCATGTCCTTGATGGTGTGCCATCTCCTTCCAGTTCTCTACAGTGTTATTTAGCGGTTCATAAGTCAGTGTACCAGTTAGCCTGCTTGGTGGACTTTCTGTGGGTGTTGTTGCTGATGGGAGTGATGCTGTAAGTAGAGTTGGTGATTCAATTGCTGAAGTTTCTGACTTCTAGTCTAGGTTGTTGGTGGAAATGGGGTAGTTGGTGCTGAGGCCATTGATCCATGCATGTGACTTTGCTCTCGCAGCAGTGTGAGGCATCGGGCAGATTGGGGGTGGAGGTCAGTGAGCTGGTGATATTGCAGTGGACAATGGAGTGGTCGGTCCAGGTGAGTTATGTGGTGTTGCTGCACCTGAAGCAGTCGCTGGAGGTGAAGATAGGGTCTAAAGTGGCCTGCGTTGTGCAGGGGGTTGGTTCTTATTTGGGTGTGTCTGATGTTGTTTATGCTGTTGAGGGGGTTAGTAGTGTTGATGTCATTGTGGTAATCAAGATGTAGTTGCTGGAGTCTATGGCGAGGGAAGCAATGACGTCAGCAATGAAGTTTCAGATGGCTGGGGTGATGTCATCATTTGTGGTGGTGCATTGGATGGATTCCATGTGCATGATGCTGATCCTTCCACCAGGCTTGCAGATGTGGTCACCGTGGGTGATCTTGTGTCCTTCGGCAATTGCGATGGTGATGTCAGGATCAGAAGTGGGGTTGAGCCAGGTCTCAGTGAGGAAGAGGACTTCAGGTGTGAGGGTGGAGATGAGGTCCCAAATCTCAGTGGTGTTTTTGCATAGCGAGTGTGTGTTGAGAAGAGCACAATGAGTTGGTGTTTTCATTCAGGTGGTGTCTACAGTGTGTTTGTGGTGAGGCTGGCCGGTGGGCTGGCGTGTAAGCTACGGCAAGTGTAGTGGCAGTGGGTGCAGGTGTAAGATTCTACCATGGAGCATGGGTCAGCATGGTGCCAGTGTTTATTGTGATGTTTGGGGTCTAAAATGTATAACTGAGCGATGGTGTATCTGCAGGGGGTGGAAGGGCCAATGGTCATGGCACTGAGGGTAATTTAGGCGTGGACGGGCACAGACGGGCTTGCCTTGGTGTGCTTTAGATGTGCAAGCAGCATTATGCTGCATGTGCTGACTGTGCAGTCACGCTGCAACCTGCATTAAGTAAGTCCTGAGGTGGGCGTCTGTTGGCGGGAAAGCCTAGGTAAAAAACCTTGGGCAGTGACGGTGCCACTTGGTCAAATGGTGGCAGCTGGATCAGGCTGGAACAAGCAGGAACTGAATGCCACAGACAAGTGGAAGGCTAAGAGCTCAGATGCAACATCCCCATGTGAGAGGCAGAGAAACCATTGCCTTTGCCTGGGAGGCTTGGTTCCCCAGGTCAGGGCTAAAGCCAATGGGCAGAGCCATCTTGCCTTCCCGCTGCAGTAGTCTAGGGCTCATCTGGTATGAATAGTTTCGGTAATATGAAGTGGGAGCTGGGTGAAGCAACAGCTTTTAACTTGGAGGTTCAGTCCCCACAGGCCATTGCTCCAGACATTGGGCAATCCCATCTTTCCAACCCAGAGTAGCGTATGACCGTGGAGGAGTCCCAAACCCCCACCCTCGAAAGTCTACAAGCCCAACAGGCATAGCACTAATGTGCCTCTAAGGCAAGGTGGCACCCCACCCACAAGGGTTTGCTAAGTTTCAAGATATCCATCAATCCTGTGTTGACTAAAATGTCACAAGTGATGCTTCATGCTCAAGGCCAATCCAGTTAACGGACAACTCAATTTACCATGTCACCAGCCAAGCTGGATACATCTTTCTAGATAATAAATTACTTTTATACACATATAACTGATTACATTCCATCAGGATGTGCTTATTAGTAGGGACTTACCATTCAAAATGTTCTTGTTTTATTTGCTTGATTTTTGCTGGGCTATTTCTACATTTTGAAAACAATATCCAACACTCCATCATGCAACAGTGATGTGCACTTAATTAAAGCTTATTGCCCGTGTTGACTTTCGTTCTCAACACATTTATTTGAACCCAGTCCCTGTCAAAAGGTGTTAAATGTACTTAACAAAACATAGTCAGCCCAGCGATATTAGAAGCATATTTATGTGCTGTTACAGGAGAAAACAAAGAAAAACATGTGGGCTCAATGAACCAGAATAGGTCTAATTATAAAATGTCAAACAACAGAAGCTTTCATTATGTCTGACTACAGCACTCTTTTATAGAGTTAATGGAAATTAGAAGCAGCAATATATGTTTTCAAGCAGTGCAAATATCTGAGTGCTGCACAAAACAATTACATTCTGAAGTGTTCCCAAACCATGTACAAAAAGAATGAAAAGACATAAAGCCTTCACCCTTCTTTGGATTTTATCACAATTTACATTAGTGGAACGATAATTGCAGTTTAAATTATAACAGCAACATGTGCGATTCCAGCAGAGAAGCACCAAAACCCTCACATTTACTGATATTAAACAGAACAAAATTGTGTTCAACATAAACTGAAGAAAAGGTAATTGCATTATGACGTGGATGGGTCATAATGGTATCCATGGCTTTTTTATGTGGAAATATTACAGAACATAATAGATAATTGTAAAATATTAAGAGCACTAAATCTGTAAAAATCGTGTTGAAGTAGAAGATTGATGATTATTCAGTCAAGGGAATACTGTTAATGCAATATCTACAAGCGCTGTATTTCTCAGGCATTAAAAGTAATAGTACAATTACTTCTGCTTCGACTGTGTAATCCAAGTGTCCGTGCTGCTGATGCCTGATAGAGCTAGTCTTCTATTTTAACAAGGTTTTCCATAATTAATTTAATCTATGTATTGATCTTTTTGCAGCTGTGAAGTAGCTAATATTGTGAACCAAAGGGTGACTGAAACTGCCATCTCAAAGCAAAGCATTAACATAGATGTACTTAAAAGTCCTTAATGTCAAAAAAGATGAACAGGAACACTAGAGGTTGGAAATGGGCTGAGTGAGAGGGTGTGGAAAAAAAGAAATATTATGATAGGGTAGACCATTTCCTTAGCCCACCTCTTTTATTGCACGTCATACACATGAAAGTCTACAGGAAGAAGGGAAATATAGAAAGTGGTACGTTACTTATTGGCAAGCCATCATCCCTGTGCCACTCGACCAAAAAGCTGCTCACTGTCTTTGAGCAGCATGATTGTAGTCTCTGGGTGAGGGCCAGCCAATGGGAAAGAGAACAACTGTTTATCTGGTGCCTCACGGTTGCAGAATGGCAACGTGCATGTGCTTGCTGCAGTGTGCATAACTAGTCCTTACTTAGGAGGATTAATGTCTGGTACTGTTTCTGCCATTTACTGCACATATTAAATGCAATGTCTGTTTTTACTGACACCTGGAAATCATCAACACAGCTTTTATGTTGACATAATTGTTTTGGCTTTCTGCCTACTTTCTCTGTAGTTTTCTATCTCAAAAAGTAGGATTTTGGTCCCTACTTCTGATATTTACTGAGCTTTGGCACCCTTTGAGGGCATTGCTGTTTATAACTATATAAAATGGATTCTGAAAATACACAAAATCCTCATAGTAAACAAAAAAAAAGCATCTTATCCACCTCCTGCCAAAGAAAAAATGGTAGATTGACAGGCAGAATCGATGGCAAAAGCCTAAGAAGAAATACAAGCAATAATTTATAAAAACAGATGCCATTTGTTCTGATATTAAACAAATTACAGAGAGATATGGCAGCGCTTATAATGCAGACTTCTGATAATGCTAAAAACATCAGAGATAATAAGGCTGCAATTGACAAAATGTCTCCTCAGATTAATCTTATTGTGCCTATGAGGAAGCAGCCTCTAGATCTAGAAAACAAAAATCGCCAATACATTTAGATAATGTTCAATCTGCCAGAAAACATTGAAGGACAAATCTGTAGATCTTTTTTGAAGAATATCTTACCTTCACTTATGAAAATAAAATTCTCTGAAAAGTTTGAAATCAACAAGGCTCATCGAGTTCCCTCATATCATAAAGTAAACCAATTCAATCCAAGCCAAGACAATGGATGTTCAAAGTACTGCAACGCCCTCATCTTGAATTTAATCAGAAGGATGTCACAGAAATTCCAACATTTATGGTTGAAGGACATAAAGTTTACATTCACCAAAACTTTGCAAAAGAGACTATTGGCACGTGCAAGCAATTTTGTGACAGGCATCATAGGTTAAGGGAAGCTGGATAAAAATACAGTTTGTATGTCCCTACAGTGATGCGAACATGGAAAAATGACATCCCTAAGTCCTTCTCTTTTCCTTCTGGCCTAATTGCATATCTTCATCTTCTTGTTCTGATGGCAATGGAATCTCAGTGCTCTACAAATATTTGTTGATATTTGTTACTGCATAACTGGTATTATTTTCATTTCTGCAAGCAGGCCACATGCTCTTTATTGGATTCCTGGAGCGTAACTTCATAGTTTCAATAATTAATTTGATGTGTTCTCCATTTAAGTGTTTTCAATGTTTGTCTTTTTTGTGGGTCTGTCTTTGTGCAGGGCCACTTGTTTGTTTTCTTTCTTTCTATATTTTCTATTTGTTGTGTATATTCCACTTTCCATTGCACTTTTCAGTACTCTTGAATTTGTTATGGCTAGTATCTGTCAGTTAAAAGTCATCACACTTAATTTTTTTAATTGTTTTTTTTTGTCCCCATTCTGCCAAATCAGTACTTGCTTCCTGTACTGATGGTCCAGGCCAGGTTAGAGTCATTCCAACACAATAGAGAGCAGCCATTTCCAATTCCACCCTTCCCTGGAGTGCCCGTAGCATGGAAGGAAAACAGGACTGATGGCTAACATTGGCTTAATCATTGGACCTCGAAACTTTGAAACCAATCAACCAGCTTAGCCCATATTTTCTCTTGACTACTAGGATCACATAAAAGGTCCTGTTTTCTTATATATATAACACTTTTTTACATTCCAGCAAGAGAGGTGGAACGTCTGACATCCACAATTTACAGATCTCTCCTATACCTAAAAGAATTACATAAAAAATTAATCTTGCATCCGGGCTACTAATCGCAGTATCGTTTTTGTTCCAAACTCCAAATATTACCATGGCAGGGCTTATCCTCACTAAAGTGCCTATAACTTCAGTGAGAAATTTGCAGACCTCAAACCAAAACTTCACAATATCTGGGCATGTAAAAAAACATATGGAGATCGTCTGCAGCAGTGTTTCTACATTTTGGGCATTCATAGTGAATCCCTGAAAGTTTCTCTAGTTTTGCTGGAGACCAGTGTACCCTATACGCAGTGAAGAGATGGTTGCATTTTAAATAAGCAGGTTTGACAGTTTCAAAGGAGACTTTCCATGTTTCCCTCAAATTTATATTCGGCATAACCTCTCCCCAGGGCCTCACTATCTAAATCGTCTTCTGCCTTAATCAAAGTATTGTACCACAAGGCTACCTCCTTCTTAACTGTACCACTTCCTACTGCTTGGTCTAACCAGGAATCCTTCTACTCTTCATTCCACTCTTGGCACCCCCACCATGCCGAGAGCTGATTATATTTGAATCTGGTGAGTTGACCCATTGTAATTGCATTCAGGGATCCTCAAACAACCAAGCCAGTACCTGCCTTCAAAACCTCCCCAAAAAGAGATGCCCGCATTTCTTAAAGGAAGGCTGAGAGAATCATCCAGACACTCAGGGTTCCCAGGGGATTCCCAAATCGGGGCTCTAGACGAATAGTAAGAAATTCCCACTTTCTTGCAAACTAGAACCCATACTTATAGTGCTCCCAATAGAATCTTTAACCTTACTTTTTTGAAAAACTTGGGGCCTCCAAACTTAAACAAAAATTGCTCTTGTTCCTCCCTCAAATCTCCAAGCATTGCTCCAAAAAGTATTCCTACGGCAGAACTGTCCACTTTACTTAAGAGCATCTGACAATTCTTAAAGAAAAAAGCATGTCCATATATCAACAAATCTGCATGGGCCAGCCCGCCCTTCTCAAATCTCCTCCTTAATTTCTTCCACCATATGCGAGAGCCCTTGGAAGCCCAAATAAAACTACCTGACCTTCCCTGGAGCTTGGCTATCTCTATTTATCAAATAATAGTAGAATAGAATGAAACAAAAAGGTAATTTTGGGTAAAATCACCATCTTAATAAGAATTACTCTACCATATACACTGAGAGGTAGATTTGCCCACCTCACCAGCAACCTCCCTACTTTCTGGCTAATCATTTTCCAATTCACCGTGGTGACATCTGCCAATTTCTGGGTTATGGTGATGCCAATGTACCACATACTCATTTTTGCCAGCAGCTGTTGCTTAGGTTGGTTCCATTCCATAATTGTACTCTTGTTTGTATTAACCTTATATCCGAAAATGTTCATGAATACTTTCGCTTTGGCCATTAATATGGGAAAAGACACCTGTGGGTTACGGTTATAAAGTAGGAGGTCATTAGCATAGAGGTCTAACTTTATCTTGATATTCCTGTATCTAAATGGAACAATGGCAGAATCCTTTCTAATCCATATCGCTAATGGTTCAATATACATATTGAACAGAAGGGGAGACAGGGGGCTTTCCTGTCTAGTTTTACGGAAAATTCTGAACCAATCGGTTAGATCCTTATTTACAAGCACCCTTGCTCTAGGCAGGTGATATAAAAGTTGAACAGCCTTAATTACATTGCTAGGGAAACCAAATCTCTTTAAAACCTCCCAGAGGTATGGCCAATGCACCTGGTCAAAAGCCTTGGCAGTATCCACTGCCACGACCATCACAGGTAATGTATTGGTTTTTTCCAGGTCTACTACCCCAGCATTAGAATAGTTAATTCATTCAGCTGCCTTCCTGGAATAAAACCTTTCTGATCATTGTGTATTATACACTTAATGAGCTTGGAGATCCTAGTGACCAATACCCCAGCAAAACCTTTGTAGTCAGTATTCAATAAGGATGTGGGCCTATATGAGTCAGCCAACATGGGGTCCTTATTCGGTTTCAAGTTAGTGTAACTGTTGCCTCTGCCCAACTTAACGGTGGCTCTTCTCCGTCTTTTAGAATTAGATTAAACAGTTCCTTAAGTGCCAGTAATACTTCATCCAAGAGGCAATGATAAATCTCAGTTATGAGGCCATTGAGCCTGCGGCCTTCCCTCTGGCCATTTTCCTGAACTGCTGTCTAATCTCTTCTTCTGTTATCTCGGCTGCCAACGCCCTCTTCTTAACTTCACTTAAATTCAGGAGTTCAATATTCTTAAAAAAACCTTCAATACTAGCCCTCCCAGGAAAAGTGTCTTCAGTAGATGGCTCATATGTCTGGAGATTCCCCGCCCTATACTAGCATTGGTATCAACTATATCTCCTGTCTCGTCTTCTCTAAGACTTTTGATTTGATTGCGAGCTCTATCTGTCTTAGCTTTCCAAGCCAGTAATGAGCCACTTTTTTCACCTTATGCAAAATGCTGCAATTTACTAGTCCTCGCCGCCCGCCTTCCCTTCGGTCTTCGGCGGGCGGTGCCTGTCAGTATTTTCTGCTAGCGCCGCCTGTCCTTGGACGCTGCGGCTGGCGCCAGTTTGGCGTGTGGGGTTCCCTTCATGGGATCTGTTCACTCCTCCCTGACACTGTTTTTGGCGGAGGGGGGGGGTCCGGTGGGCTGTCCTGTAGTCCCTGGTCGCACCCCTGTATTTTTTTTGCTGCCTGCGCTGTCCCGCGTTGTTGTTCTGGGCTCCTAGGCTCTCAGTGGGCTTACCTGTTTGGCGGATGCCGTTCCCTGGCCTGGTACGGTGCCTTCTCCCGGAGGCTCTCTTGGGGACGTGGTGCCTTGGGGGCTGCCTTTCTGGCCCGGTGTTGGCAGGCTGCTCGTTCAGCTTCAACGCAGCCGTTTCACTCCCTATCCCGTTGGGGGCCGCGGTCTCTTCTTTTCCCTGGGCCGATCGTGGGTGTCTTGCTCTCGCACATGCGCTCTGTGCAGCGGGTCGGTTTCCCTGGTCTTTTTGACTTGCTCAGTCCCTGTGTTAGGGTTCTGTTGGGGCCTCTCGCTTCTACTGCATTCGCTTTTCGCAGTGCCTGGATGGCTCAGTCGGTAGGGCGTCAGTCTTTTACTCTGAGGGCCCAGGGTTCAGGTCCCTGTTCAGGCGGCTTGGTTGAATAAGTGGTTTATCAATTGCATACTCTTTAATTTCTTTCGTATTTTCTTTGTCAGTTGTGTGTTATTGATGCATTCATCTGCAATCGTTGTCTACGTCTCCATGATGTGGGCCATCCATTGGCGATTGTGTTGGCTGTAGGGCGGCTCTTGTTGTACACTGTGTCTGGTGTGGCCTTGCGGTGACGCACTCTTTCTGTGTTTCCGGGATGTCGCCAGTGTATGCCACTTGGGCCGTGCTGTTGGCCCGCATACGAACTGTGTGCGTCCCCTTTTCTGGCTTGTCGGACCTGCCCTTTGGGCGCTGCCTTTTGCCCTTGTGTACCAGTCTGACCCTGTGCTTATCTGAGGTTCGGATTCGGTTTTTTTCTTCGGTTCGTGTCCCTCTTGCATTGAAATTCTGGCTTCGTCTTCTGAGCCATATGTTTCGGCGCCTGTATTCGTGCTGATTGGGCCCTTCAATGTCAGTACGCTTTGGCGCTGTGGCAGTCTTCGCGGACGACATGTTCTTCCTGCGTTGGTTTTGGCCTCGACCCCTCGTCCATCCGCGCTACGTGGTGTGGCTTATTCTCAGTGCAGGTCGGTGCTTCTGTCTCACACGTGGTGGTTTTGAGCGCTATGCAGGGCTTGTTTTGCTTTGCCCCACTGGTACGGGGGCTGCACGCTGGGGCATTGGATCCTGTACCCTTCCTGGAGTGGGGCTTGGTCCGTCGTTTTCCTTTTTTTGTGCCTTTGGTCTCGGGGGGTTTGCCCGGACTGGGGTTGGTTCCTGTTGTTACTGTCTGTGTATCCTTCGATGGTACATTCTCGAATTATTCGGTGTACTCCTGCATCCTGTTCGAATGGCCTGTGTACGGCCTCTCGTCTGTTGCTTCGGCTTCCGGCGGGTCCACTCAGCCTTTTCATCCTTCTGAGGTTGTTGATGTGGGTTCCATTGAGTTGGGTGTCATTGGCCGTCTTTTATTCAACGGTTTGCGTGCGCTTTGGCCATGCAGGTTGTGTTTCTGTTGCCCTTGGCTGGTCCCTTTGGGTCTCGGTTTGGCTTGGGTTTCGTTGACACGTTCGGTTGGTCGGCACTTGTGGTGTTGGCTTGCAGGGTCTCGGCTTCGTTGTTTGCTGTGTGTCCCTGTCTCCTTCCTGCCTTGCTGGCCTGCGTTCCCTTAATTCCTCGGGTCTCCTGTTCCTGCCGTTGTGATGTGACCTGTTCCTTCGTGGCCATCCTCGGGAGTTTCCAGAGTGTGTCTGCTTTGGCCGGCCTGCGGTTGGCGCCGGTCTGTCCGTCTCTGGGGTCCGTTCTGTCTTGGCGGGCGACTCCTGCGCCCCCCTCTTTTTCCTCTTCTGCCTACCCGCTCTGGTTGTCGGGTCTTGGGCTGCCCTGCTCCTGCCCATGGGGCTGTGGTGTTCTGCTTTGGGTGGTGCTTTCTTGGCATGCCGGGGTTTTGGTTTAGGTTTCCCCCTTGTTGGGGTGTGCTTTCTTCCTGCCATGGGACTGTGTCTCTTTGGTTGGTTCTGTCGTCTCTGGGGTCCGCTCTGTCTTGGCGGGCGACTCCTGCGCCCCCCTCTTTTTCCTCTTCTGCCTGCCCGCTCCGGTTGTCGGGTCTTGGGCTGCCCTGCTCCTGCCCATGGGGCTGTGGTGCTCTGCTTTGGGTGGTGCTTTCTTGGCATGCCGGGGTTTCGGTTTAGGTTTCCCCCTTGTTGGGGTGTGCTTTCTTCCTGCCATGGGGCTGTGTCTCTTTGGTTGGTTCTGTGTCTCAGGTGCCTCTGCCTCTTTTGGGGCGTAGGTTCGTATCCTTTCGGTGCTGTCAAGCTTTTCTGGACTTGTCGCTTTTGGCTTTGTTTCTGGGGGCTGTGGCTATTCGGTTGCTCTGCTTGGTCCGGGGGCTCGGCGCCCCTCTCTGGTGGGGTGTGCGTTCTTCCCTGTTTTGTTGCGGGGTGGCTTTTTGATGGTCTTGCTGGCCCTTCTGTGTCGGGCTGCCTTGGTGGGGCCTTCCTCGGGTCATGTTTTGATCTGGCCCTTCCTTAGTTCTTTTTGCCCCCGGCCCTTCCTGCTCTGTCACCTGGTATGGCTGGGTTCCTCCTTCTCATATGTTGGTGTTGCCTTCCTGGGTGCATGCTTGGGTTCCCGGTCTGTGCTGGGTCGGTGGTTTTTCCCTGTGGGCGTTTTTTTTTTGTCCCATCTGGCTTCTATTTGCCGTTCCTTGGCTTCTCTGGGGTTTTTTCCTCTGCCTTGCTGGGGCTTGTTGGTTGCATTTCTGGTGGGTTTGTCCCCTGCCTCGTGCTCCGGGGTGTGTGCGGGGTTCGCCCCTGTTGACTTTTGGCACATTGGTGCTGTCCTTGCCTGGGTCATTTTTTGGTCCGGCCTTTCTGGCCCTGCGTGCTCTTGTTCTCATAGGGTTGGGCCATTTTGGTGCCTGGTTCGGGAGTGTCCGGTTTTGGCTCTTCGGCCTTCTCGTCCGGGCTCCCGGTTTTGCGCTTCCTAGGGTCCCTTTTTGCTCCCCTGGGTGTGTCTCCATCTGCTATCGGCGGTTGTTGGCTTGGACCCTGCTACTCTTGGTCCTTGTTTTGCCTCTTGGGGCGCGGGTTTTGTGTCCTGCCCCTGCTTTCTCTTTCCCTTGCTGGTGTTTGTTTCTGGCGGTGCTGTAGGGTATCCTGGCGGGGCCCTGCGTTTCCGATGTGGGTGTTCCTAGTTTTCTTTCCCCTGGTTTTGGGGTCCCGGGTCCTGTTGGCTCTGGTGGCTCCCTGGGTTTCTTGTCGTGGCTCAGACTCGTCATCGCCCTGCCCTTCGGTTCTTCGCGCCTTTGGTGTGTTGCTGCCGCGCTCCTGTGTCAGTCGGTTCTTCTTTGTATCGCTGGGCTGGGCCTGGCTGTGGGCTGGATGTCTGTTTGGTCACCTCTGTGCTCTCTTCGGCGGCTCGCACCCTTCTTGTGTTTCCACTGGGCCGGTTTTCTTGGTCCCTGTGCGGGGTGTTGCCGTCCCTGGCCGGTTGGCTGCTTCTGCCTCTTCTTCTCCCTTCTGGCCGTGGGCAGGCCTGTGGGTTTTCGTTTTTTCACCTTTGCCCGGTTGGTTCTCCTCCGGGTCTCTTCAGTGGCGTTTCCGGCTCCTTCCTGGGTTCGTTTTCCCTGGTGCCTGCCTGGGTTCTCTCCTTGGAGTCGCGGTCCCTTCCGGGGGTCCTTTTGTGACTGGGGTTGTTCCCCTGCTGTTTCTTTTCGGCTCCCTTTTCCATGCTTCTGGCTCTTGCCTGTCTGTGGGATGGCTCTGGTGCCGCTTCCCAGTTTTTCTGGTTCGGCTCTTTCGCGGGTTGTGGTCGCCCTTGTGGTATTGCTGTGTTGGGCGGACTGGTTGTCTCTTTCCACTGGTGTTTTTTTTGCTAGGTCGCTGTGGTGGGGATGTCCTCTGTTCGTTCGGTTCCTCTCTTAGGACTTTTGCTCCCCCCTCGCTTTGTGCTGCCTGTTGGGCTGCCCTGGTGTGTTGGTCGGGCCTGCCCTTTTCCTGTTCTGGCCCTGGTTGCTGTTGCCCGTGCGGTTCGGTCCCGTGCCTGTCTCTGCCTTCCTTCGGTTGGGGCGGTTTTCCTGGCGGTACTTGGTGTCTCTGGGGTCCGGTTTGTTTTTCGGCCTTCCCGGTGTCTTCGGTCCCGGGTTGGCTCTCCTGCTCGTGGTGGCCTCTCTCCTGGGTGGTCCTTCCACTCATCCTGGTCTGTTGGGTTTGCCCTCTTTTGTGGAAATCCCCTTCTGGTCTGTTGGTTTCTTGTGAGTTTTCCATGAAGCCGCTTGGCTTTGGTATGTGCTCACTATGTAAGTCATGTGGCGAGGAAGACTAACGAGGAGGTAATGCCCCGGTTACTTACCGGTAATCTTCATTACTCCGAGTATAGTCTTCCTCACCACATGAGTTCCCATCCCTCCCTCCCTGTCTGGCTATCGGCTTCATGTTTGTGCTTGGTTGTTTCAGGCTGATGGGTTGGGCCGGCCCGCCTCTTATAGAGGTCAGGTGGTAATGGGTCGGCCATCTTGGGAAGGGATGGGAGGCATGGGAGGCTAACTTTTTGCTTTGGAGGGTTCTGGTGTGGAGCTGAAGCTCACTATGTAAGTCATGTGGCGAGGAAGACTATACTCGGAGTAATGAAGATTAACGGTAAGTAACCTGGGCATTACTTTACGATATTCAAATGTGCCGCATAGTAGAGCAATTTTCAATAATTTTCGACCAAGAGTTTGCAAATCAAAAAAATGATCATGAAGAATTGGCAAATGATACAAACTGAACCCGATTTCAATGGGATTTTCAACCATGTTCCACTTTTTGATTTTGAAAGATCAAAGAACATTAAAGATCTATTGGAAACCACACCCAAAACCATTGGCACACAATTTACTGGCATCAAACCCTGTCATAACTGCAGTCATATTCACAATGTCATTCAGGGTAATACATTGAATCACCCAACATCAGGCAAAGCAATGAAATTGTTCACCAACTCCACGTGCGATTAAAAAAATCTGGTATACCTTCTAAAATGTCCCTGTGGACTGCCCTACGTAGGGAAAACCAAAAGAAAAATAAAGGTCCGTCTTACCGAACATAAGAGCACCATTAGGAACTAAGTAATGAAGGCACCATTTGCTGCACACTTTCTCAACAATAAACACAACATCAGCCAAATGAGATTCTTGGTATTGGAGGTTGTCCCGCTTAAGCTGGGCGTAGACAATAGGAAGAGACTACTACAACGTGAACTCGTTTGGATAAAAAGACCGGATGCATGCCCGCTCTAAAGGTCTGAATGACCGAATTGAGTACAGCTGTTTCCTTTAATATGACAATAATTGTGAATTACATGATGGATGAATGTGTTTTTTTTTTCAAAAACAATTTTTTCTTTGCATCTTATTGGTTGACTTGTATGTATTCATTGTCTACACTTGTATACTTTTCCAGACCCATATTTTCACACAGATTTTATTAATTTTTAGGTTAACTCTTATACACAATGTCAACAACACTTTATTAGTACTTCGCATTCCAAGCACCATACTTGGACCAACTCCGGGGGATCGATACCTTTAGATCGGTTTCTTTACCCCGCTCCCATATACAATATTTGTTCCCACATTTAAACCGTGGGTTGTACACACGGCACCTTTGTAATAGGGCCACCACACACAGTGGCTTATTTTTGAACTTCACTTACGGTCATTTACGTGATATAGCAGACGCATCAAGTGCACTGTCCCAAGATGGCTGCCATCCATTAGTCCATCTTTGAGTTTCATTACAGCGCCCAGACTCACGGTCGTGTCCCTTTTTGAGCTCAATCACGGTTCCTAGTACGTGATAGAATTGACACTGTCTCAAGATGGCCAACATGAATTAGTCCATCCTCGAGTTTCACCACAGCATTTATTCGTATGCTTACACTGACGAAGTGCACCAGATTCACATCTGACCTCGCGTTCCTGACATATTGACACGCAGTCACACCGACTTTTGCGGTAAGATTAGTAACACCAGTGTTCACCAACACTCCCGAGTGGCATTAATGTGTGTATGCTCTTTGACCCGTGTTTATTTAACCTTTCCACACTTTATTCACTGGGGCACTCACTATGTTTTCTTCGTTTTCCACCAGCTACAGGTTAGTTTACGGCATCTTTCCACCATCCTAATTCACCAGAACACACTTTATGTTCGGACTTTCCCGAATCCGTAGTTTTGTAAATCACACAGTTTGTTGTTTCACTCAGCAACTTTGGAGCGTTTTAACATAAACACAGTCGGCCTCGAGAACATTTGTCACCATGTATCCACAATTTATTCACTGTGTATTTCCAGCTTTCTTTCAGCATGTACACTCCACACTTGTGCTTTTTGTAGGAAGAGCCAACATTCCTGTATAACACATTAAAACCAAAATTCCTTTAATTTCAGATTGTATATTAATCCCCTGATGAAGGGCACTGGACCCGAAATGCATAGGGATACATACATCACAATTTGAGTTGGAATCAAATGATGGAGCGATTGTTATATATTATTGAAAATTGATCTACTATGCAACAGATTTGAATATCGTAAAGTAATGATGCAAACAAAACTTGGAATAAAGAAACTATATCCATGATCTACAACGAGTGGTTGGGAATTACTTTATTTGCAAAAACTGGTTACTAAAATATTACACATGCTATCAATGCGGCCTTTGGCATTTCCTCCTTTTCATAAGACCCTTAATACAATTCTAATTAAATTCATCTGGAATAACAAACATGCAAGAGTTAAGTATAAAACATTACAATTTTCCAAACTAAAAGGTGGTTTGGTTATTCCTGATTTTCAGCAATATAATTATTATTAGATCATTTATGACTTACACACCCATTTAATAAAGACATTACATTATTTTCCAAAGCTCAATCTACATTCTCATGTGTTGAATATTTATTATCCTTTTCGCATTTAACTCACTATATCAGATTATGCTTTCATTTCTTTTTCATTAAACATAGCTGTCATTCTTTAAAATGCACCTAGGTGGCAACACGTACTTTCTGACAAAAATCAAATCAAATTGGCAACTGCTATTACAGAATATTTAAAACAAAACTTGAAAATACAGCCAAGATTTACCATTGGGGTACTTTTAAGGTTTACGTACAAGGTGTTTTCATATTCAAAATGGCATATGAGAACACATTATTTAATGCCTAATTATCATTACTAAAGAAACAAATTGTTGCAGTGGAACAACAGTTTATATCTTCTACTGATATACATGTTAAGTTAAAACTGCAAATCTTTCGCTATGAATGCAATACATTTGCTTAGTAAAAGAGGTAATCTTTAGATTTGAAAACAGAAAGTTAATATCCAGGTTAATGCTTATAAAGCAGATTGTATTTTTTAAAAATATCTATGCATTAAAAGAAATAAGACACAGAATCCTGGTACTTGCTCCTCAGGAAGATGCATACATTTATCTTCCACAGATATAGCTCACAAACTCCAAGACTTTTGCTTAAACCTATACAATAAAACAAGTGATACTCTTGATGATACAATTACCCAATTCCGCTCTTATTGTAACTTACCCATGCTCCCCTTACAGATAGAGATATTCCTGATTCCCTTCTAACAAATGATGCCATTAAATCCTCAAAATCCAAAAGTGTTCCTGGTCCTGATGGAATTTCAGCACAATTTTACAAAACGTTTTCTTCTTGAATAGACCCAGTCCTCCTATCCTTATTTCAAGGTTTTGCTTTTGTTTCTTCTGGTGGGGGTACATTCAAAGAGTTCACAATTAATGTACTTCCTAAACCAGATAAGGACTTTCATTTATTCTCAACTTTTTGCCCAGTCTCGCTTACTAATCAAGAATGTTAAATATATGAAACAATCATCACAATTAGACTTTCCCAGGTACTAAATCAACTTATTCACCTAGACCAAACTGGTTTTATGAAAAGACATTTATCAGCATTTAATACTAGACTTGTTTGTCGTACTGTGTCTCCAGGCTCAAAAATATTACACCCTTTTATTTTTCTAACACTAGATGCTGAAAAAGCATTTGATAAAGTTAATTGGAAATTTGTATTCAAAACTATGGAGACTTTTGGTTTTGGAGCAACATTTCTTTCAATGGTTCGAACTTTATATTCTTCAACCAAAGCTACTATATATGTTAATGGCATAACTTCTGAACCATTGCATTATATAGAGGTATGAGAAAGAGCTGCCCCCTTTTGCCACTATTATTTTTATTAGCCAATAAACCTTTAACATGTCTTTAATGTAATTTGTCAGACAAAACAGGAATTCAAGTTAATAAAGTAATTTTAAAAACCTCATCTTATGCTGGTGATATTTTACTCTTTATTATTGATCCCAGAACCACTTTACCAATATATTGTGTATTATACAGGAGTAGTCTTCATTCTAAGGCTATACAATGAATATTAATAAAACTAAATGATTTCCTCTCAATGTCTATTGTACTCAAGATATGATTAGTAATACCAACATTATTTGGAATTAATCTACTTTAAAGTACTTAGGAATTTAAACAAATCAATAAAGAACATTGTTGATATAAATTCTAAAAATACAATCTCCCATGTTAAGGAAATTAGACAAATGATCTTCTTTGAACTTATCCTGGTGTGGGAAACTGGAAGCAATTAAAATGGTAATCTCACCTCAAATAATACACATGCTATCAATGCAAACCTGCAAGAGTTAAATATAAAACATTACAATTTTCCAAACTAAAAGGTGGTTTGGTTATTCCTGATTTTCAGCAATATAGGGCCCGATGTAGGTAATACGCATTTTCCGATTTTAAAATACCGAATCGCACGAATCGGTATTTTGAAATCGGAAAATGAGATGTAGATAAAAAAAATCGGAAAAATACCGATTCGGTAGGAATCGGTATTGTGATTCGATACGTACCGAATCGGCATTCACCGAATCGGAATTTACCGAATCGGCTACAACCGATTCGGCAAATACCGAATAGGTAATCGCAATACACCCCCATGGCCAAAGGCCCATAGGAACGCATTGTAAATACCAAATCGGTATTTACCGAATCGGTAAGATCCGATTCTGTAAAATCCGAATCGGTAAATACCGAATCGGTGAATGCCGATTCGGCAAGCAAGTCAAACTGAAACCAAAGACAACAGCCAATGAGGTGGAACCACCCTCCCCCACCCTAGCAGGGAGTGGCTACCCAGGCAGGTGCAGCTCATTAAGAACTTTCTGGAGAGGCAGCCTGAGCTGAGCATTCACAGTGAGCAGCAGTGGAAGAAGGATCCAGAGCACTGTGAAACATGGCTAGCAGCACTGAGAGCCAGAAGGCTGGGCACAAGAGGAAACCAAAATTCAGCACCATGGAGCTGCAAGTGTTGGTGGAGGAGGTGGTGAGGGTACACAGGCAGCTGTTTGGGAGGCTGTCCCTCACTGTACCTGAGAGCACGAAGAGGAGGCTGTGGAGCGAAATAGGGGAGAAAGTCAACGCTGTCGGTGTCACCCCCAGGAGCCTTGACGACCTCAAGAAGAAGTTCTATGATATCCGCAGCCTCACAAAGCGGAAACTGGCAGAGCTGCAGAGGCAAGCAGGACTTACTGGTGGAGGCAGGAACCCGGCGCCACCCCTCACTGACTTGGAGGAACTAGTGGCGACTACCATCAAGAGGGAGAGTGTGGTTGGAGTTGGGGACCTGGATAGCTCAGCCAGAGCTACAGATAAAGGTAAGAAGCATGCGCATCATGACACACCCTACCAGACACCTCCCCTTTAGACCCAATGCACAGCCAAACCCCAGCCCAGTACTGCTACCAACAGACATGAGAAATGCATCATGGTAAATGTAGTCAGCAGAACTAGGCACAAATGCCAGTGCAGAAGCATAATTAAAAGAACTGTGAAAGTGAATCAAAGTATTTGAAATGATATGTGCAATGCTTTAATTGTAGTGACTGTAATACATCAGCACTCAAATCACAAATGCTTTTTTATACCTAGGGGCACCATCAGGCGGAGGAGCAGGAGATAGTCAAGCACCAGCACCAGCACCATCTGCCAGTGCAGTGGCAGGGCCAAGCACCAGTCAAGCAGCACAGGAGGAGGCGGCGGATGAGAACACCAGTGCCCTGGAAAATGAGGAGGACCTTGGACATTCCCTCACATTTCTACACTCCCCCGACTATCTGGCACGCCCCATTACAGTTCTCCTCAGATAACTCTCCACCACAGAGCCACCCTGCACCTGCCACATCTCCTGCCAGGAGTATTATTGTAGCTCCATTGAACCCCATCCAGGGAGCAGCGGGTCAGGCCCCAGCTAGCAACACAGTTACACCTGTGGCACCCCAGCCCACGCAGCAGGGCAGCAGCAATCCCCGGAGGCGCAGAACATCCAGCAGTGCTCTTCCAGCACGGGAGGGCAGCGTGTTTCAAGGGCTGGAGGGCAGTATGGTAAAGATCCAGCGGATGCAGGCTAAATCCATCTTGGCCTGCCAGCGCCAGTTGCGGGTGCATAACCTGCAGATGGGAGAGATGGCGCAGGGGTTAAAGACATTTGTAGAAAGCAATAAGGACATTGCTACAGGTCTTGGCCGAATGACCACTGCCATCACGCAGCTCTGTACCAAACTGGATGACCACGAGCACTCTCGCCGCAGGGATGCACGGATCCATAATAGGGCAATCAACCGCCTTGCTCCTGCTACCGCCCAGCTATGCCAACGTGGGGCAAATATGGAGGCCAGCCTGACCCAGAACACGGCTGAGGTCACTAGGGGCATGGCCCGCATTACGACCGCCATGGAGGCACTTATAATTTCAAACACTGTTGGCAATCCAGCCCTGGACCGGGGCGAGGCTGGGGACAGCAGCAGCCGCAGCAGCCCGGCCAGCGCAGTGTTAGAGCCGCGCCGGAGCAGCAGGTGCTCTGCTGAGGCTGCTGGACATGCAGAAGGGGGATAGGCACATCCTAGTGGGGCTGCTAAGCGCAGCAAAAAATAAGCTTGCCAGGGCGGGTGAGGCAATCCGGACAGTTGACATTTAACAACTTTTTGTTTACATTTTCTTTTGTTGCACATCAGTGCAGTAACGTTGTTGCAACATTATTAAATATTTAATTTCCTAACATCCATTGACCTGTCTGTGCATCTGTACTCACTCAGAAATAGTTTTCTGTAATCTCCTCACGTCTGTATCTGCCATCACTTGGCGTAGACACCCCAGCAGGTTGTGTTTGTGGCACAGCAACGTCGTCGTCATGGTCCTCGTAGTCTGACAACTCCACCTCAGTGCCCTTCTTCACCGCAAGGTTGTGCAACATTGCACAGACAGCTATGATCTTGCAGCAGGTGATGGGGGTATACTGCCTTGCACCTCCACTCTTGTGCAAGCATCTGAATCTGCTTTTCCAGATGCCAAAGGTCCGTTCAACTACATTCCTTGTGCTTTTGTGGGCCCGGTTATACCTGCTTTGGCTGGGCGTAGAGGGGTTGAGGTAGGGGGTGAGTATGAATGAGCGGAGGGCATATGCACTGTCGCCTAGAAGGAAAAGGGGTAACATTACTCACATGCATACATGTATTTCACTTAGCTACTTTGTGTTATGGGGGTCTGATGATGTGTCTCACCTAGGAGGTATCCTTCACCAAATTCGCCAGCCGTCAGCCGTGCATAGATGCCGCTCTGTTGAAAAATGTAGGAGTCGTGGGTACTCCCTGGGAATTTTGCGACCAGGTCTGTGATGGTGCACTTCGCATTGCAGATCACCTGAACATTGATGGTGTGCGTAGACTTCCTATTGCGGTATATGTATTCTGTGTCAGCAGGGGGGCAAATCAGAATGTGCGTGCCATCTATACAGCCGATGATTTGGGGAAATTGTGCTATCTGGTAAAAGTCAGCTTTTGTTTGTACCAGTTCTGCGTGGGTTGCAGGGAAAGAGATGTATTGGTCCATCCTGTGTATCATGGCGTCAAGGAATTTGTAGAAAAACCTTGACAGGCTGCTCTGGGTCACCCCTCCTACCGCAGCTACTCCACTTTGATAGCTGCCAGACGCAAGCAGGTGTAGGCTGCATAGCACCTGCACGTGCGCTGGGATGGCGTGTGCCCTTGGGGTGGGGTGGTCCAACAGTGGTTTGAGGTCCCTGATGAGCTCCAGAATGGTGTCTGAGTCCAGCCTGTACCTCTGTAGGATCTCTGCCTCTGTGAGCATGAACAGGGTGATCCTCTGTCTGTAGACCTGTTCCTCTCTTTGCCATTCCCTATCTCCTTCCTGCTGTAGCCGTAGCCGCCTTGCATTGACATAAAAAGCAGCCATCCTGCAAGTTGCAATGCATTTTGGGTCTATTTTTATAGGTTGAAGTTGGTTACCACCTGTTTGTAATCCATGGTAAATACCGATTTTGAAATACCGTTTTTGAGCCAAAATCGGTATTTCTGTGCTTCCCTACATCTCTCTCTCTGTCCGATTCAGAGATTTACCGATTCGGTAACTCTACCGAATCGGTAGGTTATCCGAATCGGAATTTTTCCGATTCGCTGTCTCTACCGATTCGATACATGGACCGAATCAGTATTTTTTCCGATTCGGTGTCACTACCGATTCGGTACATGTACCGAATCAGTATTTTTATCGAATCGGTATGTTACCGATTCCTTCTGTTACCGATTCGGGGTATTTCCGATTCGGATTATGTCCAATTCGGTAGCCATTCCAAATCGGCATTTTTGGCCGTTACCGATCGGTAATGGCCTACCTACATCGGGCCCTTAATTTCTCCTCTTTAAATGCACAGAGTGTTCATTGGTTTGCGAGCTCAAATGATGATAATACTCCAAATTGGGTCCTAATTAAAAGGAATATGGCAACTCCTGTTCCTTTACCTGCAAGCCTTACCATGGACCTTAGTAAATGAGGCATGAATTAAAAAAATCTGAATGTAACAAAACATGCTCCTACTAAGGTTGTTGAGTAATTTTATCATAAAATTATCTACTCTAAAAAAGAATCAGTATGGAATCATTCGAAGATAAAACTACATTCTCCTATCTTTTCTGGGTCTACATGAATTGTTGCTGGGATATTTTATGTTTCTGAATTTTTTTTTACATGTTTTTTCCTTTTCAGATCTACAATCCAAATATAATATTACAGTATCTGCATACTGTCAATTTGTTATTTTATGAAAGTCAATTCTCATTACATTTATTTGCTCCATTTCTCACCATTCATGTTCAGATATTGAGTTTTACCATAATGTACATAGGTTCTCTGGCCATACTGCCTCTAAAACATACAACAAATGAATCCTTCGACCTCACTCAGCTATGTCAATTGTGGAATCATCAGCCTGATTCATCAACGGGCCGTTTTGCGAGCCCCTAATAGCGAATCATAGCGATTCGCTATTAAGGACTCGCAAAACGGTAATCATGTAGGAATTGCATAATAAAATGCGATTCCTACTGATTCCTTATTTGCGATTAGCAAATTGCTAATCGCAAATAAGGAATAACTCGCCATTCATTCCTATGGGCCAAAAGGCCCATAGGAATGAATGGGGAGTATTCCTTATTTGCGATTAGCAATTAGCTAATCGCAAATAAGATTGCGATTTGAAGGGTGCCAGGGGTGTCCACAGGACACCCTGTAGCACGCCTCAAATGAAATTTCACACAGGTGTTGCACACACACATGTCCAAAGGACATGTGTGTGTGTAACATGCAACTCAGAAAAATGCATTTAAATGCATTTTTCTGAGTTTTCGCAATTTACCGCGAGGTCTGACCTCGCGGTAAATTGCGGCAAGAAATAGCGAATTCGCATTTTTAATTTGGATGTTGAATTGCATTTAAGGAATCTCTAATAGAGATTCCTTAAATGTAATTCCTCGCACATTTGCGACATCGCAATTAGCGATTTTTGCATTTGGGATGCTGAATCCCAAATGCAAAAATCGCTCTCGCAAAGGGCCGGATTCTCAGAATCCGGCCCCTTGCGAGCGCAATTTCAGTTCATGAATCGGGCGGCATATTCTCAAAATCAATTATATCACACTCAGTATGATGACAATTTGGCTCACAAATATTTCTAGTTGGTTACATTTGTCTATCTGTCAATCCAATTAAATTATTTTAAACAATTGCTATCAGTCTCCTATCAAGGTACATGATCAGACCTTTCTGATAACTCAGATTGTTGGCATTGTAATTCAGAATCTGGTACTCTGAAACATAACTTTTTTGATTGTCTGCTCGTTTTCAATTTTGATCTAATGTTCGGAAAAAACGTTCTGATATTTTTGACAATATTATAAACATACAATTCTCCTTCCTTAAACCTTTATTAGATATGAAAATGCTACTGTTTGGTCTTCTTATTTCATGTGCAATCAAACCTATCACTATGAATTTGAAATCTGCTAATCTGGTGGGATTGGATTCTTTATATTAGGAAAGGAATTGATGTCTCTTTTAACAAATCTAAAAAACTCCTTTAATTCAAGCTCCTATATGAAAAACATTGGATAAGTATATGTCTAATTGAACAATTTTGAATATGCCTACCTTTAAGATGTTTTATTTGGTGTTCCACATGAAGCCGTCTCTATGTTTATAATTTAATGTATATTTCTTTTTTAGGTTAATATTAGTTCTAATATATTTATTCGTGGACAGTTACAAATCATTTTTCGTTTGACTCTTGTTCATCTATATATAAAACGTAATAAAATATTTTGAACTTTAAAGATGGAAGCTCTTAGTACATATCTCTTCTCAAGATTGCTGTTTGTTTACAATTTTTGATTGGTACATATGCATTCATGCTTATTATCATGTAACAATATGTGCTGTGTGTATTTTAGATTCTGATAGTATTCTTCTCGTTCATATAGTAATATATTCATTTGAATGTTTAGAGAAAGGCATACTTTTTATAATGTGAAATTGTAAGTAAAAACCCCATCATGAAGCCCAAGGTTTATGTTTATCAAAATTATGTTATCAATGATATTCACTAAATGAGAACACGAAAAATCAGATCCCAGAAGTAGGAAAGCAGGTAACTGCACTAAAACCATCATTTGATAAAAACGTGGCCACAAAAACACAATTCAGCCTTGTCTTGCACATTTGCAGCACTAGCAAAACATTGAATCCTCATATTGTTGTGTGCCCGGACTAGGCCCATGTAGTAAAGCGACTCATTTCTTAAATTGTCCTATTTTTTACAATAATATTTCTACCATGATCTTTTTGCCCAAATTTGCATGCATGACAATGTTGGATTAGTTTCTCTGAAACTACTTTGTTTATTCATCTAGTTTCACACAACATTATCACAATGCCTCGAACATCATGTACAAGGTCCTTTTATGCAGTATGTACAAATGTTGTTTCTATATTCATCCACGGGGCAACAGAGCTATCTTAACATCTATTATATCACTATTCTAGAAGAAAATTGCAAGGCTGCTTTCTATTATAAATAAAATATTAGTTCCATAAGATTAGTAGAGAAACCATTTCCACTGACACAGAGGGTCCCTGCATACTGACATTTCACCATGCAGTGGTCTGACATCTCAGTGAGGGGTTTCCAGTTGGTGACCAAGTGCCCTACATTCTCTCCCACCAAGTAATGGGGTTAGATTGTTCTTTGAGGGGATTCTTGGCTTCACACCTACACACACTCCAGGCACACTTAGATTAGGGTTTTGCATACTAGGAGTACTCCAGATTGCTGCCGTGTTCATATGCCTGCATATATAAACTTTTGTAGCACCATGGTAAAACTGTATCTACTATTTACACTTTAGGTGCTTGTGATCACTTTCATCTGCTTCTGTCTACTGATTATCGCAGCACATGTATTCTATACAAGAATAACTTTGCTTCTATAAATATATTGAAAATGTCCCACTGTGTATTCTGTATATTTCTCTGAGCACGTATAAGCATGCTTGACTAAGAGAAAGGTTCTGATCCAGTGCTTGCCAGAAACTATTCACTCCCCTGTAAGGTTGAGGGGCTTATGGTAGAACGTGAGCTAGCTGGTCGCTATGCCAACAGATCCTGTGGGGTGCCTTTAGTCAGTCTAGGCACTTCACCCACAGTTTAAGATGTCCAACAAATTTGCAGATCCTATGGACTAGTAGGAACTACACAATACAACAGCAGAATTTTGATGATAATATTGTTATTACCTAGGTAAGATGTGTAGGGAATCTCACAAGGAAGTAGGTACTGTTTCCTTCTTTCATAATTTTTACAGTATGTTCATTTATATTCTCTTCCACTTTTTTGATATCTGTGATTATACTTTTGCATTTATTCTAAACTAACAAATAACATTGTGGAGTTCTTGTGTTTGTACCTTGGATACAAGGGTGCCAGTAACTCAAAATAATAAATTAAAATTGTAAAAAATTGGGCTATTTGTTGAGAGAGGTAAGTATCCAGCTCAAGTAATAATCACAATCCCAGTCAGAGTCAATCACTAAGGTCACAAAATGAAACTGAGCTCAACCTCATGGTAGCTATGGCACAGAGCAGACAGGCCTAACTTAAAGAAAAAAGATGTATTAAAATAACACTCAAATGAAAGAAAAACTAATAAGTAGAACCGGGTATATGAGGGTTTTAAAGTTTTAAGTAGAAATAGTACTTAAAAGCACATAGTGCCAGTGACAGTCATTGGCTGCGGTGAAGCAGGACTCAGGCGGAAGTGGCGTGATGTGACACTAACCAGGATGGAGTGAAGATCAGATGCATTAACCTGATTTTCCCTGGTCCAATGCACCACAGGAGTCCACTTCTAAAGCCCACAAGGAACTCTGGAGAGGTACTGTGAGATTCACAAGGTGTGAGACAGAGTCATGTTCAGGTCCAGTTTTAGTTGCCAGTGATAAGTAGCTGTAATAAAGGCCTCCTGTGGCTTGTTGTATTACTGTAGCTCGAACAGGAGGCCAGCCTTTTGACACTTGGAGTCCACTAATTTGTCCTGGGTACAAATAAGAGCAAAGAGAGTTAGAGGGAATGCAGGCTCATTCATCCATGCCTCCTCTCAGACATCAGGTTCAATCCGCTTTTGATGTTGCTCAAGTCAAGCAGTATTCTGAAGTGTGTGCATAAGGATGCCACATTTGTGCCTGGCACAAGATAGTGTTTGGGAATGGCACAGGGCACTCCATAACCAATGGGATAAAGAATCCTGTGACTTACACTTTTCACTTTGGGCATTTGAGAGGCCCACACTGAACTAAGCTGTGAGGGCTGATTATGTGTGTGGGAATGTACTATGGCAATCCTAGTGTCCTCCCAATTCTAACACCAATATCCATCTTGAGGCAGTTCTTTCACAACGAAGGAACCAGAGACAGAGGTTTGGTAGAACAAACAGACAGCAGATACACAAGTATTTTTTTGGGCATCCAGCTCCGGCCCTGTACGTGTGCTTCAAGTTTGATATTTAAAACCTCAGCAGACCTGTTAAGTAGGTTGTTAATCTCTAGCAGGATTTGGTACTATGAAGTCATCAAGAGGCCCACCAGGGAAGGGATGTGAAGAAAAGTTTGGACTTGAGGACTGATTCTGATGCGGTTAGGAAAGCATTCCTTCCTAGGGCCTGATTCTGATGCGAAGGCATCCTAATGGCATTTGCTCCTTCCAAATCAGATCGGAAACATGTTTTCCTGACCCAGGGCCCAATTATGATGCGGTTAGGAACATATGCTCCCATTGAAGTCAATGGTAGTCAACCAAATTGTATCTGGAAGCATCCGGAAGCATGGTACTCCCAATCCGAGTGGGTCGGAAACCTTATCCAAACCGATTCGGTCGGGAAGCTTTCCCACCCGTATCAGAATCAGGCCCTTGGTTGTTAGCAACTGTAACTACTCATAATATCGAATTTAAAACATTGAGTGGACATAATATTGAGTTTTGAATATCGAGTGGACAAGAAATCGACTTGCAAAAATATAGTCGACATGGAGGTAAGAAATATCGTTTTTTATAATATTAAAGTTAGTAATATCATTTGTTAAAATATTATTGTTAATAATATCTATTTTTTTGTGTGTTTTGTATGTTAGTTTATGTGTTAAATGTATGTATATTTTTTGTTATGTATTTTAAAGTTTTTTTAAAGTAATGAATTTAATGTTAATTCATTTTTGCGTAATTTAATTACTAACAGGTTGTGGGTTTTATATGGAAATAGGGTGGGAAGTAATTTAATTATAATATATTTTTTAAGAATTCATTAAATATATGTTAATTACTTTTTGCGTAATTTGATTCTGTAGGGTTGGAAGTAATCTAATTGTAAATAATTCATTAATTAATGTATTAATTAATAATTTTAGGCTCTATTAGCATGGCGTTCGGAAAAGCACCCCGACCGCCATGGAGGTGAAAAACAACCACCCGCAGGTCCCGGGGAAAAAACAGCGGCTAAATTAGAAACAACCACTAAAAAACACCAACCATGGTGGAACAAGGCATAGAAAAAATGCCCTTTGTGGGCGGAGACTAAGGGTGGGCGTAAAATCTGTTTCGCAGGAGAATTTGCGGATTTTCCGAATCTCGTGAAATCGCGGTAAAATCCGCGAATTAGCGGGGACGAATTTTCAGCCAAGCAAGGATTACAGCAGTAGGTGCAAAAGTTGAACCTAATTTCTTTGTAACCTTTTACAAAAGGGTTACAAACAAATTAACTTTGACTTGGACACCTGCTGCTAATTGCTTCCTGGCACCTCGTTGCCTACTTGCAACTATTCCCTGACCCTGCTCTGACCCCTGAAGCAGGGTCAGAGAATAGTTACAAGTAGGCAACGAGGCACCTGTCCAAGGAATTAAACCTCATCAGGAAGCACTTACAGATATAAAAAACAGGAAGAAGGGAGAGGATGGCAAATGCATCCATTTTGAGTTGTCAGGAGGGGTTAAACTAAAAGAGACCTTTAAAGCACAATTTTCATATGCATTTTGCTAAAAATAAAAAGCTGTATGTTCTGTAGGGGCAACTCAGGAATCTGGCCCTTCAGAGATCCGGCCTCTCTTTCTTTCTCTCGTTCTCTCTCTCCCTCTCTCTTTCCCTCTCTTTCTCTATATCTATCTATCTATCTATCTATCTATCTATCTATCTATCTATCTATCTATTTATCTATCTATCTATCTATCTATCTATCTATCTATCTATCTATCTATCTATCTCTCTCTCCCTCTCCCATAAAAACAGCATGGGGAACTTCGCTATGCAAGCGGCTCGCGAAGACGCAAAAACCCCTGCGAACACGCAAAAAACTCTGCGAACCTGCAAAAAACCCCGCGAACACGCAAAAAAACAAAAACCCGCAAATTCGCGAATTTTGCGGATCGCGAATTCGCATATCCGCAAATTCGCGGATCGCAAATTTGCAAAATTCGCCCATGCTTAGCGGAGATGGCTAAAACCCATCCATGGCAGTCGGATTCGTGGTGGAAACACACCATCCCACCGCCAGGATAGTGAAGACACGGCACAGAAAATTAGGATATCCCGATGGCTCTGCGGTACGTTCCCCTGTTTCTGACCGCTGCGTCGCAAACAGTGATGAATGGGAGAGCCGGCAGCACAGCTGTAGCATAGCCACCTCTGTGGATGCTCCGAAACAAATATGACGGCCGAAAGAAGAAAAAAAACAACAAGACCACAAAGTGCACATAGCAAACTAGCCATGCCACCCAAAAACACAGAACACACCCCAATGACAAAACCACATGGCAAAAATAAAAATACAAATCCCAGGACAACCCACACAGCACACCTGACAGCAATACCCCATTTGGACATATCCACATAGCTGAGTATAAAACCAGCCCCTTCCTTGACCACACTCTTTATCAATACTCCACAACTGAAGGGCCCGACAAAGGCACAAAGGAGCGGCAAACAACACACCATCACTACTCACACCACACACAGCACCACCACCACTTCCACACCTGCACCTCTAACCCCCTGCATAATACACACCATACACATCACTACCACACCCACCACTCACACCCTGCACCCATAACCACTTTGCACATCACACACCCTAGCAACACAGAAAATGCTCACAGAGAGTGAGTTGAAGGTTATGGCAGATGAGATAGTCAGAGTGGAACAACAACTGTTTGGTAGCCTGGTCCAACAGACACTATTAGCCACACAAGCACAAATGTGGGCAAGGATAGTCTAGAAAGTCAATGCAGTAGGGGCCACCCGCACTGAAAAAATGAAATCATGAAGCCGTGGCATGACCTCAAGACGGTTGTCAAACAAAAGAGGAGCAAGAACCAAGTGCTGACTCAAAGGACTAGTGGTGGCCCTCCCATTGCACCCAAAACATCCACTGTATTGGAGGAGAAGGTGCTTGCCATACTGCATCCAGAGAGTCTCACAGGAGTAGTCCAAGGAGTGGAGGCTGGTAAGTACAAACAAAGGACTACCACCACACTGCTATGTACTGTCTTGCACAACTACAAAGCTACACCTCCCAGGACAAATTCCAATAATCTGCACCACACCCTCTCACAGATCCAACATTCACTCCCTCCCATTCACCCCAAACGTAGCAAGCAACATTACCATGGGGGCATGTGCACAGGCAGCCAGCACTACTTCCCACCATGCAACCCTGTCCCCCAGCCCATCAAGATGGAGCTCTCCCCCTACCCAGATGCATGTGGCAGCCATACTATCACTACCACCAAACTAACAGGTAGGTAGCCAGTTACCAAGGTTGTACTGTTTGTTAGTGGGAGGCCTGCACCACTACTCCCACCATGCCCCCTTGTCTCCTAGCCAATGAAGATGGAGAACTCCTCCCTGAAGCAGTCGGAAGCCATTGTAACTCCACAAACAAACTAACAGGTAGGCAGCCATATTCCCAGGGAGGGGTGTCTGTGGGTGGGAAGACTGAACTACAACTCCCACCATGCCCCCTGTCTCACACCTGAGCAGGATGGAGCACTCCACACCCAAAAGCAGTTGAAAGCCATTGCAGTACACCAACCAAACTTACAGGTAGGTAGCCATCTTCACAGGGAGGGTGTTTGGGGGTGGGAGGCCTGCATTACTACTCCCACCATGCACCCTTGTCCCCCAGCTCAGCACATGGAGCACTTCTCCACCCCACCCAGAAGCATTTGTCAGCCAATACATTTCCCTTATCAAACTAACAAGTAGGTAGCCATCTTGCCACGGAGGGCTGTTTGGGGGTGGGGTGCCTGCACTACAACTCCTACCATGCCCCCTGACCCACACCTGAGCAGGATGTAGCACTCCACACCAACACAGGAGCAGTTACCGGCCATTGTATGGTTCACCCCCAACTAACAGGTAGGTAGCCAGTTACTAAGGATGTACTGTTTGTGGGAGGGAGGCCTGTACTACTACTCCCACCATGCACTCCTGTCCCCCAAACCATCAAGATGGAGCACTCCCTCCCACCCAGATGCATCTGGCAGCCATATCACTTCCAACAAACTAAAAGGTAGGTAGCCAGTTACCAAGGTTGTACTGTATGTTGGTGGGAGGTCTGCACTACTACTCCCACCATGCACCCCTGTCCCCCAGCCCATCAATATGGAGAACTCCCCCCACCCCACCAAGAAGCATATGTCAGCCAATACATTGCCCTCATCAGACTAACAGGTAGCTAGCCATCTTGCCATGGAGGGCTGTTTGGGAGTGGGAGGCCTGCATCACAACTCCTACCAGGTAGCCCTGTCCCACCCTCATGCAGGATAGAGCACCACCCCCACCCAGAAGCATGTGGCAGCCATTGCAGTAAACCAACCAAACTCACAGGTAGGTAGCCATCTTCACAGGGAGGGTGTTTGGGGTGGGAGGCCTCCATTACTACTCTTACCATGCATCCTTGTCCCCCAGCTCAGCACGGTGGAGCACTCTCCCAACCCCACCCAGAAGCATGTGTCAGCCAAAGCATTGCCCTCATCAGAAAAAACAGATAGCTAGCCATCTTGCCATGGAGAGCTATTTGGGGGTGGGAGGCCTGCACTACTACTCCCATCAGGCAGCCCTGTCCCACCCCTAAGCAGGATGGAGCACCACCCCCACCCAAAAGCATGTGGCAGCCATTGCAGTACACCAACCAAACTCAGAGGTAGCTAGCCATCTTCACAGGGAGGGTGTTTGCGGGTGGGAGGCCTGCATTACTACTCCCACCATGCACCTTTGTCCCCAAGCTCATCACGGTGGAGAACTCTCCCCACCCCACCCAGAAGCATGTGTCAGCCAATACATAGCCCTCATCAAACTAACAGGTAGGTAGCCATCTTGCCATGGAATGCCATATGGGGGTGGGAGGCCTGCACTACAACTCCCACAAGGCAGCCCTGTCCCACCCCTAAGCAGGATGGAGCGCCACCTCTACCCAGAAGCATGTGGAAGCCTTTGCAGTACACCAACCAAACTCACTGGTAGGTAGCCATCTTCACAGGGAGGGTTTTGGGGGGTGGGAGGCCTGCACAATAACTCACCACAGGCCCCTCAACCCCAACCCATCAAGATGGAACAGTCCCTCCCACCCAGGTGCATGTGTCAGCTATTGTATCACTACACAAAAACTAACAGGTACGTAGACATATTATGCTATCTTGTCCCACCCCTGAGCAGGATGTAAGCCTCCCCCACACACACGTACACACACACAGATGTGTCACAAAACAAAGCCAAATGGGAAAACATAACAGGTAAGTAGCAAGTACATGCACCCAGCCATTCTTCTCAAAAAGCATGGTGCCATATGACATCAGCCCTCTCATTCCACAAACATACACACCGATCACATTGCCACCCACAGTGTGCAGACAGCTAACCAAATGAAACTGTCACAGCAACAAAAGTGTGACACACCAATGCACATGTAGAAGAAAGTCTGTGCACAATCATGCACAGCACTGAATGACATGTGAAAGTGCCATGGGGCCTGTGCAACAAGGATCATAGGAAAACAAAGAAGGCATGGTTGGTGGTACAAATCCAGATACGCACATGACAAGACAAAGGTATGCAGGAGATGACAATGGCCAATTCATGCCCAGATGTAACGTCTGCCAGGGCAGAGTAATCAACAAAGATTCCTCACGTCTGGGAGAGACGGAGGAAAACATGGCTGACGGTTGAAACCCGGTCGCAAAGGTTCCAGGAAGACTGTTGGATAGATGATGAGTCAGTTGAGTGGATGCATGTAATGGGAACTTTGCTGTCCCAAAAAATATTTAGCCTCACTGGATCTGAAACGCTGTATTTTACAGAAAAGTTACCAGTAGAGACTAACTTTGTGGAGAGATGTTTCGGCAGAGGCAGAAGCAGAAGTGGCGCATTTTCCTTGTGTTTGCCGACGCGTATATATTCATATCTTAGTTTGAGACCCCTGGGGGGGAAAGCAAATCTGTGGAGCCCCCGAGGCTGTCCGTCTGGAACTCCTGCTGGTCCCGTGCTGCGTGGGAGCTCCTCAGGGGCTGGAGGGCGGTTTCTCGGCATTCCATCTGAGGCTCCTTGGTTAGCTTAGGCAGAGGTAGCAGAGGCACTGGGATCACTCGTCCTAACAGAGCAGGAAGCCTGTCGGAGGAACAGAAGACTCTGGTGGTAGTGGAGCCTGGGAGGTCCACTCACTACGCAGCTCAAGAGGTAGGACAGCTACATGTGGGGGAAAAGTGTTGGGGGGAGAAATGCTAAAAGTCTTTTGGAGACAAAGGTATTTGACTCTGATGGTACTAGGATAGAGGCTGCTCCCCGTGAGAAACAAAAAACACCTCATTGAATACCCACTCTAACTATGATTGAAGGGTGACAGAGCTGGGTGAGTTAAAGGAGAAAGTCGCCCCGCCTAGTGGTTACAATCTGAGAAGGCTGGAGGCTAGAAAGAATATAAAGAGTGTTCTGAGTAAAGCCCGTAAGAATACCACTGAGAAAAAACAAGACCTCTCTCTCGAAACTGACGAAGGAGAGTGAGTGACACAGAAAAAGAGAGGGTCAAGAGGGAAAAAGAGAGACTTACAGGTTTCTAAAGTAAAAATTACCCCCTCATTAAGGACCTTCTTTAAAGTGTTACCAAAATCTGTAGAATTAAAAAAAACTACATTGGCCTTTGTAAATCCGGGGGGAAAGGGGAGACAGAGACTGAGTTATTTTTAACCCTAACAGATTCCAGGTGTTGGGGGAGTTTCTTGAGGTCGGAGGGCCTCCCTTCCCAGCCTCCTGAGCAGTATAAAAAGCAGGACAGGTAGACATAGGAGTTTTCTCTCCTTTTGGTAAAATGAATCCACAGGTCTCTCAAACAGAAACAATGAGTAGTATGATCTCATCAGAAGCACAGATCTGTGCAGGAGTGGAGTCACCGGGAAATGTAGCTCATGTTCAGCTGCAACACAACCCTCAAGAATAGACACAATCGCAGTCAGTTTCAGATCTCGTCCAAATATTAACCATGGAGGTGAGAAATAGATTTGAGACTTCAGAAATAATCAAAAAGAGATCAGAGCATCCTGCGATAGTTTGGAGAAAAAGCTGGATGATATCACAGCTAGGACCTAGCAGCTGGAAAGCGCAGTAAGAGAACTAGCAGAGCAGTCTGAGGCAAACTCGAAGGAGATCACTATTTTAAAAGTTAGAATTAATGGAGAACAATCAGAGGAGAAACAATCTTCGCATTTTAAAAATCCCGGAAGGATCTGAAGGAGAAGATATTTAGGGTTTTGAGGCTTGATTAATTAAACTAGGAGTACACATAGAATGATCAGAAGAAGAACTGATCAAAGACATGTCCATTGGGACCCCTTCAGATTAAAAGCAAATAAACCAAAACCTTGGAGAATACTAGTCAATTTTCTTACTTATAAAATAAAGGAAGAAATACTCTCAAGAGCCTTAAAACAGAAAAGTCTATCAGTAGATGTGATTAATTTTGATATCAGATCTGATGTCTTCCAAATAACAGCCAATAAGCAATGGGAGTTTGGTAACTTGTTTGAGCCCTTCAGAAAATGGGGGTGACTGCACAGTTAATATTCCCTGCTAGTTTGAGGGTAATGCATAATAATAAAATGCAGACTTTTCGAAATGTAAGGAAGCTGAGACTTCCCCAAATCAATATTAGACGCTAATGCGAAATAGGAAACAGAGAATGTTTTTGTCCTCTGGTTTTAGCTCCGTTCTGACTACTTTTCTGCAGTGTCTAACCCCTAGCTGACATTCTTCCCCTCTTACTGACTTTGCTGTTTGCTTCTGTTCAGAGAGTAATATGCAGGGACCACCAATTAACCATAAGAGGTTTGGCGGTTCTTGTTAAAACTAACCCGCAAATAGCTATTGAAGATAGTAGAGTTGATAAGCTTGGTAGATGGGTAATAGTTAAAATGAGATGCTATAACCAGATCTACACTATGAACAGCTATTATGGCCCAAACTTAGATAATCCTACCCCATTTAGTGATCTACTTTTAGAACTTTTAGACTTCCTGGATCCTATTATAATGGCAGGGGATTTTATTGTGGTGCTAGATGATAGGCTAGACAGCTCCACCAAAAGTAGAGCTACAACTCATAATACATCAAGTTCTCTAATTATAAATTCAATCAAATATCTAGGTTGGTGTGATATCTGGCAGGAAAGGCAGGGACCTTTAAGGAGCTTTACGTTTAACAACGAAAAATATAGGCACCAATTGAGAATATATTTCTTCTTGATTGATCAAGTTATGAAAGCCCAGGTTAGGGATGCTAGCCATGTGGGATCCCATTTATCGGATCACTTGGCCATATCTCTGCTTTTGCCCCACTAAATACGGTGTGCCTAAGCAGATGAACCATTGATCGTACCATATTAACTGATGAAGAGAGGATGAAAGAACTGGGGGAATAATCTCAGCGGTTTTTTTAACAGAATCTAGATAGTGCCCCGATAGGCGTAGTTTGGGTTGCCTATGAAACTTTTTTGAGAGGAAGGATCACATCTATTCAGTCCTATAAACATAAACAACGTAGGGCAGAAATATCTACTATCGAAGATAAGATTAAAGTGCTGGAACAACAGATACAGAACCAAGATATGGCACAAGAAGCTGGGGTTTTTAATATTGATTCCTTGAAAGTGAAGTTAATGGGTATCCTGGAAAAAAGAGTACAGGAGAGATGGAAAGCGAACAGTCTGGCCCATTTTAATTACTAAGAAGGCTGCAGCAAGTTACTTGCCTGGAAGGTAAAAAATTACCAAGTAAGGAATTTTTTTTTGTTTGTATAAGCTCTTTTCGAGACAGTTCTCATAAAAGCACATAAAATTAAAACAATTACACAATAATACATAATTACAGATAAAAAATTCATTAAACATGGAGTGCAGCTCATACAATGTTTACATACAAAATCATTTGTAATAAATAATATTACATAAATCGTAATTAAAAGGAATACCTGATTACCTGATTCCCCCCAGAGACCGTTGTCTAATTGCCCAAGCCCAACCCCAACCCAGGTATTTGGCTACCCCTATGACTATCGAATCCTGAGTTGTTGTACATAAGATTCTTAAAGCCACAGCGCTGTCGCGTGTCCCCAGGTTTTTACATACCGGCGTAAGCCGTTTTCTCCTTGGTTTTGAGTAAGCTTGACATACAAATAGGAAATGGCCTATGCTCTCCTCGGCATTTTCACATGCTGGACATAAGTTATCGGTCGGTCTGTGCCAGCCAGCTGTCAGTTTCTTTAGGGGGATAGATCCAGATCTTAACTGAAAGACGAGTTTCCTGTCCATTGGTACCGTGATGTTATCCCAATAGTTTTCTAGGACAGGAAAGATTTTTGTCTCCAGGAAACGACCAGACACAGAGTCGGCCCTGGCGTCTTTCAGCAGCTTACCACCCACCCAATTCCAGTATTGTTCTTTGAGGGCTTCTTTGCTAGGGAAGTTCTCTCCCACAGGGTTATTCCAAAGATTTGAAAACCCTAAGTTAGCTAACATGGACTTCAGGTGTTTTAGCCATTTTATTTTGTGGAAGATATCTTCCCTAATTATCCATAGAAAACCCTCCGCATATTGTCTTATTTATGGAGTCGTCCACAGGCGTCTCCAGTAGAGAGCTGGGCGCAATCGGGCTCTGTCGGCAATAGGACGCCTGCCCAGCTCCAGAAACAGTGGGGTTAGGGGGGTGCTCTGTGGGAGTCCTGTGATCCCTCGCAAAAACGTATTCTCAGAAGTCTGTAGAGCCGCAAGACTATCCCAAGCCCATAACTCCGCGCCATATAATGTGGCACCCAAAACCTTCGCGTCATACACTATAAGTGTGGGTTTTATAGGCTTTGTCTTAGATTTACGGTGTTCCCCCCTTAAAGCACCTGAGAGCTGCTGGTGTTTTAAGACCACTTTATCCACATGATGCGACCAGCCAGTGCCCTCTGCGATCTGTACTCCCAGGTACGTGAATTCTGCGACAGTATCTAACCTTCTGTTGTTTAAGGTTACCTTGGGGTAATTCCTACGTCCTGGGGAGAAGGCCATCAATTTTGTTTTTCCCACGTTCACTTCTAGCCCATGCTCTGTGCAAAAAGCATCGAAAATGTTTAGTGCACGTTGTAGCCCCATAGGGGTCTTAGCCACATCGCTGCTGTGGTTATTTTTCCCCTGTGCTGCAAATTGCCATTTTGCTGGTGTCATGACGAGCTCAGCTCGTCATCAGCACAGCTCAACTGTGCCTCATGACGAGCTGAGCTCGTCATGAGCATGGAAGGGGTTAAACAAGATAAGAGTGTCGTCAGCGAACATCAGGATCGGAACCCTGTTGTCCGCTAACGACGGGGCATCTACACTAGCCTTCAACATTCTCTCAACTATCCCGTTAATAAATAACGAGAAAAGTAAAGGGGCCATGGAACAGCCTTGTCGGACGCCCCTTTCCACTGGGAAATCTGGGGTTGTCTCCCCGCTTCCGCCCCACTGGACTCTTGCAAAATTGGATTCGTGCAATCGCATGATTAGTGTAAGCAGATCAGCAGGAATCCCCATCTTTTTCAGAACCAACCATAACTTAAACCGGGGGACTAGGTCGAATGCCGCCCGCAGGTCGACAAACGTGACATACAGGCAGCCCCTTCCCAGTACAACAGTCTTCCACCGCAATATGGTGAAGCGGAAGACCTGGTCAATGGTACTGGTTGCTCGCCTGAATCCAGCTTGGTATGGAGAAAGGGCTTTGGTGTCGTCAACCCAGTCCATAAGCTGGTTTGTTACCATTCTCCCAACTACTTTCTGCATGGTAGCTATTAGGCTTATAGGCCTATAATTAGCAGGCAGTGAACGATCACCCTTCTTGTGGATGGGGATGATGGTTGCGCCTTTCCAAAGGTCTGGGACCACTTCCCCCTTCGCTAGGGCATTTCCTACAAGAAAGGTATACCTCGCCCATCTAGTCACATCGTATTTAAAAATATCAGGGGGAATCCCGTCTGGCCCAGGCGCCCTCCCACATTTCGCGGTACTAATAGCAATTTCCGCTTCTCTAAGAGAAAACAGATCATCGGTTGCGTAAACTGGTATTATACTGTCAGCCACCACAGGATGGTTGACTTCAGCATACTGTGGTCTAAAATAGTCAACCCAAGCGTCTTCTGCTACATTGTTATCTGGCTTCGCAGGGCCAGCTCCTCTGCCCCACTTAATGATTTTCCAAAATGTCCTGGAATCTTCGTTACCTGAAGCCTCTTTTAATTCGGCCCAATGGCCTTCATCCCATTTCTTTTTAGCTCGATGAATGGCCATTTTGTACAGTTTCCTATTCTCTATTATTGCAGCACGGTCCCTATTCCTTATGGCTTGTCCCAGTTCAAGTCGTGCCGATCTGCATTGACTGTCAAACCACCTTCCCACATCTTTAGCTTTCTTCCCTTTCCTGCTTTTGATGAAGAAACATGGTCTCAGGAGGGAGAATAACTTGTTGTGGATTTCGGTGATACCACTATCCCCTGGGACCACTGGAACCGCTGCTTCCATCGCGGAAATTGCACTATCAACCACATTATTGATATAGGTCATAGTAGCCTCATTTGCCAATACCTTTGGCCATTTTAACCTGCGTTCATCGTTACTCATAACCGGGATATCATCATTTGTTTCAAAAGAGTTTCCCGCACCAGCGTTCCACCACCTATGAGTCACATAAAGGGGGTTGTGATCACTTTCAACCCGGGGCCTAATAGTCATGTCAACAACCCCCTTCCACAGCTGGAGACTACACAATATGTAGTCAATTCTGCTCCTGCTGGTACCGTTATCAAAAGTGTAGCTGCCCTCCTTGTCCCCTGGTGTCCTCCCATTAAGTGCTCTTAAACCATGTTCCATACAAATTCCATTAAATAATAAAATCTCTTTTGTCCATCTCTTTACAGGTTTTAAACATAGAGAGGGTACTCCCCAAAGATTGTCCTCTTCATTCCCCAGGGGGTCATTTGTACAGTCCAAGGGTTCAAAAGTCCTGTTAAGGTCCCCTGCTATTATCATCATACTTTCTTGGGACTTGGCCTCTATGGCAGCAGATAACAGCTCAATGGTGGGTGAGTTAGTTACATTGTTACCTCTCACATAGACATTATACAAATCTATTGGTGGACCCTTGCCTGTAGAGATTCTTAATACTTGTAAATCGCTACTTCCCAGGTCCAACATTTTGATATTAATATGCAAGTCCTGTTTGACCCATACAGTGAGGCCTCCCTTGGGCCGCCCTCTTCCACCTTTTAGTGCTGGTATACAATAGTTTAAATAACCAAAACAAAAAAGGGGATCGCAAGCCCAGGTTTCTTGAAAACAGCAGATATCATACCCACTTATATAGTTCACCCAGGATTGGGAATCCAACTTACTGGAAGGTAAAAAATTACCAAGTAAGGAATTTTATAAAAGAACTAAAATCGAATGGATCAGAGGCCTTAGTTAGGTCGAAGGAAGGTATTGAAGAGGCCCTAATTAGTCACTTAAGGGAGGTGTATTCTGAAAACCTAGTTGCACAGGGAGAGAAAGTGAAAGAATGGCTGGGTCAAGAAGCTCCCCATAAGCTCCCTAAGCCCCAAAGGGAAGAATTGAATAGTTGAATTCTAGACACTGAAATAAGCACGGCTATTAAAGCAGGGAAAGCGAACAAGGCTGCAGGGCCAGATGGTATCCCGACTGAGATATATAAAAAATTGGAGAGCTTCTTAGTCCCGGTAATGGTTAGATTTTTTACCAAGATTTTTTAGGGTGTTAAAGAGATCTCACAATCTTGGAATGACACCATTATTACTCTGATCCTCAAGGACGATAAATCACCTAACTGTTGTGAATCCTACAGACCCATCTCATTACTAAACTCAGACTATAAGATCTTTACCAAGGTGTTAGCAGATAAACTGAGTAGATTATTGAATGTGCTGCTACATGAGGATCAGAAGGGCTTTATGCATGGCAGAGGAATTAAATATCTAACCTAATTGGCGCCGTGGATATAGCAACCACTTTTAAAATACCTTTAGCAGTTATTACCGTGGATGCGACGAAGGCATTTGACCGAGTCAATTGGTCGTTTCTACAGGAAATTCTACAACTCTCCTTTCTGGAGAATAACTTTTGTAGGGCAATAGCTATTATATACAAGAATCCTACTGCCAGAGTATTGGTGAATAGAAATATTTCTAATAGTTTTAATATCTTTAGGGGGACTAGGCAGGGTTGTGCAATATCCCCACTACTTTTTAACTTGTATATCGAGCCGCTTACTGAAAAGATAAGATGTCATGAGAGCATACATCCTTTTAGCTATCAGGATTGGGTGAAAAAAGTAGGGCTTTACGCAGATGATTTATTAGTGTATACCTCAGACCTTAATACAGCATCACCTGCAGTATACGATCTGGCAGCACGGTTCGGGCATCTCTCTCGGTATGAGATCAATGAAAATAAATCGGTTGAAATGGAATAATAATTCGCAACCAAGCTGTGTTAAGGAAGAAATTAGGTATTTAGGAATTCAAATCGTGCAGAAAGTAGAACAAATCCCTGAAGTTAATTATCAAAAGGTTGACAAGGCAGTAGGGAAACTTTTACTCAGCTGGTACCATCTTCCGTTAACAATTTATAGCAGGGTCAATCTTGTGAAAATGGCAATTCTGTCTAAATTAACTTTTTTGTTCCAGAACACTCCAATGTCCTTTAAAGAAGTTTGGTTTAAAAAATCTCAATCAAAATTAGTAGATTTATCTGGGCGTTGCAAGGGACCAGAAGTGCTTGGAAAAAGCTTAGACAGCAATATGATAAAGGGTGCCTACGCCTACAAGATCTGTCTTATTATGCCTGGGCATTCTTATTAAAAGGAGGAAAATGTTTATTAAGTAAACCAGACAGTTCAGATACTGGGAGAATGTTCAAATCTATGTTATCTGAGGCACAAGGGGGCGAGCATGAGTACATACAAAAATATGGAGACCCACAATATTTTAAAAAGGTGCGATTAAAGACTCTGCAAAGCTTCACAATAATCTGGTATAATATCAGGAGAGAATCCAACATAAACTATGATAGTGAACTTGCCCCGGTTTGGGACTCCCCAGGATCTTCGGAGTGGTCAAAAGACTGCCTGGCACGTCCTTTGAAAGAGGCAGGGATAAAGACCTGGGGGCAACTGATGGATGAAGGTGTATTGATTTCCTGGGAGGAGGTCCAGAAGATAGCTGATGGGAAACTGTTAAAATTTAAATACCTTCAAATTAAAAGTTGGAGCCTCACAGATGGGAGAGATGCGGGACAATCAAATGTGTTAGAAACCCTAATAAAGTCTGAAGGACTCTGTGGAAATAAAGTGGCAAGATGGTATTGGAGTCTAATGGAAAGCTCAGATGGAGAATTCAATTTGCCAGCAATACTGTGGGAAAAGAACTTGCTGGGAGAACAGTCTACAAATATATGGCAAGTATCTTGTGACATGCTATACTCCACAGTACGCACTGCAAATTTAAGGCGGAACCACGTTTTTTGTCTCCACAGGGTTTACTGGATGCGTATAAACTGACAGAATTTGCAAAACGGTGCTACATCAAAGTGTCCCAAATGTGGGAAGGAAAGAAGTAATGATGAACACATGTTCTTGAAGTGCCTGACACTCCAAGTTTTTTGGAGGGATGTGAGTACTATATTATGCTTAATACTCGGAGTGCAGCTCCAGGTAAGCATACCTCTTGTATTCTTTGGGTTACCCGTTAACTGATTCTCTGACATAAAATATAAAAAAACTAATCTTCTACTTAATGTTGTTGGCTCACAGAGAAATATGTAAAAAGTGGATTAAAGCTACACCCCCAAACAAAGCAGAATGGTTGGCCTCAATAAAATACACGGTTATGATAGACAGAGCTCTAGAGCTTAAGCAAAATGAGTTCTGACTCCCTTTTGAGAATTGGGAAAATTCTTGTGGAAATGTATAATAATAGTCCTATGATTAGGCCTTCATACCATTTTGCTTGTTCACCCCAGTGGTAACTGTCGAGAGTATCTGGTCGAGGACAAAGGCTACCTATGGTCGAAGTATGAGAAGCAAGGTATAGAGTGATCCAACGTAGGTCAAATACCAAAAGGGCTCTGGTTGGTACTATTTCTGGGAGACCCCGGAGGTCGACATTTATACCTTTTGGGGACCTGGGCTGATGAAGACAAAAAAAATAACAAAAAAACAAAGATTTCTCACAGAAAATCTTTGTTTTACTAGTCCCTAGATGGTAACATGTCCCTGCAATCACAAATTATGCATGTGGCGTATAGTATGTATTGACACCTCACACCCTGGAAACGTAAAGCATGTACCACAGCATCATGTCAAGAGTCACAGTAGTGCACATAGAAAACAATGTGATGATGAGTCAACTGTGTGGTGTACAAACAGTGAATGATACACATAAAAGACAAAGCTTGCAGGGTGCACTAAAATGACCATTTCCCATCTGACCCACAGGTGAAAAATAACTGACTGCAAAGGACAACACCAGCAACCTGCAGAGCCAGTATCCCCCCCAGAACATGGACTTTCGGATGTTGACTCCTGGGATTCTTTGGACAAGGAGCTCGAAGCCAGCCCATCTGGTGTGCCAGGGTGCAGCAGGTCCCTTTTGAGAATTGGGAAAATTCTTGTGGAAATGTATAATAATAGTCCTATGATTAGGCCTTCATACCATGTTGCTTGTTCACCCCAGTGGTAACTGTCGAGAGTATCTGGTCGAGGACAAAGGCTACCTATGGTCGAAGTATGAGAAGCAAGGTATAGAGTGATCCAACGTAGGTCAAATACCAAAAGGGCTCTGGTTGGTACTATTTCTGGGAGACCCCGGAGGTCGACATTTATACCTTTTGGGGACCTGGGCTGATGAAGACAAAAAAAATAACAAAAAAACAAAGATTTCTCACAGAAAATCTTTGTTTTACTAGTCCCTAGATGGTAACATGTCCCTGCAATCACAAATTATGCATGTGGCGTATAGTATGTATTGACACCTCACACCCTGGAAACGTAAAGCATGTACCACAGCATCATGTCAAGAGTCACAGTAGTGCACATAGAAAACAATGTGATGATGAGTCAACTGTGTGGTGTACAAACAGTGAATGATACACATAAAAGACAAAGCTTGCAGGGTGCACTAAAATGACCATTTCCCATCTGACCCACAGGTGAAAAATAACTGACTGCAAAGGACAACACCAGCAACCTGCAGAGCCAGTATCCCCCCCAGAACATGGACTTTCGGATGTTGACTCCTGGGATTCTTTGGACAAGGAGCTCGAAGCCAGCCCATCTGGTGTGCCAGGGTGCAGCAGGTCCCAGGACCGCAACGTCCCCCCACCACATCTGCTGCAATACCAACGTCTCTGCAGAACCCTGCTGTATCGACCGGTGCATCCTTCACCACCACGAGCACCAGTGCTGCCTGCAACACTCTCCCTGACCCAGAGGATGACCAACCCAACAACTGAGGAGGGCAGGGAGAGGATGTGGATACCTACAGTGGTGAGGCAACAGGTCTGTGGCAGCAAGGCAGGTGGGAGGGGCAGGGTTACCCACAGACAACCAGAGCCTGTTATCAAAACCCTAGACCACATAAACGGAGTCCTTGAGGCATATGAACAGGCACAGGGACGAACGGGCCGGTCAGAACAAGATTCCCATGAGCTCCTCCTGCTAATGAGGTCCATGGACATCCGCATGGGCCAAATTGTGGACCTCTTGGGCCAGCTAGTGGTGGTACTGAGGGACAGGCCTGCGCCACAACTAACACCTTCCTCTGGTGGGCTGCAGGATGACAGTTCACCATCCTCCTCTGCGGCCACAGAGAGGGGTGATTCCTCAGACCACACTGGTCCTACAGCAGATGCCCCCCTGCCAAGTGATAAAGGGGCCGTCCTCAGAAAACCCTGGGAGTATCTGTTGGCAAAGCACCTGCCAAATGCCAGTCACGAAGCCAGCCATGATGGCAAGCCTATGCACCACTGCATTGACTTTTTGGACTGTCCTTCCCCACACTGCCTTGTGAATGGCATCTGTCAGTTTGACTGGGTCACCACATCTATGTGGTGACTACTCAATTCTCACATTTACCATAACTGTCAACTCACTGCTTCACTAATCACCTCAATGTAAATGTTCACCACCTCACATGTCACCATTCTAAATAAAAAACTCCTTACACACATGTTGTTGTACCTGCTCCGTCTTTATTCCTGGATGTATAGTTTTCACCATGATTACAATGTACCAGGAATATGGAATGTATGTAGGCAAGGAGAGGTTGAAGGCACCTAGGAAAACATAAAAGAACAAAATTCACTAGTCTTCGTGTGGCATCACAGATATCACACTTACCATCAAGATAATACTACATGCACTCATCATAATGGACAACAAGTGCCAACATACACATCTTGTAGATGTTCCCCAGAAACATTGTTAGCCACCACTGTGCCAACAACCGGCTGCAGTCACAAATCTCACGTACACCTTCACAACAACAGCAACATCATCAAACAATGGGTCCATTGTACATTGTCACCCACTTTCAAGTGAAGTAGCGTGTGATCAGCTGTTGACGCAGGTCAACACCCTCCTCCTCTCCACTGTCCTCATCACTGGACACAGGTTGGTTTGCAGACGGGGCGTTGGCTGCTCATAATCATCCTGGATCAGGGGAATCTCCTTGCGAATGGCTAGGTTGTGGAGAATGTAGCATGCCACTACAATCTGACACACCTTGCTGGGCGAGTACATCAGTGCACCTCCGGTCTTGTCCAGGCAGCAGAAACGTGATTTCAGCAGACCAAAAGTATGCTCCACCACACAACGTGTCCTCCCATGGGCATCATTGTAGCGGACATCAGCTGGTGTCCTGGGATTCCGCAGTGGGCTCAGAAACCAAGGACGGTTGGGATATGCGGAGTCACCTAGGTGTGACAAATACAGATAAACATTGCAATGTCGCTGTGGCAGAGGACAGCAGGTCACACACACAGCATGCTATTTGACTAGGCATACTCACCCACAATCCATGCACACTTGGGAATCAGACTAGCCATCAGCTGAGATACAAAGCTGTTACACTGGATGTATGAGTCATGGGCTGAGCCTGGAAATTTGGCACACATGTGAGATGATCATATCTGCCTGGCAAAACACTTGCACATTTATGGAGTGGTAATGTTTGCCATTCCTGTAGATGTGCTCATATGCCTTTGGTGGTACAAGCCCAACATGGGTGCAATCAATGGCACCAACAACTTGGGGGATGTGTCCAAGAGGATAAACATCTCCCTTCACAGCTGCCAATTCAGGGCCCCTGGGCAAATGGATATATCTGTCCTTGTAGAGCATCATAGGGGACAGACCATTACGCAGCACCATGCTGAACATAGGTTGCGACATCTCACCTGCGCTGGAAACTGTGTGCTGGAATGATCTAGTGGCAAAAAAATGCAGGGCCGCCATCACCTTAGAAGTTGGGGTGAAAGCTGTTGGATATGTTCTGCGAGGCTGCAGGTGGGACTGCAACATAGCACAAAGGGTCTGTAGGGTGGCCCTATCCAGATGGAATTTCTGGATGATTGCCTCGTTCCCCATGTATGCCAGCACTGTGAAGGGATGATGCAGATTTGGTCTCCTCCTAGTTGAGAGGAAAGTGTACACATGTCAATGCAATACATAATGAGATGCGCACAGCATCTCACATTTTGGCTGACACAACGCCAACAATGACTGTCATAAAAATGGAGTTACAGACGAGCTTACATGTAGGGACACCTTCAGCTACACTAATCGCACACTTGAAAACTTACACTCGGCAAGTACCTCCAAAACCACCTCGGTTTTTGTGAATGCATATAAGGATATGGCCACATTTACCATGGGCAACCCCACTGTCTCATACCTAGCTACTGTACCTGATACACCTTCAGGCGTCATTTGAACCTGGCACACATCAACAACACAATGACCACAGGCTGAGCATAAATTACAAGTGTGTGCATGATCAAACATAAGAGGAAAGGCAAATCCGAACAATATTTACTGAGACAAACATCGCTGTGATTTTCACTGCACTTTAACACATTGACAAGTGTACACATAGTAGAGTTCATAACAACACTGTCCTGTGAACAGGCCCATCAATATCACAAGTGACATGTGAGGTAGTACCTGCCAATCTACAAAATCACATACACAAACATGGCATGTGTAGTCAGCAGTCGGGTAAATGGAACATTGGCATTGTGCGCACAATGATGTGCCAGTAACAATGTGGCCACTGTGCACTGTTGATGACTGCCCGATGGTCATTGACACAGCATGATGTATCCATTGGTGCTGTCAATGTAATCTACCACCCATGTCACTGTATGGCACCCATATTGCGGTAGCCACCGCCTGGCCTCAGCGGTGTGTCGCCGCCAATGCCCGAGAAAGAATTGCGGTAGTGATTGATATCTATGTATTGCCAAATGGCTGTTGGCTAGCTCCGCCACCCCAATCCTGCCCACCCATGTCACTGTATGGCACCAAAATCGCTGTAGCTACCGCCTGACACCAGCTGTGTGTCACCGTCAATGCCCAAGACACAATCGCGCTATTTATTGATATCCATGTATTGCCAATTGGCGGTTGGCATGCTCCGCCACCCCAATCCCAGCCACCCATTTCACTGTATGGCACCCAAATCCCGGTATCCACCGCCTGGCAGCAGCAGTGTGTCACCACCATGGACCATGCCCTTGCAGCCAATGGGAACCTTAATTTCGGTAACATGATGCAATTTTTGAAAATCATGGTAGGCGTGCTCTGCCATCGCGGACCCGGTCATTGGATGCATTTGAAAGATGCACCACCGCTGTAGCACCCGCCTGGCCCCTGCAGTGTGTCACTGCCACGGACCATGCCCTTAGAGCCAATGTGAACCTTAATCGCGGTAGCATGATGCAATTTTGAAAATCGCGGTAGTAATGCTCTACCACCATGGAGCCGGTCATTGGATGCATTTGAAAGATTCACCACTGTGGTAGCGCCCGCCTGGCCACTGTGGTGTGTTACTGCCGTGGGCCATGCCCTTACAGCCAATGGGAACCCGGTCATTGGATGCTTTTGAAAAAGGCAGACCTGGAACACCAATTGCAGCAGTTTAGCACCACTGAAACAACCCCAGGGGACTATATATGTGTGGGAGAGAACCTCACATTTCCATTGCTCCCAGAGCCTGCTACCTGAGACCCCTCATCTCTTGCTGCCTCCAGGGACTGCTGCCTGTGACCCCTCGTCTGCTGCTGCCTCCAGGGACTGCTACCTGAGACCCCTCATCTGCTGCTGCCTCCAGGGACTGCTGCCTGAGACCCTTTACCACCCACTTCCACCGCTGCTGTCTCATGTCCACAGTGATGTCCAGGACTGAGAAGATCTGTGCCAGTCCCTTCACAAGTGAGGAGCTGGAGGTCCTGGTGGACGAGGTGCTCACACAGTACCTAAGGCTATATGGTGCCCCAAATGTCATGGTAAGTCTTCAACAGTGGGGGGGGCGTAGGGGGGCACACATGTAGTTGGTCTGTTGCAGTATGTGCCTGTGAGTGTAGGATTGTGTCATGCACTGCCTAACATGCTGTCTCCATGGGGACAGTGGGTGTACCCTATTCCACACGTTTCCCTGTCTGCACATCAATATTTGAGTGACATGTATTGTCTTGTCAGCCATACACTTACGCAGCAAGTTGGGAATGAAGGAATCAGGACAGTGATTGATTGGGCGAATGGCTGTGTGGGTCCCAGTTTTCCATCTCAGTGTGTGACCACCTGGCCTGCACAGTCACCGCCCAAAATGACAAGGACACATCACTGAACCTACAGAGTTTTACATGTGTCTTTCCTTATTGCACTCCAGCAATGAGCCATCTCAGCCTTGCAGATTGCACATGACAGGCCTTGTGAGAAGGGTTTTGGTTTTGTGAGATCATGTCCCTCAATGTGACATCCATGACACAGTGAAGTAGTCACAGGGCAGGGACATTGAGGACTGTGCAGTGTTGAACACAGTGAATCTTCCCCCAAACACATGTTGATATGTGATGTATGTCTTGCTCAACCTAGAAATGGACCGTAGATGTGGGCAGACTACACGTGGCTTTCTGTGCTGGCATCCTTCATGTGTGTGAGATGTGCAGGTACTGTGTCCCACTCACACCTGCATGCATTTATGTGTGCTTTCCCCATGCAGATGTTCCATATGAAATGCATTCTTGTCTCTGTTAAACATATCTGTGGATTTGGGATGAGTTAGTATCATGCTACTGTACTGAGAGATATTGGTACATAACACTGTGTCACTGATGTTTTCCCCTTTTGTCTCCCATGTCTGCAGCTCTAAGTTCACCAGAGTAAGGCCATTTGGAGTGACATTGCGACCAAGGTGCGAGCTCTGGGTGTCTCAAACCGACAGCGCACCCACTGCCACAAGAGGTGGGAGGACGTCTGCCGGCTGGCAAAGAAAGTGGCGTCGATGACACTGGGGCTGCTCTCTCGCACTGGCAGGTTGGCACGGCGCAGCATGACACCACTAATAGGCCACATCTTGGCCATGACACAGCCTGAGCTGGATGCACGTTTAAAGGAGCATCAGCAGCAAGCTAGGAGTGAGTATTCTGGGAAGGGTGACTTTGGCTGTGAGTGGCTGCATGTGTATACCGCCTGTGCCAGCGCTGGCCTATGTGATGTTGGTAGTGTGATGCAGTGGCTTGTAAGTGGCTTCTGTGCTGGGTGCAGCTGTCATGCATTTGCCCTACCTGTATTTACTAAGGTAATTTGAGTACTTTGCATTTCTGTATCATTCTGAGTTGTGTGCTTCAGGTATCATCTGCATTGGGGTGGTCTGGGAAATCCCATGGAAGGGAACAGCATTGTGCCCAATCTGAGTGTGCTTTCATCAATGTGTGCATTGCCTGACCTCAGATTTGTGAGGCTTTGACATCTGACACAAATGTGCAACAGTAGTTGCACATTTGTGAAGTGCCTTTTAGTAGTTGGCATTTCTGTGTGCTATGTGTCTGCCTGCATGATGTGAATTGCATGTCTGGCTTGTGAGTGACAGGAACTGAGGGTTGTGGGTGGCTCTAGGAGACAGGGTGAGTCAGTCCAGTGATGAATAGAGAGATCTACATGCAGATGGGAGGGAGAAGTTGCACCTGGGACCTGAATAGGGCTGTGCCTTCACTCCACAATGCTGGCTCCGCCCCCCTGTGGTGTGTCTGATCACTGAGCCCCCACCTGACAAAGAGGAGAGAAACTGGGCAAAACAAAGTCACGCATCAAAAGGGCTCGGCTAGGCGGCCGGTCCTTTAGTTTTCTTGCTCCGCAGCTATGGAATTCCTTACCGGTGTCCTTGCGAAACACCGCTAACCTGCTTGCCTTCAGAAAAGACTTAAAAACCTGGCTGTTCACTGGATAATCTGCCCCCTCTTTTAGGCCCCTGCTCTTTTTACTGTTATGTTTTCCAGCTCTTTCTTTGGTCTGGAGCACAAAAGCGCCGGGACACTCCTTTGGAGTAGCCGTTGCGCTATAAAAGTCCCATTTAACATAACATAACATAACATAACATAACAAAGTGCTCCAAATCCCCCTTGAACCAGTTGCATCTGGTTCCCCCATGCCCTACACTTTCACACAAAAGGAAATGTGGTATAAATATAGGGGGTTTGACCCCATGAAAATGTTCAGTTCTGTATTTTCTTGCTGTTCCTGACCTTGCTTGGGCTGTGCTGCTGCTGGGACCCAGGAGGAATGACAATGAGGGCTGCCTCCCTATGCCCTGCATTGCCCCCTGGAACTTTGCCTTCATTCTGAAGAAGATTCTAAAGAAGCGCATTATATTTCCCTGGTCTTGGATTGTATCACTTTGGGAGTGCTGCACTTTTATCCTTGTGAGCACTTTTTGTTTATTTCTTAAAAGCGCTATATCTGTAACTTGCTGAGAAGCACTTTATTTTGCTTACAGAGCTCTTCCCTTCTTTTCACCCAGGGCCTCTCTTTTCAACCCGCAGCGTGGAGCTGTGATAAATGTTTTAGGGAATCCCGACGTAGGGAATCCCCTGCTTCGGCTGATTTCATAGCGGGTGCCCAACCCGCATCATGCCCACATTTGATTTACTTTATTATTTCCAGCGGGAGCCCACCCCGCGGTATTGTCGCATTTCTGATTTATTTTCTTTGCGGGTGCCGACCCCACTTCAAAAGGAGATCACCACCACGGCCCGGAAGTGTGGCACAGTGCCACCTGACTGGGGGCAGGGTTTTGAGACAGAAGAGCAAGTCTGGGAGCCTCGCGTCTATCATTTCGATGTCCTGGGCCTCAGTAGGGGGTCGGTGGGAAGTGAGGAGATGCGGGCATGAAGGCTTGTTGGTGGGGCTCCCGTGTGATGAGGAGCGCCCCATGTGCAGTTCCGCAACTGCCATCGCCGAGAGACCAGAGGAGAGCAGAATCTTCCCAGAGGAGAGCCCGGTGAGTGGGGTTCAAGTAAGAGTTGGGTGTGGGGCTTTGTGTTGGGGCACATTGTGGGTGCCCGCCCCCCTGTGCCCGCAATCGCAGCTGCCCCGTAGGGTAGTGGGCAGCCCCAACATTGTGCACATTTGTTCTAAGGGCACATTGTGAGCCCAGGCCTGCAGTTGAATCTTCCCAGCTGCCCAGCAAGTAGTGGGCATCTGCATTGTGTAGGCCACACTGCTTTGGGGTCATGTCTTTCTAGGTTAGGATTGAGATGCACTCCTTTGCCCCATACATTCACAGCTGCGCAGCACTTAGTGCCAGCTGCTGCAAAGTTTAGGTCTGCGCAATTGTGCACTATTGACTTCTGATGCATTGGCAGCATGCCCTGACTCTTAGACAGAGGGCATTTGAGCCCCCTTTGAGATGGCCAGTGGTCCAGGGAGACTGTTAGGTTAATACTGTTACACTTGGTGGAGTGGGAATAGTACATTATTCCCACCCGCTATCCAACACTTTCCCTGCTGTTGCACTCACTGGAGTGGGAATAGTAATGTTTACCCACCCCTATCCAATACTTTCCCTACTGCTGCACTCACTGGAGTGGGAATAGTAATTTTTACCCTCCTGCTGTCCACTCTTTCCCTACTGTTGCCCTCACTGTAGTGGAAATAGTAATTTTTGCCCATCCGCTATAAAACATTATTCCTACTGTTCCATTCGCTGGAGTGGGAATAGTAATTGTATCTACCTGCTAGCCAACACTTTCCCTACTGTACTAATTCGCTGGATTGGGAATAGTAATTTTATCCGCTACGCTATGCAACATTTTCAGTATTGGTATAGTTAATGTAGTGTAAAATAATATTTAAAATATATATATATATATATATATATATGTATAGTTTAATGTTTTAATTTATTATATATAATTTACACTTTTAAAATAAATTGTAGATGTTTAAATATATATTTAAATATAAATTCATTGGAGTTGCCCCTGTGGAAAGAACACCAAGTGGATTAGATTTTGCCTTGATTTAATGAAATGCTGCAGTTACACCTCCAAAAACACCGGCTTTTCAAAGAATATTGTCCCTCGACCAAAAGCGTTTCAAGTTTCCTCTTCGTCAGCAGCCTTGGGACTGCAAGTGTTCAAGGCATAGCTTGTGCATATTTTATCCATTACGAACTTCCCTTTGTGGGTGTGGCCGCACCATCGGCTTTCTGGTTCGTGTAGTTCGCACTCTTACTCCAGTGAGTTTTGCCTTGTTATTGCTCCTGGGTCATCAATAACCCCAGTGGGCGAAAGTCACACAGTTCTTTGGGGGTGCACTGCGTTCGCCGCATTTCACCACTTGCACCACCTTCCGATTCACGATGTCATCACTCAAAGGCATCTCGGCCCCGCATTAGCAGTGTCTTCCTTCCGCGACCGGACAAGGCCGCAAACATAAATTCATTAGAGTTGCCCCTGTGGAAAGAAGACCAAGTGGATTCGCGTTGCACCGTGGCGGACGGGAAATGGGCTATTTTTGGCCAAACTAATATGGCGAACGTGGGTACCGCTGCTGGCGTGCGGTAAGAGGCATTTTCCGCCACTGCATGCTCCGGGGTGGTGCCACCGCCCACCATACTAAGAGGCTCCCTAGTATTTAATAATTTATATTGTTAATTAAGTGAATTAATGTATTATTAATTATTCATAAATCGATTAATAACAATTAATAATTAATTGGTAATTATGTTAATTGGGTTATTTTTTATTAATGAGTAATTAATGAGATATTCATTTCTAGTAATTCATTTGTAAATATGTTAATTGAGTACTTTTTTTTAGGAGCGTATTTAGAGTTGATAGGGGAGTAGGTTGGGAGGTAATTTAATTTTAATGCAATTATTATTATTTTTTTAACCAATATTTATTTGAAGTTATTTTATAGTGTTTATTGTGTGAATTGATGTAGATTTGATGGTTATTAATGTTGTTGTTAATTGTTATTAGTTAATTAATTAATTGGTAATTAATTATGTTAATTTATTAATATTTTACAATATTGTAAGTGACGTTTATAAGGGAAAATGGCGGGTAGGTGAATTAATTTTGTAAAAATAATTAATTGGTAATTAATGTTATTTATATTGCAGGAGTGGGTATACTAAATTATTCCCCTACGCTATCCAACCCTTTCCCTAATGTTACACTTGGTGGACTGGGAATATTAAATTATTCCCACCCGCTACTGAACACTTTCCCTACTGTTGTATTCGCTGGAGTTGGAACAGTAATTTTTACCCACCCGCTATCAAAAAATGTCCCTACTGTTTCACTCGCTGGAGTGGGAATAGTAATTTTTACTCACCCGCTATCTAATACTTTCTCTAGTGTTACACTTGGTGGAGGGGGAATAGTACATTATTCCCACCCGCTATCCAACACTTTCCCTGCTGTTGCACTCACCGGAGTGGGAATAGTAATTTTTACCCACCCCTATCCAATACTTTCCCTACTGCTGCACTCACAGGAGTGGGAATAGTAATTTTTACACTCCCGCTGTCCACCCTTTCCCTACTGTTGAACTCACTGTAGTGGAAATAGTAATTTTTGCCCATCCGCTATCCAACATTATTCCTACTGTTCCACTTGCTGGAGTGGGAATAGTAATTGTATCTACCCGCTAGCCAACACTTTCCCTACTGTACTAATTCGCTGGATTGGGAATAGTAATTTTATCCGCTATGCTATGCAACATTTTCAGTATTGGTATATTTAATGTAGTGTAAAATAATATTTTAAAATAAATATATATATATTTAGTTTAATGTTTTAATTTATTATATATAATTTACACTTTTAAAATAAATTGTAGGTTTATTAATATATCTATTTAAAGATATTTAAAATTATATTTTTAACATTTTATAATCAAAAATATTAATTATGTTTTAATATATGGAAAAAATATGCATGTTTAGTTTTTACATTACATTTATTATTTATTAATGTTAACCTTTTTAAATTATTTTTAAATATGTTTTACTTAATTATATTTATTATTTAATTAATTTTATATTACTTCTAAGACATTTTAAAAAGTTGATATTTTAGCAAACTATATTATTAGCAACGATATTTAGGATTCAATATTTTTGTATTTACCTGTTTGTAGATAGGAAGTCCATATTCTGTAACTCGATATTTTTATCTCGATATTGTGGCAGCTCGATATTCTGTCAGTGATCCATTAGCGACATCTTCTTATGACATGGTAGGCCTCTCCGACGTTAATCAAGTTACAGACCATCATGTCAAGGGAACAACAACACCTCCCCACATCTAAGGCCTTTCATATTTGTTCTAGGAGCAAGTTCAAAGCTATTGAAATGATAAATACTGGCTGGCAAAAGTGAGAGAGCAAAGTGACCTTAAACAGGAAAAAGCTGACTCTCCCTCAGTGCATTTTCATTAATCGCTATACACCATTCAATTTTACTATCAAACTGGATACTGAATAACTATTAAAATGATTCTTTGAATTATTTTCTAGCTGTTTCTAAACTAAAATTAACATTATTAGGTACAATAATAAAACCCAGTGTGTTCATATGGAGCAGCAAACCTTGCTACAATGAAAATAGCTTTTTTTTTTGCTTGAAGAGAGTGTCCTATATTTAAATACCATGCACCATGCCTTATGTCCAATTTAAGGGTGACTTAGTAATATTTAAAATGAAGATTCTGACCTGTTAAAAAGGGTTTATTTTGATAGGTCAGATTGGCAGGTTTAAAATCCATAGTCAGGCTACAATGTTAAGTATAGAGACAGATTTGCTTGGCCATTGAAGTGTGTGGCACAATGGGTGCTGCTGCTCAATGGTTCCATTTAACATACAGTCCCTGGCTACACTCTTTATCATATGCTAGGGACTTAAAGGTAAATTAAATATGCCAATTATGGATATACTAATTTCAACATGTTAAAATAGAACGTGCAAGCACTTTACCACTGGCAAACAGGAGTAAAGTGTACAGAGTTCTCTGATCCCAAAAATCCTTTAGGCATAAATTTGGGGGAACATAACTCAAACGATGGCTATTTCCAATACAAATCTTGAATGTCTCGGGCAGGGTTTTAATTTGTTTTATAGGTTTTGTTATGCATCTGACCTTCATTCCCTCCAGAAAAGTAGTGATAGATCTGTGGGCCATAACATATTTGTTATCCCACAGCATGCAAAGGTCTACCAACTTACTATGGCCAAGGGAAATCTGCTTAACTGGAATCGGAAAATAATCCTGAAAATGTAACAATGGTCCCATCATTTGTCTTTAGATGGGAACAGATTGACCAGGCTTCTAGTCACATCTTACATGTCATGGCTCCCTTTGCTGCCTGCTCTACATACCACAACACAGTGCTGCCTGGTGGCTGTTTCATGACATGGAGCTTCAACCTTTGCACCATGATGTAATTGGAGCCTAATGGAAGCTCATCTTTGTGAGAGTATAGGCATGTCACTATTCTTTATGTGAGACTATGGGGTCCATTAGGATGTAGGGCAGATCGCCACCACTTGCATGGCAGTGATGATCCACCCTACATCCTTCCCCGCCCACCACCCATTTCCCCACCATATTAGTATGGTGGGGGTACCGCAGCGGACGGGAAGACCGTCCGCCGCTTGTCCGCCAGCTCAACAAGTCGACCGGGCAGAAAAGGGTTTAATATGGTGGAGGGGAGGCAGCCTTTCTGCGGTGGTAAGGCATGCAGATTTAAGAAGTTGGGGCCTGTTGCGGACCCCCAGAATATTGGGGGGTGGGGGGCACATGGGGGGGTACCTATGATACCCCCTGCATATGCATGCACAACATTGCATGCATATGCACCACATGCATTTTTGGCATTGCAAGGAAACCACTGCCCGCCACAATGTTAAAAATGCAGGATGTGCCCACCAGTGTGGCAGGCGCATCCTAATCTCCCCCACATGACTGCTGCACTTATGGCGGGTGGTCCCTTTTTATGTCACCGCCCGCCATCCTAATGATGCCCTATGTTTGTATTTGAAGAGATGCCACTTGGTATTTTTATGAGTGCTTTATGTCTTTGGGTGGTTGGTATTCCTGAAGGAAATGACCCAGTTCGGGTCACCTGGCCCACTCATGACCACCTATCCGCCTATTTCGAAATGAGGGGTTGGTCCGACAGTAGTGAATACAAACCATTAACATTTTATTCAAAGTTCGCTCAGAGCGGAGCCCTGTCTGCCCTGTCCCTAAGAGTGCTGCAGAGAGAGTCTGACTTCAACAAGCATAACAATGAATTCTGTACATTTCAGAACCAATGAAAACCTACCCACCATGGAATTTTCCAGAGGGACGCAGCTGGAAAATAAATGGCAAAAGAGTAAGTTTTGATTCTGAGACCGGGTACACATTATCTATCTTTCAAGGTTACTCTATCTGTTATCGTGACTAGAAAAATGGGAGAGGGTTACATAGAGAGGAAAGGTATGCCCTAATAAGAACAGTACATTCATTAGTGTAACAAAACTCATCTCCAAAGAAACATAACCAAGAGAAGGCCATTTCCGAGAAATGGCAGAGAGATTATTTTAATAATAAAATAAAATGGGGCTGTTACACAAAATGGCGCTGCAAATGCTAACTTATGTGAAACCATGTAAAGGCTTAATTTATAATCTAACATACCTATTGGTGAGTAGATATACCTAAGTGTGAGCATCTTTTTAAGTGAGTATATTCCTGCATTTGTTTGCATAAAAATCTGTGTGGTATTCTTTGCAGATTTCTGTGTACTCCATTGCCGGCTTCTGTACGTCTATTCACATCTTTAAATGTTTGCATATGTGTGTATGCTTGAGTAGGTATGTGTTTGCATGTGTAGTATTCTTGTATGAGCACAACTTGGTATTAGTGTGTATGAAGTAGATATGTGTCTGTTTAGCTTTGGGTCACTGGCCAAATTAACCCATGACATAATTTATAAGGTACAATACTTAAAGTAATGGGTCTTGGCTACAAACATGTGTAACTGTCACAAAGGGTTTTGCTATATTTAAAGAGAAAGATGCTAGAAACCATTATCCTAAGCTGTGCTGAGAACGTCTGACCAAATGTGACATTTTAAAAATAGGTGTGGACCTATGATAACAGGCATCCTAATGTCGTTAATGTTGAATGTGGTTAGAATGAACCAGTTACTTCATATATATAGATACTTTAAAAACAGAGATCAATTGAATAATTAAACTAAAATACATTATAAAACTGTCTCTAATAGAGGTTCAAAAATGCCATCCATATATGTCCTCTATCTTATCTGTATTGATCATAGGTATTACTCTTTTATTTCTAATGGACCGTTCAATATAGAAACAGATATGTCACAGTTGCTTGTTGACATCCAGAGAACCTTAAAGACGGTGAAATCTGGCTCACCACGAGAGTCATGCACTGCATTAAAGTTACCTAACATAACATGACAACTCAAATGACATCACTGATGATATCATCCATAGAACCACTCACACCCCCATACTATCTCTAATACACTCACTCTAACACCTACACAATCACTCACAAAACCAACCAAAAAACGAATTCAGATACTCATACACCTACTCACTCATGCATAGAGCCACTACACACCTAAGCCTCGCTCACACTCACTTACTTACTGATTCAACCAGTCGCACATCTACTAATTCACCCATATACCCACTCACACATCCAGTAACTTTCCCAAACAGTCACTAATATGTCCTCAAAATCATGCAAATAGACACTATTACACCTGCTTACTCACTCACACTACCATTTACATACCCATTAACACATCCATGCAATCACTGACATACCTACGCAGGCACTCTTACATCTATTCACATACACATTCACTCTCCATTACTGGTACTTACATCCACTCACATATACACTCACTCTCAAATAACTACTCAGGAACCCATGCAACAACTCACATTCCCACTGTCTTATGTATACAGCCATAGTCACAAAGTCACCCATATAGCTACTCAGAAGCACCATCCACACACCTATAAAGCCACTCACATGGCCACTGACTCATCTATACAGCCATTCACATATGCGCTCACCATCTGATACATCCAATATCACAGCCACTCACTCAACAACAGAGCTATTCATGTACCCGCTAACACATTTATGCAGCCACTCACGCACTCATACAGCCACTAAGAAAAACAGTCATATACCCATACAGCCACTGAGACAGCTACTCACAGACAGATTCACACAGTGTCACAATCAGTTGGATAACATATATGGGGGGCGTGGCCTGATGCCGATGGAGGCGGGAGCCTGAATTGGAGCTCCCGTCGGTGATCCCCTCTCTGGTACCATCCTGCCCGCTAAAGAGGAGCCCCGAGCAAGGTGCCCGGCCCTGGGGGTGTCGGAACCACAGGGGCGTCAGGGACACTTGCTGCGGGAGATCAATAGCCCTCCCCCGGAGACAAAGGGCAGACAACTGGTGAGGCTGCGGACCATGCAAAATGGCGGCTGTGCAGCAATATCGGCTCCTGGTGTGACAAAGAGCTGTGGGCTTGCTTCGAGATCGCCTTGCGCTGCCGCCTCAGATGCAGGAAAAGTGGCAGAGGCAGGTACCAGGACTAACGCCGGTGAGAAAGTGGTGTTAGAAAGTTCCTCGGTGGACCCAAAGACCAGAGGCTGCGGGCTGAGCAAAATGGCGGCTGCGCTGCACTAACGGCTCCTGGTGAGAAGCGGAGGTGGGGTCCTGCTGGACGATCGCCTTGCGCAGCTGCCTTAGACGTGGGATGAGTGGCACCAGCGGAGGCAGGAGCCGGGACTAACGCTGGTTAGGAGGAGGCACGGGGAAGAGCTGCAGCGGACCCCTGGACCTGGTGCGTACCCACACATGGGAGAGTAGGCAATACAGGGAGGCCAGGGGATGAAGGTTGAGGTACAGACGGGGCTGTAAGACTGGCTAGGGGCTGCCTTGCGCTGCCCCCTCAACTGAACGAGGCGGGCCACAGCGTAGGGGCAGCGCTATGAGGGACGCTCGTGCAGGCCATTGCTGAGGCCCAAGAAGGACTCACAGCGGAGCATGGCAGGGAAGGTCTTGTGTCCAGAAGCAGTCCTGGAAGTTCAGGGTCGGTGACGAGACAGACCAGCATGGGGGGCACCTAATAGGTGGAGCGGTGGGACGGCAGACACGGAGGGGCAGCGACGCGCAAAGCCGGCGAAGTACCCTGAACACAGCTCCGACTGCTGCTGCTTTGTGGCTGACGGAGATTACAGGGGGCAGAACAGAGATGCCGTGGCATAGCCCCTCAGACTTTGAACAGCGGAGCTAGAGATGCAGGCCGGGACCCCAGAGTGATGGACAGCAGGCCGAGCACCCGCAGTAGACGGCATGGCTGCCACGATTGTTGACACTTGTCGGGAGACTGGCGACGGAGGTGGGGCAGCGTGAATGGGCGGACTGGGACACAGGGCCACTGATTACGGACCTACGGAGCCATCAGTGAATCAGCAGTGGTGGCTGGGACTTCACATCGGTCACAGATGCATTAAGGGCAGAGTCGGAATTGACTGACCCAAAAGTGGAGGGTCCGGGGTGGAGGTGGAGTACGAACATTACCATTGCAATGGAACTGGATCCCGCGGAGGACAAGACTAAAACTTGAATATCACATAACGAAAGGAGGGTGACACAGGGGGCCAGCTCCCACTCACCCTGTAGAGAGAGCAAGTGCGATTAAGACCAGCCCCGTCCTGTCATAGCCCACGTTGGGGGTAGGGATTACCGACCTCGAAGGCACCATGGGCCGGACCAGCAAGAGGAGGGAGTGGACCATAGAAAGCTGGAGTCAAGCTATCCAGGCTGAATAAGTCTGATAGCCTGAAACCGGTCCTTGGATGCTTGATTCCGGTCTGGGAAAGACATGGCTTGGTAGTTCGGGCTGGACTGTTCGCATGAGGCACAGGGTCAGGGCTGATTTGCATATAGCCATTGTCTGACCTATGGTGGTGTGGAGTGCAAAAAACGATGGATTTAGGCCCAGATCTTTGTACTGGGGTGAATGTAAGACAGTGTTCTGCATTCTGTCCATCAACTGTGTTTTTTGCAATTTTTACCCCGAGTGGGCTGGGTATGCTCAGACGTGAGTCCCAGGCTCTCCACATCACTGGAGTCAAGCTATCCAGGCTGAAGAAGGCTGATAGCCAGAAACTGATCCTTGGATGCTTGATTCCGGTCTGGGAAAGACATGGCTTGGTAGTTCGGGCTGGACTGTTCCCATGAGGCACAGGGTCAAGGCTGATTTGCATATAGCCATGGTCTGACCTATGGTGGTGTGGAGTGCAAAAAACTATGGATTTAGGCTCAGATCTTTGTACTGGGGTGAATGTAAGACATTGTTCTGCATTCTGTCCATCAACTGTGTTTTTTGCAATTTTTACCCGGAGTGGGCTGGGTATGCTCAGACGTGAGTCCCAGGCTCTCCACATCAATGGAGTCAAGCTATCCATGCTGAAGAAGGCTGATAGCCAGAAACCTGCTCTTTGATGCTTGATTCCTGTCTGGGAAAGACATGGCTTGGTAGTTCGGGCTGGACTGTTCCCATTAGGCACAGGGTCAAGGCTGATTTGCATATAGCCATTGTCTACCCTAGGGTGTTGTGGAGTGCAAAAAAACGATGGATTTAGGCCCAGATCTTTGTACTGGGGTGAATGTAAGACATTGTTCTGCATTTTGTCCATCAACTGTGTTTTTTGCAATTTTTACCCTGAGTGGGCTGGGTATGCTCAGACGTGAGTCCCAGGCTCTCCACATCACTGGAGTCAAGCTATCCAGGCTGAAGAAGGCTGATAGCCAGAACCGGTCCTTGGATGCTTGATTCCGGTCTGGGAAAGACATGGCTTGGTAGTTCGGGCCGGACTGTTCCCATGAGGCACAGGGTCAAGGCTGATTTGCATATAGCCATTGTCTGACCTAGGGTGGTGTGGAGTGCAAAAAAACAATGGATTTAGGCCAAGATCTTTGTACTGGTGTGAATGTAAGACATTGTTCTGCATTCTGTCCATCAACTGTGTTTTTAGCAATTTTTACCCCGAGATGGCTGGGTATGCTCAGACGTGAGTCTCAGGCTCTCCACATCACTGCAGTCAAGCTATCCAGGCTGAAGAAGGCTGATAGCCAGAAACCGGTCCTTGGATGCTTGATTCCGGTCTGGGAAAGACATGGCTTGGTAGTTCGGGCTGGACTGTTCCCATGAGGCACAGGGTCAAGGCTGATTTGCATATAGCCATTGTCTGACCTAGGGTGGTGTGGAGTGCAAAAAAACGATGGATTTAGGCTTGGATCTTTGTACTGAGGTAAATGTAAGACATTGTTCTGCATTCTGTCCATCAACTGTGTTTTTAGCAATTTTTACCCCGAGATGGCTGGGTATGCTCAGACGTGAGTCCCAGACTCTCCACATCACTGGAGTCAAGCTATCCAGGCTGAAGAAGGCTGATAGCCAGAACCGGTCCTTGGATGCTTGATTCCGGCATGGGAAAGACATGGCTTGGTAGTTCGGGCTGGACTGTTCCCATGAGGCACAGGGTCAAGGCTGATTTGCATATAGCCATTGTCTGACCTAGGGTGGTGTGGAGTGCAAAAAAACGATGGATTTAGGCCCAGATCTTTGTACTGGGGTGAATGTAAGACATTGTTCTACATTCTGTCCATCAACTGTGTTTTTTGCGGATCGTGTCACAGAGGCAGAAGAGGAGATAGAAAGCTTGAAGCCACCAGTCACGGGGACGACAAGCAAACTCACGGACATAGAAAAAGAGTGCTGATACTGGAGTAACGAGCATAGGATGCGGAAAATAGGGCCCACAGAAATAACATTAGAATCACGGGCCTTCCTGAGAAAGTCTAAGGGAACGACACAATGGGGTACCTTGAGCGCTGGCTGCACACAGAAGTTTCAGAAGAGGGGTTGTCAATATTCTTTGCCCTAGAATGGGCGCACAGAGTTCCAGCTCAAGCCCCGCAACCCGGCAGACCGCCGAGGCCGGTGGTGGCCCGCCTCCAGTTCTACAAAGATAGAGACCATGTGCTGGGGCAGGGGCACCTCAAAGGGCAACTTAAGATAGACAACAATGTGGTACGGATCTTCCTAGAATTTCCACAGGAGGTGCACAAACAAAGAGCATCCTGCGGTCAAAAGGAAACTGCGCCAGATGGGGGTGTCCTACTCTATGTTTTTCCCAGCTAAACTACGCATCGTGCATCATGGAAGCACTATATTCTTCACCACCCCCCAGGACGTATGGGACTGGAATGAGGGGCAAGATCCCCGAGGACCGCAGCGAGAAGGAAAAAGCCCCGGTGAAAAGGCCTTGACTCGCTCCCCCGACATAGGGACAGCTTCAAAGAAGCACCCGAAGACGGAGAAGGCGAACCGAGTTACAGCCAGTGCAATCGCAGCGGTGGCCTCGTTGAGTGCAGCGGATGCCTCGGAAACCATTATCGCACTCCGGGAAGAACAGAGGGACTCGGACTCAGAAACCAGCTCGAGTTTGGTGGGGGATGCTAGCCAGACCCTGCTGCATGTGACTCCCAGATCGGCAGATGACCTGATTTGATGTGGCCGTGCAAGCAAGTATACACAGGACTATGTTCGGGGGAGGAGGGGCATGTTGTTAATACAGCTTTACACTTCAGCTGGGGGGTTCCCTGATGCATACCTGAGATATGTATGCCGGAGGGGATCTGGAGGGGCGGAAAGGACGGCGGTCCTCCAGGCGGACATTGGCCTAACCTCCACCTCTGAACTCTGACTGTTTGAGCATGGGAGTGCGAAGTTTGGATGGGGGAGATGTTCTCACTTGTCTTGGGGAGGGGGAGTTGGGATGGTTCTTTTAGTTTTAGGAAGGGTCTGGTTTTATGGTTAACAGAGAGGCATGCCGCTGTCGATGTGGGGGAAATGTCAATACATGACATTTCGTAGGGGATGCTTGCATGCTACACATAGGGGGTCTTGGTCTCGGGACATGCAAGGGGGTAAATATGAGCACTCATGCAGCAGACAAAAGCCACCTATAACATAATGTTGTGGAATGTTAGGGGCATGCACTCCATGAGTAAAAGGTGTAAAATATTCTCACAGATAAATAGGAAAGGGGTGCAGATAGCGATGCTCCAAGAGACCCACACACTGGACACAGAGGGTGAGGCGCTGAGCAGGCGATGGAGAGGGCAGGTGTTTTACACGTCATACTCAGCATTTGCCCGGGGAGTCCTGATCTGGGTGCGGGCTGGAGTCCCCTTTCAACCTATTAAGCATAATATTGATCCAGAGGGAAGGTACGTGATAGTCTCCGGAAGGCTTGACAGGCAGGATGTCACTCTGGTCAATGTATAGAGCCCGAATGTAGATCACATTAGGTTTCTGGAGCAGCTGTTGGGGATTTTGGCACCATACATGACTGGGGCGGTCTTAATTGGGGGGGATTTTAATTGCATTGCAGATCCCAAAATGGACAGATCACACCTGCCTCTTCGAAACTCTCCAGTACACACCATAGCTCGAGCTTTTCGAGACTGTCAAGCTCGCTGGAGGCTGGTGGACGCATGGCACAGCGCACACCGACTGATAGGGACTACTTGCACTTATCCCACACTCACGAATTGCACATCCGACTGGACACCTTTTTAAGCACACCAGACCTCTACAACCAACTGGGAGGGACCGGGTACTTGACATGGACGGTCTCGGACCATAACCCACTCATGCTTCGGTACAAGGGGGGGAAGTTATCACAGCCCATCCCTACATGACGCCTCAAACCGGAAGCACTGGAAGACCAGTTCTTTCTACAGGAGACTAGGGAACATATCATATAATATTTCGCTGACAACACGGGCACCACTGATCCTAGAGTCACGGAATGGGAGGCCTTCAAGGCGGTAATCAGGGGGAGATGCAAGGCTACATCTATTGGGGTCCATAGGACACTTACAGCAGACATAGAGAGAGTAGATGGGGTTCTTAGGAACTTAGAGCGTAGATGGCCAAAACACCCGGAACTGAGGCAGGAACTCCTAGAGGCCAAGGAGGAGGAGGCAGTGCAGAAAGAACGTATACAATGCTTTGATTACCAGAAATACATGGATAGGAAATATGCTGAGTGAGATAAAGCGGGCGGTTGCTGGCATGGCTCGCTAACCCGTCTAGTCGGGGCAGTTCTATACTGACGATTCATGACCAGGGGGGGGGCGCCCTTTACATAAGCAAGAGGAGATTAGTAACTGATTCAGGGAGTACTATGCCCGCCTCTACAAAAGCACTGGCAACTGCGACATAGTCAGAATCACAGAATACTTGGCACCCCTCCCGGTCCATACTCTTGAGGCAGAGGAGGCAGAGTTGCTAAGAGCTGCAATTACAGAACTGGAGATAAGGGGGGCAGTCAAAGCTATGGCATGAGGGAAAACTCCAGGCACAGAAGGATTACCCCAGGAATTCTTTGCCACATACATGGTGGAGCTGGCACCCAGATTAGTGGAACTATATGCGTAAACGTGGGAGAGTGGGAGATTGCCACACACAACAAGGGAGGTGGTAATGATACCCCTGCTCAAGCCTGAAAATATCCCAACAGAGTGTTCAGCATACCGACCGCTGTTGATGCTAAACATCGATTTTAAAATCCTCAGTAAGATATTTGCCACCAGGCTGCTACCACATATGACCTCCTTGGTACATTCCGATCAAGCGGGATTCATCCCTAGCAGAAACACCGCTCTGAACATCAGGCGACTGTTCACAGTGCTACATCAAGGTGCGGCACAGGCACCGGACGGGGCGATCTTCACTATTGATATCGAGAAAGCATTCGATAGCCTTGAGTGGGAATTTTTATATGCAGTGCTCGCGCGGATGGGGCTGGGGCAGGGGTTCACCCAATGGGTTACATTACGATATAAGAACCCAGTGGCGAGGGTATGCACGGGCCGCACCATTTCCTTCTTTTTTAAAATAATTTTTTTATTGACAAACTGATGAGAAAAGCAAACATATGTACAGATAATAAGACAGCCACGGTTTAACAAATTAGGAGTTAAATGATTATAAAAAACTTAGTTCAGTAATTTCCATTTGGAACACATTGTAGCATAATTCATTTTCTACCCAAAAGCAAAGCGTCTTAAAAGAATGAAATTCAAATTAAAAAGTTGCCCCAAATTTTCTCAAATGTCCTTAATGAACGTGCTCCTCTAGGTTTTGCCAGGGATAGCTCCATGGAGTGAATCTTAGTTACTAATGTCCACCATTCCCAGATATTAGGAGGTTTGGGACAAATCCAGGCTCTAGCCAGTGTTAATTTAGCGCAAGATATAAGGATTGTCACCAATGCAGGCCGGGGTAGGAGGACAGGATGAATGTCAAGTAATACTGTTAAAGCAGTAATAGATGGCAGCTGGATCTTCTTAATTTTCATAACTTTGTGTACGTCACCTCAAAAGTCCCTAAGGTTGGGGCAAGAAAACAGCATATGTTCCAGATCTGCTGCTTCGGCTGAACATTTAGGGCACCTAGTTCGATCACTATAAATATTATTAGGAGACCATTTGGAGATCTTTTCCGGTGTGTAGTACAACATACAAGTTGTTCTAAATTGTTGCAGCCTTAAGCTAGATGATCGTACCGAATTGTTAATATTAGATAAAGAGTGTGTTATCTGTTTAGGTGTTATATTTAAGCCCATTTTGTTGCTTCATTTCTCGGCTAGTTTTGAACAGTCATCAGTTTTAAAAACACAAAGATACCTGTAGGTTTCACTTATAACTGATTTGTTTTTAGTCAAGTATAAACAATTCCAAATATCACAATCAGAAATATCGTAAATTTGTTTTTTCCTGATCAAAAAACCACACCATTTCCATGCAATACAATGTGGAGAGGGGCACAAGGCAGGGGTGTCCCCTCTCCCCACTACTATTCGCGCTAGCGATGGAGCCACTGTCATGTGTAGCACGATCAGGGATGCCATATGAGGGTATTAGGCTGGCAGAGCAGACACACCACATCGCACTATAAATGTGGATGATCTCCTGCTATTTCTGAAGAACTCGGTTGCAGTGTTAGGGGGCGCCCGGCACATGATGAACGAGTTTGGAGCACTTTCTGGGCTCTGTGTCAACTGGCAGAAGTCACAACTCTTCCCGATAACAAGGGATGCTCTGCCGCCCAAAGACTTGGGAGATCTACAATGGGAGCTGCATTGTTTTAGATACCTAGGGATTGGAGTATATCATGATCTCTCTGATGTTCAGGAGGGAAATATAGGGGGGCCCTCCGATCGCTTAATGGCAATATGGCGTTCTTGGGGACGTTTCCCCTGTCAGTGGAGGGGCGAATATCAATGCTGAAAATTGTGGCGTTACCCCAATTGCTATATTTTTTTACCACACTCTCAGTGCGATCCCCAGGACGTGGTTCCATTCCCTTGACTCTCTTATGGCTACTTTTATTTGAGGACCCAGCAGGCACAGAGTGTCATTGGCTACGTTGCAAAGGGTGCAAGCAGAAGGAGGACTAGCGGTCCAGGATATGGAGAATTAATATCTGGTGGGATAGCTCCAATGCTTCACACAGTGGGTGGCAGGGATTCTAGATCCAGACAGACGGAAGCCCCCATTCACCCTGAATTGGGCAGATGTAATGAGTACATTAATGGGCACCATTAAATAGCACACAATACCCTCTTCAGAACACAGGGTAATAAGAAATTGCTGGGTCAGGTGTCTTCAGAAGACCAAAACCAAACGTACTTACTCCCCCGAGATGTCCGTGGCGTTATTGGAGGTGCTCCCACATGGGGATCATTGGACGGGACTAGAGGAATAGGCACAAGCGGGAGTCACTAAGATAGGAGACTTATACAGAGGCGGGAAGCTTCTTACATTCGCGGCCTTCCAAGCAAATTGGGACATTCCACAGGGACACTTTCTATTATATGGGGCAGTCACAGGAGCTATGCGCAGGCACTGGGGTCAGGGGACACTAGAACCCCCTACACACTCTACATGCGAATACATAAGTCTGGCAGGAGGTGTCATTAAGGCAGTCTCATGCCTCTATCGAGCCATTCTGCGGGACACCATGGGGCCACTGGATGCCTGAAAGATAAATGGGAGGCAGACATTGGGAGTCCTATAATGGATAAGGATTGGGAAAATACGCTTCTCTGAGCGCCAAGGTATCCTGCAACACACGATTCCAATTAATTAGTTTTTATACCCTGCATAGGGCCTATATTACACCTGACAGAATTAATAGCCATTTTCATCGGGAGGATGAGAGTTGCCCTCTCTGCCAGGAGATAGGGGCTGGTTACTTTCACATGATGTGGAGCTGTCCACAGATCGAAGGGTGCTGGCAAGAAGTGGTTAGGGAGACAGCGCGTATCACTGAGAAGGAGATCCTATGCAACCCCAGCCACGTGCTGCTCAACCTATTCCCCCACTCCGCTAAAACCAAGGTCACCACCAGGTTCCAAGACCTGGTATATATACTAGCAAAACGTGAACTCACCAGCAAGTGGAAGGCCCCGGCTGGTCCAGGGGTAGGTAATTGGAAACAGGAACTAGTGAAGTGGGTAAGCTGCGAACATAGAATCCTCCTTTGGAATGCAAAGAGAGGCATAGGATGACTATAGAGGGCCCAGGCCTGGTGGTGTTGGTAGACGACCTGAAGAATGTAGACCAGGAATCTGCACCTAGCACACCACAGACTGGATCCCAACCGCTAGCGCAAGTGGCCAAGGCCAAGGAGGGAATGAGGGGGAGGCATGAGTGGGCCATAGCATCCTAACATCCACGAACATGGTGGGTTATATGAGTACGACACACAGCTCAGACGGAAACGAGTGAGACTAAGACCATGCATATAGCGAGAGACATATTGGCGGGTTGGTCGACAGCAGCAGGGGAGGGGGGCTGTGGGCGGGATAGTGGAGGGGGAATTATTAGAATTGATGAGAATCAATTACAGATAGAACTGCATAATGAGACAGGCAGTCACATGGCAAGAAGCGATCTGAACGAGAGACCAGATGCCCGGCTGGGAAGAATAATCTGGAGGAGCATAGGGACGTTAAAGGACTGGATAACAATTTGTTGGTACACTGCTGATTAACCCACATAAAAGGCCATACTTTAGATCTCATTTGGTCTTCTATACCAAAGGCGGTCATTACAAGCATTACACCCTGTATCTGGTCGGATCACCACCTAATACTGTACGACATACAGCATAACAATTCCCAGACTAAACTCCCTTTAAAAACTAAAAAAGTGCGCCAATGGAAAAAAGTGAATTCCGATACCCTGGCCAAAATCCTGCCCAAATACAAACAGAATTCCATAATCCCTCCAGATGGTACTGACCTTGACTCAAAGTATGATGCGATAACAACTACCCTCAGGCAATCAATTGATGAGTTAGCCCCCGAAAAGACACAAAAAGTAAAGGGTGCAGAGAAAGGAGCCCCTTGGTTCACCCAAAGTCTACGCGAACAAAAAAGAATCTCGAAAGATGTTGGAGGAAATCCAAAAAGGATACCGATAGGGAATCATATAGAACATCGTTTCAAATATATAAAAAGCTTATTGTTTCAGCCAAGAAGGATTACTACGAGACACGCATAAATAACGCTACAAACATCCAGAGAAAAACCTTCCAAATCCTGAAAGAGCTAAGTAAGAAGGAGGAAAAGGCAGACATATTGATCGACTGTGATACCTTTCAAGGATATTTCCTTGGAAAAGTAGCGACCATCTTGTCTGATATCAAGAAGGACAACCCAGTCTCACATACCGAACAACTGCCTCCTTTAAACCCCTCAATCCCTATCTTTACCAGATTCCCCGAAATCGACCCTACCACCCTGAGACAACTTGTAGCATCCACCAAGTCAGGCTCCCCCGCTGATCCCTGCCCACCCGACATCCTCCGACTAGCAATTCCGATTCTAGAGGATCAGATCTTAGACCTCTTAAACACCTCACTAGCTACTGGATCATTACCAACTTCCTTTAAAGAGGCACGCGTCAGACCCCTGATAAAAAAGCCTGGGGCAGATCCAACCAGCCTGAAGAACTACAGGCCAATCTCCCAGCTGCCATTTCTGTCAAAAGTACTAGAACAGCACGTGCTAAAATCCCTGTCATCTCTCCTGGAATCTCACCATCTTCTCCAGGAGCGGCAAGCTGGTTTTCGTGCCCACCATAGCACAGAACTAGTAATGCTGTCTGTACTAGATGAGCTTAGATGCATGGCTGACAGTAAAAAGCCAAGCGCCCTGATATTATTAGATCTTTCAGCGGCGTTTGATACTGTCAGCCATGCACTGCTCCTGGGCAGATTGGCTGGGTTCGGGATAGGAGAGCAAGCCCTCAAATGGTTAACAGCCTTCTTATCAGGGAGGACGCAGAGGATCCAGTTAGCAGATCAGGTCTCCGATGTGGGTACCTTAGCCTGTGGAGTCCCGCAGGGTTCTGCGCTCTCTCCACTCCTATTTAATCTTTATTTACAGCCATTGATAGAGTCCCTGGCAAACATGAACTGTAAAGTTTTTAACTATGCCGATGATACCCAGCTGCTGCTGAGTATCGACAACACACCATCGGCTCAGTCCATGGCCCAAGACATATTACGTTTTACAGTAAACTGGATGTCGTCCAATGTACTGAAAATCAATCCAGATAAAACAGAAGTTCTCGTAGTTTCAACCTCCACCTCCCCCTGGAATGATTTGTTTTGGCCACAAGAACTTAGACCCACTCCAAAACCGTGCCCTAGTGTTAAGAGCCTCGGTTTGAAAATCGATCAGGAACTCTCGATGGCTAACCAAGTGTCCGCTGTAGTTGGTCCTTGTACCAATTTGATCAGGCAACTGCGTAAGCTCGTCCCCCTACTCTCAAGGAATATGCTTCGAACCATTGTCTCAGCCACAATAGTGTCTAGAATCGACTACAGCAATGCGTTATACCTTGGCCTCCCAAAAAATTCATCCAACCGTCTTCAGGTCATCCTGAATGACGCAGCGCGCTTGATATTTGGAGTGCCGAGGCGGACTCATGCCTCCCCTTTGCTCTATAGGCTACATTGGCTGCCTATAGTACAAAGAGTCGAATTCAAGAGTATGTGCATCTGCCACAAAGCAATCCACGGACAGGCGCCAGCCTATATAAAAGATAGGCTTGAAATATATGAACCTAAGCGCGCCCTGCGATCGTCCGGCTCTTTTTTGCTATCCTGCCCACGCTTTAAGCTGGCAACAAAAGGAGGCAGATCCTTCTCAGTTCAGGCTGCTATCATCTGGAATAAGCTACCGGAGGCACTTCGCAGAGAATCCAACCTTCTCCACTTCAGGAAGTCCCTGAAGACTTTACTCTTCAAAGATGCATTTACATCTCAGTAGTCGGTTACTAGCTTCAGACACTCTTATACTCTCATCTTGTTTCTTGTTGCTGTACTTGGTCAGTAGCGCTTTGAGACCTGTCGGTGAGTTGGCGCGATACAAAACCCAGTTACAAATTACAAACTAATACATGCCAATAAAATGTGTTTAAGAAAAAAGAAATCAGTTAGATAACATATATTAGAAATAGTTTCACCATTACACTTAATGGATGATGTTATCAGTGATATAATTTGAGATGTCATCATTGATGTCATCGACCAGGTCATGACTGTTGTAATATGTGAGGTCATAAGTAGTGGATTGTGGGGGCGTACGTTATAGTTAGCTCATGTAATTACTAACATCACACTTTTTGTTGTTTGGTACAAATCTGTTCAATAGTTTTGAAGATATTAAAGGAAAACTAAATGTGTATATCTGGGCATATGCAGTACTTTTGGAGTACCTTAGTATATATGTTTAAACAGTCATACTTTTTTATGTCCACTCATTCTCTCATTATTCAGTTTATAGATAGGAAACCATACAGGCACTCAATAAAAACAATACAATTCATTGAAAAATGAAAATATGACACATAGCACATATCTCAAAGCCCATTCCCAAAGACGATAAACAATAACATTTATGCGTAACAACATAGGATCTTTAGACCATAGAGGTAGTCAAGAATCTACTAAAGGATCGGACCATAATAATGGTCACCTGGGACTCCAATATCTCATTCAAAACAATTTGATCAATCAATCAAGTTTTGTTATAATCAACAAATTCATACACATTTTAAAAAATATAATAGAAGTGTTTCAATTATTAAAAAATATATCACTCACTTTTTCCTGTATTTATATCATAGGGGACATATAGTGACCATTTCTTTACTCTAGATGAAGGCATTCATATTAGAGGGGATAGCAGATATTCATAATGTTGCACAGCGATAAACATCTTCAGGGGATTTATAATGTGACCTCATAAGTTAGAGCTTCCAAGTGTGCAAGGTTTTTCCTTCTTACCAGTACAGGTATAATAAATGTAATAACAGACGAACAGATATGCCCATCTTCGAAAGCACATAAATAATTAAAAGCATCCTGATAATAAATATATTTACCAGTTTTAAAAATCGGCGCAAAAAATAGCTTTCTAAGGTCCTTATAAAAACGACAGAAGTAAATAAAGTGCTTTGTTCTTTGGCTGGTTCAACCATCACATGGAAATTTTGGTAAAGTATCAGTCCATGCCTCAGTTTTTGGGAAGGCAACCCTTAAGTGCAATGTTCCTAAGCATAATCTGGTGAGATAGAACCTGTGTTGGGTGTTCTTTACAATTACCAAGTAGTTTTGTAGGCCCACTTGTACCAAGCCTGACAGAAATCTATTCACAGTCGATTATTTGGGCTATGAGGTATCTCATTTTATCTCTCTCCCTCTCCTGAGTATAGATTTAACTTTGGTTTTAGTATGTTGTTAAGATTTTAACAGTTTCCTTAACTCTGATACTATGATCCACTTTTCTTAGGTGGCTGTTTATTTAAGTCAGCCATCTTATTTTCCTCCATGCATCTAACATTAGGCAGTCTTGTATTAAAGCTTTTGTAAACTCTGTCCCTACTTTACTTCACATATTATACCACACGTGGACAGGGCTAGCATGTAGGTTGTTCTCTCTCTAAAGAAGGAACTGCTCCTTTCTTATGAATTATATGCTGAACTAGTTTTTGGTAGAGCAAACAATCAAGCTAAAAACAAATTCTCTAATGTTTGCAACGGGGCAAAGCTTATCCACCCCACAGTGCAAATCCATATTTAGCACTTGGGAGGCACTTACGTTTATATAGCATCAGTATCTCCTTAATCCGTGTATGGCCTACTTTGCTTGCAAATCTAAAAAATGCTTCTATAGCACTACATTTTGGAGCTATTTACTTGACTCTCAAAGTGCCCTGATGCAGTAATTTGTACTCCTACGTATGAGAACATTTGGTTCTTGGGTAGTCTCTCTCCCCTAATGTAATTTTCCTCTTCCTTTTCCATTCACAATTATGAATGTTTTCTTTAGGTTTACTTTCATGTCTTTGTTTTACATAAAGGTAACAACGTTATCAATCCGGAGCTGGTGTCCATTGGCTACTCTAGAAAAAAATTAACAGTGTCATCTGCATATAATAAGATTGGCACTGGATGAGATCCAACCATGGAGCATCCACCTTCACTTTCTGTAAACACTCATCCACCCTATTTATATAGAGTGTAAAGAGCAGGGGAGCAAGCACACACCCTTGTCCAATCCCCAGAGCAACCTTAAACATGTCGGTACCCCCTTTGGCCCATAGCATACTTGCACAGTCATGTGGAAGTACCATTGGGACAATAAGTAAATAATACCCTTTTGGGCACCCATATCTAGGCGAGTTATCCATTATTTATTGTGATTTATCAGATCGAAAGCACTACTTAAATCTGTGAAGCATAGATGAACATGTCCCTCTTCTGCAACTTTGTATTTGTTAATAAGCAGGTGTAAGTTAACACATTGGTATATCATACCAATATCCCTTCTGAACCATTACTGTATGTCAGTGAGAATATGTTTCTCCTCCACCCATTAGTCCAGCATGTCCAATAGAATTCTACCCATTGATTTAGAACTGGAGTCCAGGAGGGATATTAGGCGATAGCATTGTGGGTCCCCTCTGTGTCCTTTTTTTAAAGATTGGGACAATTGTACTTTACGTCCAGGAAACAGGGAGGAAGCCTTTTGATGTTGTGTTACATACTTGTGTTAACAAAGAGGCCCATAGTATAGCATGTGCCTTACAGGTATCTATTGAGGTGTCATCAGGGCCCGAGGCTTTTCCATTAGCAGCTTTATTTAGGGCATTCATGACCTCATCTAAACCTCTGGCTGGGATAGCTACAGCATTAGTAGAATATATGGTTGAGGTGAGCAAATCTATAGGGCAATTGTCAGGATTAAAAATAGTGCCAAAATATTCTATCCAGTCCCCCTGTTGAACAAATACCTCCGCCCTTAGATCCTCTATATCTTTCAGAAATGGCTGGTTTATTGTTTGCCAAAAAAAGGGAATTATCCTTTAATTCTGCAGCCTGTAATAAATTGTTCTGGATCTTATCTTGCATCTCTCTTTTCTTTTTATCCAGGGCAGATTTATATGTAGCTCTCAATCTTCTGATTTTGACCCTATCTCTTGGTGTTTCCAGTAAGGCTTTCCTCAGTTTTCTATTGTCTAGGGAACAATCCTTGTCGAACCAACCCACCTTTTATTTCCTTTACTTGTAATGAGGGACTCTTAATTTCTCCGAGATTTATTCTATTATTTTACAAAAGGTTATCATAAAACACAGCAATGGGATATTCAGATCCGTGCATATGTTAAAATCACTAGGGTTTTCTGCCATTATTTCCTCTGTAATGTCAATACCATCTATGTTCGCCCATTTTAAGCTAATGCCTTTCCTCCCCTGCGTTTTGATTTGGTTCATAATTTGAGAGCCATTAGACCTCAAAATCTTTATATTAAAGGCCACTGTCAAAATGAAGTGATCACCGAAAACACTTGGGGTAATGTCAAAAGAATCTATTAATCTAGGGCCTTTTACGTCACCAAAATATGGTCAATGAAGGAGCTTCTGCCGTTCCCATAATACTTTGTACGAGCGATGGTCCATGCCCTTTAGGATGTTCTAGCAATTCCAGCCTATATATTTAAAAATAATTTCCTTTATTGCCTCTCCATATACGTTGTTCGAGAAATGCGTTATTACTTCCCCATTCGTTTTTATATAGCCACAGCCTTTAGATCCCTTCCAACTACATTGGCTAATAATAAATTCCTCTAGCCATAATAATATATCTTTGTCCTTAATATATCTGTAAATGATTACATTTCCCTACTAAAATCCATAAGTACATTTTCCTCGAAAACAATATTATATTTATATTTTTTTTATTTAAGCGTTCACAGCGAAATTGCAATTCAAAATTGACAAGTTTAAATACATATACATTACCAATACATTGCAGCGATTAGTATAAACAAAGAAAAATGGCCAATTTCTGTTGTCCCAACAAAATCCATCAAAATTCATAAACATTTCATCTTCCATTTATAATCCTCGTAATAATCTAGGAACGCACTCCATGTTTTTATGCTCAATCGTTTCTTCCTTACACCCTTGATAGAAAAAAGTCCCCACTCTAAATTGTACATACTAAGCATTTTAGCACGCCATTGATGAAAAACAGGTGGGTGTTCCTGAAGCCAGTCAGTGGCTTTGTATAAACGTGCTACAGTCATTGCAAATAAAATAAAATACCGATGTTGATATAAAGGCTCAATTGCTCTGTCCTTTGGTATTTTCCCCAATAACAACATAGCCGGAGTGATTACTAAAGGTATTCCAATTACAAGGATAAGAACGTCTCAAGATCCGTAATAAAACATTGAAGTTTGGCACAGTTTTAAAAGATATGAACACTATCCGCGTCATCAGCACTGCATCGAAAACACTTGCCATCATTCCCTCCACCCCATTTTGACATTCGAATCGGGGTGTAATATAATTCAAACAAAGTCTTAAAAAATTGGGCTTTTAAATTAGCCGACATTAGAGCCTCCTTAGATAATAATAACAAGTCATTTATATCTAATTCTTGATCTTCCAATGCACCCACCCATTTTATCCTTACTTTTTCTAAATCATCACTCCGATTACTGAGTAGCAATTGGTAAAGCGTTCCGATTTTTACTAGCCTCCTAATTCCTTCCACAACTTTATTTGGCTGAAGCAGAGCTTTTCGGTGGGATAAATAATCTTGTATTTGCAGAAATTAAAAAAAAAAGCTTCTAGGAAACAGAAACTAATCTTTTAGCTCATCAAAAGATTTACAAATCCCTTCATCCTTATACATGTCTCCTAGCCATCTAACCCCTTTCCGCTGCCATCTCATTGCCAAGTCATCAAAAAACTATACTAGGTAGGAGTCTGTAAGTATTCAAAGGTGTGTAACAAGATATTTTCCCTTTCGCTGTTGTCTTAAAAACCCACTTCCATACCTTATCCGCACCCATTACTACCTTAAAGCGAGTCCGCTTGTAATAACTCCCAACAATCTCCTTAAATAATGATTGTTTTGCTACAGACCCTAACTGTATTTCAAAACTAGAAGGGGCAGAAGCCATATCTTGCTCCGTCTCCCCAGTTATCAAGAACCTCATCTTTGGTAAAAAACAAGTTACATAATACAAAAACAAAAAATCTGGCACCCCCATCCCTCCCCTAGCAGTTGGTAATGTCATAAACTTCATTGCCCGTCTAGGTCTCCCTGGACTCCAAATAAATTGACCGCATCTCGGCTGCAGAGCCTGTAACTTATCTTTTGTAAACTCTAAGGGTATGGACCTAAATAGATATAAAACTTTTGGTAGCACATTCATTTTTATAACATTGGACCGTCCAATAATAGTTAAGTATAATCGTTCCCACCTGTCCAAGGAGTTCCTAATTTTAGTCATCAATGTTATCCAGTTAACCTCAACTAATTCTGTCATATTAGCCCGCAGTTGAATACCTAAATATGTAGCCTCCATCACCACTCTACTATCTTGCCATACTACAGACTCCGAGCACAAGATCTGTGTTTTTGACATGTTTAGTTTATATCCTGCTACTCGCCCAAACTCCTTTGCCAACCTCTCAATTTCTTTGATGGCGGTGCCAGGGTTTATCGTTGTCACTGCAATATCGTCCGCGTAGGCGAACACAGAAAAATAATACTCAGACACTTGATATGGTGGGATCAGGATATTGCCAGTTAATTGTTCTAAAAAGGGTTAATCTATAAAGCAAACAAAAGAGGGGAGCACGGGCATCCCTGACGTGTGCCATGTGTAATATTCACAGAGTCTAAGAGTAGGCCGATAGCGGAAATCTTGGCCATAGGTGTTTGATATAAGGACTGAATAGCCACAATATATTTTGGTCCAAACCCCATTTTCTGCATTAGCTTCCACATATACCCCAATTGCACCCGGTCGAACACTTTTTCTGCGTCTAGTAGAATAAGCGCAAGATCATTCTTTTTTACAGCAGCAGTGTCAAATAGTGTAATGACCTTTTTAACGTGCTCTACTGTCCCTCTTTTTGGAATAAAACGATGCTGTTGATGTGAGATAAGGGGGCCATACAGTCAGAGAGTCGATTTGCTAGTATTTTCGAGTAGATTTTATTGTCAGCATTTAGTAAGGATATTGGTCTATAGGATCCTATTAGATCCGGCTGTTTCCCCTTCTTACAAAAAAACGCTAAGGTAGCATTTGACCAAGATCTAGGAGGAGCTCCCTGCTGGGTCTTCTGAATGACCAGTAACAACTCATATTTAATAATATTGTAAAATTGTCTATAGACCTCACTGGGTATTCTATCAGGGCCAGCAGCCTTGCCAATCTGTAGACCCTTTACAGCCCTTTCCAACTCCTCCTCAGTAATCAGAGCCTCCAGACTCTGCGCCACGATAGGATCCAGCTTTTTTAAACCCCCTTCAAGCATTTCCAACCAATCCAACCCATCGCAGTCAGTCCCTACATATAATTCAGTATAAAACTGCTGAAAAATCTGAAGGATTTCATAAGGGTCAGAGTGGGACACCCCCATTGCAACCTTCATTGCAACAATGTTTCTGGCCGACTCCTTCATCCGAAGCTGTATTGCCAACCTTTTACCAATTGTATCAGTATATTCATGTTTTTCCATCCTTGATGTTAAATACTTCCTTGCGTTATCTACACTCCAGTAGGCCACCACTTTAGCTCTACATTTGGCTACTTGATCCTCAAGGCTGCTTAAGTCGTTCAAACCGGTAGCTACCCCATTCATTAATGGAGTTTCAGCCTGTACTAAGCGCTGATATAAGATACCTAGCTCTTGTCTAGCTTTCTTTTGCTGCCAAAATGTGGAACACATACATTCGCCACGAAAGCCGGCTTTAAAAGTATCCCAGACAATGCCTGGGCTGGCCGTACCCTTATTTTCCTGACAAAAAAGAGCTGAATCCACCTTCCCATATGATTTTCAAAATCATTATTTAATCCCAGCTTCCTATCAAATGTAAAATGTAAGCATTTTGGTTTACTTAAACCCCCCTGTATCTCTAATACAATGGGTGCGTGATCTGAAGTAATTCTGGGATAAACACTGACTGTTGCACCGTCCAGTAATGAGGCTGGGGTAAAAAAATAGTCCAGTCTAACCAATTTCTTGTGAGGATAAGAATAAAATGTATACCCACTATCTTGTACCCTCAAATTACCCCACACGACCAACAGCCCGTGATCCTGCACCAAATTATACAAAGCTTTATATACTTTTGGCTTACGCCCACTATATGAGGCCACCCCTTCCTGTAATGCCCTATTAGTCAGGTTAATATTCATATCTCCACAAACCACCACGGGCTGGGGCCAGGTTGCCAATTCCAGATTTACCTCAGTTAAAGGTTCAGGATCATCTAAATTAGCTCCATATACAGTGCATAGCGTCAGCGTTTTTCCCTCAAAGCTACATTCTGCTATTGCCCATTGTCCTTTCTTGTCCATCAATTTCCGCCCTGTTTTAACATGGTTTCCTTTACTAAGAATAGCCACTCCCCTTATCATACTAGATTACCCTGTGGCAACCACTAAGGAAAATTCAAGTTCTTTTAACACCTCCCATTTTGACCAAGGGATATGAGTTTCCTGTACACAGAGTAGATGTGGTGATATATATCTAAGCTCCGCTGCGTCCTTCTGTCTCGTTATAACATTATTCAAACCAGAAACGTTTAGGGAACAAATCCTTAACCCTTTTGTTGCCATTTTTTACTTATGATCAAAAATGAAAAAGGCAGACATAATAATACAAAAACTTCTTCTGTTATCATCTTTTTACTAAATTCTGAAAATAAATCAGATGGATCCCAGTTTGTTCTGATGGCAGCTATTAAAAAACATTTTTTGCGCAATTTGCTGTGAAAATATTTTCCTTTTTTCCCACACCCCCCTCGTGCTTCCACCGAACCCCTTCCCTTCCTCTACCTGACCCCCCGTGGACCCCCCCTACCCAACTAACACCCCCGACCCCGAATAGAGGCTTTGGGACTTATGGTCCTTTAGATGCGAGCCTACCCCCAACCTCCTGCTTTTCCCCATGGGGGATTGTACTTCAAAAATTATAAAACCAAGAAAAGAAAAGTTCCATTGCTTCTCAAGGAGAAGCAGAGCATAATCAAGAGAGCACTCGAACATAAACAAATAACCTACAAGTTTTAAGAATCTATGTTGATTACATTTTACCCAAAAATTCCTTAGCCGCTAAGGCAGTCATAAAGTAATGGGTGCGCTCCTTAAAGATAACTTTCATTTTGGCTGGAAACAGCAAGAACGCCTGTGCACCCTTGGCTTGGAAATCTGGTATAATTTGTTGAAACTGCCATCATTTTTTTGTCCGCCCTGATCTTTGTAAGCAGTCAGTTGACTGCTTACTGCTTGCTTACAAAGCAACTGACTGCTTACAAAGATCATGGGCGGACAAAAAAATCACAACCAAGCCCACTTCTTTTTATCTGGCCGTGCTTTCATAAAAATTTCCTCACAAGCCAAAAAGCTATTAAAAGCTACTAATAGAGCTCTAGGTTTCGGGTCCCGTTGGTTAGCTCTAATGTTAAATGGAAACCGGTGGGCCCGCTCCACCTCCCTGTCCCAATCCCACCTAGTAGATCCTGAAAAGGCTTTTTTTAACAGTTCAATTATAAAACCTCTAGGATCTGACCCCTCCTTGCCCTCCGGAATCTGCAAAATTCTTACGGTCTAGGTCAATCAATTTCCAGTTGATATCCTCCTTATGAGCAAGTTGTAATTCAATTACTTTCTTTTGTTGGACCAGTTCATCCTCAAGAGTGGATATGCGTGCCTCGGCTTCATTAGCTCTCTCAACAAACTCTGAGTGTGCTTGGCAAGATGCCTGACTGAATTCTGGAGTTTCTTGCACGAATTCTGCACTCTCAGACTGTCTTCACGAGATTCATGCCTATGCTGCATCATGGTCCTATAAATCAGCTCCAATTAAATCTCTTCTGACGGTTCCTCCATCCCCAATGGAGCTAATGTAGCGTCTGTATCCTTTTCAGTTTCTCCTAGTCTTGTTACTCTAGTCTGATTTAATTGATTTAATTGAAGTCTACGAACAGTAGGAGGGTCAGAGCCTTCCAAGTCGAAACTACTATGAATGCTACCATTCTCAATGGTCATATACGTAGCATATTGCTATGCAAGATCTTCGGTGGAAGACATAGATTGCTCTGAAAGAGAAAAGAAATCAGCAGAGTCGGATTCGGCAATATTAGGGACCAGTGAGACATGTGAAGCACCCTCTTGTGGGCCCCCCTCTGTCAAGGGGCCATCCGTATTAGGCAGAGTCCGAATAGTCTGGGTAATCGGGTTAGTAGTTAGCTCAGGATCTGGGAGCAGTTCTAGTTCTAGTTCTAGTTCGCTCTCGTGTAACATTGTGGCATTTATAACTTCAGCATTACTCTGAATAGTAACTGAGTCGTTCACATTCTCCAAGCCACTCTCCAAACCAATCACTGTCTTGGTTCCCTGAGCTCCATCTACTACCAATTCGACACTCTCACTTGTCTGCCCAGCATCAGTCCCCCCGTTCAGTGCTAAAGTCATTTCAGCAGTTATTTCAACTGGGCTCTCCCCGGGTTTATCAGCACTTAGTAGACCCTGTTTTTCCTTTTCCTTTTGCTTCATAGATGAAAATAGTTCCGGGATCCCTTTTAGTTGTTTAACAACATTTACTTCCACAGTTTCTTTACCTCGAGTCACCACTCTTACTGTCTTTTCTGGGTACTTGCTTTGTGTATCAATTTGTGCAGCAGCAGCCCTCACAGTGCTCAGAGCCACTTGTCTGCCCTGTGCATCAGAGGGGGCATTTCACTGTCCACGTCCTTTTCGGCCTTTTGGATCCATTGCTCCTTCCTGTGCTCCCTCCACGGCACTCGGGTCTCCAACGGCCACACTGCAACTCCCAGGGGCCGCGCCTTCAGCTCCTGACCAGGTGAGATGCGTGAACTGCCTCCAAAGTGCCGCCCACTGATAGCGCCGCAGGGTCCGTAGTCCAGCTCCGCTTGCTGCCGCTTCCCGCAGCCACCACAATAACCCAGGTAAAGATGATTTTATCATGCCCTGCTCATAACAGAACTAAGCACCGAAGCAAAAGCGGTGTTCAGGTGGTCTCCTTAGCCCGCTCCTGACTCGAGCAGCCTATCGTCCCGTGAGGTCCGGCAGGAGCAGCTTGCTCATACGTCCAGCGTGGACGCCATCTTGCCTCCCCTGAACTGAGTGTTGAATTAGATTACTGGATCCAAAAACATTATTATAAACGTTAATTAGAACCAGATTCAACTTTTTATCCATTTGAAGGTGAAGGAATTGAAAGTAGACAGAAGACATAGAGTACCTTAGCTATTTTAGTGGTGTGGCTGTGGGTATTAAGGACAGACCTCACTTAGCTGCCCTCCGTCTAAGGGGATACTCAGGGTCATAAGCGAAGTAAAACCCTCCACATGAAAGTTGTCTACTGCCCATGTCTCTTGCAGAGAGACTAGGTGAGTTTGACTAATAGTCTCCAACCACTAGGGGTTTGTTATTTTATTTTTTACTCCCGCAACATTCCAAGTCTTACTTACAAAATTAGTGCTTTCATTTTTTGTACAAATCAGAGTGCCACTTTCTTGAGTCTGTGATTCACAATCTACATGGTGTATGTCAATTGGGTTAGTACACTTCCTCCCCTGCCTGCCCGGTTGTCCATCCTGTACGTTGTAAGTCGAGAGGGGTGAAAACCTATTTTGTAGTCCAAATTATTATTAAAAGTCTAATATTTGGTTTTATTTGACATTGAGTAATGTTCTGGCTCTGTTATAACTCTACTGGTGCAGGAGTGCTAGCCTTAGCAAAAAATAATTCTGGCCTATAAAAGAAGCCAAGGGGTTCAGCTAAAATGTTCCCTCTTACATCATTAGGGTGTAACCTACAACCCAGACAGAAGAGTAATGTTTTTCCCATCTTGGGGGCTCGAAAATTCACAATAATACAGTCACCTACACCCATTTACCTAGAATGGCCTATCCAACCAACCCATCTGACCATTAGTATTTCTTGGGAAAGACAATTTGTACTACAAAACTGTTTAGCCAGCCAAAGTATCACCTTATGTTTGAGCTCAGTCCATGTTTCTGTTGCATGGGGCATTCATTTAGGTACATTTCTCAATATAATTACATATGGCTTGGCTTCCGGTTGAAGGGGGAAGGTCGTATTTATATATGTGTCTTGACTCATTAGGGGGTACTTTCACTTGGTACCGGGAGTGAGTGGGTAGGAGCAACATATGACGATGAGGTTACTGGTGAATTAGTTTGTATCACTTTCTTTGTAGTAGGGGTCCCCAATTTGGGTCTTGGCTTGAGCTAGTATTTCTTTTACAGCTACCTCAAGTTTGGATATTCCCTATTTAATAGCCTCAAGTTCCTTTGTTAGCAAATCCTCTGTTGTTATCAATCTACTGTTTAACGTCTTTAATGACCAGCTGTTGCTTCAGTGAGTTTTGGCGTTTTTCTTTATTTATGGCCCTAGCTGCCTTAAAGATGGCCTTCACGATGGCAGTATCTCCAGTCCCCCCTCTAGTTGTCTTCTCCTTTTTTAAGTTAGTGGCTGGTGGATTTGTCAACTGACAGCATTTCGTTGGTGGTGAGGAGGATATCTCACTTATCGGAAAGTCTGCACTAATCAAAACGAGATCGTTAGAGACACATGGTGCCATAAGCACTTTCCTTTTAGTGGGAATCTCTGATTTTGATAGGGTATCATCTTCAACAGATTTATCCATAGCTTTATCCATTACAATATGACGGGCAGATTTAGTAGCAGCCAGTCTCTTCTCTGCATTAGTGATTCCATTATTCAGTAGGTCCATAGTATTGGGTAAGTAATTGGTAATAGCTTTGGTAGATGCTACTGGTTTTGAAATTCCCTTCCCAGTTGCCTGGGCTAAATTACGTTTGCCCATACTCTATACCTTACTTGCCTTAAATGAAAATAAAATGAAAAATAAAAAAACACAGACCTGCCAGTTCTTGTGTCTTATCTCTTCAGGCCTAGTCCAGTACAGGGTCCAGTGAAGTCCCAGAGGAGGAGCACTAAAGAAGGCGGGACCAGCTTAGTCTTGTCCGGCCACGGATGGGTGCAGACGGACCCGCCCTTTGCTAGGCACACCCACCCACGTCCCATAATGCGTGATTCTGTTGCATTCAAGGAGGATCCTCCCTCCAGTGCAGCAGCAATGGTGAACAGTCAAAATATCGAATTTTAAATATCGATATGGCAAAATATTGAGTTTAAAATATTGAGTGGACATAATATAGTGGTGCAGAATATCGAAATGCAGTTAAGAAATATCGTTTGTCATAATATCGAAGCTAGTAATATCAACAGTCATAATAAAGTTGTAAAAATATTTTTGGGGGTGTTTTAAGTGTTAGTATATGTGTTCAATGCATGTGTTATTTTTGTAATGTATGTTTGAATTTTTTTAAAGTAATGAATTTTATGTAAATACATTCTTGTGTAATTTACTTCTGTAGCAGTTTGTGGGTTTATAGGGGAATAGGATGGGAAGTAATTCAATTATAATATATTTTTTAAGAATTATTTAGAACTAATTAATTATATGTTTATTACTTTTTGGGTAATTTAATTCAGTAGCGGGTTGTGGGGGTTGTTATAGGGGAATAGGGTGGGAAGTAATTTATTTTTAATTAATTAATTAATTAAGTATTTTATTCATTAATACTTTAGTATTTAATAATTTATACTGTTAATTAACCTAATTAATTAATTATAATTATGAATTGATTAGTAACAATTAATAATTCATTGGTAATTATGTTAATTGTGTTTTTTTTTTATTAATCAGTAATTAATTAGATATTCATTATCGATAATTAATTTATAAATATGCTAATTGTATGCTTTTTTTAGATGTGGGTTGGGGGTTGATAGAGTAGTAGGATAGGGAGTGATTTAGTTTTAATGTAATTTTAATTATTTTTTATATTAGCTTTATTAAAAGTAATTTTATTGTGTTAATTGTGTGAATTATTTAGAATTGATGGTTATTCATTTTATTGTTAATTGTTTTTGTATAATTATATTTTAATTTATGTTTTTTACATTTTATAATTAAAAATATTAATACTTTTTTAATAGTATTAAGTTAATATATGTATTTGCATGTTTATTTTTTACAGTACATTTATTATTTATTAATTTTTAGGTTTTTTAATTAATTTTAAGTATGTTTTTCCTAATTATATTTATAATTTTATATTACTTTTAACACATTTAAAAAAGTCGATATTTCAGCAAACTATATTATTTACAACGGTATTTAGGATAAAATACTTTTGTACTTACCTGTTGGTAGATAGGAATTCGATATTCTGTCACTCGATATTTTCTCATTGATATTCTGGCAGCTCGATATTCTGCTCCTCGATATTCCCTCAGTTATCCAGCAGGAATATCAATTGAGGAACCCAGTCCCGCTCAAGCACAGCAGGAAGAGTCAGCAGTAAAGGGCCTCTGGTAGGCAGTGAAACCCCAACAACTTCAGCTAGGCTTTTACCTCAAACACCACCAGGCGATAGACCCTTGAAGAGCAGTCATCATGGCTCACGCTCCAGCTCTTCTCATCTGTCCTTACTGGGAAGTAATAGTACTTCCGTCCATACCGCTGCCAGTACAAGGGACAAGCAAGCATAGGATTAACTGCTGTTGACTCTCTGCAGCGGGACGGCCAGGTGATGCTGGGAAGCCGCGAGTCTGGCAGCAGGAGCCAAGGCGGAGGGAGAGCTGTGTGGTGATCCCTCACAGACCTTTGCCTGAGGGCCAGAGAGTGGCCCAATTCCTGTCAACCCCTGGAGGAGTAGCCCCCGACCCTGGGACAGATAAACCCTACCCCCTGAGACCGCACGGCCTGAGCAACAACCAGCTTTGTGGCCCAAGACGGTGCCCAACCAAGTGGCCCGCAACGAGGAGTGACTGCGTGAAGCAGTGAGGTAGCAGCCATGCAGCGAATGCCACCAGCTGTTGCCCTGTGTGTCTGCAGAAACTTAACATGTCAGTTCAAATAGGATCAAGGTCCACAACAGTTATGTGAGATCACAGTTGATATTTGGAGCTGCCCGGGCTTGTACTACAAGTGTGGCTGCCATGTCCTGGATGATGTTATCAGTGATGTCATTTGAGATGTCATCATTGATGTCACTGACCATGTAATGAGTGATGTAATATATGAGTTTATAAGCAGTGCATCACTGATGACATCTCAAATGACATCACTGATGACATCACTGATGACATATATATATTCAAATGTACTACATACGTTAACATAGTATACTACGTGTACAACTAATGAATGTAACTACTTTTAATGTATATCATGTGAGTGGCTGCATTAATTTATGTATTATTTTGCATATGAGTGTTTGAGTGGCTGTATGGGTGTATAAGTGGTTGTGTGAATAGATGTGTACTTGAGTGAGCTAGTTTGTGAGTGGATGTATTGGTGAGTGAGTGGGTGTATCAGTAGCCATATGGGTGGTTAAGTGACAGTATATGTGGCTCTGTCAGTGGGTAAGTGGGTGTGTAGTGACTGTATGTGTGAGTGAGTGGGTGTCTGAATGGCTGTATGAGTAAGTGACTGGGTGTGTAAGTGGCTGTATGGGTGAGTGGCTGTTTGAGTAGGTGTCCCTTAATTGACTTTATGTATGAGTCACTGTATCGGCTAGTGAGTGCCTGTGTGTATAGATGTGTGAATGGGTATGCAAGTGGTTGTGTGAGTGAGTGTCTCGGAGCTTGTATGGGTGAGTGTTTGGCAGTGTTGAGAGACAGATTGAGTGAATGGGTGTGTGATTTTGTAGGGAAATAAGTTGGGGTAAGGCGCTGTATGGGTGAGTATGTGGTTATGTGACTGGTTGTATAGGTGAGTAACTGGTTTTGTAAGGGGCAGCATGAGTGAGTTAATGGTTGTGTGAGTGGCTCTATGGAAGAGTGAGTAGGAGTGGGAGTACTGGGATATGTCTGTGAATGGGCATGTCAGTGGTTGCTCGGGTGTGTGAGTGGGCGTACCATATGTTGTATGGGGGTTGAGTAGATGTATAAGTTGTTCTGTGGATGATGTAATCAGTGATGTTATTTGAGATGTCATTAGTGATGTCATGAGTGATGTCACTGACCATGTCACGAGTGATGTAAAATGTGAGGTCATAAGCAGTGCATTGAGGGGGCGTACATTATAGTTAGCTCAGTTAACTATAACTGTCGAATTCCTCTAGTTTTGTTGAGTACAATCTGACCCTAACTATAACGTGCCTATAACCTTTGGTTTTTTCAATGAATTTCTAAGGTTTTTTAATTCTATTTCCTAATTATAACGTCCCTTTAACCTTTGTTTTTTTCTGTGAATTTTTATGTTTTTTTAACTAGTAGTCAGGTTTGCAGAATGGTGAAGAAACAGGTCTGGGGGCCCAACCAGCTCTCAGGAATCCCCTAGTGTAGGACTTTCAGGACATGCCAGGAAGGCTTCTTGGCCCTCAAGGTTCATCAGGAGTAAAGTAGACTTCATGCCCAACCAATGGTGCAGCATGAGCCGCCTTTGCAGAGTGGTGGAGAAGAGGTGCTTGGCCTCTGAAGACCTCTCACCTCTTACTGGAAATAACAGGAGGGGTAGTTGGCCCCAGTGGACGTCCTTGGGAGCCAACTAACCCTCCTGTTAGAGCTGGATTGCTGAGACCTGGTAGAAGTCACGCCCCCTTTCTGCAGAACTCTGTGAAAGCCCCTCCTGGTGCACTACTAGTAGGGGGATGAAGTCCCCTTTTGCTATTGAGGCTCCTTGGGGCCAACTACCCCTCCTGTTACCCCAAGGAAGTCCCATACAGTGGGTTTTATTAGAGGTTTTCAGTGGCACTCCCCCTTCATCTACCACTCTGCAAATACACCTTCTCATGCACTATTAGTTGGTTGCTGAAGTCCCCTTGGACTTTGAGGGTCGTTTGGGGTCAAGTAGCCATCCTGTTACCTCCAGCAAGACCCACATAGCTGGATTTTAGAGAGGTCATATGAGGCCATGCCCCCTTTCTCCGTCACTCTGTAAACGCACCTCTTGGTGCACTGCTACTTGGGAGAAGAAGTCCACTTTAGTCTTGAGGCCTTCTGGAGGCAAGAGGACCTCATCCGTCCACCAGCAGTAATGTCATCAGTGATGTTACTGACCATGTTATGAGCGATGTAATATGTGTGGTTATAATCAGTGCATTGTGGGGACTAGAATTATAGTTAACCTTGATAATTATAACTGCTGAATTTCGCCTTGTTTTGTACGAATGAAACCTAAGACTAACTATAACATCTGTTACCCACAGTTTTTTCAGTTGATTTAAATTTTTCTAAATTCCATTTCCTAACTATAAAGTCCCTGTAGCCTTTGTTTTTTTCTGTACTGTACTGAGTTAGAACTGTGGTACAACACAAGAGGGCCTAGTTGATTACTGCAGATCCAGCTGCTGAACCCCCCTATTCCCACAATCATAAATATTTTTTTTAAGTTTTTTATCCAAGGGAGGGACCCTTTTGGATATCCCTAAGTTTCAAGGTTGGCACACTTTTCTTTTTTTGGGCTCTTTTTAAAAAGGAAATCAAGACTTTGGGACTGAATGCCTGACTATTGTAATGGCAACTACAGCATATTTTTTGAAATATTCTACCAGAAAATCAGATCATTTTGGTAGAGTGGGCTCTTCTCTGGATCTGTTGTACTAAAATGACCAAAGGGAATCAAAGCTCCTACAGAAAATCAGAAGCAGTGATGTTTTAACTGTTAGTATTGTGATTCTCCCATGGTACCCAACAGTCCATAAATCTCCAACTTTTTATGAAGGTTACCTTGTTCTTGCCCAACTTTGAGTCCCTCTTCAACTCTAATTTCTCAAAAACTGCCTGAACAGATGTACAGCTAATATGAAACAGCATGCTATCAGAGTAAAGTTCTAACATTGTGCCAACTTTGTTGTAATTTCGTTCATAATTGTGTCTATACTTGAGAGCAAACTTTCCAATAGGAACTAAAATTGCAAATCACACTTTTACTTGATCTACACTTGATGGATCAACACAATATTTACCATGGAAGAACCAAAGTGGGGGAACCTTTTTTGGTAGTGTTTTGTGCTGGTTTATAAAAATGGTGCCAAAGTTAGCATGAACACTGCTGAGCTAATGTCCAAAATCCACAACTGCCCACATTTCAAAAAACTTGTCTGTGTTCAGTGAAAAAATTGGATGTGTCCATGTTGGATTGTGGGTCCTTACCTGTTGCAGACACTATGCCCACCCACACAAGTGAGGTACCATTTTTATTGAGAGGCATTGAGAGTGGTAGATGGTAGGAAATGTGTAGATCCTTGCAGATTACAAAACTTGCCATCACAAGAATGAGAGGGCAATGTGTTTTTGTTAGTCAAAGTTTGAGGTTTACAAGGGCTTCTGGATAAGTAATGATGGTGAGAACTTTGCAAGTCTTTCCAAACCTGGATTCATCTGAGTGTCAAGTTTTGAAAAAAATTCAGTACTGCTGGGTTTCCCAAGGTGCTGGCTGAGATAGGACCCAAAATCCACAACTACTCAATTTCTAAAAAAAGGTCAGTTTTCGGTGGCAAAAATGTGATGTGTCTGACTTGCCTTTTGGGGCCTTTCCGGTCACCAGCATGCCCACACAAGGAGGTAACATGTTTATTAGAGACTTGGGGAAATTCTAGATGATAGAAAATGTATGGCTCCTCACAGATTCCAGTAAGGTTCATCACAGAATTGCCAGGAAATGTTTTTTTTGGTATAAGTTTGAGGTTTGCAATGGCATTTGAGTAAGAAAATCTGTGGAGAGCCATGCATGTCACCCCTCCCTGGATTCCTGCGGGATTCTGGTTTTCAAAAAATCTCCAGGTTTGCTGAGTTTCCCTAGGTGCTGGCTGAGCTCAGGCCCAAAATGCACAGCTACCGCATTGCTAAAAAAAGGGTCAGTTTCCAGTGAAAAAATGTGGTGTTCATGGTACGTTTTGAGGCCTTTCCTGTAGCAGGCAATAGACCAACTCAAACAAATGAGGTACAATTGTTTTCAAGACACTTGGAGGAATGCTAGGTGATGGGAAATCCTTGGTTCCTTGCAGATTTCAGAACTTTACTTAACAGAAATGTGAGGAAAATCAGTTTTGTCAGAGTTTGAGGTCTGCAAGGGCTTCTGGGTAAGAAAACCTGATGAGAGCAATGCCGGTGACCCCACCTTGGATTCACCTGGGTATCTATTTTACAAAAAGGTGCATGTTTGCTAGGTTTCCCTAGGTGCAGAATGAGCTGCTGGCCAAAATCCACTGTTAGATGCATACCAAAAAAGGATCTGTTTTCAGTGGAAAATTGGGTTGTGTCCTAGTTGCATTGGTGGACTTTCATGATGTGAGAATTAGGCCTACCCACACACGTGAAGAGCCATTTATTGGGAGACTTAAGGGAATGCTGGGTGGTAGGAACATTGTTGGGCCCCACAGAGTTGAGAAGTTTGTTTTAGATACATTTTGAGGTATACAAAGGCTTCTGGGTAAGAGACCCTGGCGCAAGCCACACAAGTCACCCCACTCTGGGATCCCCTTGGTCTCTAATTTTTAAAAAATGTGCAAGGATGCTAGGTTTCCCTAGCTGCTGAATGAGGTAGGGCTCAAAATCCACTGCCGCCCACATTGGTCAGTTTTCAGTGGAAAAATGTAATGTGTCCATGTTGCTTTTTTGATTGTTTCTGTTGCAGGCACCGGCCCTAATAACACAGGTGAGGTACCATTTTTTTGGGAAGGCATTGAACAGTGAAACATTTGTTATTACCAGTTGGATTTCACTTCATTTGAGCCTTCCAAAAGCAAGTCAGTGGGAAAAAAAGTAGATATTTTGAAAAATGCCCTCTGAATAACATTCTGGTATGCTACCCACAATTTCAGAGATGTACACATAACCACTGCTCCTAAACTCAGCATCTGATGAACATTTCAGAAATGGATACGTTTCCTTGATTTCGTTTTTTCACTCTTTATATGTTATATACCTGGTACACAATGAAAAGCGATTGTAGGGTACAGCTGAGTTGTTGACTTGGGTTCTTGGAAAACATATAAACCCTATATATTCCTGCAACCAGAAGGGGCTAGCACATGTAATGGTATATTCCTTTTGTGAATTGCCCATCATGAAAGGAAGTTACAAATGAAAACGTCCCACAAATGGCCATTTTTCGTACTCATTTTCAATAAAATAAATTCCAACAGTTCAATAAAAAGAAAATCCTTATTCGAATTCCAAGAATACATAAAAGCACATTTCACAAATGTACAATAATATAAAAAACGTTATAATATGATAGACAATTCATTTCATACACCATGATAAAAAATCAAACAATTTGGCAAGGTTTCCATAGAATTTAAAGAGTGACGGATTATTCATCTTTTTAAGAGCTCGAGTGGCAATTCTCAGAAAAGTGCAAGTGCAAAAGACTATTTCTTCATTTTCTAAAATACTTTCCAAAGGAAACAGGTCTGTGTTTTAAAAAAATGGGGTTAAAAGCCATTTCACATATTTTAAGTAATATTTACAGAAGACGAAAAAGTGCAAATCAGTTTGTGCACTCACTCTATCACAGGGGCATGGTAAATTTACAAGATTTGGCCTAAAGGAAAACAGAACAAAAAATTTACAGTTCCAGCTCTCAATCGGAATAAAAGGCTTTCCCAGTTAGTCATTGGCAGAGTAATATATATTGAGAAAGGATGCCTAGACGAATCTAGGCACATATAACTGAGAACGGAAGATTTCCCAGATTCCGTACTAATCCTTTCTGAGTTGTAGTGCATTTTTCGACTCATTCTTGTGGAGTGAGTCGGCTCTACTAGGGTCTAAGAAAAGGCTTCCTTTGCCAATACTACATAGACTTTGATAGACCCCAGAGAGCCATTCCTCTCTCACATTTAAGACAATCCATTATAATGTCTTGCATTAAGGATGCAGATTTATTCTTACAAACTGAGAGCCAGAATAGAGCAGGACGGGCACTAATAAAATCATAAATACAATTTAAATTAAGTTCCCTGTGACAACAGTTAGTTTCTTTGAGAAAACCTTAAGGTATATCCACAAATTATCCCTTGCTAAATTTAGAATGTTTCTTCTTTTCAGAAATTGATAGGTTTCCAGGAACACCCATGGATTTCATATTGTTTTTTAACTCAAACTGGAAGTAGGCTGAAAGAACCAAAAAAAAGAGAAGATCGGCTACCACTTTGAAAATGCCAAAACTAAAATAGTTTGTTTGATTAAACTCTATATGCTCCTGAAAGCTATAAAGATGGTGACTTCTTTTGAGGCAAATTTAAGGAAAATAATAGACACATTTTTAGAGCACTTGTCTTCTATTTTTGCCAGAGAACCCAAAATTCTGTGATAGTTTGGCTATTTTCTGAATCCCCTCCAGGGAAATCCTCAAACCATGGATACCTTTGGAACCCCCAGGATGTTGTGAAAAAGGAACAAAATTTGGCATGAATATCTAATTTGGAAGAAAGGTTGTGGAACTCTAAGTGCGAACTGCCATAAATAGGTAAAAAAGGATTAGCATTCTAGGAGAGAAAGGGATAGCAAAGTAAGGGATAATTAGTGCTAGAAGACCACCTAGAGATTACTTGCAGAGAAAAATAATGTATCAATTAGTGTTATTCCCTGGTTTGTTGCAAAAGGGGTGGCTACTTGACTGTTTGTTTGGGTCATGCCATTGATCATTCTAAGGTTCAAAAATACCCTCTTAATTGGATTACATTAGATATCTGCGTGCAGAAAAACCATTAGCTTCTGCCAGGGAACAGAAAGCCTGGTGTAATCACAATCCAAAATTATGGGTAGGCTATTAACAAATGTAATGTAGTCTTTGATCATAAAAATATAAACATTGATGAATGGATTTGCAGTGAGCCCATGCATGTTTCACTTTTTTGTCTTATTGCAAAACATCCTACATTTTGCAACTTCCCCGTCAATATCAATGGAAAAAAAGGATAATTGATATATATAAAAATAAGATCTTTTCCATATAGCATTATATTTCCGAAGCAAGTGCATGTCCTAGCAAACTTGGCTAAAATACAATAACAGATAAAGAGCTGGAGATTCACTCTAAACGAAAACCCCTGTGTAATATTACTGATGATAAACTGTAGATGTTCACTCCTACCACGCTCCTTTTGATGCATTTTCCATTTCATAATATATCATGTCATGGTTTGGCAGAAATAATTTCCTTTGAAATTTTATTTTTTTAATCAAAATCATTTTGATCATCTGTTTTCGAAGAAACTCCTCACCAGGGACTGTTCTATGTAATTACATTTTTAGAAAGACACTCTGTGACGCTTTTTATATCCTCCGATAAGCCGACAGAAAGTCTCTTTGATTTACTGAAAACACTCTGCTTGCTACCTTGAATAACAGAAAGCAATAGGGCGATGGGTGCTTTTTATTAACGGATGGGGCATTAAAATGCCATCGCTTAATCACAGTCTACAGTATCCTATTAAAACGCATTCGCAAGCTGTAGTGGAAGTCGCTATGTGATCAACAATCACAATATCAGGTTCCTTACTGTGAAAACTACATAGGCCACCGGAAATAAGTGAAATAAAGCCCATGGATTACAGTTTTTATATGAGTGCATATGTAGGGCTTAAAAACATGTTAGCGTATTTTCTAGGCATATCATTATTCAAAAAGGGTTCTCTCTTTTTTTTGCGGTCTCTGACAAAGCATAGGGTCTCATTTACAGTTTGGCAAAAGCGCCTGAGAACTACCCACCTCCCCCAAATTCTTGCTTCTTCTTAGATTTTAGCGAATAGTTTTCTTTATGATGGCAGAGCCTTCTCTAACTCTACTGGCCGAAACTCTACGCCATGATGATGATGAAAGTTTAAATATCTTATATCTTTTTCCCTATTTAGGGCTGACTTTTGGAGTTTTTTTTTTCCATTGTTCGGAACCGCCTGGGGAACAGGAAAACAAAGAACTAACGCCCACAGCTAGGAAGCAGTTCCCACAGTCTAAGTGACAGTTTTAGTTTTCCAGACACAAATATCCGACAGGGGCGGCTCTAGGCTTATGGCGGCACTGGGCAGGGAGAGTAGGTAGGGGCCCCTGGAGGACCTGTGGCAAATCTGGGAGTTGTTATATGTTAAGCAAAACATTTTTCTATTTGTGGTGATGCATTATGAAATAAAAGATAATTCATTTTATCTCAGCATTTTATAGGAATTTGCAATCGCAAAGTTTCAAAAGCAGCAGTTCCCATTTTAAAATAGGTTCCTGCGCCTTTAAATGTCAACGCATCACTCAGTTTTCAGCTGTTTATTGATAGACAACATTAGGTCTTTGTTTTCCATGGGAATTGGTTTTCCTATTGTTCACTTCAAAATATTCAACTTTTTTCATGATCGCAACTTTAACAGGCGTTATTACTGGACACACAGAAATATCTCTTTCAATATGGTTCTGTCTTTAAAAGGCGCAGGTGGCCAAAGACTTATGCCCTGTTTTAGTTGTAAATTTGTTTAGCTGATTTCCTATCGCTAGAGATTTGTCAGAGCAGGAACAATGTCATAAATTGGCAGAGCACCTGCCCCACCAAACATCTGGTTCTCCCACCCATTAGAATGAATGGAACACTTGGGGGCCTATTGCAAAGGTGGGCGGACCATAACAGAACACGGGCCTGACCGCCAGAGGTGTAGCAGTCCCGCCAGGCCCATTAGGATGTGCACGCCACACTGGTGGGCGCATTCCTGCCTTCAACATTGCGGCATGCGGTGCTGTAATCAGCACCCACCGCAATGCTGAAAGCCCATGTTGTGCATTGCCATGCCATGCACAACGTGACAGGCACTGCGCGGTGCCTGCCACCTTGTGCATTGCAATGATGGGGAGTACCATAGGTTCCCACCAGTGCAGCCACCCCCACCCTTCCGGGGGCCCGCAAAGGTGATTTCCTGCATGCTTTAGCATGGCGGAGTCTCCGCATTCCACCGCTGGCATCATAATATGGATGACGGTGACTGAAAGGCACTACCACCATATTGTGTGTCTTTTCCACCCAGCCGGCAATGCGACCAGCCTAAAAGCGGAGGACGGTCTTCCGTCCGCCGTGGTGCCCCTCGCTATATTAATATGGTGGGGTGGAACAGGGACATTTGGCGGGTGGATCTCCACTGCCAGGCCAGCAGTGGCCACCGCGGGCCCAGCAGTGGCTATCCACCCGCAATGCTAATAGGCCCCTTGGTGTCCATCTGTAGTGCCTGATTTGGCTCTGCTGGGGAAAACTCCTAATTCAGTTGGGTCCCATCCACCATGGCGGCACTGGGTGATTGTGGTGAAAACCCTGCCCTATTTAGGGTAGGGTGACCATCATTGTTTTTCTAGCCCCATGGCCGAAAATTTTTAAATGTCTCTGAAGCACACCCTGAAAGCTTGCTGGCATCAGGGACATTTGTCTTTTATTTTTCATCAATACACCCATGCTCTGTGGATTTGCTGCTGTAAAACAAAAGAATACTGAGTAGGCCAACATAGTGGCAACAAAGGTGCAACTGCAGCATTGGTCATTAAAGAGACCCTTCCCAGGTTTTTTTAATCACTCTTGAGGGTTGGTGTGCCACCCATGAGGTTTAAATGATCTTGCATGTTTTTTGAATTTTGCTCACCCCTGTAATTCCTTCGTTAATGTAATTTGTAGAATGTCTGTGAGAAGCAGAGAAACTCCACAGGGAAGATGGTAGACTTCTAGGTGCCACTATAGAAGGCAAATAACCTGACTCAGGTGTCCCTAAATTGGAATACAATAGTTATTGGTATGACCCTGAATCCCCCTTTGGTGGTATTTTTGCTAGATGCACACTCATGTGCAGCAAAAAGTATATCAAGGAATCTTTTCCCCCATGCCTGACAGACTACAGAGAAAGCTGCACTCAAGAACGTGTGATAATTACCGCAAAAGTAGTTTAACACAATTCTTCACATCGCATTCTATTGCGGGAAAATAACACTGTGTTAACAAGGTATTCTCAACATGGTGGTACCATGCGATAATCTCACGATAACGCGTCACATGATGGCGTTACAATCCTCGCAACACTGCAAAAACACAAAACACGAATATGAAAATAGGAACTGTTTCCCAACCCGTGATACAAAAGTCAGTGATAACCAGCGACAGAACTGCAATTCCCATGCAGGAAAATGCACCAGAAAAGCAGAGAAAAAACGGAGAAAAAAAAACGCTTAGCACTATGGATGCTATCTCAGAGGGATAAGGGGCAGCAAAATCACTGCTGCAGGGGCGAATCCCCCTCAATGCAGCATACACATAGCAATAAAAGCACATCCACATTGACAACATTGTGATACAAAGTGCAACACTTACACTGCAGAACAGAGGTCACAACTGGGTCTGCTTGTGCATTGAAACTGGCCAATCACACCTGACATAGCAGGAAACTGTGGGATGAAAATATAGGTGTACAACCTCACATCTGTGATGTAGTCTAAATGTCCACTGTCCTGCTCTTCTCAAACAGTCACAATGTAAATTGGCATGCAGTCTGTATGTAAACGTGAACATGGCGTACACATACATGTCAACACAATGTCATAATGCATCCCCCTTCACCTTGTAGAGGGACAAACAACATCTCCAGCAGAGCAGACCACACAACTTATCTGTGGTGCTGAAGAGGACAGCCACACCTTCGACACCGACCGCCCTACAACAGTTCATGGACATCTTAGGCAATCCACCTCCAGGAGCAGGGCAACCCAGCTGCATCAAGGAGACCCCACCCACTGCAAGCATAGACCTCACAGCTGGGAGCACCCACCACCACGGCTGGCTCCCAGCACCCCACCGAGGCACACATTGCATTCCAAGGTCATGTGTCAGACTGAACGAAGGAGCTGGCCGACCAGGTGTGGGTGGGATTTAACCCAAACTAGATCACATACGTGGGTGTCTCAGTCCCATCAGGGACCACTTACACTTCCTAACGGAGACCCAAACTACAACAGAGACACATGCATTTTCACTTTTCCAGTACTGAATCACGCCCAGAGCCCCAGAATAATCATTCATACCCCAGCGCTGGACTTGCGTACCCAGGCCCAGTCCACACCTCTTATGTACTGATTTGGGGACGACAAAGCTCCATGTCCAAGGTCTTAACCACTGCCTGCAGTGATATGTTTTGGTCTGCTGTACACAGCACAATATAATGTTGTACCGCCCGGGGCCCTCATGCATACGTTATGACCACACAGACACACTCAGATAGTTTGTGGAACTGGCTACGGGCATGTGCGCCCGGCACCTTTATTGCCGGGTCACATGTACAGTGACGCCTTTGCTGGATGTGTGTGGGGTGAGTGTTAGCCAGCCCTCATGGAGTCATTGGTGCTGGAAACACTTGAACAGTGATCACAATCAAAGCAGAAACAGAAAACACCATCATAACAGAAACAACTGCGAAGCATCATGGTGGTAGCCGGAGCAAGTACAGAGGTCACCCAATATGCAATCAGAAGGGTTCATGAGTTGTAGTGCACTGAGGTTGGGGCACCAGAGCTGAGCATGCTGATATGAGCAAATTGTCTAGCATTGGGGATATTCCTGCTACAGCAACAGTGGGGTGTGTTACACCTGCATCATCATCTTCCCAGGTCTTCCACACTGCTTGAGGTGACATTGCTGCGTGAGCTGTCCACAGCACAGTACTCGATCAGAAATGGCCCATGAGTTGTGGTGCACTGGGGTAGTGGCACCTGAAGAGCTGAGCATGATATCAAGTTGATGATGGCACCCACGAAAGGTGTGAGCAACTCTGATAGTCTCGCAGTAAGACACTTCCGACTCTGGCACCTGTTGTTTGGAGTTGGTCCTGGCGGTGGTGGCGTGTGCATCTTGCGGTAATGTGACATCCGGGCAGGTCAGGACTCGATTTGATGTGTGATTCCAGGTGGGCTGCAGTAGAGGCCGGAGGCAGCAGACAGTGCAGAGCCACAGACACATGGCGTTGATGACCCCCAGTCCATCGACCCAGAGGCCATCCAATATTCCATCAGACAGGGTCCATGACTTGAGCTGCACAGAGTTAGCGGCCCCTGATTAAGCATGGGCGGAAAATCCGTTACGCTCGCGGATTTTGCGGATTTTCGGTAAATTCGCAATCCGCGAACGCTCGCGAATTTACCGAAAATCCGCAAATTCGCACGCAGCGGATTTTTTTTTCTTGATGATACAATTTTGCGGCGTGCGGTGTAAATTCGCAATTGCAAACATGTAGGTGCGGCGGGCAGCAACAATCTCGCACTCGCAAAATTACAAAAATTGCAATTCTGCACAAGAAATCCACTAGCAAGCAGCATAGACCTTCTGAAAATGATGATTTTTATCAGAATAACTCCTCAGGTTGACATTTGCCTGCACTTTTTTGGATTTGAGGCCTTTTCTTTGGATCACTTTTGGATTAGAAATCAACTTTCACAAGTAAGCTTGTTTGGGGCATTACAGTTGCTGTAATGCTGTTCTGCAGAAAAACGAGTTTTGCAAAAGTGAAAGCATTCAGCAGGTGCAAAAGTTCAAACTCATCATTAGTAACCATTCCCTGTAGTGTTTCCTGACTGGGGCCCCTCCAGAGTTCAGTTGCTAGTTGCAACACTTGTATGACCCTGCTCTGACCCTCACAGCAGGCTCATAGAATAGCTACAAGTAGGCCACAAAGGTCCTGGAAAAAAAAATTGCACTGCAACAGAAAGCAAATTACAGATAAGGAAGCAGGTTCCAGACTGGAATTTTAAAACAGTGACACATTAATAAATCAACCCCAAATTAATTCATGTCAGTTGAAGCAGAGCAGGTGTGCTTGCTTTTTCCCCCATAATCTACAGTGATGATGAACCAGAGGGTGGCATTGATGTACCAGAGGGTGGTATGGGTGAAACAGAGGGTGGCAGGGGTGAAACAGAGGGTGCTGGGAACCTGTGATGATGAACCAGACGTAGAAACAACATAATCGCGACCGTTGCGAGCCGACATGTAAGTTCGCATTTGCGAACTGGTACAAAACCCTCGCGAACTGGCAGAAATCCTTGCGAACACAAAAAAAAAATCCGCAAATTCCCAGTTCAGTTGCTAGTTGCAACAATTGTATGACCCTGCTCTGACCCTCACAGCGGGCTCATAGAATAGCTGCAAGTAGGCCACAAAGGTCCTGGAAAAAAATATTGCACTGCAACAGAAAGCAAATTACAGATAAGGAAGCAGGTGCCAGACTGGAATTTTAAAACAGTGACACATTAATAAATCAACCCCAAATTAATTCATGTCAGTTGAAGCAGGGCAGGTGTGCTTGCTTTTTCCCCCCCATAATCTACAGTGATGATGAACCAGAGGGTGGCATTGATGTACCAGAGGGTGGCATGGGTGAAACAGAGGGTGGCAGGGGTGAAACAGAGGGTGCTGGGAACCTGTGATGATGAACCAGACGTAGAAACAACATAATCGCGACCGTTGCGAGCCGACATGTAAGTTCGCAATTGCGAACTGGTATAAAACCCTCGCGAACTAGCAAAAATCCTTGCGAACACAAAAAAAATTTAAAAATCCGCAAATTCGCGAGAATTCGCGGATTTTGCGGATTGCGAGTTCGCAAATTCGCAAAATTCGCAAACGCTAGATTCGCAAAATTTGCCCATGCTTACCCCTGATGCACTGCGGCTAGCACAGGCACACCGCCATGGGAAAATTACTTGCGGTGCACTGAGGTAGGGCCACATGAGCTGAGCGGGTGATCGTCAATGTCGAATGTAAATGTAGCAGAGGGTTGCGGAGGACAGTGGAAGGTGTCCTCTAGGTCATGATGCAGAGCACAGAAGATGGCAGGAAGCGGCAAATGGAGGAGTGGAATGCTACAGCCTCGTTTTTACCACCAATGCAAAATCTCCAACATGACAGCCCCCAGTCCATAGACTTAATCGCAACCAAAGTTCAACCAGAAAGTGTCCATGGATGTCGGGGAACAGACGTAGTGGCACTGGAGCTGAAAGGGGATGCAGTCTGCGATGAGGCCTTTACAATGATATAAACTCTGCCATAAATAAATCAAAACTAAGTTCCAGATGTGTGACCTTCTCAACTGTAGCGTAGGCCAGAGGCAACGGGTAGCAGGGGCCCACAGCCACGTATTGTTGGGTCGCGATGCACAAAGTTAGTGACACCATAGCAGTTGTTGGCAGTGTTCGAGCACCTCTGCAACGAATATCCTTTTTTGTCTCCGTACTCAAATGGGTCTTCCTCTTACACCTCTCCTTGCATGCAATGATATAGCCTCTGCCATTGAGAAATCAAGACTCAGTTCCAAATGTGTAACCTACTGGACCGCAGGGTGGGCTGAAGGCAGTAGTCATCGAGGGACCACAACATGTGTGGTTGGAATGCTATGCACAGACTTGGTGGCACCACATTGAAGGGAATACAGCGATATCAAATGTACCATGAACATTTTAACTCTGCCATCAGGATATCAAGACTCAGTTCCAAATGTGTGACCTACTTGACCGTGGTGTAGGCCGGAGACAGTGGTGGAGTAACTCAACGAGAAAGTACTGCGGGCCTGTTTTGTGAAGGCCATGATAGTCGGAGGAGGAGGCTGCCAAGGTCGCAGGCCTCAGGCTTGGAGCGTGCACCGGCACATGGTGGGCCCTCTTGGAGACACGCCGGTGTGGGCAAGTGAGCAGTGAGGCCTGGTTACGCAGGGGCGGCCAAGATGGGTTCGGGAACCAACGGCCCGAGGCGCAGCAGGTTCACAGGATTGCAGGCGACACAGCAAACAGCGTAGCGGGGTGAGAGATGCTGCCCTGGCTCACACATTGAGCATTCCGGAAGAGAACCATGCCCAGATCTACGTGCTTTTTATTCACACCCCTATGCTAGCCTGGCCTATCTGGGCCATCCCTCTACGCTCACGCTTCCAGGGGGGAAGTTACAAGCTACATTTCCGCGATCTTCCCCACTTGCTGGGTTGACATGGTTGCGACCACTGTCCACTACACTCCAAACAGCAGCAGTGTATGTATGTCGACACGGATATGTCTGTGGTCTGCATGCTGCAGTCTGTCCAGCACATCCACGTCACACTTGGCATTGTGTTCATTCTTATTCATGGGTCACTTGCCTCATTTGCACGTGTCTGGTTCCCACCTCGCCCCACATTCTCCTATTGTTTGGCTGGGGTGCCATGCCGTTGTTGGCTCATGTACATGGCTAGCCCAGGTTACCACAGTAAGTTCTGCTGTCGTGTCTGGAGGGTGGGCATGATGTTTGGCATGTTGTATGTAAGTTTGTAACATGTGCATTCCCAGAGTTGTTAGTTGCATTATTGTGGAGTTGGGGTGTGTGGTGTGTTCATTTGGTACTTACCAATGAGCAGAGCATTTCCGTAGGTGCCATCCGGGAAGTGCAAGTTGATGTTGGACTGTCGGAAGATGTAGGTATCATGCACACTGCCTCGGCAGTTGGCAACGACATTGGTGAAGAGTCCCTGGTGGTCCACTATTGCCTGCACATTGATGGAATGCATTTGCTTTCTGTTGCGGTAATTGTGTACAGTCTTGACAGGGTGCACAAGTAGGACATGTGTGCAGTCAATTGCCCCCAAAACGTGCAGGAGGCCAGCTATGGCATAGATGCCTTGCTTGATCTCTAGCTGTTCCTGCACAGTGTGGAGGCAGTGAAGGTGCTGGGGTTTCAAGCTGATGATGGCATCCAAGACAGTTGTGATGAATTTAGATAGGGCTGGCTGTGAGACTTCTCCGACTCTGGCAATTGTTGGTTGGAAGGTACCTGAGGCCAACAGATGCAGCACAGCCAGAGGCTTTGTCTGCAGAGGGATGTTGGTTGTCTGCTGTGTGGGTGCCGTCAGCCTGTGGACAATGATGTTTAGGATGTGGAGGAGGTTGTCTTTTTGAACCTTGTGGCAATGACATCCTCTTGTGTTGGGTCTGTGAGGCTGCTGCGTTTTCTGAAGGTCTGCTATCTTGGTCTGCGTTGCTTCTGTGGTAGTCCGGGGGCAGGGCGGGGTCTGACGGGGGTGGTGGGCCTGGGTGTGGTGGCGGTGGGTGTTAGGGCTCTTTTGGGGCTCCAGGCTGCATGATCAGTAGCTCCATGGCATCTGTTGTTCTTCAGGTGTGGCTATGGGCTGGGCTCCCTTTTCTGGTGCAGATTGTCGTCTGACTTTACACCAGGTCAGAGCAGGTGTTTTTTTCCTGCTACTAATGAGCCTTATCGCCTGTTTTGTGGTCTTATCACCGATCTGGCTGGTCGTTGAGAATGTTGTGGTGTCTCACTTTTTGCACGGGTAAGCCTACTCTACATCTCATTAGCAATAGTTGCCAGGGTCATCTGTGGTGATTTTTTTATTGGCTGCTATTGTGGGACAACTGGTGATATCAGCTGTTAGCACCAGCTTGTGAATGGGGCAATACATTTATCACCACTTTGGCAGTGATAATGTGCTGATAACTCGGCGATAAATCCTTGAGAATATGCCCATGAGAAGGCAGCAGTGAAGAGAACTGGTGTAAAAATATCATGCTCTAGAGCCTCATAGAAAACCACATAGCGACTGAGAGAGGGTGATGCTAATATAATTTATTTCTGCGGCAAGCTTCCTCATGGTATTGAGTCTTCATTGAGTGTGAGCATTGTGGTGATAAGCACAGTAACAGAAAAAAGAGTGCATGTGGGAACAACTTCAGGTGATATAAGCAATTGAGCAAAAGCAAAGAAGCTTTAATTCTTAAAGGAGGAGAGCAAGTAGATCCTGGGTGGAGGTGGCAATTTTAGATCAGGACGGGCACACTGTAACAACGCGGTTTATCCATTAGAAGCAGACATTTTTCTAATATCGGGCAGAGGCTATTGCATTCAAGAAAATTACGGATGTGCAAAGAGATAAATCCCTAATTAGATAAATCTGGCACATTATAAACATATAAAAGCATTATAAGGAGTGCGTACCAGTGGAGAAGGACATCAGTATTTTTTTATGTAATTAAATTCTGGAAATAAGATATCACACACATATGTTTTCATAAAAATGAAAGGTGTTACTGAAAAAGGCTAAAGCTCGCATTGCTACTCTTGGTACATAGCACGCCTTAGTTACGCACTCACTGTCCTGAAGCCTTTATTTGCCCTCTCCATTCCGGCTGACCTCAACAGGGAGGCACAACCAGGGCTGCCTATTTTAGAATTCCCTGCATCGACCTCCATGAGAGCTCCCCAAAGGAGGCACGCAGCGCTAGATACTGCCTCTTGCCACTGCCTTAGCGGAGCCATTAGTTTTCTCGCCTCCTCGCCCTGGACTCTAATTGGGCAGCACATCCAGCCCTGCACCTCTCGGTACTCCGCCTCCTCCTTAGAGGCACCCGGAAGCCGGCTCAGGTAAACCGCACCGCATCACAAGCCTTGGTCACGGCCTCTTAAACCCCCACCCCCCCTTTTGGGGTCCATCGCCCTCCCCTCTACAAAAAAACAAATTAGACTAAAACCTTCTCCTGCCGACTATTCCCGATTCCCCCCTGACCATCGCGAACTCTCCTCACTTACCCCCCCCTTTTATTTCTGGACTGAGCTCCCTCCGCCAGTCCCGACCTGCCCCGGGCCTCCGCTAACAGCTCCGCTCCACAGCGGCTAGCCGCCTCGTCCCCCTGGTTACAAAATAGCCCTCCTCAATAGATACTTTCCTCACCAATCCTCACAATCTGTCGAATTAGAATGCCTCCCACCTCGTCTCCCACCCTAAACCCTCTCTCCTCACCCTACATAGAACAGCGCGGCAATAACTCCTTCTCCATCACCCTCCCTCCATTCCTCTCTCCAAAATAAAAAAAAACCCTTAAACACAAACTAATCAGACAATTCCCAGAATCCCTCTTTGCCGGCCTATACCACTCCTCCGCCTTAGGCCAAATAAAAATGGACCTCATATTCCACACAACCAGACCTGACTATTGGATATTGGCCCTGAGAGACAGATACCAAATCACCAAAACGACAAAGATGACCCATAGCTGCAAACTCTCCTTTTACGCCCCCTGCCACTCTGCTGGATCACCTCAGTGACCATCTACTCTAATGGCACAGTCCTGATCCAAGCCAACAATGCCAACATGGAAGCTTTTGACCTCCTCTTCCCCTCTCTAAAAACTACCAGTACCCTCACACTTCCCCCCCACCCTCCGCTCACCTGCCACCGGGATAGTCAATCCCCCTTAAGGAACTTTCACCCCACTCCGCCTCCTGCCACCCCATCCACCGTAGCGTTTCCTCTGACCATCAGAAATCCCCCTCTCTCCAGTGACGCGCCCCTGCTTTACCTCTTCCCCCTGAGAAACCACCAGCGCGGAAACCCCCAGAGTCCTGTGCTGGGCGTCAACAACCCACTCCACAAGGCTCCCCCCGTCTTGCTCCGCCTAACAAGAAAAATAGCCCATCTCATCCCGATCCCTTGCATCCCTCGTCACTCCCCATAACCCAAACCTTCACATCCACAAACAAAATAAGTCAACCTAACTCCGCCAGCACCCCTCTCGCTGAAGAGATAACTCCCAGCTGCAACCCACCCCCTTCAAGAAGAGATGGATTGCCGCCTCACCCGCATTGAATGCCTACTCTCCACTTTGTTACAGGGCATGAGTCTCATCCTAAACAACCTCCAGACCCACCTCCCCCCGACACCCCTCTTTGGCCTCCGAACCCCCTGCCCCCTAAGCAGTCAGTTCATCCTCCCTACCCCCAGGCCCGAGACCAAGGGGGGCTTTGGAAGCCATGTCCCTGGAGGAAGCGATCGAGCTGGCCTCCTCTTACTTCTCCCCTCCAACTAACGACCTGCACTCCGCAATCCAGGTAATCAATGGGACCAGAACTGAGCTCCCTGTCCAGAAACCCCTCAGACCCCCTTCCTCCCTCATCACCATCCCCACAGAACCAATGAAAGAGACCCACCACACTAACTGCATGCTCATAAATTGCAGGTCCGCCATGAAACACGCTATAGAGCTAGCCGAATCCATTCTCAGCCATGACATTGACATTGCCTTCATCACCAAGACCTGGTTCAATGACTCCTCCCCTCCGATCCTCAATGTGCTTTTTCCCCCGGGTTTCTCTATCATCAAGAAAGATAGAATAGACCAAAAAGGCGGAGACGTTGCAATCATCCACAACAATAACCTATCGGTGTCCAAAACTGATAACATCATATACAACTCCTTTGAATGCCTAACCGCCAACATCAAAACCACCAACAATAATCTAGTGCACTGTCTCCTCCTATACCATCCCCCAGGCAACTCCGTCACGTTCACAGAACACCTATCAGACCTAATCGCACACTGCTCTCTCTGAGATACCAACAACGTCATTCTAGGCGACCTTAACCTCCACTGGAATGATAAGAACAGTGCTCCTGTACAAACCCTACATGGCCTACTCCTTACCAACAACCTCACCCAGCACTTTTCTCAAGAAACCCACGACAATGGGCTATCCTGGATGCCATAATCGCCAATCATGACGCAATCACTATAGATCACATCCTGCCGGTCGACTGGACAGACCATCACCTTATCCTATTCCACCTCCCTCATCAAACCTTGCCACTGCCCTCCATCTCAGTCCCCCCCTCCCTCATGGTCGAGAAACTTATTGCAGTTCAACACAGATGAGTTAGAAGAGAAAATATCCTTCCTCCTGCCCAGCTCCCCGGAAGGCCTCTCTACTGAAGAACTCACAGCCCATTACAACGTTACCATGTCCTCCATCCTTGACGAACTAGCCCCCTTGAAACTGAAAAAACCCAGGAACATTCCCTCCAGATCCTGGTTCAACAAGGACATTAATGAGGAAAGAAGGCAACTCATCGCTTCTGAACGTCTCTGGAGAAAGGACCCCACCTCCAGCCGTTACGAGGAACTCAGAGCAGCAAGAAGAAAGTACAAACAACATATCAATAATGAAAAATACAACTTTTTCTGCACCGCACTAGACAAGGCCGAAAACAGACCAAAGAACTCTTTGACATCATTAAAAAACAAACGTCCAAGCCAACGACATCCCTCGTCCAGCCCTCAAAAACCTTATGCGACAACTTCGCAAACTTCTTTAACAAAAAATTCACCTTGATCGAACTTTCTCTGGACATTAACCTCCACCCCCCCACAAAGACTGCTCTCCAACAAGCAAAATTATCATGAAAAGGCGACCGGCAACAACCTGGTCCTCCTTTGACCCCATCTCAGAATCAGAGATCCTCAAATGTATCTGATCCTCTAAGCGTTTGTCTCACAAACTCGACCCCATTCCCTCTCAAATGGTCAAAGTACTGAAACCCACCCTGGCTTCACTTTGGTGCGAAATCATAAACAGTTCCTTAAAAACTGGCACCATACCAGATTGCCTTAAAGTCGGTCAAGTCACTTCTCTTCTGAAAAAGCCAGGCTTAGACGCAACTGGCCTGAATAATTTCAGACCTATCTCCAATCTCAATTTCCTTGCCAAAATCCTAGAAAAATACATTCTACGACAACTGAACAAACATATTGACAACATAAATCTGCTTGACCACTATAAATTAGGCTTCAGAAAAGGCTACAGCACCGAAACAGCAATCCTGAACATCATGGACAACATCTTCAACTCCCTCAACGCAGGCCACTGCTGTCTCCTCATCCTCCTAGATTTTTCAGCTGCTTTTGACTCTGTAGAACACAGTCTTCTCATCAGAGCTCTCAAAGACCGGGTAGGTGCAGACAAAGTGGTCCTCCAGTGGTTTTCCTCCTTCCTCCAAAACCGCTCTCAAAGAAGAAAAATCAGATCCTTTGCCTCTGAACTCCTCCCCGTAAACAGAGGCGTCCTTCAAGGCTCCATTCTCTCCCCTCAACTGTTCAACATATATATGGAAGCCCTCACCTCCATTGTGAAAAAAGCGAATATCCCCTTTCATCTATATTCAGATGATACACAGATCTACTTGGAAACCTCCTCCTTTAACAACATTCTAAGACTCAACAATACCCTCAGAGAAGTCGAAGAATGGATATAAACGAACCACCTCAAACTCAATCAGGGAAAAACCGAGATCTTCCACATCTCCAACAAGGAAGAAAACCCGCAAATCAATGAATGGTTGAAAGCTATTGATGCCCTCATTGGAAATCTCACCCTGGCAACCTCGGTTGAATCACTGGGAATCACCCTTGACCACAAACTATCCATGTCCAATCACATCAAGAACTCCGCCAAAAGCGCCTTCCTCAATCTGAAGCTCCTCAACAAAATCAAACCCCACATCCCTCCTACCGACCTCAAGCAAGCCACCCAATCCCTGGTGTTGTCCAGATGGACTATGGGAACGCAGTCCTCTCCGGTACAGCTCGCTCTCGCCTTGCCCCGCTCAAAACTACCCGCAATGCAGCAGCCAGAATAGTCACCGGAATCAAGAAACTTGACCACATTTCTCCCGCACTCAGAGATCTAAAATGGCTCCCAGTCGAAATGCGGGCCAGCTTAAGAACTGCCCGCCTCACACACAAAGCCCTGCACACAGGGAAACCAGAATACTTAGCCTCCAAACTCAAGAAATCCGGGCAAACAAGAAGCCTCAGGAGTTCCAACTCCTTCCCACTCATTACCCTAAAAACGCGTAAACAAAATACTGCTGCCCGCTCTTTTGCAGGAAACGCTCCGAAAATCTGGAACGCCATCCCAGTCGATATCAGATCAACCTCCTCCTATCCAAAATTCAAAAGCCTCCTAAAAACCCTCTACCTCAACTGCGCCTTCCCAAACGCAATTACGTGACGCTCTCACCTCCACCAGGCTACCTCCTGACAGCGTGCCCCAAACGGGCAGCCTTCAGTCACCGCACAACCACTACCTACCTCATTCCCTCTCTCCAAACTCTCAGCCCCTGGGTCGGCACCGTGAAGAGAACATTTCCAGCATTAGTCTTGCCTACCCTAGGCTTTGAGACTACCTCTTGACCCCTCTTCCTCAATGCCACGCCTCGGCCCCCTCAACCTCTCTACTTCAACGGCACACCTCTGACACTTTTTCTGTATTTTCATATCATGCCTTTGTCCTGTATTTTGTCTCCTCCTAAACATGTTGTAAAGGGCTCTGATACCCTTGGGTCTGGCTAGTGCTATAGAAAACTTCTAAATAAATAAATAAAAATAAGCAAATGATGCCTGATTCCAGGCAATAAAGCTACCAGAGAATGTCTTTTTACTGACAGTGCTTTTAGCGGTACAAGACAATCCAACAATTTCAAGGAACGTTTGTGGATGTTGTCACATTAGATCACTTATGTGCCCTGCATCAAATTATCAAATAACACAGTGGAGCCATCTACAGAGAACTAAAATCAGTTCACACAGAACTGAGCACAACTCAATACAGCTGAAATTAAATTACATGAGACAACAACAGACCGGAGTGATGAATGGTGGAAGAGCCAAAATCTAGTGATTGATTAAAAGACAGAAATAGGTGGGGCAATAACAGCATCATTGAGGTTCCTGAATCTGAGGGGGAAAATAGATGAATAGATGTTTGAAAAAATTTCTATCAAAGATCTTGAACTTTGATGTCTGGCCATCTGGTGAATTTCAGAGGGCTCATAGACTACACCACAGACAAATTCAAACAATAAAGCCCCAGATCTATAGTATATTAATAATGAAACCTATTGTACCTATAGAGTGGTTGTATTGGAAAGAGAAGATAGACAAGGTATTTCAAAGTTGACAGTACTCATCAGTGTTTTACAGGGACACAATGACCATGACTGAAGTGTACTAATGACTAAATGAGAAGTGCTGACAGATTATGCAGAAGATGGACAAAAACACCCTTAGAAACAGATAGGGCCAAAATAACAACCATTTCAAACTAAACATGTCAACGAATAGAGACCTCTTTATGTGGTCCTTACATGTTAACAGCCTCTTAGGTTATGTTAAACACACAAATATGTTAACATATCTGGTGACTAAAAATTGATATTGCAGTAATACTAGAGACAAAGCTATCATAAACAGACTCAGAGGAATTATAGAGTGAGTGAGTGGGCACAGTAATCTCCTCCCCAAGAACAAGAAATCAAAATGGAAATCAAATGCCCCAAACACTATCATACAAGCTTACCCTAAAACGTTGGATGTTTATCATTGGCTCTATATCTACTACAAATGACCAAAAGCAAACTTTCTTCCCCAAATTACATAGATTATATACAGAATTTAGTTATTTGAAAGTTGTCATTGGAGGAGATTGGAATATAACAGTAGAGCCAGTGATAGACATATCTGGGCATTCAGATTTCAGAAAGATTGTCACAGAGGCATGTTGGAGAACTAACTGCCAGTCCATTCCATCCTGAACCTTTGGTGACAATATCAACCGGAGAATTCACATGTCTCATGTGCGCCTATGCCACTGAAAGCAGGATCAACTACTTCCTACCGAATGGTGGTATGCTTTCTAGGGTTCACAACTGCAAGACGTGAATGAGGAGCGTCCTGAATATTTAACTGGCTCATTTCTTATTTGATTTACAAACCACAGCATCGAAATACAAAACATGGAGAATTCATGTATTTCAATATAGAAGTTGCAAAGAGAAGAACAAGCTAAGCAACCAATTCAAAGATTTCCTACACATAAACTAACATACACTCAAGCCCAATGAGGAATTATGGGTAAGGGCAAATAATATATGTGGGGCTTAAGGGTAGGTGATTGTGCAATTGCACAGAAAGCATCAAACAAGAAGATAATCTTGGAAACAGAAATGTCAAGGCTTCAGAAGTCATACTGCAGTTCTCCATCAAACTAAGGGGCACATGCATCATTGCAAATTGCATTCGCAAATGGTGCGATTTGCAAAAATCAGCCATTTGCGAATGCATTTGAATTTTTGGAATGAATGAAGGGTGAAGGCCCTCGCAATTTGAGAATTCGCAAATATTTGCGAATTCTCAAATTGCGATTGCATTTAAGGAATCGCATTTTGCGATTTCTTAAATGCAATGCATGAAATTAAACAAAATTGAGAATTCGCACATAGGGGTGCAAATTACCAGGAGGTTGAACCTCATGGTAATTTGCGAAAACTTTGAAAAATGCACTTTTGTGCATTTTTCAAAGTTTCATGTTGTGCACACACATGCCTTTAGGGCATGTGTGTGCACAACATATGTGCACAGTTTGATATCAGGGATGCAACAGGGTGTCCTTTGGACACCCCTGCACCGTTGAAATCGCATTCTCAATTTGCGATTCGCTAATTGCTAATCGCAAATTTAGAATGTCTTCCCATTCATTCCTATGGGCCTCTAGGCTCATAGGAATGAATGGGGAGGTATTCCTTAATTGCCATTCGCAATTTGCGAGTCGCAATTAAGGAATAATAAGAAATCGCAATTTATTTAGCAATTTCTTCATGCATAGCCATTTGCGATTCCTTATTAGGGATTCCTTATTTTTCGCTAATAAGGAATCGCAAATGGCAATGTTGATGCATGTGGGCCCAAGAGCCTTAACAATGAACCAGCTACGTTAGTCCCTCTATGGCTGGAAAATCATTGCATCGTATTGAAGGAAGGCACTATGAGCATGGAGAAAAGGCAGAAAGATTAGTAGACATACAGAGGAAACAAAGAGAAACAAAGTTAGCAATAATTTTAAGCCCACTCAAAATAATTACAAATTGCTTTATTCATTTCCAAATTCTATTTTTCAGAGGCGGACACTCAAGATCCCAGTGAGGAAAAAATATATAGATCGGCTAAGAGTTCTATGCCTGCCCCTAGGAATCAGAGAAGACCTGCATCAAAAAACAACTGATGCAGAAAAAGCTATCAAAACAGTGCAAATGGGTGAAACTCCCATACAGCAGCAAACCCCTAGAATGTTACAAACTTAGGGACAACAAGTCTGTGCTTGTTGTGGGAAATGTTTTTGCAAAGCCTCTGAAATGGGCGGTCCACACTCTGAACTCAACAAAGCCCACATATCTTTAATTCCTAGGTTTTGTAGAGACTAAATATACTAAGTATAATATAGACATGTTGCCTTACTCAATTGGTACATTAAGATAGTGAACTGCGGCGGCCAGCTCAGGTAAGTGCGGTAGGGCGGGGGTGAGGCAAGGCGCAGCATGGGGAAGCCAACAGACAACGAAATAGGTATTATTTATTTATTTATGTGTACCTATTCCCTCGTCTGTCGACTACCAAACCTCCCATACCACCCTGCCACACCATGTTTACCTGTACTGTCCACTACTGCTGGTGAAAGTCCTGGTGACTGCTTGTTCATAAAAATCAGGTTGGTTTTACGTCAGGCACAACATCAAGAAACCATATGTGTACCTTGCAGCACACATTAAGGGAAAAGAGGAAGAGTGAAGATGAAAAAGTAGGCCTTTCTAAGTGTGGTAGGGAATATCAAGGACAAAGAATCAAAAGGTGACAATATTGTGATGAGAGTATCAGGGGACAAAATATCAAACAAAAACTATTTAATCCACTTGAGCTCCTTCCTGGAAAGATTGGAGTGGTCTGTTAAGAAAGGGACCAAGAAAAAGGGGGGCTGCCAAACATTTATTTTACATGTTAATTCTCATAGGAAATTTTGGAAACCAATACAGAAAAAAACAGCTGAAGAGAATTACACTCAGAAAGCATGATTTATGTATTTGGGGTAAATACATTCTGTTGTTTATGAGAAGCTCACTTTTAATTAGGTGCCTGTGAGGTCACGATGGGAGTAAAAGATAGGTATATCTGTACTGTTGGTGTCCAGATGTGCTCCTATTGGCAACTTTAAAGGGGACTAGTCAAAACTGATTAGTTGGCCACAACCTGAACAATATTTTGCAGCAGCTATTAAAGGACTCAGGGGCATTGTTACTGCATCCCAAAAATGACTTAAAAATATCTATAAGGTTGCAGGGTCAGCACAGACTGACCTTAAAGGGCATACCCTTGATTGGCTGGCCACAACATTGACAACATGTTGTGGCAGCCATTACTGGACTCTGGGACATGGTTCTCATTGAAATGCATTGTAGTGAAATCCGTTTTTTATAGGCAGCAAAAAAGAGGCCATATAATGGATGATAACAGATTTTAGTCATCATACTAAAGATAGAAATTGTGATGAATTCTAAGGTGATTTCACCCTGTGTAAAATCGCGATCCCCCGCTTTTATTTGATGGAGCGTATTTGAGAGAAAACTGTTCTCATACTTTTCTCTTAGAGGTCATGAAGGTGCTCCAGAAGCTAAAGTGAGAACATATGTTCTGGAAATGCACACTATCATCTCAGTTATGTGAGAAAAAAGTCAGACAAGCTGAACAAAATATATTTCCAACAGCACCCATAACCTGTCAGTTGGTTCCCCAGTGTTCCACTGCAGCCATCCCCAAGGGCCAAATTCACAAAAGTAAACTTAGACATGAAGTCTAAGATTAGACCTGAAGCCTAAGTTTCAACAAAAAGTTTAAGGGCCCAATTCACAAAGGGGGACTTAGACAGTCCTGAAGTCTAAGTTTAGACCTGAAATATAAGTGTAGACCTGAAGTCTGAAGGTCCGATTCACAAAGGTAAACTTAGACTTCAGGTTCAAGTTTACCTTTGTGAAATGCGCTCTGAGACTTCAGGACTAAACTTAAACTTCAGGTCTAAGTTTACCTTTGCGTATTGGGCCCACAATGTCTAATGAACAACGAGAGCACTAACAAAGTGGAAAACCTAAAGCCATCTTGATTGAATCATAGATTTAAAGTTTAAAATATTTCCTTTAAAAATGATGAGAATGAGAGGGTTTTTTTGCCATAGAAATTATGGTTAGTGTTGTAGAAATTTTGTTTGCTGTCTCAAATATCTTCCTCATCCATTTCATTAAAACATTCTGGCTTACAGAGTGAAACATATAGGGGTATATTCACAAGAACGTGTAATAACTAGGCCTGGGGGCAAATTCTGTTCCACTCGCAGAATTTGGGTAATTTTGCGTTCCGCGGAGAACGCAAAATTGCCCTAAATTCTGCGTTCCGAAACTTTGCGAAATTTTTTGCTTGTTCATGTTCTCAAAATGCATGTTCGCGAGATATTTCTCCCCAAGCACGCAAACAGCAATCGCTAACAGTAAAAATGCATCACGAACAAGCAATTCCAAGTGTTCGCAGAATTTCTGAGTGCTCGCAGAGATTTTTTAGCTTCGCAGAGATTTACGTAACCCGATTACGCAAATTCCGCCCACCCCTAGCAATAACTATCGTCAAAGTAATTTATCGGCAGAAAAGTTAGCACTGCCTAACCCCGATTTTTTTCACCATGATAGCGTGGAATTCACAAGCCCGGGCTACATGGCGATAATTACAGTGAACGGCGCAGAAAACAGGTGACAACAACATCGCAATGGCGATAGTTATTCATGCATTAGCAGGTGATAGCTGTGGATCGGCACATCAGCACCAGATAACTCACCTTTCACAACCCAGGAGATAGCGCATTGCAACCATGGCCCTACAAATATTAGGATGCGAGGTTTAGGATGTCAAGTGAATAAAAAATGCAGGAGCCATTGTCTGGTTCATTTAACATTTGGCATGCAGTCTGAAAGACTGCTGTGTCAACAGAGGCCCTTTCCCCGACCTCTGTACCCCTGCTCTATTGAAAGACCATGCCAGCCAGCATCTACAATGATCAATGGAAATGCATTCACAGGTGAATGCTGAGGGGAAGGCAGGTTATTAAAAAAATATGGCGGGGGCTGGGAGTGGTGGCGGTGGGTGTTGTGATCCTCATCAGTATCGGAGCTGCATGATCATTGCCTCCATGGCATCTGTGGGTATTCAGGTGTGGCTCTTGGCTGGGCTCCCTTTCATGCTGTGGGTAGTTGTCCTGCTTAGCACCAGCAAAGGGCAGGTGTAAAAACCCTGGTGCTACTCCGGTTTATCCCTGTCTTTGCTTCGCTTCGCAGATCTGGCAGTCCATTGTGAATGTGGTGTTGTGATTTTCTCGTATGCTTTTGCATGGGAATGCCTACTCTGCATCTCATTAGTTTTAGTTGGTGGTGTCCACCATGGAGATACATTTGGGGGCAGTTATTGCGGGAACACTGGTGTTGTCTGCAGTTTGCACCAGCTTGTGAGAGGGATGTTGAATCTAGCTCCACTTTTGCTGCATTAAGGTGTAGATAAATTGGAGTTAACTCCTTGTGAATATGCCCCAACATTTTGACACCAGCCTGACAGTTAATTCCCTGGTGTTCAACTGCAGCTTTAACACAGTGTTCTAATGTACAACTAGTGCACTGACATTCTTCATTAATGACAAAAGTGTGGCACACTTAAATTCCATCTTGACAGAATAAAAGCTGTAAAATTGAAAGCATTTATTACAGAAGATACTGCAGTAAATGAAGAAATAGAAAAATGGATGACAAAAGAGATTTCCAATGTGGCTGCTGGATTAAAATTAGCCCAAATGTAGCCCAAATATCACTTGAACATTGCACAAATATAGCCTACTGAAAGAAGTGTGAAAAATGCTTAAGTAATTCACTTAAATGCCAACAGATGTTCTTCAAGTAGGAGATCCCCAATTTTTGAAATCCCAAAATGGCTGTATTTTGACTGTCTCCTGCCTAAAATTGCATCTGTTTCAATATAAGTGAATTGGGAAAATACATTCCCTCAATTCATCTTTCTCATTTCGGTGAGACTTGCCTCGCAGGAGCTGTTTACACTTGATCTGCACCTTTCTGACTGATAACACTAGCTGGCAGCCGGCACCATACTCCTTGGACTACTGCAATCTCTTCTGTGGAGTGCCTCTAGGATTGTCCCTCAGTCGTACCTTCTTCAAAGCAGATATGAGTTCCCTGGCCAACCTCATCTTCACTCACATCAACATCCTGTTCTATGCCGATGATATGCAACTCATATTCTCCATCTTAGACAACACCACCACAGCAAGATCACTACCTGAAAGACTGAAGTGAGGCACATTGAGGAAATCCAACTGCCTCACACTAAACATCACCAATACAGAAGTAGTGCACAGAACACTTTGCCATGGGACTGCAAATTCTGCAACAAATAATCCAGTTAATATTTAGATAAAAATCACAAAATAGCAACTAGTTCAAAAGCCCTATGTCACTATTCAGGAATGTAGAAAATGTGTTCTCATTTTATATTTCTAAAGAGCTAACCATAATCAAATATAAAATCCCTCATGATCATCATTTCTGAAGGAAATGATTTATATTTGACAGTTTTGATTCAATCAATTTGACTTCTGATGTGCCACACTGTTGTAAATTGAGTTACCGTTCGAGGGGTATGAAATAGACTCAAGCAACAAACACAATGTCTCTCCAGCTCAAGTCACGAGCAAACCCCAAATAAACTCATGCTTAACCCTTTAGTAGCTTGGCACAAGCAGTCAGGATTAACTTAGAGGCAATGTGTAAAATATTTATGTAGCATATCATACAGTAGTAAAATGAAAACACAAATCAAGGAAAATCCCACTCCGATTTAGAAAAACAAGGTATAATGTAATCAATTATTTGAGATCAAAACAACAAAGAGCCAAGCAGTCCAACAGAAGATATGCAATTAAAAATATTAAAGTGAAAATGGTGCCTAGAAGAAGAGCGTGCCAACTATAGTTATCTGGCCATGCCAGAGCAGGTGAAAGTCATAAGTTCAGGCCGACCACAATGAAGTAGGCTGGATACAGGGACTCAGTTAGGACAGATGAACATAGTACCTTATAACCTGTTTGAGGAGAGCTGTGAGATCCTTCGTCAAAAATGTATCGCGCATCGGCGGTTCAGAGGCTACTACAGGGCTGTGATGCAAAGTCCTACATTTGCGTCAAAGTTGCCATCTATTGCACCCCTCTCAATCAGTTTTTAGAATGGCCCACTCCACGGAGGCAGCACAACTCCTGGCCATGAAAATATATGCAGATGAAGGGCAGACGGCCGTCCTGATCCTGTTGGATTTCAGTGTGGCGTTTGACACTGTATCCCACAAGCTGCTCCTCCAAAGATTAGAGGCCTGTGCTCTACGTTGGATGATATTGTTTCGCTCCGCACGGAGCTTCCACCTTGCACATCAGACAAACTTATCCGAGAGTATCCCCCAGACCCAGGGATCAATTTTGAGCCCTACTTTATTTAACCTCTATGTGGGATCACAGGCTGAGCGAATGGAAGAACGTAAGGCGTCTATTGTTTCCTACGCTTATGACAAACAGCTAATTGCAATGCAAACTCAAGACAAGGAACAGGCAGCAATCCATTTCTCCAAATGTTTGGAAGATGTGGCAGACTGGATTTCAAACCATTGCCTCAAGTTAAATGGGAGTAAAACAGAGGTAATGCTTGTAGGCAAGGCGCCAACCATATGGTTGTCAGCGTGGTGGCCTGAATCACTAGGCCAACTACCTACCCGAAAGCAGAAGTGAAAAACCTTGATTCCAAACTGGCATTCGACAGCCAGATTCAGAAGATATTGGGAAAATGCTATGGGCCATGAAAGTCCTTAGGAAAGTCCTTGATCTTTTGCTACCTAACACCAGTAAAACCATAGTACACACTGTGATAACCTCCAAATGGACTACAGGAATGTACTATATCTTGGCGCTACAAAAAAAGACTATACAGAGGGTGCAGAATAAGGCAGCTCGACTGGTACTTAGCATCCCCAGAAGAGCTAACATGAAGAAAGCCCTGACAGTACTGCACCGGCTGCCAGTGGAAAAGAGAGTCCTGCTTAAGGCAATGCGCCATTGTCACCGTATTCTGTCAAACAGAGGCCCAAGGCACCTTAAACCACTGCTAACCCAGTACACCTCAGGGCGGAGTTTAAGATCTATGGGGTAGGCACTGGTGACTGTACCGAGAATATTTAGAGAAAGAATGGAGGCACGCTCCTTCAGGTACCTCGCAGCAAAAACATGGAGCACCCTACTGATGGTCCTAAGAACAGAACCATGCGAAAGTATACTCAGCAAACAGCTAAAGACCTGGCTATTCCTGAAAACATAATATAGGAAATATCTTGGATAGCCTGTGCAACTCGGTGGGACATGCAGATTGCAGTCACATCTTTTCAGAATGCCTGTCTCAGTGCGGGGACAAACCGGTGGTGTAACCATGCGCTCTATAAATGGATAAAAAAAAATCAGCAAGGGACTTGCAATGCAAAGTCCTGCGTCAAAGATGCGTAGTGCCCGATAGATCTGAAGAAGCTGCAGGTCTGCAATTCATAGTTCTGCATTGTTGCTGATAATGCAGTCAATGAGGGGTTTGTAATGTGAAGGCATGTGTTGAGGATTCATTGTCCAGTGTCAGTTCTGAGAAGACTGCTGGCTGAGATGGGACATCTGGCGTTGGGGATGCATTGACCAGCAAAGCTGTGAGGAGATACATCGCTTGCATTGGGTCTCCCTGTAAGACCCCAGCTGGGTTGGCAGAGCACCTTCCGGCCCACTTTCAAGGGTCCAGGACTGGTGTGGCACCACTTGAGTAGTAGGACTCACAAAAGACCGAGTCCAGGTGCTGAATTTACGATGACTGGAGTCTTTTATGTCCCAGAGGCTCTGTTAAGGAGGCCAGACAATTAGCCCTTGGAGTCACTCTGGTGGTCCTGGGATCAAGGTACAGGTGAAGTCCTTTTCCCTCAGACATTAGAGGGGCTTGGGCAGCAGGACAGCAGAGTAGCACTCCTTGAATAACAGCACAACAGTCCTTCTGAGTCTTCCACAGGTCCAGAGGAGTACTGAAAAGTTGAGTTTGAGGGCCCTCTATTTATACCTGTTGCCCAATATGAAGTAGGAGAACATTTTAGAGGTTTCCATCCTGTCAGATCCTGCTCTTACAACAATACGCACAGAAGCAGGATGTCGCAAGTTCCCAATTCCTTCCTGAAACTCCCCCGCCGCTCACACAGTATCTAGAGTGATGGCTGATGGAGTTCCATGGCGGAAAGGGGATGGGGCAGAGAAGAGACAGCCACACCGTGTCTGAATGTTCTTCTATTCCTTCAGACGTCTTGTCTTCTTGCACTCTTCCTCTGGCTAGCTTGCAGTTAAGCCGTAAGAAGATAAACAATTAAAAATATAATATCACCTTTTGAGTTTGTATGCTGAATAAATGTTATTCCCCTTAGACCTACCTGCCTTAGATGTGGCCTATGCTCCTCTTCTATTTGGGTTGATTCTTTCTTTCCTTTCTGTCATATGCTGCAACTTATGGATTTAGAAAAGACAAATTAATAATGTAAATGTAGCCTGTCTCTTTCCTTATTATGTGTCTTTTATCCTTCAGGTCCTCTCACCTTATTGAGTCACAGCTGCTGCCTTACATTGGGATTCTGTATTGGTAAGTATGATTATTGTTTTGCTTCGCCTATCTTGTAGTATTATTCAGCTCTATCTTCTTTTATTGTTCGTGAATAATAAACTATGATAATAATAATAATAATAACTAAATTGCAGTTAATTACACTCAAGTGAATGGCAGACATAATGTTATCTCTTCTCTGATGTGTTTATTGGCTTCATAAACTAGGGTGTGTATTTTAATGAACTGTTAAACTAAGGTCTGTATCTTGGTAATTATGTTATGCACGCAACCATCTTCAATTAAATTCACTCGAGCTGGCTCTTACAGATTCTAACTGTATCTTTTTACCACTGGAAGTCTTAATATGCAGGCTGTCTATGTAACGAAAGAAAAATCACTTGTGCTGACTCTATTTTTAGGTTTTCAGCATGCGGTTTAACTGCACATGTTCTAGTGCAAGACATTATCTTTTTTGGGTAGCGCAAGCCGAGGGTTACTCCACCCCAGTACTTTATTGCGCATGCCCCGGTAATTTTACAGGAACAGTCTTACTTGAACTCGTAGCCTCCTCCCTACAATGACGAACTCCAGAATTCTTCTTCAGATAATAGAAGCGCAACGTCCTTTTTTTTCCTGGCTATCTACGCGGCGCTTCGAACAACAACCTCTCATTCCAACTGCTCAGGTGAAGTGCGCCACACAACGGGCAACCCATCTGCATCTCTGTAATTGGGCTCCACTACTAGACCGCTAACCTGCCTAACCGGCACAATTTCACTTGCAGCCATCTTAAGGTTAGATCGTATAATTTTCCTAGAAATCCACCACATTCTCTTGTTTCTTCTGCTGATTCCTGTTGACACTACATTGATAGACTGCCTTTTCTGTTTTCTTGGTTTAGCAATCCTGACAGACCCTAAGAGGTTTTTGAAGTTTCCTGCCTCCCTGCTCAAGCCCCAGCTTGTTTGAGGTCACAAAAGACTACTCTCAAAACCCTTTGTGATTGTGATGTACAAGTAAAGTGGGTAACAACTCTTCTCCCTTATCAAGTCAGAGATTGCACATCCTGCCAACACCTATCTTCCTCTGTCTCATTGTCTGGGAGCAATATACAGGATCAACTTCAAGTTAAACCTAGTCATGTGCCCCAAGATACAGGCTGCAGGCACCAAATGACTGGGATAAGAGAATGCCAACTTTTTAAAACTGGTATTTTCATAATTGTGACATAAAATCTGACTATAGCTTTACAGCTGGTTTTATAGTACAATACTTTAGACACCAAACTTGGTATTCCTACCTGCTCCCAATTGAAAGTTATTCTTTATTGAATGTCATAAGTTAACACAATGTTATTTAATGGGTGAGGTAGGCATTGTAGTAGTAAAAACATTAATGTGAGAGTTTTTCACAACCAGGACATGTAAAACGTTTAAAAGAACATATCCAACTTCTGAAACACACTACACCCTACCCTATGGGATATTTCTGTTTTACCCTATGGGTGACTATTTTGTATTAAAAAGGAAGGAAAACAGTTTATATTGCCAGATCGAAACAGCAGTTCAAATCCATACACACAAGCTGCAAAGCAGGCCTGAGATATGTTTAAAAGGCTACTTAAGTTGGTAGAATCAGTGTTGCAGGCCCACAAGTGGAATTTAATTTGCAGTCCCTGGGTACATGTAGAACCATTTTGCTAGGGATTTGCAATTAAATAAAATGTGCCTAATTCGGTGTAAGCCATTTTCAGCTTGTTTGACGGTAAAGTGCACAGTCCTAAGGCCAGTAAAAATAAAATCAGCTAAAATAGAGGAGATTGGCAAAATGTTTGAGTGAAGACCACCCTAACACTGACAGGTCAAACACACACTTGTGTCATAAATAAAGAATGTTAACTCTCTAGTTGTTAATTAGAATGCTTTGGGAAGGAAGGGACAGGGGCACAGATCCAGACAACAGAGGGTGGGAGAAAGGAACATGGGCAGAGACAAAAAGCTGACAATGCCCAGCTGGTGGGAGGGGGAGTGACAGCTAAACGGACCACACAGGGCAGGCATGAGGATAGTGGCAAAGTAAAGGACAATGGAGGTCAGGGGGAGATGGCTAGGGCAGAAAGCCAACCATGCAGGGCAGAGGAGAGAAGCTATGACAGCACAGTGAACCATGGAGGGCAGGAGTGATGGGCTAGGAGCATAGAATTGGGCAATGGAGGCTAGGAGAGAGGAAGCAGGGGCAGCAAGATGATCATGCAGCTCAGGCAGCAGGGGTTTTAGCAGTTCAAACTGTCATGTTGGTATCTTACGTTTGCTTATAAAGTGCACATGTCCCTCCAGCTTGGGTCTCTCTGCACAATTTGAACTACGAAGTATTGCAAGACCCAGAGTGGAACGTGTCAGGCAGCAAAAAATGTCAGGTCTTAAGAGATTTCTTAAACTGTTTAAAGTCAGTACCTGCACCCAGACACAATGGAAGCAGATTCCAGTGCTGGGGGCTAAATGTGAGAAAGAGCACCCACATTTCCTCATGGAACAAATATGCAGAGGAAGTAACAGGGATTAACTACTGGATCTGAGGCACTGGGTGTGGGAAAGTAGGATCTGGGTCTTACCCCCACTTTATGCTTGATGTGATGCTGTTTTTGACTGGTTTGACGCGGATCCTGCCAATCAGAACCCCAGTCTATCTGTTTTCTCCCTAAACTGTTGTGTTCAGTACCCAGGTACATAGCAGATTGGATACTTGGGTACACTTGTCAGTCCCTAGTTTATGATACCCATGTACCCAGGGCATAGGTACCCTAAAGGTCTCCCATGGGCTGAAGCATGTATTATGCAACCTATGAGAGACCATTCAAAATGGAACTACAGGCCTGCCATTGCAGCCTGTGTAAGTTGGTGTATGTAGCACTTACAAAAGATATAGGTTCACTATATTTAAGGGTCACTGCACTTGAAAACTAAAAGTCACCCCTAGATCAGGCCTTTACAATCCTGAGGGCAGGGTGCTTGTTTCTAATTGAGAGGGTGCCACTGCATGAGAAGGGCACCACTACAATCTATGGAGTCCATTCTCCCGGGTTGTCAGTGAAGCAGCCATATACTATATAGAGGGGCATCGCGTAAGCGCCATCTCAAAAACAGCTGCAATGAATCCTATCATGTTTGGTATCAAACATGTTGTAATCATACCCCCACACCGTAAACGGTGTGGAAGGTATGATTCCAACCACTGGAAGAGCCCTCCGTTAGGCTCTGGGTGTTCCCAGTACCAGCCTTCTTGTCCTGGACAGCACAAAATGATTGCTGCCGATCAGAGACATATTCCTGCCCTCCTGCTGCTGAGCCAAGCTCAAACAGGGGAAGGCAGAAAAATAGGCATCCTGTCACAGAGAGGTGTGACCACCTCCCAGACAGGATTTAGTGTATTAGGGCTGGGTGTGTTAAATATTGCAGGGATTTGTTAGCATGAGCTGAAAGCCATTTTGTATTTCTGGCAACCATCTTGTTTACCATGTGCTGCCACATGCTCGCCATGTGCTCTGTCCTCCCTCAGTGTTGACTGCTCTTGTAATCTGCCTAGAAACTAACTATATTTAGTATCTTCCACCTTCGCACATGCTCAGAAGGGCCTAGCTAGTAGAATGCACCTGCTTCTCTAGCACCATCGCTGCTGATGGTATTCTCCCTCTATAATGACAATCATCGATTCCCATTGTTCATGACGAGCTCAGCTCGTCATGAGCACACGAGAGGTGTACCTCATGATGAGCTGAGCTCGTCATGAGCATCGAAGGCCCTAGTATAACTGTCAAGCTATTTTTGCTGCTGTATGGAGAAGTAATTCTCCTCCCACTTTGTTGAGCAAGCAGATCTTGCATGCCCATCTTAGGCATTTTGCATGCTTACATGAGCCAGGACTGCCCCTTGGTCTTATGCTGACTATGTAACCCTAAGCATATATAAGGCCCCTGTTTTCTGTACTCCTTGGACTGCCTCATTCAGTTGCTAAGGCTTCTGTGTGACATAGTCTCCCTAATATGAGGTGAATAAATGCATTATTTTTATATTTCAGCTTCTGTGCCAATGTCTTCATTGTTGGTTTAAAAGGACCACGTTTCAGTGGGACCCCTGAGAAGGTTTCTATGTTCTACAAATGGCGCTCCAATGTGGACCTCATTAGAGAAGTGGCTATCTAAGGAGTGATCTTGTCAGGAGACAGAAATCTACTGTGGAGGACAGGACAGGTCTCTACTAAGGAGGTACTCTGTGCACAGAGATTCTGGGGATTCTCTGTCTCTGCAGCCCAGTATATTTCTGGTCCTCCTGATTTTGAGCCTCCACACGATGTCACTCCTGACTGAGAACCTATTTGGTGTGAGTATTCTAAAAAAGACCGTTAGGTCATTCAGAACTTGGCAGTTAGAATTTGGACAACCATTTGTTTGGTAAGAGTCGTTCTGCGGCACCTGCTGTTGGTTTTGATGCCTTGGTTTGGTAAGGTAGTTTAATAACGCTTACTGTGGCTTTGGAATTTTGGAATTTGTGTTGGCCAACTTTGGATTTGTACGGGATAGATATATGAATTGCAATTTGTGTAGGAAGGTAATGAGGAGATTTTTCTCTATTTGAATTTGTTTGAACGGCGCAACGTACAAAGAGTACCTTAAGTGCTACTTTGATTATAATACTGCCTATTTTGCACTATGTTTGACATGCCTGTTTCAAGCACACATCCAAGAATTTGTTGCTTTTTGGAGGTACCATAGTGAGATGTGAAGTGAATTAGCCGGCTCCTTTGAGGGAATACCTAAATAGGTTTAGGTATAAAAACATATTTCTTCCTTGGTGACTTATCCCCAGGGAATTAAAATATGACAAAAATACAAACAAGGATCCTTTTCTGCGCATGTTTATAAATGGAGATATGCAGAGCGATTTCTTTGGTGTTCTGCCTGACAAAGCTAGTGAATTTGAGTGTATTTTGGCATCTGTTGGGCTGTTTTTTGCAGTCTTTTGGAATACTATTGAGAAGCGCTTCTTTAAAATATGACTTACAACTAATGTTTACAAATGGTTTGGTTTAGAACAGTCTGTGGGCTGTCCTTCATTTCTATCCTAAGTGTTGATCTGTGGGTTAAATGTGTATTTAAATGTCTATATAGTTTGTGGTTCTCAGATTAGTGATACTTCTGTAAGTAAATAGCGATTGCACTCTTTGTGTGAGGATTGCTAGCCTTAAGCACGCTGTATTATGTTATTCTGAGTGTATGACCCCTTCTGTATATGTCTGGAATGAGCTCAATGTGTGTGTGTGTGTTTTCTTGCTGTCATCAGTCTGTTATGCAAAATGTCATTTAATTAATATTAAATAAATATTTAATAAAAATCCAGAAATGAACCATATGATATGCTAAATAACTGCATGTTACTATTATATTGATAAGAGTAAGAAACTATGCACATGTACAAACTGCTAATGCTTAAAAGATAAAATTAGAATTCACATTCAATAGGAATAAAATAGACCTCAAAAACTACATTGTGTATTTTGTAATAAATAAACAATTAAAAAACATTTTCCTTAGATACATTCTATCAGATATAAACAGGCAAACACATCATCTGAGTAAATTGGATGTTGCTGAATTATACACATTTTAGAACTAGAAATGCTTCAGTTTTAAATATACTGTCACAACAGCTGTGTTTTAACTACCGCTTAGCAGCAGCTGATGTTTTGATTGTAGGCCACGGAGAGACAGGAATGTTGACTCAGCCGGGATTTTGTCACTACAGAAGATGGTGTAAAACCCTGCATTTCAGACTGCTGTTTTAAAAAGTTACAAAAATCAGGTTCTTTATTTTAGATAACAGGAAAACATTTAAAGTAGGGATTTCCTTTTTTAGGGCCTTTTTACATAAGTATATCCGTGGTTCTGATTTTAAATAATGACTGTCCTTTTTAAAAAAGTGGATCAAAATGTTTCATGTTTCAAGTTAGGCTTCTGTGGTCAGGCTTATGAATGAATGTGTCTAAATATGATAGGCAAAGAATTAAGCTTGCTTTACTTGTGTGGAATTATCAAAATATTGGTATTATTATTATTATTATTATTATTATTTTTATTAATTATGAAAAACATATTTAAAAAATAAGTGCTTTTAAATTTGTTTTTTAATATTTATAAAGCTTAATACTCTTACTGTGACCTCCTAGCATTAAAATTACATTTAAGTTGTGTTGTACCGCATAATGAGGATATTTGCATATGAAATATCACTCTGCGCAGGCGTAAAACACTAATTTTTATAAGGGTATAAAAGATATATTTCTGATGCCCAATCTCTAGAATATCTAGAGAACATTTTGAGGATGACTATTATGCAAACAAATTATAGGATATTCAGTTTTAAGTGGCCCAAATATCAAAGTCAAAATTGGGCAAAATTCACTAATTTAAAAGCAAATTGTGCATTCAGAGCAGTTTCAACCTGCCTTAGGCTTCCATAAATGTATACATTTAGGTATAATACAAACAGTGGACTTCTATATTGTTAGACAGTATATTGCACATTGCTTACAATTGAAAATATGTATAAAAAAAGCAGAAGTTATTAAACTGACAAACAGGGGAATGGGTCAGCTTTCTGTCTCTAAAGTGACGTTGAATAGGGAAAGCTGCATGGAAAATTTGCACACAGAATAGGACAGCTGGAAAGAGTTAAAAGTCAGTTCTATATTTAGAAGCCTGGCAGGGCTACCAGAGCAAGGTCTGCTTTGACATGTTGACATCTGACACTTTTTGAAAGACAAGATGGCAGCGCAGGAAAAGAAGGAGGAGTTGTGCTTATTTTTTGTTGGCAAAAGCAAGTTCTTATGCACTCATATGAATATACCACAATACAATTGTATATGTGAGCTTGGCCATATATACAGCACTAATGCTTTTTAATTTGGTGCTTACTAGGGCTGAGCCAATGGGATTCAGTTTGAATTCATTCTCCCTCATGCTTCATTTGTACATTTGCTAAAAGTATTGGGGTTTGGGTATTTATGTTTTTTAGTTCTCCCAAATGTACTATCTACCTCCTATAATGTTGTTTATGCCCAGCTGCTACAAATAGGGGTTGATAGTGTTGAAAGAAGTGTAACCTGTTTCAAGTTTCCTACGGTCAAAATGGGGCAAGGGGGCTAGCTCCTCTACAAATTAAGGCTAGGTAAAATGCATGTTGCTCTCTCCTTTTCTCATTTTATGTTTAGCCTGTCTAAATTGTCTGTGAAATAGCAATACAACATTTAATTGGCTATTCAGTAATACTGTTTTAAACATTGTACATTGTTAGCATTAATAAAATGAATAAAAATACATGTTATGTTAATGCCCATCCCGTTTGATGAAATTATGACAGGATAAGTAGTCTAGATTGTTGTTCCCTTATTTGACCTTTAAGGGGAACTAGATATGGGTAGTTTTTGTTCCAAAAGTCATAGGTGATAATACCATTATTGTATGTTATTCCATGCTACATAGTTTGTAAGGGCATTGCTAGTTTTTTATTAGTTATTCTGTGTAAATAAACTGATAGTTCTTATTAGAGCTGATGTTGCATAATTTGGATCATGAAAAGTAGAACGCAGGAAAGATGCCAATGTGATCCTTAGCAGAAATGTTTTGAAGGAAATGTTGTTTTATAAATAAGAAACCCTGTTAAATTAGCCGTTTTAGATTTTCCTGCTGCTCCTATAACATGAGAGCATGGTCCTAAGCATACAATGTAGGTGCTTGTATTAAGAAGAATCATTTTAGAAGTGTCTGCAGTCCTGTACAAGTAATGTAAAATGTATGAGTAAAAGTGTAGAAGATTTCCTTCTTTTGAAGGTTTTCAGATTGGTACACAGGAATACACCAATGTCAGGATTTAAGGTATGTCTGTGTTGTTTTTCTCTTTTCCTCACAATTTAAGAAATAAATACAGACTTCCTTGGCTGCTTGGCATTGGGTGATGTATTAATCTTGTCAGTTCACCAAAGAGTTCCTTTTATACTTGTCAATAGGTCCAGGCTGTTGTTTTTTTTTACTCTTTCATAGATAGATGAAAGTGGTTATTGGGTGCCTTGCTAATATATGGGGCATCCCAAGACTAGGAAGTATTCTGACACTATCCTCTCTGTTGATAGACTGTTTCTGTGCCTTGTCTAAAGACCTTTTGTTCTGTCCACTAATAGATATTTGCTGCTTTACAGCCATTGCCAGACGGGCCCGGACATCAGATTCAGCCTGGGGAGTCAGCATCAGCACCAGTCCAGCTTAAAGCCAAAGTGAAGGTATCCAGCACAGGCATTGCTGCCAACTAGGACCACCTCAGTGAAGGCGGAAGCCCTGTAATCAAGTGTGTACCCCTGCCACTGTCTTGGGTGAAAGACGGGGTCACAAATCAGAAAGGAGAAATATTTGATGCCCAGCTGAGAGTCACGGACCGACCAGAATGGCGAGGAGGCTTTGCTTGAAGTGACCCCTTTTGAAACAGGGGTTGCTTCAGAGATCCTAGCATCAGGCCTCTGAATCCTGGTCCCAAAGTGAATGCAAGTTTGCACCTTTGTTTGTTGGTCAAGAGATACCTGAGCACACTGGATGCAATGTGTGGCCCCAACGAATGAGCAGTGCGCCAGCAGAGCAATACAGGAGGTAGGGAAGGACTTGAGATTAGGGTACAGGTGCTGTGTCTCTGGTGCCTGTTAGATTGAAGTGAAGAATACTGGTGCACTGCCTGAGACACTGGACAGGATTGCTGAAAGGATTTGCCTGGTGGGTGACTGCCCTATCCTGAAAGATGGGACTTTTTCCTTGAAACTGGGCTGTGATTCTTGAGTTGCGAGTTGTGCAGCTCCACCGTGGAAACAACAAGAACTTGCCTTGTAGGCTCAAACGGACACAGGGAGAAGACTCCCCTCTGGTTTGGTTATACAGTGGCTTCAATTTCCCCAAGGACTTTTTTTGTCAATAATTTACCCCTTTGGATGTCCTTTTTTTGAGGAGGAGGAGCCCTTTGCAGCTCTTCTTCCTAATTCCTATGGCCCTGTGTGGTCCTCCTGGTCCCAGATATGATTGATGTTATAGCCCTCATAAAAGGAAAATGTAACAGTCAATTGGAAAATGTTTTTATTAGATATGTGCTGTTGGCTATTCTGAAATTAAAATAAATAGTCACTGAAATGCATAGGAGCCCTGAAAATGTTTACTAGATAATTTTAGGATTTGCTTTTGCTTAGTACTAGAAAAATTATAATTCTATTTGTAATAGTGGTCTTTACTTTCTCCTGCTATCTGAATGGTAATTATGACCTAATGCTTCGTTCCCTTTGTATTCGTGCTTATACTTTATATATACCCACTTAATGAAATGTTTAGAATGGAAAATGCCCATCTAGTAATGAATTTGGATATTGATAAATTTATGAAAATTAAATTGGAAATATTTTCTTTATTCCTACTGGATCATGGGAATGTCTTTAGCTCATGCTAAAAGGACTATCTGTTAAATATTGCAGGGTTTTGTTAGCATGAGCTGAAAGCCATTTTGTATTTCTGGCAGCCATCTTGTTTGTCATGTGCTGCCACATGCTCACTATGTGCTCTGTCCACCCTCAGTGTTGACTGCTCTTGTAATCTGCCTAGAAACAAACTATATTGGTGGTTGGGAGGCAAGATGACGTCCGGCTAGCTCCACTGCATTGATGCTCCGCTGAGCATCCCCGGACTGAATTACAATTATCCACCAACTATCTACCAAAAATCTTGTTTATGAAGCTCTGATACGCACTGATGAAAAGGAAACTATATGGATAGGCATGCTGAACGTACAACAAGAGAAAGTGTGTTCGTTGTTCTTACCTGCTCTCTCCAGCTGGACTGCAGTCTCCCGCGGCTGCTGCTGCCTCATCACAACGATCTCGGCCGGGCTCTGACCTCATGGATGCTAGCAGGTCTGAACAAGCCCCTCACAGGCCAGCTGAGTAGAGGATTACATCGATGTCAGCGGAAGGTGTGGGCTGACACCGAGGTCGAAGCTGACAGGCTCTTTACACCGGCAAAGCGAAGGACTGGTGCATGGCTCTCCCGCAAAACACGGGGAAAGTCCGGGAAAAGTAGAAACTGCCAGGCCCAGAGTCTGCTCTACGGGACCAACGCCGAACATGTCCGGTAAAGGGGGCCAAGTAGTTAATCCCAAAATCTCAATTAACAATGCAAACTCTAGTGTACAACAGGGCTCAACCTCGGTGCTTCTCCGGCAGAGGAAGCCTGATGCACTCAGACAGGATGCCTTAAAGCAAGAGGTACAGGTGGCCAAGGGTAAAGCAGGCAGTGATGAAGCGCTAAAGAAGGACACAGCAGCAGCTAGAACCCCTGGCGAAAATACATTGGCCTCTATTTCAACTTCCTTAAAAAAACACCTTGGGATGCCTGCCTTTAATCTGCTAGCTTTGAGGCTATGAGTGGCTAGGTGGTCTCTATACAAGGCAGGATAAACTGGCTGAAGGGGCAGCGAGCAGCATATCACAAGCCACAGCAGAGCCGACTCCACAGGGTATCAATACGGCCACAGCTACATACCCCGATACACCTGCAAACCCTCTGTCTTCTAGCAGCCAGGAGCCTCTTATCACCACCCCATTGCACCTTTCCCCCCCTCATGCACTTCCTCAAGAGCGGAAAGAGCGGACCCCTTGCAACTGTCCAATGCTACAGGGAAAGAGCCACAAGGAGACTTAATGAGTACACCAGATAACATTGACCTTTACTACTCCCTCACTGACAACTCCGTAATGTCGGATGTAAGCATATCCTTATCCAGTGAGGAGGAGGGGGCGGAAACTGGTATAAAAGCTCTAACTCTGGTCAGCAGGAGCAGAATTCTTCTTCTTAAAAACCATTTAAAAAAAAGGGACAGAGTAAGCCACAGAAAAGAACCGGACTCCTCCAACGAAGATACTATTCCCGAGCTGAAATGGGATTATAGCGGAACTCCTCCTCTTATGGTACACTCTAATTCTGCTGATTTCTCTGGGTGGAACCAGACTATCATTAATGCTAACATTGAATCAGAGAACCTGCCCTGGCTGACATCTTGGGGTCTATCAAAAATTTTCAAGCTGAAGCTAAAGAAGACAGCCGCAGGTCCCGAATGGCAGCAAAAAACTTCAAGGGGCAGTGAGGAAGGTGGGCAGAACTTGTTCCAAGAGATTGTAGATCGGATGGCTGCAGTTGAGGAAAGGACTGAACAACTCGAGAAGGATGTTACATCACTTCAGGCTAAGTCTGATGAACATGAAGAAGCCGTCAAAGACATCATGTGGAACCTGGAAGAGCAAGAAAGTCGCCAACGGCGCAATAATCTCTGCTTCCTCGGAATACCCGAGGGCATTGAAAAGGATGATGCAAGGAAGTACATGATCGCCCTCCTCAAAAATGCATTCCCGGTACTTCAATCTTGGGACTGGGAGAAAGAGGTTCAAAAGGCTCATAGGTTCCCCCTCATGATTAAAAACCATAAAACAGCATCTCAATAACATCCTAGAGCCATGCTTCTGCTTTTCGGAAACTTCTTACTCCAACAGGCTCTCTATGATTTATCCCGACCTACCAATAAAAGGACCTTTGATGGTGTAACCTTTTTTACCAGGTCAGACTTTGCACTTGCAACAGTCGAGAGGAGGTGGCGATTGAGACAATTATTTGACCCCTTCCTAAAAATAGGAGCTACGGTTTTTCTTCATAATCCAGCGAGATTAAAAATTGTTTATCAAGGTCGTACCCGCAGCTTCATCTCTGAGATTCAAGCAAAAAGCTACTTAGACAAAATCTCAGGGCATAAATAATGCAAAAAAATACAGTAAAAATCCCAGAACACAGATAATGCAAGAAATGCAAGTAGCTTGAGTAATGTATCACACAGATTATTAAAAACTGTGGTATATTTTTCTGACTGCAACTCTGCGGGGTATATTTTGCTGACTGCGATTTCTGGGGTTGGTTTTCTTTTTCATCACTTTGATTTTCTTTCTTTTCTTTCTTATGTTCAGTACTGGCTATCCCTACTCTTTTAAGGGGGTAGGTGGAGTCATTAAAAGAGCTTACTTACTTCTTACGTAGGGTTTTGTAATGTTGTAATGCTAGTACGTTTAAGATTCAATGATTCCAGTTAGTTATGAGATTGCATGTAAAAAGAGCGGTCTTCCTTGTTGATGCATTGGCTGTACCTCTAGTATAGCGTGTCAGAAATTTCCTTACTAGATAGCTCTATTTATATTTTTCTTTTTTGGGGTGTTCTCGGTGGGCTCCCTGGGTTTGTTCGGTGGATGTCACATCCCTGGCTCACTCGGGGTCAGGTAACCTTCATTGGTGGTGGTGGGTAGGGGGGGAAATGGGGTTGGGGGGACTAGCAGGAAGGTCAGACAGGATTATTAAAATTCACAGGGAAAAAGGAAGCTATAAGGAGGTAGCTAACACCTTGACTATGGCGGAATACTTTTTTAGGATGCTTTGTATAATTGAATGGGGACATTAAAGATTATGTCACTTAACATCTGCGGCTCAAATGATATTAAAAAGAGACAAGCCGTTGCGGTAGGGTTACAAACAGCAGGTGCCAATATAGTGTGTATGCAAGAAACTCATATCGAAGGATCACAATCACATCTTTTAAAGTCACTGGGGTACAAAATGGTCTGTGCTACCTCACAAGGAACATGGGTCAGGGGGTGGCAATATTAGCTAGAGGCGGAGAATTTAGCTTCCACCGGTGTAAAACAGATACATTCGGCAGATGGGAAATTGCAGAATGCCAGGTCAAACAATCGCAACTAGTTACCATCTGCTCAATTTATGGGAGCAAATGTGATAATCCTACAGTGATCAATGAAGTCTCCAACGAACTCACACATTGGCCATTACCATTGCTTATCTGTGGGGATTTTAATATCAATCTGCCCTCCGATTGGTCAATGAGAGATAACTGGCAGTACCACGGTCGGAAACCTAAAGTCATTAAAAGACTTAAAATACCTATGTCAGATGCACGGACTCCTGGATGGGTGGCAAATTTCCAATCATAATGATCCAGGCTACACTTTCTATTCAAACCCATATCGTATACATGTTAGGCTTGACTATTTTTTATTTTCACAAGCATTAAGATCTATACCACAGATAGAAAAAATACCCCGCGTTCTCTCTGATCACAACCCCTTGTTATGTACTTTAGGGTTAACACAAATGGGCCAGAAACCAAGAAACTGGACCTTTGAGAAATCCTTGCTCCTTGAAGATGATTACTGCAATCACATGCAACTATGGATTTCCAACTTCTTAGAGGACAATGTGGGGAGCACTACGATAGAAACTGTGTGGGATGCTCTAAAAGCGGGGATCCGCAGGGAAACTATACAATACTCAATGAGGGTTAATAAATTGACTATAGACTCTCATAGGGTACTATTGGAAAATTTGAAAGGGTCCAAAGAAGAACTTATTAGGGCAACTCGAGATTCTCTAACGATGGAAGAATTGACCAAAATTCAATATCAGGTGGCAATTAATAAAGCTGCTATTATGAACACATTTACCACCAAAGCGGTTAAAAAAGCAACCACTCACAGTGAGAAGGTCTACGAAGTGAGCAAATTAGTTGGCCATCAATTGGCTATACGTATGAGGCAACAAACATCACAGAACCTCATACGCGAAATATTGGACCCAGTGGAAGGCTTGGTATCAGATTGTGGTAAGATTAGAGAAGAATTTTGGCGCTTTTATAGCACCTAACACTCTGAAGAAGGAGGGGCTGACGTAGAAAGAATGAGCAATATTTGGATCAAGATGCACCTAATAGACTTAGCGAAGAAGATCGAGATTCTTTAGAGGAGATCCCAAACCTGGAGGACATTCTAAAGATAGTTAAAGATCTACCTAGTAGAAAAGCAACAGGTCTGGATCGTATCCCCTTAGAATTTTAGGTAACCTTTTTAGACCAACTTAAAGATATTCTGCTAGATCTATGTTTGTATATATTTTGAGGGGGACAACCTCCAAGCTCATGGTCAAGGGCCAAAATAGGATGTACGGCTGAATAGCGGTGTACTTTTTCTACAAATAAAGGTTTTCCAAAAAAAAAAAAAAAAAAAAAAAAAAAATATATAAACCTCCAGATCAGATGGGCTCCTATCGCCCCATTACCCTAATAAACGTAGACTCCAAAATATACTCCAAATTAATTGCAAACCGCATTTCACCAATAATTCACAAAGTCGTGTCAAAATGTCAGCATGGCTCTGTGCCTGGAAGAGGAACTACAGATCATATTCATCGAGGTATCAGACAATTAGATAGTACCGAAGTGGCAGGAGACCCAATGGCGCTAATTCTTCTAGATGCCGAAAAGGCCTTTGATGTGGCCTGCAATGTCTCGAGTGGGATTTAAACAGGGATTTATCCAAGCGGTTCAAAAACTATACATTGATCCTAAAGCTGTGGTTATGGTTAACGGCAATCTCTCTAAAGAACTAATAATATCAAGGGGAAATCGACAGGGATGCCCATGCTCCCCTTTGCAGTTTGCAATTTACATTGACCATTTTATCCGTAGCTTGGAATCCAATGAAGGCATTATTCCCATCTTGACCGAAGGATTTCTGACCAAGACCCTGGCATATGCCGACGACATTGCCATAGTCACATCTGATCTTACTACAGTCTTACCTATCATCGAAACAGAGGCTAAAGACTTTGGCAATGTCGCCGGCTAAGCACTCAACCAGAGTAAAACCCAAGTGGTCCTGAATAGTAAATGCACTATGATAGACCCTCGTGTGGCAGAAAAAGCGACCTACCTGGGGGTGTGTATCACATCTAAGCTCGATAATCTGGTTGACTTAAATATGAAGCCTATGTTGGATAAAATGCAAAAAGATCTTCGCCGCATGGGTAACTTACATCTATCTTTGATTGGTCGGGCAAACGCATTAAAAATGGTTTATTTTCCTAAGCTCCTTTATATGTTCAGAGCAATTTATTTAGAAATATCAGAGCATTGGTTTAAATTGATGGAACATACCTTTACTAGCTTTATGTGGGCATACTCACAACCCCGACGAGCCTACAAATTCTTGACTCTCCCCAAATAAAAAGGAGGTCTGGCCCTCCCTAACCTTAAGGCATACTACTGGGCATCGATGCTACTGTACAATCACAAACTTTTTTTATTAGATTGTACTGAAACAACATCGGAGGAGGACCAACCTTCAATTCATCAGCTAGTACTGGGTAACAAGAGTAGTGGCTATCTATGGTGATTTCTTTATGATAGTTATCATAAAAAAGTCCGCCTGAAAACCCTGTTGGGGGGATTTAAAGCATGGAAATCTGTGAGGAAACTGCTGGGTATAGGACGACTCTCATACTATTCAACAACCCTGCCATTCCTGACATTTTTAGAGGTGCCTGTATCGACAGATGGACTACAGCGGGAATTACACATATTGGATGTCTTTTTTTTAACGAAGGGTTATATTCTTTCGAAGCCTTAAGAGAGAAATATCGACCGGATTGGAGAGATTTTTTTAGATATCTCCAAATTAAAGATTTTTTATTGCAATGGATTAGGGGAAATATCCCATTTGATAAACTAATCACAGCCGAAACACTAAAAAAGTCCCAAAAATGTACTATTGGGGGGATGTACTCACTCTTATTATCTCACTTTCCGGATAACCTTGAAAAAACTGCCCAGAAGTGGCAGGAAAAAATAGCTATTACTACAGAAGAGCTTAATTATGCTTATGGTTTATCCCGATATATTCTCATGTCAACAAAACTGCAAAGTCAGTTCTACAAAAACTTGATTTTTTTATGTGTTATTCTCCAGACAGAATAGCTAAATGGGGGAGTAGGAGGAGGACTTGTTGTTTTAGATGTATGATTCCTAATGCTGATTGCATGCACATCTTTTCTTCCTGTATAACCTTAAACTCCCTAAAACTAAGCATCGAGAGGTTCTTAACAGCGGTTTTAAAAACTGAAATAGCTCTCTCTAATGAAGTGGTTATGCTAGGGGCAACAAATCTTAATTGATCCTTGCCAGGGCCATGAATTAGTTTTTATCGCAATGGCTGTCTTAAGAATCTGTTTTGCCTGTGCCTGGCTAGACCCCAACCCCCCATCATTTCAACAACGGTTTTCTAGACTACTAGCCATATTTAACCTAGAAATGGCTATATACTAAAGAAAAGGTAGGAAGCGGAGGGCCAGGGGGCTTAAAATCTGGAAACCTTTAAATTGAATGGTCCCAATCCCAAGGTAATTCCCTGTAGCATGATGATGTATCAATCAGATTGATTTAAAATTGTTAATATTAATCTGTAACACTTGTGAATAACCTTTAGACTATAAATCATCAAATTATGTTTGTGGTCCCTTAAAAAAGGGAAAATGTGTAATTAATTTATCAATGTATTACTGTATGAATTACTAATCCAGTATTAATCCCTTTATTTGTGTATTCAAATGTCTCTGTTTGTTTTGATTTTCTGCTTGTCTGACCAGGGGGGGGGAGGGGGGTGAGGGAGAGGGGTTGCTTTGTTGTAAATATAAAATCCAATAAAGATATTTAAAAAAAAGAAACAAACTATATTTAGCATCTTCCACCTTCGCACATGCTCAGAAGGGCCTAGCTAGTAGAATGCACCTGCTTCTCTTGTATAACTGTCAGGCTATTTTTGCTGCTGTATGGAGAACTAACTCTCCTCCCACTTTTTTGAGTAAGCAGATCTTGCATGCCCATCTTAGGCATTTTGCATGCTTACATGAGCAAGGACTGCTCCTTGGTCTTATGCTGACTATGTAACCCTAAGCATATATAAGGCCCCTATTTTCTGGACTTTTCGGACTACCTCATTTAGTTGCTAAGGCTTGTGAGTGACATAGTCTCCCTAATCTGATGTGAATAAATGCATTATTTTTATATTTCAGCTTCTGTGCCAATTTCTTCATTGTTGATTTAAAACGACCAAGTATCAGTGGGACCCCTGAGAAGGTTTCTATGTTCTACAGGTGGGTGTGCTTGCCAGCACCTGAAAGTCTGCATCATACAGAAACCTTCTAAGGCTTGTGAAGCATCAAGAAAAAACAAAGTAATCTCCCTTGGAGAGATGGAGTCACTCCCCTACATCCATAGGCACCTCAAACTGCTGATCGGTCTGCTGATCCTAAGCTTCTGCAGGCTTCGAAGAGTTGAACAACACAGGTGGTAGTTATGCACGTTTTCCAAGGCCTGAGCTACCCTCTCACCAAGTCTGAGGTCAGAATCCCTTGTGGGGCTGCATATGATTGTTGGCAATTCTGCAACAAGTGCATTGGGCTCCAAGTAGAGTAAACCTCTGGCAACTTTTTCCACCAAGATATTCACCCACATCGCCCCGTTGGCAGTGTGGCATGCTCTTTTCGGTGAGCTGCTCGAGGTCCACTCGCAATTCCTGTGCCTCTGGCCTCTGGGACCAATTGAGGGTTATCTTTGTTTTCCTTGGGCTCCCCTGAATGCTTGATCCCTGCCCTGACTCCCATGCTTGTGGTGAATCTCCTGGACCTTGCTGGTCCTAACCGTGCACCTTCTTGCTTTCCTGCATGGTTTACCTTTGCCAAGGCTTGTTGGTGCTCCCGCCGGACACCAACCGCTCAAGACTCTACATCCTTCGTGGGGCAGCTTGTATTCGGGGCCTGGTTGTCCTCAGCATCGCCTGGTCCTCGCAGCTGCAGAGTTAATGTCACTGTCATCCTTCCTGAAGCACCCAGCATTGGAGGGTATCCATCTTCCAAGTCTCCTGGTCACTCCCACATGACATAGACAGTGTCCCCTCTGCTTTCAGGTATTCCTCTTCAAGAATCCACATTTGGATTCCTACAGACACTTTCTCCTCTTCCAGCAGCGACCCTTCCCTGAAGTCCTCCATTTGGTTTGAATGCAGTTTCCGACGCCACTTCACATCTATGCACCCAGCTTCCCTGGAATAGGTAACCTGGGAACCACGGTATCCACAAGTAGGGTGGCTCTCCAACCTTCTGTCTTCTACAGGGTTTCTACAGGGTCCCTAATCTTTAAAAATCGAACTGTGATTTCGATTATACTCTGGTAAAACAAGCTGCTTTACACTCCTTCAAGACTAAGCCTGAAAGCTGCTCTCCACCGCTACCACTTGGATAGCTTTCTGAGGGGGATATTCTATAGAACGTGTGACAATTACTGCGAAAGTAGCTTAAAGTAACTCTTCATATTGCAGTCTATCACGGGAAAAAAACGATGTGTTAACTTAATATTCACAACACGGAGGTACTGTGCGATAGGTCCACAACAACGCGTCAAATGTCTGCGATGAAAACAATGCAGCGGCGCCGGTAAAATGCAAAACACCAATGCAAAAAAAGTTGCGATGAGGCCAATCGCGATACAAAAAGCAGCGAAAACTGGTGACAAGCGTGTAAATTCCACGTGTCAGGCGGGAAAATGCACTATAAAAGCAGCATAAAGAAGACACCAAAAACAATTCAAACTGCGTAGCACCATGGATGCACAGGGACCTAGTGCAGAGGCCAACGCAAACCCCACAAGTCCCACAGACCACCAGCAAGAAACCTCGGGTTGGGGAAGGCCAAGAAGACAGGGTGCAGTCCACAGGAAAACCAGATCAGCGTCACGGAGGTGACAGTACACTACCATCAACTGACTCACAATTAGACTAACATGAATGCAGTCGGAGTGTCGAATAGGTCTAGAGGCGCTGGCATGATGTGAAAAGCCACACCAAGCACAAACCCGCTGCCAACAGGAAAGCAGCAACAGCCACAGGAGGAAGGAGTCCTGCACCACAGGAGGAGCTGGAAGAAATGGAGGCCCCAGTCATTAGTCTGGAGATGGTACAAGCAGGTACGAGTACGGACACACCTCAATAGGACCTGGCATAATATCAACAAGGTGAATAACAACTAGGGACTGGGGGAACAGGGGAGATGGGCACAATGACACACATGCACAACGATATGTAGCACACCGCACACCCACAATGACCCAGGATCATGTCCCTGATCCCCGTGGCACACTGCAGCACACACACATAGCAATCACAGCGCATCCCCGACAATGTGGTACCGAGTGCAACACTGACACAACAGGGGACACAACTGGGTCTGGTCATGTGCAGAAACAGGCCAATCACATCTAACAGAGAAGGAAACTGTGAGATTCATATGTACGTGTACAACCTCATATCCGTCACGTAGTCCAAATGTCCACTGTCCCGCATCGAATTTCCAGGACCGCCCAACCAATCACAATGTACATTGTCATGCCGTCTGCATGTCAACAAGAACAATGCATCAACATACATGTCAACACAATTCAAATTACAGAGGGACAAACAACACCTCCAGCAGAGCAGACAGGACAACTCATCGGTGATGCTGGAGAAGACCACCTCACCTCCAACACTGATACCCTACCAGAGCTCATGGACTTCCCAGGCATCCCACCACCAGGGCCAGGGCAGCCAAGCTACTTAGAGGAGAACCCAGGCCCTGCACAGACCACATCACATTCAGAAGCCAGGTGTCAGAATGCCAAAAGGAGGTGGCCGAACAGGTGCGGGCGGGGTCAGAGCTCATGGAAGCTGAACCACATCACATACAGGGTGTCTAAGTCCCATCAAGGACTACCTACACCCCACAAGCAGCCTCACACTGCGACAGAGACACATGCATTTGTACATTTTCTGTACTGAACCACGCCCAGAGCCCCGGAATCACCATCCACACACCCACCCTGGACCTCCGTATGACAGCCCAGTACACTCCTCTTACATATTGAGTGACTGACGACAAAGCTACATGTCGAAGGTCGTACCCGCTGCCAGCGGGGGCATGGTTGCGTCCGCTGTACACAGCACAATTTCATGTTGTAGGCCCCGGGACCCTCATGCATACATTATGAGCACACGAACACACTCAGATAGTTGGTGGGACTGGCTACGGTACGTTCACCCGCCCCCTTTATTGGCAGGGTCACATGTACCGTGACGCCTGTGCTGTATGTGTGTGGGGTGAGTCTAAGCCAGCCCTCATGGAGTTGTTGGTGCTGGCAACAAATACATCAGTGAACACTATTAAAATGGAAGCAGAAAACACCAGCAATACAGAGACAACAGCAGAGCATCATAGTGGTAGCCTGAGCTAGTACAGAGTTCACCCAATGAGCAAACAGAAGTGTCCATGAGTTGCAGTGTACTGAGGTTGGGGCGCTATAGCTGAGCGCACTCATGTGAAGAAAATGTCTAGGATTGTGTCCCATCGGGATATTCCTGATGCAGTTGCAGTGCACCTGCATCATCTTCCTCATCATCGTCCCAGGTCTTCAACACTGCCTGAGGTGACATTGCTGCGTGAGCTCTCCACAGCACATAAGCAAAACAGAAATGGACGATGACTCGTGGTGCACTGAGTTAGTGGCACCTGGAGTGCTGAGCTGGGTATCAGGCAGATGATGGCATCCCCAACAGGTGTGAGCAACTCCATTAGTCTGCCAGTATGACCGCTTTGACTCTGGCAATTGGCGTCTGGAGGTGGTTCTGGTGGAGGTGGTGTGTGCCTCCTGCGGTGATGCGACGTCCGGGCCAGTCAGGACTCAATTTGATGTGTAAGCCCTGGTGGACCACAGTTGAGACCGGAGGCAGTGGACAACGCTGGGCCACAGACACATGGCGCTGATGACCCAAGGCCATCGTCTTAGAGGCCATACAATATCTCAAAAGACAGGGACCCTGACTTGAGCTGCACAGAGTTAGTGGCGCCGGATGCACAGCGGCCGGCACAGGCCCCCCGCCATGGGACGGTGCCTTGGGGTGTACTGAGGCAGGGCTACACTGACTCAGCAGGTCCTCGTGGAGGCCCAAGGGGAATGTGGCAGAGGGCTGCGGGAGACAATGGAGGGTGTCCTCCAGGGCCTGATGCAGAAGGCATAAGCCCTCGGGAAGTAGCAAATGGAGGAGTGGAATACTAGAGCCTCGTTTTTACCACCAATTTTGTATCAGCCAGATGAGATGAAGACAGCCCCCAGTTCATAGACTCAGACGCCACCGAAGTTCTACAGGAGAGTGCCCATGAATGTCGGGGAACAGACTTAGTGGCACAGGGGCTCATAGGGGATGCAGTCTGTGGTGATGCCAGTACAATGATATAAACTCTACCATTGAAAATCAAGACTCAGTTCAACATGTGGGTCCTACCCGAGCACTGTGTGGCCCGAGGTCAGTAGTCCGCGTGGGCCCACAGACACGTGTGGTTGGAATGATATACACAGATTTGGTGGCACCACATCAAAGGGAGTATAGTGACTTCAACTCAGACATAAACATCGTCCTCTACCATAGTGTAATCAAGACTCAGTTCCAAATGTGTGACCTACTAGTCCGGTGTGTATGCCGGTAGAGTACGTCAACAAGAAAGGAGTACTGCGGGCCTGTGTCGCAAAGGCCTTAATGGTCTTAGGAGGCTGCCAAGGTTGTGGCCCTTGGGCTTGGAGCTTGCACCAGCATGTGGTGGGTTCTCTCAACACACGCCGGTGTCGGCAGGTGAGCATTTAGGCCTGTGTGCACAGGAGAGAACAAGATGGGTTCGGGGACCAACGGCCCGGGGTGCAGCAGGCACACAGGATCACAGGCAACACCACTCCTGGCGACGGCCTCGTGGCAGGGTAAGAGGTGCTGCCCTGCAAGAGATGTTGGGCATTCCAGAAATGGACCACGCCCAGAGTTATGTGCCTTTTATTCACACCCCTATGCTGGCCTGGAGTACACCGGGCCAGCCTACTCCGCTCACGCCTACAGGGGGGACGTAACATGCTACATTTCCATGCGCTTCCCCACTACACTCCAAAAACCAGCAAAGTGTGTCGACAAGGATATGTGTGTGGTCTGCATACTGCAGTCTGGCCAGCACATCCACGCCACACTTAGCATTGTGTACATTCTCATTCATGGGTCACTTGCCTCCTTTGCACATGCCTGGTCCCCACCTCTTCCTACATTCTGCTATCGTGTGGCTGAGGTGCCATGCCGTTGATGGCTTATGTGCATGGCTGGACCAGTTCCCACAGTAAGTTGTACTATCATGTCTGGTGGGTGGGCATGTTGTTTGGCATGTTGTATGTGAGATTTTAATGTGTGTATTCCAAGTGGTGTGTGTTGCATGATTGTGGAGTTGAGGTGGGTGGTGTGTTCATTTGGTACTTGCCAATGAGCAGTGCTTTTTTGTAGGTGCCATCCTGGTAGCTCTTGTTGATAATGGACTGTCGGTAGATGTAAGAATCATGCACACTGCCTGGGTGGTTGTGGCTGTGAAACTCCTCTGACTCTGGCGGTTGTTCATTAGAGGGTACCAGTGATCCACACATGATGCACGGCCAGCAGCTTTGTCTGAGATGGTATGTTTGTTGCCTGCTGTGTTGGTACCGTCAGCCTGTAGGCAATGATTTTCAGGATGCGGAGGATTGTTGTTCCTTTGAGCCTGTGGTGGGCAATTGCATTCCCTGGTGTTGGGTCTGTGAGGTTGATGCATTTTCTGAGGGTCGCTTGCTTTGTCTGCGCTGCTTCAGTGTTGGTCCGAGGGGAGGTGGGGATCCGGGGTGGAGTGTGGTCCTGGGGGTGGTGGCGGTGGGTGTTTTGGCCCTCTTGGGTGTCTGGTCTGCGTGCTCAGTAGCTCCATGGCATCTGTTGACCTTCAGGTGTGGCTCTGGCCTTGGCTCCCTTTTCTGGTGGAGGCTGTGGTCTGATAATTACACCAGGTCAGAGCAGGTGTTAATTTCATGCAGCTAACGCGCCTCATTGCATGTTTTGTGATCCTATCGCCTGTCTGGCTGGTCGTTGAGAATGTTGCAGAGTGGTGTTGTTGTGGCTTTTGCATGGGAACGCCAACTCTGAAACTCATTAACAATAATGGCGGGGGTCATCTGTGCTGATGTTTTTTGTGACTGCTATCGCAGGGAAACTGGTGATATGACCTGTTAACACCAGCTTGTAAATTGGGAGATACGTTTATCGCGACTTTGGCTGTGATAAAGTGCTGATAACTCACTGATAGCTCCTTGAGAATATGCCCCTAAGATTGTCTGAGACCTCTTCAATCATCATAATGGTTGTCTGAACTGGTGCAAGGTGCCCACTTACATTAGTGGACATCATATACCAGGCCAGCCTCCCACACCGAGTGTAGACATATTACTGTTGTTTAAGTGCAGATGGGAAGGCCCATTTCCACTCAAATTTTTGTGAACTACACAGAGAAATTTAACCATGGCCTGTTTTTTTTATGGGCAACCAGTGGAGGGATCTGAGACTAGGCTCTGAGGGTGAGACGGGTGGAAAATTAATAATTAGCCATGTTGTGTTGTTTTGAACCACCTGGAGTTTGGAAGACAGTGCTTCATTTGCGGCTACCATTAGTGCATTAACATAGTCCAGGTGGGTAATTAGGAGGGCCTGGACTAGGGATTTTCTCGTCTGCAGTGGCAACCACTGGGAGAACTTTTTCAAATCAGGTGTTTCAAATCAAATCAGGTGTTTGTTAAGCACGACTACTCACTTATAAGGGTCTCAAGGCGCTGTGTGGTGGGGGGGATAAGTTTGCAGGTTCCAGTCCATCAAGGTGGGGGTCTGTCGAAGAGCCAGGTTGTGAGGTTTCTTGCGGAGATGGGGAGCGATGTTATCTGTCTGAGGTGGAGCAGAAGGTCGTTCCAGGCTCTGGCCGTGCAGAAGGAGAAGGAGTGGCCTCCCGATCTGGTCTTTCTGGTGCGGGGGACCACGGCATAGGAGAGCTGGGCTGATCGTAGGGTCCTTTGGGTTGCGTGGAATTTATGTCGGCTGTTCAGATATGCTGGTCCGGTGTCGTGGAGGAATTGTGAGCGTGGGTTAGCATCTTGAAGGTGACTCTAGCTTTGATGAGGAGCTAGTGGAGTGTGCGCAGGTGCTGGGAGATGTGGCAGTGTCTTTGCAGGTTGAGTACTAGTCTTGCGGCTGCGTTTTAGATATTCTGTAGCTTGCGCGTGAGGTTTTTGTTTATTTTAGCATAGAGTGTGTTGCTGTAGTTGAACCTGCTGGTGACCAGGGCATGAGTGACGGTCTTTCTGTGTTCGAGGGTGATCCATTTGAAGGTCTTAAGTAGGAGGCGGAGAGTGTGGAAGCAGGAGGACGAGACAGAGTTGATCTGGTGGTCCATTTTGAGCTCTGAGTTCAGGATGATTCCCAGGTTGCGTGGGTGTTCCGTGGGGGTTGGCAGGCTACAGAGGGCGGGGGGCCACCGGGTGTCACTCCAGGCGTCTGGGTTTGGGCCCATGATGAGTACTTCAGTTTTGTTGGTGTTAAGCTGTAGGCAGCTCTTTTTCATCCATTTGGCAACGGCTTGCATGCCTTCTCAAAAGTTGGGTCTGGCGGCTTTGGGTTCGTTGGATAGGGAGAGGATAAGTTGGGTGTCATCTGCATATGACACAATGTTGAGTCCGTAGTTTCTCCTTTGTCCAGTAAGGTACGGATGTCATCTGTTGTAGCGAGGAGGGCAGTTTCTGTACTGTGTTTTTTTCTGAATCCGGATTGGGAGGAGTCAAGAATGTTGTGCTCTTCGATGAAAGTGGCGAGTTGGCTGTTGATGGCTTTCTCAAAGACTTTCGCTGAGAACGGAAGCAGGGAGATGCGTCTGTAGGTTTTATGGTTGTATGGTCCGCTGAGGGTTTCTTCAGGGGTGTTGATCTCAGTGTGTTTCCAGTCATTAGGGAATGAGGCTGTTGCCAGAGAGCGGTTGATGGTGTGGGAGAGCATGGGTGCGATGGTGTCGGTGTTTTTTTTTTAGAATGTGGGGGGCCAGGGGTTTGTGGCAGCCGCTGAGTGGATTGACTTCATCATCTTCAATGTGTCTTCAGTGGTGAGGGCTGTCCAGTTGTTGGTCGCTGGCTTCAGGGTGTCGGGGGGGTTGGTGAGGATTCAGTGTGCTGGTTGTCTTCATCGAAGTTGTCGTAGATACTCTTGATTTTGTGGTGGAAAAAGATGCTGAGTTTGTCGCAGAGGTCTTGTGAGGGAGGAATGTTGGTGAACTCGCTGGTGGGTTTGGACAACTCCTTGATGATGTTGAAGAGTTCTTTGCTGTTGTGTGCATGAGTGGACATTCTGTTTTCAATCGCTTTTTTCCTCGTTTTTTTGATGAATTGGTGCTTGGAGTTGGTGGCGGCTCTGAAGTTGTTGTGGGCTTCTGTGGATATGGTGTTCCTCCAGGCCTTTTCGAGGCGGCGGCAAGTGAATCTGGACTCTCGAAGTTCGGTCTTAAACCTTCTAGCTTTCTTGGCATGGGAGTTTTTGTTTTTCTTGAGGGGGGCTATGGTGTTGGTGCTGTCGGAGATCCATCTGTGCAGGGTTTGGGCTGTAGTTTTTGCTTCATCGTTTTTCATGATGTTTGGGGTGGAGTTGCTGAGTGATGAGGTTAGCTGGATTCTGCTCCAGTTTCTTTATGGGAGCAGGTGCTGGTGTCTGTGGATGGTGGGTGTTCTGAAGATGAAGTGGACACATCAATGGTCAGTTCCGAGGTGTGGCTGAATGTGATGGAGTTTCCTATTGTTAAGAGGGGGTTCAGGGTGTGTCCTGCTGAGTGCGTGGGTTCGGTCATGATCTGGCGGAGTCCAATGTTGTGGAGATTGTCCAGGAGGGATGTGGTGCTTGGGTCCAGTTGATTGTTGAGGTGGATGTTGAGGTCTCCCAGTAGGGTGTAGTTGGTGGACGCAATGGCATGCAGGGAGATGATGATGTCCGTGATGGAGTTGGCAAAAAGTCTGCTGGTCCAGGGGGTCAGTAGATGAGGGTCCCTTGGAGGGTGGAGATAGGGCTGGCTAGAATTTTGAAGTGAAGGTGTTCAATTAGGTCTGTGTGCGCGTCGGGGAGTAAACTCAGGCGGAGGGTGGATTTGTGTACGATGGCGATTCCTCCTTCCGGGCGTGTGGGGCAGTCCTTCCTGGAAATCTTGTATCCTTGGGGAATGGCAATGGCGATTTCCAGTCCAGAGGGGGTGTTGGTCCAGGTTTCGGTAAAGAATGCTACGTCCGGTATAGTGATGTTGAGGAAGTCCCAGATTTTGGTGACGTGTTTGTGGAGGGATCGGACATTGAGGAGGATGCATTGCATGTCTTCGGTTCAGTTGTGTTCTTGCGGGCAGATTGCGCTGGGTCAGTGGTCTTGGCAGTGCTGCAGGTGTGCCGGCAGTGGTAACAGCTGATGGGTCTGTGGTTGTCGGCTGGTGATGCAAGCTTGCAGTTGTTGTTGCGGCCTGGGTTGAGAGCGTGGAGTGCCGCTGGGTCATAGCGTTGGTGGTGCAGATATCCAGGGTTCCTGGCGCTGGTCGCGGACGGGCGCAGACGTGCTTGCCTGTCGCGCCCCAGCGGCGCCCCAGCGGTGCGGCCTCCATTAAGTAGGGGTCGGGGAGGGCTGGACAGCTGGGAGCGGGGAGGGAAGCTGGATTTGGCTGGTCGTACTGGTCGTGCTGGGGGAAAGGGGCCGCAGGGGCAGCAGCGTCAGGGAGAAACGGGCTGAAAAAGCCAAAAGTTAAAAGGCAAAAAGAGAGAGAAAAGTGCAAATAAGGCAGCAAAAGTGCAAGAAAGAGTGGAGGAAAGACACAGAGGACAAAGGAGAGTAAACGGGAAAGATTGAGATGAGGGTAAAAAACGAGTGAAAAACGGAGGAAAGACACAGAAGGAGAGCGAAGAAGGGGAGCTTGAAATGAGGGGAAAAAAACATAAAATGGAGGAAAGATCCAGAAAGAGAGTGAAGGGGGAGATAGAAGTGAGGGGAAAAAACGAGTGAAAAAGGAGAGAAAACGCAGAGCAAGGGAATGGAGACAGAGGTCTACTTGACCACCAGGGATGAGGCGCAGGTAAAACCTACAGGTGGAGGAGGGCCTCGAACACCAATACTCGAGAGTGCAGGGGCTGGGGGAAGGCCTCACTTAATGGTGGAGCTGCAAGGGAGGGAGAGCAATTTCACTGACAATGAGTCTTTCTGAGGAGGCACATGACTCCAAAGAAGGTTCCCATTATGGTGTTAACATGTTCCCTCATAGAAAGATTTTCATCCAACAAAATTCACAGATTTCTTAGTGTGGATCTTGAGGTGGGAGCTGGGCCCAGACCCTGAGGTCACCAATCCTCCGATTATACAGAATGGGCTTTTTCATATACACATGATTGTCTAAACTAAAGTGTAAGGAACCAGAGAGCATTATTTTGTATCTTATGTATATATCATTTGTATTTATCCACGCACTTCGCACTGCATCACCTGCACCTTTATTAATACTATTTGTGCCATTGTTACTTATATAAAAATTGGAGAATAATAATTCATATCAGCAACAGAAACTCTTTCAGTCACAGTCTGATTATTTATGTGAGATGCAGCCTGGGCGAGAACTAACCAGTAGGTTGTTGGAACAATACCTTGCTTGTTGGAATCCCCAGACATATGCAGGAGGATGGTACTCTTCATAAAAGAGATCAATGGTGTACTCTGTTTATATTGTGACCACATAGATCAGGCAACAGGGGCAGTGGCAGCACAATAAACAACCCAATAGTAGCAGCACAACAGTCTGTGAAGGGCAAGATCTACGGGGGAGAGCACCGACTTGGATAGTGGAGGGCTGGGAGAGGGTACAGGAGGAGCAAGATGACCATACAATGCAGGTTAGAATGGTGGTGGCAGCATAACAAACCACATAGGGCAGGCTAGAAGGTCAGTGTACACTCAATGGAACATGGAGGACAGGAAGAAGGGAGCAGGAGCACACAGATGGACAGAAGAGGCCAGAGTGGAGGGGGCAGGGGCAAGAGCAGTAAGCTTATCATGCACAGCAGGTAGGAGGAGCAATGAAAAGCAGCATACCATGGAGGGCAGGAGGGAGGGAATGTGGCATGCTTACAGGAGGATGCAGGGCAGGCTGGATGGAGGTAAGTCACAGCACAGCAGACCATAGTGGGCAAGAGGGAGGGGCAGGGGAATGCATAAAGTACCATGGTGAAAAGAAAGGAGGGTGTTGAGGCTTGTCTCAGAAAACTGAAGCAAGTGGGAAGAGGACAAGAGCAGCAGTCTGACCATGCAGTGCAGGGGGAAGAGGTAGTGGGAGCACATCATACCAGGCTGGTGAGGTAGAAGGGGGAGTGGCAGCACTGTGGACCATGGAGTGAAGGAGGAAGTGAATGGGGGCAGAGGCTAATGACAAAGACAGCAACCTGACCTTGCTAAGAAAGTGGAAGGGCAGTAACAGAACAATGGACCATGCAGTGCAAGTCCAAGGAGGCTTGCACATGTACAATGTAGGGCATGGAGAAGCAGGGGCGGGCAGCAGGCTAATCAAACGGCAGGTGGGTGGGGCACTGAATGCACGATGGACTACTCAGGGAAGAAGTGAAGGGGGGGCACGGACTCGGACAATGGAGTGAATGGAGAAGGAGACAGGAGCAGAAAATTGAATTTGCAGAAAAGCCCCCCAAGGTCAGCACAATGGGCCATGGAGGGCAGGAGGGAGGAGTCAGAAGCATGCTCACAGTGAATGCAGGAAACAGGACAACAGCAGGGGCAGCTAGCAAGCCAAGTAGGGCGGGAAAGTTAGCTGTCCACAGACTAAATAAGGGAGAGGTAGGGGTATGAACATGGAGAATGGAGGTCAAGGGTGGGGTTAAGGGGGCGGGTAGCAAGCTAGTCACCAAGAGGGCAGGCTTGCATGTACAGAGACAGTACAATAGACTGTAGAGAGCAGGCAAGGGGGGTGGAGAACATGAAAATGAACAATGTAGGGCAGTGAGGAAGGGGGCGAGAGCAGCAAGCTAACAGGGCGGGGATTTGGGAGAGGTCGAGGAATGCAGACAGAGAACAGAGGGCAGGCAGGCAGGGGCAGAGGCAGCAAGCTGGCCATGGAGGACAGAAGCTAGGGCAGTGGCTTAAATATGGAGAATAAAGGGAAAACAGGAGGTCGTGAGTAGCAGGGACAGTATGCTGACCATTGAGGCCATAGTGCAGGGAGTTTGCCTATGCCAACCCCCTGTTGAAATTGGCCAAAGGATCTGTGGAATGGAAGTGTTCATTTGAATATGTTTTTTTTAAAATATGATTTGATTGAAAATACCAAAGGTTAGATAGGCATTAAAGTCATGCAGGGTAATATGATCTTCCCTAACATTAAATACCCCATAAATTCACTGAAAAAAACAAAGGTTAAAATGACGCATGTTGAAATGAATTAGAAAGGAACTCTGAAAAACTAAAATAACAATGAAATTTGCTAGTTAAAATGTACTGCGCAAACTATTACTTGTAGCCCCCACCATGCTAGGAATAGGACCTCAAATTAGGCCTTGGAGTAATTTTAATTATGCCAGAGTAATTGGAGTGATTTCAGTAATTTCGTATAACTGATAATAATGCCATTACGCCTGCTTGTGTAATCAAGAATAAACTGTAGGAAAAAAATCCTACATCAAGAGCATATTCAGTAAGCAAGAGCGGCTATTCATGCTGCAGTCGTGATCTGTTGAATTTAGTGCTTTTTTCTTAGCGCAAAAAGCCTCCTCACATCCATTTTGGACTTCAGAGTACATTTTTGCGCTAACTGCAGAATTTCTCTTCTCATGTAATTCAATATAATTTTGCGGAATGTTTAGATATTAGGGCCTTATTACTCTACTGTGAATTGCATGAATTACTCTCGCCCCTACCCCCCTATATCACTCATGACATGATAAATGACATGATGACATGTTAATGACATCACTGAAGCAAACATAAGGAGATGATGGATGGAGTGCTGAAACTTTTCAAACACTCACCCTGAGTCACAGATGTGGGTTGAATCCATCATCAATCTTTAGCTGACTTTGCCACCCCAGTTCAGACACAGCTATATGCAAATCAGTCTTTACCCTGTGCCTCATGGGAACAGTCCAGCCCGAACTGCCAAGCCATGTCTTCCCTGGACTGGAAACAAGCATCCTGGGACCGGTTTCGGGCTAGCAGCCTTCTCCAGCCAGTCTAGCTTGAAACCAGTGGCAAAGTGAGCAAGGGACCCACGTTTGGGCATACCCTGCCAAATTAGGGCGAACAAAGCAAACACAAGAAGATGAGGGATGGAGTGCTGAAAATTTTCAAACACTCACCCCTAGTCACAGATCTGGGTTGAATCCATCATCATTCTTTGGCTCACTTTGCCACCCAAGTTCAGACACAGCTATATGTAAGACAGTCTTGACCCTGTGCCTCATGGGAGCAGTCCATCCCGAACTGCCAAGAAATGTCTTCCCTGGACCAGAAACAAGTGTCCTGGGACCGGTTCTGGGCTAGCAGCCCTCTTCAGCCAGGCTAGCTTGAATCCAGGGGCAAAGTGAGCAAAGGACCCACATCTGGGCATACGCTGCCAACTTAGGGCAAACAAAGCAAACACAAGGAGATGATGGACGGAGGCTGAAACTTTTCAAATACTCACCTCAAGTCACAGATCTGGGATGTATCCCTCATCATTCTTGAGCTCACTTTGCCAGCCCATTTCAGATACAATTATATGCAAATCAGACTTGACCCTGTGCCTCATGGGAACAGTCCAGCCCGAACTGCCAAGCCATGTCTTCCCTGGACCGGACACAAATATCCTGGGACCGGTTTCGGGCTAACAACCCTCTTCAGTCAAGCTAGCTTGAAACCAGTGGCAAAGTGAACAAGGGAATACTTATATGTGATAGAGGGTAACCCTTTCACGAAGACGTGCGCTCAATCAACATGAAAGTGCTAGGTTTCTTCTCTTCTATGTTGGTTAACAATTCAAAGATTAATCAATGAGGCTTTTTCCATAGTTTATCAGATGTTTATTACATCCACATATTTATTTCTTATTGTACTTCATAAGAACACATTTATCTTTTCTTCCACATCAATGGACTTTTATATTTAATCCTTTGCCCGATGCGGATCACTGACATAACATCGTCGACCACAATATCGAGTTGTAAAAATATCGGCGACATAATATCGACTACCATTATATCGACATCCAATACTTATTTAAGAACCTACAAAAATATCGACTACTAATTATCAAATATAATAATTATCGTCAACAATAATATCGAAAGACAAAATATCAAATATACAAATATTGTGTATTCAATAATTAAACAGTACACAACAAAAATATCGAAACAAAATATATAAATAACACTAATATCGAAATTTAAGGAATATCGACACAATAAAAAATACCTAAAATATTTTAAATACAATACTACTATATATTTTAAATACATTATACACTCCACAATAGATATAACACTATGAATACACATTTTTTTAAACACATACAATATAAATAAATTTTTTAAAATATATCATCCAAACATTGAATTCATTGCAGTGAATGTATAAATAAATAGGATACTTTTAACATAGATGTGCAAAATATTACTACATACATTTTAAATTGAACAAAAACAAACCTGGATTACTGCAAAACTATTAAACAAATAGCATTTCCACTTCACCAAACCTAGCAATTAAATTAAAAAAAATTCAAACCAACCAATGAAAAGCTTAAACATTTCAAAAATACCCCGAAACACGTGTCCAGGGATGGCGAAGAAAAGATACATCGCGGAATACAAAACTACACTGACCATAGTCCTTAGGGGCGATCCCGCTGGTGAGTGAGTGGTGTGCGACCCCACACCCCTTTTTGAAATATTTAAGCGGGCTGACGAGCCTGGGACCCCGCACCCGCGCGCCTGTGTGGTACTAGACCTGGCAATATTTGGCAGCCACCGGCAACCCCAGAAGATAAGAAGATGGCCTATTCCCTGCTGATGAGGGGTAAATACCCCGAAACACGTGTCCAGGGATGGCGAAGAAAAGATACATCGCGGAATACAAAACTACACTGACCATAGTCCTTAGGGGCGATCCCGCTGGTGAGTGAGTGGTGTGCGACCCCACCCCCTTTTTGAAATATTTAAGCGGGCTGACGAGCCTGGGATCCCGCACCCGCGCGCCTGTGTTGCACTAGACCTGGCAATATTTGGCAGCCACCGGCAACCCCAGAAGATAAGAAGATGGCCTATTCCCTGCTGATGAGGGGTAAAATACCCCGAAACACGTGTCCAGGGATGGCGAAGAAAAGATACATCGCGGAATACAAAACTACACTGACCATAGTCCTTAGGGGCGATCCCGCTGGTGAGTGAGTGGTGTGCGACCCCACCCCCTTTTTGAAATATTTAAGCGGGCTGACGAGCCTGGGACCCCGCACCCGCGCGCCTGTGTGGTACTAGACCTGGCAATATTTGGCAGCCACCGGCAACCCCAGAAGATAAGAAGATGGCCTATTCCCTGCTGATGAGGGGTAAATACCCCGAAACACGTGTCCAGGGATGGCGAAGAAAAGATACATTGCGGAATACAAAACTACAATCCCGCTGGTGAGTGAGTGGTGTGCGACCCCACCCCCTTTTTGAAATATTTAAGCGGGCTGACGAGCCTGGGACCCCGCACCCGCGCGCCTGTGTGGTACTAGACCTGGCAATATTTGGCAGCCACCGGCAACCCCAGAAGATAAGAAGATGGCCTATTCCCTGCTGATGAGGGGTAAATACCCCGAAACACGTGTCCAGGGATGGCGAAGAAAAGATACATCGCGGAATACAAAACTACACTGACCATAGTCCTTAGGGGCGATCCCGCTGGTGAGTGAGTGGTGTGCGACCCCACCCCCTTTTTGAAATATTTAAGCGGGCTGACGAGCCTGGGACCCCGCACCCACGCGCCTGTGTGGTACTAGACCTGGCAATATTTGGCAGCCACCGGCAACCCCAGAAGATAAGAAGATGGCCTATTCCCTGCTGATGAGGGGTAAATACCCCGAAACACGTGTCCAGGGATGGCGAAGAAAAGATACATCGCGGAATACAAAACTACACTGACCATAGTCCTTAGGGGCGATCCCGCTGGTGAGTGAGTGGTGTGCTACCCCACCCCCTTTTTGAAATATTTAAGCGGGCTGACGAGCCTGGGACCCCGCACCCGCGCGCCTGTGTGGTACTAGACCTGGCAATATTTGGCAGCCACTGGCAACCCCAGAAGATAAGAAGATGGCCTATTCCCTGCTGATGAGGGGTAAATACCCCGAAACAAGTGTCCAGGGATGGCGAAGAAAAGATACATCGCGGAATACAAAACTACACTGACCATAGTCCTTAGGGGCGATCCCGCTGGTGAGTGAGTGGTGTGCGACCCCACCCCCTTTTTGAAATATTTAAGCGGGCTGACGAGCCTGGGACCCCGCACCCGCGCGCCTGTGTGGTACTAGACCTGGCAATATTTGGCAGCCACCGGCAACCCCAGAAGATAAGAAGATGGCCTATTCCCTGCTGATGAGGGGTAAATACCCCGAAACACGTGTCCGGGAATGGCGAAGAAAAGATACATCGCGGAATACAAAACTACACTGACCATAGTCCTTAGGGGCGATCCCGCTGGTGAGTGAGTGGTGTGCGACCCCACCCCCTTTTTGAAATAACCAATGAAAAGCTCCCAATCTTAAATCATCCAATCACATAAACTAACTAATCTAATACACACTATACAAGGATTATTTTGTTACTGCTATTTCCTGCTTCTAACTCTAAAGAAAGAAGAAGGTGACACTCTGACGAACTGTTTCCAGAGAAAACTACTTTTCCAGAAAAGACTCCTACAGAAATAATTAAAGTAAGTTTAACTAACTTTTAAATAAAACGAAAGTAGTAGGCTAAAACTGTAACTATTTCTCTAAACAGTTCAAATAACATGTATTTTTGACCTTTTACATTTCTTCTACAGACATCTCCAAAACACAGCAATAAAAGTTGAACTGATTATTTACTACAAAATCCCTATTGTAAGTATTTTTAAATGTTCTCTAACATACCAACTGTATTTATAGAACCTACATTTCTAATACACATTTTATCTTTATTCTACCTTCTTAACAGAAATTTCGAAGACATCCAAAAAATTACTCCATTAAAGCTAAAGACTACACAAATTAAAAATGTAAGTATATTTTGTGATTTATTTAAAAACCCTAAAATGCTAACTACAAATATATTCGTGGAGGTCCGGGGGGTAAATTCCGAAACTGTCTGCCGGATTCCAGCCCTGCCCTGACACATGGAGAGCAGCGGACTCGGGAGGATTGCTTTGGGCATTCTTGTGTGATCCTGGGCTTGTCGCAGTCACGCCGGAACACCAAGGCGGACTCCAAGTCCCAGGATCCTCTCTGCTGACACCTGGACTGGGAGTAAGCCGTGCCCCCACCCTCAGCCAACACAAATTGACCTTGCCGCACCCGCTCCGCGGGTGCCGCAGCATGGAGGTCCGGGGGGTAAATTCCGAAACTGTCTGCCGGATTCCAGCCCTGCCCTGACACACGGAGACCAGCAGACTCGGGAGGATTGCTTGGGGCATTCTTGTGTGATCCTGGGCTTGTCGCAGTCACGCCGGAACACCAAGGCGGACTCCAAGTCCCAGGATCCACTCTGCTGACACCTGGACTGGGAGTAAGACGCGCCCCCACCCTCAGCCAACACAAATTGACCTCGCCGCACCCGCTCCGCGGGTGCCGCAGCGTGGAGGTCCGGGGGGTAAATTCCAAAACTGTCGGCCGGATTCCAGCCCTGCCCTGACACACGGAGACCAGCGGACTTGGGAGGATTGCTTGAGGCATTCATGTGTGATCCTGGGCTTGTCGCAGTCATGCCGGAACACCAAGGCGGACTCCAAGTCCCAGGATCCTCTCTGCTGACACCTGGACTGGAAGTAAGCCGCGCCCCCACCCTCAGCCAACACAAATTGACCTCACCGCACCCGCTCTGCGGGTGCCACAGCGAGGAGGTCCGGGGGGTAAATTCCGAAACTGTCTGCCGGATTCCAGCCCTGCCCTGACACTCATACACTAAATCGCAAGGGGAGAGGCGGAGGCATAGCCGTGGCTTTTAAAACTTGCTTCACTTGCACCTGGAAGCCTATGGACTTGGCTGGCGCAGAGTGTGCCCATTTTTCCATCAGCATTAGTCAGCATCAAACATTGTCAGGTCTTCTGATTTACCGTTCTCCAGGGAGTGACAGTGCTTTCAGGAAAGCCCTTCCTGAGCTGGTAAGCTCTCTCTCTCTACTCTCCTCCAACATTACCATCATCGGCGATCTTAATATACACTTCGATGCCATGGAGATACCAGCGGTTAGAGGTCTGCTGGACGACCTTGAAGCAGTACAGCTACACCAACTGGTCTGTCATCTGACCCATGAGGGAGGTCATATCCTCGATCCGGTTTTTACTAACCTTCAACTGGCCGAGGTCTCACCCCCTAGACCCATGGGATGGAGTGATCATTACCTCATTGAGCTTTTTGTCACTAAGGTGACACAATCTATTGGGTAGCCTGATAAAACATCTTTCAGGCGGCCCTGGAAAAAGCTCAAATTGGAGGATTTCCATCGTCTCCTGATCACCACACCTCTGGCTCACACGGATGACGTTGCAACTGGGTATACCATCTTTTGCGCTTGGATTGTTAAAGTCTTTGACATATTAATCCCAGCCGGCTGGAGTAGGAATCGACATTCTGAGCCTAATCCCTGGTACACGGAGGCACTCAGGTGTATTAAAGCTACCTGCCGACAAGCCGAAAGAGCATGGAGGAAGAATTATGATAAAGACCTGAAAGTATGCTATCTGGCCAAGGTAAAGACATACCACCGAGCTGTCTGCCGGGCCCGAGCTGACTACTATGAACGGGAGTTCCAGGCGAGCTCTAATCCGTCCAAACTGGTTTTCAAAGTCTTGAAGGTGCTCACAGTAAACAGACTCCCTACTACGGAGATCTGTTCCCTTGCCCACTGTGAGTCGTTAGCCAGCTTCTTTGTGGAAAAAGTAAATGCCATCTACCGCTCTTTTCCCAAAGCTGACCCTGACAGTACGACCTTGACATTGCGTACTTCTCAGTGCTTGGCCTCTCTCTCTATACCATCGGAGCAGGAGTTTAATCTCCTAGCCGCCAAGGTCAAGTCTGGCTCACCGGATGACCCTTTGAGACCTGGCCAGTTTATGGACTCGGCGTCCATTTGCCTTCCTCCTATCCGCCATCTGGTGGAGCAATCCCTTACCATCGGTTCAGTTCCACCTAGTTGGAAGGCTGCCTGCGTCATGCCCATCATAAAGAAGCCTGGATTGGATCAGTTGAAGCAGGAGAGTTATCGACCCATCTCCCTCCTTCCCTGGGTGGCAAAAATTACAGAGGCCCATGTGAATAACATCTTAACAAACCATCTGGAATCTGCACATCTTCTAGATCCTACACAGAATGGTTTTAGATCTGGACATAGAACTAGAACAGAGACGGCACTTCTATTCATGGTTGAACATCTCCGCTCTGTACTAGATGCAGGTCAAACGGTGGCACTGGTCCTCTTGGACCTCAGTGCCGCCTTTGACACTGTATCTCACACCATTCTTATTCGAAGGCTTGGTGAGGCTGGTATTTCAGGCAGGGCGTTGGATTGGTTTCAATCATTCCTTTCGGAACAATCCTTTCAGGTTGTAGTGCCACCGTTCAGATCTAAGCCCCACGCCATCACTCAAGGAGTCCCGCAGGGCTCGGCGTTGAGCCCCACTCTCTTCAACCTCTACGTTCAACCTTTGGCGGAGGTTGCGAAGAGTTGGGGTCTCACTATGGTATCATACGCCGATGATACCCAGTTGGCGGTGACTCTTAACGGGGACTCTGACCAAATGGCATCGAACTTTGCGGATGGTTTGAGGGCCGTTGCTAGTTGGCTTACGTCCAATTGTTTACAACTCAACACCCTCAAAACTGAGGTGATGGTGCTGGGGAAACATCCTGATCTGTGGGGTGCTAGCTGGTGGCCTAAGGAGCTGGGACCTCCCCCAAAACCTTATTCCGAACTCAAAAATCTTGGCGTCTGGTTGGATTCCAAACTAACCTTCTCGTTCCACACTAAGAAGGTGGCATCCATGTGCTTCAGCATTTTGCGTGGCTTGAGGCCTATCCTCAAATTTTTTGATGCCCCCACCCGCCAGATGGTGATCCAAGCTAGCGTACTATCGAGGCTCGATTACGCAAGCTCACTGCTCTTGGGCGCCAACCAGGCTGAAGTCTTGCGACTTCAACAGGTGCAGAATGCGGCAGCTAGGGCCCTGGTGGGCCTGCCACGCTTCTGCTCAGCCCGTAGCACAATTTTCAATCTGCACTGGCTGCCAGTAATCAGGCACATAGAGTTCAAGGCCCTCTGCTTTGCGTTCAAAATTCTTAAATTTAACACCCCTATCATCCTTCAGCACCTTTTGATTTCATACACCCCTTCGCGCAGCCTTCGCACTGCTGGCCAAAATCTGGCACTTGTCCCCCGATTTCAAAAATGTAGATTGGGTGGCCGATCGTTTACGGTCCTGGCCTCTAAATTATGGAACGCACTTCCTGCCTACATTCGCTCTTTGGATGACCTTCTTGCTTTCAGGAAAGCTGTCAAAACTTATTTCTTTCCTCTGTCTTATTAATCACTCCCTACTTTTTCTGTGTTATTAGTTATGTTACTTTTTCCAGTTACAGCGCCGGGACGCCCCTTAGCTGGGGCAGCTGTGCGCTTAAAAAATCTAAATAACATAGCATAACATAACATAACACATGGAGACCAGCGGACTCGGGAGGATTGCTTGGGGCATTCTTGTGTGATCCTGGGCTTGTCGCAGTCACGCCGGAACACCAAGGCGGACTCCAAGTGCCAGGATCCTCTCTGCTGACACCTGGACTGGGAGTAAGCCGCGCCCCCACCCTCAGCCTATTTCACTGTTTCTCCAATCCCGCGTCGCGGGACGCACGCGGGTCGGCGCCCGGGGCTAAGCCCGGGCAAAGGGCGGGCCCTCTGTGGCCCTCAGAGGCCCAAGGAGGACGGGACAGGCCACACCCCTGACATTTCCTTCTAAGAGGTACTGAGACTCCCATTAACATTTCTATTGACCAACTTTGGCGTACCGCATTATAATATGTCCATCTGGGAGGAGCTGAACGCCCTGTGTGGAACCAAATATGTCCCGGACATATTACCCACTATAAGCATGGCCACCAATCCAGATGATCTAAACGCCACCCTGCAGGATTCACCCCTTCACTCTAATAAACACAAATCCCTAGCCAATGCACCTTCGGGGGGCCCAACATTAAAAGGAAGCACAATGGCGATATTGTAAACGAGAAGCTAGCCAAAATTCAAAAATTATGCACCAGTCCCTCTCATCCCCCCTCCAACTCAATCACAGTGTCGGGGGATATGGCGCATGAAAAAATAGAAAACCGTGCATCACCCCTCCAACCAACTTTATTGGCCCAGCTTGAGCATTCATTAACATCTCTCATATCACCACTGGTGACCAAAATTAACGATCTGGGGGACAGGTTATCCAGTATCGAACTAATAATTAAAACGCATGTTCCATCAAGTACTAAACCAGTATTATCCAACTCTCCTATTCCCCTCACTATCCCGGAAAAACCTAAGCTCAATTCCCGTAAGAATGCCTATTCGCAAACCTTACCTTTTGCAACAGGCTTTAAACCGCCCATAAAGCACCCGTTAATAAACCATACTGAGGCCAAACCCGAACCTGTCAGAATCCCACGAATTAACTTGCCCCCTGAAGCCGCCCCTTATGTGACTGTTGTCTCTGGGGTTCCACCATCAAATCAGGGAAAATATGAAACACGTCAAGACCTGTTAAATAAGGTTATGATATGGTTACAGACCAATAGACCTCTGCCACCGGACTTAGATGGTGGAATTTTAAGCGTCAGAAGGGTGGGGTGGTTGGGCGCGCTGCCAAAAGCCATCCCTGGGGACTTGGTGCTAATTAAATTCAAGCACAGGAACATAGTCCCCTATTTACGATCCTGCAAGCACAAAGAGGGGGATGGCCCAATCCGCATCTGAGACTTACACGACTTCTATCCGAGCATTCCACCTATTCAGTCACCAAGAACAGCAGACAAGAATTATAACGTTTGGGGTGGGGGACCCTGTGCATCTAATGCCCCTAGCTTCCTAGCTCCTAACAGATTCGAACCTCTGTTCAAAAACTACACTTACTGAGCACTACTTGCAAGAGCCCACCTATAATCATCCAAACTAATCAGAAAACTGCTGATAGAGCCCTGCTTGATGATTTTTCCTTGATCCCTATTCCACTTAATAGCACTGAAAGTACGATCCTTCCTTATTTTTTAGAGGCGCTCCACCTGTCAGGGAATTGTCTTATAGTGTTTTATACTGATTAGCTGACCCGTTTTATCAATTTAATCGTGTTTTTAACAATTGATATGTAATGAAATATTGATGTATTTATCTATGTTCTGTTGTTGCTTTTATGATTTTAAATCAAAAATCGAATAAAGCTAATCTGAATCTGCTAACTACAAAACTGCTTCCCCCTAGAAACAGCTCAAAATGTATTTGAAAAATAGATTATCAATTTATTTTAATTTCCTACCAACAGAAAGATCACAAGGAAATACAAGAAAAAGCTTGAAAACACCTTCTCAACATTTCAAATTACAACAAAGAACAAATGTAAGTATACTCATAGAAATATGAATGCATTTAAAACATGTATAGCAGTATTTAAACTTAAAATATATTTCTTTCTAACCTTTCCTAGCACTACAATTACAAATAGAAACATGACTGAAGGTGCAGAGTTTGTAATGTCGCAGAAAAACAAGCTTTTACTATGTTACATGGGGTATGTTTATACCCAAGAAAAACAGTCGGAATGCAAAGTATTTTGGAAATGTAGTAAATACTACTCTAATAAATGTTATGGTAGGGCAACAACAGAAGAAGCTAATGTACTATCTACCAAGGAACACAATCACCCCCTAATATAACTAAAATTGAGGTCAGGGATGCCCTTGAAAGCATAAAAGAAGCAAGTACAGGGACTCACAAACCAACAACCCAAATATTAAAAGGGGAACTCTTAAAAGTTCCTCAACATGCTTCTGGCCAACTCCCATCAATTGACTCCCTAAAACGCACAATTGCAAGACAAAAAAGAGTCACAACAACAACTCAACCTAACCCTAAAACGTTAGAAGAAGTTGTTATTCCCCCGGAACTGAGTATAACACATAATAAGGAACCATTCTTAATATTTGACAACAAATGCCCTACCAACCGAATTATAATGTTTGGTACTGCTAACAATCTAAGAAAATTACAAGAGTGCCAACATTGGATGATAGATGGGACTTTTAAAACATGTCCTAAACAATTTTACCAACTCTTCAGCATACATGGATTACACCATAATTCTAACATCCCATTTATTTACTGCTTGTTGCGCAACAAACAACGAAATACTTACACAGAAGTCCTAAACACAATAAAACAGGAAGCAAATAATTATTTTCCACAAAAAATAATTATTGATTTCGAACTAGCTATGATCAATAGTATATTAAAAACTTTTCCTCACACAGCAATACAAGGTTGCTATTATACTTTTATCAAAGCATTTGGAGACATCTCATTTGGAGACATCTCAGAAAATCTACATTAAGCATACTATATGCTACAGATAGCACCTTTGCATACCAAATCAAAAAATTAATTGCCCTATCATATGTCCCTGTTACAGACGTAGCAGAACATTATAACAACTTAATAGATAGCCCATATTACAAAAAATATGAGAAAAAACTAGCACCACTCCTAGACTACTTTGAAGATACATGGGTGGGAAGGCTACATAGATCAGGATACAGAAGCCAACCTAAATTTCACATAGCTTGGTGGAATGTATATTTAAGTACACTGAATCAAGAAGCTAAAACTAACAACAGTGTAGAAGGATGGCACAATGCATTTCAAGCTACCACTAGAAGAGGAAAACCCACTGTCCAAAAACTAATAGAAGCTTTACAAAAAGAACAGAGCTACCAAGATCTACGTATACAACAATCAGTAACCCAAATAGGACCAAAACTAACTAAACAAACAAAACAAATGTTTCGACTACTCCAAAGCCAAGTCACCCTATATCCTTCTACAAGAGGCCTAGACTATCTTTCCTTAATAGCCTAAAGCCTACTGTGAATTATCTACACAAAAATAACAATACTCTCATTTATTTTGAAAAATTGTGATAAGTAGCATATGAATTTTATATCATAATAAATATTACCTAATTGTCAAACATATTTAAATACCAAATAATCAATTGTAGACAATTAAGCAATATTTGATATATATATAACAATAATAATAACAATCACATTTCCCACCCAAATAACATAAATGTACGAAACTTACAATTCATGTTGCTGAAGAATACGTAATCCAACCACTTGTAATCCCTGTACTTCACTGCTAATCCATTACAAATCCAATTTGGGAAACCCTCAAAAACCCGAAAACAAGTAAAAATTTAAAAAACGTTCCAGGGAATCCCGATAAACGAAAGTATGTTAACTTTATTAATTAAAGTAATGTACACACACTTTTCTTTAAAAAAAACACATGGTCTTCTCCCAATCCAAATCGATACCCTTAAAAATCCGAAAAATAGTCAACAAGAGTAAAAATTGCTCCATGAAACCACGAGAAAAGGAGAGAGAGTATAAAAACAATACTTTAATAAAGTAATACAATCTCTTCTCAAAAAAAAAAACCTGCATCCTTCTCCGGAACGAAATGGCAAAATCCCGGAACCTGTAAAAAATATCAAAAACAAAACCACCCTTACAAAGCCCCCAAACATTTAAAAATATACCGAAACATTAGTATAAAACATTAAAATACACAGATATTAACATCACACTCAAAAAATAGACCAGGCCTCAAAAACTCACATCAACCAGGCCTCAAAAACTCACATCACCTCCGTAAAATCCAAGTAACACCTAAAACATACCAAAGTCACAACTAAACTCACACAGTAACACTACACATCTCCAAAATACACTCAAACACTACTTCTCTCTAAAATATAAGTTAAAATTTATCTTACCTTACGCAACGCGACGCAGCATCCAACCGCGAGCTTATCAGGTCCTGAATGAAGCAAAATAACCTTACGCGGTTAAAAAAGTAGTCCCATTTAAACAATAATAGATACCTAAATATATTAAATACAATGTCCTAAGTAAAAATAAAATATACTACTAGACTTAAAATGTTATACATTTATTTCTAACACTTTTAAAATGATTCTTATATTAAATCTCCTTAGCAAATTGATAATAAATAATAATAAAATATTATTAATTATTATTAAAAGTTAATTTAATACAATAACATTTAAAAAAATATATATATCAAATAAAACTTGAGTTTATATATTATTTATATTTATGTTGTATTTTTAAAATTACTATACAAAGATTTAACATTTGTAAATTATTAATAATAATAATAATAATAATAATACATAATAAATATTATTTATTCTTAGTATTAATCATATTTGTGTACATATAAGGAAGATAAATACAAATCCTAATTTACACTAAAGTGATTATTTTCAATATATGTTTTTGTTATTTGTTAAAATATGTAATAATTAATTTACTTTTGTAAATTAATAATAATAATTAATCTAATATATTAATTATTATTATTATTAATAATAGTATATATATGTAACTAATTTAAAAATGCATATGAAACATTGTATGCAACTGTATACATGATTTACTATTTTATATTGTATTAAGAAAATGTTTTTATCTAAAAGCTTAGTATATAGTTAATAATAATTAATTACAAATATTAATTATTATTAAGAACATTGTATTTAATATGTATAACTAATATACAAAATATATTTAGCATGTAAATGTACCAGATATATACTTACCTGTTTATTATTTTCTGTTCATGTAAATATTCTAAATATTTAAATAATAAAATTAATATATTATATATTAACATTATTAATTAAACATTTAATGGACATTTAAAACAAATGTTTATCGAAAACAATTAAAATGTTTAAAAATGTTGAGAAACTGTATAAAAATTCAGAAACAACACTGTAGATATTTTTTGAAAAATACTGTTAAAAATAAAAAAAATTGAAATGTAAAACATTTATGATTAATAATAAATGTAATGTAATACATTCAATTTACCTAACTGTTTATAAAAAAGCTTACATAATTTGTATACTGTACTATACATATTATAAACAAAATCTGTCAATACAAATTTTCAAATACTGCATGTCTACTTATTTTAATAATAAAAATAAATGGTATATTAAAATTATTATTATTATTATAATATTTATATATTGCCATTTACCTATTTCCATTGAAAATATGTATTATCCAATTATAATAATACCTCATATATTATTTACATTACTTTTCAATTTAAAAAAAAAACATCTATAACTTACTATTCCCACTCCATTCAAATAAAAATAAAGTAAGGTGCTATACACTGATCCAATAAAATTTACTAATCAAACTCCAGTCAGGTGAAAAACAGAGAAGGTATAGACACTGACCATATACAATTTACTATTCCAACTCCAGTCAGTGAAAAACATGGAAGGTGCTGGACAGTGTCCCAATATAATATACTATTCCAACTCCAGTCAGTTGAAAAACAGGGAAGGTGCTGGACACTGACCCAATATAATTTACTATTCCAACTCCAGTCAGGTGAAAAACAGTGAAGGTGCTGGACACTGACCATATACAATTTAGTATTCCAACTCCAGTCAGGTAAAACTCAGGGAAGGTGCTGGACAGTAACCCAGAATAACTTACTATTCCAACTACAGTCAGTTGAAAAACAGGAAAGGTGCTGGACACTGACAATATACAATTTACTATTCCAACTCCAGTCAAGTGAAAAACAGGGAAGGTGCTGGACACTGACCCAATATAATTTACTATTCCAACTCCAGTCAGGTGAAAAACAGGGAAGGTGCTGGACACTGACCATATATAATTTACTATTCCAACTCCAGTCAGGTGAAAAACAGGGAAGGTGCTGGACACTGACCCAATATAATTTACTATTCCAACTCCAGTCAGGTGAAAAACAGGGAAGGTGCTGGACACTGACCATATACAATTTACTATTCCAACTCCAGTCAGGTGAAAAACAGGGAAGGTGCTGGACACTGACCATATACAATTTACTATTCCAACTCCAGTCAGGTAAAACTCAGGGAAGGTGCTGGACAGTGACCCAATATAATTTACTATTCCAACTCGAGTCAGGCAAAAAACAGGGAAGAGGCTGGACACTGAACATATACAATTTACTATTCCAACTCCAGTTAGGTGAAAAACAGGGAAGGTGCTGGACACTGACCCAATATAATTTACTATTCCAACTCCAGTCAGGTGAAACTCAAGGAAGGTGCTGGACAGTAACCCAGAATAATTTACTATTCCAACTCCAGTCAGTTGAAAAACAGGGAAGGTGCTGGACACTGACCATATACAATTTGCTATTCCAAGTCCAGTCAGGTGAAAAACAGGGAAGGTGCTGGACACTGACCCAATATAATTTACTATTCCAACTCCAGTTAGGTGAAAAACAGGGAAGGTGCTGGACACTGACCATATACAATTTACTATTCCAACTCCAGGCTGGTAAAACTCAGGGAAGGTGCTGGACAGTAACCCAGAATCATTTACTATTCCAACTCCAGCAAGTTGAAATACAGGGAAGGTGCTGGACACTGACCATATACAATTTACTATTCCAACTCCAGTCAGGTGAAAAACAGGGAAGGTGCTGGACACTGACCATATACAATTTACTATTCCAACTCCAGTCAGGTGAAAAACAGGGAAGGTGCTGGACACTGACTCAATATAATTTACTATTCCAACTCCAGTCAGGTGAAATACAAGGGAAGGTGCTGGACACTGACCATATACAATTTACTATTCCAACTCCAGTCAGGTGAAACTCAGGGAACGTGCTGGACAGTGACCCAATATACTTTACTATTCCAACTCCAGTCAGGTGAAAAACAGGGAAGGTGCTGGACACTGACCATATACAATTTACTATTCCAACTCCAGTCAGGTAAATCTCAAGGAAGGTGCTGGACAGTAACCCAGAATGATTTACTATTCCAACTCCAGTCAGTTGAAAAACAGGGAAGGTGCTGGACACTGACCATATACAATTTACTATTCCAACTCCAGTCAGGTGAAAAACAGGGAAGGTGCTGGACACTGACCCAATATAATTTACTATTCCAACTCCAGTCAGGTGAAAAACAGGGAAGGTGCTGGACACTGACCATATACAATTTACTATTCCAACTCCAGTCAGGTAAAACTCAGGGAAGGTGCTGGACAGTGACCCAATATAATTTACTATTCCAACTCGAGTCAGGCAAAAAACAGGGAAGGTGCTGGACACTGAACATATACAATTTACTATTCCAACTCCAGTTAGGTGAAAAACAGGGAAGGTGCTGGACACTGACCCAATATAATTTACTATTCCAACTCCAGTCAGGTGAAACTCAAGGAAGGTGCTGGACAGTAACCCAGAATAATTTACTATTCCAACTCCAGTCAGTTGAAAAACAGGGAAGGTGCTGGACACTCACCATATACAATTTACTATTCCAACTCCAGTCAGGTGAAAAACAGGGAAGGTGCTGGACACTGACCCAATATAATTTACTATTCCAACTCCAGTCAGGTGAAAAACAGGGAAGGTGCTGGACACTGAGCATATACAATTTACTATTCCAACTCCAGTCATGTGAAAAACAGGGAAGATGCTGGACACTGACCATATACAGTTTACTATTCCAACTCCAGTTAGGTGAAAAACAGAGAAGGTGCTGGACACTGACCCAATATAATTTACTATTCCAACTCCAGTCAGGTGAAAAACAGGGAAGGTGCTGGACACTGACCATATATAGTTTACTATTACAACTCCAGTTAGGTGAAACTCAGGGAAGGTGCTGGACAGTGACCCAATATAATTTACTATTCCAACTCCAGTTAGGTGAAAAACAGGGAAGGTGCTGGACACTGACCCACTATAATTTACTATTCCAACTCCAGTCAGGTGAAACTCAAGGAAGGTGCTGGACAGTAACCCAGAATAATTTACTATTCCAACTCCAGTCAGGTGAAAAACAGGGAAGGTGCTGGACACTGACCATATACAATTTACTATTCCAACTCCAGGCTGGTAAAACTCAGGGAAGGTGCTGGACAGTAACCCAGAATCATTTACTATTCCAACTCCAGCAAGTTGAAATACAGGGAAGTTGCTGGACACTGACCATATACAATTTACTATTCCAACTCCAGTCAGGTGAAAAACAGGGAAGGTGCTGGACACTGACCATATACAATTTACTATTCCAACTCCAGTTAGGTGAAACTCAGGGAAGGTGCTGGACAGTGACCCAATATAATTTACTATTCCAACTCCAGTTAGGTGAAAAACAGGGAAGGTGCTGGACACTGACCCAATATAATTTACTATTCCAACTCCAGTCAGGTGAAACTCAAGGAAGGTGCTGGACAGTAACCCAGAATAATTTACTATTCCAACTCCAGTCAGTTGAAAAACAGGGAAGGTGCTGGACACTGACCATATACAATTTGCTATTCCAAGTCCAGTCAGGTGAAAAACAGGGAAGGTGCTGGACACTGACCCAATATAATTTACTATTCCAACTCCAGTCAGGTGAAAAACAGGGAAGGTGCTGGACACTGAGCATATACAATTTACTATTCCAACTCCAGTCAGGTGAAAAACAGGGAAGATGCTGGACACTGACCATATACAATTTACTATTCCAACTCCAGTTAGGTGAAAAACAGAGAGGGTGCTGGACACTGACCCAATATAATTTACTATTCCAACTCCAGTCAGGTGAAAAACAGGGAAGGTGCTGGACACTGACCATATACAATTTACTATTCCAACTCCAGTCTGGTAAAACTCAGGGAAGGTGCTGGACAGTAACCCAGAATAATTTACTATTCCAACTCCAGCAAGTTGAAATACAGGGAAGGTGCTGGACACTGACCATATACAATTTACTATTCCAACTCCAGTCAGGTGAAAAACAGGGAAGGTGCTGGACACTGACCCAATATAATTTACTATTCCAACTCCAGTCAGGTGAAAAACAGGGAAGATGCTGGACACTGACCATATACAATTTACTATTACAACTCCAGTTAGGTGAAACTCAGGGAAGGTGCTGGACAGTGACCCAATATAATTTACTATTCCAACTCCAGTCATATAAATGTCATGAAAGGTACTGTACACGAACACTATTTAAAGTAATATTCACACTCAAATAATATAAAATTCCAGTAATGTTTTGAACAAAAGGCCCATTATAAATTACTATTCCCACTCCAATCAGATTAAATTCTGAGAAGGTGCAGGATAATAATCATATGAACTGTACTAATACTAATACCAGTAATTTACATTAAAAATTAAGTTTTTACGTCTCACTCTATATCTCATAACACATATTAAACAAACCTTACATTGATATATTGTATAATTATATTATAAAATTGTATTACATTTTTTAACAATCATAATTATATTTCTATATTACTATTATTTTTTTAAATAATTTATCATTTTTAATGTAATAATTTAAATTTGTAAATATTATTTTAAAACATTCTATTTTTTTTACATTTTTACATTTGCATAATTTTTCAAAATGTCATTAAAAATTGTGAAATTATTTTGCAAAATTTTTATTTGTAAAAAAATGTGTGAAAAATGTGTACTTTTTCAGTAAATGTACTGATTTTACTATAAAAACATGTTGTAAAGCTCAATAATCACCATTACACACAATTAACTCCATATATAATTTTTTAATAAACATTTTTTGCAAATTATAAAATAAAATTTTGCATATCATTTTAATTTTTTAATTTTAACATAGGGCTCCATTAGGATGACGGTCGGACTTTGCCCGCCCATCATCCCATAGTAAATCGGGACCGCCCGCCTAAAGGGCGGGGGTCCCGACATTGGCATTAGGATGCGCCAGCCACAGTGGCGGGCGCATTCCTCAAATTAACATTGTGGCGGGCGGTGCTCACTGCACCGCCCGCCACAATGTTAATAACAAATGCACGCAATTGCATAATCGAAGCGGCAGGCACCGCTCGGTGCATGCCGCTGTGATTATGCGAATGCAGGGGGGTACCACAGGTACCTACCCGTGTGCCACCCCCCTTTGGATGTCACTGTTGGGGCCCACAGGGGCCCCCCAAAGTGAACACCGCATGCCTTTCCATGGCGGCATTGCCGCCATGGACAGGCATTGAAAAATGCCTATTCTAATATGGCTGGCGGTGTCTGATAGACACCGAAACCATGTTATCCCTTTTCCACCCCGACCGCAAGGCGACCGGGCCGGAAAACAGGCGGGCGCTGTTTCCCACCGCTGCGGTCCCCTCCGCCATTGTAATATGGCGGGGGGGGAATGCAGGGAAGGATGTCGGACGGATTGCCTCCGCCAGCCAGGGTAGCGGTGGCCACCGCTACCCTGGCGGAGGAAATCCGCCCAACATCCTAATGGAGCCCATAATATTGATTAAAACTTCTACATATTTTTACATAATCCCCACCCTTATCCCCTATTGAACAAACATCTTGCTCCTAAAATGATTTAAAAATTATATTTAAATTCAAATTAATTTTTTTTTTTAAAAATCTTTTTTAAAACACTCCCCACCCTTATCCCCTAATACCTCAACATCCCACTCCTAAAAATATTATAATTTCAACATTTTTATTAAATTCTAAAATTTTCCAATAATTTATTTTTTTTTAAATTAAAAAAATTATTATTTTAAAACACTCCCCACACTTATCCCCTATTAACCCAACATCCCGTCACTAAAAAAACCCATAAAATGAACAACTAAAATAATTATACCTTTTAAATTATTATAATAAATTTACAAAATCTACAATATTAACACTTTTTTTAATTAACATTATATACAATTTTCGATATTTTTTACTATCTATATATTTTTTTTGATATTATTTACATTCTATGTATATTATTTCGATATTTTAAACTACACTAACAATTCGATATTAACACTACTCGATATTTTTGATTCAATATTTTTACTTCGATATTAAGTTAGTGTAAACTATAACGATATTTTTTACATCGATATTATTTCTTTTGATATTTCTCTACAAACGATTTTTTTGACTCGATATTTTGTCCATTCAATATTTTGAAGTCGATTATGCCCAGTTTCTGCCCGATGCATTTCAGGTCAAGATGACCCTTCTTCAGGGGCCTACAAATAACATAATACAGGACCTTAGCAAACACAATTATAGAGAAACTGCTGTGTATATATTACAGTGAAAGTGAACATGCCTTGTGTGTGATTGGTGATTTGGTCATGCTTTCGGTTATGGAGAGACAATAGCCAAGATACAAAAATGCTATCAGTGAAGGTCAACACAGTAAAGAATATGTGTCACCAGATATAGTGCTCGGATCAATAAATGAGGGTGGTAGGGCGGTATTCCGTGAGATAAACGTAGGACAGGAGGTGCATAAACGCAGAGATAGAAAGCAAAATAACTGACGTGAGAAGTGATTAGGTGGGGGCACAAAATTAACGGTGAAGCGGTAAAGCTGTGGGATGGAATCGTGGACTTACTCAGGATCAGTCGGAGAGACCGCGTCCAATGCTCGAAATGAAGTGGAAATGCGGGAAGCTACCGGAAAGTGATTGAACATGGCTGGAGTGAACGAGGGACCCACGTCTGAGCATACCCTGCCAAAGTAGGGTGAACAAAGCAAACAGAAGGAGATGATGGATGGAGTGCTGAAACTTTTGAAACACTCACCCCCATTCACAGATCTGCGTTAAATTTACCATCATTCTTTAGCTCACTTAGCCACCCCAGTTCAGACACAGCTATATGCAAATCAGTCTTGACCCTCTGCCTCATGGGAACAGTCCAGCCCGAACTGCTAAGCCATGTCTTCCCTGGACCAGAAACAAGCATCCTGGGACCAGTTTCAGGCGAACAGCCCTCTTCAGCCAGGCTAGCTTGAATCCTATGGCAAAGTGAGCAAGGGACCAACGTCTGGGCATACCCTGCCAACTTAGGGCAAATAAAGCAAACATAAGGAGATGATGGACAGAGTGCTGAAGCCATTCAAACACTCACCCCCAGTCACAGATATGTGTTGAATCCAATGTCATTCTTTAGCTCACTCTGCCACCACAGTTCAGACACAGCTATATGCAAATCAGTCTTGACCCCGGGCCTCATGGCAACAGTCCAACACGAACTGCCAACCATGTCCTCCCTGGACCGGAAACAAGCATCCTGTGACCAGTTTCGGGCAAACATCCCTCCTCAGCCAGGCTAGCTTGAATCCAGTGGCAAAGTGAGCAAGGGACCCACGCCTGGGCTTACCCTGTCAACTTAGGGCAAACAAAGCAAACACTGCTTGTTTACAGTACAGGGAGGACCTGGCCTGGCATTTCGGGCTGCACTGTTCCCATTGGGCACAGGGTCAAGACTGTTTTGCATATGGCTGCGTCCAAACTGGAATGGCGAGCAAAAATAACTATGGATTTAGGCCCAGATCTCTGTACTGGTGTGAATGTATGACATTGTTCTGCATTCTGTCAATCAATTGTTCTTTTTGCATTTGTCACCCTGACGACCAGACGTGGGTCCTGTGCTTTCCATGCCTGGACTTAAGCTATTCTGGATGATGAGGGCCGAAAGCCCGAAACTGGTCGTAGAATGCATATTACCAGTCAAGGGAGGACCTGGCCTGGCAGTTCCGGCTGGACTGTTACTATTGGCGGCAAGGTCACGACTGATTTGCATATGGCTAGGTCCATACTGGAATGGCATGGAGCCAAAAAAAATGATGGATTCAGGCCCAGATCTCTGCACTTGGGTGAATGTACGACATTGTTCTGCAATCTGTCCTTCAATTGTTCTTTTTGCTGAGGACATCACTGATGACATCATTTATATATATATATATATATATATATATATATATATATATATATATATATATATATATATATATATATATATATATATATATATATATATATATATATATATATATATATATATATATATATATATATATATATATATATATGGACGCCCGTTACCCCATACGACAACATAGACATTTTTCAGGATGCTGTTGTGAAACAAGTGAAGGCTCTGCATGTGAAAACTCTGAAATCTAACTATGGCAAACATCATGGCAGCAATGAATATCAAAAACTAATCAAAAAAATAAAAACAGATGGAAACATGATAGTCAGGCAATCTGACAAGGGGGGCAACATTGTACTCTGGCCCAGAGCACTATATCTGGAGGAAGCTTACCTCCAGTTAAATGACCAGAACTGCTATAGACACTGTGATATAAATGCACTCAGGAAAGCGCAAACAGACTTTCATTCTCTCCTGATGGGATGGCGATCCAGTGGACTCATTAGTATGGATGAGTTGAAATGCCTAAAAAATGATCATCCCATAACCCCTGTGTTGTACCTGATTCCAAAGGTACATAAGAATGCGATCAAGCCGCCAGGTAGACCCATCATTTCGGCGTGCAGGGGTCTATTGGAGAAAGCCACTACTTACATTGACTTGTTCCTCCAAGAGCATGTATTGGCACTTGCGTCATACATTCAAGACTCTAGTGATCTGATGAGGAAATTGAATGAACTACAATGGAGTAATGATTATTGGCTAATCACCCTGGATGTGTCATCTTTATACACAAGCATAGTGTATGCAGATGGGTTAAGGGCTATTGAGTTCTTTCTGGGCAAGCGGCCAATAGAACTAGCTGAGCACAATAAGATGCTGCTTTCCATGATCAGTTTTTGTTTGCATCACAATTACTTCATGTTCCTGAACCGGTATTATCAACAGGTCAGAGGGGTTGCCATGGGGGCCTGTTTCTCTCCCAGTTCCGCCTGCCTCCATATGGGGTACTGGGAGAGACAGGTCCTCAATGGTATTCATCTAGACATCTGTACTCGCCATATCATTCGATGGTACAGATACATCAATGATATTTTAATGATTTGGCGTGGAACATATGAAGAGGCTGTCAGTTTCATTGATGTTTTGAACACTAATTCATTCAATTTGTCCTTCACATCTCACATCAGTCAGGAGGAAGCACACTTTCTTGATGTTACTCTGGAGGTCAGTCAGGGCAGGCTAGAAACCAAGCTTTACAGGAAGCCTACTGCAGGCAATACCATATTGCATGCTGAAAGTCACCATCCCCCGCATTTGATTTGAAGCATTCCCTACGGGGAAATGCTTAGAATTCGGCGGGTCTGCAGTACAGACTCTCATTGTAGAGCAGCACAAGCAGCTAGCAAACAAAGGTTTCTGGCAAGGGGCTACCGTGAAAATCTGATTGATACAGCTATCAGAAAAGCCAATGCCCTGTCTCGCAATGAGGCACTGACCCACAAGAAAGCCCAGAGAACCATAGTAGCCAGCAGTGAACAACCAGTTAGACTTATCTGGACCTACAATAGTCAGCACGGGGCACTGAGAAAGATCATCAACCAACACTGGAATCTGATTAAATTGGATCCAGTCATTGGAGAACATATGCCCAACAGACCCGCGATCACCTACAGGAAGGCATTTTCATTACAGGATGCACTAGTTAAATCCAGTCCTGAGGTGATTCCACCCAAGAACATGCCGGCCGCCAGTCGTGGGTTTAGGAAATGTTCTAGCTGCAAAGCATGCTATCAAGGGCTCAATAAGACCGAGTTCTTGACAGCATTCTCTACAGTGCCTCGTAGAATCACTAAGCAGCTAACTTGCAAGTCGGAGTATGTGGTTTATGTGCTGGAGTGCCCATGTGGCTTGCAATATATTGGCAGTACCAAATTGCAGGTCCACAAAAGGGTGCTCCAGCACATTAGGGCCATCAACACGAATGATGCCACATACCCTGTTGCGAGGCATTTTAAGGAGTTTCATAATAACAACAGTGGGCTCCTTAGATATTATGCTATTGACTCTGTAGGTCCCCTTAGGAGAGGAGGCAACCGAGATGGGATCTTAAGGGCTCTTGAGACCAGATACATCTTGGAGATGGACAGTAAAAGTCCCAATGGTCTAAACTCTACGGAGGATTTTTATACATGCCTATAGGGTCGTCCATTTCCCAGGGCCTTATACTACCACCTCTCCACCTGTCTTATGTTTCTGGCCAGCATATATGCTCACTGTCAAATTTACTACTGGTGTTTGTTTGTTGATTAAATATAACTATACAAGAAAAGAAATACTAGGTTATTTAATCAACCATAATATAATCAATTGCTACAGATCCTCAGTATGTGTGTTTAACTGTACTTTAATATCATAACTTCAGTAAGAATTGTTTTTAAATTTCACTTGTTTATAATTGCACTTGTAACAACGGCATTTGTATAGGTGTTAGCAGCAATGGAATCTGGGCATTAGGGGAGGTTGTGAGGTACATATTAGATCGTGCCTTTTTTATCCGTTCACCTACTACTAGAAAATAGAATTTAGCGATCATGGGTAGTAGTACAAAAGATTTTGATTGTATATAGTTGTATATATATGAAATGCTGTTTATATATTTTAAAAAAAAGTTTGAGGACTCCCTGGTTGTGCATTAGGGGCTATTTGATATATGGCATTTAAGCAGTTATCACAAAAAGCCATTCAACCGACTGTATTGCGGTTGTAGTATTGCACATGTTGTAAATATATGAAGTTTTGATATATATTTAGGAATACCCAGAATGTCCTCACTTATCAATTTTTGAGAATTATCGGATAATTAAAAATGTATTTAAACATGTATTGCAACGATATGCACCTTCGCAACATTACCTGTTTTCTCCGTTTTGCCATTGCAAGTTGATGTTTAAATAATCATGGTGGACATTCCCACTAATTAGGTTGCAACCAATCAATGTCACCGTTGTTACTGCACGAGCACTTTAAATGTACGCAACTCTCTCGGTGCGTCATGTGACCAAGGCCTCTGTGTAGGCCGAAACGTTATGCTGGCGTGGTGTACTGGGAAATAAAAAACTCACCTGCACTTTGGGTCTTCCGTGTTCTTACTGGTCGATGGCTGAGGATTGATAGTCCGTCGCAGCAGGGGTACAAGTGCGGAAATATATATATATATATATATATATATATATATATATATATATATATATATATATATATATATTACCTACTGGCGATAGCCAGTAGGTATATATAGTTAGGATTTTTTTCCTATGGGACTTTTGAAAATTCTATGTCTAATAACTTTGGCGTTTGTGGACGGAATCGGCTGAAATTTTCAGGAAAATGGCACATTTTGTTTCTGAGCAGCTCCTGAAAATTTGGGGGGGGTTCGTCAAGGGGGGGCCGAGAAAAAAGGGGGGTACCAAAACGCGTTTTTCCCATGTTAATTTCCATAGGGCGGTTGGACTCACTTTTAGCCCGAACGGCTGAATGGATTTCCACGAAACTTGGCAAAATTGTAGGGACTGTTAGCCCGATGTGCCTTTGCTAGGTCTCAATATATGTGCTTCAGTGGATTTTGAGAAATTAACGTTTAAATCAAGATATATATCTGTAACAGCGCTCCGGGCAGCGCTCCGGTTCGCGAACTTTTCGCGTATCGGAACTTTGCGAAGCGAAGCTGATTGGCTCTCCGGTGTCTGTCAACATTCTAAACAGTCCGGTGCGGCCGCCATCTTGTCTCTCGGTAGGATCGAGAGACAAGAGGAGGCCAAAACAAAGGGGGAAATGAAGGAAAGGGGGCAAGGTAGACCCCTTCTGACCCCCTAGGATTGATGAGGGGGATATTATAGAGCCACGCCGGGCCCAAAAAAAAAAAAGAAAAAATCCGATTTTTTCGCCGTAGAGACGCGTCTTGGTTCGCGAACCGGGCAGCTAACCGGGCAGCTAACCGGGAAGCTAACCGTCAGTGTAACCCAAAAAAAAAATAAAAAAATACGATTTTTTCGCCGTAGAGACGCGTCTTGGTTCGCGAACCGGGCAGCTAACCGGGCAGCTAACCGGGAAGCTAACCGTCAGTGTAACCCAAAAAAAAAAAAAATCCGATTTTTTCGCCGTAGAGACGCGTCTTGGTTCGCGAACCGGGCAGCTAACCGGGCAGCTAACCGGGAAGCTAACCGGCAGTGTAACGGGAGTCTGAGGAGTAGCTGATTGGCTGTCAATATTGTAAACAGTCCGGAGCGGCCGCCATCTTGTCTCTCGGTAGGATCGAGAGACAAGAGGAGGCCAAAACAAAGGGGGAAATGAAGGAAAGAGGGCAAGGTAGACCCCTTCTGACCCCCTAGGATTTATGAGGGGGATATTATAAAGCCACGTGGGGCCAAAAAAAAACAAACAAAAAAATCCGATTTTTGCGCCGTAGAGACGCGTCTTGGTACGCGAACTGGGCAGCTAACCGGGCAGCTACCGGGAAGCTAATCGGCAGTGTAACGGGAGTCTGAGGAGAAGCTGATTGGCTGTTATCATTGTAAACAGTCTGGAGCGGCCGCCATCTTGTCTCTCTGTGGGATCGAGAGACAAGAGGTGGAAAAAAAAAAGGTGTAAATGAATTAAAGGGGTAAGGCAGACCCCTCCTGAACCCCTAGGATTGATGAGGGGGCTATTAAAGTTCCCTGGGGGGTGAAAAAAAAAAATTGCGATTTTTCGCGGTAAAGGTGCTTCCTGGTACGTTAACCGGGCAGCTAACCGGCAGCGTAACGGGAGTCCGACATATTGTGTTTTTTGAACGTTTGTGATATGTGCACGTGTGGATTTTGTCTAATTAAGGTTAAAAAAATATATATATATCTTTAAGCGTGTTCTGGCGCGCTTACGTTTTGGGTTTGGTTTGCGCTGCAGAGACGATACGTCACGGTTATGCGATGCATCATGAGGCGTCTCACGGGCTACGTGATACGTCACTTAATAAAGAATATATTTTACAGCTATAGATATTAGCTTTTAAAAAACCAATGAAATTCACAGAAAAAACCATAGGTTATAGACCATATATAGTTAGGAATTTGCATTTACAAAACCTTGAAAATTCACTGAAAAAACCATAGGTTATAGACCATATATAGTTAGGGATTAGCATTTAAAAAACCTTATTTTATTTGCACAAAACCATTGAAATTCCATATATAGTTAGTTGCACTAACTATATATCGCGGACCCGCAATCCACTGCTAATGATGTCACATATTACATCATTCATGACATGGTCAGTGACATCACTGATGACATCACTGATGACATCTCAAATGACATCACTGATGACATCACTGATGACAACACCCAGTGACTGTATGTTTCTGTAAAGTTAAAATATGTCTTACATATTGAAGAATGAGTGGATGTATAAGTGTCTGGATGAAGGATTTAGTAGGTGCATGACTGACTGTATGAGAGAATGATTAAATGTGTCTCACTGAGTGCATGGGTTAGTGATTAAAGTGTCTTAATTTGGCAATCAATATTTATGTTCTTCTGTAAACTGCTGCATGTTTAAATCAGTAGCTATATCAGTAACTATATGGGTTATTGAATGGTTGCCCAAGTATTTGTATGGGAGACTGAGTGTGTGTGTGGGTGGCTGGGAGGTGTATAACTCTGTGCATAGATGTGTGAGCGGTTGATTCCCTAGGTGTATGGGTTCAAAAGTGCATGTAGAAACAGCTGTATGGACAGTTGACTGTGTGCATGAGTATATTGGTGAGTGAATGGATATCTCAGTTCTACATGTCAAAGTAAGTACATATGTAAAACACACTCCATGTGAGAGTTGACATATATAAATAACTGAACATAAGAGTCAGTGAATGTGAGAGTGGCTGTATGAATCATTGTGAACTTGTATCAAGGATTGTATAAGAGAGTAAATATGTGTTAGTATATGTTTGAATAAGTAAGGTGTGTATAACTGTATAGTTAAGGAAATGGAGATGTGATTGATTCTTTGCATGACTGAATAGGTGTGTGAGTAACTCCATGGATGTGTGACAGTCTGTGAGTGCCTGTTTACACTGAGTGTATCAAAGGTTATATTAGAGTCTGAAGATGTATTATCACATAAATGATATCATCAGTGATGTAATCAGTAATGTCAAATGAGATGTCAGTGATGTCATCAGTGATGTCATTTGAGATGTCATCAGTGATGTCATCAGTGATGTCATTTGAGATGTCATCAGTGATGTCATCAGTGATGTCACTGACCATGTCATGAATGATGTAATATGTGACATCATTAGCAGTGGATTGCGGGTCCGCGATATATAGTTAGTGCAACTAACTATATATGGAATTTCAATGGTTTTGTGCAAATAAAATAAGGTTTTTTAAATGCTAATCCCTAACTATATATGGTCTATAACCTATGGTTTTTTCAGTGAATATATATATATATATATATATATATATATATATATATATATATTACATGTGATCAAGGCCAGCTTGGCTGGCCGAAACGCGTAATGAAAGGTTGTGGGAGAACAGCAAGCAGATAAAAATAAAAAATAACTGAACCACAGCAATTGGAGTTCTTGTGTCACTCCATCGCTGTTTGGAGGTTGGGAAGCCTTTGGATTTTGTAATATACATATGTCATTTGATCAAAGGCGCGAACGCCCGAAACGCGTAATGGCAGAGATGTCAAAATAAAATAATCTATTGCGCAAAATACTGGGTCCACACTCGTTCTTTTTCCTGGAGAAATTGTAAAGGTATGTTCGAGTTGGAAGATATATTTATATATATATATATATATATTACCTACTGGCGGTCGCCAGTAGGTAGTTATAGTTAGGATAATTTTCAATGTTAAATCTCAACATTCTATTTTGAATAACTTTGGCGCCGGTTGACGAATCTGCCTGAAATTTTCAGGAAAATGGTCTCATGGCGGTCCGGTCCTTCCCTGAAAGTTTGGGGGGGATTCGTCAAGCGGGGGCCGAGATAAAAGGGGGGTCCCAAAACGCGTTTTCCCCATGTTAATTTCCATAGGGCGGTCGATTTCACTTTTAGCCCGAACGGCTGAATGGATTTCCACCAAACTTGGCAAAATTGTAGGGACTGGTAGCCCGATGTGCCTTTGCTATGTCTCAAGATATGTGCTCCAGTGGATTTTGAGTAATTTAGGTTCAAAAAAATATATATATCTATAGCCGCGCTCCCGTGCGCGCACGGGAGTGCGCTCCAGGCGCGACACGCGACTTGCGCGCAGGAAGCTGATTGGATCTCAGTTGTCTGTAAACATTCTAAACAGTGCGGAGCGGCCGCCATCTTGTGTCTCGGTAAAATCGAGACACAAGGGGTTTGAAAAAAAAAGGGGCAAATGACCATAAGGGGGAAGAGTAGACCCCCTCTGACCCCCTAGGTTTGATGTAGGGACTAAAATAGGGTCCTGCAGGGCATTAAAAATTTTTTTTCGTTTTGCGCGGGGATATGCGCTCTCCCGTGCGCGCACGGGAGTGCGCTCCAGGCGCGACACGCGACTTGCGCGCAGGAAGCTGATTGGATCATAAGGGGGAAGAGTAGACCCCCTCTGACCCCCTAAATCCAGGACTATATTTATGAAGGCCTTGCGCTGTTAGTTTTGCGCTTCCTGTGCGTCAATTTTTGTGACGCATCAGCGGTGTAAAAAAATGCGCATTGTTATGCAATATTTAAAAAGTGACGCATCTATCTAGATGCGTCACTTTTTAAATATAGTGCAACGAGGTACATTTTATTACACTGCTGGTGTTATGCGTCACTTTTCTGTGCGCACTCCTTATGACGTTCCAGATGTGTCATATTTAATGTATGACGAATCATGTTGCAGATACAATATGGCGCAGAGTTTTAAAAAGTGACCCATGTACCTAGATGCGTCACTTTTTAAAAATAGCGTCAGGTATAATATATGCAGAGGGGGTGTTCTCCCGCAAAAAGCTTTGTAATAGCGACGCAGTGAAATCTTTGAGATTTCACTGCGTCAGTTTTAGGATGCTGTTGCGTCAAAATCTTGTGCCTGCTTTACAGCAGGTGTTAGACTGAGGCAAGACCTTTCATATGCTGCTTTCCCCATTTGAAAGGACACATTACTGGAGTTGCGTCACTTTTGTGACGCACTCCAGCAATGCGTTACTTGGAATGTCATAAGGAGTGCGCACAGAAAAGTGACGCATTGCACCAGTAGTGTAAAAAAATGTGTTGCGTTGCGTTATATTTAAAAAGTGAGGTATCTAGGTAGATGGGTCACTTTTTAAAATCAAGCGCCACATTATATCTGCGTGAGGTATAATGCATGCAGAGGGGGTGTTCCCCCACAAAAAGCTTTGTAATAGCGACGCAGTGAAATGTTTGAGATTTCACTGCGTCACTTTTAGGATGCTGTTGCATCCTTTAAATATAGTGCAACGAGGCACATTTTATTACACTGCTGGTGTGATGCGTCACTTTTCTGTACACAGTCCTTATGACATTCCAGATGTGTCATATTTAATGTATGACGAATCATGTTGCAAGGAGTTACAGATACGTCAGTATTTCTGACATATGTGTAAACATAAAAGTGATGCGAGGCCGGCGCAAAATTTTGACGCAATAGCATCCTAAAAGTGACGCAGGGAAATCTCATAGATTTCAGTACGTTGTTATTACCAAGCTTTTTGCGAGGGATTGCCCCCTCTGCATACATTATACCTGATGCAGATACAATATGGCGCAGAGTTTTAAAAAGTGACCCATGTACCTAGATGCGTCACTTTTTAAAAAATAGTGTCAGGTATAATGCATGCAGAGGGGGTGTTCCTTGCAAAAAGCTTGGTAATAATGACGCAGTGCGTCACTTTTAGGATGCAGTTGCGCCAAAATCTTGCGCCTGCTTCACAGCAAACCTTTCACATGGTGCTTTTTCCATGTGAAAGGACACATTACTGGAGTTGCGTGTACACAGTCCTTATGACATTCCAGATGTGTCATATTTAATGTATGACGAATCATGTTGCAAGGAGTTACAGATACGTCAGTATTTCTGACATATGTGTAAACATAAAAGTGATGCGAGGCCGGCGCAAAATTTTGACGCAATAGCATCCTAAAAGTGACGCAGGGAAATCTCATAGATTTCAGTACGTTGTTATTACCAAGCTTTTTGCGAGGGATTGCCCCCTCTGCATACATTATACCTGATGCAGATACAATATGGCGCAGAGTTTTAAAAAGTGACCCATGTACCTAGATGCGTCACTTTTTAAAAAATAGTGTCAGGTATAATGCATGCAGAGGGGGTGTTCCTTGCAAAAAGCTTGGTAATAATGACGCAGTGCGTCACTTTTAGGATGCAGTTGCGCCAAAATCTTGCGCCTGCTTCACAGCAAACCTTTCACATGGTGCTTTTTCCATGTGAAAGGACACATTACTGGAGTTGCGTCACTTTTGTGACGCACTCCTGCAATGCGTTACTTTTGTGTTTAGAGATATGTCAGAAATACTGACATATCTGTAACTCCTTGCGAATTGATTAGTCATATATTAAATATGACATATGTGGAATGTCATAAGGAGTGCGTCCAGATAAGTGACGCATCGCTATTTTCACGTAGCGATGCGTCACTTTTCAGAAATGAGGCCTCCAGTTTATTCACTGTGTCATAAATTTCTTTTCTAACACTCACCTTCTTTCAGTCCTCCTACTTCACTTCCTTTCACCTCTCATACCTTTCTGTTCTTTCTTACTCATTCTCCTTTCAATTATCAATGCACTATATTTCACTTACTCTTCATTTTTTAAGATTATAGCTCTTTGATGAGAATTGGAGGTAGTTCTGAAAAGAACTTTTGGTTTTCTTCTTTTAACTGAAGAGGAACAAAAACAGGGAATAGAAACTGCTCAACAGGAGCAAAAAGAAAAGAAAAAAATTAGGGGTGGGAAGGGCAGTGATGGTTCTCTAATGCCCGAACCATGAGCAGGACACTTTGCTCCCCATAGGTGAGGAGTTGATTGCAGTATCTGCATCTGACGACCCCATGGTTGAATGCAGGTTGGATGTTTGCTACCTGCCCCTGAGATTGTTCTCTTCCAGAAGAAGTTGCTCCTCCTGTTGATGTAGAGGCCCCACCTCTGGGAACCTCCTGTGCCAGAGCCCTGACACTTTCTCGGGCAAAATTCTGGGGGTGCCTGGTCTCCACATGGCGAATCATAGTGAAGTTGCCAAAAGAGTATTTTTTTTGGGGGTTACCCCGTGACAGGACCTTTTTGCAGATCCTGCACTCTACTTTTGGTGCATTCACCTTCTTCTGGTCTGCTGGAAATTTAAAGAATTTCCAGATGAAATGTCCCTTCACCTTTGGGGTAGGTGGCTCTTCATCAATGAAGTCATCTTCACTGCTGGATGATCTGGCAGCCATGATGAATCCAGGAATATGGAGCAGCAAAAAAGGCAGGTCTTTCAGTCACAAAAGTGAAAGAAGAAGTGAAGGAAATGGGTGGGGATTTCATTCATTGTAAAAAAAAACTGTTAGCAACCAATGAAAAGTGTTATTTTAGGGTCACATGACCTGACGCGCTTACGATGCGCGCTCGGGTGCACTTCCGGGTGCGTTTACGCAGCGCGATCGTAGGCGCTTCCGGGGCGCACACGTGGCGCGATCGTAGGCGCTTTTGCGTGCGTTTAGGCGCCGCGCACGTATGCGCTTCCGAGGGCACGTACGTTGCGCGCCGAAGTGACGTCATCAATCTTTAATAGAAATGCATAATCATTTTCCATATTAAAAAAAACAAATTTTATTTGTATGGTACGAAATGTTTTGCATTATTATTAACTTTTCATTCATATTTTTTTTTCACGAACGACAGTTGCGCTCTGGGTGCGCTTTCAGATGAGCTCTCGGAGAAGCTTACAGGAGAGCTTAGCTGAAAGCTTCCCGGAGCGCGCACCCAGAGCGCAAAAAAAAAAAATTATAAAAAAAATGAATACTTAAAAAAAACAGCAAATTGTAAAAAAAAAAAAGGTTAGAAACTCGATATACAAAGGAATTAGCATTTAAAAAACCTATGAAATACAATGAAAAAACCATAGGTTTCACACCAGTTATAGTTAGGAATTAGCATTTAAAAAACCTTTGAAATTCACTGAAAAAACCATAGGTTTCACACCAGTTATAGTTAGGAATTAGCATTTAAAAAACCTATTAAATTCACTGAAAAAACCATAGGTTTCACACCAGTTATAGTTAGCTGGAAATTTTACTGATATAAAACCATTGAAATTCCCACGTTATAGTTAGTCGGACTCACTATAACTTGCGCGTGCAATGCACTGCTGATGACGTCACATATTACATCACTCATGACATGGTCAGTGACATCACTCATGACATCACTGATGACACCATCCAGTGAATATGTGTCTTTCTGAAAAATAAATATTAGTGAGTTATGTTTAAATATTTAAATACATATATTAGTGTTTCACTTTGTGTATAAGTGGCTACATGTGTTGATAAGTAGCTACATGCGTATGTATATGGGTTATTTGATATTTTTATTAGTATTAGTATGAGTGTCTATATGGTTTGGTGGAGGTATTACTTAGCACATAGATGCATGAGTGACTGACTCTTTGTTTGTATGTGTTTTGAAGACAGCATATGTACAGGACTGTATGGGTGGATGAGTGTCTATATGTGTTTGTTAGTGAGTGAATGACTGTCTCACTAGTGTCTTTATCAGTAACTACATATGTTTTAATCTAGTATATATGAATATTGATGTATATAAGTGAGTATATGTGAGAGTAAGAGATTGTAAGATTTCCTGTTTAAATAAGTATGTGTTTCTATAAGTGATTGTTTAAGAGAATAAATATGTGTAATTTTCAATAGAAGTAAGGTGGAAGTGTGTGTATAACTCTATTTTCAAATAAATGGTTGTTCAATAGTTTATTTGCACGTGTGAATATGTGTGTGAGTAACTTTTGGATGAATGTCGGTGTGTAACAGAATGTATAGGTGTATCTCTTCATATGATGAGTGAGTATATGTATGAGTGACTATATAGAACTGTTGGTGAATGAGTGGATGAGTATATAGATAGTGGAAGTACAGAATTGCTTGTTGTAACTGATATAGGTATGTCCATTTTTTAAAAATTTCAGTTTCTATTTTTGAATATGTGTCTCAAGGGTTACTTTACACTGAGAGGAGGTCTGTCACTGTGTCACAAGGATGGTGTCATCAGTGATGTCATGAGTGATGTCACTGACCATGTCATGAGTGATGTAATATGTGACGTCATCAGCAGTGCATTGCACGCGCAAGTTATAGTGAGTCCGACTAACTATAACGTGGGAATTTCAATGGTTTTATATCAGTAAAATTTCCAGCTAACTATAACTGGTGTGAAACCTATGGTTTTTTCAGTGAATTTAATAGGTTTTTTAAATGCTAATTCCTAACTATAACTGGTGTGAAACCTATGGTTTTTTCAGTGAATATATATATATATATATATATATATATATATATATATATATATATATATATATATATATATATATATATATATATATATATATATATATATATATGAGCAAAACAAATTGTCCTGTCGCAGCGGGGGCACTGTCCAGTAGGTGCCAGCGTTGAGACAAGGACAGTGTCTCAAGATTTATTTAGTTAAGTTGCATAATAGGCAGTTGGTTGGTGACTGACTGTTTCAAATATGAGACTTAACTTGTTTAAAAATGTGAACCAACATGCCACGAATTTGGATCGCGCAATGTTGGCTGTGATACACAGTGGGGACGTAGGGCACTCAGCCCATAATTGATAGAGGACATGATGTCCAAAGGTACACACTAAGATCAAGGATCAGGTACACTGATTCACGATCAATTTCGCTCATGCGTGTCACGATTGCGAACAGAAAGCGACGATATCTTATAACTCTGGGAACGCTTTCAGTGAGGTAACCAAATTTACACCCCGCTAATGTGTGCGGCCCCCAGAGCGCGATTCAATTCGAGCAAAAACTTGTGATAACTACAAGTCCCAGCATGCCCTAGATAACGATAGTGGTGTGCACCAGTATAAATACAGAAATAAAAAAAGGACTATTCACAATCACTACCGTGGCCAGGAACTACGGTTCGAAATGCGTAGGAGTGTGGCACGTTTGAATAAAATAACTGCGTGAAGACCCAAGAAGTGTGCAGCGATTTCATTTTTTTGTATTGAATATATATATATATATATTCACAGAAAAAACCATAGGTTATAGTGGATATATAGTTAGGAATTTGCATTTAGAAAACCTTGAAAATTCAATGAAAAAACCATTGGTTTTAGGCCATATATAGTTAGGAATTAGCATTTACAAAACCTTATTTTACTCGCATAAAACCATTGAAATTCCATATATAGTTAGAAGCGCTAACTATATATCGCGCACCCGCAATCCACTGCTGATGATGTCACATATTACATCATTCATGACATGGTCAGTGACATCACTGATGACATCACTGATGACATCTCAAATGACATCACTGATGACATCACTGATCACAACATCCAGTGATTGTATGTGTCTGTAAAGTTTAAATATGTTTCACATATTGAAGAATGAGTGGATGTATAAGTGTCTGGATGAAGAATTTAGTAGGTGCATGACTGACTGTATGAGTGAGTGATTAAATGTGTCTCACTGAGTGCATGGGTTAGTGACTAAACTGTCTTAATTTGTGCATCAGTATGTTTGTTGTTGTGTAAGCTGCTGCATGTGTTGATCAGTAGCTATAAGAGTGGCCATATGGGTTATTGATTGGTTGCCCAAGTATTTGAATGGGAGGCTGAGTGTGTGTGTGGGTGGCTGGGAGGTGCGTGACTCTGTGCATAGATGTGTAAGCAGTTGATTCACTAGGAGTATGAGTTCAAGAGTGCATGTGGAAATAGCTATATGGGCGGTTGACTATGCATGGGTGTGTTGGTGAGTGAATGGATTTCTCATTGCTACATGTGCAAGTAAGTACGTATGTAAAACACAATACATGTGAGAGTTGAGATATATAAATAACTGAACATAAGAGCCAGTGAATGTGTGAGTGGCTGTATCGATCACTGTGAGCTTGTATCAGGGATTATATAAGAGAATAAATATGTGTTATTATATGTTTGAATAAGTAAGATGTGTATAACTTTATAGTTGAGGAAATGGAGGTGTGATTGATTCTTTGCATGACTGACTAGGTGTGTGAGTAACTCCATGGATGAGTGACAGTCTGTGAGTGTCTGTTTATACTGAGTGTATGTAAGGTTATATTAGAGTCTGAAGAAGTTCATTGTATTATCACATGAGTGATGTGATCAGTGATGACAAATGAGATGTCATCAGTGATGTCATTTGAGTTGTCATCAGTGATGTCATTTGAGATGTCATCAGTGATGTCATTTGAGTTGTCAACAGTGATGTCATTTGAGATGTCATCAGTGATGTCATCAGTGATGTCACTGACCATGTCATGAATGATGTAATATGTGACATCATCAGCAGTGGATTGCGGGTGCGCGATATATAGTTAGCGCTTCTAACTATATATGGAATTTCAATGGTTTTATGCGAGTAAAATAAGGTTTTGTAAATGCTAATTCCTAACTATATATGGCCTAAAACCAATGGTTTTTTCATTGAATTTTCAAGGTTTTCTAAATGCAAATTCCTAACTATATATCCACTATAACCTATGGTTTTTTCTGTGAATTTCATTGGTTTTTTAATAGCAAATATGAAAAGCTTTAAAATGTCAAGTACGTGATAGATAAAAACATTTTCGTGTTTATGCACGCTGATGTGCTTTGAACGCTGCCCCCCCCCTCCCCTCTTTTCTCTTAGTAGTACTCTCTCTTTGCAGATACTGAAGGGTAGTTAACGCAGGCCTTTACCCCCGTTGTAATCCGTCGTGCCTCCTTGTCTCTCCATTTGATTGATTGTTGTCCAAGCATTTACTGTTTTAGAATTGGTTCTCTTTGGATCATTCTCTATTTACAAACAAGCACAAAGTCGCAATACTCTGTTTAGTCTTTGCAGATAGTGAAAAATCGTGTAAAAAAATAAAAGTAATCGAGCAAAATCAGTAGGCCACTAATTGGATCTCTTTTTGACCTCGCTAAAATAGAAATATTAGGAACAACCCTTCATGAGAAATACGAAAATAGTGAGATGAACTGAGCTCCACACCATGAGGGCTGCAAGACAGCTCGGCTCCATCACCCATCCCGCACAAAATAACGACAAACCCTATGCAAATATTAAAAATATAGACAACACACCAGCAAAGAAACAGGGTAAAACATTTTATTAAAAAACTATTTACATAACGTTGGTTTATAAGATGATGTCAGTAGTGGACCGATGTGTGAATAGATCGAAAACAGCACAAGGCTCCAAGATCCGGATGGCAAGCTCCTGGATGTTGGGTGCCATAGTTTAGAGTTCTGAATTTCAGCCTTTTTCAATGCCTGTGCTTTGTTGAATCAAAATGGCGGCTTGACACAAAGCTGACTCAAGCGTTGCTACTGATGCTATGCAGACCAAAACTGGTTTTCAGTTTGTACATTTTTCTAGATTTTTCAATCCAAGTTTGGTTGACTTTGTAGAACGATGGCTTCGGATTTTCAACATACGGTGTGGTGGCGCTGACTGGGAGGGGGCGCTTCGCTCCTGCCCCCTCCCCAAGTAAGATTTTCATACGTGAAAGTACGTTAATGGTTTTGGTCCCTGAGTTGCTTCAATGTCACTACCATTCTCAAATAGCATAAGTTCTGGATGTTGGGTGCCATAGTTAAGAGTTCTGAGCAGTGCTTGTAACACTGTCTGAAGCTTATTTCCACCTACTGCAGCTTCACTATTCTCAAAGTAAGTGAGTGTCGTTTGTGGACCTGACTGCATTAGAAAACAATGTGATATGTTACCTTCCTAAACAGCTTGACGGAGGCCCCTGAGGGGCGGTGTGATGGCCATGGACTCGGAGAAGACGCTTGGCTCCGACACCCTCCCCAAGTCTTATAGCACTGGTGTAGCCTGAGATCGCCCCCGACATAGGCGGCCGGCTCCCGGGGTCCGGCGGAACTTTTTGCCTTTTGATGACTCTTCAATTCTGGACCTTGTCCCACAATCCGTTTGACCTGAAGACAAGCTGTAGTGGGGCGCCCCTTTATCGTTTTAGTTGCCATTCCGCCCGCTTTTGCTACACTGTGCCTCTTCCGCCATTCAGCTGTTTACCGCCCGCTCTTGCGACTACAGCGTCTCGCTCACCATGTAGTTGAGATGCGCCCGCTCTTGCGCTGCAGCGATAGGCGGCTGCCACAGGACTCTCAAAATGGCGGCCGGCTCTTCGGTTTTGGGCCTGGTCCACTAAAATGGCCCTGGGACACCTTGGAACTCGGACGCTTGTCTGCTAGGGCTTGGGTCCCATTCTCGAAAAGCGTCCCCTCAGCCGTGAAGATTCTACAAAAGTCTTGGGGGCCTCCGACTCCCGCAGGCTTCTGGTGGGGAGCGGCTGCCATGATTGCTCGTGGAATGGCCACGACGGAGCTACGAGATGGTAGTGGTCTCATGCTGACACCAGCTTTAGTCTGAAACATCCAGAAACACTATAGACTACCAATTCGATCAGTTCCGGTAGCGCCCCAACATGACCCGGAAGAGAAGAACTTGCCCTCCCCTCTTTGACTGATGGTTCTTGTTGCCTGTCCCCTCTGTTGTCATTTAACAGAACTTTTTGGACTGCTGAAAGGGGTTGTGTTCTGAACGCTGGTTGGTGGAGACATTTAGACTATATTCTTGACCTACGTTGTCGCGTAATGCGTTTTATGACACGCCGCGTTAGCGCACCCGGAAGTGATCCGAGGCGCGGCGCGCAGCGCGTAACGTAAGCATAACAGGTCATGTGACTTGTTAATAAAACTTTTCATTGGTTCATTTTAATTTTGTTAATTTAATGATGAAAAGCTTGGTCATATGACCTAAAAATTACGCTTTTTATTATTTTCGAACAATATTTTTTTTTCAAACATATGTTATAATATTCCAGGCTAATGTACTTTCCCGGAAAATTTACAACTGTCTTGCAAGTAAAATATATTCCTTTTTCGAGAAAAAGGGCGTTTCTTCCTTCCATGACGGAGCCGTTGAGTAAAAGAGATTCGGCCTGCTGTCTTAGTCGCCGATACGCCTGATTATCAGATTCTTATCGATCACTTTATGTTGCAGACATGAAAAACACAACTGCCCTTGACCATTTATCTTTACTGCGTTCCTACATATTATACCTTTTATCCGTCGTGTAATTGGACTGCTTTATTTCACTTGCCTTTTACTGATTCGAAAACAGTCACTAAAAGTAAAAACTTTACAAATGTAAATACTACTACCGTGTTTTGTTTTAAAAACCTTTATTGTGAAAATGTCAGTATACAAATACGGGCCTATAACCACGTGGGCCGGCCACGGTGCAAACTGAAATCGTATATGATGAGGAGACATTTACATTGTAGAAGAACGTAACGAGCGGGCCATTAGGTGACAAGAACAAAGGTGTCTAACAGTTGTGGAATCGGTGGACGTACATTTTGTAATTAAAATACGACAGGGCCACTTACAATAACATTTTCTAGATATACATTTGCGGGCAAGGAGTTACGAGTCCCATTTATACCGGCGCCATTTTGGGCGAGGCCGGGCAGGTCCAAGATATAGTCAAAATGTCTCCACCAACCATCGGCCAGACCAGAACCCCTTTCGGCCCTTTATGCTACAAGATGGTGTCTTCCATTCAGAAAATATTGTTGGCAGCATTTTGAAAGGAAACAGAAACAGCCGTTCTCCTAGTGAGTTTCACATTGTTACATTTAGGAAGAATGTTGAAGAGTAGTATGTGGAAAATCTGAAGCCATTTTTCTACAAACTCTCAATCAGACTTGGATGGAAAAAAAAAACATGAAGAATGTACAAACTGAAAACCAATTTTTGTCTGTATAGCATCAACAGCAACGCTTGAGTCAGCTTTGTGTCAAGCCGCCATTTTCATTCAATCAATAGCGTCCCCCTGCACACATTCAGGGACCTGGTCGTGTCTTCAGATGAAACGGATTGTAGGAAAAGAAGCAGAAAGGAAAAGGCAAAAAGTTCCGCCGGACCTCGGGAGCCGGCCGCCTATGTCATGTGCGACCTTTGGCCACACAAGGGCAATAGTGAAGCTGCAGCAGATGCAAATAAGCTTCAGACAATCTTACAAGCACTGCTCAGAAATCTCAACTGAGGCACTCAACATCCAGGACTTGCCATTCGAATCTTGGCGCCTTGTGCTGGTTCCGACCTATTCACACATCGGTCCTGGATCTCGGCGCGTTCGACTCACTGTACCGCAACAGTTTCCGCAATTCAGCTGGACAAGCCGCCATTTTCATTCACTCAATAGCGTCCCCCTACACACATTCAGGGACCTGGTCGTGTCTTCAGATGAAACGGATTGTAGGAAAAGAAGCAGAAAGGAAAAGGAAAAAAGTTCCGCTGAACACCACCTTGGGCAATAGTGAAGCTGCAAAAGGTGCAAATAAGCTTCAGACAGTCTTCAACTTACTCTGATTCTTATAATAAACTTCAGATAGTCTTACAAGCACTGCTCAGAACTCTCAACTGAGGCACTCAACATCCAGGACTTGCCATTCGGATCTTGGCGCCTTGTGCTGGTTCCGACCTATTCACACATCGGTCCACTACTGACATCACCTCATAAGCCAACGGGGCACCCCACGCCGACTTTCGGCGCAGCATTGTAGGATGGCCACACCAGTGCGGCAACTTGCTGGACACAACATCTGGGCCATCCAGATCTCGGCGCGTTCGACTCACTGTACCGCAACAGTGACCGCAACTCAGCTGGACACGCCGTCTTTCGGCGCAGCATTGTAGGATGGCCACACCAGTGCGGCAATTTGCTGGACACCACCTCGGTGCCATCCGGATCTCGGCGCGTTCGAGTCACTGTACCGCAACAGTGACCGCAATTCAGCTGGACACGCCATCTTTCGGCGCAGCATTGTAGGATGGCCACACCAGTGCGGCAATTTGCTGGACACCACCTCGGTGCCATCCGGATCTCGGCGCGTTCGAGTCACTGTACCGCAACAGTGACCGCAATTCAGCTGGACACGCCGTCTTTCGGCGCAGCATTGTAGGATGGCCACACCAGTGCGGCAATTTGCTGGACACCACCTCGGTGCCATCCGGATCTCGGCGCGTTCGAGTCACTGTACCGCAACAGTGAGCGCAACTCAGCTGGACACGCCGTCTTTCGGCGCAGCATTGTAGGATGGCCACACCAGTGCAGCAATTTGCTGGACACCACCTCGGTACCATCCGGATCTCGGCCCGTTGTGCTGCCTTCGGCCTATTCGCACATCGGTCCGCTACTGACGCCGCCTCACGTGCCAACGGATTTTCTACGCTTTTTGTAGCCCTATGCCGCATAACAGGTCATGTGACTTGTTTATAAAACTTTTCATTGGTTCATTTTACTTTTGGTTTCCTAAAGATGGAAGGCTTGGTCATATGACCTAAAAATAACACTTTTCATTGGTTTAGAACATTTTTTTTTCCCAAACGATGAAAGCCCCACCTTGTTTCTGGATCATTCAGACTGAAGCTGGCGTCAGCATGAGAGCACCACCATCTCGTGGCTCCGTCGTGGTCATTCCGCGAGCAATCATGGCAGCCGCTCCCCACCGGAAGCCTGCGGGAGTCGGGGGCCCCCAAGACTTTTATACAATCTTCACGGCTGAGGGGACGCTTTTTGAGAATGGAGCCCAAGCCCTAGCAGGCAAGCGTCTGAGTTCCAAAGTGTCCCAGGACCATTTCAGTGGACCAGGCCTAAAACCGAGGAGCTGTCCGCCATTTTAAGAGCCATGTGGCAGCCGCCTATCGCTGCACTGCAAGAGTGGGAGCAACTCAACAACATGGTGAGCGAGACGCTGTGGCCGCAAGAGCGAGCGCAACTCAGCTAGATGGCCGCCACCTGGGGAGGCCCGTTCACGCCGGCTCCCCCACGCCCCCCCCCCCGGGCCGCCGCACGCCAATTTTCGGGGCAGCATTGTAGGATACCAAAACCAGTGCGGCAGTTTACTGGACATCACCTGGGTGCCTGTCGTACATGTTGTGTCAGCCATGTGACACTGGACACAGACCGCTACTGACGAGGCCTCCCCCCGCACCACCCGGGACGCCCCACGCTGTTTTTCTGTGCTGCATTGTAGGATCCCTAAACCAGTGCGGCACCCAGGCGACATCACCTGGGTGCCGTCCAGAACTCTGCACGTTGTGCTGCCTTGGGACTATTCGCACAACAGACCGCTACTGACGAGGCCTCCCCCCGCCCCACCCGGGACGCCCCACGCCAATTTTCGGAGCAGCATTGTAGGATCCCTAAACCAGTGCGGCACCCAGGCGACATCACCTGGGTGCCGTCCAGAACTCTGCACGTTGTGCTGCCTTGGGACTATTCGCACAAAAGACAGCTTCTAACCATTGTTGCTTTTTGTGTTGAGAAATGTTTAAATGTTTTTAGTTTTTGTTCCGTTCGTTAAAGTTAGTAGTTAATAAAGTTTTATAACCTTACTTTGTTGGAGTGTTATCTATTTTTTTAAAAACGGGTGAATGGGGCCTTGAATCGGGTTATTGTCATGTGTGGGCTTTGGAAGTGTGCTGCTGCAGGATCGGACATTTCAAACTCAAATGCACGTTCTTTTTCTTACCTTTCCGAAGCATGGAGCGCAATAGCAGGCAGAGAAAGGGTGATGCACGTGTTGAACACTACCTGACCTGGCAAGTTGCTGGCAGTGCCCCCCCGCCCGCTCCTGAAAGAGGGCACACACACACCGCCGCCCCGAGTACTTCACAAATCTTTAAAAGACCATGCGCTTGTTCATGAGGCTTAAATGGTTTATCACCTCTTCTAGAACCCCTGCATCGACCCTCTGACGTTTCATGGAAAAATTACCATGTAACACAATACCAAGCCCTGTCAGCTGAAACCCCCAAGGAATCGTGGGGCATATTATCAAGGGGGTTTATCTCCGCTTTTTTGGCTTTAAAAGCCATGAAAGCGGAGATAAAATTATTTCCCTATTACCAAGCTGTCGCTAACACCAGTTAGTGACAGCTAAAAGGAGATAGCGACCATCTTGGGCCCCGCTTTGCATGTCAGTGATACTTATCACTAATGACATGCAAAGTGGCGTGCCAAGATGTTAGCGACTGGAAACAGTCCCTAACATCGCTACCTTCTATTACCAACTTTTGGAGATATTCGCGCTAAGCGCGAATATCTCCAAAATCTAACACCTGCCCTGAGCAGTTCTTAGCCATGTTATCCAATGGGAGGTGGATAACATGGCTAAGAGCATTAGATCGATAATACATGAATATAATTACCATGTAACACAATACCAAGCCCTGTCAGCTGAAACCCCCAAGGAATCGTGGGGCATATTATCAAGGGGGTTTATCTCCGCTTTTTTGGCTTTAAAAGCCATGAAAGCGGAGATAAAATTATTTCCCTATTACCAAGCTGTCGCTAACACCAGTTAGTGACAACTAAAAGGAGATAGCGACCATCTTGGGCCCCGCTTTGCATGTCAGTGATACTTATCACTAATGACATGCAAAGTGGCGTGCCAAGATGTTAGCGACTGGAAACAGTCCCTAACATCGCTACCTTCTATTACCAACTTTTGGAGATATTCGCGCTAAGCGCGAATATCTCCAAAATCTAACACCTGCCCTGAGCAGTTCTTAGCCATGTTATCCAATGGGAGGTGGATAACATGGCTAAGAGCATTAGATCGATAATACATGAATATCGCTGACTTTTCACCTGCCCTGAGCAGTTCTTAGCCATGTTATCCAATGGGAGGTGGATAACATGGCTAAGAGCATTAGATCGATAATACATGAATATCGCTGACTTTTCTGCGATAATAGCAAGGTTTATCTGCGATAAAAATCGCCGATGTGCGGCGATAATTTTTGTCTCTAAACAAGTTAGAGACAAAAATTATCGCTAGTTGTTCGTAATATGCCCCCGGGTTTTTGCTTGCAGAAATCGGGAGGCGGGAGACTAGCACTGAAATCAGTACTCACACGCCTGAATCAGGAGGATTGGCATGTCTGAATTCTCTACAGCTGGGGCCATAAACTACATCCGCAGGGTTAGGTGATAGCCTGGGACCAGCCTGGCATCTAAAATGGCTGCCGTGCACGACAAAATTGTGGCATTCGAAAAAAGGCAAGATGGCGCAGCCGCTGGAAGAGATGTATCAACATATATCAGCCTCCTCAGCCACCCTCAGGAAACATAGGGGATTAGGATACGTCTCCCGCACCCCCTTATACCTAGTACTTTAATTAACGAAGCACAAAATGGCGAATTCCCGTTTCGCTACCAGTTTGCGGCCCAGTTCGCGGCCCGTGAAGCGCTTCTACCGTGAAAAATCATTTTTTTTTATTTTCCCCACGGGACCCTTTAATAACCCCAACAACATTCCTAGGGGGTCAAGAGGGGGATACCTTGCCCCCTTTCATTAAATTCCCCCTTAGTTTTTCACCTTTTCTTCTCTCTCGATCCTACCGAGAGACAAGATGGCGGCCGCTCCGGACTGTCACGCAGCAAAAAAAAAAAAAAGCTCACGCACAGCCGCTGGAAGAGATGTATCAACATATATCAGCCTCCTCAGCCACCCTCAGGAAACATAGGGGATTAGGATACGTCTCCCGCACCCACTTATAACTAGTAATTTAATTAACGAAGCACAAAATGGCGAATTCCCGTTTCGCTACCAGTTCGCGGCCGCGCTTCTACCGTGAAAAATCATTTTTTTTTTATTTTCCCCACGGGACCCTTTAATAACCCCAACAACATTCCTAGGGGGTCAAGAGGGGGATACCTTGCCCCTTTCATTAAATTCCCCTTTCGTTTTCCACCTCTTCTTCTCTCTCGATCCTACCGAGAGACAAGATGGCGTCCGCTCCGGACTGTTTAGAATGTTGACAGACACCGGAGAGCCAATCAGCTTTCTGCGCGCAAAGTTCCGGTAAGCGAAAAGTAAGCGGACCGGATCGCTGCCCAGAGCGCTGTTACAGATATATATCTTGGTTTGAACGTTAATTTCTCAAAAACTACTGGAGCACATATATTGAGACCTAGCAAAGGCACATCGGGCTAACAGTCCCTACAATTTTGCCAAGTTTCGTGCAAATCCATTCAGCCGTTCGAGCTAAAAGTGAGTCCAACCGCCCTATGGAAAAATGAATGGAAAAAACGCGTTTTGGGACCCCCCTTTTTTCTCAGCCCCCCCTTGACGAAACCCCCCTAAATTTTCAGGGGCTGCTCAGAATCAAAATGTGCCATTTTCCTGAAAATTTCAGCCGATTCCGTCCACAAACGCCAAAGTTATTAGACATAGAATTTTCAAAAGTCCCATAGAGAAAAAATTCTAACTATATATACCTACTGGCGATAGCCAGTAGGTAATATATATATATATATATATATATATATATATATATATATATATATATATATATATATATATATATATATATATATATATATATATATATATATATATATATATATATATATATATCATATATATATCTCCAGTAGCGGCGCATGAGGGTAAGAGCAATGGGCCGGATGAGGGGGTTTTGAAGGACGACATTGAGGAAAAATTCAATAAAAAATACATTTTAGCTCGTCCTCATCTGTCAAAATCCCCCCACATGCCCCAACAACCCCACAGTTCTTACCTGCATGGGCTGCGGCTGTGTGTATCTCAAAACAATCCTCCTCTCCCTAATGAAATTGAGCCAGGCACTCCAAAGCTGCTTTTTAGAGTAATTTATTCCATTTTGATATGCAACAGTAGCAGAGAAACCTGACGCATTTTGGCATAAAATTGCCTTGTTCACAGGTAAGAAGTGTAATTACACCGGCAATCATAAATGTGTTAGAACATGTCAACATGTCATGAATACTAACGAAGGCTAAGTAGAGAATTGCACACAAGTAGAGCATGTAAATATAGCGCTCATTTTATAATTTACATACAATGAATTAAAGTCCCAGCAATGTACCACATAAGCAGTCACATGCAACCCAAAGCAATGTGAATTAATGCAATAACTGGATAATAAAAAAAATTCCAATACATTTGACATATTCAAAAATCCTCATATATATATGTCCAAAAACCTCAGAAAAAAACAATACCAGTCCAATTATAGCAGTCGCACCCAACATTGAAATCATAAAACATATGTGTGTTCAAGATGAAAAAAATAATGAATTATAATCATAAGGTAATAGATTCCTCATGCAGAGTTCACATCAGAAGATTGAATATCCAAATGCGGAAACTTCCCCAACATGAATAGCTTCAAAGTACTTCCCAAATGGGCAAATAAACTCCTGTGAGTATATGTAATATGTACATTATGCCTCAGTAGGCAAAGACCAATAGCGTCCTATCCAATAAAATATATAAAGTATGACTACTTATACAACAGTGAACATCATCGTAATACAATATAGTTGAAAAAAACCAAAATGGAGAATACTATCTTACTTGAAGAAACTCTGTCCTCATTTTCACAAATTCCACTAGCCTTGTATTAATAAAAGAAAAAAGTTGACCTTATGCGACCGATCAGTAAGCAGTACTGAACGTAATGTATTGGAATGAGGTTTATCATTCTGTCCCAAAAATACATTTGATTATGCTCAAAGTCGCATTGATCTTTATAACTGCATTAGGAAAATCAAATTACTAGGCCTGTGTGGTAAGTTCTGTTCAGCTCGCGGAATTTGCGAAATTTGGGTAATTTCGCATTGCTTGTTCACGTTCTCAAATGCGTGTTTGCGAGATATTTTCCCCGGGTGCGCAAACAGCAATTGCGAACAGTAAAAAAGCATTGCAAACAAGCAATTCGGCGTGTTCGCAGAGATTTGCGTAACGCGATTACACAAATTCCGCCCACCCCTACAAATTACCCAAGTGGCAGGGGCTGCCAGTGCAGGGTAAGAGCAGTGGGGAAGTAGGGAGGTGGGAGGGTGGTGCGTGGTGGAGTGTGGGGGTAGGGAGAGAATTCAACAGACGATGAAATAGGTAAAATTAAAATAAATAAATAAAAACGATTCTTTCGTCTGTCGACATTCCCCCTGCTTTGCCCTTCACCACCGCCTCACCACGCTTACCTCCACAGGCCAAGACTGCCAAGTGGTACACACTACAGGGTGATCATCCTACCTCAAAGACTCGGGGACACTGGATGAGCAATCTCAGTATTAGTGAAGTTGATGTATTGTTTGCATTAGCAGATTGGACCCAGAGAGTTAGAGCACAAAAGATTAATTTCTCAACTTAGAACACATGGGTATTGAATTAGATAAGAGTTTCAGAGTCAGGTCCACCTTTGTCCCAACTATTTCCCAGGATAAGATTGATACTTTTGAAGCTTGTTGGAGTACAGCACATAAAAAAATTGAAAGTGGCAATGTGGTAAATTGATCCAGAGATATGAAGCTGAAGGAAGGTTACTGTCAATTGAATAACAGACAGGGTTATGAAATGATTAATAAAGATGCGGTAATCTAATCATGTATACTATGACAAACTTATTGAGTGGAGAGAATGTGGACTGATTGAATGGGAAGAATACAAGTCATTTAATTTGTGAACATCCCAAAATTCCCATTCTCTATACGATACATAAGGATGCTACCGAATTCCCCGGCAGGCTCATAGTCTCTTCTAGTAGGTCTCTGTTGGAGAGTACTTCAAAATACATTGTTTACTTCCTTCATCCTTTTGTGACTGCTCTACCATTTTACCAATCAGGACATTTAAAATGTTCTTGCCCACATTTAGGGCATGTGTGTAATGGGGTCAGCAGTCTTGTGGGCAGTGGGTGGAGATGTGGGAGGGATAGGAAAGGGAGGAGCGGGGAAAACAGGAAAGGGAGTCAGTGTAGTGTAGGGACGTGAAAGAGAAGGGTCAGGAAATAAAGGTGTTCCAAAGAAAGCACTTTAGACTAGCGTCCTTATTGTCCAAAGGACGCTACAGCTGGCGACGAGAGTGGGATCGATTGCGCTGTGCCATCGCGCTGATCCTTAAAGCTGTACGACCCTGTCCCTGTGGCGCGTGAACGGAGTCACCGTCGTGACAAACGTGCCCCCTGAGCGAGTGCCGTGGCGGAGCCTGAGCCAACGACATCGCAGCGCCTGCACCGGAGCTCTGTGGTCTGGAAGCCGCATGGAGCGTCGTTTCAGCAGCGCAGTCGTGCGCTGGATACTGGGTGCCCACCTCAGATGCGTGAGGTGTATGAGCTGCAGTAGTGACGTCCGGAGCCCACCCCGGTCCTACCTGCTGCACGGAGTTACCTGTCGAACCCAGACTGCAGAGAGTGGAAGCCTCAGCGTCCGATGTGGAGCTCACACGCCCGGTGAGTGTCTGATTACCTGCCGTGTAGCTGAGCCATGTAAAAAGGAGACAAATCTCGTGGGAAACGATCTCGATCTCGAGTACGGCGGCCATTTTGGAGTCAGGCTTCTCCACATATCCCCTGTCAGGGATAGCAGACGGCCATTTTGAGGTCAGGCGGCTGGTTTTCTTCAACAAACCCGAGCAAATCTAAACCTGAATTTGCAGTTGCCAGCAGTTTTCAGCACCAGTTAAGGTTAGGAGACTGGTTCTTTCATCAAAATCTAGCCCTGAAGGTGGCGCTTAGCACTGCAAGCCTGCCAGGAACAGCAGGATCGTTGAAGAAGAGAGGAAGTGTGCATTGAAAATTTCTGTCATTAATAAAGAGAATGCCAATAAATATCAAGTGCCAAAGAAGCAGGAGAACGATGTCGGGATCGTCGTCCAGAAGAGCCCAACTCCCAGCTGCGACCAACAGACCAGGCATGATGGGCGTCTCCTATCTACGCCCTCCTGAACTTCTTGCGCTCGTGGCTGGAGGAGGGATGGGCCTCCGATGGCAGGAATGGTTTAAAGACTTCGAAGACATTATGCAAGGGTCTCAGGTGACAGAAGAGGATCAGAAATTAATTGCCCTGCAGAATCTTGTTCGAAAGGAAGTCAGTCAACTCATCAAAGAATTGCCTACCGATGACACGGGGTCATACACCAAAGTATGTGACGCCCTGAATAAAAAGTTCCTGCACAAAAAGAACGTAGGTTACGAGAGATAAACCTTCAACTTAGCATCGCAGGAGAAGGACGAACCAATGAGCACATTCATTACAAGACTTCGGCGGCTTGCCCGCTACTGTGACTTCGACAACTTCTCCACAGAAGATGCTCTCAGACTGCGTATCATAGAGGGGTGCCAGTCAGAATCCCTCAGAAGAAGACTTCTCAATAAAAGCTACACTTTAGACTAAATAGAAGAAATGGCCAGAGTCCATGACCAGGCAGAAGAACATGCCAAGAAGATGCACCGAAAAACGCGAACAGGCATTCAGACTTCAATCACACACTACCGGCCGACACTCTCATGACAGACAGAGGACATCACAACGCAAAATGCAACACCCACACACTGGGAGGAGACGTCATGACTCCAGCCGGAGGGACAGAAGAAGGGAACGACCACTCAAATGCTACCGGTGCGGCTATAATTTCCCTCACACGGATGCATGTCACGCACTCGGACAACAATGCCGGAAATGTGGGAGAGAGAACCATTTTGAAAATGTGTGCGGGGAGTATCGGAAGGACAAACAAAAGGATCAGGCACGGTCATCTCGCCCGACGACTGCACGACATCATGCAAAAGCCATTCAGGATCGCAGACAGTTGTCCTCTGGGTCCTCGCGATCAAGTCAAGAGTTTCGCAGATCGCAGTGGATGAGGAGATCACCATCACGAGAGTCAAGGTCACCGTCACCCGTGTCTGAAGATAGTGATGAGTACATTTGCATGGTGGCTGACCCCGATCAACTGAAGAAGTATCCGCGACTGGACATCCACGTAGGAAACCCTGCGATGAAATTCGTATTGGACAGCAGCGCCTCTCTAAACTAAATCCCAGTGACTGAATACCGGAGAATTAAGCCGACCCCTCTACTAAGCCCGGCACACATAAGGGTTTATACCTGGATGTCCAAAAAGCCACTTCCTTGCCTAGGGAGATTCGCAACCACTCTTACTGACAAGGACCACACTGTAGCTGCTCACGTTCATGTAATTGAAGGACCGGAAGCGGACTGTCTCCTCAGCATCCCTACCGCAGAACGACTCCGGCTAGTGGAGATTCTCTATCGAGTACATGACAACCCAGACATCATCCACAAGTTTCCCAAGCTGTTCACTGGACTCGGGAAAATGGCACGATGTCAAGTACGTCTACACATCAATGAGAAGGTGACTCCTGTTGCTCAACATCATAGGCGAGTCCCGTTTCACCTGCAGAAGGCCGTGGAGGATGAATTGCAAGAACTATTACAGGCCGACATCATTGAGAGAACAGATGGACCCACACTGGGGTTTCTCCAGTATTATTCGTACCAAAAAAGGGTACCCCGGACAAAGTGCGCCTCTGCATGGACATGCGGGTCCAAATACCGCCATTGAGCGAGAACGTCATCCTGGTCCCCATCTGAGTGATATGATTGCGTCCCTCAATGGAGCATGAAAAATCACGATCCATCACCACTTTTGCCACCCATCTCGGACTTTTCAGATACAAGCGGCTTAGTTTCGGAGTCTCCTCTGCCGCAGAGATATTCCAAGAGACCTTAAGAAAGACGATTCACCACATCCCAAATGCACTGAATTACAGCGACGACATCTTAGTACCTGGTGCAACAGTGCAAGATCACGACACAGCACTAGATGGAGTTTGACACGCCCTCCTAGATGCGAACCTCACTCTGAACAAAGAAAAATGCGAATGTCACAAGTCCATGTTGAAATTCTTTGGACACATATTTTCAGGAGCAGGGATGCAACCAGACCCTGAGAAGGTAGCAGCACTGAATGACACAAAAAGCCAGCAGGATGTTGGTGATGTAAGGTCGTTTCTAGGAATGGCGAGCTACTGTGCTCAATACATAAGAGACTATGCCACCATCAGCTATCTGCTGCGCAATCTCACCAAGCAAGGGCAGCCATTCCAGTGGACTCCACAACGTGAGCAAGCCTTTCAAGAGATCAAGAAGGCGGTTGAGTCTGCAGACAATTTAGCCTATTTTAATCCCAAAAGAAAAACATAGATCATGGTCAATGCCAGCCCTGTCGGCTTAGGAGCCATTCTTGCGCAGTTTGACCGTGATACTGATCAGAGACACGTCGTTGCGTATGCCAGCAGGAGTCTGATTGATACAGAAAGAGCGTACTCGCAACCTGAGAAGGAGAGCCTTGCCGTCGTTTGGGCCTGTGAACATTTCCACATCTTTGTGTATGGCAAGCACTTCACGTTGGTCACAGATCACCAGGCACTAGTCACCATCTTCGGCAACCTGCGGGCAAAGATGCCTCCCCGGATAGAGCGATGGGGTTTGCGTCTTCAGGAGTACACGTACACGATTATCCACAAACCTGGAAAGTCTACCAACCCGGCTGACTATATGTCTAGACATCCCAAACCTTCATGTGCATTAGAGCCGTCGCTTGCGGAGGAGTATATTCACTTCGTGGTCAACCAAGCCAGACCACCGGCTGTTCGCCTGGAAGCTATCCACCCAGCCACTGCTCAAGACACAATCCTAAAACAAGTGAAACATCTACTGGAAGCAAACACCTGGAGATACTCGAATGCGGACGACGACAGAGATCCGGGCGAAAGACAAGCACTAAGTGCACTAAGTGCATTTAAGCACGTGAAAGATGAGCTATCTGTCACAGCGGATGGACAAGTGCCCAGAGACCAAAGAATAGTCATCCCCTCGCAACTCCGTCAAGGTGTGACCAACCTAGCACATGAAGGACATCGCGGAATGGTGGCGACTAAAAGAGCGCTCCGAGAGAGGGTGTGGTTCCCATTGTTGGATCAGATGGTCAAACTGACACTCAAGGACTGTCTGCAATGCCAACTGGTGAGCCTAGGAGAACCCCCAGCTCCCCTCCAAATGTCCACGTTGCCCACCGGCGTCTGGCAAGATGTTGCTGTGGATTTCTTTGGGCCTCTTCAATCAGGAAAATACGTTCTAGTCATCATGGACGAATATTTGAGGTTCCCAATCGCACAGTTTGTCTCATCCACCAAAGCTGCCATTACCACCGCTATCCTGGACGAAGTATTTGCTGCCTGGGGCATCCCGAAAAAGGTTAAAGCAGACAATGGACCACCGTTCAACGGTCAAGAATTTGGGGAGTTTGCTAAACATCTTAACTTCAAACATCGCACGATCACTCCCCTGTGGCCGCAAGCTAATGGAATGGTCGAGCGTTTGATGGCCACTTTGAAAAAGACACTCCAACAAGCAGCCCTCGACAAAAAGGATCCTCAGGTTGCCCTAAATGAGGTTCTATGGGCCTATCGCACAACTCCACATGCGACCACCGACAAAAGCCCTGCCACTCTCAGGCTGGGACGTTCCATAAGAACCAGGATACCCACTTGGGAGGACGCTCTACATTCTCTCCCACCTGACGGAGCACACAGTGACATGGCTGACACCGATCGCAAAAACAAAGAAAAGATGAAAGTCTATGCTGATGCCAGGCGGAGATCCAAGACCCCGTCCATTCAGGAAGGTGACTGGGTGCTAGTCAAGCAAGAGCAACAGCAGAAAACAGACTGTCGCTACCGGGCTGAACCCCTGATAGTCACCCAACAGATGGGCAACATGATAACTGCTGAATCTGAAAACAAATGGATCACACGGAACGTGTCACACTTCCAAAAGTGCACTGAGGCAGTCAAAGACGCGCTTGCTAAGCCATCAGGAGTTCCCGTCAAGGAAACGTCAATCTCCTGCAGTCCCCTACCAAGATCTGAGGAGCAGCGTGAGTCTGAAATTGAGACTGAGGAAGTGCACCTTAGACCTAGAAGAACCATCCGCAGACCTGTACGACTAATTGAAGAACTATAAACACTATAATTTAAGTTGCATTTGTTCAAGAAGCGGGGAGATGTAATGGGGTCAGCAGTCTAGTGGGCAGTGGGTGGAGATGTGGGAGGGACAGGAAAGGGAGAAGCAGTGAAAACAGTAAAGGGAGTCAGTGTAGTGTAGGGGCGTGAAAGAGAAGGGTCAGGAAATAAAGGTGTTCTAAAGAAAGCACTTTAGACTAGCGTCCTTATTGTCCAAAGGACGCTACAATGTGCACTGATGGTTTTTATAGAGGGTTGAGAGCAAGGAACTCTTGGATGTGGTATATGACAAATAACTAGGGGTGGGCGAAGAATTCTGTTCTGCAGGTGAAGTTCACTGAGTTTTGCCTGCTCCGCAAAACTCTGTGAAGTGACGCGGAGCAGAGTTTCTTCTCTCATGCTGCCCACCAACGGGAAGTTGAAAAATTCTCGCAAGAGAAAACTTGCACGCTAGACCTCCTCCTTTTGAGATCCCTCAAAGCATAGAGTTGCGGCACATCGCAAACGCTGATGTTGAGAAATCCATTATCAAAAATGGGGTAGCCCAAGAAGTTTAATGACCTGGGTATTATGTGATTTAGAAATACAATGGTCTTAAACCAATACTTTTCCTTCCACTGAATAAATCAATAAGTGGTCAATGTTATCACATAGTCGCGGGATACGTCTCTCAGATCAACCCTACACATTCAATGTATCAATTTCTACAAGAAACAAGCAACAGCAGTGATTTACAAAATCAGGGGCAATTTAATTCATTGCGCTTGCCACTATCTTTATATCAGAAATTTCTCAGGTTGCCCATACTAATCTTGGGACACAGGGTGAAGACATCTCTCTTGGTCCATCCTCACTTTAGGGTAAGCAAATTTTCCTTTTGCCCGATAGTTATGCGATAATAAAGGCGCATTTTCAGTGCAACAGCTTGATTTTCATTTCTATTTCAGGGCCAACACTACTCTTTGGGTTGCCCATTTTATTAGTCCTGAGGAAGACTCACACGGCCACGGTCTAACTTACCTGCAGGCCATAAGACGAGTCGAAACGTCAACGCTCCCTCCCACCCTTCTCAAAACCTGGATTGTGAAACACATTTTCAAGTGCAATTAATTCTGTGGAAGCTGTGTCTCCATTTAATGAAAAATGTGTATAATAATTATGTCATAGGCCAGGTTATTATCAGACGGTGTACAGAGCTATCGATTTATTGTGTATATAATAATGTGAATATATCTATGTCTTTATCTATTTTCCCACTGAGCACTTGACAACCTTTTATTTCTTGCACGCCCCCCCTTGGGCAACCTGAGAAATTTCTGATATAAAGATAGTGGCAAGCGCAATGAATTAAATTGCCCCTGATTTTGTAAATCACTGCTGTTGCTTGTTTCTTGTAGAAATTGATACATTGAATGTGTAGGGTTGATGTTGAGAAATCTTCTGCTTGGGTTGAGGAAGCTGCTGCTCGAATAGAATGTCTACTTAAGCAGCAGAAAGCATCAGTGCCCTCCAGTGTGCCATTTGTGTGGGAAAACACAAACTGGTTAGGATCACAATCCATAACTCTTCCAACAGCCATGAAATCTATAAATCGCACATAAACTGCAATGCTAAATACCTCACAACATTTATCGCAATGAGTAACAACCAGTGAAAGAAAAATTAAATAAAACAACTACCATTAAACAAATCAATAAATGATCCTACATTCATAATCATCTCTGTGAAAGTAGTAAGGGAAAAGGTATAGGTACATCTGTAGTATGATACATATTTGTAATTACACTTGTTTCAACAACAGTGACGTCATTAGGTTTAAATTCAGTGTGTGAAATATGATTTGCTTGACAGGCTCTGTGGCATTTAAACCATATGTTTCGGTGTGCAGATCAGGCTCTGTGGCCGACCCCTCTGTTCATAGCCTTAGGTCATGCCAAAGGGATCGACTGCCTCCAGAGGGTGGGGTGCAAGGCCTGGTGCTGCATCCAACCCCACTGCACACCATAGGATGGCCATCGGCAAAGGGTTGGGTGCAGGTTCCGGTTATGGTAGCCAACCCTTGCTTCAAGTGGCTAAAAGTGATATGCTAGAGTGCAATTCCTTTCATAGGTTAAGCAGAGGGCCTGCAGCCAGTCACTATTGCACACAGCAGAAGTGCATGCATATGGATGGTTAGCTGTACACAGAAGGTGAAGTAAGAAAATCAGTATTTTTACAGAATGCAATGAAGTCCCCTCAGAAATTCACTGAATAAACACATTTTACATTGAAGTTATGGTTAGCTTTGCTTATAAGACCATAATGTATGTTTATTTTAGATATGATAGCAAATGTCAGCCATAATCCTACAGGACAGAATTACTAACACTAAACACTGCCACAAAATCATACAAGTATTGCTAAAGTATTTACTTTCCAGTGCAACACTTTTTTTCCCTGGGTAGTTTCCCTTAAAGTATCGCAACTAGCGCATTGCAGGTTTTGCATTGTTTTAAGTCAAGGGGGTGTTTTATGGGTGGTACTTGGACATTTCCACTCTACTGCCCACGGTTTTGCATGTAAAACAAAACTTACAAAGATTGCAAGGCTTTGTTTTTTTTATAAATTAATACCACCTCCTTAAAAAAGGCATTAGATTGGAGAAATGTTTACATTTTTTCCAAATATTTCATTCATTGGATGTGTGCTGCACTGTAGAGCAAACATCCAATTAGAAAAATGTTAAAAAAGAGCTATGAAAAGGATGACTTTTTGTCCAAAAATGCTTTTACATGCTTATTTTTTAAGGAATAAATAGAATAGTTGCACCTATCATTGACACATAAAAGCCCATTCAACCCCTATGCTCCACTCATCATCGAACTGTAAAACCACAAACTACCTGTAAGCTTGAACCTTTTTTACGTATTCCCCTAACATCTCTGAACGCTTAAACCCCTTACCATACCAAAGACCACATATCTATGACTGCTAAAACTCCTCACCACCCCTAAACCTACCCTTCCCTGAACCCTTAAAACCCTTTATTTATCTAAACTTCATCCATTCCTGAAACCTTAAAACCCCTCACCACCCAATCATAAAAGCTGGAATGCTCCACGCAGCACTTGGACAGAGATCGGATACTTTGTTGGTGAAGCTGCTCAATTATAGAGGCCATCTGGAATGCTCCTTGCAGCACTTGAACAGAGATCAGACACTTTGCTGGGAAAGCTGCTTAATTATAGATTTTTTTAGCAGGTTTTTAAACAAGAATCATGAAGGAATAAGTCATATATGTATTTAGTTGATTTTTTGGATAATGTCGTTTTGCAATGGTTTTAATTAACTATGCAAATAAAATTGATACCATTATTATTATCTATACCAATCATAAAAGCTCTTCACCAACCCTATGTTCTACCCATCACTGAACCCTGACAGCCCTCAATTGCACCAATCCATAACCCCTAAAACATCTAACACCCTTACACTCGACCTTTCCCTGAAAGATAGAGTGGTTGCTTCGCAACTTTACTGGCACTGCATCCTTAGAGTTATACGCCCCAACTCAGGATTTCCGTGCATATATGTATGTATTTTACCTTTGAATTTGTTTGTATTACAGGCGGTCTCCAGCACCTAGGAGGATCACCCTAGGCGTTTTGACAAGTGGCAAGTAGAATTGAGGCACTTGCCCTTCCCCTTTTTAATGTAGATAGTTTTTTGTTTATCACTAATTGTCCCTTTTATGCACGGTCCTGAAGAATCACCGATGATCTTTAATAGACAGTATTAAGGCGAGAAACATGTCGACCACTAAGGAAGAGAGTAGGTATTCTTTCACCTAGGAAATAGAACATACTACTCTCCTTTCTTGTTTTACTCAGGTAAGGTACCCAACAGAATACAATTTAGCAGAGGAATCCTGAACCTATTTTAATATACTTCACATACATCTACACACGACAAGGCCCCCTCACCCCCACCGCACCCTTACGGGAAGGAATAAAAGATATCTGATAAAGAGCCCCTTTAAGGATGCACATTGCGCATTGCAGCACCGACCCAACGAGGAGCAGGCTCAAATGATGAAGCATGACACCTAGCTTGCTGGGGGTGTGAGAGCCCTAGTTCCAAAAGGAGGAATTCCCCTCCTATCTTCTATCCTTCCATGACCCCTGTTTTCTCCTTTTCTTTTTCTTCTTCACTCCACCAGTTATTATTACCCTGGTGTCTCGTGGTGAATAATATTTCACCAAGGAACTGTGTATACTTCTTTGTTTCACTGGGGCCTTGCTAACCAGGGCCCCAGCCTAGCTGCTTCCTCTCTAAAATGATTGCATCTACATTAGATACACGTCAGATTTGTTACTGGATTACCCGTTTTAGTCCGTAGTATATGGTACCTTAGTTACTAATGGCATAGGTACCCCAGAGGCCTACCAGGGGCTAAAGCATGTATTATGCCACCCCTGGTGAACCTTCCAAAATGGCACCACAGGTCTGCTACTGCAGCCTGGGTAAGGTGGTGCATGCACCCCTTACTGAGATATAGGGTCCCCATAGCGACCTTTAATCACTGACACATATACACCTATAAGTAACTCCTATGGCAGGCCTTATCAATCCTGAAGGCAGAGTGCTTGGTTTAGTGTCCGGGGGTGCCCATGCATGAGGAGGACCCCTCTGTAGCTTTTGGAATCTATTCTCTGAAGCTGTTCTGTGATTCTGCCAGACCATATACTCTTAAGTGCATTATAACTTTGCTGTAAATGCTAACTTTGGAATCGCTGCATGGAAACATGTTGTTTTTGGAAAAAGAGAATATGTTTTCCAGGTTAAAGTACTATTTTAAGGTTGACTAATGTAATCATTGATGCAAATTTCCATTCAAGAAAAGGATCGATCCAAATTTTTAGGAAAAATATAATTTTATTAATGCAGAATTGAGCATTGACAGCCGACACGTGTTTCGAGGTGCAAATCAAGAACTGCACCTTCGAAGAGAAGAAAGTGTAATGTCGTCGTTCCCCCCTCAATGATGACGCTGCAACCTTGGTGCTAGTTCAACCTTGCTTTATTAGATACGTCTATCCCTAAAGAGCGCCGAGCCTCAACTGCCGTACCGGCTCTTCGCGCCAATCATTTACGCAGCGCGCGTAGCCTTGCGCGGGCGTGGCACGTCACGTGGCCCACGTGATGTGCGTACACTAGAGCGGGCTACTACATATCTCCCCTTTTTCCAACGCAATGATAGTTACTCATAGTCCACTGTTCATTTCATAGTCTCTGAATCTGGCTGGTTTGACCACCACCCTACCCCTGCAGATCAGTCTTACCGGGGTGTTGGCGTTCTCACTTTCGTTGCTTCCTTCAAACACCTGCGCGGCCGCGCCTCCTTCACTCTCTCTTCGACATCCTCCTGCCCTCTGCTCCTGATCATGCACCACTGTCTCTAGTTCTTGTGGGCCTTCTCCATCCTCCCCAGCCGTGGTCTCTGGGGGCTCCTGCTCAGCCGATTCAGTCTCTTCCTCCCCAAAGCCTGTGGTTCTTTGGTCCCAGCTCAAGATTTTGTTACATCTTGCCATGCGGTCCTGCGACCACACGTTTCCGTCGCTCAGCAAGGCTGCCCTGCCCAGGACTTCTTTCATTTGCATGGGCTTGCTGTATTTGCTCTCTCCCTTCCTCTGCGCATTGGCCAACCTCACTTGCACCCATTCTCCTTCCTCCAGGCCAGTACTCCGTACATTCCGCCTACAGTCGTAATGTTTGGTGTAGACTGCTTGGGCCCTCTCAAGCTTGGCTCGCACCACAGCGGGTGACCATTCGCTGGTGACTGTTTTTTCCTTCCACACTCTGTTGTCTTGTGTAAATGGTTCGCGTCCTCTCAATATTTGGAACGGGCTGTAGCCCGTGCTTGTGGGCGTGATCCTGTAGGCCCAGATCATGTGCCAAATTTCCACTTCCCAGTGTTTGTCGTCGGATATGGCAGCTTGGATCGACCCCATCACCACCCTATTGAACCGCTCCACTAAGCCGTTCCCGGCAGGATGATAGATGGCTGTGTGTTTGGCTACAATGCCGTTCCTGCTCATGAAATTATTCCACTTCTCTGACTTGAACTGGGGTCCATTGTCACTGAGCACCGCCATGGGAATGCCTTCCCTCACGAATGTATCAGCCAGGAACTTGATGATAGTATCCGCGTCCATGGTTTCTCCTATCGTTATCTCGGGCCATTTCGAGTACCGGTCCACCATGACACATACGTACTTTTGAACTCCCCGTATGTCCAGAACCGGGCCCAAGATGTCCACACTCAGTTCCTCCCAGGGGTTCTTTGGTAGTTCGAATTTACCCAGTTCGGGCGGAGTGGTTTAAGGGCTTTTTCGGCGCCTTGGCATCTGCTGCAGTTCCTTACGTTTCTTTCTGCTCTCAAGTCCATTCCTGGCCACCAGTAGTCTTGCCTGGTCCTAAATCTTAGCTTGCAGATTCCAAGGTGTCCCTCGTGGAGTGTATCTAACAGTCTGTTGATGATGTTCACGGGTGGTATTACTTTCTCACCCCTGTGCACAAACACTCCCTTGTCGTCCATCGACAGTTCTTCTCTGATTTCATAGTAGGGTCTAAGTTCCCCTCCGAGTGTTCTCTTCTCAGGCCACCCTTGGGTAACGAACTTCTTCACTTCCTTCAATGCCACATCTTCGTTGTATGCCTGTTTCCATTCTGGGAGACTGATGGAGGCTTCCTGGTCCTCTGTGAGCGCCACCCATTCCTCCATTCCTGCATTGTTCTCACCACTTGATTCCATGGCGGCTGCCCTGCTTAGGTAATCTGCCACTCGGTTCTTGTTCCCTGGTATATGCTCCACGTCGTACCTGAACTCTAGTAATTTCAGTGACATTTTTTAGATCCTTGGTGTAGCCTCAGCAAGTCCGCTCGACGTCAGCACCTTTAGCAGGGGTTTATGGTCCGTTCTCAATAGGAAGCGTGTGCCCCACAGAAACTGTCTGAACCTCGATGTAGCCCACACCACTGCCAACATCTCCTTCTCTATTACGCTGTACCGCTTCTCGGTGTCCGACAGCGTGCGTGAGGTGAAGCTTATGGTGTCCATCTGTCCTTGTCCCCTGTCCTGCATGAGGACTGTCCCCAGTCGCTGGCGTCCGTGGTCAAAACTGTTCTGCCTCGGGGGTCGTACCCTTGGAGTGGAATGGCCTCAGTGATTGCCTTCTTGACTGTTTCAAATTCACCCTGTGCCTCTTCTGACCATTGAAACTCAGTGTTATCTCTCGTCAGTTGCCTCATGTGGTGGGTCCTTGAGGCTAAATGTTGCACAAATTTCCCATAGTTTTCGGCCATGCCAAGAAACAACCTGACCTCGTCTTTATTGGTAGGTGGGGGTGCTTCGCAGATTGCCTTGACGTTTTCAGCCTTGGGGGTTACTCCTTCCACCCCTATTTCATGTCCCAGGTATGTTACTGATGCCATTCCGATGCGACACTTGGACCATTGCGCTGTGAGGCCTTTCCCTTCCAAGATCTGCAGTACCTTTTCTAGTTTTACGTCATGGTCCGGCTTGTCTCGGCCCATCACCAGGATGTCGTCCTGGAAGTACTGGACACCGGTGGTTTTCTGGAAGAGCTGGTGCATTAACTTCTGGAAGACTGCGGCCGCTGAGGCCAACCCAAATGGCATGCGGCGAAATTGGTAACCCCCAAACGGAGTGATAAATGATGTGAGATAGCGGCTCTCCGGATGTAGGGCAATTTGGTGGTAGGCGGAAGTCAAGTCAATGGTGGAGTACCATTTGATGCCCCGGGTGCTGGCCAGCATCTCCTCAATTCTTGGCAGAGGGAACTTTTCCACCACAATGTTCTTATTGAGCTCCCTAAGGTCCACGCACAACCTGACCTTTCCGTTTGGTTTTTTAGCTACCACCAATGGCGCCAGCCATTCCGCGCATGTGATGGGCTCGATGATCCCTTTCCTTTCCAGGTCCTGGAGTTCTTCTTGGACCGCCTCTCATACCGCGATGGGGATGTTCCTGGCCTTGTGAGCCACGGGTACTGCCTTATCTTTCAGAATTATTTTGTGTGAGAATTTCTCTAGTTTCCCCACCGTGCCTCCAAACACCCTGGGGAAGGCTTTCCTCCATTTGTCCAGGTCCGGCCATGTTCCCTGTTCACTTAACAAGATCTGTTCCTTGCCTCCAGGATCTAACTTGATGCCTAAATCGCCCTGGTCCAGCCACCCCAGCACGGAGGGACCCTTCTCTGATACATAGAGCTTGCAGTAGGCAGATCGGCCCCAGAACTCGAATTTCAGTGGCTGGAACCCCGCCATTGGTATGCGGTCCCCGTTGTATCTGACTGGGCGGATGTCCAGTCTTTCCAGTTCCGGTCCTAGTAGTGGCGCAAACTTCTCCTCCCACACTGCCCTCAGGACGATGGTGTACGGTGAGCCGGTATCGGCCACTACGCTGATCGTGATTCCTCCTATAGCCATCTCCAAGACAGGTTTCATGGTTCTTTTGCCGTCTATGCTCATTATTTGTCCATCCACTCCCAGTACCTGGTCATATATACATAGCACCGTGACCACATCTTCCTCCGACACTTCCTCCTGGGTATCGCCGTCATGGCTGACTAATCTCACCATGCTTTAGGAGGCCTTTTTCCTGCACACCTTCTCAAAGTGACCGATTATTCCACAGTACATGCATTTGGCGCGAAACGCCGGACATTTCCTATCGTGCGCTTCGTATGCCCAGTTTCCGCACCTGTAGCATGGTTTCCGGTTCGTTCCCGCTTGCCTTCCTGGCGGACCGCCATTGCTGCTCCCCCTGGTGTTACTCTTGTCTGCTGCCCTTTTTGTCTGGTGGTCCTTACGGGACTCTTACTCGTCCACCTTGTTCACCATGGCGCTGGACGCCGTCTCTTTCTTAGTTGCGTCCGCACACCTCCTCGCCAGTTCTGCCCTCTTAACAATGACCATTACGTCTTTCAGGGTGGTTTCTCCACTGGCCCACAACTTGTTTTGTACGGATGTGCATGTGGTGTGCATCACCACTTGGTCCTTTATAAACTCTTCCTCCCAATTGTCATACTTGCACGTGGCCGCCAGCCGTTTTAATGCTGCCACGTACTCCTCTACTGTCTCTCCTGGCCGTTGCTTTCTTTGTTGGAAGTTAAATCTGTCCACCGACACACACACTGCTGGTCTGAAGTGTTCATTGAGGTCGTCGATGGCATGAGCGTATACGTCATCATCTGTGCTGTTCCTTTGCTTCGGCACCAGGCTTTTGTAGACTCTCAACCCTTCGGGGCCTAAGTTCAATAGCAAGATGCGCTTCTTCCTCGATGGTTTAAATGTCTCTTCACTCTCATCTTCCAGAACCCCGATGAAGTTGTCGATGTACTCTCTCCAGTCCTCCCACTTCATCAGCGGTTCTCCCGGTCTGGGCAGGAACTGCACCGGCGCTGTCGCATATCCTGTTTGCACGCTCATCCTTTCGCTCTTGATCGTGGGCTGGTGGCTCGTTTGGCCCTTGGGGCTTCCCGGCGCGCTGTCTTGTTCTACCTTATACGCGTGGTCCTGGGGACTACCTGCGTCAGCCCCCTCGCTCTTTACCAGGGTATCCAGCTCGTTCCTTTGACTCGGTGGACGCTGGCCTTGTTTCGCGCACTACTTGCCGTGTCTTCTTCAGCTTGCGCCGTTTTCGACCTCTAGGGATCTTCGGGTTGTTTGGCCCTGCCGCGCTCTTCAGGGTGCCTGCTGGCGGTTGCCGTCGGTGTTCGCTGTGGGGGGTAGGGATCGGCTATCCCACCCTTGTCGCCATTGTAATGTCGTCGTCCCCCCTCAATGATGACGCTGCAACCTTGGTGCTAGTTTAACCTTGCTTTATTAGATATGTCTATCCCTAAAGAGCGCCGAGCCTCAACTGCCGTACCGGCTCTTCGCGCCAATCATTTACACAGCGCGCGTAGCCTTGCGCGGGCGTGGCACGTCACGTGGCCCACGTGACGTGCATACACTAGAGTGCGCTACTACAGAAAGGTCTTTGATCATTAGAATGGATACAGTGGAAAGAGGACTGAATCAAGATCATGAGTGGCACCACTGGCTCTAAGAACTGAGATTTTTTTGAGAAATGATTTACTATTCTTTGTACCTCAAGTCAGATAAATCAGTGTTACTTTAACAAACACACTACCATCTTGATTTGTTTAATAAACCTTACTAACAGTTAAAAACCATGCTTATACATGCCCGATTAAAACGACTAATTTAGAAACCTTTGAAGCCATTTTTAAGTTCATAGATAATAATATATCCTTGGAATGAGTAATCTTCACTAAAGATATATTATCCCTTAAAAACTACACTGTTCCACTAATCCTCAATATAAACATACAATTAGAGAGGTGTCAATAAATACAAACATGAGATCCATGTCTTCCCTGTATTGTGTCAAAGGATCAAATGGGTTTTGCTAGTGTTTTGATCTTAATATCCAATCATTTGATTGACTAAACTAGACTAACAACCTCCAGTCTTATTTTCTTTAAAAAATCAGACCTGTGCTCTCTGACATCCCTCTCATGTAGTCCTAGAGACATTAAGACAAACTTAAATTCGGAATATAAAACCATTCCAAAATGGCCTATCGGCAAGTGACATGGTAAATGCACTACTGAATGTCTGCCTTTTATGTTGACTACTCCGAAACACGAGCCGTTTTTAAAAAAACGAAATGGGCTTTAGTCCTGAAAGGGAAAACATCTCACATGTATCATCTCAACGTTCCTCGTTAAACACACTACTTTTGAAGTGAATATATTAAACTTTGGAAAGCCTGTTAAACAACCTTGTTTAATATCTTCACGGGTTAACTTCCTTTTCACTCGACCTTAATAAACGCGCTTTTGACGTAGGATTTACTGTTACGGGACCTTTCTGCCATGCTCGGCATCTCCGTGGGAACGCTATGATATTGCAGGAGATTTAACTCCAAGTAAGTGCGTTCAAAAGTCAGCCCTCATTCGCGTTTTTTCTAATTAAGTGCGCTTAGAATCTAGTCCGGTTTCACGGTTTTTGCTTGTTAACGTAATACGGTCATAGAGTAGTCACCAACTTGACCTAGGTTAAGCGATTACAAAGTCTGTTTAGAGTGGGTTAAAACAAATAAGGACGCTTAAAAGTCAGCTACTTACTGTGTCTCCTCCGTTTCGGTAATGGGAATGTGATGTGTAAATTAATCGAATCCAGTTACTGGCACACGACAACAATATTGGTTTGCGCAAATCTTAAATCAACAACTGCTTATATAACACCCTTCACGAAAAAAATGGCATTTTAAGCTCTCTAAAAGGCTGAAGCCTAAGTATATTCTTCCACTCAGATTAGACTCATCTGGTCTGTTGCATTGGTTTTTTGACCCAAATGTTTTCCCTATTAAGAACTGAAGAACCCTTAGACCGCTGTGTTTACCTGTCTCTCTGTGTTGTTCAACGTTTCCCCTCGCTATTCTATAAGAGTCTCTGCTGATATAAATGCCCTTTCACAGCAGTAACATCTAATATGCGAGCAATGCTTCCCACCCACCCCTAAAAAACGTATGGTCTGTACGTAAAAAATAAACACATGTCCTACGAATACACCCAAGCCTAAACTTTGGTCTGTGAAAAGTATTCAAAAATAGCACATTTATCTAATCTTTCAAACAAACAAAAAATGAAATATAGTGCATAATTTTCCCTTTAATAAAATAGCGCCAATCTCTATTAGCTCACACAAACAATGTTATTTGACGATTATTATCAATACTAAGAGCAAGACCAGTGAGATAATTGGCATGTTACCAAATCATTATGGAAAGGAATGCTACAAGATGGTATGCTGAATTTTGTCGAATAATGAATTATTTGAAAGTCCTGTTTAATTTGATATACTTAGTAATGTCTGATATCATCATATATAATCCTTAAAATATTGTTATTTATGATGTTCTTAAAATTTGAAATGCTAAAAACTTTCTTTTTATAGAATACTGAATTGAAAAATGATATATAATTTTTTTACAGACTGAAATATTCAAGGAATCTATTGTATTATATATCCATTACTATGTACATTAGAGAATTCAACAGAATGACACTTAGAAACTGAACCTAGGTATTATTTCACTTTTTGAAGAATACATATGGTATACTTTATATACTGCTGGTTTTGGGTGTCTCGCTTTTACCATTTTTTTTATTCTTCTCTTTTCCGGCATTTTTTCTTGAATTTTCTAAAGATCATCAAACACGCCATCTTTACATGATTAATGTATCACTTGTAAACTTTGTTGCTCCCCTATATTTCACTTTCCAAGTTAAAAAACCTGCACTTTGCTTTTGGTTTCTTTAGCACAATCAATACCATCACTCAAAGAGAACACCCCTATTTCGGTTGATTCTACCATTCATTCACTTTTTCTCCATTTTTTTTTTCCCACACCTCACTACTTTTGGTTGGGGTCGCCATCTCTTATCATTTTTATTGAAACACATCAATTTTATCTTTACAGCCTTGAGAAAGCCCTGGCGCAATACGCCACAGAGGGCGAAACACGTGTCGGCTGTCAATGCTCAATTCTGCATTAATAAAATTCTATTTTTCCTAAAAATTTGGATCGATCCTTTTCTTGAATGGAAATTTGCATCAATGATTACAGGAGTCAACCTTAAAATAGTACTTTAAACTGGAAAACATACTCTCTTTTCCCAAAAACTGTTCATTTTTCAAAACACTAAAAGGTTCAGAGTTTTTGAGTATGTTTCCTCCGCCTTCATAAAAATCTTTGTGAAAACAGATATAGTCCTGGAATCCTTGGACCTTCCACGCTCAGCTGTTGTGGAAACATGTCGTGTTTGGTGTCAAACACTTTGGAATTCTACCCCCCGCCAGTCCTGGCGGCGGGAGTAGAATTCACCCTCCTAGAGGGAGAGACCTGTACACAATGACCTAACCAGTAATAGTTTAAAAGAGCCTCAGCATCATAAAATAGATGCTGCAGCCACAGACATGGGTCTGACCTCCTCCAGCTGGATGAAACTCCGGCAGGCGAGGCCTGGACAATGCATTTCCTGTCACAGGGAAGGGTAACCATCTCACAGACAGGCTTTAGTGGTTTGGGGCTGGGTGGGTGCATTCATAGAATGCTTTTTAGACAGTGCTGGGGGCACAGTTAGTGTCCCTGTGCATATCCCGGTTCACACCGGTTTCAGGGCCACTCAGCCCCTGCTCTGGTGCAAAACTGGACAAAGGGAAAGGGGTGTAGCCACCCCCCTCCCTGGATCCTCCCATAGGTGGGTCCCCAGATTATGTCCATCCCCCTAACTTAGTATAAGTATGGGAACTCAGTCCTTAGGACTTTAGATTACACCTGGACGAAACTCTTCAACTTATATCTTGGAACTTCGACATTCTACATCGACTAGAAGGCGGAAAAATCTCCCTTGGGGTCACGGAGTGACTCCCCTGTTCAAACAGGCACCAAAGAAGCATCTTTCAGTCTGCATTTCCAAGGCTCTCGCCGGATCCTAATGGATTTGCGACTCAGCACATAAACTTCCAGACTTCTCAGAGTCCGACCCGAGATTCCAGCAAAGCTGAGACTCGCAGCCCTCATGAGTGACCTGGGACTGGAACTCCTGGATACTGTGAACATTTGCTAGTGCGTTAACTTCCTGAGCTTTCCCAAAGTTGTGCATTGGGCTACATATAGCCCAAGCCCCGAGCAACATCTTCACTGAAGATTGTGGGCCTACATTCCACGATTGTTCCGTCAGCCCGCTTCCAGCATTTCAGCTTGAGGCCCCTTTGCGATCCCTGGTCTGTCGACTGGTGGGTCCCCATGAAGGTAACTCTTCTGTTTCTTGGGCTTCTCTGGTTGTACCAGACGTGCCCTGACTCCCCTCCAAAGGGGGAGTCCATCAGTCCTTGCTGGTCTGCACCGAAGCCAATTCTGCTTTCTGCGTGGGTTGCTGTTGCCAAGGCTTATTGGGTCCAATCCGGAAACTGCACCACAGCACTCTACATCCTTTGTGGGACAGCTCAAATCCTGCTCATGGTTGTCGTCGACACCTCCTGGTCCTCGTGGCTGAAGTGTCAAGCTTCACCTACTTCACCTGAAATCACCCAACATCAGTTGGCATCTTATCATCGCCTTCCTGGTCACTGGCAAGTGACCCAGACTCTGTCCTCTCTGCTTTCAGGTTCTTCAGATCTCCGATCCACCCGGACACTTTCCACTTGGTCGCCTGCAGTATTTTTCAGCAGCTCGCCATTGAAATTGATGACGAAACCCGACACGAAAAGACTCCTATGCACCCGGCTTCCCTGTATGAGGTAACAAAAGTACTCTGGTGCTCCCGTGGGTGTTGACTCTAGAACCTCCTAGTTCTAAAGGGATTGCTCCAAGTCCTCTTCTAAGTATCCTTAATCTGTAATTTTCCAACCACGACTTTCCCCATAAAAGTTCATGGTGATTTGCGGCTGTGTTTAGACACTTCACATGTCCCCGTGGGTCACCTGTGTCACTACCTCGGGTGGTTCCTGGTGGCCCCAGCCATCCTAAATGCTCTAGGCCTTGTATCTCAGTCGTGGTTCTTATACCACTTTCTAAATATATGGTTTGGTCAGGGCTCAACTTATATTTTGCTAATTTACTGTGTGCTAAATAAGTTTACTGTATGTACTTTAGCCTCTAGCCTCATAAAGAGACTAGAGGGATGTGTTTAGAATAAATAAATCTATTTTCTATATATACCTGGCGTGTTTCTCCTTTCATTTGGTCATTCATGAGATTATAGACTGGTAAAACAAGCTGCTTCACATTCCTTCAAGATTTAGCCTGAAGGCTGTTCTCCCCAGCTACCACTAGAATAGCTTTCTATATAGGTTGTCTTTAAACCTACCATCAATATGGGTTGTTTGGACTGGTGCAAGGTGCCCACTAGAAAAGTGGACAGCATATGCCAGGCCAACTTCTCACAGTGGTCATCTCTGGGATAATTATCTGATAGCAACATATTGCTTTCTATAGCTGTTAGAACTATTACAGATACTTTTTTGCTAAAAAGATTGAAATTTACTGACCTTAAGCAAACAGCAGTATCACTTTCATTGACAGTGATAATCTTTTCTTCATTTTACCACTGAAAGGACTACCTCTGAAAATTGCTGGGAAGTTTGGAATTAACAGTACATACCCGTATTATGAATCATCTCAATGCACTTTTGAGTATTTTTACCATAACACAATGTACACATTATTCAAGTAAGCAAATGGTCAAGGCAAGTTTGTAGGGAATAACAAGCAGATTTTGATGTTTACCGCACTAAAATCTGCAAGATACAGTAAATACCTTATGCTTTTCTCCTGTTAAATTTCGGCAGGTTTGACCTGCCGTGATGCAACGATGGTCGAGTTATTTAATGTATCCGATAATGCTTGAATGTGTTAAATTAAACTAAACTTGTATTTCCTACCTTTGCATAAACAGGGATTTATGAACTGGGCCTAATTAAGTGAGCAATTCGTAATCAAGACCTTACACTCTGCTGCATATTATGATTTCTTTTGTGCTGTTCTGCTTGTCTGGATTTCTGTTTTTCAGTCCTGTCAAGTATCACGCAACAGGTGTGACACTCACCCATTTCAGTGCGGTGTTCCGCATCACCGCACAGAAATGGATTGTCACGCATTTTGCCGACTCACCAGCTCGCACTAGCTCACGCCACAGGTGGCGCCTGTGCACAGCTCCTGCTGCTCCGAGTCCAAAGAGAGCGTGCTGCAGCCCATGCAAGCAGCTGCTCTAGCTCATTAATAGTTAAGCATGTATGCTTTAATCGCTGCTCTCATCTCGTGGGCTGAGTAAGAGCACCACTACAATGTAACATTAAACAATCTTCGGTGCTGGCTCCAGGCTGGCGCTGTAATTTCCTGCCTGCCACGCCGCGGCTTAAGTTTGACAGAAAGACACACACTGTTTCAATTAATTACAGGAGAGGACGGGCCGCACTCTCAGCAACACTGCTGTAACTGGCTGACAAAGCCAGGATCACTTACAGGGCGCCAAGGTGACTTACTGGCTATAATCTTGATGTGACGCTTACTTGCTGTCATGTCCAGAGGAAGTAGTGTTTGTAAGTGTGAGCACACTGTGAGGCAGAACGGCGGGCCACTCAAATCGAGAGTAGGAGTCCTCGCCGTTGGTCGTGGCTGGCATGCTGCTCTGTCTTGGTGCACAGCTGAGCACCGGCTGCAAATAAAACCGCGATGGTGGCCAGTCCAGAGAGACTGACACCAGAGGGGACTCACTCACAGTGAGTGAACCCCCATGACTTGCTCACTAGCCGCCAGGCGCCAGCCGCGCAAAAAGAGGCATATGATCGTGGGCGGCGCTTACCGGCATGGCGCAAAGTAAACTGTGGCCAAGTGGGGGACGACTCAGTGTGTCAGCAGCCATAGGGTCGGAGAAGACTGATGTAGTCCCGTCCAGCAGAGTGCATGATGCTGCAGAGCAGTCAGTGCTGCAGCTGAGCTGTGCGCCACGGCAGGGGGTCCCTGTGCGTCCCACGGCCTCCGGACGGACCGGGAAACATCGCTAAACTCGACCACTTCAGGTAAGTTTATAACTAACTACATCAATGATGCCGCATCTGAAAAATAAATTAATTCACAAAATGGCATCTCCTTTGCAGGGTTGCTCACTCTCATCATCCTTCCCGGTGAGCCTCCTGGTTTAAATCTGCAGTCTGTCAGTTGGATCATTGTGATAATAACAGTAAATGCAGGCAGGGCCCGGCCGCAGCGCTTAATCTCTATCTGACTGTCCCCGATCTGATAGGGGAACCAGCAAATATATAATGTTCACGGGTCACAGTGCGTGACAGTTACCACCAGGCAATGTTTATAATACTACTACATCAATGAGTCAGCTGAAAAATAAATTAGGCTCCTGCTGCTGCCCTTGTTTTTTTAACTTAAAAATGTGCAGCTCCTGCTCCTCCTTAACTCGCTGCTCTGACCGCAGCGGGTTGGAGGTGAGCGATTTCCGATTGTAACTTTAGCTGCGGCTGATTTTCACCGTTGTCAATGCAGGGCAAGCCAGACTGAAAGCTGCTGACACGCACCGCTCATCGTCTGCGGTAAAGATGGTTCATGGTTCCAATGTGGTATCAGATCCCACCAGCACGAGTCAGCCAAATACAGGGTCACAAGGCGGGGTCACAGAGGCAGCGCTGGGGGGCCAGTCGCAGTGAGTGTGCTCACTGGTTGCAGCATGACTGATGGCACATCGGTGGCGTTAATATATCATGCAAATGGGACAAAGCCTACCGTGCCGCAACCAGTGACGATCATGAATAATTATTAAGTAAGTGCCTAAAAGATTGCGTAATCTATTAACTAAACTGTAATTATCAATTACATCTTTGTAAATACTTCTCCGCAGCTGCCGTGTATAGATTGTTGTTACATTTTTGCGCGGTTAGTGTTGTATTGGGTACTGTATTTCCGATTCTTATTTCCTATATCAGCCTGTTCCTTAGCCCGGGCCCTCACTAAGTGTTGCTGTCAACACGCCTGGCTATTCTAGAACTCTGCACTGAGTCTGGAGAGAGGCTGAGCTTCTGGTGTTTTCGGCAGGCGTTTTGTTAAAATGATGAAAGAAGCGTAAACCAGGTGAAGAAGGTGATAAGATCTCAGCTTTATTCTTTAGATCTCTTCTTAGTTACAGGTGACCAGATGTAGTTAGATCCATAGGAATGCCCCACCAGGAGCAGGCTCTCCACTGCTCAGCCCATCCACACAAACTGACATACTCATCCAAACCAACGCAATCAACATTCCATCTGATGTCATCACTGGCAGAGCAGCAGGGAGAGAAGTACTGTAGGGAGGGTGCATCAAGTAAAAGGTACATTACAACACATCCCCCCCTTTGTAATGATAGAAAACAAACAAAACATGTGAAGTTGATAAAACACACGTTCCAACAAAAGAGGATGCAATAAAACAAAATTATACAACATCCCCTCGCTATAATGATCATAACAACAAATGCATGAAAATACCCAAACATACAAATGAAGACAAAGGAAGATGCATGAGAACTCAAATACAACACCCGTCTCCCCTTTATAATGATCACAAAAAACAAGAATGCAAGTTAAATAAAAAAAATCCTACAAAACCAGTGGAAACTATCCACATAACTCACTTCCCAAACTACTGGAACAATAATGAGTAGCCAAAATGCACCACACTAAGGCACAAAACAGTGGCAGAAGAGGGATCTACAACCCACAACTGCACAAACCAATCAGCTTAAACCCAAAACAAATTAATCACCAAACTCAATGTGCACAACCAAATAGCACAGTCCAAATACCTACTTGAGGCATTAACCACATACAGGGTAACAGCAAAACCAAATAGGAGAAGCTACACAAAAGGTAAACTTCCCAAGTGTGCACCCGTAACACACAGTCCGAAAAACACTCTACGTGCGTAGCAATGACGCACAGTCCAAAACATAAATCAAACCCAAAATACAGTCAAAATTTCCTTTGGGAACTAAAAATTCAAAATAAACAAAATATATGTATCCCATAACCCAATGACAATCTAGGGTATCCTTAAACCCCAAAACACACGCACACATACTGTGGGTATTCTTAAACCCAAAATAAACACTAGTGAGAAACTGCAAACAAGAATATCTAAAAGTGGAAAACTTATCACTCCACAACCTAAAAGTAACTGAGCACATAATGTCCTATGACATTTCAAACACATAGCTCCCACAACCTTACAGAATGAGACCATCCTAGGAACAAAAATACAGGGCACTTAGCTCCAACAACCTCATCACAACCCCTTCCACCACCTTCACAGAACCATTTTGTCAGAAGTAAATTAAGCATATAGGCAATATACAGTGACAAGAAAATTAAGCAAACGGGAATTAATTAGCTGCGGTGAGCGATCTCTCACCCAAGGTCTTCATAATAGTAGAAGTGTCTGTCTTTGAACGGCCAGTGCGGCAGAAGTAAACAAAACAGTACCTTTCCCTGAAGTGTCCCAGCCAAAGCACAAAGCATTAGACACTTTAAAAATCTCACATTTACGTTCATGCTGACACTTGCTTGCCGTCTCCCTGAAATGCGCTGCAGCCTTGCTCCGCAATGTAGGCGTAAACTGAACGGTGTAACCTCCATGGCCCCGACTTCAAAATGCAAACGTAGCGTTTCCATGGTTTCAAATAGCTGCACCAGACCAAAATGGAGGCACGCAGTTTACGTTCTGCCGGAAGGCTACCGGGACGTTAAACCAGCAAAGCGTCCATAATCTGCACAATTTGCTCTAGCCACCTCACGTAGGATCAGACGTCACACGGAGAACAGGCAGGCAAGGTAAGGTGTGTGCGTATGAAAACCGAACTTTGACAAAGGTTTAAACATCGCACACTTCAACGGCAATTACTTCAACCGTCCCCGGCATGGCTTGTTTTGCCCCGTGATGTTGCCCAAACCGTACTACAATCTCTCTCTCTCTGGGGTCATAAACAGTAAAGCACAAGTTAGTTACCAAGTGCATTTGCCGACAGTGAATCTCTTAGGCGCAATATAACACACATTCATGTAAACCTTGACGAGTCCATAAATCCATTACATCCAGATAAATCTTACACGCAGGGTGAAAATTGTTTAAAACGTTGGGCACTTATCTGTTCTCCATGTCTCAGATAAACGTTGATGAAACACTTCGACACAGCTGTTCCTCAGACTACACCAGCTGATCTATGCTCCAGTAATCGAAGGCCTCTCTCCTCTCAGTTGCTCTCTGCCGCATTGCACCTTATCAGCACAGTTCCAATTCACACGAGGGGCAACTTTGCCGTTTATTTCTTTAAGACAGCCAAGACCTCCAACACTGCTGCTATATTTCCCGATCCTGACACTTCAAATCCCTCGGTAAATCAGGGGTCAAACTCTCATTCCACATAACGTAGTACACAGTCTTTTGACATGCTAAGCTTAATAGTCTGTTGGCAGGCAGGAAAAAGGAAAGTCCAACATGTACTGCCATAAAGAGGTTGAAGGAATGTCACTTTGCACCTTCAGACAACGCTATAGCACGCAAGGGCAGTATTCCTCAAAGCTGTTATATGAAAGGATATAACATAGACTGTCAGTCATTTTCCAAAACCAGGAAGGATACAAAAACTGGCACAAATTAGATAAGGGCGACCGTTGGCAGGGTCACTGGTGGGGCATAAGGGGTGCCTAGTTTCATCCACTCCACTTACTTGAAGTCTATAAGTCTTTTGGTTCAAAGTCTTTATATCCATATTAAAAACGCAACTTCATCTGCTTCAGTTTTAAAAACCAAATCAGTCCAAGGTAGCTCCATGGGTTCTTTGAATCGTCGCCAGTGTTAAAATGATGAAAGAAGCGTAAACCAGATGAAGTAGGTGTTAAGATCGCAGCTTTATTCATTAGATCTCTTCTTAGTTACAGGTGACCAGATGTAGTTAGATCCATAGGAATGCCCCACCAGGAGCAGGCTCTCCACTACTCAGCCCATCCACACCAACTGACATACTCATCCAAACCAACACAATCAACATTCCATCTGATGTCATCACTGGCAGAGCAGCAGGGAGAGAAGTACTGTAGGGAGGGTGCATCAAGGAAAAGGTACATTACAACACGCTTCTTACATTTGCAGAGCTGTGACATCGTCACCAGTTTTGAATTCAGAGCTCCTCATCAGCGTCGTGACTGGGGGCAGATTAACTTTGCCACTGGCTGAGCCAGTGAGTGTACAGACATACACACTGTTCTCAAGGACATCTGCATCTGGATTATTATTTTTCCCCCCACCTAGGTGCACCAGTGTCGTGTTGTGACTTTACTAGAGCTAGAAGTATTTATTATAAAATTAACTCTACCACAGTGATTTCGCACAGAGGAGAGGTTACATGTCCCTGTTAAAAGCACTTGACTGTACCAATGACGCACTGCCTATTCCCCCAAACAACTACGATTATTTCTGTGATTTGGAGCTGTTTTAAGATTTTCTTAGAGTTTATTTTGTTGCTCAAATGGGTGTAATTTCTTATGTTTATAAATTTCCCTCATCATTACTGCCTGATTTTGCTCCGCGAGAAAAGTGACACTTATAGTGGTTGAAATGTCACTCATAATTACACTAAAATTATAAAAATGTCACACCTAGCAATCTGAAACCTTGGCAGCTATGTTGGGACTATGAAAAGGAGACTACACTCCCCAGCATTCCACGCCCAGCCCACAACGCTGCATTCAGACACCAGAGTGACTTAAACTCACCAGAGGCATCTGCAGCATGGGACCCTCATTGTTGTGCTGTTCTGCTGACTGGGATTTATGTTGTTGTTGCTGGGGAAAGGCGACCACACTGCCCAGCATTCCCCACATGGGCCACAACGCTGCATTCAGGCACCAGAGCACCTTAAATTCATCAGAGGCGTCCCGCAGTGCGGGACCCTTGTTGTGCTGTTCTGCTGGCTGGGATTTTTGTTGCTGCTGAGGAAAGGCGGCCACACTCCCCAGAATTCCCTGCATGGGCTGTGATGCTGCATTCAGGTGCATAGGACATACTCGGGCATGGCCAGGCCAAGACTAGAGTGCCTGTTTGCGCCTGTCAACATCCAAAAAAGGCAGGGCAGTGCCACCCCCCTAGATTTATAATCCTGAATACAGTGGAGAAGAGGGAGACTGTTTCGCTGTAGTTTACCTCCCATGCCAAGGTACTTTTTTTTGCCCTACCCCTTTATGACTGTCACGAACAATTACTTTAATTGGCCACCTCCTTTGTGACCTTTACCTCAAAGAGTGTCTTGGTTCCAGTCTGCTCAGGGGATAAATGGTACTTAAAGGTGCTACTAGCATGGGAAAGAAGAAAGGACTTTCTATTAAAATCCCGCCCCCACCTTCCTCCCCTCTTGTTTCCCCTAGTGAAGGTTTTCTTCATCGGGCGGTGGAGCTTGTATCCAAGGAAATAAAGCTGGTTGAAAGGAGGCTTTCTCTGGACAGAATAGTCCCTGTTCACTCTCCCAAGGGTTACTGACCTGTAATGGATTGGAGGAGTTGTCTCACAACTTATGTCAATAAGGTGGACAGGGGGAAGAGCTGGGGGAAGATGATCATGACAAAGGTCATTCGATAGTCTTCACAACTCCGATTATTAGCACAAGCAGAAACCGAAAGCTTGTGACTGTGCCCGGCCGTATGATGAGGCTAAGCTTGTTGGTCGACCCATTACTAATCCAACTGGTGAGCAGGTGGGCTCTTTTTCTAGGAATGTTTACCTCAGGGATCCAGTGACAATGTTAATTACCAAATCGGATCCAAATTTGGTGAGGCTCTTCAATATTGAATACATGGTCTCATAGATATTATCTTTGTCAAATAAGGGGATTAAGCCAAGTGGGGTCTGCCAGGAGCAGGGTATCTCATGTGAGCACCGAAGGCTGATGGATTCCATATGCTCTGGGAGGGACCTTATTTCAAATCATGTCAATGCTGATGCAGACCTTATCCCTGTTATATGAAGGCTAGGATATGTAATGGAAATGCTGGGAGCATTTGCTCTCTCTGCCCCTTGGGTGATGAAGGGGGTACCCTGCTCCCTGTGTCTCCCCCTAACTCTGGGGTAGTGCTTAATCTGCCTAATGAAGCAACTCCCCATTTCATTGTTTTGGGGAATGTCTCCTCCTGCTCCAATTCTACTGTTGAATTATTTCAGGAACGTAACCCCTTTGCTGCCAGGCCTTTTCCTCCTTCTGTGCCACACCTTTTTTTGGCTATTTGGGGTAGTGCGCGCTGAGGCCCCGGTAACTTTAATGACCACATAAGGTATCCATGCCAGATTTGTGTCTTTTTCACCCAACATCATGGGGATTCTAAAGCTACTCAGAGTTCGTGGATTCCCCTAGAGGGGGTCACAGAAATGAGCCAAAACACAGCACAATTTTGTTTTTTGGGTGAAAATTTGGCTACAAATGAAAGCGTCTGGGTTTTTCCTTGCAAATGTTATCAAAAAAGGGTTTGTGGGGCTGAAATCACCATTTTCCCAGATTTTAGGAAATGACAGTCTTTTGTCAGAAAACAAATCTTTTACACAGTTTGGCATTTTTCTGGGACATAGCCTATTTTTGCTATTTTTAGTGCTTTCACCCTCCTTCCAGTTAATGGTAAGAATGAGTATGAAGGCAATAATGGATCCTGGAAAGCTATGCATTTTGGAAAAGTAGACAAAATTCTAAATACAGAAAGGGGTCACTTCTGTAGATCCATCAAGGTTTCTTTATAGAAATTAACAGTTACATGTTGGACAAATTGAAAACAGCCTTTTATGTCACGTTTTTCACCTGTAACTTCTTGTAATTATGACAGCTCTTTAAAAGCAATATACTGTTACATCCACTGGACCTTCCTGGTTGTAGGGATATATATAGGACTTATAGGTTCACCAAGAACCAGACAAACCCGTAGTCAAAAACTGAGTAGCAATTAGCAATGGCTTTTTATTATGTACCGGGTATATTGCAATTATTGTGGGAAAATGTATACATGGAAAAATCGGTATGAAAGACACCTATGTATTTCTGAAATGGGTACAAATAATAGAGTTTAGAAACAGTACATATTTGCACATTTTCAAAATTGGGAATACTTATACTAGCATGAAAATTATTGGTCATGTTTCAAAATGACTTCTTTTTTACACAATGTCTTTCATTTTGAATGTAGAAATGCATCAAAACTCAATAGATAATAACAGTTCTCCACAAATCTGAATTACCCTAAGACTCACGATAAAAATGGTACCTCAATTGTGTAGTTAGGCATAGTGTCCACGACCAGAAACGGCTCAAAACCTAACGTGAACACATCACATTTTTACAATGAAAATTTACCCTTTTTTTGCGAATTGTGTAGCTGTCGTTTTTTAACCCTAGCTCTGACGGCACCAAGGGAAACCTAGCAAGCCTATACATTTCTGAAAACTAGACACCCAGAGGAATCCAGTATGGGGTGACTTGACTGCCTGCCACCAGGTTCTGTTACCCAGAATCCCTTGAAAACCTAAAAAAATTGTCAAAAAAGCCACATTTACCCCACATTTCTGTGGTGGAAAGTGTTGGAATCTGCGGGAATCCACAAATTTCTACCCACCGTGTGTTCCCCAAAGTCTTACAAGAAAAGCGGTACCTCACTTGTGTGGGTCAGCCTAGTGTCCGCGACAGGAAACGGCACAAAAGGCAATGTGGTCATACCTCAATCTGGCAGTGAAAAATGACCCTTTTTTGGCAAAGTGCCTAGCTCTAGTTTTTGTACCCTAGCTTTGCCGGCACCTAGGGAACCCTAGCAAACCTATACATTTTTAAAAAGTAGACACCAAGGGAAATCCAAGATCGGGTGACTTGACTGCCTCCGACCAGGTTCTGTTACCCAGAAACCCTTGCAAACTTAAATTGTCCAAAAACACATTTTCCCACATTTCTGTGGTAAAAAGTTCAGGAATCTGCATGGATCCACGAATTTCTACCCACCCCGCGTTCCCGAAGTCCTCCGAGAAAAATGGTAACTCACTTGTGTGGGTTGGCCTTCTGCCTGTGACAGGAAACGACACAAAACGTGACGTGGTCACACCTCAATTTCGCAGTGAAAAAATTACCCTTTTTTTGCAAAGTGCCTAGCTGTAGTTCTTTAACCTTAGCCTTTCAACGCTTTATTGCTTTTATTGTATTGCCTGTATTTTCATTGTTGTGTCTGTGACTGCTGTTATCTGTCTTTTCCCGCTGCCTGTGCGTGGTCCGTGCCCCTTTTACTTCCCTTTGTTCCCCTAGCTGTCCCTGTGCTCTCTGCCCGGTCTTTTCTTCTATACCCCTCGCTAGCCCGTGTCTCTGCCCGGTTTTCCCTTCTGTTCCCCTCGCTGCTCCCGTGCCTCTCTGCTCGTTCTGCCTTTTGTTTTTAGCTGCCCCTATAATTCTGTATTCTGTATTTTGCCTCTGTGCCACTCGTTTTTTGTGCCCGTCTGCCCTCTTTGCCACTCGTTCTTACCTTGTTTTTGTGCCCCTCTTGCCTTCTGTTCCACTCGGTTTTTGTGCCCTTCTGCCTTCTGTTCCACTCGTTTTTCCCTCGTTGATTGTGCCTTTCTGCCCTCTGTTCCACTCATTTTTTTGTGCCTTTCTGCCCTTTGTTCCACTCGTTTTCCCATATTTTTGTGCCTTTTTGCCCTCTGTGCCACTCGTTGTTCCCTCGTTTTTGTGCCTTTCTGCCCTATGTTCCACTCGCTTTTCTCTCATTTTGTGTGCCCTTCTGCCCTCTGTTCCACTTGTTTTTTGTGCATTTCTGTCCTCTGGTCCACTCGCTTTTCACTCATTTTTTGTGCCTTTCTACCCTCTCTTCCACTTGTTTTTGTGCCCTTCTGCCCCCTGTTCCACTCGTTTTGTGTGCCTTTCTGCCCTCTGTGCCACTTGTTTTTCCCTTGTTTTTTGTGCATTCTGCCCTCTGTCCCACCCAGTTTTTTGTGCCCTTCTGCTTTCTGTGCCACTTGCTTTTTCCTTGTTTTTGTGCCCCTTTTACCTTCCGTTCCACTCGTTTTTTGTGCCTTTCTGCCCTCTGTTCCACAAATTTTTTGTGCCTTTCTGCCCTCTGTGCCACTCGTTTTTCCCTCGTTTTTTGTGCCTTTCTGCCCTCTGTTCCACTCGCTTTTCCCTCGTCTTTTGTGCCTTTCTGCCCTCTATTCCACTCATTTTTTATGCCTTTCTGCCCTTTGTGCTACTCGTTTTTGTGCCTTTCTGCCCTCTGTGCCACTCGTTTTTCCCTTGTTTTTTTGTGCCATTCTGCCCTCTGTTCCACTCGATTTTTGTGCCTTTCTGCCCTTTGTGCCACTCATTTTTTGTGCCTTTCTGCCCTCTGTGCCACTTGTTTTTTCCTCGTTTTTGTGTCTTTCTGCCCCTTGTTCCAATTGCTTTTCCCTCATTTTTTGTGCCTTTCTGCCCTCTGTGCCACTCGATTTTTGTGCCTTTCTGCCCTCGTTGCCATTCATTTTTTTGTGCCTTTCTGCCCTCTGTTTCACTTGTTTTCCCTCATTTTTTGTGCCTTTCTGCCCGTGTCACTTGTTGTTCCCTCTTTTTTGTGCCTTTCTGCCCTCCTTTCCACTCGCTTTTCAAACTTTTTTTGTGCCCTTCTGCCGTCTGTTCCACTCATTTTTTGTGCCTTTCTGCCCTCTGTTCCACTCATTCTTTGTGCCTTTCTGCCCTCTGTTCCACTCGCTATTCCCTTGTTTTTTGTGCCTTTCTGCCCCCTGTTCTACTCATTTTTTGGGCCTTTCTGCCATCTGTGCCACTCGTTCTTTGTGCCTTTCTGCCCTCTGTTCCACTCGCTATTCCCTTGTTTTTTGTGCCTTTCTGCCCTCTGTTCTACTCATTTTTTGGGCCTTTCTGCCATCTGTGCCACTCGTTTTTTGGGCCTTTCTGCCCTCTGTGCCACTCATTTTTCCCTCTTTTTTGTGCCCTTCTGCCCTCTGTTCCACTCGTTTTTTGTGCCCTTCTGCCTTCTGTGCCACTTGTTTTTTCCTCGTTTTTGTGCCCTTCTGCCTTCTGTGCCACTTGTTTCCCTAGCTGCTGTGCCCCCTGCGGCCCGCCCCCTGACTGCCCACTCGCTGCCCCCACCTCCCAATTGTATTGTTGTTGTCTCACTGCCCCAGCACCAACATTCACAGCTCTTGTGTGCTGTGATGACACATGGTCGTTTCATTTTTCACTATGACGACTGACAACAGGCACTATAGTCCTGCGGATCCCCCTGGGAATGTCTCACGGACCCCTGGAGGTCCGTGGACCACAGTTTGAGAAATGCTGGCTTACGTGGATCCCCCAACGTTCCCTTATCCAGAATCCCTTGCTAACCTCAATTGCAGCTGAAGAAATAAGTTTTTCACACATTTTCATGTGGGAAAGTGTGGTATCACTGCGCTCACACAAATTTCCTACCACCCAGCATTCCCCCAGGTCTCCCAATAAAAATGGTGCCTCTCTTGTGTAGGAGGTGCAAGTACCCGCGACAGGCAAGGGACTCAAACATAGTGAGGCAACATCAAAATTGCCTCCCTCAAAACCATCTGCTTTTGCAAGAGGGGTCACCTGGTTTTTTGGCCCCATGCTCGGCGGCCATCTAGGGAAACCTACCAAGCCCACACATTTCTGAAAACTAGACACCAGGGGGCTTCCTGGAAGGTATGGTTTGCGTGGATCCTCCAACGTTTCCTTACCCAGAATCCCCTGCAAACCTCAAATTTAGCTGAAAAAAATCACTTTTTTCACACATTTTTGTGTGAGAACGTTGTGGCATCACCGAGCTCACACAAATTTACAACAATCCAGCGTTCCCCCAGGTCTCCTGATACAATTGGTGCTTCACCCATGTGGATTTGGTAGGTTTCCCTAGATGGCCGCTGAGAAAGGGGCCAAAAACCCAGGTGACCCCCCCCCTTGCAAAACCAGGTGGTTTTGAGATAGGCCTCATTACGTTTTGGGCCCTTCAATGTCACAGCTACTTGGGCCTTCCACACAGGTGAGGCACCATTTTTATTGGGAGACCTGGGGAAACACTGGGTGGTGGGAAATTTGTGTGAGCCCGGTGATGCCACAACTTTCACACAACAAAATGTGTGAAAAAAGTGATTCTTTCAGCTAAATTTGAGGTTTGCCAGGGATTCTGGGTAAGGAAACATTGGGGGATCCTCGCAAGCCATACCTCCCTGAAGGCCCCAGGGTCTTTCATTTTCAGAAATGTGTGGGTTTGGTAGGTTTCCTTAGATGGCCGCTGACCACAGGGCCAAAAACCCAGGTGACCCCCCTTGCAAAACCAGATGGTTTTGAGATAGGAAATTTTGATGTTGCCTCACTACGTTTTGGACCCTTGTATATCGCGGCTACTTGGGCCTCCTACATGGGTGAGGAACCATTTTTATTGGGAGACCTGGTGGAACGTTGGTGGTGGGAATTTTGTGTGAGCCCGGTGATGCCACAGCTTACTCACAACAAAATGTGTGAATGTATTTTTTTCAGCTAAATTCTGAGGTTTGCAGGGGTTTCTAGGAAACATTGGGGGATCCACACAAGCCATACCTCAGTGGAAGCCCCCGGTGTCTAGTTTTCACAAATGTGTGGGTCTGGTAGGTTTCCCTAGATGCCCGCAGAGCACAGGACCAAAATGCAGGTGACCCCCCTTGCAGAACCAAATTGTTTCGACATAATTAGTTGTTTATTTCTGCAGAGTGAAAATGTTGGCACAATATTACAAGGAAAATGAGACAGACATTTTTAAGTTTGCAGGACATTGTGGATAAGATAACTTGTTGGAATTCACAAGAGAGACATCAACATGTACTACTATGGGTTAACAACAATATCTGCAGTTGGTAGGTTATTCTTAGATGGAATGTACACCTTGGCAGAGAGACTAAAAGACAAAGATTCCTGCACAGCCATCTATTCCTCAAACACACACACACATACTGGTTGGAATTAGCATGAGGGCGAGTGATGGTTCAGTATATAAAATTTTATTAACAAGAAATCTCTCAAAAATGAAATGCACTGTCAATAATGAAATGGACCAAAAACCGAATGAGTGACTCGCAGCTTGTGAGCTGTAAAGCCACGGCAAGACACCAACCGTTTTACAGGCCATTCACACAACTTTCATACGTGATACACACAAGACCATTCACACCACCAGGCACAAAACCAACACATCACAACATTCACAAAAAGGGACAAGTTACACCCTGCTTCAGAAAGACAAAAAAGACAAATATTACTGCACAGCCATCTAATCCTAAAGCACACACACATACTGGTTGGATTTGGCACAAGGGTGAGTAATGGTTCAGTATATACAAGTCAGTATATACAATTGTATTAGCAAGTGATTTCACAAAAATGAAATGCACTGTTAATAATTGAAGGGACGAGAAACTGAACCATTGACTCACAGCTCGTGAGCTGTAAAGCCACGACAAGACACCAACCTCTTTACAGGCAATTCCTATACTTTTCATATGTGTGACACATACGAAACATTCACGTCGCCAGCTGCGGGCCCATCACATTACAACACTCACACCAGTAGACAGCGCCATTCAAGGGCCCATCACTTCCACACGCCCACATTCCTGACAAAGCAACTACACAAACTGATGGATTGCGTGGAGTGGCACTCAGCTAGCAGTGTGTAGTGACCAGCAGCAAGTCACTACTCACACACCGCCAGCCGAAGTCAATGCACACCATCAGCCAAGCACCAGTCCATGCACACTGCCAGCCAAGCGCCAGTCCACGCACACTGCCAGCCAAGCGCCAGTCCACGCACACTGCCAGCCAAGCGCCCATCCACGCACACTGCCAGCCAAGCGCCCGTCCACGCACACTGCCAGCCAAGCGCCCGTCCACGCACACTGCCAGCCAAGCGCCAGTCCACTCACACTGCCAGCCAAGCGCCAGTCCACGCACATTGCCAGCCAAGCGCCAGTCCACGCACACTGCCAGCCAAGCGCCAGTCCACGCACACTGCCAGCCAAGCGCCAGTCCACGCACACCTCTAGCCAAGCGCCAGTCGACGCACACCGCCAGCCAAGCACAAGTCCACGCACACCGCCAACCAAGCGCCACTCCACGCAAACCGCCAGCCAAGCACCACTCCACGCACACCTCCAGCCAGGTGCCAGTCCATGCACACCATAAGCCTAGCACCACTCCACGCACACCTCCAGCCAAGTGCCAGTCCATGCACACCTCCAGCCAAGCACCAGTCCACGCACACCTCCAGCCAAGCGCCAGTCCACACACACCTCCAGCCAAGCGCCAGTCCACACACACCTCCAGCCAAGCGCCAGTCCACACACACCTCCAGCCAAGCACCAGTCCACACACACCGCCAGCCAAGCGCCACTCCACGCACACCGCTAGCCAAGCGCCAGTCTAAACACACCGCCATCACATTTAGGATTTTGTATAGAAAAGAAAACACAAACAAATTGCAAATAGATACAAATCTACTAACAAAAAAATCTGAAACTAAATACTTTGCACCAATGCCAACCTTGAAACAGAATCAGGAAGTTCACTTTACCACTCGTGGATGCTCCCAAAATTTCTTTTGCGTGTGGTAGGCTCTAAAACAAGCACACACAGCTCAGGGTTAGGACACCCTGGGCAGCAAAGGAGAGACTCCTTCGGCAAACCTCTTCGCCAACAGACTCTACATCTCCTAGTGGGAAAGTCTTTTGAAGATGTGGGAGGAATGTAATCAGGAAAGTGGTGATCTTTCAATCGAGCCACATCCTCCACCACTCCAAATTTAGGAACACTTGCCTATTCCACAAGAACAAGGCTAGCTGTCACAGAGTGCTGAAACTGAAAAAATGTCAATTTAGACGCAGGAGAACACCCCTTGGACACAATAAAAACATTGAAACTTGCAAATTCAAAGACCTGAATGGACAACTTCTTATACCAAACATAAGCCTTCCGAATAGCAGTGTAAGGTTCCAACCTCTGATCTACTCTGTCAACACCACCCATGTGCTTATTGTAGTCTAGAATGCACAAAGGTTTGCGCACTTCAGCAACCTGACCCCACACAGCCACAGGTGAAGTACTCTCATCATGGATGGTAGTCAGCATGTACACATCCCTCCTGTCCACAAATGTCACAGCTAGTAGTTCATCACTACGCAAAGAACTGCACTGTCCTCTCTGAGGTTTTTTGCAAACAAGCTCTTTTGGATAACCTTTATGGTTAGAGCAGATTGTGCCACATGCAAAAGTGTCCATTTTAAACAATTCCTTAAATAATTGCACAGCAGTGTAGAAGTTATCAAGGTACAAATGGGGGCCTCTGCTAAACAGTCTTCTAGCAAGACCCCACACAATTTTCTCTGAAACTCCAAAAGTAGAAGGACAACCTGGGGGGTCAATAGTAGAATCTATACCAGTGTACACACGAAAACATATCCTGTCCTACTCTCAGATGACATGTAGCAGCTTAATTCCATAGCGTGCCCTCTTGCTAGGGATGTACTGCCTAAAACCAAACGTTCTTGAACAAGAGCAAAGACTCATCAATAGATATTTATTTCCCAGGAGTACAGATCTCAGAAAATCGATCTACAAAGCGATCAAAAACTGGCCGAATCTTAAAAAGACGGTCACAGTCAGGGTGATCTTGTGGCAATGCCATAGAATTATCAACAAAATGCAGCATACGTAGCAAAAATAAATACCGATTATGTGTCATAACTGCAGGAAATATGGCTGTTGCAAACAGGGGCTAGTAGACCAATATGAAGCCAGGTTCAGCTTCCTTACCACACCCATCAATAAAGTCAAACCCAAAATCTTCTTACTCTGTTCCAGATTTGTGGGAGTCCACAGGGTAGCTCTAGACTGGGGCCTAAGTTTGTCACTGTTGTCCCTCAAAAACTGTTCAGCATACAAATTAGTCTGGTCAACAATCTCACCCAAAAATACATCATCCATAAACAACTGAAAAAACTGAATAGGCAGAAATATTTCACAATCCACTCTACACCCTGCATTACTGCTAAAGGCAGGCAATACCGGCTGCACCATGTTTGGATCAACCCAGAGTCCAGCACTTCCAGTAGGAAGCCTAGCAGCCTCAGGCTGCAATCCAAATGCCTCATGCACCATCGGAACAGCAGTTTCCTCCTCTAAAACAGGCACTTCATCCGCACTGAGAGTTGCTTCACCCTACACCAAGATTACCTCCATTTGCACTGAGAGAACCTTCAACATCCGATTTCATGTGGAGAGAAAACTCATTGCCAGAATCTTCCCCTGCCACCTCTCCCTCAGATGCACTGTCAGTCTCATAATCCTGCTCAGAGGAAGATTCAAGAAGCATACCAACCACCTGCTGAGCAGTCATTCTATGGCTAGCTATTATGCTTACTAATAAAGGTAACTTGTCAAAAAAGATAACAACAACAAACACTCTGAAAAATGAGGAATAAACAAAAAGCACCTTTATCAAAAACACATATATACTCAAAAACGATTCCACTCACTTGCCAGAGGCAGCTAAACTCACCACCACCTATTCTGCACAGACACAGTATGGATCAACAATATCCCCCCAATATCCCCCTAAAAAGAAAGAGAAAATAAATACACATAAGACCATGCAAAACACATTGCAAAGAATTTCTTGCTCAAAACACTAACTAAATATGGTGCCATTATGACACCACTTACAAAAAAAATCTGTCATACATTACAATGTTACTCATTTGGAGTAAATACAACAAAAATGTTTTTCTTACCAAAAAAATGCAACTACGCAAAACTGCAGACCACTGTCAAAACCGCAAACAGGAAGCAAAACTTTACACTAGAATAAAAAGGAGAAAAACACATTACAATCACATATGCAAATAATACACCAGTGCACACACAATCCAGCAGCCAAGCTATGGGGTAGGTTGGCCTAAGAGTATAAATTAAATATTCACCCAGTTAAATGGGAGCAACCCTTGCCCTTGAGGCCACTCCCCAACACAAAAATTTAAAAAAACCCTGGTGTCCACTGGCTTCTGCTCCCCTTGGGGGCCGTTGGACCTAAACACATACTGGCATTCTGCCACCCAAAGAGAGCAGACATGGCCACAATCATCCTCCCACAAAGGAGAGTGATCCTTGCCCAAGGGGCCACTCTCCAACAAACACTCCCTGGTGGTCCAGTGGGCATTGTTTTTATTATATAACAAATCTGCCCCCCCCCCCTAAGGAAAGTGACCCTTGCCCAAGAGGCCACTCCTCAACAAACAGTCCCTGGTAGTCCAGTGGGATTTTTTTTTAAAATTATATAAGAAATCTGCCCCCCCCCCCCCCGGCAGACAAAGCCTAAATTAACAGCCCCATTAGTCCCTAAGGGGAGTGACTCTTGCCCAAGGGGCCACTCCCAACAAACACTCCCTGGTGGTCTAGTGGGAATTTTTTTATAAAGTATATACAAAATCTGCCCTCCCCACGGGGCAGACAAATCCAAAAAAATGATTCGCATAGGGGGGAAACCCTTGCCCAAGGGGCTGCTCCCCCTAACAAAACAAACATGACCCCTAAGGGGAGTGACCCTTGCCTAAAGGGCGGCTTCCCCAAACAACACAAAAACACACATAAATAAAAAATCTGCCCTCCCAAGGGGGCAAACACATCCAAAAATATAGGGCCCATAGGGGGACCGACCCTTGCCTATGGGGCCGCTCCCCCCAAACATCGAAATTCTATTTAAAAAAAATAAAAAATCCCTGGCTCTAGTGGGCATTCCTGCGGCACGATCGCACGATCACGCAGCAGGAATGCACAAAAGAGGGAGGCATCGGGAAAAATGCCTCTTTTAGTGAAAACCCGCCCTCCCCAGCCCCAAACATACCTGTTTCTTCTACGACGCACAGGAAGCAAATGGCATCTTGCGCGTCGGAGAAGAAAGGGAAACCTCTAATGACGTCCGTGCTGCTTGCGCGCTGACGTCATTGATGCAGCAGAGAGGAGGGGGCAGGGGGAGGCAGCGGAAGGTCTTCCCCTGCCTTCCCCAGTAAAAATACCCGGATCAACCACCCACGGGGGATTCGCCAGCGCTTCCACCGTGGGTGGGTGTCATGACGGCTGTACTCGTCATGGGCACACGGTCACTGTGCTCCATGACGAGTCCATGACGAGTCCAGCTCGTCATAGGCACAGAAGGAGTTAAGAATAATGTGGTGAATCAGTTGAGTTCCCATTTGTCTTGTTGGGGGTTAGCTGACTAAGCATGAGCGGATTTTGCGGATTGGCAATCCGCGAATTTTGCGGATTTGCGGATTCGCAATCCGCAAAATCCGCGAATTCCCGCGAATTTGCGGATTTTTTTTTTTTTTGTGTTCGCCCGTGTTTCTGCCAGTTCGCGAGGGTTTTTACAATTTCGCAATTTGCGAACTTACCTGTCGGGTCGCAAGTTTTGCGAACTTGTTGTTTCTACGTGTCCAGCCTGTTTGGGACACTCTTCTTCATCACTGCCACTCTCTGTCACCACTGCCACTCTCTGACTACTCATGCCACCCTCTGGCCCACCCATGCCACCCTCTGTTTCATCACTACACCCTCTGGTTGTCCAGTGTACATTATTTTCGGCAAAGCAAAGCACACCTTCCCTGCCTCAAGTGACCTGAATTAATTTGGGGCTGATTAATGTGTCACAGAATATTTTTTTAGCTGGCACCTGCTTCCTTAGTGCGCCCTGATTAGTGATCTTTTGCACTTGCTAAGTGCTTTCATTGTTGCAAAATTAGTTACAACACCTGCCCTGCCCCAACTGACAATAATGAATTAGGGGCTGATTAATGGATTTTAACTTCCAGCCTGGCTCCTGCTTGTCTCCCTTAGCTGTAATTCAGGACCTTTGTGGCATATGTGTAACTATTCTGAGGTTCAGAGCAGGGTCACATAATAGTTTCAACTGGCAACTGAACTCTGGAGGGGCCCCTCAGGAAGCCCTACAGGAAATGGCTACTAATGATGTGCCTGAACTTTTGAACCTGGTAAGTAGTTACTTTCAGTTTTGCCAAGATCGTATTTCTGCAATTTCGCACTTATTCGCGGGGCGCGAACTCACGCTAACAGTGCGAGCAGCGCGAGCAAAATCCGCTGCTCGCGGATTTGCGGATTTTGCGGGAAATTCGCAAATCTCGCGGATTGCGGATTTCCCGAAAATCCGCAAAATCCGCGAGCGGAACGGATTTTCCGCCCACACCTATAGCTGACTCCATCATCATGGCCTGCAGAGTAAGCTGGATAGGTAAAAATAGAAATCATGGGCGGGTGATTGCGTGGTGGTTAATTTTAATAACCTATGGCAAGTGGGTGAGCTCCTTGCAGCTGCCGCCGACCTACATCAGACACCTCAGGGATAGTTGTTCTCCATCGGGGTTTGTTGTACAGACTGGGTAGGTCAGCTAACTCATCTGATATTCAATGCCTTTTTAGGGGGTCTCGCCAAGCTAATGAATGCCCTTTTTTCAGACTGCCCCCCCTTCTATCTACCTGCAACAGATTTTTACCCTTGACAAGTTTGGGGTCCTGTGATTGACTGGATCCATGTGACTCTTCTCAGTCTTGGGCAGTCCCCCGGTTCCTGCCCCTGTGGTATCCCTTTCTCCACCATTTAAAAGCTAAACTCTTTTGTCACAGAATATTGTGGGTTTCTCCTCTAAGTTTACTGATCCTAGTTGGGTGTAATTTATTAAATCTTTCCATATAATTTGTCTTGAAGAAACATGGGAAATTAAAAATAGTTTTTTCTTGAGGCTTATACCACTTATTTTGAACTCATGTTATCTTCGATGGCGGACAGGGCAAAGGGGGGCTTTATTACGTTCATTACAGTGTGCCCTCCACTGGTAGGCGCCCACTATATATGGTGTTTCCCACATGGAAAGTATTTTGAGCTCAATGCCAGTTGAGGGTGATTGTGTATATTCTCACAAGGACAACCCCTTATCTGCCCACGTGGACCAGGTTTACTAATACTTATGTTTTGGTAAATAATACAGAAAATAACCACAGAAACCCCTGTCAGCATTTTTTGACCAATTTATTTCACCTGCTTTTGGATTAAAAAACACCAAAGTGTGTAGGTACCACTTGGAATTCATGAAAAAATGCATTGAATGAGAGCTTCCCTAAATGGAGTTCCACGGTGGACGCTGTTTGCATATAATCTAAGGGTGATGGGCAAGATCTAATCGTGATTGCGTGTGATTTTAATTGTCGTTTGATGTGACTCCCCTCTTAAGTCATAGCTCTCTGCTGAAGGAAGAGGTACACTTTGTACACTCACACAAAGGTCAGGCGCTCAATGAGTTCCTATTCTCTCATAATTTGGCTTTCACCATGGAGAAATTGGTGAATTATCTGAACCCTGCAATTTGTTCCACTGTTAAAGGGCGGGGTTGTAAGTCGTTTATTGACTTTATAATTGTTTATGTCCCTTTTTATACTTGCTGATCTCCCATTTTAACATTATGTTTAGTACCTTTAGTGATCTTTTATCTCTAACTTTGGAGGTTGCCAACATCCCTCAATCACAGCATAGGGGACCCTAATGAGGGTCTCAATTGTCGATCAGAGGAGACGGCTGGGATGGTCCCAGATGGACCTTCAGTGCTTCCAAGCTTCCCTTTTTGCAAATTGTTCTTAAAGATCGAAATGTATCTAGACAGTGATGCAAGGGCTGTGGTCGTATTGGAAGCATTCTAAGGTAGTACCAAAGAGGTTCTTACGCAAAAGACGGTAACAGTCTCTAGCAGTCCAGTAGCACGAAACCCTAAATGGTTTGACATGGACTGTTCGAGATCCCTGCATCAGCCGAAGGCTGATCTGAAGCAGTCACCAAGGGATGGGCAATAAGTGAAAGATTCTAGGCAGGCCGATAAAGAGGCTCAAATTGCCTGCAAACATAATTTACTGGAGCTAGCCTGGTTGGAGCTCCGTCAAGATTGTAATCCAATCCAATCAGAAATTTGTATAGCGCACTACACACCCAGAGGGTCTCAAGGCGCTTAGGGGATGGGGGGTCAGGTATTGATCGAACAACCAGGTCTTGAGTTTCTTCCTGAAGGAGAGGTAGTCCTGGGTATGACGGAGGTGGGTGTGGAGGGAATTCCAAGTTTTGGCCGCCAGGTAGGAGAAGGATCTTCTTCCCATGGTGGCTTTTCGGATGCGGGGAATCGCGGGGAGGGCTTGGTTGGATGATCGCAGTTGGCGGGTGGGGGTGTAGCGGTTGTTAAGGTAGCTGGGTCCTTGGTCGTTGAGGGCCTTGTGTGCGTTGGTGAGGAGACCAAACATGATTCTGTTGCTGACGGGGAGCCAGTGCAGGTCTCTCAGGTGTCCTGAAATGTGGCTGTGTCTAGGTATGTCCAGGATGAGTCGTGCGGAGGCGTTCTGAATGCGTTGGAGTCTTTTTTGCAGTTTGGCTGTGGTTCCGGTGTAGAGGGTGTTTCCGTAGTCTAGCCAGCTGGTGACGAGTGCCTGGGTGACCGTTTTCCTGGTTTCGGTAGGGATCCATTGGAAAATCTTTCGGAGCATGCGTAGGATGTTAAAACATGATGATGAGACGGAGTTGACTTGTCTGGTCATCGAGAGGGAGGAGTCAAGGATGAAGCCCAGGTTGCGTGCATGATCCGTTGGTTTGGGTGCGCTGCCTAGGGCCGGAGCCACCAGGAGTCGTCCCAAGCAGAGGGGGATGATCCCAGGATGAGGACTTCTGTCTTGTCTGAGTTAAGTTTTAGGCGGCTGTTCTTCATCCACTCTGCTACTTCTTTCATCCCTTCGTGTAGGTTGTTTCTGGCGGTGGTTGGGTCTTTGGTGAGGGAGAGGATCAACTGGGTGTCGTCGGCATAGGAGATGATGTTGAGGTTGTGTTGGCGCGCGATGGCTGCGAGGGGGCTCATGTAGATGTTGAAGAGGGTGGGGCTGAGTGATGAACCTTGTGGTACGCCGCAGATGACTTCGGTGGCCTCTGATCTGAACGGGGGAGGCGAACTCTCTGGGTTCTTCTGGCAAGGAACGAGGAGATCCACTCCAGAGCATTATCTTGTATTCCGATGTTGCTAAGGCGTTGTACTAGGGTGCAGTGGCAGACAGTGTCGAACGCTGCGGAGAGGTCCAGGAGGATGAGGGCTGTTGTTTCCCCGTTGTCGAGCAGGGTCCGGATGTCGTCTGTGGCTGTGATGAGGGCGGTCTCGGTGCTGTGGTTGGCTTGGAAGCAGGACTGTGAGGGGTCGAGGGAACCGTTGGATTCGAGGAAGGCGGCAAGCTGACTGTTGATGGTCTTTTCGATGACTTTGGCGGGGAATGGGAGGAGCGAGATGGGGTGGTAGTTCTTGAGTTCGGTGGGGTCTGCTGACGGTTTCTTCAGGAGGGCGCTGAGCTCTGCATGCTTCCAGCTTTCTGAGAAGGTAGCGGTGTTGAAGGAGCAGTTGATGATGTCCCGGAGTTGGGGTGCGATGATGGAGTCGGCCATGTTGAAGATGTGGTGGGGGCATGGGTTGGTTGGCGATCCGGAGTGGATGGTGTTCATCGTGCGTATGGTGTTTTCGGTGCTGACGGGGTCCAGGCGTGGAGGGTGGTGGTGGGGGGCTTCGGATCTGTGGTTGGGGGTGTGGTCGGGTCGCCGAAGCTGTTGTGTATGTCTACGATCTTGCTGTGGAAGAACGAGGCGAGAGAGTCGCAGAGTTCTTGTGAGGGAGTGATGTCGTTGTTGCCGGCGCTGGGGTTGGTGTGCTCTTTGATGATGCTGAAGAGTTCCTTGCTGTTGTGGGCATTGTCTAGTCGATCCTTGAATGCAGATTTCTTGGTGGTGCGAATCAGCTGGTGGGGTTTGCGGGTGGGGTGCTTGAGGGCGGTCATGTTGTCTGTGGTCGGGTTTTTTCGCCAGGCTTTCTCGAGGGTGCGGCAGTTCTTCTTGGAGATCTTGAGGTCGTTGTTGAACCAAGAGGCTTTATTGCTTCCTGGGTTGCTGGGATTGCTTTTCAGGGGTGCGAGGTCATCAGCGCAGTTGGAGATCCACTGTGTGAGGTTGTTGGCTGCTTGATTGGGGTCCGTTGATCTGGCCGGAGGGTTCTGGTTCAGTGATGAGGTGATTAGGTCGGTGGTAATCTTGTTCCAACTTCTGCAGGGAACCTGTAGCGGGTGGTGGTGGGTCGTGGCCTTTTTGAAGCTTAAGTGGACGCAGCTGTGGTCTGTCCAGTGGAGTCCCGTGGAGTGGTTGAAGGAGATGTGCTTGCTGGAGAAGATTGGGTCAAGCGTGTGTCCGGCATAGTGGGTGGGGGTGTTTACCAGTTGTTTGAGTCCGAGATTGGAGAGGTTGTCCAGCAGGGTGGTGGTGTTGTTGTTGTTGTTCTCCAGGTGGAAGTTGAGGTCCCCTAGGAGTATATAGTCATCGGAGGGAAGGGCGTGTGGGCTGACAAAGTCAGCGATGTCTTCGCTGAATTGTGTGCGGGGTCCTGGGGGTCTTTAAATGAGTGTGCCTCTGAGAGTGGTCTTGGGGTCGGTGTGTATCTGGAAGTGAAGATGTTCAGCGGCTGTGAGGGTGTCGTTGGAGCTGGTCGTGATGCGGATGGTGTTCTTGTGGATGATGGCGAAGCCTCCTCCTATTTGGTTGATGCGGTCCCTTCGGATGATCTTGTATCCGTCCGGGATGGCTATGGCGATGTTGGGCGCTGATGAGGCGTTCATCCAGGTTTCTGCGAAGAAGGTTACGTCTGGAGTTGTGGTGTCGAGTAGGTTCCATAGTTCCACGGCGTGTCTGTGGATGGAGTGGGTGTTGAGCAGGATGCACTTCAGGTGGTTGAAGTTAGTGCTCTGCTTGGCGTCTGCGGGTGCAGAGTAGGTCCTGATGCAGCAGAACTTGCAGGATTGGCAGGTGAAGGGTCCGTGGGTCTGTCCTGGGGCGGCTTGGTGGAAGACGGGAACGGGGGTGGGGCCGGGGGGGAGCAGCGGCAGGGAGCAGGGTGGGTCAGCAATAGAGATGGCGGTGGGGGCGCAGGGCGAGCAGGGGCACAACGATGAAAAAATAAATAAACAGAGCACAGGCACAATGCAGGGGGCAGAAACAAACAGGGTCCAAGAGACGATAACGGGCACAATGCCGGAGGCAAAGCAAGCTACAGCAGGGGCACAACAGAGGATAAAACAGCACAATAAATTACCGGCACAATTCTGGGGGAAGATAACCACTTGGCAGCGGCAGCGGTGGTGGCAAGCGGAACCGGGCACACTCGAGGCGGGAGGAGCGACCGGCTCCGACCAGGTCAGGTCGGGTCACAGCTCCCCACCTCGCAAGCCTTGCCTTTTGGTTTCAGTGGGAGGGAGGAGCAGCTGGGAGGTTGGAGCGGGGTGGTGAGTGGGGAGGGGAACGTAGATGCTGGAGGGAACGGGGGTGGGGCCGCGGGGGAGCAGCGGCAGGGAACGGGGTGGGTCAGCAATAGAGACAGCGGTGGGGGCGCAGGGCGAGCAGGGGCACAGCAATGAAAAAATAAATAAACAGAGCACAGGCACAGTGCAGGGGGCAGAAACAAACAGGGTCCAAGAGACGATAACGGGCACAATGCAGGGGGCAAAGCAAGCTACAGCAGGGGCAGGGGCACAACAGAGGATAGAACAGCACAATAAATTACCGGCAGATACCCACTTGGCAAGCGGAACCGGGCACACTCGAGACGGGAGGAGCGACCGGCTCTGACCAGGTCAGAACTCTTCTGGAAGATGGTCAATAAGCCTTGCTTTACGGAGGGCTCTGGCCCGCTCCTATGTTATCACACTTTGGAACAACAGAGGGTTGATTATTTTGAAGGTGTTTATAACCAGTGGGACTGCGGGGGTGATAACATTCCTGCTAGAGTAGTCACAGCCTGTAGGCCAGTGGCTTTTACTTTAGATTAAGTTACACAAGGTATTTTGGCCCTGTCAAGCATTAAAATGGCCAAGAGCCTGATATTATTCTGCCAGATCTATTTAAAGCCTATATAGAGGCTCCACCTTTGACCAAGATCCAGAATGCGACTGCCTGGGAGCAAGTGTTGCCTTCATTGTCTAGACCCATGAATGTTCCTATTTTTAAGAAGGGCAGGGAGGTCTATCTCAGACCAATGTTTGAACCTTCATTTAATTATTATTAAATATACAGTTGCCAGGTCTGAATCCTTACACTTGGAATTTATGGACCTGACACCCGCTTTTGACAGGGTGAACTGAACAGAACTCTGGGTTTTGCTCAGTAAGATGGGGGTGTATCCTAATATTCTGGCCCTTTTAGCCAATATTCTCTCAAATACCTCTGCCTCGGTGTGTTTTTCTCAGAGCGCCGCCTGTAATCGCTCGTTCCCTGATAGCTACGACATTCGTCAAGGGTGCATTCTTTACCCTTTTTTTGTTTACTCTTTATGTGAATGGGCTTTAGTCTGCTCTATTATCAGTTTCAAAGGACTGCCCGAGGCTGTTGATAGATTTCTCCCTGTTTTATTATTTTTGGATGATGCAATCCTTATTGCTCGGAATGCACATGGGTTGGATCTACTCTTTGCCAGATATGTGTCCTTTATGGGGAACCTTAATTTGCTGGTCAACTTCTTGAAGTGGTATGTGATGGAAGTGGGCCAGAAATCAACAAGTAGCAAGACCTTTAAGGTTGCCAATTCTACTTTGGGTAAAGTCACAAAGTACCCTTACCTGGATGTTTTATTTATTTATTAAAAACTGTTGGAAACCATTGGTTGAAGCACAAAGATCTGAGTTTGTTAAAACCACAGAGACAGTTTCTAGTTTTGCACATAGGTTAGGCTCCAGGGTGCCAAGGGACGTTTTAAAAATGTATCAGGGCAAATGTATTAAGATTTGGAGTAGGTTTGAACTGAATTTAAATTGGCTGATCTTTGCTGAGTGTTTGGCTCTTTTTCAGGCCCATAATTTGCACTGGATAGCCTATGTTAAGGCTGCTCTTGCTCTCATAGGCAGGCCCGATATTTATGAGGACCCCGCTTCTCTCTTCACTTGTGAGCTGGGGTGTGTTAAAAGGCAGTTTTTGGAATGCTCCCGTGTGGGGAGAGAGTGTCTAGAGCTCCAGAAACGATCAGTTCGGGGTCATATGTTGTTAAAAACAATGGCCCTTATTTATGAGGCCTTGCGTCAGTTTTGCGCCGCCAGTGCGTCACTTTTTGTGACGCACCAGCAGGCGTAAGACTGACGCAAGCTCTTTCACATGGGCTTTCCCCATGTGAAAGGACGCATTGCTGGAGTTGCGTCACTTTTGTGACAGACTCCAGCAATGCGTCACTTTTGCGCTTACAGATACGTCAGAAATACTGACGTATCTGTAACTCCTTGCGACATAATGCGCCATACATTAAATATGACGCATCAGGAATGTCGTAAGGAGTGCGCAGTGAAAAGTGACGCATTTACCAGGTTTTGACTTAACCCATTGCATTACCTTTTGGCATCTCTGTGGTTTGGCACGGCCTGAGGTAAGGCCACTTTGCAGCTGCGACAACAAGTGCCCCCAAGCCACCTTGCATTTTCTAATGTTTTTCTAATGTGTTAGCTGGCTGAGAAAGTGTTTTTTAATTGATCTGCTGACATTTCAGAATTTTAATCAAGTCAGGCCAGCTCTGATGTATCTCCAGATGCTTCCCAGTTACCATCTTATTTTCACTGTTTTATCATTTTTGGGAGCTGCCATGGTGTCCAGGAGATCAAGACCCGATTAACTAATGTAGTGTTTACTGTTTTATTGATTATTACTATAGCTCGGTATTTATAAGCTTTGCATTTAATATAGAGTATTTTCTTTGTATTTGTTTATGGGGATTTTATCATCAGAATAAGGATTTATGAAAGAAAATATGCACTTTGGGCTAGCCCACCAGGTGGACTTGCCTTATTTCTAGAAAGACTCTTTTCATAGAATGTTCACTCTGGTTAAAAATTCATTTAAATAAGATAACCAATGTATTAATAATTTTAAGAGGTTTTTCCCATATTTCAGTTTTATGCTTTCTTGCAAACTTTTAATGATGTGATAATATTCAAGTGATTTCAGTGTTGTGCCTTTATGGCCGAAATAAAGTCTCTGATTAACAGAGTAATTATGTCACAACAATGATTTGGGATTTTGTTAAAAAGAAAGACAACACTTATGCAATATGTTTCGGGACAACTAGGTAATATTGTAGTAATTGTAGAAAAGAGGTCTTTTGAGATCCATTCAGTTCTCAGCCTCCATAACGGTCTGCCCTTATGCTGTCTACAACCCATCTGTATCAAATAAGTACTTCCTATGAGAAATCTTAGACCTCATCACCTCTGCCTCCATCAAATCTTTCTACTCCACATTCCACAAAGACTCCAATCTCCATGGCAACTCCAGCACAAAATGTACACTCTCAAGAGAAGCAAAACAACTCCTCAAGAACAAAACTCAATCAAGAACAAACGCTCTGCATCTCATCATATCAGCACCCCCTAGTATCCATTGTCCTACACCTGCAGTCCTAGAGTAGATCGATCGCTTTGCCATCCCTGCCACAATCACAGATATTAAACCTCAGAATCAAGGACGATCAAAGAAAGGAATATAATCTTCTGGTCCATCTGTAAAAATCCAGGAAGAACTACACAACCAGCCAGAACATGTATGTCCCACTACTCATTAATATACTTTCCATGACATCTACAAAACATTGAGCGATATGCTCCATTGAAAGCGTGATCCACCATTTGAAAGCCATGCACAATCTGGTACACTCAAGAACGTAATGAAAATAAATGTTCTATATTGTTAGACTTATCAGCTTTAGGGTGGTCTTCCCCCAGTATTTTTTGCCTAACCTCTCCTGTTTGTTGGAGCTTACATTTTTTAATTTAGAATTCTGTGCATTTACCACTGCTAACTAGGGATAAAGTGTTTCTGTTCACTCCTTGAAACATCGGCCCACACCTGAACAGAATTGGATATGTTTCTTGTCCTGGAGAGGAAAGATTACTATGGGTTACAAAGATAGAAGTCAATGGGCTCACATTGCTGTCTGCTACTCCAGCGGTTTTCTGTATGATGCCTTTAGGATTGTTCTTGATAGTGTATCAGCATAACGTATTGTTGGAAAACATTATCGCAGGTAATGGAAGCACCCTACAATTTCTTTTACACTTGTCAAGTCCTGAGGATGGTCCCTGGAAATGACCAAAGCGGGACCGAAACGTCAACATGCATGAAGCCTTGAATAGGTTGATGGTGGGCTTCTTAAGAGCATGCTACCAACTTACCACAGCTTTTAGGGTACACCTATGCATCTTCTGTTCATACTTTCTTAAGCGGTCAAGTACATACACCAAAAGCAACGTGATTCTATATTTTTGACTGCAAATACTTATTACTTCTAACCTCTTACCTTTTTCTGATAGGTGACATAAGCTTTAAATGACCTCAACATTGTTTCACTAAATTTAAATAGAATGATCCACTTCCTTCAAATGAAGAAAATCTTAACATATCTTCATACTTAACACCCACATTTAACATTGATACAAGGACACAATATCAGACAATGAGAGACAGAAAATGACACAACAACAGGGTGGTAGTAGACAACCATGCCACAGAAAGGCTTCTGGAGACGAAGCGATACAGTCTCATGTAAAGCCATTCCATAAAGGTGGTGTGGGCACCCTCATAGAAAAGGTTTACCTGTTGGAGTATTGAGAATGTGGACTTATTCAGCGGGCCATTATATCATTCTCAAAATGATTTTGCAGGCACACAGGCATAGCTTATAGAATCCATATAAGGGCCCCTGACCAGCAAACAGGACACTATGAAAGATATCACTCGAATCCTGCAACATTTCTCTATATGAAAATTCAGCTTGGAGTAGACCTGAATATAACCCATGACCCACAATTCTACAGACACAGAACAGAAAAAATAGTGGACTCTACAGAGATCTCCAAAAATAGGTTTCCCTTCAAGACCCTTGATGATTTGAGGATCATGCAGGCAGACCACACTCATTCATGTCATAAGCTCAAGGGACCAGCTTTTCCTTTGATTACTTCTTCAACTCAAACTCTTTACTTGGTAAGATGGTTGGTCCATAAAAGTGAACATGCTGTCAGAGAACAGACCTATTCAAATCAAAATAGATCAAGGATCAAATAAACCTCTGACATTGCAATAGTCACTTTATATGTCCTATTACTAGCAAGCCACAGAAAAGAGAAGGCATTAATCCATGCTGTGTGCATCCTTAGAGGAAAATGAGTTCACGCTAATGTCCGCACAAATAATCTAGACAGAGAGAGAGGCATGTGTGAAGAGGAACCTAATGAGCGATTTAGCCTGTTGCAAAAAGGTATCACAGGAAATCATCACCCGCCTGGAATTACAAGTCAGGTCGCGCACATGCAAGTTGCACTCTTTTGTAAGTGGGTGTCTGTCCCACGATAATCCCATTCGTAGTCCTCACTAACCCCCCTCCTTACTCCTCTTTAAATCCTTGCCATTTGGTAGAAAGCACTTCTCAGATTTGCTATTCACAAACCCGTCTTCTAAAGTAAATATAGCCAAAAAGGCCCACAGAACTAGTAAATGTACTTCATTTCAAACCTGGAATACCACACATAGCCAAGCACTGGCACTGCAACACCCTCCCATATAAAAATAAGGGAGGCAGGGACTTAAATAGGAAATAATGTGGAAGAAAAATAAAATATTTTCAACTTTTTAAAATATGTATGTAAATGTAATTTAATGTTAGAAAATAATATTTAAATAAAAAAATACATATTATTTTTTATAAAATATTGTAATAACATGTTTAATTTAAATGTAAATGCAACTTTCATTAAAAAAATGAATTTAAATGAATTCCATGCATAGCTTTTTGTAATATTTAATACTTAAAAAATCAATATACATTTCATTTTAAGTTGGATTGTTTTAAACAAAATATTCCAAAAGTAATTTCAATTGGAAATAAATATGATATATTATTTTATTTTTTTATTTAGTTAAGAGTGATGTCATTTGTTTTCTATTTTGCCCTACATTTAAAAGAAATATATAAATGAACATATTATTTAACAAAGAATTACAGTTTGTTTTAAGGTTAAGACATTGTTTAATTTACTTTACACTTTACGACAGCGAGATCACTGTCCGAGTGGTAAAAAAAACTCTGCCTATCTGTGAAGAGTTACAAGTAGCACTTTTAAACTTGTAAATTCAGCTGCAAGTCCCAGGGGATGGAGATATGTACATCTCTACTTTTGTAGTGAATTTACACTGGGAAATGGTGAATTGATACAAGTAGTACATTTACCACATTGCGTTACTACATTTACATGTGTAGATGTACTCACATGTAGATTGTCCTTCATGAATAGGCCGCTGTGTCTTGATTTCCCTCCACATTTTACAACATCATCAATCATTTCAGGAAATTATTGTATTTCTCAGAACATTATTGACCTTAGTAATCCTCTTTCTAGAGAATACAACTGCCTGGACTGTAGGAGAGTAGGGTCTGCTATCCTATGGTCACCCCAAATTTTTGCTTTTTGCTTCACTGGTTTCTGACTTAATGTGGCTGTGGGCCTGCTAATCAGACCCACAGCCTGCTGTTCTCTCTCTAAATTACTGCCAATGCACTTTAGGTGCATTACGAATTGGAACTGGTTCACCTTATGAGCCCCTGTAGTAGTGTACCCTAGGTACCCAGGGCATAGGTGTATCCAAGGCCTACCAGGGGCTGCAGCATGTATTATGCCACCCCTGGCCTGGCCTCCATGTTTGACACAACTGGCTGATCACTCAGCTGGGGTAAGTTGGTGTAATCACCTCTTACTTAGGTACAGTATGCCTGTGCCTAACCCTAAACTGGACACATATGTTCCTATCAGCCACTCCTATGGAAGGCCTCATCAATCCTGGAGGCAGAGTGCTTGGAAATATGTGAGATGGTGCTCTAGCATGAGCTGAGCCTGTCTGCAGCTGTCGGGAACCACTCCCTAAGCTGTTCCGGGATATTGCCATACCATATACTCTTAAGTGCATTATAATCCTCGCGGTTAAATGCTATCTTTGGTTTGGCTTTATCAAAACATGTCGAGTAAGGTGTCATACGAATTGGAATACTATCCCCTCGCCAGTTCTGGCGACGGGGATAGCATTCCACCCTTCTAGAGGGACACGACATGTGTGTAACCTTAAACCCCGGTTAAAGTTAACCAGAGCCTCAGCATCACAAAATGGATGCTGCCACCACAGACACGAGTCTGGCCTCCTGCTGCTGACCGAAACTCGGCAGATGGTGGCCTGGACAAAGGGTTTCCTGCCTTGGGAGGTGCGAGCACCACCCCAGACAGGGTTTTGTGTATTGGGTAGGACAGGGCTGAATAGAATCAGACATGCCCGGAGCACACAAGGTGTCCCCGTGCATAGGCCAGTCCAAACCGGTCCTGGGACTTTCCAGACCCAGGCTTGGCGCGGAACTGGACAAAGGAAAGGGGGTGTAACCGCCCCCCTTCCTGGTTCCTCCCAGAGGAGGGACCTAGTAGGTGATCCACCCCTCAGATTGGGAATAAGAGTGGGAGCAGTGCCATTGCACAGCAGATCATCCTGAATCAACTTTACACGAAGAAGAAGACTGGACTTCGACATTCTGCTGCACAGAAGACTGAAGAGAATCTCCCTTGTGGCCTAGGAGTGGCCACCCTGTGAACACAGGTACCAACCAGCAACTCGACATCTGCTTTGCCGCCGCCTCCCGCCGGAGCCCGAGCCCAGAGCCCGACAAGAACCAGACTCCCAGACCTCTCAGAGCCCGATCCACAGTCCCTGCAAAGAAGGGACCCATGGAGGCACCGAGTGACGTGGGACCGGACCTCTTGGAAGACACTCGAAAAGCTGACTGCGCAGCTTCTGAGGCATCCTCGACGTTGTGCTTTGGGGACTGAGAACCCCCACCACCGAGCAGCCCTTGCACCGAAGATCAGCCCTCCAGCATCTCCACGATCTGTGTGGGGCCCTTTTGCATTGTGCCACTCGACGCGCCATCCCGGCCACTAGCCACGTGGTCAGCGGCCATCTTGGCGACGAAACCGACGATTTACACAGCAGGTCTGGTTGCTCCAGACCTACCCAAGCTCCTGTAAAAAGGAGCACCCGCTCTGACCTTGCTGGTCGGAGTGTTAAGCATCTTTCAACTTCTGCGTGGCTTGCATTTGCCAAGGCCTGTTTGCTCCGATCAAGTTGCCGACACCGCCAACAGCGAGAAGCCTGTGTGGGACAGCTCGTGACCGACTCCTGGACGTCCTCGACCCCGGGTATCCACGTGGCTGCAGAGAGAAGCTACCCGACAACGCCTGTTTGCACCCAACATCGCCTGGTTCCACGGTAGTCACTGGATAGTGACTTTGAACACTGTCCCCTCTGCTTTCAGGTCTTCACATCTTCAGATCCACTCTTGGATCCACCGGAACTCTTCACATCGAGCCGCCTGCAGCATCTTCAGCTCCAAGCACCATCGACCAGCGTGACGAAACCCGACACTACTTCGACCCTGTGCACCCGCTTCCTGTGGGTGAGGTAACTCAGCTCCGCTGGTGCTCCTGCACTGGTACACATCTCAAGGGCCTGTGTCTTAAGTTTCAGCTCCGTAGGTCACTCGGAAGGTTCCTAACTTTCTAACTTTGTACTTTTTACGCACCATAGACTTTGCATTGGAAAGTGCGTGCACTTTGAACACTGCACCCGAGTCCCGTGGGCCTTTCCCGACTTAATCATTGCTAGTCTCGCATAGCTCCAGCGATTCCCAAGGCCCTAGGCCTGTTCCCTTTCCTATTGGTATCTCTTATACCACTTTCTTAGTATATGGTTTAGGTGGCCCCTAGAGCTCATCCATATTGTGCAACTTTTGTGTATTTTAAACTGTCTTGTGATTTAACGCTTGTGCTTCTGTGCTCCTAAAGAGTCCAGGGGATTTTATAGTTAATAAATCAATATATATTTTCAATATATATCTGTGTGGTGTCCCTTTCATTTGGTATTCAAGGGGGTTGTGTATGGTATAACAGCTGGCTTCACATGCCTTTCAGAGTTTAGCCTAAGACTGCTTTGTCCACTTTACCACTAGGATAACTGGTCTACAAGGTTGAATTACAACCATCATCATAAGGGTTGCTTGGCATGGTACAAAGTGATCACTAGAATTAGTGAGCATTATATACCAGGCCAACTTCTCACATTGGTGAGCAGCGGATTGGGATCTGAGCTTGCTGTTGTTTTACCATTACAATCTTTGAGATTATCATTTGAAAGATCATACAGGTACCTGCTAGGTACATATAAAACAAGACTAGTATACTTAAGTTCTACTGAACTTAGTTGTTGTAGAGCAAAGGGAGTAGCACACCCTAGCTACAACTACTAGATAGGTTTAGTAGGTAAACACCAGTGTAGGTAGATTGCAACACATCCACCCACACTAGAGCAATGTCTGGAGCAGAGGGTTCCACTGGGAACATCCCTGTTGAGAGTGACCCTCCAAGGGCACCATCCAAATTTGCTATTTTTTCCTTTAAGGAATTAAGACATCTTTGTGTCTTAAGGGGTCTGAAGACAGGGCCATCCCCTACTACAGACCACCTAAGAGAGCTCTTAGACCAGTCTGAAACTCTAAAGCCCTCTAAGGCAAACCCCACAGGGAATGCTGAAGGAGGCCATCCTTCAGAGGATGACACTGTAGACACCCCTGGTCCTATCATCCTGGTAGATGAGGAAGCATCCACCACTGGAGCTCCTCAGGTAGATGAAGAGGAAAAGGAAGAGGAAGAAGAGGAGGAGGTGGAAAGCAGTGAGTCAGATGATGACAGAAATAGTCAGGTGCTGGTCAGTAGGCTGAACCAGGCTAACCTAAGTGTGTTTGGGACTGAAGCAAGGCTGACCTTGCCCAGCCACCCAAATGGACTTAACCAGGGGCATAGGAGGAGGAGGAATCACTCAGGTGAATCCAATACCTCCCATGTCTCTAGAGGCTCTCATGGTCACTCCAGGAAGGAGATGACTAGCCCTCAGAGAAGGGAACATGAGGCCAAGATGAGAGAGGCTGAGCTTAGGATTCAGAGGCAAGAACTAGAAGTTGCCCTGGCCCAAGAGAAACTTGCTAGAGCAAGACAGCCTAGAGAGAGTGGGGTAATAGAACCCACTGGTGGCAGCAATATCCACAAGGATAAAGACAGGTCTTTTGATAACAGAAACCTGAGTAAGATTGTGCCCCCCTACAAAGCTGGGGATGACATCCATAAATGGATTACTGCAATGGAGAGAGCCTGCAGAGTACAGCAGATCCCTCAGGAGCAGTGGGCAGCAATCTTGTGGCTCTCCTTTGAAGGTAGAGGCCGAGACAGACTCCTCACAGTTAGTGATGGGGATTCTAGAAACTACCTGGTCCTGAAGAGTGCTCTGATTGATGGGTTAGGCTTAACCACTGAACAGTACAGGTTAATGTTCAGAGATACCCAGAAGACACAGACTCAGGACTGGTCTGAATTTGTTGAGTGTGCCACTAAGGCTCTGGAGGGATGGTTGCTGGGAAGCAAGGTTACAGACTATGAAGGATTGTATAATTTGCTGATGAGAGAACACATTTTAAATAATTGTCAGAACCAGCAGTTGCATCAACATTTGGTTGACTCAGATTTGACCTCTCCCCAAGAAATGGGAAATAGGGCAGATAAATGGGTAAGAACCAGAGTTAAGCAAAAGAACCAGAACCAGAACCAGGGTGGTGACCAGAAGAAAACAGACCAGAAGGGTGGGGAGCAGAAATCTAAAGACCAGAAGTCTTCAACAGGGCCCCAAACTGAGACAGAGGGTGGGTCCCAAACTTCCAAGAAGAAGAAGAAAGAAGGTCAGAAGAAACCCTGGTGTAAAACTTGTAAGAACACCTCTCACTGGACAAGTGAGTGTAAAAAGGGTGGAGCCCCCAGCACTGCAGCCCCTAAGGCAACTGCACCCACTAGTACAGCTAGCAGTGCTGGTCCTCAAACCAAGGGGGTAGTGGGTATCACTTTGGGAACTGAAGGAGATTCTGACCTAGTCAGAACCCTTACACAGGCTGTTCTGATTTGTGAAGGGGACATAGATTTGACCCCTGACATAAGTCCCAGTAATCTGGGCAAATACAGGCAGACGCCTTTGATCAACAATAAAGTGGCTCAAGCTTACAGGGACACATGTGCCAGTGTCACTATGGTGACACCTAACTTTGTGGACCCTGGACAATACATGCCAGGTGATAATTACCTGGTGACCAATGCCAGCAATGTCACTACTACACATAGTGTGGCACTTGTTAACTTTTCCTGGGGAGGGGTAACTGACCTAAAAAGAGTTGTGGTTAGTGCTGATCTCCCAGTAGAATGTTTGTTGGGCAATGACCTGGAGAACTCTCTACGGTCAGAAGTTGAGTACAGGACTCATGCAGAGATGTTAGGGATATCATCACATGTCCTTGCTGTGACCAGGTCACAGGCCAAAAAGTGCCTCTCTGAACCTCAGGTCTTGGATCCTGGAACAATGGACCAAGCACCTTCCAAGAAGAAGAACAGGAGGGTTAAGGCTGCGCCTTCCCAACTGCCTACAAGTGAGGATCAGGCTTCACAGGAAACTGATCTTGAGACCCCTGAAGGAACTGTCTCTGAAGAACTTGAACCTGATCAGGTTGAGTTTCTGGGGACAGGGGGACCTTCTAGGGCAGACTTGGGGCAGGCTCAGTTAACCTGTCCTTCTCTTGAACCCCTCAGACAGCAGGCTGCTGCTGAGGCTGCTGGGAATGCTGAAGGTGCCCATAAAGTTTATTGGGATGAAGGACTCCTTTACAAAGAGGGTAGAGACCCCAAGCCTGGTGCAACCAGGAGGTTGGTTATACCTCTGCAATTTAGGGGTTTCCTTCTCACCTTAGCCCATGATATTCCTCTAGCAGGACACTTAGGCCAGAACAAGACCTGGGACCGGCATGTCCCTCACTTTCACTGGCCTCACATGTCTGAAGACACCAAGGAGTTTTGTCGCTCCTGTGAAACCTGCCAAGCCAGTGGTAAAGCAGGTGGAACAACAAAGGCCCCCCTAATACCACTACCTGTGGTGGGGGTTCCCTTTAAAAGAGTGGGGATTGATATTGTTGGTCCAATGGATCCCCCTACAGCATCTGGGCACAGATTCATACTGGTGGTAGTGGATCATGCCACCAGGTACCCAGAGGCAATTCCACTTAGGACCACAACAGCTCCTGTTGTGGCCAGGGCCTCTCTTGGAGTTTTCTCCAGAGTGGGGTTTCCTAAGGAGGTAATATCTGATAGAGATGCCAACTTCATGTCAGGATATTTGACAGCTATGTGGAAGGAATGTGGTGTTAACTACAAGTTCACCACTCCTTATCACCCACAATGCAATGGGCTTGTTGAGAGATTTAACAAGACCCTAAAGGGCATGATTAAAGGATTACCTGAAAAGCTCAGGCGAAGATGGGACATCCTACTGCCCTGCCTTTTGTTTGCTTACAGAGAGGTCCCTCAAAAGGGGGTTGGCTTCAGCCCCTTTGAATTGTTGTTTGGGCATCCTGTAAGAGGACCCCTGTGTCTAGTGAAGGAAGGATGGGAGTTACCTCTCAAAAAGCCTAAGCAAGACATAGTGGACTATGTACTTGGTCTCCGCTCCAGGATGGCAGAGTACATGGAAAAGGCATCCAAAAACCTTGAGGCTAGCCAAGAATTACAGAAAGCTTGGCATGACCAAAAGGCTGTCCTTGTTGAATTTCAGCCTGGACAGAAGGTATGGGTGTTGGAGCCAGTGGCCCCAGCAGCACTACAAGACAAGTGGTCTGGACCCCATACAATTCTGGAGAAGAAGGGAGAGGTTACCTACTTGGTGGACCTAGGAACTCCCAGGAGCCCCCACAGGGTGCTCCATGTAAACAGATTGAAGGCATATGTCAGCAGGGCAGACATGGGCTTGCTCATGGCTACAGATGAGGGACAGGAGGAAGAGAGTGACCCTCTCCCAGACCTGCTCACTCAGAACCCTGAGGATGGTTCAGTTGATGGTGTGGCCTTAGGTGGCAGCCTCACTGAGCATCAGCAACATGACTGCAGACAAGTTCTACAGGCATACAGACATATGTTCTCCTTGACACCCAGTCAGACTAACTGGTGTACCCATGTGGTGGACACTGGTGACAGTCTTCCTGTAAAGAGCAAGATTTACAGGCAACCTGACCACGTCAGGGACTGTATAAAGACTGAGGTGCAAAAGATGCTGGAATTAGGTGTTATTGAGCCTTCAGAGAGCCCCTGGGCTAGCCCAGTGGTTCTGGTCCCCAAACCTCACACCAAAGATGGCAAGAGAGAGATGAGGTTGTGTGTGGATTACAGAGGACTCAATGCTGTCACCAGGACAGATGCACACCCTATTCCAAGGGCAGATGAGCTCATTGACAAGTTGGCTTCTGCCAAATATTTGAGCACATTTGACTTGACAGCTGGCTACTGGCAAATCAGGTTAGCTGAGGAGTCTAAAGCCAAAACAGCATTTTCTACCCCTAGTGGGCATTATCAGTTTGTGGTGATGCCCTTTGGTTTGAAAAATGCACCTGCCACCTTCCAAAGGTTGGTGAATCAAGTCCTTACTGGGTTGGATGACTTTTGTGCAGCTTATCTGGATGATATTGCTGTCTTTAGCTCCACCTGGGAGGATCACCTGGTCCACCTGAAGGAAGTGCTTGAGGCTCTGCAGAAGGCAGGCCTCACTATCAAGGCAACAAAGTGCCAGATAGGGCAGAGTAAGGTTGTATACCTGGGCCACCTTGTAGGTGGAGGCCAAGTTCAACCACTGGAGAGTAAGATCCAGACCATCAAGGACTGGTCCCCTCCAACCACCCAGACTCAGGTCATAGCTTTCTTGGGCCTGACTGGGTACTACAGGAAGTTTGTTAAGAACTATGGGTCCATTGTGACTCCTCTTAATGATCTGACATCCAAGAAGATGCCCAAAAAGGTTCAGTGGACAGAAATCTGTCAAAAGGCATTTGATTACCTGAAGAAGGCCATGTGCTCTGCACCTATCCTGAAGAGTCCTGACTACTCAAGAGAGTTCATTGTCCAAACAGATGCTTCTGAGTTGGGGGTGGGAGCAGTGCTTTCACAGCTTAATGTAGATGGCCAGGACCAGCCCATTGCTTTCATTAGCAGAAGGCTGACCCCCAGAGAGAAACGTTGGTCAGCTATAGAGAGGGAGGCCTTTGCTGTGGTGTGGGCCCTGAAGAAGTTGAGACCATACTTGTTTGGCACTCACTTCAAGATTCAGACCAACCATAAGCCCCTCCTATGGCTTAATCAGATGAAGGGTGAAAACCCCAAACTACTCAGGTGGTCCATTTCCCTACAGGGGATGGACTTTACAGTGGAGCACCGCCCAGGGACTGACCATGGCAACGCAGATGGTCTCTCCAGGTACTTCCACTTAGAACATGAAGACACAACTGGTCAAGGTTAGTCTAATGTCCCTGCGTTTGGGGGGGGTTATGTAGGAGAGTAGGGTCTGCTATCCTATGGTCACCCCAAATTTTTGCTTTTTGCTTCACTGGTTTCTGACTTAATGTGGCTGTGGGCCTGCTAATCAGACCCTAAGCCTGCTGTTCTCTCTCTAAATTACTGCCAATGCACTTTAGGTGCATTACGAATTGGAACTGGTTCACCTTATGAGCCCCTGTAGTAGTGTACCCTAGGTACCCAGGGCATAGGTGTATCCAAGACCTACCAGGGGCTGCAGTATGTATTATGCCACCCCTGGCCTGGCCTCCATATTTGACACAACTGGCTGATCACTCAGCTGGGGTAAGTTGGTGTAATCACCTCTTACTTAGGTACAGTATGCCTGTGCCTAACCCTAAACTGGACACATATGTTCCTATCAGCCACTCCTATGGAAGGCCTCATCAATCCTGGAGGCAGAGTGCTTGGAAATATGTGAGATGGTGCTCTAGCATGAGCTGAGCCTGTCTGCAGCTGTCGGGAACCACTCCCTAAGCTGTTCCGGGATATTGCCATACCATATACTCTTAAGTGCATTATAATCCTCGCGGTTAAATGCTATCTTTGGTTTGGCTTTATCAAAACATGTTGAGTAAGGTGTCATACGAATTGGAATACTATCCCCTCGCCAGTTCTGGTGACGGGGATAGCATTCCACCCTTCTAGAGGGACACGACATGTGTGTAACCTTAAACCCCGGTTAAAGTTAACCAGAGCCTCAGCATCACAAAATGGATGCCGCCACCACAGACACGAGTCTGGCCTCCTGCTGCTGACCGAAACTCGGCAGATGGTGGCCTGGACAAAGGGTTTCCTGCCTTGGGAGGTGCGAGCACCACCCCAGACATGGTTTTGTGTATTGGGTAGGACAGGGCTGAATAGAATCAGACATGCCCGGGGCACACAAGGTGTCCCCGTGCATAGGCCAGTCCAAACCGGTCCTGGGGCTTTCCAGACCCAGGCTTGGCGCGGAACTGGACAAAGGAAAGGGGGTGTAACCGCCCCCCTTCCTGGTTCCTTCCAGAGGAGGGACCTAGTAGGTGATCCACCCCTCAGATTGGGAATAAGAGTGGGAGCAGTGCCATTGCACAGCAGATCATCCTGAATCAACTTTACACGAAGAAGAAGACTGGACTTCGACATTCTGCTGCACAGAAGACTGAAGAGAATCTCCCTTGTGGCCTAGGAGTGGCCACCCTGTGAACACAGGTACCAACCAGCAACTCGACGTCTGCTTTGCCGCCGCCTCCCGCCGGAGCCCGAGCCCAGAGCCCGACAAGAACCAGACTCCCAGACCTCTCAGAGCCCGATCCACAGTCCCTGCAAAGAAGGGACCCGTGGAGGCACCGAGTGACGTGGGACCGGACCTCTTGGAAGACACTCAAAAAGCTGACTGCGCAGCTTCTGAGGCATCCTCGACGTTGTGCTTTGGGGACTGAGAACCCCCACCACCGAGCAGCCCTTGCACCAAAGATCAGCCCTCCAGCATCTCCACGATCTGCGTGGGGCCCTTTTGCATTGTGCCACTCGACGCGCCATCCCGGCCACTAGCCACGTGGTCAGCGGCCATCTTGGCGACGAAACCGACGATTTACACAGCAGGCCTGGTTGCTCCAGACCTACCCAAGCTCCTGTAAAAAGGAGCACCCGCTCTGACCTTGCTGGTCCGAGTGTTAAGCATCTTTCAACTTCTGCGTGGCTTGCATTTGCCAAGGCCTGTTTGCTCCGATCAAGTTGCCGACACCGCCAACAGCGAGAAGCCTGGACGTCCTCGACCCCGGGTATCCACGTGGCTGCAGAGAGAAGCTACCCAACAACGCCTGTTTGCACCCGACATCGCCTGGTTCCAATCTGGTACCACGGTAGTCACTGGCTAGTGACTTTGAACACTGTCCCCTCTGCTTTCAGGTCTTCACATCTTCAGATCCACTCTTGGATCCACCGGAACTCTTCACATCGAGCCGCCTGCAGCATCTTCAGCTCCAAGCACCATCGACCAGCGTGACGAAACCCGACACTACTTCGACCCTGTGCACCCGCTTCCTGTGGGTGAGGTAACTCAGCTCCGCCAGTGCTCCTGCACTGGTACACATCTCAAGGGCCTGTGTCTTAAGTTTCAGCTCCGTAGGTCACTCGGAAGGTTCCTAACTTTCTAACTTTGTACTTTTTACGCACCATAGACTTTGCATTGGAAAGTACGTGCACTTTGAACACTGCACCTGAGTCCCGTGGGCCTTTCCCGACTTAATCATTGCTAGTCTCGCATAGCTCCAGCGATTCCCAAGGCCCTAGGCCTGTTCCCTTTCCTATTGGTATTTCTTATACCACTTTCTTAGTATATGGTTTAGGTGGCCCCTAGGGCTCATCCATATTGTGCAACTTTTGTGTATTTTAAACTGTCTTGTGATTTAACGCTTGTGCTTCTGTGCTCATAAAGAGTCCAGGGGATTTTATAGTTAATAAATCAATATATATTTTCAATATATATCTGTGTGGTGTCCCTTTCATTTGGTATTCAAGGGGGTTGTGTATGTTATAACAGCTGGCTTCACATGCCTTTCAGAGTTTAGCCTAAGACTGCTTTGTCCACGTTACCACTAGGATAACTGGTCTACAAGGTTGAATTACAACCATCATCATAAGGGTTGCTTGGCATGGTACAAAGTGATCACTAGAATTAGTGAGCATTATATACCAGGCCAACTTCTCACATGGACCATTTAATTTTTTCTAGGGATTGATATCCAACTGTGCATTTCATACACAGGTATTTCACTACCCTGAGAGGCATGAGCTGCTGTATTCTTAAGATTTCTCTATAAACCAATATTTCTTGGAAAACCAGATGACAAATGTTCGTGTTTCCTGCCAAACTGTGTCTCTTGGGATTTTTGGAAACATTGATAGACACATTTCTGCCGCTTGGAAATTAGAACATTCCTTGGAATTTGGAAAGATTAAGAGGAAAACTGCTTCCTTGCTTTAGTATGGGCTAAGGCTTAGGATCTGGCTTCCAGTTGAAATGAAAGTTAAATCAAATAGTGACTATGCTCAGCGCTTTCCTACCTTTTGCCTAGGTTTGCACTACAGAAATACCATAGACATAAATGGGTACATAGTGTTGGAAATTGGCCTCCTAAAGTAAGCATGATAATCAAAGACAAGAGGTCACACAGAAGGAGAAATCTGTATTTCCTTTTGGGACTACATTTTTTACTTTGGCCTTGGGGAATCAGGTTCTAAAAGTCTACCTCCCTGCCATATCAATGACCTATGTATCATAATAGCCTCTGAAATTAAGAACTTCTGGTATATTCATGAGGAACCTGTAGGAAAGCTAGACATTTTCAACCACTTGAGGACCTGATTGAAGTGCTAAGACTACCCAAAAAAGCACAATATCAACAGGCAAGATTTCCTTGTGTGTCTCACTTAGAGTTTCCCATTGCTCAATTTGATGCTCCTGCTTGACAGTATTCCAGGGATCTCACCTCCTTGTACAAGGCCCAACTTACATGACTGGAGGATTTTCTGGATCCAGAAAAGGGACTAAGGGCCTGATTAGACCGTCAGTGGCAGTCTGACTGCTGGGCTATCGGTCCCGGCAGTCAGACTGCCACTGACGGTCTAATCCATCTGACTGTCGGGCCATCGGTCAGATCATAATCCTTACAATAGGGGTGGTACCTGCACAGACCCGGCTGTAGGGATTATTATGTCTGTTTCCTGCAGCCTTTTCTTGTGGGTCCGAATGCCATTGAAAGGCTGTTGGAAAGGGATTTTGGTTGCCCCTAGCATGGCCCTGTTCCCCATTGGCCTCTGCTATGAGCCCTGGGGGAACCTGTGGTGCCCACCCAAAAATCCATGCCCTGTTTTCCAGGCACCACAGGGTGCCTTGTACAAGGGGCATGGATGTTTCATAACACCCCCTTTTCCACTGCGGCTTGTGCTGTGCCCCTTCAACAGGCTGCAGCACAAGCCGCAGTTGAAAAGTGGATGTTTCCGACTGCCTACATGGCAGTCGCAACTTAATTTGGCAAATGGGGCCGCCAACTACATGTCGGTCAGTTTCCAACACGCTGTGATGGCGGTTTGATGCGCATTTGACCCTCATCTTAATTATGCCCTAACTTTAAATTTGTAATGAGAGAGAGAGAGCAAAAAAGCGGGTAAGTACATCTAGCAGGAAGGAACTTCAGTTGTTACTGGTTTCTTTTAAGAAAAAATATGCAGTTAGTTTTGACCAAGAGAATACCATATTGACTAGGCACAGTTTGAGGGAATACCATACAACATATTTGCATAATTACACATCCGTAAGAGGAAAGCTATGAGGATGTTCCTGACTAGGACCAAAAAGATCTTTTGAAAGTAACATGATCCAAACAATTGTGCACATAACTCAAACTGCCAGGCTAACTAGTCTTCTACACTTATATCTGCATCAAGAAATCATTCTTTTCATACAAGTGTGAAAAGGAGCACACACCATCTCAAAAAACTGCAGCCTATCTCTTGCTGTTACTCTTTCCCATTGTGTATGCTAAAAGTTTAACTGCCTCATTTCCCGCCTGTGGAGATCAGAAATCTTCAGTTTATGAGCGATTGTCAGTCTGCAAGTGAAAAGCAATTAAGAAATGAGGCGTCTGGTGAGTGAAGGATGATAGCGGGTACAGGTCTGCCTCATACCATCAGAGAGGTACGCCATCTCTTTTAAATAATGATACGTATTGTGATGTTCTCGATCCAGGGACATGGCTTGTACCCTCATGTGAGAGGTACGCCACCCTATTCAATTTCTGTTCATCGGGTGTTGAGGCGTTATCTTGTTATCACACACTACCATATCTGCCGACTATTTCATGTGAGAGGTACGCTAGACTAATATGGATACCGCATGATTCCACCTGTTAACATGTCAATTTGTTCTTGTTTCCATATATTCAGTAAGGTACCCAATATACTGCCTAGATGTGTGGCCTTACCCTCGTGTGAGAGGTACGCCATCTCTTTTAAATAATGATACGTATTGTGATGTTCTCGATCCAGGGTAATGGCTTTTACCCTCATGTGAGAGGTACGCCACCTTATTCAATTTCTGTCCATCGGATGTTGAGGCGTTATCTTGTTATTACACACTTCCATATCTGCTGACTATTTCTGATATGTCGTGAACGTCAGTTATGTGTCGTATTACATGATAGTATTGTTACTACACATCCGCCCAGCTGAACCAATACACCTCTATATTTACTGGTTTAATTAGGGCTCCTGTCACAATCCTTATATCTAGCGGAATGGTAACTAAGCAACAAACCAAACCAGTCTTTCTACCACCTCTACACGGGTGCCGCGTACCACGTGATCTATCCCCATGGTTACTTACCAAACCCGGAACCTCGGCTCGCCATTGCGAACTCGAGCGTAACTCTGTGCGAGATTCATTCTGTGCCTGGTAAGTCCTATCTATCACCCACGCGGTAGCAACGATTCTGTCACCGCCAGTTATTGGCGCCACTAATGATTCCACTCACTTTCGCCCTTTAGACCCTTTGAAACCGCATTGCCACCGGACCTCCAAATCTTGCGATCCCCGTATGGTGAATGTGTGGTTAACTTAGTTAATTGGTGAGTTTCCTTCCTGTCAATTGCACTCCAGTGTGACCATGCCGATAATAAATACTATGTAGTCACTCGCGCATGTCCCACTTCTAATGGTCCCACTCATTACATCCGACAGATTCTTGATAATCGTCGTTCTGTTGGACCCTAATCAGCCTTTGATCCCTGAATGGTGAACGCGCCTCCTGCGCAACGAATTGGTAAGTCCATGTCCCTAGAATCCTACCTGTTTACGCCGCCATTAACTACCCAGGCCTGCATTACTCTATGTCTGGAATAGTAGTGCACGATCTGATGTCGGCACTCCGGATCTTAACCAACGGGTTTTCAGGCCGTCACTATGCCTCATTGCGGTGACTATCCAGTTGTTAATGATCTTTTGAGATTTCCAGGTTTGGAATCCTTGGCCATGCCTACCCCTTGAGGGCTGGTTTATGGCTCCAATCACTCTTTACACATTGAACAGTCCATTTACGCTTATATGATCTCACCATTAACAATGTGTACTCTAATTGTATGATCTAGTCTCTAATAAGAATCATGGTACTATAACCGTTGATATCGCTCATTCTTTCAAAATCGTGTTGATCACAAAACACCTTGCTTTTCGTCCCCCTACCAACCCGTCATGGGATTAGTGTGTCACTTTGTATTGAAACAGTAAGGGACGTCCCTTTCATATCTAATTTAAATTTTTAACTATCAAATAGGTTGCCTGGCCCGTTGTCCTGTCCTGTTGAAGACCCCACTGCAAGGATTGCACTAATACCTGCGTATTCATGAGGGTCGAACCGTCGACAACCGCCTGTCTTTGAACGTCAACTCCACGCCCAAATGTTTCATTAATTGAATTATGTGGAGTATGCTCTGTCTTGTAAATTCAACTGAACTTATGGTCCTGTGTTTTGTACATAATATGTAACTCTGCCAACCAAATGGTCTCTATTGATTGATTGTACTGTCACTTTAACAATTATCTTTCTCCTCTTTCACCACATCCTTACACGATCACGCACCCCCCCACCACCCTCTTCCTCCTTGGGGCACTGTTCAACCACTCATTTATGGTTCTAATATTGTTCTAATATTTGGTATATTCAATATACGTCCCCATTGTGAATAAAACAATGTGGATGGATTCACTTTCTGTGTGATTTATACTTTTTATTATTATTCATTATTTTCGTCCAATTAATGCTGGGACCCCTTCCTTTGAGTTCATTACATCACCCAGCAACATAACCTATGGTTCAAATAGCTGACTACTTTTAAAAAAGATTACATTTTATTTCATGACAGCTACATGTAGTAGTATGTGCTTATGACACACACTGTTCAGCATGCCTCCGATGTATCAAACATAACCTTCAGCCTCACTAGGGTTAGTTACAACCTGGATTTGCATCTGGTCAAACAGCATCCCACTACGTCTAAGAGAATCTCTACTCTATGTACCCCACCGTCGAGACTAAAAAGAGCATTACTTGGCTTAATTTAATCAAGAACTGGATGGTCAAATTGGGTATGAGTGACCTTTGGATGGATCCTATTAGTATTGAAAAAAAGGTCTCTGACCATCCTTAAAAACAGATACTGGATTCATGTTTATGACACCTGGTTAAACAAATGCACGGAAGGAGGCTGACAGGCAGACTTATGAGTTTTAAAGACAATCAGCCTGATTCATTTAGCTAAATTGCACTCGCAAAGGGCCAGATTCTCAGAATCTGGCCCTTTGCGAGCGCAATTTTTGCATTTGGTATTCATGATACCAAATGCAAAAATCGCTATTTAAGAATTCGCATATTTGCGTGGAATGGCATTTAAGGAATCTCTAATAGAGATTCCTTAAATGCTATTCATGACACACAACAAAATAGCGATTTTGGACTTTTGGGGCCGCTATTTACCGACAGGTCAGACCTGTCGGTAAATAGCAAAAACTCAGAAAAATGCTTTTAAAAGCATTTTTCAAAGTTGCATGTAGCACACACACATGTCCTTTGGACATGTGTGTGCGCAACACCTGTCCATAAGTGCATTTTAGGGGTGCTACAGGGCGTCCTTTGGACACCCCTGTCACCCTTAAAATCGCTATCTCAGTTGCGAGTAGCAAATTGCTACTCGCAAATCCCCATTCATTCCAATGGGCCTCTTGGCCCATAGGAATGAATGGGGAGTATTTGCGAGTAGCAAATTGCTACTCGCAAATAAAGAACATGTAGGAATCGCTATTTAAGTTGCAATTCCTACATGAATGCCGTTTTGCGTGTCCTCAATAGCGAATCGCTATGATTCGCTATTAGGGACACGCAAAACGGCCCGTACATGAATCAGGCTGAATATGTATCAAGAAGAATTCTTAAACCTTATAGAACCACCGTTAGCGAAATCACTGTATTTGAAATGTAGGTATATCATTCTACCGGGTAACAGCAGCTTTTGTAGCTGATGGAAGGGTGCTAATACCTCCGCTTCTTGTCCTGCATGTTTGACTGAATTTGAAACCAAAGCACATTTTTTATTCTCGTCCCCCAAGTATACACAGATTAGAAGAAACTCATGTTATGTTGAATTTCAGCCACAAACCGATTGGTTGAGATCGTTAGGATTTTAAAGAGTGATTGCACAGAATTTTAAGTTTGTTTTTTGTGGTGTCTAGATATCTGTTACTGGCCTGGAAACTGAGAACAAGCGAACCAATTAGAAGTTCCACATGTGTTCTTTAACGTGATCCATTGCTCTGTATACTAGCATTAACTTATTTGTCCTTGGATTTTTATGATATTTTATTTATTTTTAGCACTAAACTTGCTTTTATAATATACATTTTTATGAAGTATTTGAAGGATTGAACAAATTCACAGACCACTCTGTGAATATACAAGCAATATGAGCATATGTGTGACATCAGAATGTATACAGCCGTCATGAGCAATGTTCTTGATGCCAGGTGTGGTCTTTACACCTTATAATTAATCCTAAGTAGACATTGTGGGTTTCACCATTTCAATAAAAATGTTCACCTCGTCCAGCTTCTAATGAATTTGTTCTTATTCTTGCAATGTAATCTCCATTTAGAAACCCAAAACGTTAGAATTTTGCACTTAGCACTTTACCTATTGTTACCAAGTATAGTAGATATCTTCACTACAATACAGCTATGAAGTGAACTATGGTCAATGCCAGCACCTAGTGAAATTGAAATAGACATTTGATTATTGTAACTGAATTATATATAATGTACTTAAGTCATGGGATTTTATCAGCTAATTCCTTGAATGGCAATTGAACTTTTTTTTAGATTGTTTTTGATGTTGACATGCTTTTATGATTTTACAAAATCAAATAAAGAGATTACTACTACTACTACCTGATCAGTACCTTATAAGAACATTTTTATAGTATGTTCAGATGGAAATCTTAGCTGTTATTTGCGAAAATGTTGACCCAAGAACTTTCAGATATACCTATCTGTAAATCTTTAGTGCTACCACTCATCTACTTATTTTGTTGCACGGTGTATATCCTTTCGAGGAAATAGATTGTGATGTTTCTCTTCTGTGAAGAGATCCTTCATTTTCATGCTTTCCCCCTCACCCTGTTTCACTTGTTCTTGACGTGCCCCATGTAAAAGGTCTATTAGCCTCTACGTACCTGTAGCTTACAATACAAACACGTCATACCATAGGTTAGGACGTATAGCAGGAGAATCCTCAGCCCATCTCTAGGGTGCTTACTGTGTTATACAGGTTGGAAATCTGTACTACATGGTATTGTGGTCATTAAGTTGGTAAGGCTAGGCGTGGCTTATGCGCAGTGGAAGAATGGCGGCTCCCGTGTGAGCTTCGCTCCAGTGTGGGACTCTTCGCGACTTAGAACCTCCTCTGCCTTCTGTGTAGGATTGCCGAGACAGGCTTCTGGGTCGGATGCTGCCGTGAGTCAGAGGAACACTTCCTGAAGGACTTCCTACCTGCTTTCAGCATCTAAGCAGCTCCGATAATTTTACCATTTTTCGGACGCGAGCGGCCGCCATTTTAGGTCGCCGTGCTCGTGTTCATTTCAACTCCTCAATATGAAGATGATTTTCTTCTGTGCATGATATTCTGGGACTGCTACTGGCTACTATTGCCGCTTTTTGATAATGTTGGCACCCTTCACTAACTATCTGCGGGGTTTTTGTCCTTCCTCATTTTAAGGCTGTTGTGAAACCTTTTTTCCTCAGACGTGAGTGGCCGCCATTTTGTGGTCGTTGCGCTCGTGTCTATTTTTCCTCACTTTGCCTTGCCGCCTCTAACATCATTGAAGCTAACCCTGCTTTACACCATACTGCTATGTGATGTTGCCTTTCACTTTTTTTACTAAAGGCACTGGTATTCACTATGTTACTTTAACTTGCCTCAAGGTTTTTGATTAACATGGTGCTCTTCATTCAATGTTAATCCGCCGACTATCCTGCTGTATCCTCGACAAATATTTTACCATTGTTTTCTACGTCGGCTGTGAATGATATTGGTTTCCTGCATGCTGCCATACTCTATCAAATGACTTTAATTGACATGGCGCTCTTGTATCTACTAGCATCACCTTTTCCTTGATTACATTATATTTATGGATTCTGTAGTAACTAGTTGCTTTGCATTGGTCTTCTATTGAATCTCTTCAGCTCACCTCATGCTGGTATTGTTACCTTGAATTACTTGTTGCATCTAGTTCTCCGTCATTTTTTTGGTGCTCTCTTTTTTGGCAAATGACCTGCACTCTGCTAGATCCTCCGTAACAGGTACCAAATCAAAAAGACATAAAAATGACCCACCTTCTCCCATTCATTCTTCTAAAAATCCTGTTTTAGACTCCATACTTGATGAAGTCTGTGGCCTTCAGCCTTTTATGACTACAACCAATGACAAACTGAAACAGATTGAAGAACAATGGATTATTATGGAGGGTAAGGTATTGGACCTGGAACAACGGGTCAGTGACTTACATGATGTCTCTACAAAGATTCCTTTACTAGAACAGGAAGTCCGCAAGTTAAAAGTTCACACTGAGGACCTTGAAAATCGTAATCTGTCAGATATGATCAAGCACTCTTACCTGAGTTGAACACCAACCTTACCTGTAAGGTGCTTGATCGGTTTTGCAGAGACGCTATGGACCAATCCCCCAGAACCCTACCTTACAGCCTGTGATCCTTGTACATACACTAGGGTGATGGGTAGCAGTCAGGGAGAGAGGCCGGATCTGACGCTACTTGTTTCTTTGTAGTCGACCTGAAAATATACAAGAATGTTCTTTAGCAAATGTTCTTATTCATCCCTGACTTACAATCCTAACTCCTCTCACACCTTCCTTGCCTTTCGAAAGCAGTCTCCTACCTGCGAACTACTTGTCTGGTCTTCACGTCCTGGATGTCGTCGTCTTGATGTGTTAAGGGGTGTGTCTTTTCTGTTGAAGGTGGTTGATTTGTCCGCCTCCAGACTTGGTTACAGGATTCTACGAGATTAAACAACACTTATTTGCACTTTTCTTTAACCTTCTCTTTTCCCTGCAAAATAACTTTGAGTTAATCTTACTCACTTCTTTTTGCCTGTCTCGTAGATCTAGACGCGACTTCTCCGTGAAGATTCTAAAGTTTTATCCACTACAGAACCTCTTTGCTATTGCTGCTGAAAATTCTTGAATTTTGCGAGAAAATATATTCTATACATCAACCTTAACATTCACAACCTGCATTAGAATCATTACATTAACTCATGTTCCTGCTAGGCTATGACTCAGAATACCAAAGAAATAATCTTGATACATCCATGAATTATATTTAGCTATTGTCCAAAAATGTCCCCAAAAAAGCTAGCGTTGGGCGCCTTGAAGAAAGAAGTACTTAGCTCTTCTTTTTCCGGTTGTCCGATGAAGTACAGTGGATGGCTGGCACAGTTCAAGACCTTCAGCGATGATCTGTGAGCTCCCCGGTGCTGCTGTTGACTCTGGGATGCTCCGAAGACTAAGCGCCTTCTGGAACCCTGGGTGTGGCTTTTATAGTCCAGCCACACCCCGGGATGTTGAAGAACAGCTGCGTGCCACGCCCAAAGCCGCCGAGCACTCCGAGAGCGGAGCAATGAATCAGTCTTTCTATGCGCACCAAAACGATGCGTGTCGTTTTTTAAACGCGCGTCTTTTTTCCTTGCCGGTGCAAATATCGTATGCCTTAGGTTACAACTATAGAACCAAGTACAAATCACATTACAAATGAAGGCCTCCTACTCTATAACTTGAAAGTGACTATGTTTACTAAAGAAGTGCAACATACAAATATACAGACATGATCAAAACCTTCATGAACCAGATCTCTACATAAGCTAATCTCTATTTATCTTTCTAGGTACAAGGAGTGCTGGTTGCACAAAACAGGGGTGGGTTTTCCTGAAGGATATTCCAAGCTTATATGAAGCTTGGGAAGATGGTTTCATGACAGTACCCTCCCCGTAGAATCCCCCCTAATACTGTTGGGATTGGCTTTGGTTTTTCTGGAAATCGATTATGAAAAGTTTTTAAGACCTTAGGAGAGTTTTTTAAGTTTTCAAGGGGCTCCCAAGAACGGTCTTCCGGACCATAACCCTTCCAATCCACCAAGTAATATAACCTGCCTTTCCTCCTTTTGGAATCTAGAACTGCCTTTACCTCATATTCCAAGTCACCTTCTATCTCAATTTCAGGAGGATGAATAACTTTCCGGGTGTCAGGATCACAAGGTTTCAGTAGTGAAACATGAAAAACTGGGTGAATTCGATACGAACTAGGTAGTTTCAGCTTCATACTGACTGGATTTACAATTTTCTCAATTGGGAAAGGTCCTATGAATCGGGGACCAAAAGCTTTATGACTCTTCAATCTTAAATTTTTTGTGGCTAACCAAACATCATCACCCACAGAATAGTTGGGTTGTTTAGACCGATGTTTGTCAGCAAATTTCTTCTGTACTTCTTTTGCATGAATTAACTGCTGTTGAGCCTCTCGTTGAATAGAGAACAGATTGTCTACAAAATCAGTGACTGCTGGTGTATCTGAAACCTTTTTATCTATGCCCAACATATCTTTTGGATGAAAACCATGAACACAGAAAAAAGGTGACATTCCAGTTGAAGAATGATTAGTATTATTGTAAGCGAATTCAACAGCCCACATGAGGTCTGACCATTCATGCTCATGGGTGGTTAACAAGCATCGTAGAAATTGTTCAACTGTCTGATTTGTGCGTTCTGTCAGTCCATCAGTTTGTGGATGATAACTGGATGACAAACGCACTTCCATTTTCAAGGATTTCCCTAGACCTTGCCAGAAATGTGACACAAACTGTGAACCTCTATCTGATAGCACAACAGATGGAATGCCATGTAGCCTCACAATATGTGTGACAAAAATGTGTGCTAACTCCAAAGCCGAAGGAAGTTTTTTTAAAGGAATGAAATGAGCATATCTGGAAAAGTGATCCACTACTGTGAGAATGGTGGTGAAGCCTGAAGTTGTACGAGGCAACTCTACAATGAAATCTAAAGGCACCGTATGCCAAGGCTGAGGAGGAACTGGCAAAAGCATAAGTAATCCAGATGGAGATTTATGAACCGCTTTGTTTCTGCTACAAACCGTGCATGTTTGTACATATTTTTGGATGTCTGTTAACATGTTCTGCCACCAAAAGCGTCTTTTAATGAGCTGATACATTTTGGTAACTCCTGGGTGGATCGACAGCATGGAATCATGGTAATTTTGTATCACCCTTTCTTGTAACATCTCATTGGGAACAAAAACTTGGTCATTCATAAACAACATATTGTCTTTCCATTGCAACAAGGGATACAACTTATTCCACTCTTCTCTTGTATGCTTTTGTAAGGCTTTCTCTATATCAATTAACACATCTGAATTGACAAGACCAATCTGAAACCGTTCCTCTGAAATTATAGGATGTAGCTTTTCCTTTTGTAGATTCAAGTCATCACTTAAACCTATTCTGGACAGGGCATCGGCTTTGTTGTTTTCTTTACCTGGGCGATAAGTTATGATGAAATCATAATCATTAAAAAACAAAGTCCAACGCAGTTGGCGAGGAGTCAAAGCATTAGCGGATCTAAGTGTTTGTAAGTTCCTATGATCCGTATATATAGTTACCGGATGTCGAGCCCCTAGCAAGTAGTGTCGCCATTCTTTGAACACAGCTTTTATGGCCAATAGTTCACGGTCTGCAATTGCATAATTCTGTTCCGGAGGGGTTAATTTCCTGGAATAGAATGCAATGGGGTGCAATTGTCCAGTATTTGTACTTCTCTGAGATAAGATTCCCCCAATGGCAAATTGTGAGGCATCAGCTTCTACTATAAAAGGCTGAGAAGGATCAGGATGTTTTAGAACTGGGGCTGTCACAAATTGGTTTTTTAGGTCCTGAAAAGCTAGTTCAGCTTCTGAAGTCTATTCAAATTTTGTATTTTTGCGTAACAATTTTGTGATAGGCGTAACCTTTTGTGAAAAGTCTTTAATAAAACGCCTATAGAAATTTGCAAATCCCAGAAAGCTCTGAATTTGCTTCACAGAGGAGGGACTGGGCCATTCAATTATTGCCTTAACTTTCTTTGGGTCCATTTCTATTCCAGCCGGACTAAGGATATACCCTAGAAAATCCACTGTGGTTACATGGAACAAGCTTTTTTCAAGTTTTAGGAATAGAGAATTTCGTAAAAGCTGTTGAAGAATGGCTCGTACTTGCTTTACATGCTCTGATTTGATCTTTGAATAGATGAGAATATCATCAATGTATACTATACAGCAAATATCCAAAAAATCTCTTAACACCTCATTTATAAAAAACTGGAATGCTGCTGGAGCATTGCAAAGTCCGAAGGGCATTACTTGGTACTCATATAATCCGAATTTAGTCCTAAAAGCTGTTTTCCATTCGTCGCCCTCTCGGACTCGCACCAAATGATATGCCCCTCGCAGATCCAGTTTTGTATAAATGGTGGCATCTTTGATTTGATCAAGTAAGGTCGGAATTAAAGGTAAGGGATATCGGTTCTTGACTGTTACATTGTTAATGGCACGATAGTCGATGCACGTGCGCAATTCTCCTCCCTTCTTCGGGATAAGAAAGAGAGGAGAAGAGACTGGGGACTTGGAATGTCGAATAAACCCATTGGCCAAGTATTCGTCCAGATAATTACGTAGATGTTCATTTTCCTTCTCAGTCAAAGCGTAAATTCGGCTACAAGGCAATGATGCCCCCGGAACCAAATCTATCTGACAATCAAAATCTCTATGAGGGGGTAAGGTCTCTGCCTTTTTTTTGTCAAAAACGTCTACCAAATCCTGATACTCTTCGGGTACTCCTGCAACAACTAGAACACTCTTGGAATCCTTTGGGAAGTCATATCCTTGAATTAACAACTCAGAACCCGGGAATTGTTGGAAACATTTAGCGTGTCAATAATCAGATTTAAATAAAATACTCCTGTTAGTCCAATCAATATAGGGATTGTGTAAAACTAACCAAGGGATCCCCAAAATCAAACCGAATTGAGGAACATCAATTATGTCAAATGTTATATTTTCCACGTGTCTTTCTGCACAAGTCATCTTTAAGATTTCTGTATGGTACTGTATGAGACCAGAGGTGAGTTCCTTCCCGTCCACTGCTCTGACTACTTCTGGGGAGTCCTTGACTATTTGTTGTAAACCTAACTTCTGGAATAATTTAGTGTCAATAAAATGTCCAGTAGCCCCAGAATCAATTAAAGCATCAATGGACCAGGACCGTTCCTTATTCACTTGAGACTGAAGAAGAATACGCACACTGAGGTGACAATGCGAGGCAGTTGGAGTTAAGGAGGCCAAAGTGATAGGTGAACTCGATAGATCGACCTCTTTATCTACCGAGAGATCTAGTTTTCCGACTGTTGCATTATTGCCACTTCTGTAGTCTTGATCTTAGGCCTAACTGGACGTGTTGGACAATCTTTTATAAAATGTCCGGATTTTCCACAGTACATACACTGGTTCAATTTTCGGCGCTTTTCTCTCTCATCTTTAGAGAGGGGTCCTCTAACTGTGCCTATTTGCATTGGCTGTACAGGGTCAAGTTTGGCAGGAGAAGATTCAGTTCTTAAATTCCCTCTTTCTTTGAAAACCATCATTCTAAAGTCTGATTTACCTCTCTCTCCTTTTCTCTCAGAAATCCTGTGATTTAGTTTAACTACTAGGTCTATGAACTCCTCACAATCTGTAGGTGGATCTAAAATCTGTGTTACCATATCTTTTAAATCGTCGCGTAAACCACGATAAAATAGTGACACGCGTTTCTCCTCAGGCCACTCTGCTTCAATTACCAACCTATTAAAGATTGAGATATAATGCAGGAGATCTGAAGACCCTTGCCGTAGATTTAGCAATTCATGATCTGCAGATTGCACGAACACATGTTTAGCAAATAGTTTTTTCATTGCTCTTTTAAATCGTCTAAAATCAGTTAACATGGGATCATTCCTTTCCACATAAGGTACTGACCATAAGGCTGCATCTCCGCCCAAATAGGATAAGATAAATGCCACCTTAGATGAGTCATCGGGAAATGCAGTAGGTTTTGCCACAAAATGTAATTGACACTGGTTTAGAAAGATGGTGAACTTGTTGCAATCCCCATAAAATCTCTCGGGAGGTGCTAAATGTACAGTTACAGGAGTAACTACCTGAATTTGAGTATTAGCTGAGGTATTAGAAGCAGCGTCACCACTATATAAAGTGTGCATAGTCGGTTGAAAGACTGGTGGTTTTAAATAAGATTTTTTATCTGAACTAAAGGTCCAGGTTTGAGGACTAGGTGCTTGTAATCTATGCTGGATTGCGGTTAAATCCTTTCTTAAATCTGCATTTTCTGCCCTCATTTCTAGTAACACTGCAGCTAAATCTTGCAAAGTGAACTGCTGAGATTCTTCCATAGCGCCTGGGCAAAGCCTTTTGTCGTGGGCTTAGTCTTCTGTCAGATATGATCAAGCACTCTTACCTGAGTTGAACACCAACCTTACCTGTAAGGTGCTTGATCGGTTTTGCAGAGACGCTATGGACCAATCCCCCAGAACCCTACCTTACAGCCTGTGATCCTTGTACATACACTAGGGTGATGGGTAGCAGTCAGGGAGAGAGGCCGGATCTGACGCTACTTGTTTCTTTGTAGTCGACCTGAAAATATACAAGAATGTTCTTTAGCAAATGTTCTTATTCATCCCTGACTTCCAATCCTAACTCCTCTCACACCTTCCTTGCCTTTCGAAAGCAGTCTCCTGCCTGCGAACTACTTGTCTGGTCTTCACGTCCTGGATGTCGTCGTCTTGATGTGTTAAGGGGTGTGTCTTTTCTGTTGAAGGTGGTTGATTTGTCCGCCTCCAGACTTGGTTACAGGATTCTACGAGATTAAACAACACTTATTTGCACTTTTCTTTAACCTTCTCTTTTCCCTGCAAAATAACTTTGAGTTAATCTTACTCACTTCTTTTTGCCTGTCTCGTAGATCTAGACGCGACTTCTCCGTGAAGATTCTAAAGTTTTATCCACTACAGAACCTCTTTGCTATTGCTGCTGAAAATTCTTGAATTTTGCGAGAAAATATATTCTATACATCAACCTTAACATTCACAACCTGCATTAGAATCATTACATTAACTCATGTTCCTGCTAGGCTATGACTCAGAATACCAAAGAAATAATCTTGATACATCCATGAATTATATTTAGCTATTGTCCAAAAATGTCCCCAAAAAAGCTAGCGTTGGGCGCCTTGAAGAAAGAAGTACTTAGCTCTTCTTTTTCCGGTTGTCCGATGAAGTACAGTGGATGGCTGGCACAGTTCAAGACCTTCAGCGATGATCCGTGAGCTCCCCGGTGCTGCTGTTGACTCTGGGATGCCCCGAAGACTAAGCGCCTTCTGGAACCCTGGGTGTGGCTTTTATAGTCCAGCCACACCCCGGGACGTTGAAGAACAGCTGCGTGCCACGCCCAAAGCCGCCGAGCACTCCGAGAGCGGAGCAATGAATCAGTCTTTCTATGCGCACCAAAACGATGCGTGTCGTTTTTTAAACGCGCGTCTTTTTTCCTTGCAGGTGCAAATATCGTATGCCTTAGGTTACAACTATAGAACCAAGTACAAATCACATTACAAATGAAGGCCTCCTACTCTATAACTTGAAAGTGACTATGTTTACTAACGAAGTGCAACATACAAATATACAGACATGATCAAAACCTTCATGAACCAGATCTCTACATAAGCTAATCTCTATTTATCTTTCTAGGTACAAGGAGTGCTGGTTGCACGGGACAGGGGTGGGTTTTCCTGAAGGATATTCCAAGCTTATATGAAGCTTGGGAAGATGGTTTCATGACCTAATCGTAGAAATAACCTACGCCTCTACGGTTTACCTAAAAATATTGAAGGTCCTAACATGGTGTCATTTTTCCAACAAATTCTTCCTGAGCTTTTGGAACTTCAACCTTCATCAACCCCCCTCAACATTCAGAGAGCGCATCGTCTGGGACGTCTCAACTCTAATGCTTCTAAACCATGTGGAATCATAATGCTTTTTCTTGAATTTACAGAGTTGATGCATGTTCTGAAGGCCGTTAGACTTAAATGTCGTCTTATTTGGTCGGGTCATAACATTTTCATTTCCCAGGATATTTCCAATGCAACAAATGCTCGTCGCAAGGAATTCCTTGCCCTCCGTCCTCAAATGCGCCAACTTAATATCCAATATGGCATTCTTTATCCATGTCTCTGCAGGATAACTAACGATGGTCGATCACGCTCATTTGAGGACCCGGAAAAACTTCAATCTTTCCTTCAAGGCCTATCATCGCATGGAATGGGTACCAACGCATGAACTTTTTCCTTCAAGTTCTGCTACTGTTGATGCTATTGTTTGATTTTTCTTGTTTTTAGGAATGTCACTTCTTTCTGTCATATATACTTACTCACTTTTTTCTTCTATTCTGTGTGCCTCCATTTTCTAACGAGGTTCTTCACCCCTTTACTTCTTCATTTCTCTTTTTGGAGTCCGCTTCCACTGTCGTCTCCGTGCTTTTCTTTTGTTAACTGCTTTTTATCTCACAGATCCGGATGTTATTCCTTGATCTGTTTTCTTTCTGTCTCTTTTCTTTTCTCTCATCTTGTCTTTTCCCTTTTTTTCTCTGTTACTATTTTATTTGTTACAGTATACTGATAGTGTGGGTCTTTCTGTAGTATTTTTCATATGTCATTTTTTCTTGTGGTGTGTTTTCTCTTGTAGTTTTCTCCTTGAAGTGTATCAACTCCAACTGTGTTCTACCCTCCCTTCCCTCCCTTATGTGTAACTTTATCACGTGAAACGTCCGTGGTCTTGGGAAACCAGTCAAAAGGCAAAAGGTACTCTCTCATTTATCAAAAATTAATTCTCAGATTTGTTTCCTTCAGGAAACTCATTGTAATGATGTGGAGTCTCTTAAGTTGAAAAGGCAATGGGTAGGCCAAGTTGTTGTTTTCTCCTACCTCCAACAAAAAGGTGGGTGTTGCTATGTTGTTTCATAAAGCTTTGGCAGTAAAAACACACAGAATGATGATAGTGGACGATGGGTAATGGCAAAGATTGTGGTAAAAAATAAAACATTTGTTTTGTTAAATATCTATGGACCTGTTAAGTCGGACCCTACATTTTGGAATGAGATTAAAATTCTACTTTCTTTAATTGACTGCCCTAATATTATTGTTGCTGGTGACCTAACCAATGGCTAGACCCTTTTTCCGATAGAATGTCCAAATGTAAATTTCGACCTGATAAATCTCAAAGTCTTTCAATCTGCCATTGCCTCTCGTTCATTGTATGATGTTTGGAAGACTTGTAGTCCTGATTTACGTGAATTTACTTTTTTTTCCAATGTGCATCACACCCGTTCTAGGATTGATTATATTTTAGTTAGTAAATCTTTGCTTCCTTCTATCTAAAAATCTGAAATTGGTTCAATTTTTATATCAGCCCGTGCACCTGTCCACGCTGTTTTGGACCTATCACTTTCCTCCTCTCAATTTAGCCAATGGAAACTTAATACTTTTTTATTATCAGACATAGTTTTTATTACAGAAGCTACTACTTTTATTAATGATTTTTTTAATATCAATAACCCATTGGATACTTCTATCCTTAACAACTGGGATGCTTTCAAGGCTGCTTTTCGAGCCTTCACCATTTCTTATGTATCGAAACAGAAGAAATCCACAAGGTTGAAATATGAGGACCAGCTGCAAAAACTCAAATGCTTAGAACATACGTATTTTACCTCTAGATAATCTGATGCCCTTCATGATTTGATTAAAGCAAAAACTGAACTAAATAAATTAGCAATGACTGAAGCATGTAATATTTTGCTTAAAATTAAATCCAAATACCATGGTGGGAAAAATAACGCTAGTAAAATGCTAGCTAATTATCTAAAAATTAAATCTGAACTGAAGAATATTGGCCCTATCCTTAATGAAGCTACTCCAAAACTAGTATCATCAAAAGACGAGATTGCCGAGGTCTTTAATGATTATTATGAATCTCTTTATTCTGATGGTATATTTCCCACTAATCTCAATTGAAACACCTCCTTCCCAGGTCTCCCTTCCCCTCCATCTCTCCCTGATGAATTTAATGCGCTAGAAGAAAACATCACTCTTCAGGAGGTAACCTCGGCTATCAAATCTCTTAAAAAGTCAAAAGCCCTTGGCCCTGGGGGCATGGCTACCAGCCGAGTGGGAAGGTCGCTAGCTAGAGCGGCACCCCGGCCAACGCCACATAAATCCGCCACAATTATCTGTTTCATGCCTGCTCTGATGCCCCACTACACTGGGGGATCGCTGTGATCTTCCCAGGTGCACTGGCCCGTCTTTGGGGAGCTCCGGGCAAGCGAGCAGCAGGGATTTCCTTCCGCGGCGGAGGCCGCCCTGCTGCCAAGATGGCGACCGGCGTTGGAGATCCCTTCGGTACTCCGGTGCGCCGAGGCAGCTAAGATCGCCTGGGACGCCTGAAAGTGCCAGGGAGGTGGTGCGGAAACCATGGAGTGCCAGCGAGGGATACTGTTTCTTGGACAGTGCCTCACTCTTCCAGTTCGCGCAGACGCCAGCAATGAGCTATTGGTAAGGTTCCCTCGGCCAGGGACGTCCCTACGCAAGTCCCCCGGCTCCGGGGCCTACCTTGGAGGAGGGCCGCGATTGTTGGGGCCTCCACGTGCTTCCTGGCGCCACTGTGCCACATCGGACCCTACTTCAAGACCCGCGCTCCCCCCTTGACGATCTCGTGTCCCCCTGCGTGCGGGGGCCGGGGGAGGGCGCGTTGTGCCCTGAACTTGTGGCGGAGGGGCCCACCCCTAAATTTGAGGCCCGCGAAGCTGTTGCTCCATGTGCAGCCTGTATAGCTGCTGACCCTTCAGCTCTGGGGTCACTACATGCCCGCACCCCCTGCTATCCCGAGGGGCCCCCGCTCTATTATATACTGCTGGACGCACACTGGGTTCTTTGATCCTGCGACCCCGGGCTTCCATTTTGAGATGTTCTGTCCCTGCTGCCTTGAGGACCACCTACATGCCCTCCACTCCAGCCCTGCCCCCCGCGATGCTGTGACTCTGCAGTGGGGGTGTGGGCGAAGAGACGACTTACCTGATCCTGGCTGCTTAGTGTGGGCTTGTTTCTCTGCTGACCCATAGTTGCAGGGACTGCGCGGGGCCCTCTCCCTTCTGGCCCGCTGTGACCGCTTCGGGGTCTGGCCGCCTCCTGTTGCCTGCTTGCCCTTATCCCGGGGGGCCATTGGATATAACTCTTTTGCGATGCAACGACCCACCGGTTGCCCCAATGGCGTCCAATAGAAGAAACAGATTGACGCAACAAAATCAATTACTATATTCTCCTGGAATGCCAAAGGGGACACCAAGGAGCTGGCACCTGAGGGAGACCCGAAGACGGTGCCTGCGTCGCCTGCCACAAAAACCATGACACTGGAAGACGTTATGGAAGCTATAGCAGGTGTGCGCACTTCCCGTGAGATGCGTATAGACTCTGTTAATATCGAGGTCACCTTACTATGCGCAGATCTCCGCAAGATGGACTCTAAGGTCAAGGACGTTGAGGTCAAGACTGCAACCCTCATAGACTACACCTCAACCCTCCAGCAGCAAGTAGCCCACCTCCAGAATCAACAGTAGCAGATGGGTGACTTGCTGGATGACTACAAAGGGAGGGCGAGGCGCAATAACGTCCGTATCCTGGGGGTTCCGGAACGTATGGAGGGACCAGCGGCCGACCTCTTTGTGGAAAATCTTGTTTTGCAGCATCTCCAGCGCAAACGTCTCTCCAGTTACTTTTCCATTGAACGGGCCCATAGAGTCCCCGGGGAAAGGCCGAAGCCAGGGGCCCCCGCGCCCTATTCTAGCCCGGTCAACTTTCGGGACAGGGACGTCATACTTCAGACAGCCAGGACGAATGCACCACTGAAACTCGAAAATGCAACGTAACATTCTTCCCGGACTTTACCATGAAGGAGCAGGCTCGTTGGCGCAGCTTCCTCGAGGTGAAAAGGCGATCCGCGACAAAGGCCTTAAATATTCAATGTTGTTCCCAGCCAAGTTGCGGGTGGAATCGGACGGCAAGATTTGGTTCTTTCCTTCCCCTGAGGAGGCGTGGGAGTGGTTGGAGGGATGGCGCCCAGTGGGACGGACCTTGAACAATCGTGGATCACCTGGAAAAGAGACAAGCAGGGATCACTCACCAGAGCGACTGGCCCGGAACATTGGGGCGGACCCCGGAGACTAACGGTGGCACTAGCAGAGACACATTTCCTCATGGACTGTACGTATCTGGACACTGTTCCTTCACTTGAGTTGTTTCCCCGATCTTTCACTTGGATTTAATAGCGTATTGGACCTCCGCATTTGTTCCCTTTGGAACCATAGGTAGTGCATGGTCTCCATTTGTTCACTGACCCTGTGGGTATCGTAGCACCTGGACTGGTATGTTTTTTAATATTATTGATATACATTGTTTTGCTAAGTAATGGTGAATGGCACGGCGGCCTGTCAGGCACCCCGTGTATGGTACCGTGTTCTACTCCGGGCATGGTCCAGGGGTGGGTGTTGCAACGGGCCCGCTCATCCACTTTGCGTTCACCTCAATCATCACCATGACAGACCTCCTTGACAGAAAGCTTACATTCATGACATGGAATGTTAACGGATTGGGTAACAAAATAAAGAGAGGGGTGGTCCTCCAGTTTATTAGACGTCATGCTCCCGATCTAGTCCTCTTACAAGAGACACACTTAGTGGGTAACTGCTGCCACGCACTTCAATGTGGGGGGTACAAACTGCTGATTCATGCTGGTTTCACCTCTGGTTCTCAAGGAACAGGTATCCTAGTTAAAAAGACCCTGGCTCTAACACCCACAAACACATGGGCAGACCCACAGGGGAGATTTGCGGTCTTGGAGGTGACCTAGGAGGGTCGACACTTGAATGTGATTTCTGCTTACCTTCCGCCGGCACTGGGTGGGGCGGCACTACGAGCCCTAGGTAAGATAATGCTAGACCCCCCCCCCAGGGTGCACTGATATAGGAGGCGACTTCAACCTGACAATGAACGACCAATTAGATAGATACCCTCAGAGACGTTCCCACAGGCCAGGGTCAGACCTTGCGGACTTTACACAGGCAATGGGACTCGAGGACATTTGGCGCTCACAACACCCTGACACTCCCCACTACACATAATATTCGAATGCTCATAATAGTATGTCCAGTATTGACTATATTTTCTGCCCCTTGGCCGACGTGGGCTATCTCCGAAATATGCCGGAACTCCCTCGAGGTATCTCCGACCATTCCCCTCTTAGTGTTGAACTCACCTATTATCAACAATTCACTCGTGGGCCGATCATTATTAGCACATGGATCTTGAAGATCCCTGATATCAAGGAGGACTTGATCGAAATACTGATTTCTATTTCTCTGAGAATGTTGGCTCTGTGCAGTCAGCGGTTACGATATGGGAGGCCGACAAAGCTGTTATCGAAGGTAGGGCGCTGGCCCTCAAAGTGGGGTATGTGCGCAAACATAATGAACAAGTGATCCAGGCTGAAGCCGACCTGCTCTGCCTTGAGTCTGCTTATAATGCCAACCCTTCCGGTGACACAGCCCGTCGACTCCATGAAAAGCAGTTGGAGTATAAGACATTGGCTTTGGAGATGTCGCGGACCCGGCTCCTCCACACTCGCCACAGAATTTACGAACTGGGTGATCGTGCAGTTAGGATGCTGGCATGGTTGGAACATCGCGAACAGGGATCAAGATGGGTCCCCTTGCTCATCCGCTCTAATACATCTTGTGTTACAGACCCTCAGGAAGTGGCTGAAGCTTTTGCCGATCACCTTGAACAGGTCTATGCGGCCAGAGCCCAATACACCGCCGACGATTCTCGGCAACTTTTAGAGGAAATGCACCTGCCCTCCATATCCAAGGCAGAGAGGGATGCGCTAGATGGGGATATCACGTTGGAAGAGGTCAACAATGCAGTTTTTGCGATTAAATCCAGTAAGGCCATGGTTCCTAACGGATTCCGATTGAGTTCCTAAAGGCCACGGCCTTGGATATAACTCTCCACCTGAAAAATCTGTTTGAGGAGAGTCACGATAGAGGCACTCTACCGCTCGATCAGAGACTGACTTTCATAGTTGTCCTTCCTAAACCGAATAAGCCGCCCCGGATTGTAGCTCGTACAGGCCGATTTCACTAATCAGCTCGGAGGCCAAGGTAGTAGCCAAACTCCTGGCGACTAGGCTCCTCACGGTCCTTCCATCACTGATTCACGCCGACCAATCGGGATTCCTTCCAGACCGCGATACGGCCTTGAATCTCCGCAGAGTCAATAACGTATTAGGTAGAAGGCCCTATATTCAGGAGGAGGCCGCAATCCTCTCACTCGACGCCACAATGGCATTTGACTCAATCGAATAGACATACTTATTTGCAGTCCTTACACGATTTGGCTTTGGCCCTAAATTTATACAATGGGTCAGGTTGTTGTACACCGACCTACTGGGACAAGTACGAGTCAATAACCATACCTCCCGGCAATTTCCGCTGCACAGGGGGACCAGGCAGGGCTGCCCCCTGTCGTCGCTACTGTTCGCCCTCGCTCTGGAACCACTAGCTCACTGGATCCGTGCAGACGCCTCCATTCGGGTCCTTAAATGGAATGATGACATACCCGACAAAACCTCCTTCTATGCGGACGATATCTTAGTCTACATGGCCTCCCCGAAGGCCTACAACAACAGCCTCTTCCATGTCGTTACGAACTTTGGGAAATATTCCGGCTACGCCATCAACTGGTCGAAGTCGGTTCTTTACATGTTTTACCCACAGGAGTGTGGGAGACTTAGTGTTTTGTAAAATACCCCTCACACACCAAAAGGCCCCTTGGTGTCATGCTTCATCATAGGGGTCTTCGCACCCCTCTAACGGGATGCGGCGTGCTGCTGCGACCTACGACGGGAGCACTGATAGTAATGACTATGGGGGTCATTACGATCGCGGACGGACTTGAGTCCGTCCGCGACCCCAGAGCATGAGGGAACGTCCGCATGGGCTGCGGCGTTCCCTCTGTGCAGATTAGGATGTGACCGCCTGGGTGGCGGTCACATCCTCTATTTTAACATTGCGGCGGGTGGAGCTTCAAGCTGCACCCGCAGCAATGTTAAAAAAGCATGCACAGCATTTGCGTGCACAAAGCGGCAGGCACCGTGCGGTGCCTGCTGCATTGTGCACGCAAATGCAGGGGGGTACCATAGGTACCCCCCATGTGCACCCCCACCCCCCACTACACCTAGGGGGCCCGCAACGGGCCCCCGCAGTGCAGTTACACATGCTTTTCCACGGCAGAAAAGCCGCCGCGGAAAAGCATGTTCAAAAGCACATCCTAATTTGGCTGACGGTGTCTGAGAGACACCGTCACCATTTTAGTGCTTTTCCGCCGCGGTTGTAAGCCAGCCGCGGCGGAAAAGCTGCGGACCTAAACCATGACCCACCAGCCATCCTAATGTTGCGGTGGGTCCTGGTGGGTCCGCAGAGGATTTTCCGCATCCTCCGGGCCGGCGGAGGCTTCCGCCGGCCCGGAGGATGCGGAAAATCCTCCATCGTAATGACCCCCAAAGTGTGGTGCGTGTGGTGCAAGCGATAGGGATATTTATGTGAGTGGTGGGATATAGTGAAGAGTTAAAAAGTACCTGACTCGTGGGTGTATAGGGAAAAAAACTTTATTCACTATCCCGGGCTGGTACTACTAAAAGAAGTGAAGTGCGAGGTTTAATCTGTCGTATTTATGGACAGTACCTCATGTGTGCATCGACATGTTTTGGAGCATTTCTCCATATTCAGTTTGAAAATGTCTGGTTTGTGCGTAGGTACGAAACCTAGTCCTTTAGTTAGCACATTTTTCTGGGTTTCAGTTAAGGGCCAGGGGGTCAAATTGACCACTAGGTCCCCCTCTTGCTTGTCGAGGGATGGTTTGGGAGGGATCCCGTCATGCTCCTCTTGGTCCGGGAGTTGTTCTGTTCTTGATCCTCCCATACGACATTGTTGCCTTTTTAGTTTCTCCCCGTGCTCCGGGGCGTGTGCCTAAAAAAAGGTTGCGGCCCGTAGAAACCATCGTTATACTCAAGGTTCCATTGCTGGTAGTTGGGTCCTGTGGTAGGTGGTCCGTACTGGAAAGGGGTTGAATTTTCTTGGGCCCATATATTGTGGTAGAAACTTCTGAGCATGCACAAACAGACCCCGGGGGCGTACGCACGGACACGGGGCTGAAATCAGAGCAGGCTCTACTGGACCTGCCTTAAAAGGACTACTAATCAGCCTAACAATCATTGAATAAAGGCCGGATTACCCTTATTTGGGTATAACATCACATCCGCTTGGGCTCATTAGAAGTACCCACTAATTAGGAATACTGGGTATAAATACCACATACGGCAGACTCTGATTCATTCCGGCGGAGCAGCGTGTGGGGTAAGACGGAGGACAACTCATCAGAGTTTGTGAGTATAGAGTTGGCAACACAAAGCATTCCTTATGACAAAGTAAGTAAGAAATTATTCTAAAACCCAGATTGTTTCTCTACTTAGGTTGCACAAATAGCAATCACCCCCCAGACATTCTAGAGTGCTCATGAAGGAAGCAAGCTATATCTATTAAGTATCACCAAAACTTCCTTTATATTCATTTCAGAGTCAAAAATGTGTGTTTTCTATGTTGTATGTCTTGTTAGTTCTTCTTTTACAGGGCCAATTGCGCAAATGGTTTGTTCCAGGTGACTGCACCTATTTGAGCTACCCATGACTAGGGTGACCATCTTTCTTTTTTCTTTTTCAGGTCATGCAATTGCATGTAACTTAAGCAAAAACCGCTGTAGGCACATTATAGCCTATATATTTTTATACACTTAAAAATAATTTTTCACTTTTTGTTACTTACACAAAACTTTTAAGTTACAAACTAGTGAAACGTGAGTAAGGTGGGGAAGTTGTGCCCCCGTCCTGAAGAAGGAGCACATGCTCCGAAACATGTCGACGCACACATGAGGTACTGTCCATAAATACGACCGATTAAACCTCGCACTTCCCTTCTTTTAGTAGTACCAGCCCGGGATTGTGAATAAAGTTTTTCCTTATACACCCACGAGCCAGGTACTTTTTAACTCTTCAATATATCCCACCACTCACATAAATATCCCTATCACTTGCACCACACGCACCACATATAGTCATTACTATCAGTGCTCCCGCGTAGTTGTAGGTCGCAGCACGCCGCATCCCGTTAGAGGGGTGCGAAGACACCTATGATAAAGCATGACACAAAGGGGCCTTTTGGTGTGTGAGGGGTGTTTTACAAAACACTAAGTGCTCCCACACTCCTGTGGGTAACACTTCCCTCAGTCACTGTCAGTAGGATTCCCCTTGTTTATGTAACTAAGCCCGTGGAGTAAGAATCCTACATCATTACTCTACCTCCCTCCTTTGTTAAAATTGGTTCTTTACATGTTACATGGCCCCCCACCCATCCTGCCCCGAGGCTACGTTATTCCCTTGGCACCCAATGGTTTTAAATACCTCGGGATTTTTGTCACTCCGGACCCCAAAGTTTTTTACCACCATAATTTAAAAGGCCCGCTGCAGTGGTTGCACGATGATGTTTCTCATTGGAGATCACTGCCTTTGTCCCTCCCTGGTAGGGCCACTCTCTTTAAAATGTTAGTACTCTCGTGCTTCTTATATGCTTTCCAGAACTGCCCCTTTTCTATTGCAGATTCATTTTTTAACGCGCTGGAAGGGGATATGCGCCTGCTGCTGTGGGACGGAAAGGCTCCTCGTATTGCCCTCCGTAAGCTCACCAAGGGCATCGCTTGCCAAGACATGCGCCTGTACTACTGGGCGTCCCAACTAGTAGCCACAAATTCTTGGATCTATGGGTCACCCGCGAACCCGGCATTCCATTTGGAGAAATACCAGATGGGACGTGAGGGATATTTGGGGGCAGACCCGCCCGTATCCGCTATGTAGGTCCAATGTGCCAGACGACGGACATATGGCACCGGGCTACCAAGAGCCTGGGCTGGTCCAACAGGTTTACCAAGGCCACTCCCCTCTGGTCCTCTCAGGCCCTTGGCTCCCTTTGTTTCCACTTGGGCTTTGACAAATGGGACACCATTGGTATATCCACCTTGGGAGACTTACTACATAAGGGGGCACTCTTATCCTTCTCTGATCTCCAACAGAAACATGCACTTACACAAAACTACATAAGGGGGCACTCTTATCCTTCTCTGATCTCCAACAGAAACATGCACTTGCACAAGGGGAGGCCTTCCGATATCTCCAGATCAAACATGATATCCTTATGAATGTGCATAACCTTTCTTCCCTTCCGAGGCCTCGCCCCTTGAAGATAGGTTACTCTCTGAACCCCTCCTAACGAAGGCCATCTCCTGCACCTATCGCAAGATTTGTAATAATCTGCCTGACTCCTTTCAGGCCCTGTGCGTCAAATGGGAGATGGATGTGGAACACATGGAGGATGAGGACTGGCAAACGGTGCTGATGTCCCCACGGGAATCGGCAATCAGTCACCGTTTCCGTTTCATAAAACTTAAAATCTTACATAGGACATGCATTTCAGGTCCCCTACTGGCCAAACTTGGCAGACGCCCGACCGACCTATGCATACAGGGTTGTGGCTTGACTGGTACCTTCTATAACACCCTATGGGAATGCCCCATAATCCACCTCTTATGGACCAGGGCGACCAAGAAAATGGCGGAGGCACTGGGGAAACAGATCCCAACGACATCTAGGGGAGGCCTCCTAAATGTCTGGGGGTCGACAGACCTGACGGAGATGGAACACCAATGGCTGGCCCTGGGATGTCTCCTTATAAAACGTTCGAAAGCGATGAAGTGGGGTTCTCCTGACCGTCCGTTAGTGGTGGAATGGACGGTGGAAATGGATAGAGCTATGGTTGCTGAAAAAAATGTTTACAAACTTAGAGGGTGCCCCAAAAATGGGATAAAAAATGGGGCAGATGGAATGCATATAGGGGTGAGATTTGTAGCTCTCCCATCACAGACTTGGCAATGGACAGGTCGAGACTTATACGCCAAAACCCCAATTGATACGCACTGACCGTCATTCCATTGTATATCATGTCCTTCTATGTCGTTGAGTTCTGAGTAGTGTTGATTATGCTTCGATTTTCAGGTGAGACCTTAACACCGAGTACTCAATGGATATAATTTGTATGCTTCTATGACTGTATTATTGTCACATTTTATGTTCTTGCGCTATTGTATTGCTGAATGTGCTCTGATTTTTTTATTTTTTCTTTCAATGAAATTGTAATAAAAAAAAAAAAAGCCCTGCCCCTGATGGCTTATCTGTTGAGTTTTACAACACCTTTCATCACATTTGTATCCCCAAACTCCTCAAACTTTTTAATTCCTTTATTGCTGACGCAAAAGAATCTGGTTCTTTTATGGATGCCTTAATTGTTATAATACCCAAACCTGATAAAGACCACTCTTATTGTAAAAATTATCGCCCTATCTCGTTAATTAACTATGATTGTAAAATGTTTGCCAAAATTCTCGCATCACGACTTGAAACTATCATTCCCCTTTTAATTAAAATGGATCAACTTGGATTCGTGAAAGGCAGACTGGCATCTGATAATGCTCGAATGTTTGCTAATATCATTTCATATGGCAAAAAATATAAATCTCTCCTAGTGGCCCTATCTTTAGATGCGGAAAAGGCATTTGACCGTATTAATTGGCAATTCATGGTCCAAACTCTCCATTGGTTCGGTTTTGGGCCCTCCAATATTTCTTATGTTAAACTTTTGTACTCCTGTCCTCGAGCCAGTAATTTTGTTAATAATTACTTCTCTAAATATTTTCCTTTATCCAGAGGTACGAGGCAAGGTTGTCCCCTCTCCCCTTTATTATTTATCCTATGCCTTGACCCATTCTTAGAGCGTATTCGTATTAATTCTCAGATTGCTAGTTTCAAACATAAGTCTGTAGAAACTAAAATATCTGCTTATGCAGATGATATACTGATTTATATGTCTAATCCTGCTGAATCTCTCCCTCATTTTTTGAATGAAGTCCGATTATACTCCAGTATTTCTGGTTACAAACTCAACCTCTCCAAGACAGACGTTTTACCATTAAACTCTACATGATTTCAATTTATAATTAGTGATACTAGTTTTGCTTGGTGTCCTTCTAAAATTAAATACCTTGACATTTGGTTTTCATCTTCCCTGAAGGATACAATTAAATTCACATTTACTGCTTTAACAAGTAAAATCCAACCGCTCCTCCTCACTTGGTCCCCCTTGTAACTTTTCGGGTGGGGCAGGTTAGATACCATTAAAATGATGATTGTACCTCATGTATATAATACATGAGGTACAATCATCTATGCTTCCTGTCCGAATTCCCAATGTTTTTTTTCCAAAAATTAATTCTGTTTGTACAAAGTTTTTGTGGAACAATAAACACCCACAAATTGCTTTAAACAAACTCATACGTCCTAAGGATGAAGGTGGTGTGCGTTTCCCAAATTTTAAAGCTTATCTTTCAGCCTTTTTGATTAAACAATCTTTTGCACTAGTTTATGTTTTTATAGGCCTTCCTGTTCCCACTTGAGTCCTTTTATAACGTTCCTTATTAAAAGATTTTTCTTTCCCACATGTAATCTTTATGTCAAACAGCAACTTTTTGTCCACTGACCCTGTTTTAAAATACTCCCAAACTCTATTATATAACACTTTATCTAAGGATTTTACTCTGCTTCAATGTTTTTTGTCATCCACTATATGGTATAATTCCTTTCTTAAATACAAAGGTAAATAATTTTACTACAAATACTGGAAAGAAAAGGGTATTATCAGCTACCAATTCAAAATCAGAAAAAAGGAAAAAAAAGAATATGAAATAAGAATAGCAGCTTTAGCTAAAGCCGAGGAAGAACATACTCTTAAAATTATACAAAAACAAGATATTAGTCATGTGATGATGCAGGTAGCAGTACTGAAATCAGAATTAAATTCTAAACTTAGCCAGAAAGCTGCCCAGACATATCAATCACATAGGAAACAAATATACGAAAGTGGAGAGAAAGTGGGCAGACAACTGGCACTTAGTACACGACAAAAAACTGCAAGAAAAGATATTATTACTATATTAGAAAATGGGCAGACCTTTACTCATGCAGCCGAAATTAATTCTCAGTTCCAGAGGTACTATCAGAAATTGTATACTGAGGAAGCTATAATCTCCGAGGAGGATATAAAAGACTATCTAGATAATTTTCTCATTAATCCTGAGGCCACGAAATTACTAGATGACGCCACAAAGGATGATCTTGAAAGAGAAATTACACTCACAGAGCTGGGTGCCGCATTATCATTATTGGCATCCGGCAAAGCAGCAGGCCCCGATAAGATACCGATTGAGTTATTTAAGCTTCTTAGTCATCAATTAGTTCCTATTTTGCATGATTTATTTCTTGGGATACAGTGTAATGGTGTACCTCCAATCTCTTGGGAGGAGGCTAATATAATCGTCTTTCCTAAAAAGGGAAAATCCCCTGAACAGTTCACCTCATATCGCCCCATATCCCTAATTAATTCAGACTCTAAATTATATGCAAAAGTACTAGCGCTCAGACTCAGTAGGGTCATTGAACATCTCGTTTCCCCTTGGCAGCATGGCTTCATTCCTGGGAAAGGAACCACAGAACATATTCGCAGGGCGTTTGCCTTATTTGATGCCATGGCTGCCAGGGGGGAATGAATGTCAATGATCCTGCTTGATGCTGAGAAAGCTTATGATCCTGTCACTTGGAACTTTTTCTGGGAAGTTATGATACGCAATAATTTTGGCCCTAAATTTATTAATTCTATTAAATCAATGTATCACCGCCCCAAAGCAAAAGTTTTAGCAGCAGGACTATTTTCTGGATATATTAACATAACAAGAGGCACTAGACCAGGGTGTCCATGCTCGCCTCTACTATTTGCATTATATATTAATCCTCTTATTTTAAAATTACTAGAAAGTACTAATATTAAACCTGTTATTGGTCATCACTTCGAAACAAAAGTATTGGCCTACGCCGATGACATCGCAATTATTACATCTGAACCGATAGAGGCTATTCGTGAAATAGAGGAAGTCACTTCTGAATTTGGACCCTATTCCGAATAATCTCTCAATAAAGGAAAGACGATTATTATAAGCACAGCTAACACAACCTGTATGGATCAACGAAGAACTGAAAAAGCTACATATCTGGGAATTGAACTTTGTGCAAACACTAAGTTAATTCCAAAAATCAATTTTGATCCATTACTGATAAAGATCAAGAACGATTTTGAAAGGGTTAACAGTCTTCATCTTTCCATTATAGGAAGAGCTAATTATGTCAAAATGAATACGTTACCTCGATGCCTCTACCTGTTTCGAGCAATTCCATTAGCTATCAAACATGAAACATTAATATTGATTAATTCACTTATATCTAAATTTGTGTGGCAGAATGGGAAGATTAGGAGATCCTTTGTGTTATTATCACTTCCTCTTGATAAAGGTGGCCTTACTATACCCAATATGATATTATATTACTGGGCAGCACAGATAAAACAACTTACGCCTATGATTAGAGGTTATAACTCGGAGAAATCTCGGACCCTGCTGAAATGCCCTCAATATATGAGCTTTTGGTAGGTCAGGAGGCTAATGGCTTACTATTACGAAAGACAGAGACAAGAAATTATAAAGATTTTAAAGGAGAAATTATGGTTAATGCCTGGAAAACTTGCTAAATATATGCAAATTGAGAAAATTAATCGATATACACCGCTTTTGCACTCTAACGCTATTCAGGGACAGGATCTCACTGGCATCTTAAAACAATGGGCTAAGCTAGGAATTAGGACAATTGGAGATTTTTTTAATAAATGATTATGACACAACCTTTCCTGCTCTAAAAGTAAAATATAAGTTACCCAATGGAGATTTTCTAAAATTTGCACAGATATTTGCTAAACTAAAGGCCAAAGAATCCCTAATTTGTTTATATAAAATTAAAATCATGGATGTAATATCTAGATCAAATACTAGAATTGGAACTTTATATAATATTCTTTTAAGCATGAAGAATGATGATCTTGATAAAACGGAAAGAAAGTGGGCCTTAAAATTGAATAATCCAAATGTAGACATCAATAAAGTATTAAATATGAGTCAAAAATTATTGATGGTGAGTAATCTTAAAGCACAACTCTATAAAACTGTTTTTGACCTATATTTCACCCCCGCTAAACTGTTTGCGTGGGGTAAACGTGAGAATGATTTATGTCCTAGATGTACTCCAGGGCCGGCAACTCTTACTCATATGTTCTACACTTGCCCTGATTTGATTTTAGTCAAAAACATGATAATCTCCTTCTGGGAAGAAATATTTAGGCACAAAATACCAGAATCAGAAACTTTATTTTTACTCGGCCGTGACCATTCTTTAAATCTAACGAAATCTGAAGAAAGACTAATTTTTATTGGTATGGCAGTATTTAGGATAATCCTATCTGCAAGATGGAAAGAGGTAGATCCTCCAAGCTTTCAGATGTGGCTAGCGCGCTTTTTGGCAGTTTACAGATATGAAATCGCAATATTTGAAACAAGAGGAATACACTCTAAGTTGCGCGGGGATACACTTTGGCGTCCAATAACTGAATGGAAAACTTGTATTATCCCCAGCGGTATTGGCTGATTTTGGAAAATGCTTGCAAATGATCTTGGGGTTTATTAGTTTGGCGCTGTATCTAATTTTGATCTTTGATTTCGTCCTCCTTGTCTTATTATGATCCTTGAACCACTCTTTGAATTTTTAATACCTGCTGTTTGCTTGTATTGTTGTATTACCTGTTTTATGTATTTGTATTTTTGTTATATTATTGTAAAATGATTCCTGCTTTTCGCCTGGTATAAAAATAAAAAATTAAAGGTATTATCTTTGTTCATCAGTTACTTGACAACGAATCCATTCTTCCCTTTCATACCTTACAAACACGTTATCAATTACCTGATTCTCATCTAAATGAATATAATATTATTGTTAATGCCATACAATCTCATCTAACTACTTTTTCACTTCATCCTCAAACACCAACTATATCCCCTTCTACTCCTCTATTCTCCTTATTCTCGACCCACAGACCTAAAGCCGCTTTTGTATATAAGTTATTGTTATCAAATGTTATTGAAAGACCTAAATCCATTTATTGAGATTGCTTGGGAAACTGATTTGTCCGTTTCTTTTCCTATTACCACCTGGGATAAATTATGGTCTAAGTTATTCAAAGTTTCTGCTGCTGCTCGTATAACCCAATCTTTATATTTTATATATCATAGTGCACCTATTACTTTGTTAGTGTTTGTAAATATTCTTCAGCTTGTTCTCCATTTTGTTGGTCATGTTCCACTGAAACGGGCACGTTAAAATATCAACTTTATGAGTGTTCTAATGTTTTATCCTTTTGGAAATCAGTTTGGAATATTTGCATGTTAGTATTTAAATCCAATGCTGCTTTAACACTTCAAAATGTTTTTCTAGGTTCCCTATCGCCTGATGTGGATGTTATCTCTTCTGCTCCCAGATTATTTGATCTCTTTATTGCATTAGCTTTTAAAGTTATTCTATCATCCTGGAAAGAAAATTCTAAAATTTCTTCGCTAACTTGGTGGAATTGTATTTGTGATGAACACAGGATTGCTTCTGTTTCCCCCTCCTCTCTTTCTCAAAAAATTAAATCTGACCTTCTTTAGCTTCCTTTCATTACATATCTCTCCTCACATTCTCCTATGCATTAATTCTTTTTCTCTCCCTTTCTATACTATTCTCCCACTCCATTTTCATTCTTCCTCTCCTTTCTTTTCTCTGTCTCTCTTTTCTTCTTTCCATTTTTCTCTTCTCTACTTTAATCTCCTTTCTCTACCCTTTTAATTATAATATTGCTGTTTTATCACATGTTATTTGCCTGATTGTTTATTTTAATAATATTATGTATGTTTTATTTTGGCTTGTACCCCTTCCTAATTTTATTATTTTCATGTTATCTCTTTTCCTATGTATTTTAAAACTTAATAAAAACTTCTTAAACAAAAAAAATAAAAGTTGGTAAGGCTATGGTCTGTCGCATTTGAAGCAATTTGTTTAAGTAAACTAACATGATTTTGGATGAGAAAGTAACAGATATCCTGTCAGCTGTATTACAATCTCCATAGGATGCAATGGAAATGTAATATGGTGAATGGGACATGTATCACGTTTGTGTTGGAGTATTTCCCCCTGCCATTATCTAAATCAGGCCGATTGTTATCTAAAATCCTTGCCAGTTTGGCATAGCAACAAGTTATATGCGGTCCTTTGATGTTGGGATTGAATAGTACATCTTGAAGCAGTAGCTCAACACAGAGAGAAAAAACTATCAACAACAATTGGCATCTAAGTCTGACAGAGTCCTAGAATCTCAGAAGTCTTTGGTTTAGTGAAAGAGTTGATGAAGTTAGACTTAAAAAGCATAAGCATTTCTGAACGCACGTCGGTTTTTCCCAGGCTTTTGGGAAAAACTGACCTGTCCATTTTATCAGCTAGAGCAGGACTAATTGAACTTTATTGCATTTGGCTCTATGTAGGGTATTTAATATATTTAATAATGTTTGTTTAGGTAAGTATCATTGTTTTTATTATCATGTTCCAAAATATAATTATAAAAAATATTGTTTTTGAATCCATAAAAGTTTTTTAGTGCATAAATTAACTGCATGTGTCATTAAAGTTTGTCAAATTTTATGATTTAAATATAATTAGTTAATAGTTTTATTGATATGTTAAGCGAATAATAATTGTGTATATTGTCTAATAATTATATATTTTAGTTATAATTTGGATGTGGGCTGTTGTGTTTGTAGAGGCACTGGGTAGAAGGTATATTAAGTAATTAATTTACAAATATTAAATTGTTAGTTCATTATTTAATTTAGAATGAATTATGTAAATTGTCTTATACTTATTTGTAGGTATATTTTAGGAGTGGGCTGCTAGATTTGTAAGAGTACATGGTGCAAACCCAGCCTATTTAATAATAATTCATTTTTTAATTGATTATTATGTAAATTGTCATACTTATTAGTAGTTATATTTCAGAAGTGGGCTGCTAGGTATGTAGGGGGTATATGGTGCAGACCCAGCCCCCGCCACCCAGCACTGTGAAACCCCTCACAGATGAGTAGGCGTGTTTTACAAGACTCTGAATGATTGACTTATAGTTTATTAGGTAGCAATTACATTATTATTTTTAATCTATATTTAATATTACTTTGTTTATTAAATATGTAAAACTAAATTGTTAAATTGTTTTTTTATGTTGAATTTATTTTTATATAAAATATTATTGCTTATATTTAGAGTTTTATATATTTTTTTATAAATTATTAGTGGCATGCAATGTGTTTGACGTACTTTCCCTACCGTTGCACAAACTGGAGTGGGAGTAGAAAATGTAACCATTCCGAAGTGTCATTTGAGATGTCATAAGTGATGTCACCCCATGACATGATTGATGTAATACGTGAGGTCCTAAGCAGTGTGGGGGCATAACTTATAGTTATCTCAGGTAACCATAACTGCTGATGATCTAGGGTTGTGTGCTTGTAAAATCTGAACCTTACTATAATGTCCCTGTAACCTTTGTTTTTTTAGAAAATTTCTAAGGTTTTTAATTCTATATCCCAACTATAACATCTGTAACCTTTTGTTTTTTGCAGAAATTTTCAGATTTTAATCTTATTTACTAACTGTAACATCCCCGTAAAATTATTTTTTTCAGTAAATTTGAAAGGTTCTTTACATTTTATTTCCATTTATTTTATTACATTTTACTAATTATAATGTTACTGTAACCTGGATGTGTGAGTGGGTGTGTGAGTGGGAGAATGAGTGGACGTGTGGGTTTTAGAGTGGTTGTGAGTGCTTGTGTTGTGTTGTAGTTTGTGATTCAGTGTGTGTCTACATGTGTGACTGGCAGTGTGGGTCTGTGAGTAGGTGTGTGAGTAGTTTTGTTGGTCTCTAAATGGGTGTGTGAGGGGCTGTCCCAGTGTGAGAGTGTGTCAGTGGTTGGCCGGTTGTATACATGGGTGTGTGAGTGGCTGTGTGGGTCTGTGAGTGTGTGTGTGAGTGAGAGTCCAAGTGGGTCAGTGAGTTGTCATACTTATTTTTTTAGATCTAGCTTTCTGCCAAATTTGGTGCAATTCTGTTCAGTGGTTCCGGCTGCAATCATGTCAAAAATCCTTATGGGAAATTGCATGGAGGAAACACATTCAGACCCCTGCTTTTTTTAAAACTGCTGTGAAGATTTCGTCAAATGGCGCCAAAGTTAATACCAAAGCAAAAATTATTTCCCTATGGAAATTAGGTCCTAACTATAACCTCCTACTTGCAACTGCCAGTAGGTTATATATTTAAATATATATTTTACACCTTCCGTACTCCTTTATTCCAATGGACCAGACACAGACTTCGGAACCTTCCATTTGAAATGTTTATTTTACCACGTCCGCCATAACACATTTCAGTCAACCCTGTGAACTTGCTCAAGTGATGCACTTCGGCTTAGTGCCCTTTCAATGAAAACATGTGACCGTTCCAACAAAGAAAGACTCTGCCTTCTGGATGCTATCTTAAAGGCAATTTAATCTAACTTAAACATTTAACTATTCATCACGTTTAAAACCTTGTAATTCATTCTTACATCATGTGCTTGAATTATCTTCATTTGAAAATTGTGAAGTGTTAAAATATGATGTATGAATACACTTTTCCTTGATATTTAAATACATTCTCTTCTAAGCCTAATCACAATGTTATACATTTGTTATTGACTGCCTAAATGCATTTAGTTAGTTGATAAACATACCTCTTATATCACAATATCCTGAATGAAAATCAGAGCCTCTCAGAACATGGTTAATATCATATTACTCATAAATGTACATTGAATTGTTGTTTTTTTATATTTCATAATCATCCCTGTTCATTAACATTGTAAAAAATATAGTATATAGTTCAAATTGCAACCTGAGAGAATCACTATATCTGCTTTAATGCAATACTACTCGATATTCTATCTTCCTATACATGACTGGTTTGCTGTGTACACTGACAATTTCTCGGATGCTACTCACTCACTTTCCAAATTTACGCAAGCCCTTTATGGATATAAAATATAGCTGTATAACAAGTGGAGCACTTGGATAGGTATATTTTTCTACTCTAGCTTGTTTTAAAGGAGCGCATATAACTCTACTTCTGTATTCAACCCATTTGGGAATTTGATGTTAATCTTGATTATATAAATGCCTTCCAACTGTCTAAGCTGCCTTTCTCTATCTTCTCCTCTTAACGATTGGGGTATAGCTTCAAACACTAAGTATGGTAAAAAAAAATCTGCATCATTTTGATGTAAATCATGCACATTTCTGGACACTGGATATGGCCAGTCATTGGGCCTGATTCACAAAAGTAATCTGAGACAAAATCCTACCTTTATGACTTTCAGTATTCACAAAAGGGATTTAGTAGTAGTAGAGTTAGTATTCCTAACTTTACTACTACTAAACAGAGACAAAATCCTAACTTTACGACTTTCGGTATTCACAAAAAGGATTTAGTAGTAGTAATGAAGTTAGGATTCCTAACTTTACTACTACTAAATGCCTTTTGTGAATACCGAAAGTCATAAAGTTAGGATTTTGTTTCAGATTATTTTTTGTGAATCGGGTCTTCCGTTTTTCACTGCTCTAGCAGGTTGGAGGATTAAACAATGAACTTGCAGAATTGTACTGCCTACATATGATAGTCTGCATCTGCACATCAGTACGTATACTGCAAATTATTTTCTGCAATTGTAATTTCCTCAAATTTGAATTGGTTTAGAGCTAAAAAGTGTTTTATATTTCCTGGTGTTTATTCCATGGGAACAAGCTTTACGCCAATGGTATTTGTAAAACCATTTTGCTGTTGTAACCAAGTCCTAGGGCTAGCTGTCTCAGGACTACTCTTTACAAGAGCATCTTTCATCGAGAATGCTCTTCTGAACGTTAACTGTGTGAGCAATCGCCATTGAGAGCCACAACACAGCATCTCCACTCACTAGATTAAATTGTTGTTGCATAGTTTTTCTAATAGCCACTTCCTGTTCATTAAAGGCAGTTATCATCCTGGTAGGTTGTTTAATTTTTTTTTCAATTATTTTTTGGGAACAAACCAGCTGTTTTTAAAATGTCAGAATAACATCTTGCTTTAAGACGGTCTAACATCAAATTCTTTCCCCAGTTTGAGCCTTCAATTAGGCTACTGTTCCTTTTCAGCCTAAGTTGCTCCCCATAGGGAATACTAGCCTTTAAATGGTGAAGATGAAAATTGCCAGTTTGCAAAGTGGAATTTCCTGCAGACGATTTTCTAAATAGTCATGTTTGCAACTTACCCTGCCTTACAAACACTGCATATCTGGAAATTCCGAAAAAACAAAATAGAATCCACTCAGAGTGGCGGTGATCCCTAAAGTGATGGGGAACACACAGTGTTGTTTAAATACCCCTCACACACCAACAGGCCCCTTGGTGTCATGCTTCATCATCGGGGCCTTCGCACCCCTCTACAGGATGCGGCGTGCTACGACTCGCGAATACGCAGGAGCACTAGAAAGTGAACTATGTGAGGGGGTGTGTTACTAAAGTGTGAGTGAGGTGAGGTGAAAAAAGTGAATAGTTAAAAAATACCTGGCACGTGGGTGAAAAATAATTTTATTAAATCCCCGGCTGGTACTATTAAAAGAAGTGCAGGGTGGGGTTGTAAGAATACGTGTTAGGGTATTACAACCACTATAAAGGTGTCAACATGTTTCGGAGCACGGGGGCTCCTTCTTCAGGACAGGATAAGCACTTACCCTCCCCTTACTCACATGTAAATGTAAAAGTGTAAAAAATGATTACAACAATGTGTAATATACCTAACAATGTTATATATGTAGGTGGATGTAGTTGCGCCCAAATGGCGATGGATGAAAAACCTGTGGAAAGAAAGCACAATAAACACACTGGTCTACAGTGCACAGACCAAGGGAGAAGAAACTTCTCTAAGTACAACAAGGTAGACCCAAAAATAAGGGTCAGAGAACCCTGTAAATAAAAAAAGAAAAAATATATATATGTGGACAAACACAGCACTTACAGACATACATACATAACATTGAAATACTCTCTGCTCAGATGGAAAGAGAGAGGGAGAAAAAACAGGTAATGTAAGGCTTACTTATAGTTCTCAAATATAAGACCTCATGAGCCTATGCGTGTTATTGGGGGATCCTTCCTTACTGCTCAGAAAAGTAACCTAAAAGACATTGATATATGGGATTCAGTTTGTTACAGGCACCAAAAGTACTAAAGCGCCAGAATAATGCTCCTTTTCATGACCCAAACTCTCGGTTACTGCAATGGCTAGTTGCCTGCCTTCCCTCAACGCGGCTCCGATGAAGTGAGCGTAGGTCGCTTCAGTCACCCATTTATACTCTACCGATAGGTAATTAGTGGTGGTAGATTGGATAATGAGGCCCGGCGAATGCCCAAATACGGAGTCAGTACTCCCAGGGAATCCGGTGCTGCGCGATCGGCTACGCTATATAACGCGCATGCGCATCCCTGCCTTCTACTGCATTGATTGCGCATGCGCGGCAAACGATGTAACCGCGCATGCGTGAGGAAGCGGCACTACGCCGCAGTGGGCAAAACGCATGTGGGAGAAATAGATGTACAGCGAGCATGCGCGCTGGAGCTAAAATAGGCTAACGATGAGCGAGGACACTATTATGGGACAAAAATCTATCAGGTGGTGCTAACACTATAAAGGGCTGGTGTGATAGGGAATTAATCCATATATTGGCCCAATGGGTACTTAGAAGAGAGCAGTGAGTCTGATGGTAGTAAGTGAGACTAGCTCAGTGGAGGCATTATATCCTAATGAAACAACAATATTGGTTATAAATAGCCCCATTAGCTGTGACCTTCCCATATCAAGCTAGATGGGTACTTAAAAAGAACAGTGAGACTGACTCTGTGAAGGCATTATATCCTGATGAAACACCAAAGTTATTTATAAGACGTGACCTTCCCATATCAAGCTGGATGCAGAGTTCAGAGTGGGATGACCAAATACAGTTTATCTTAAGAGGGTCCAAGGAATGGAGTCATTGAGCCCAGTGGTATCGGTTCCAAGACGGAACACCCACCGCTGTTCTTTTTCCAGAAGGCCTACTTCTGAGGGCAGTTGTTCAATTACTGTCCACTGTAACTCGTTGACACAGTGTTGGTGTTCAATAAAGTGGGCTGACATTTTTGTTGTAAGTTTTTTGCACCTGATGTTGCTTTTGTGCTCATTGAGTCTCACTTTCACTGGTCTCGTTGTCATTCCCACATATTCTTTTCCACAAGGACACGTGATCAAATATACAACATTCTTGCTGTTGCAATTAGTAAATGCACGTTGTTCCCAGTTTGTCCCATTTGAAAAAGTCAAAGTTAGGCTTTTTTTGGTAAGATGGCAATTGTTACAGTTGCCACACGGGTGGTGGCCATGTATGCCCTGCAGTCTTGGCTGATCAGTTTTTGTTGGGCTTGGTCTTGTGTGGACAAGCATGTCTCTCAAGTTCCTGCCCCTTCTGTCTGCAAACAGAGGCTTCTCCAGTGATAGACTGCCACTTGTCAGTATGCGCCAATGCTTATTGACCAATTTTGTTACTTGATTTGTTACTGGGCTGTATGTGGTGACACATACTGTTCTCTCCCCTTGATTATCACTCCGTGGGTTATCCTCCAGGGGGGCCTCACGGTTGTTATTTCTATCTCTTTTCATAGCTTTTTGGATCACCGCGTCCGGATACTTTCTCTGTCTTAGTTTCATGCTAAGGTCTTTAGCCTGAGTTTTATATTTGGCAATGTCACTACAGTTCCGACGTAAGCGAAGGAACTGTCCATAAGGTAAGTTCTCCCTCAGATGACGCGGGTGCAAGCTGTCAAATCTGAGGAGACAATTCCTGGCCGTCAGTTTGAAGTGGGTCTCTGTCTTTAGGATGCCTGCCTCATGATAAATATTCAAGTCCAGGAACACCATGGTCTTGTTTGACACTTGGTGTGTAAATCTGAGAAATGCATTCTGGTTGTTAAGCCAATGAGTGAACTCAGATACCGAGGTCTCACCGAGGAGCATGACGGCGAATCAAGCTTCAACGAGCAACAGGGGGACCTAGTTATTAATATAACCCCATGGCCCCTTACCGATTTGCAAAGAAAGGTACTCAACAAAGGCTTGGGATATGTCCCCACCAACAAACCAGACATTTTTTTACTGCATGAGGAAATGCAGGACTTCATCAGAACCATCAAGTTGAGGGCTTTTTTCAAAGATAAGGAACCACCTATAGAGACCTCAGACACAGGTTTAAAACCTAGGTCAACCTTCACACCGCTGGATCACCAACTCCCGGTCGAGGTATTGGCCTTTGAAAAAGCTATAATGCAAGAACTGAAATGTTTGGAAAATAAACACAGGGTGTTTCAGAATATGACCAGAATGGAGAATGAGGCAATTAAAGAATTGAGGTTGAATAAGAACCTTCCCATAAAACCAGCTGACAAGGGTGGAGCAGTGGTTGTCCAAACCACCCCAGCCTATGACAAAGAATGCAGGAGACTTCTCTCCGATAATAGGAATTACCAAATCCTAACTGAAGACCCCACTGAGTCACTACGAGTACGAATAGGTGGCATGGTTGAAGAGGCTCTTGCACACGATTGGATAACCAAAAAAGAGTCTGAGTTTTTGATTCAGAAAAATCCACGCATCCCATATTTTTATACCATACCTAAAGTGCATAAGAACCTCGAAAACCCTCCAGGACGCCCCATTGTGTCCGGTATTTCATCCATCTTGGAACCATTGTCCAAGTTTGCTGATGCCTTTTTGAGACCTCTCGTACAAGCCACTGACACGTATCTGAGAGATACAAAAGCAGTACTACAACTGTTACAAAACCAGACTTTTGATCCTACCTCTCAGATGCTCCTAAGCCTGGATGTGGAGAGCCTCTATACGAGCCTCCCACATGATGAGACTTTACAAATTATTGAGGAGGTACTGCACTCTACAAATTGGGAATACCATACCCCTCGCAGTGTAGTGTTGGAGTGCATTTCACTGGCCCTCACTAAAAACGTTTTCGAGTATGAGGGCACCCTCTTTTGGCAGAGACATGGGACCAGTATGGGCAGTACTTTTGCCCCGAGCCTAGCCGGACTATATTTCCATCATCTGGAATCCACAAAGATCCTCCATCCAAACAATCCGTACAGGGCGAGGATCCGCACCTGGCGAAGGTATATTGACGACATTTTGGTTATCTGGGAAGGAGATGAGACCTCGGTATCTGAGTTCACTCATTGGCTTAACAACCAGAATGCATTTCTCAGATTTACACACCAAGTGTCAAACAAGACCATGGTGTTCCTGGACTTGAATATTTATCATGAGGCAGGCATCCTAAAGACAGAGACCCACTTCAAACCGACGGCCAGGAATTGTCTCCTCAGATTTGACAGCTTCCACCCGCGTCATCTGAGGGAGAACTTACCTTATGGACACTTCCTTCGCTTACGTCGGAACTGTACACTTTAGTAACGCACCCCCTCACATAGTACACTTTCTAGTGCTCCTGCGTATTCGCGAGTCGGAGCACGCCGCATCCGGTAGAGGGGTGCGAAGGCCCCGATGATGAAGCATGACACCAAGGGGCCTGTTGGTGTGTGAGGGGCATTTAAACAACACTGTGTGTTCCCCATCACTTTAGGGATCACCGCCACTCTGAGTGGATTCTACTTTGTTTATTCGCATAACTAGGGAGACTGAATCCACTGACTCTCTCTCTCCCCCTTTTGTTTGATATTTGGAAATTCCACCAGTTCCCCACTGATGGTATCATTAAAATGTTAATTCTGCTCATTCTGAGTAATTTGTCTAATAAACTCAGTAGTTGACTGTACTGATGACAAACAAGTCATCAATGAAGCTTACCCATGTGATGATATGACCTGTCTACATTTTGCTATGATCCGTGATAAGCATATGCTTTTTCCACCAGCCCATGTGTAAACATGCAAAGCCGGGGGCATTTTATTTTCACAATAATGTATTTTAAATTTAAAAATAATTAATATAATGTCAAATATATCTGTTTGTGTGTTTATACAATTATATACTTATATATAGTATTACATGTTTGTGGAATTTATTTAATTTACATTATATTAAATGCATATATTTAAATATTTAACAGATGTTACTATTTAGATTACAAAATCAATATTTGTGTATATATCCTGATGGTATTAGTGTTCACAATATTTTTTCGTATATTTTTGTGCTCACCATTATAAGTATAGGGAAATTATATTATGGTAAACAATATTTGAACACTATATTTGTGTCAAATTATATTGTTTGCCTTGATGTTGTTTCAGGGAACCCTATGTAGATTACATAGATTATGTAGGTGAATTTATTTTTTATATTAAGTTCAGCGGTTAGGATTTTGGTGAACATTTTCTCTTCAATGTTCAATAATCCAATTAACCTAAAACAGCTGCATAGCATAGGGCATTTGTTTGTTTCTGTTAAAAATGTAAGAGTAGAATTTCATCATACTAGGTTTCACTGCCCTAGTTTGTGGATAGAATTAAAGAATTCAGTCAACTGGGGACTGAAACTGTCTTGTAGAATAAGTCTGTGAAGCCATTGGAACCTGTAGCCTTATTGGCTGATAGATCTGGGATAGCATGCTTGACCTCATCCTCTCATGTTGGGTTTAATGCAGGCAACACTTCTGTAGGGATAAATGGATAAATGCACAGTAGCTATGTAGTTACTTTGTTTCATGGGATTGCTTGATGGTGCTTGATCGAGGTATGAGTAGAACCTAGTGAAAGCCTCCTTGATCTGAAATTGGTTACACTACGTGCTCATTGAGGTCTGAGCAGTTATAACTATGGTTTCATTTTTTTATGTGCAGGATTAATTAAAACCATTGTACTGATATTTAGAAAATTGTACGTTGGATAATGCTCATAATATATATATGTATATATTTTTTAATGCAATATTAGCCCTAGTATGGAACAGGCAATCATTATTTGTTCAAAAGAGTAAGTGTTCTTGGTACACTGTAAGTATAATTTTGATTAAAAACATTTTGTGGTCTTGTTTGGGTTATTGAAATATTCATTTTTAGGGGCCAATTACGATGTTCTTGGGAAGGGCTCCAGATGGGATTCAGCAATTTGGGGTCAGATTCGGAACCCTTGTTTCCTACAGAATAGGTCACCTTTCTGGACGATGAAGCAAGGAAACCATCCGGGTTGTCCGCATCGGTTCCGAATGGGATTCTAGCAGCCTGAGTCATTTGGAGCAGAATCGTACATCCCAAGCAAGACGGTTTCCAAACGAGCGAGTACGATAACCAATTCGGTCAGCCGTTCCCCATCGGTTTGACCAAGATTAAACAGCTTTTAGAATCTTTGGGGGCCCGTTGCAGGCCCCCCTTCACCTGGAGGTGAATGAATGTGGCCCATGGGGGGACCCACGGGACCCCGTTTACCAACCATGCACAATGTGACAGGCACCATGGGGAGCCCGCCACAGGATGCAAAGTTTTCCCCAACCACCCCTTTTTCCAATGGGAGCCTGTGTTCTCGTTTGGCACACAGGCTCCCATTGAAGTAAATGGGAGTCCCCCCGAACCGAGTCTGTAAGCATCCAAACTCATCACAATCGCTCCGTAGGACTCCCAGAATACGACTCGTTCAGAAAGCATTCCTAACCCAATTCGATGAGAATCCTTTCCTTAACAACATTGCAAGCGGCCACTTAGTGTTGTGCCTGAACAGAACCACACCCACTAGGGAAACATGTATTCTATTGAGATAGTACGGGTTTAGAATTTCAGTTCTGGGCTCATTAATGCATGGGAGCCTGCTGCTAATTATTACAAAGTGTGCAGCAGCAAATAGTCCTCAGCAACAGGTGTCCCTGAGTCTTATTGTTAAAGTATCTTTGGAGGGCAAGTTGCTTAAAGTGACCATGCACAGATGTACCTGATGTGCAAAAATGCAATACAGTGCCATTGCTTGAATAATCCAACAATACCACTTCTTGTGCTAGTCTGGGCCTTTATTAGTTTTAGCTGTCAAGTTTTCAATTTTGCGTAAAGCCCTTGCCAGATATTTCATATCAGCTGTATGTCTGAAGGACTGAAGCAGGCTATGAAGGCCTGTCTGCAGTAGCATAGCCCCCTGATATTAAATGTAGGTTTTAATATAGTTTTGTGGTCCTCCAGTGTTGCTTTGGATAAGCAAAGTTGGTGTGCTATAGTTACTTTTCCTTGGTTACATAGTCAACATAGCTTCATGCCGTTGGTGCATAGACAAGGCAGCAGATATTAGGAGTGAGGACAATCAACCTAGGTAATATGTGCACCGGAAGCGGATCCTAGGTACTTTGTGGTGTTAGAGTTTTATAGCTAGCTACTGTTACCCAGGCATGTTGTTGTTTTGAGAATGCCTCTTTGTTGGCCAACAGTAAAGCATTCTTGATTTTTTTTTACTGTAGTCCATAATTGAGAGGGGGTTCAGGCCAAGAGATGCTATGGATGAGATGAGGGAGTTCCTGCTTGGGGAGTCATCCCTGGTAGCAATATCCTCCTATGGGTAGTGATTAAGTGTTTTTGTGACGCAATTTTTAAGTTTGTGACTGCATTTAATAAACACCCCGCCTGGCTAAATTTTGTGTTATAAGGCCATACTACAGTCACAGCTGAGCAGTTGAGGTGTGCCGTGGTAAATGAAATGCTGACTTGAAGCGCCTAACTACGATATTATCCAAATGGATGGCATCTCTGCCCCTAGATACTCGCTACCATAGCCTGTGGTAGACATCAGCTAAGCCTATATTATTTGCAGAGGTAGGGTGAATATCGTTCTGACAATTCCTGCTCTTAGACAATGAAAAGCTGCTAGGTTGGGGGGTGGGGGGGTGGCGTTCAGTCCTGTGTGCTTCTTGGGCTCTTTAAAGGAACCTAGCCTGTTGAAAATCAGTCTCAGGTATTTGTACTTGGTTTTTGCCTCCATTTTTTAATTGTTTCTGTATTCCAGGACAAGGAGCTGGTGGCTGACTTTCCTATGACCAGGATTTCTGTTTTCTTCATGCTTATTTCGTGGAAGGTCTGCTAGAAAGTGATTAAAGAGTGTAGGACCAAGCACACACCGTTTCCTTAGACTCTGATATGTTTGAATCTCTCAAGACAAGTGGGAACCATTCCCCAATTTTATTCTGACCCATGTGTCAGTATGATGGAGGATCAGGCCTTGCAACAGGGGCCAGGGTATCTTCTAAGCTACTGCTAGAGTTTTTTCTGATCGACTCAATCAAATGCTGCTTTGTAGTCTATTAAGTGGAAAAAGAGAAGTTGGTGGTTATTTTTCCATTGATCAATCAGTGATGATAGTGCTAATATGTTGATTGCTGTCCTCAGGCTCTTTGAAAATCCAGTTTGATTGAAGGGGTTTATGTGCTTTTGTGTAGCCCAAGATATTATTTCTTCCAGTAGGCATCCAGCAAAAAAATTTTATTCAACATCAAGGAGTGTTATTAGCCAATAATCAGCGGGCTTGGAGCTGTTGCCTCCCTTGTAAATAGGAGAGAAGATTGTGCATTTGCAAGCGCCATGGTTTGCAGTTAGTTGTAATAATACTGTGAAAAAACAGCTCTACGCTCTTTGCCCAGAAGTCTTTGTCGTCTTTGAAGATGGCGATTTGGAAGCTATGTGGTCCTGGTGCTCTTCCCTGCAGCCCTTTGTGATTTGTTTTACAATTGAAACAGTGTGCAACTTCAAGAGGGAGGAATCATTGTGGTCATAGTCAGCCTTGCAAGATCTCCATAAAGTCCCTTGTGGGGCAGTTGATGCATTTGTTAAGGGAGTTTTTGTGTTGCTGCGCTAGCAGTGGCAAAAGATAATATGCACAATCTTCGAGACCATGCTAATTGCAATTCAGAAAATGTAGTTTACCCAGTATGGTGCTCTTGCAAATTTTATTTATGTGGGTCAAACCACTAAAAAAACTCAGGACACAGCTGTTACTGTAGTGTAGTTCCTATATTCCCAATAGGCTCTGCGCATTGGAATAATATACTCAGCAGTGTAGACGTAGGACTGAGGTCGACTAGGTCTCTACTGACTTAAGGTTCGCCAGCTAGCTCAGAGGTCACTAGAAACTTTCTCGAATAAACAAGGAGGAGTTTAACCTCCCTGGATAGACAAGAAGGGATTAGCTTCTGACAACCATATAACATGACAACTTTGCTCCCTCAGAATAAGAGTGTATCTCTAGAGTCGTGTGAAAACAATAGTCAGCTATTTAACTCAGTCAAATGTGCGTACTTAGTTTCACCAGAGTGCAGAGAAAAGAGACGGGCGTCAATAAAAGGTGTAATTTATTGAGCAGTCTTCTTTCTCATGCAAGAGAAATGAATTGCCATAATTGCAATACTTAATGTAAAGTAAAGTGCGTACAGGAAAAGGAGTATTATGAAATAATACTGTAAAAGCATTGAAATGGTTTCTTAGCCATAAGATACTTTTTAAAATGGATAAAATATATACATACATATATACATTGACTAACGTACTCAACTGGTGCTTCTGAATACGCCTACCCCGGTGTACCTGACCTAAGCCTAATACGTGAGAAGGAGTAAGTAAGTAGCAGTTTAAGTTAAGTTGGTTTTGCCAAGAATCTGACTCAAGAATTCTCTTTAAGGATTAAGTCGGCTCCTTACCTGGGTAACAGAATGCAGGAGGTCTGGTATCTCTCTTTCAGGACTCGATATCCCAGCAGCCTGTGAAATCCAGCCCGGAGCTGGATTTCTCGGCATGAGAAAAGACAGCGTCTCTCTCAGTGCGTCAAAGAGGAGGGGCAGCGTCCGTGGGCTCTTGCATCAGCTGGGCTCTCGGGCAAGTAGATAGCTGCTCGGCTCCAAAACCACCACCGTGTGTTTGCTTAAGGCAATGTTGGTATATTTTTACCTGAAAGGTGCCGAGTTTGACGTAATGTTTGGACATAAGACGTCAATAAAGATGTCACTAAGAACTGACTGTTCCTTTAGTGTTCGCAGGAGTTTAATGACAAATCAAAATAAAAGCAAATGGGGATTTCCCAGGTTGCTGGAGGTTTGGTGTGTCGAAAGAACTTGTTGTGCTTTCTAGGAATCCAAGGAAGTAGCTTCTGCCATGCTTTGGACTGCAAGGGCTATTTACTTAAATGTGGATCTGATTCTTATGCAATTATAGGGATATTATTGATTATAGCCGTACAAGGGCATAAAATAGCAATATTGATTCAGGTTCCTAGATAAAAACACAATATTACAACAGAAGAGCCGCATTAGGTGCCGTAATGAACATGCCCCAATGGTGCCTCATTTCTTGGATTTTAATCATTCCCCAATCGAACTACGGTGGCAGGTCATTGAGCTGGTCAAAAAACCTCCACGTGGTGGCAATATCCATATATTGCTCAATAAAGCTGAATGTCAGTGGATTTTGAGATGCGGCATCATTAATGAGGGCCTAAACACATTGGAGGAATGTAATTTTGTATTTGATCCTGACGCTCCGATTTTTGCTGTGACTCTTTATGGAACACATTTCTGAAGGCTCTCTTATATGGATTGGAGTATTATTATTATACTCACTTACTCACTTTGATAGTCCTTTCTGTATATATTGTACTTTTTGGCCATCTACTGATATAATGCTGTATTAAATTCTGCACTAGTTATATCACATTGCTTTCAATAGTTTTTGTATACATTATTGATAAATCTGAAGTATACCATATTGTTACTTTGTTTTCTCTGAATCATCCCAGAGTCATTTTCGATGCATTATCACAGTATTGACAAAAATTGTAATATATCAACATGCTGTTATGTTGAATTAATCTACTGTGACCCTTGACCCTTTTACATGATATTGTCTTGATTGGATTCTCACTTCGGATTTAATCTGCATCCATACTGATCCATCTCCCTGGTTTCTGGAAAGTTTTGGATGGATACACTAATTTCATAAATATAGCACAATGTCCAAATAATGTTTTTATAACTTTTCAGTTTTTTTACTGTTCCATTTTTTAAATTTCCCTTTTAATGCTTCTGGATGGTTCTCACTGGTTACTTTGGCAATGACTTCAGATTGAGCTTTAATTAGATTGTGCAGGGTTGGACCTTCTTGTTTATGATTATCTCTGTAATTCATTAAACTTTTTCTCCTTTTTTTACTAATCCTTTTTGTCTCATGTTTTTCGTCCAATTTCCTAGTTAACATGAAGGAAAGTTTCAATTCTATTAAGGATGTGGAGGCGAGGATTATGCAATTATTTCTTCACTCTTTATTAACAGCATTTTCAAAGACAAAGTACAAAAAAAATCAGCAAACTAAAACTCCCATGAACACCAGGAGTAACCATGGCCACCAACAGTCCAATCATATACCAGTCTGAGAGTCCATATATAATAGTTGACATCATAGTCCTTCCTCTTCTTCACTGAAGGAAGTTAAGCCCATTGGACATTATTCCCCTTCAAAGTCCAAACCTAAAATGAATGGGTAAACTGTTAAGACTCACAGTTAAATGGTTCTTACCATAGCATTCAAACATTCAAAAAATAGAGAATTGTATATCCAACATAACATCAGGCCTAGAATGAACACTAAAAGAGTTCAAGGAAACTCCTAACTTCACATTAGGCATCAGAGCAGTATATGGGAAACAGTTGCAAACATTGATGTCAATACAATTTTCTTTATCAAGCATGATATTAGACCAGAAGAGACATACATTCAGTACTCCCTGACAATCACTAGATTCCGTCCAGATATCTGTAGACTCCATGAAGGTTATATTGTAAGTCCTCCCAGGAAGGGAGGGATCAGAAGAATATGCCAGGGGGCATAATCCTTGATACCATGTCCTTATAGAATTGAAACTGTACGTCAAGTTAATTAGGAAACTTTTCATTCTATGTCAGGACCGGAGGCAAGGATTATGCATTTTAAAAGCTTACTTACCACCAGAGTGGCTGATTCATGGATTGGCTTGAAATAAAACTTCTTAAAAGTGGAATCAGAAGACCAATCTGATGCATTCATGATATCTTCCAGTCTTTCCCCTACCTGGACAGCCTTGGAAGCATTAGCCCCTGTAGTGGAGTGTGTCCCAAACTCGCTAGTATCAATGCCAGCCTCCGCCATGATCCATTATATCCACCTGGCAATGGTCAGGGATGACACAGCCTTGAAGGGTTTCTTAATGGTAATTTGAAGTTGCCTTTCCCCCGGAGGTCGGACCTCCAAAGTCATGTCCTTGTAGGCCTTTAGGCATCTTATCCCACACAGTTTTGGAGATTCATGGAAAGCTGGATAAGATATTGACCTGGTACTTTTTTTTGTCCTCCTTGTGATGTTGCATGTAACCCCCTCCGGGGTGAAAATTCTAGCCGAGAGGTCCAAGGCTTTCACATCTGAAGATCTCTTGCAGGAGATGAGGCAGAGAAGCATTGCCAGCTTTGCTGAAATCTCCTTTCAGGATAAGTATTGGTTGTCTTGCCAAGAGAACAATAGGCAGAGAACCAGTATGGCATTCCAAAGACCAGCGTAGTGGGGTTCTGAGGGACGGGAAATCCTGATGCCTTTGAGTAGTTTATTCACCATGGGGTGCTTGCCCACAGGAACATTATCCACCGGAGTATAACCCGCTGAAATTACTGATCTGAAAGAATTGATCATGCAATAAGCCAATCCTCCCTGAAAAAGTTCTGCCTGGAAGTTCACTTTATCGGTAATGCTGGCACCCACGGGATCCAGGTGTTTTTCCACACACCAACGTACCCATCTCCTCCAGGGCGATGTATACCTCTTAATGGTCCTTGGGACCCAAGTCTCCTGGATGAGGAATTCAGCCTCCTGCGAAAGTCTGATGTGCTGCCAGCATCACCTGAAACCCTACATGCCATGAGATGAAGATGGCTGTGGAGAACCAGAGGATGTGGTTGGCCTAGAGGGTCATCCAAAACCTGATCTTATGATGGAAGACATACTGGGGCGTCCCAGACCAGCTCCAGGAGAAAGGGGAAACAACGCCTGTGCTCGCCATATCAGAGTGACCAGGATAATTGATGCCTATTGGCGCTGGGCCAGCACTGCCATCCGCTGGATTAGGAGAAACTAAGGGAAGGCGTAGGCCAGAATTGAAGACCAATCCTGAAGGAAGGCAGCTACCTCTTCAGCCCTGGGTCCGGGCTCCAGCTGAAGTAACGGGGTAGCTGAGCGTTCCATCTTGAGGCAAACAGGTCCATCTGGCAAGGACCCCAAAGCACTGTCAGTGCTTGGAAAACTACTGGATCGAGTCTCCAGGTGCTGGCATCTCTGAAGTGCCTGGAGTTCCAGTCCGCCACGGAGTTCTGGGCCCCGGGTAGGCACTTTGCTGTAACAGAAATCTGACGGTGATGGCAGTAGTGCAAGAAGTCGTTGGCCAGCTCTGCCAGGGCTCTGGATTGGGTACCAGCCATTAAGTTGATGTACTGCACCGCTGTCGTGTTGTCCATCCGCAGGAGCACACAGCATGAAACTGTCTTTTGTCATGGACCGAATGACAAAAGAGCCCGCCAGAAGCTCTAGGTCAGTGGTTCCCAAATTGGGGTCCATGGACCCCTATGGGTCTGTGACATATTCCCAGGGCGTCCGCTGTTTGAAAAGCAACAATAAAAGTGCCAAGATAACTCCAGTCTTTAATGTACCTACTGGAGAGAGATGGGAGTTTTGTTTAGTGGCAGCTTTGACTCCTCTAATGAAACACAGAGGTTTAATATGCCTGCAGCAAAGAATGTCGAGCCAGTTGATATGGCAAGACAGTTCCTCCTCTGTCCATCTGCCTCCCATGGAGATCACCCCACATCTGGTGCATCATCCCGGGTGACTGGCACCCAACTCTATCACTAAGTCCGGCTATGAGCCAAAGATCGCCCATCCGTTCCGTGCTTCCATGTGGTCGATCCACCACTGGAGCTCCATCCTGGCTACCTATGTCAGAGCCACCAGCCCGGAGTAGGTGAGACCACTCCGATGCCTTTAGTCTCTGCAATGCTCTGTAGTGCAGTTGCCCTGGAAGGATGGCCTGTATCGATGATGATAACAAACCAAAAATCCTGGGCAACTGATGCACAGGTATCCTGTACCATCTGAGAACATTCCTCAGTTCCTTCTTGATCTTGGTGATTTTCTGTTCTAGTAGATTCACGGTCCCTGCCCTGGAGTCGATCCGGAAGCCCAGGAAAAGCATGCTCTGCTGCAAGTCTATGTATGATTTCTGCTGTTTAATAGTGAACTCCAAATACTGAAGCAGAGATATGGTGGTGTTCAGATGAGAAATCATGCGGTCTATGGACTGATGCATCAGCAGGACATCGTCCAAACAGATAATTTGTCAGATTCTCTGGGTACGTAGATGCTCCACCACCAGCTTGAAGATCTTGGTAAAGCACCAGGGTGCTGATGACAGGTCGAACGCAGGGTCCGGAATTTGAAGACCTGCACCCCTCCACTCGAATTGGAGAAACCTGCAGTGGGGAGGAAAGATGGGGACTGATAGGTATGTGTCCTTGAAGTCGAGACGCGCCAACCAGTGATACTGCAGTAACAAATACCGGAGGAGATAGATGCTGTTTGCTTAGAAGCCCCCTGGGGTACAGCTCTGAGAAGCAAACTGCCTCATTTGTCAGAAGGCCCTGGAACTCATGATCTATAAGGGATTGATACTGGGAGGAAAAGACCAGTGGACAGGGCTTGACTGTTTGCACCGGAGTTCCCGTAAAACCCTATGTGATACCCCTTTACCGTCTCCAGATCTCTGCCTATTAGTGAGAAAACATGCTTATCCTCCCTCCCTAATGATGAGGAGTTAACAGATTGTGCTTACTACTATATCCACTGGAGTTGTTGTGGTCCCTCCGCAGCTGCGGTTGGCTCTTGCCCTTTCCGCCATGGAAGGGATATAATGCTCCTTGCCGGGCCTACTTGCCAGCCGTTGTTTCTTCTTGCCTGGGCTCTGTTAGGGCCTTGGTAGGATTGGCGGCCGGAAGAATGTCCCCTGCCTCTTCTGGCCCCGCCAAAAACTTTCCGGCGATCAATTTTTTCTTTTACGCCTGCGCCTTGCCAAGAGCTGAGAACGTTAACACAAACCTTCCCAGCTCCTTGATGAAGGGATTGCTGAATAAACAGCCCTGGGCCATCGGACCTGCTTCTGAGGATGAGAGCTCCCCCAGCTTAGGGTCTATCTTCAGGAGAAGAGATCGGCGACATTCTGTGGAGAGAGCATGGTTTGCGTTGCCCAGGAGGCATACCGCCCTCTGCATCGACCCTGCCTCATCGTCCGTGGGAAGGGGTTGACCTGACTTCCTGGACCGCTCTGCAATCTCCATGATTTTAGTTATCCGGTCCCACCACATTGAGGAGCTTGTCCTGGAAGGCCCTCCATGATCTATTTATCCCCTTCTTGGGATCCCCTACATATTTACTAAAGAAGGTGCACAGCTTAGGGTCTATCTCTGGCTTAGCTGTGACCATGTAGACCAATGAAGGTCGGGGACATTCTCAACTGAGGTGGGCACTCACCTCCTTGCTAAGTGGTTGTCTTATCTTTTTGCCCACATAGTCGGCCACCTTCTTGTTCAGGACCCACTCCAAAGAGCGCTGCCTAAAAATACCTTTGGGTCCAACATGTCAGAAGGGGCACCCTCCCCATCACCAATATTGAAGTAGGATGAATGTGGGCATCAAAACCTGCCCTAATCTTGAGTCTCATCTGAGGAGCCCTCTTCATCCTCAAAATCGCCCTCCCCCATACGGGGTCAAAATCTGTGGCAACCTCATCGCTGGTAACCCTGGGTAGCTCTTCCTCCTGGTGGGTGCCTCTTTAAGCGTTCACACACGCTTATGACAGACTGAACCCTTCAAGGTGCCTGCATCACGCTTATTAACCTTGCGTAGGTGAGACAGTCACCCCATTAGGCCCAGCCCCCCCTCTCCCAGTATCCCATGCCCTTGAAAATCGGGGCAGACAACTTATCAATGCTGTCCCACAGGGGGGCCAATATCTGGACAATCGCCTTTGAAAGGAGCTGTTCCACTCCTGCAGGAAGGTGATGGGGGGGGGGCTATCCTCCTCAGAGGAATAAGAGGGCACATAATCCTGGTCTCGCTGGGATCCCATACTGAATGGAGGGCAGGAGCACAAAATACAAAAATACGCCAGTTTAAAACTGTGGGCAGCCCCCTCCCTAGAGCTCCTTTATATATCCTGTTTTGGGCTGAAGTGGCAGCAGCAGTAGAAAAAAATCCCTAGACTGCTGGTAGCAGAACGCGGGAAAATAAGCTGAAAAAGGCTATGCCCGTAAGACTTTCGGCAGCGCGGTGTCAGGTGAGGGTTGGGGAGAAGTAGGCACGAGCAGAGTCAGCTCAACTTCATCAAGCACACTTCACCACAGGAGCACAGCAAGTTGCTCTGTGGAATAAAGAAGTGCATTAGAAGCGCAAAAGAGCGCCCCTAGACCACCCGTGCGGGAGTTCAAAACTGATACTCTCGGGCCAGTGATAGCTGCTGTGTGGTCAATAAGCGCAGAGAACCGCTGATAAATGAAGTGCCTACAGGGCGCTGCCTCAAAAAGCCAGAACACAGCATTGCAAGATAATAAATATCAATGCACATGCCAGATAAGCCCTAAACTCGAACCCCCTTATGTCAGGAAGAAGGCATAGAGGGACTTAACTGATGAGGCAGTAGTGAAGAAAGAAGAAGGACTTTGATGTTAACTGTTGTGCTAGTGTGTGTGGGCCTCGTTAGGCCGTGATGGCCGCTTGCACAGGGGTGGGAACGCGCAGCGCCGACCAGTTATCCACACACACTGTCTTGGTCGGAAGTGACGTGCCCGAGCGCACGCCTTCCTTTTATTTATCCCCGCAGGCCACGCCTGGCCTGCGGATGCGTGCGTGCGTCCACTAGAGTGCTGACCGCACTACATCTCTATCCAACTATACACAATTTCAATAATGTTCAAAACCAAAATGTTCACAATGAATCACATCAGACGATCTGTACTTGCGTGTCCCTTAGGTGACGACTTCAGGGTCTCAGCTGACAAGCGTAGTCGTTGAGTCTTTGGCTTGGGCGGGGGTTGGGCCTCAGATTGTATCGGGGGGTGCGACCCGGCCCGCGTTCCCCGCTGCGTGATGGATTCTGGGTGGGGGTGGATGTAATCGAGGTTCCTCCTCCTTGCTCGAGCCCCAGTCCTCGGGTGTCGTTTGCCGGGCTGGCCCCTTCTTCTTGGGTCGTTGCTCGGGGTGGCTCGTCGGTTCCCTCTGTGGCTTCGGTGGTAGCGCTCGAGCCAGGAGGGATCATCTTGAACCATGAGGTGTTTCTCGATACCTCCTCTCCCCCTTTGCTGGCAGTTACCATGGTCCCCTTGGTGTTGGTTACAGTCCATGGCCCTGGTTCATAGAATGTTTGAAATTTACCTCCAGGGCGTCTGTTCCTGATGACAACCCGGTCTCCTAGATGTAGCTGTCTTGGTGTCGCTCGGCGTCGGTGGCTTGTTCGCATGTTGTTCCTGCGCCGGCGTTCCTGGACCTCCATCATGTCATTTCCCGTTGGTGCCGGTCTCACAGGCATGGGGAGGAGGTCTCTGCGTTGACCTTGAAACATTAAGGACCACGGGCTTTTCTGGGTGGTGCAGTGAGGCGTTCCTCGATATTCTCTCAGGAATTCGTGCAGTCTCTGTTCTGGGTCGGCCTCCTCTACCACCGCGATCCTGAACATTTTGTTGAGAGTCCGCATGAACCTTTCTGCCTCCCCGTTGGCTTGTGGCCACTGGGGAGTGATGCGCCGGTGGACGATGCCTCTGGTTTTCAGAAACGTGGCAAAGTCCGTACCCTGGAAGGGTGGTCCGTTGTCGCTCTTGATCTCACCAGGCAGTCCAAACAGGGCAAATATTTTTTCTAACGCTGGCCCCACGTGTATGAATGCTGTGGATGGCACTCTTTCTACGATGGGGTATTTAGAGTATGAGTCAATGACCACTAGAGTGTGGCCCTCTCCGGGGAAGCTTCCAAAGTCCACGCTGACTTTTGACCACGGGGTCGTGCACGCTTCTTCAGTGATTATGGGGACTGGCCTTTCAGGATCGCTGGTCAATTGACAGGACATGCAGTTCTTAACATACTCATCCACGGTGTTTTCGAGTTCGGGGAACCATACCTTCTCGCGCATGCGTGCCTTCATTTTCGTGGCCCCCTGGTGGCCCCCGTGTGCAAGTTGGGTGGCTCGGTGTCTGAGTCGTTTCGGTATCACTAGGCGTGCCCCTCGTAGTAGTATTCCCTCTTCTGTGGCGCTGAGCTCGTGGCGGATGTGCCAGAACTTTGTGAGTGATTCCTTATCCGACGCTGTCCAGCTGTTGGGAGGGTGTAGGTAGTCGGTCCAGGATCCCTCTTGCACTGCTTTCAGTGATCGCATGTACGGGTTATCGTCTACGGTCGCCTCCTTGATCTCCTCGATGGTCATGCATTGGGGGCAGGATGTGAGTGCTACCCACTGGACATATTCTTCGCAGTTTTCATCAGCAGCCGCTGATTCTTGAGGAAGGGGGTGGCGCGACAGGTAGTCAGCAGGGTTTTTGGCCCCCGGCCTGTAGGTTACTTCCATGTCGTACGTCTGCAGCTGGATCACCCATCTCTCAATGCGTGGCGGCGGATGTGGAGCGGTGCCCTTAAAGAGCGGCACTAATGGCTGATGATCGGTGACCATCATGAACGGTTGGCCATGTAAATAGAGGTGAAAATGGCTGCAGGCCCACTTGATGGCTAAAGCCTCCCGTTGTATCTGTGCATATCTGGTCTCAGTCGGGGTTAGCGCCTTGCTAGCGAATGCCAGGGCCGTCCACTTTCCTGGTTCATGTTCTTGCGTTAGGACCGCCCCTAGGCCTACTGGGCTCGCGTCCACGATGACCTCGGTTCGCTTGGTTGGGTCAAAGTATGAGAGTGTTGCGTTTTCCAGGAGTGCGTCTTTTATGCCCTGAAATGCGTCGTGCTCTTTTGGGCCCCATGTCCACGTGGCATCCGCCTTCGTTAGTGCTCGGAGGGGTTCACTGCGAGTGGCCAGTCCTGGAATGAAGCGGCCACAGTATGTGGCCATTCCGAGGAAACTCCTCACCTCCGTTGGGGACTTTGGGGCTGGGGCATCTTTTATGGATCTTGACTTCCTTGGATCAATTTGGACTCCTTCCTGGTTGAACACATAACCAAAGAATTCGATGGATGATTGGAAAAATTGGCATTTTTCCTTGTGAAGGGTAGCGCCATAGGTGCTTAATCTCTTCAACACGTCACGTAGCTGTTTGTAGTGTTCAGAGGCAGTGGCGGAATGGATGAGGATATCATCGCTCACGTTGATGACCCCTGGCAGTCCCGACAGCAACTCCCTGATGGTGTTTTGGAACACCTCCGCTGCCGAGGATATTCCGAAGTTGAGGCGCTTATACCGTCGGAGGCCAAGGTGAGTGCTGAATGTAGTTATGAAGCGGCTCTCCTCGGCAAGGGGCAGTTGGTGGTAGCCCGCATTAAGGTCGATTTTCGAGAACCATCTCGATCCATTCACGTCGGCTATGATGTCATCCATCGTGGGTGTTAGGTGTCTCTCCCTCCTAATCGCGCTGTTCGGCAGCCTCATATCGATGCATAGCCGGATTTCGCCCGGTTGCTTGGGTTTTTCGACTATGACCATGGGGGAGACCCAGGGGGTGGGTCCCGTAACCTTCTCGATGACCCCCATCTTCTCAAGCTTTTCGAGTTCTTTTTCCACCAGCTGCCTCAGGTGGAATGGTATTCGTCGATGGCGTAGGGCTGTGGGGGTGACGGATTTGTCAATGTGGAGTTTTATCGGATCACATTTGATGCACCCCAGACCTTTGAACAGTTCAGGGAAACGCTCCAGTAGTTCTTCCACCTGGTGGTTCCTGATGCGATTAGCGAAGGCGATCAGCTTCAGGTCCTCCGCTGTGTGGCTGCTCAACAGTGTGTCGGCTTCCCGATCGATTATGTGTATCGTTGCAGTCACTTCATTCTCATCAGCTCGTATGGGTATTACGATCTTACCCTTCAGAGGGAGGGGAGTGTCTGCTCCATAGGCGAAGATTCTGGTCTTGGAGCGCAGGACCTCCGGGCGAGGCATTGCAGTCCCATGACGTTGACGGTGGCGCCGGTGTCAATGACAGCTTTCACCTCGTTCTCTCCCACCTGTATTACGCACGTCGGTTGTGGTCGACGTCTGAGTTTCAGTTCTCTGGCAAACGTGACTACGAACGCTTCCTCGTCATCCGAATCTGAGTCATCATAGGTCGTTGGTAGGAATTTGTCTGTTCTCTCCGGGGGTGGATCAGTGAGTGGCAGTTGGCGGACAGCTTTGGTAGGTGTCCATGACTTCTTGGCATTCCGGGGTTGGTTCTTCCTGCGGCAGACTGCCGCGAAGTGGTTGGGTATTCCGCAGTTCCCACAGGTTTGACCTTGGGCGGGGCAATCCTTGGCTGCATGCGGTTCGTGTCCGCAGTATCCACAGCAGCTTTGTGGCGTGTCTCTTCGGAATCCCTTCTTCCCTTGGCCACGCGGTCGTGGGCGTACTGCGTCAGCGCGCTCAACCTTGATGTTTTCCGGTTTAGCGGGAGTTTTGTGCAGGGCCTGCTCCATGGCCGTAGCTCTGGCGTCAGAGAGTTCATGCGCTCTAGCCAGGATGAGGATATCTTCCAGTGAGATTCCTGGTTTTCTCAGGATGTGGCCCCTCAGGGTCTTGTCTCGGCACCCTTGAATTAGCTGGCGTCGTATGGCCTTTGGCTGATCTTCGTCCGTGGAGCTAGCCAGCTCCCGAACTCGGGTGTGGAATTGGTCCATGGACTCACCCTCACGTTGTCGGGCTTGCCCTAGCTTGAAGACCTCAAAGTCCACATTTAATTGAGGGTCAAAGTGGTTGTTTAGGGCGGTCACAGCGGCAGCATAGGTGGACACCCCCGTCGGGTTAGGTAGGTGTTTGAAGAGCCTGAAGACCTCGTCTCCCGCATAGTGGAGGAGTAGCGATCTTTTTACTGCGTCATCTGTCTCCCTTGTGACTACGAAGTAGTTCTCGAGTCTCTCCAACCAAATTTTCCAGCGAGGTGACGCCGTAGAGCGGTCGCTCGCTTCACTGAAGGGCGGCAGTACCCCGGCGGCAGCGTGCTGGAAAGGGATGTTGATAATAGGGGCCACTGCGTCTCCATCCCCCATAGTGGCAGTGTACAGGGACTCTTAGTGCAAAGTTCTGAATACCCCAACTCTCGCACACACTTGTAGTAGGAGGTACCTTGGTAGCGACGTCGTCTCCCACCTCGACTAGGCCCGTGCGGCACGTGATCCACAGGTGGGGATGGTCACAGAGGCCTTATGGAGCTCCACACAGGCAGGTACCACTTGCAGAGACAGTCCCAGGCAGCAGCTGGACCACTCTTGTAGCGAGGAGGAGGTCGGGTGGGGAAAAATCCATACGTTTGCAGCATACACCCAAAACCTCACCCCTGATGCGTGAGGAATGGCAGGGGGCGGCTCTCTCGCGTACCACGCGAGATGCGTGTGAATCAGCACCACGTGTGCCGTGTCGGTATGCTCCGCGTCGCGTTTCTCCCTCAGCAGACGCCGGTGCAGGATCGATCCCCAGGCAGGCAGTGGGGGGGGCGGATGGCAGAGAGACCTTCAGTGGGCACAGGCAGGCCAGGAAGAGCACGCTGGCTCGGCAGGGCACAGGAGCGAGCGTCTGGATAAACGCGGTATGCACCGCGGGGGGTGACCGGACTGCTCCGATCACAGTGCGGTGTACGGGCGAGGGTTGGGCCCCCTCCGCTCGTCGCCAATGTTGTGCTGGTGTGTGTGGGCCTCGTTAGGCCGTGATGGCCGCTTGCGCAGGGGTGGGAACGCGCAGCGCCGACCAGTTATCCACACACACTGTCTTGGTCGGAAGTGACGTGCCCGAGCGCACGCCTTCCTTTTATTTATCCCCGCAGGCCACGCCTGGCCTGCGGATGCGTGCGTGCGTCCACTAGAGTGCTGACCGCACTACATTAACTTTAATATTTGGACTATCGGACTGTGATATGATTGGACTGTTGGTGGCCATGGTTACTCCTGGTGCTCATGGGAGTTAGACGCTGCTCCCAATATATGCTGGTATTGTTTGTGCAGCTCCCGGCATGCCGAGACTGTTTGCAGAGCTTCCAAGATGAATTTATGCCCTTAGTTTCGGGCTGGTGAGTCTTTTTAGTGATTATTTACCACTATTTTCAATTCTGAATAGTTTTTTTTCCATTTTTTACAATAGGACTTATGTTTAATTTCAGCTGTATTTATTTTCGATTCCTTTTGCTTGACAAATCTTGAGCCCGCATTTGAATTATAATGATGGGTGTGATTAGGTCTGAGTCCCTTGGTAATTTATGGCTGGTGAGCATTATTTTATGAAGCTTCAATTGCTGTATGTTCCGGTTGGATCCAGTTTTTGATAATATTTCCCTTTTACGTTTAGGAGTACTTTGGACTATTCTCCAACCTATGGAATAAATTATTCCTTTCATGATTTTGAGAGTCATTACTGCCTTATGAGATTGACCTACAATGAATTTCTGATCAAGTAGGTTTTATGTTTCATGGACCTCAATGTCATGATTAATCATTGCATGTACTGATGGCAGACTATATAATTTTGGGCTACACTGGTTAAACACAAAATGTCTATGGGAGCATTTGTTCTCATTCACTTGGTTTTCTGACTAGTTTCCTGGTTTGATTAAAGTGTTCAGTTAGACAAGATTTTATTTCACATGCATGACATTAATTACAAATGTTGTTAGCCACTCTGTTCATTATTTTTTCCTTTCCCATTTCTTAGGTATCGCTATTTTAATTGGTTTCATGTCACTAAAATCCACATTTGGCCTTGTGCTATGCTGATGGTATCTGAGTGGACTTTTGTCCACTCAAACTTGAGTGGACTTTTGTATTCCCCTTGTATATATTTATTTATTCTAGACCTCACTATTGGATGCTTAATCAATAAGTATTGTTTGTCCTGATGATGACTGTGTCATTTTAGTTTGGTTGAAACGCCGTTGACACCTATTCGTGTCTTCTACTGAAGAGGAAGCATTTTCTGCTACTTTTGTTTCTGTTTTATGTTGTAACAGTCTCTATTTATAATTTCTCCTCAGCCACTGTTTTTGTTTACACTGTTAATTCTCTTTTCAATGTGATTTCTGTGTAACCTTGTAAGCACCACTGCCCTGTGAATGTATATTATTATCCTATTACATTTTGTATGTGTTCTGTTATTGTGTAGTGGTCAAATTTTTCCTTGTGGTATTGTTTTTCCATGTGATGTAATAATATCTTCTCTTGTCTGATGTGTCATGTTTGTGTTCTGTGTAATGCAGCACTAGAACTCCACTTTTTGGGTGAGCACCACCTCCAGGCTACAGGGCTGGCGTCAAACAGCAGTACAGTGTGCCTCTTGGCATCGAATGTTGCTACTGAAGGGCGACAGGTTTGATAGACTTGTCGATGTGCAGTTTGATGGGAGGAGCCTTCAGGCATCTGAGTCCTGAGAAGAGATCTGGGAATCGGCTTAAGATCTCCTCTATCTTGAAGGCCTTCACAATGTGTGCGGAATCGACTAGACTTTTGCTTTCAATAAGGGTGTCAGCTTCCCTATCTAAAATGTAGAAGGTGATTGTGATTTCTAGGCCCTCTGCTTTTATTCCGATGGTCATTCGCCCCTTCAGAGGTAGTGCTGTCCGGTTCCTCTATGCCAAAAGTTTGAATTTAGCTGGAGACAGATGTGGTCGGGGCTGGATGTGTCATTACTGTTGAATCCTCATTACATTAACAGAGGCATCGGTGCTGATGAGGGCCTTGATGCTGGACAGGGCGACCTCTATTATGGATGTAGGCGGCAGCAGTTGATATCATTTGAGATAATTGGTAAACAATATACGGAATACCTCTTCTTCATGATCATCTGGGGATGAGTCTTCTATTTGGTGTAAGTGACTATGCGGTAACTTGAAGGCGCCTTGGGATTCTGGGTCTTCCAGGGACCGGTGCCTCACTGATCTTGACGATAGGAACCTCCCACGAGCAACTCTGCCTTTAGGCCTGTCACCTCGTGTGGCAAAGTAGCTTAAGGTGCCACACTTCAAGCAAGGTCGTCCTTGCTCCAGGCATTCTTTAGGTAGGTGTTCTTCTCGCCCAAGTACCCGGGGCATGAACCTGCGCTGGAGGAGGGGCTGACTGTCTTCTTTTGTTCCCTTTGCACCATGTGCAAACAGCATTGGCACATTCTACTTTCAACAGCGAATTTCTCGCTGGCTCCTGCATAATGGCTAAGTCCATTTCTCTGGCCCTGGTGGTGGAAAGTTCATGGGACCGGGCAAGGATGGGATGAAGATATTATGCAGAGTGATATTGGGTTGCCGTAGGATGAGGCCCATTAGGGTCTTGTTTCTCCAGCCTTGTATAATTTGCACCCTCACCTCATTCTGCTGGTTGTCAGATTTACATGTACCAGGCAAATTCCGCAGGTGCATATAGAAAGTGTTCATGGACTCCCCTTCACATTGGAGGGTCTTGGCGAAGCTTGTATCGCTTGCAGTCCGGGTTGAGTTGCGGGTACATGTGTGCATTGAGTGCTCTAACTGCTGCATCATAGTCGTTTGCCGCACTAAAGTTCAGCAGGTGCACAAAAAGCTTGTAGATTTCCTACCCCTCATAGTGCAGTGGTAGGGAACTCTTGACTGCACCATCAGTCTCATTGTTCACAACAAAGTAATTGTCAAAACTTCCAATCCAGGTCTTCCAGCGAAGTGAGGTGGTGGCCATATATGCAAGTTCACTGAAGGGAGGCAGTGCCCTGACTTGCATGTGTTGAGGCATAACCTGGGCAGGAGGAGGACCAATTGGGGGTGTTCTGTTGATGGCCTCATCGGCTATGGCTGTGGAGCTTCGTGGGCGTAGGCAAGGCATGTGTAGACGAAGATCCTTGAGGGTGGATGAGGCAGGAGAACAGGAGGAGAAGAAAGTCATGCAGATGCAAATTTTGGTTGTAGGTTCCCAGTGGAGTTAAGCCAGTGAAATATTCGCCAGCCACTTCCGGAACTCTGCACACGGTTGTGGCAAGATCACACCGGACCCCGCTGATTCATTCAGCCCCAGGGCTGGTCTAAAACAGGCACCGTCTTTTGACCCCCTCCGGGACACACAGCCTCCTGGCATATCCACACACCCCCAGAGGACACCTGACATCCCCTGCAGGTCCCCCGCATCCTCCTCTGCCCGACTTGGCTCCCCGATTAATTTCCCCACGTCTTGCTGCTCCAGCACTGTTTTTCAAAAGGCAACCCGGTGATGAAGATCCTGGTTAACGCCGTCGACCCCTCAGCTCATTAAATGGCGCATCCCCCAGTTTGGCTCATCTGAATCATCGTTGCCTAAATCAGACTTACTTATGCATTGTAACTAAATTTGAGCCATATTAACCTTCCGATTCACTGTATATATTGAACACACTGTAACACCATGCGCCGTTCACCCTGAACACAATTGTCACTTGCGTCGCTAAGTTTGTGTCACTTGCACATACCCAGCATCAAGTTCAATTTGGGTTGTTTGGTTATTTATTTATGTACAGTACTGATACAGCTGTGTTTTCTACTGTTATTATATTTTTTCCCCAATTATACGATGCCATGTGCTTGTTCTAAAACAATTTGAATCTCCTTATTTCTGTTCTCGCAATTCTTTTTGCATGCATGTTTAATTGTCTTTACAATAATACCAGTTGGGATATTGTTATTGCTTATTTTGGTGAAATATTTGTGGCAGCCAGTGCTTGTTGGTGAAGGCAGTGTGAAAGGCTCCTAAGTGCATTGAGCAGAAAGGCAGGGTCCAGGCCAGATGAAGGAGATGCTTTGCTAGGCGTGAGGAGATGAGGTGAAGAGAGGGGCCACTAAGGAGCACTACAGCTGTGGCAGGCAGGCTGTGAGCTGGGCCTTAGATGACCGTGGGGGCTTGACCCCGCTACACAGCCACGACTCCCTCAATGTAGGTTGGGCCAGCACAGCACCGAGAGGACTGTAAAGTGCCCTGTGCAGCAAAGTCTGCACCAATGCCACTGCGGGATGACCCAACAGCCTGGAGGCACAATGGAGCACAGGAGCAGGTAGGGCTGGTACAATGCCAGGTCGGTCCTGAGGGTCATCACCGATGTAGCCAGGCATAGTCAGTGGGGGCTGAGAATCCAACACCCTCATTGCCAGTGTGCTTGACCCAGTGAGAACGGGCCTGTGAAGAAGTGTTCCAGGTGGTGCACAGCAGAGAACATGCACACACTAGTCCATTTGGCACGGGCTAGAGAGCCTGTCCGGTCTTAGCCCCTTTATTAAATAGCCTCTTGCCATGCCTGTCCAGAGGATGTACATGGTGTACATCCAGGTCAGGTTAGCATTGAGGGGTGGTGCTAAGATCATTACACCCTGCACCTCCTCTGAACTCTGATGGCTGCTCTGGACTAAGGAGGTCTGGGAGAGCTGGGAGAGCCGCTACATCCTTTGCATCCCTCTTCTTGCATCACCTCATTGTGAAACTATGGGTTTTTGCTTATTTAATTTTGGAGAGTAACAGTCAGTCTGCCCTATCAACCTTTTCAAAATCCATTTGCTTTGTGTCTACGAAACTGGGGACAGCATTCTTTCATGAGAAGAGCCTCTGACATTTTAAATCTTATGATGTGTTCATTTAGAGCCAGTGTACTTGTGTTTGGATTCTAATGATCAAATATCAGTTTATATACCTTGATTGTTTATTTCTTGCTAGCCTGAGGATTACAGTGTTATAGGTTATGAGCGCATCCCACAGCAATGTTTCACTGCATACCATATTATAGGATGTACATTTTTACAACGCATGCTTTTAGCACGCATGCTGTAACAACGCAGTTTTTATAACGCATTCTTTTACAACGCATAATACAAAGGGGTGTTGGATAGTGAATATTTTAATTTACTATTCCAACACCAGTCCCCGTTGACACTAGGAAAGGTGTTGGATAGTAAATTAAAAGTATTCCCTATCCTTGAGCGCCCCCCAGAGTCATGCGTTGTAATAGAATGCGATTTGAAAACCGCGTTGTAATAGCACTGCGTGCTAAAAGTTGCGTCGTAAACGACGCTCCCCCATATTATAGCCTAGGGCAGACATTGATGTATGCTTTAGCTAGCTAGTTTGTCAAGTGCTCTTTAATATTATTCCTAAGGATAGAGCAGCAATGAAAGGATATTTTATTTATTTTCCTCAACCATGAATTTTGAGTTCCAGCCAAGTAATCTCTGTGTCAATGTCAACAGTGCATGGTCCTAGAGGATGTGTGTGCCTATTTCTGATAGAAAAATGTAATCCATGTACAAATCTATCCATGAGTGGAATTTAGCCACATTGAAAACATATGTATACTCTCTCACATTGGTGAGTAGAGTGAGGCACCTATTTATAAGGTCAGTGGTGGCATACGCCTGCTAACAAAGATGCTGGCGTTATGGGCAGGTATCTAGAAAGAGACGAGCTGTCCAGCAAAGGGTATAATACTATGCAGACCTATTCCTCTTTATGAGAACAATTGTGGCATGGTTGGGTATGGTAGAGAATGGGATGAGTTAACGACATTCTTGTCATCATTGGGCTAGTAAACAGAGAAATGTGTGCATATTTTGTTTGTAGTAAGCCCCTTAAATCTAGTTCCCTTCCATTCCTAACAATATAACTCATTTTGAAAGTGAAGATGATCCCTCTTTTAAATAGGATCACCGCTTCAATGGATTATGTTTATGTCATGGATTGGAACTTAAAGGGTTATAATTTGCATCTCTGTGTTGTGACATAACAAGCTAGTAAGTGTGTCTTATGAAGCATAATTATACATAGTCACTTAGTGAATAACCACTTCAGAAGGACTTTCTTCTTCACTGGCAAATTCAATGTCCATGCATTTTATGTTAGAATCTCACAAGTGGTTGTGGTAGTAATCTGCTTATATTAACAAGGCCTCTGATTTGCCTACACCAAGCAGACTTTGGCAATGGCGCAGTATATTGTGCTGAGTGTGGCATGCTCGACCTGAGTGTGAGTTAGACAGTCCCTCTGACATTCCTACACCTTGTGGCCTTAATATAATTATATTTAGCCTTACACTTAGCATGCTAATCTACTGAATTTGAAAAAACATACCCATAATGAAGCAACATATAATTATGCATCAATAAATCTCTGCCAAATGACAAACAGCTAGCGGGAGTGCACAACAGCCCACCTGGATAAGTTTGAGGGCAAGCTCTTGAAGTGAGCCAATTAATGATGAATCGTAACACGTCAATGTTGTGGAGAGGCACTGCTAAGGCTTGGTACACTACTTCATATATACACAGGCAACAATAAATTCAATGCATCAACCTTTTATAGCACCAGTAAGAGCACGAAATGAGCAACAGACGAATTTTTGTAAAATGCACCACAATTCAAATATGGCTTGGTTTGAAGAAGCATGTTGGCATGGAGCAAATTCCTAATTAAGGAAAGACATAGGTAACATGAGAAGCATTTTTTAAGTAACCAGAACCAAAAGATTGGAACAGAAAGATCTTGAGGTTAAAAATGCTAATAAGGCATTTGAATGGGTAGGATGGTCAGATTGGGCTAACATCAGACACTGTATCTTCTTTCCAGTCCCTACAACTTGTTTTCTTCTTCACAGGTGGTGACTGAGTTGTAGTATTTGGATATCACTTGAAAGGGGATCACCTGTTGTGCTGGGTTTATTTAAAATATATCCTAAATGTCCAATCATGACTTTCAGCGATTTTCTTTGGGCTGATGTTGTGGTGGACATATTCTGAAAGTACGTGATTTAAGCATCTTTAATGGTGACTGGTCTATGTCCTGCTGCTGGGATGCTTTCTTTGATTTTCAGAAAACACACTCTTGTCTGTTTATCAGTTGTAACATTATTATTCCTATTATGATCTAAGTTAATGATTAATTCCTTCAGGCTCTGTAAGAAACTGCAGAATAGACCCTGCACCATGTCTGGGAGCAATATTAGGATGCCCCTAATATGAATATTGTTTGTTTTGCATCGGTTTTATCATCATCAATTTTGTGGGACAATTGATGTTTCCGATGGTCTATTTCATCCACAATAGCCTTATAGTTCACTGCCGAGGACTTTACTAGTTAATAAAGGCCCTCAAACTAGCTTATGGATCGGCCCTATAACGAGGGTGAGGGCCTTTAACAACCGATATAGCCAAAGTGTCCTTAGTGGCTTTGACAGAATCAATGAGCCAAGCATAGCTTCTTCAACACATTGTCTACTGACTATTGCAGCAGCCATCTTAAATGCCCTCCTGCACACCACTGTGGGATGAAAGAGGGGGTGCAGAGAATCATACTCCATCCACAGTGTCATGAGCCCTCACTGTCTCAGATCTGGGCTCATTAGTTGTGGAATCACTTGATGCCTCAAAGTAGTGAATTTATGTCTCAAACATGTAATCCTCTGGGCTTGCTGTTTGTCCAATGACCAGAGCTCAGCATGGGTTCCTTACCATGGCCATGTCCCAGCTGTTACAATTTTCAGGTCAGTTATGATCAGAAGTTTGCTACCAAAGCTCAAGGCTTCAGCGGCACTCTGACTTCGATATATCAATTTCATGGAGCTCTCAGTGTTGCCCTTCTAGTGTTGCTTCTATCTGAGAGACCCAATTTGAAGGTAAAACTGTCGACCAGGACAAACCAATCAGGGCCGGACTGACTTCCTGGTGTTTTGGAATGCTGCCGAGCTCGGGGCTGATTCCACTGTGGTGGGGGCTGATTTCGTTGATGGAGACCTGCATGTGCTTTGAAATAAAAAAAAAAAACGAATTTCGTTCAGTACAAACAGGTCCCCATCAACTAAATCAGCCCCCAACTCAGCAGCATTCCAAAACGCCCAGTAGCCAGTCCGACCCTGAAACCAATAGCCTTTGCTTGAACCGTGCTCCTTCTGGGATGGACTGATAAGGCTTCTAGCGTGCAATCACCCTTGCACCCCTCTAAAAGGTCAGTCTGCTAATGATGCAGGTTTATCAATTGCTGCTTGTCAAGTGAAGGGGCAATGTATGGATTTCATGGGCTTATTATATGGTCCCACTGCGACTTTTGAGGTAAATTATCTGCAAGAAAATCTGCATCAATATGTACCCCAGTGGGGCATCACTGTGTATCAAATGGCTCAAGCTTTTGTTTTCATATAATTTGGTCTGGAATGAAGGGCTATACATCTCTGGCTAAGTGATCGATGTATGCGTTCCTGCCATCCCATGTGATTGATGGCAGCAGAAGAGGGGCTGTAGAGAAGCGGACAGGTGAAAGAGCATGTAGATTGGGGAAATAAATGGTGATAAAGTTGGGAACGAGAAGAGGTGAGGTAGAAGAAATTGGGTTTCTTTGTTGACAGAGGTATGCACCCTGTCCAAGCAGGAACCACAACTCAGGGTAGGTCACAACAAAACCTAAATTATGCTGTGCTCATGCTCTGGTAGCTTTGCATAAAGCAGTCTTGCTTAACTTCAGAGGCATTGTATAAAGTATTGGCGCAACATTTTATACAAAAAACACAGTGGAAACAAAACAAAAAGACTCCACATCAGGTTAGAAAAGAGATTTTGGTTTTCTAAATAAAACAAGACCACAATGACTTACATCCATCCACTAGATGACAAGATATGAATTTGTAAAGATTAAATGCAAAATATAGCGCTTAGATGCAAGTGGCACCTAAAGAATTAACTGGTTGCACTGGAGCAAGACAAAATCAAGAGTACAGGCTGACCACAATGGAGCATGGGCCAGCTGCAGGGCCCACAGAGCAAAAGCATCTTGATCCTGGTCGCAACAGCAAGATGCATCAGTTATCTCCATTCAGGTGATGTGTTGCATCGAATTTCTCCATGCAACTGCAGCGATGCATCGGGTCCCTGAGCGAAGCATCACTTCCAAAGTGCTGTGTCTCTAAATGCGTATATGCCGGGTTTCCCCACGCTGTAGAGGTAATGTGTTTATTTTCTCCACACAGTGGCAGTGAGGCATCGGTTCTGAAGTGGTGAATCTGAGTGCGATGCAGTGGTTCCGAGTGCAATGCGCAGGTCCGGTTGCCGTAACAGCGCCAATCCATTGATTCATGTCTTGCAGCAGAGGATACGTTTGTTCCACTGGAGCAAACTCCTACATTCACTTTCTAATATCTAGGACTGGGCTGTCACCACCTGACAGGAAAGACTAATTGGGAGGCAGAAGGCACCAACTGGCTAAAGTAAGTTAATGCCAGCTTTCTGAAAAAGAAAACAATGAAAGCTTGGGTCCTGTACTCCCAGGACTGTACAACCCAAATATGGAAATCACAGAATGGTGTCAAGGGAGTTTATTTTAAATATTCACAATAATTTATGGTTCTAAATCATGCATACAAATGTGTTACAATTGTGTGATTTACTAATGTGGTGTTTCCTTTTAAAAGACATGTCCAATTGATTTATCAATGTCTTTTTGAACTATCAAATCTAAGCATAATAAATGCTCAAAAACCTCAGAATTAGTGGTCTCAGGTTTATCTCCATTATTTAAAATAAACCTCCCCTTTCTGTGATTTCAAGCTTTCTGAAAGTGGCATTTGCTCATCTGGTATATAAAATCCAACTTCACCGTAAGTTGTGATTTTAAATTGTGAGTTCAGTGACACTAAACTTGGAAAGTTTTCTCTTCACAATTGGGAGTTATACTTAAAAGATGTAGTAAGGTAATCCCACTGTTACCCTATGGGAGAGATAGGCCTTGCACTAGTGGGAAATGAAATTGGGAGTTTTTCACTACTAAGACATGTACAGTTTAAAAATACAAATCCCGCCTTTTAAATGCACTGTGCCCTGCCGGCTAAACAGGGACTACCTTAGGAGTAACATAAATGTTTAAAAAGGGATGGTTAAGGTCTGGCAAGTGGGTTAACTTGCCAGGTCGAAAAGCCAGTGTGAAACTGCACACAGAGGGAGCTGATGCAGGTATTCCTTCCTTCTAGAACTGTAGATGGTAATGTTGTCGAAGTAGGTGGCACAGAAAGCATCCTTACCCACCAGGACCCTGTTAAACAACGATTGCAAGAAGAGGGGCATTCTTCAATCCAAAGGGTGTTATCCAGAACTGGTAATGACCCTCTGGAGTTGGAAATTGTGAGCTCTCTTTTGCCCCCTCAGTTGTCAATCTGCCAGTACCCTGATGTCAAATTAAAAGTACTGAGGAATTTGTCAGCGTCCAGCCTGTCAATGTGCTCATCAGCTCTGGTGATGGGGTGTGCATCAGTCCTGGTGACTGAATGAGTCCTTTGTAGTTAATACAGAATCAGAGCTCTGGTTTAGCACCTGGTTGGGCAGCCTTTGGTACAAATACAATGGGCTGGATCAAGGACTATTAGCGGGTGGGCTCAATCACTGATAATGACAGCATCCTGGAGACTTCCTCCCTGATGGTGGCTCCTACTTTGTCATCCCACCTGTAAATGTTGTTCTTTACAGGGGGACTGTCCCCTGTCTCGACATCATGGTTGAACAGATGTGTGAGTCCAGGGGTGAGGGAGAACAAGCGGGGCAAACTGTTCCAGTAACTGGTAACAGTCACCTTGCTGTTCTGGGGTCAGAGTGGCAAAGAGTTTGGTACCCTCCACTCATACATCAAGTTCCTGCTCAGAAAGAAGGTCACGGAGAGGTTCACTCTCCACTTCTTCACCATCTTCTGTCACTAGGAGAATGCTCACTTTGGACCTCTCGAAGTGAGGCTTCAGCAGTTCACATGGAGCACCCATAGGGGGTTTCTAGAGGTCTGGAAGTCTACCAGGTGGATGGCTACCCCCTTCCAATCCAATTTCTTGTATGGGCCAGTCCAGAAGTCCTGAGGAGCTCTGGACTCTACAGGTTCTATGACCCACACCTTTTTTGGCGAAGCTGAAACTACACCAGGTTGGTCTTCTGATCGTACCAGAGTTTCATCACCTCTTGGCTAGCCTCCAGGTTACTTTTTGCCTTTTTCCAGCAGTGGTGCATCTGGTCAGCTACATGCTGGACCTCTGCAACCAGACACTGGGGGTGTTCTTGGAAGCCTTCTCCGCAACACCTTGACAAGGCTAGGAGGCCCCCTAACACGGTGTCCATAAGGAGTTCAAAGGGACTAAACCCTACTTCTTTTTGTGCACCTCTCTCTAGGCACATATAAGGCATCGCAAGAGGACGTCCCACTTACACCTCAGGGCTCAAGCAGGCCCATTATCATGCCTTTCAAGGTCTTTATGAACAGTTCAACTAGGCCATTGGCTTGAGATAGATAACGTGTGGTGAACTTGTAAGTTACACCATACTCATCCCACATGACCTTCATGTACGCTGACATGAAGGTAGTGCGGCTGAATGACACTACATCCATGGAGAACACAACATGGGTAAAGATCTTCATCAGAGCTCTTGCCACTATGGGCATGGTCACTGTCCTCAGAGGGATTGCCTCTGGGTAGCGGGTGACCTGGTCCACCAAGACCAAAACAAACCTGCTGTCTAAATTTGTCTTGGGTTCATGCCCTCCTTTTCAAAAGGGTTGCCAACCACAGGTAATGGGATCAGGGGAGCCTTTTGCTTTTTCCCTGATTTCCCACTGGCCTTACAGGTGGGAGAGGAAGTGCAGAATGCATCAGAGTCTGTTTTCATTGGGGCCAATAAAAGTGGGCGACAAGCATGGCAAAGGTCTTGCCTTGCCCCAAATGTCCTGCCACGGGAAATTAGAAACCCATGCCCAATAGGAAGGTCTGGTAGCATTGGGGGACCTTATTAGTTACCCTCACACACCCTAGTGGTGTCATGCTTCATCATCCACCCCTAAAAGTCGAGGTGGGCTCAACCACAATGTTGGGTAGCTCTTTGGATAGATGAAGGAAGGGGGGCTTAAAAATAAAAAACCTAAATCTGACCCCTGGTTTCCCTTTATTCTTGGGTCAGATCGGGTTATTAAGAAATTTTAAAAAACTGGTCTTTTTGGATTTTAATGATCCTAAGACCCTAATGCCAGTGCCAACATGTTTCAGTCCACGAGGGCCATAAAGGTCCAGGACTTTCTTCAGGGCAATCGGAGAATTCCCCTCTATGTGTAGGGAATTAAAGGAAGGAGGTCCCTATCCTATTTGTGTATCAAGGGAAGAGTAGCTTCTCCTTGTGAATGTTAATATGTCTCTGTTTTGCCAGGCTCCATCTGTTGGGCAAAAAATTACAAAGGAACATAATAATATACACATTGTGAACATAATATTTATTCGTAGTGCGTAATCCATAATAGTGCATGTTTCCTTGTGTGCGCATGCCATAAGAGTGGAGTGAATAACCCCACTCAGTGCCAGTCATCCATATTGTGATTGCGACAGGCTTTCAAAAGTGACACACTCGTTGGGTCATCCCTTATATTCTAGTGCCTGATCGGTATTTAGACTATTAGGAAGTAGTGAATAAAAACCAGTAACCGTAGTCTCAATTGCAGGAGGACACATTAGCATACAAATACTACCGCCAAGCCGGGGACTGGGACCAACATAGATGCAAAAGATGGGTGAGACCTCGAACTGAGTAAATGATGAAGATACGCTGTTGACACAACTGAGCCTTTAAAAACACCAAGCCAGCTCGAAAATACTCGCATACCTGTTTTTACAAAAAAATCACGGTATTCAACTCCTTGGGGATACAATCTTCCGCAATGTTGTTTTTGACTCACATTTCATTTCTAATGGAAATACTAACATGCACATGGTGTGTATGGACAAGTGCTTTGTTGATAGCACGGTATGGAAAAACTAACATGCACGTGGTATGAATGTGTGAATGTATTGTTGATAGCACGGTAGTATCTGTATGCTTAACCTCATCCCTGCTGATGATATCCTTCTCCTGTGCTGGGCCCTAATGTAAATGGGTGTGGTCATGACGAGCTGAGCTCGTCATGAGCACAGCTCCACTGTGTCTCATGACGAGCTGAGCTTGTCATGAGCATCAAAGGGGTTAATAACCCGATCTGACCCAAGAATAAAGGGAAACCAGGGGTCCGATTCAGGTTTTTTATTTTTAAGTCCCCCTTCCTTCATCTATCCATAGAGCTACCCAACACTGTGGTTGAGCCCACCTCGACTTTTAGGGGTCGGGGTGACCCGATGATGAAGCATGACACCACTACGGTGTGTGAAGGTAAATAATAAGAACTAGTTTTCTTCCCTTAAATAACACGGACATGACCTGCATGACCCTCATTCCCTAAGTGGTTGAGTGCGCAATCCTTACTACTACAGTTGTTTATTTATCCTTATAGCACACATTATCTGACAACTTGTCTTAATAGAGTGTGATTGGAGTATATTTTGTGAAATATATTTCTTAGGGAGGACATACTCTGGTCTTCTTCCTCCCTGAAACCCCCCTGACCACTGGTGAATTTACTAGAGGTCTCTTGTGTTAATGAGCATTGGGGGACCACCAGCACACAGGCTGACCCAGCACCAGAAACCTTAGGCTCACTGTAAAGGAGATTGTTTTTCTGGGACATTAGGTCATTCCCAGAGGCTTCATGGGTTGGAGCCTGGTGTCTCAACCCCTCAAGGGTGGAACACTCCTGCACTTGGCAGAATTACTCCCTGGTGGGCATCACCTAGGACAGCAATATCTTTCCTGGTTGGCTTGGGGGCCTCCTCCTCAGGGACCCCATCAACCTCCACCGGTGGAACTTCAGGGACCCACAGGGCAGAGACATGTTTAACGGGCTATTTATGTGGGTGGCACAATCAGTGCTGCATGCTCACTAGTGATACAAAAGGGGATGATGGACGGAGCGTTTGGCCAAATCAAACACTCACCCCCAGTCAACTGATCTGGGTTTAATCCATCACCATTCTTTAGCTAACTCCGCCAACCCAGTTCAGACATGGCCATATGCAAATCAGTCAGACCCTGTGCCTCATGGGAACAGTCCAGCCCGAACTGCCAAGCCATGTCTTCCCTGGACCGGAAACAAGCATCTTGGGACCGGTTTTGGATTCATAATCCTCATCAGCCAGGCTATCTTGAATCCAGTGGCCAAGTGAGTAAGGGACCCACGTCTGAGCATACCCTGCCAACTTAGGGAGAACAAAGCTCACTATTAGCATTTAATATACAGGCCCTGGGCACATGTAGTGAACTTTGCTAGGGACTCACAAGTAAATTAAATATGCCAGTCGGGGATAAACCAATATTAGCATGTTCAGGGGAAAGAGTACAAGCACTTTAGCACTGATTAGCAGTAGTAAATGGTGCAGAGTGCTAAAGCCAGAATAAAAGAGGTAAGAAAAGGGAGGGATGCAGGCAAAAAGTTGGGGGAAGACCACCCTAAGGATTTCAGGTCTAGCAAAGAACATTAGATAGGCAAATGTTAGATAAACAGCAGTTGGCACACATGCATGTCCATAAAAAGTGTTGGCAAATTTCTGGTCTCTGAAGTCTGCTCTTATATGTCACCTAACCCCCCAAAAAATAAGAAAACAAATGCATTTCTCTAAAAGTATTAAGATAGTCTTCTCAACTCAGCAATGTAAAGATAAAACTAATCCAATCTGGAATGATGCACTACTAGAAGTAGGTGGCAAACACCAGAATCCAGCGGAAATCCAGCAAATAAAAAGCAGAAAATTGATATTATCAAGAAAGTCACGCAATCACTGGACCAAAACCTACTGTATGCATATTGTACTGTACACAATTAGTCCTAGGGACGCGCGTAGGCTGAAGGCAAGCTGAAGCACTGTTACTTTTAAACATACATTGCTGCTATCACTATTTTTTTATAAACTGAAGAATCCTTGTTTGATTTGCCGCGCATTCACTCTTACTTACCTGTCTTCATTGAAACTCACTGCTCCCCGGTCCACCACGGGTTGTCCCGATTGCATGGAGGGAGTATCCGGCAACATTCCCCATCCACTTCCGGGCAGGAGACCGGAGGTGGTGGAGCCTTCCCACTATTTAGCCCACATGCACCAAGCTTCGTGCAGCAGACGCGTGCAGCGGACACTCGCAGTGGACGTGCCAAAGACAAGCCCGTCTGTGCCGGTCTGCAGCCGGCCAGCGCCAGGGGCCAGAACCCCTGTACGTTCCCCATCCCACATTAGATCCTATAGCCCATATACCCTACGTAACCTAAGGGGAACGACATCTGACAAGTGCCCCCACCTGTGTATATAGCAGATGAACACACAGACTTGCCCACTATGGGTATAATTTTTGGCTGGTCATCAAGGCACGGAACACCCCCATAAATCACACCAGTATCAAGATGCTCATGCTAACCTGCAGATCGTTTCCTGAGCATGCCACTAAAATCGCCCTACTGCTGGATGACCTTAAACCTGATGCTCTCTTTCTGACGGAAACGTGGCTTAACAATGAGTGTGAGCCAGTTCTCGCTCAAAATCTCCCTTGCGGCTACCTCATACCATAATAAAGGCAGAGGGATGGCCTTAGCAATCATTTTCAAAGACCAAATTAAGGGTTCCATCTCTCCAGATCAGGTATCAGATTGCAAGAGTTTCCTCTTGTCTATAGATTTCTCCCCCACAATCACTTTCTCTGGATTGATCCCATCTTTAGCAACTGCCCTGATCTAACATCAGGGGTGCCATATTCGCTTCCCTAGTCTGACCACTTCCTGATCCCCATGACTTGGGAAATCCCACTCAACCTCACGCTGGGAACGCAACTGGTCCAACTTCCTGGAGAACGCTGGATCCCAGCCCTTGAAACCTCCTGACCTAACAGTGACCCCAACCCAATCCTAGCCAACAAAAATTGTATTCACTTGATCCAGAGCTCCTTAGACGTCGTACTTCGCAGACGGCATACCCACAAGAATTGCAGAGCAAAGACATCTCCCTGGTACTCCCCTAAATTATGGGAGCTCAAGCAACACTGCAAAAGGTTAGAGAGGAAATGGAGACAGACCTATGCAGTCTCTTGCAATGCCAAATACAGGGAGTCAATAAACACCTTTAAATATGAAATTAAAATTGCTCAAGCTGCCTTCTACGAGGGAAAAACCAAGGCTGCTTCTAACTCCCCCAAGGAAATCTACCGGATTTCCAAAACCTTCTTAAAATTGCCCCAGAAGCAACCTACCTTGGTAGATGCTGTAACATGGTGTAATAGCCTGATGGAGTTATTCCACCAGAAAGTACAAAATATATACTCCACCTTCACTCCTATTCAGTCTGAATCCACTAAACTAGTTTAGGATGCGGAACTCAAGCCACATTGGAACTATTCTCCCCCTTAGACCTTGTATCACTAGATTCCATCATACACTGGGTAAAGTCAGACTCCCCCTAGACCCAGCGCCTCCCCGTGCCCTTCTACCAGTCATAGCAAACATTTTACCAATTGTTCTCGGCCAGCTGAACACCTCCATCTCTGCTGGAGTGGTCCCACAGCACGAAATTGTGACATGGAAAAGGCCCTCTTAAAAAAGACAAATCTAGACCAGAACAACATGAGCAACTATTGCCAAATCCCTCTACTTCCTTGGCTGAGTAAGATTTTGGAAAAACATATTTACTCAGTGTTGGTAGAGTTTTTAGAAATTAACAGCCTACTCCATCCCTCACAGACTGGCTTCCATCCCCAACACAGGACCAAAACTGCCCTCCTTGCTGTAATGGAGGAAGCAAGGAGGATCTTGGATCAGGGTGGCTCTTCTGCAATTATTCTTCTCGATCTCAGTGTCGCATTCAACACTGAAAACCACGACACGCTGATTCTGGGACTAAGGGATCTGGGTGTATCAGGCAATACCATCATCTGGCTACAGACCTTCCATAGGCGAACGATTCTTCCAGGTCTTTGAAGGTGATCTTGTTTCCAAACGGATGCCCCTAAGCTGCAGTGTGCCTCAGAGATCGTCTCTGAGCCCCACACTTTTTAATATTTACATGAGTCCCTTGGAGAAGATTGTCCTTCCATTTGGCATAGAAATCATCACCTACCCCGATGACACTCAGCTTTTGGTAGCATTAAACCACCCCGAAAAATCATCAAGTAATCTTGGAAGCTGTCTTGAGGAGGTGGCCAAATGGATGGAATGCTCTTGCCTGAAACTCAACAAGACAAAACTGAGAATATGTTTCTCAGAAACTCCCCCTCTCTCAGCTCGGAGCAACTTTGACCGAAATGCCTTGGCCCCGCTCCAGTACCCAAAGCCCAGATCAAAAGACTTGGCATATGGTTGGACCGCTCCCTCAGCTTTAACCACCAAGCGTCAAAACTCTGGGCTGCCTGCTATGGTCTGCTGAGGTTGCTATGTAAGATACTCCCCCTGCTCCCATTTCAAGCTAAATAAATCATGGTTCAGGATCTTATCCTCTCCCGTCTGGATTATGGGAGCGCACTCTACCTAGGGGCCCCACAATCCACTATACGCAAGCTCCAAATAATCCAAAACTGTGCTGACTGTACAATCCTCCAGATCCCTCCACGACATTCTGCAGCCCCTGCGATAAGGAGCCTCCACTGGCTTCCAGTTAGGGAGAGAATCCAATTCAAAGCCATGTGCATTGCGCACAAGGTTTTTTGGAAGACAGGCTCCTCAATCAGCCAGTCCTTGATAACTCCCTACCAGCCAAACAGGCACCTCCGCTCAACATCCTCCTCCCACACCCCACTGCCCAGAATAAAGAGAGCTTGATGCGGTGGACGCTCCTTTTCCTACAACTCTGCCAAGCTTTGGAATGCTCCCCTCCTCCGTATGCAAATGGAGCCCAATCTCCTACCCTTCCGCAAACGCCTAAAAACCGTACTTTTTAATAACCGCTGATTCCTTCCCTCTGTCTGCGTCTGTTTACAGCACTGGGATGCCTCAGGATAGCTATCGCGCTATAGAAATGCTTTTTTCATGTACTTTCTTTGGTAAAAACAGAGAGAGCTGCCTGCTAGTGAAACCTAAATCCTGCCTTCAACCTTCATCCAGCAAGGAACATAGCTTCCGCTTTGCAGTAGCAGATTGTGTAACACCCATGCGATTGGCAGACATACAGCAGTCGTTCCTTCTGAGTACTGAGGGGCATATTATCAAGGGGGTTTATCTCCGCTTTTTTGGCTTTAAAAGCCAAGAAAGCGGAGATAAAATTATCTCCCTATTACCAAGCTGTCGCTAACACCAGTTAGCGACAGCTAGTAGGAGATAACGACCATCTTGGGCCCCACTTTGCATGTCAGTGATATTTATCACTAATGAGATGCAAAGTGGGCGTGCCAAGATGTTAGAGACTGAAAACAGTCGCTAACATCGCTATCTCCTATTACCAACTTTTGGAGATATTCGCACTAAGCGGGAATATCTCCAAAAGCTAACACCTGCCCTGAGCAGTTCTTAGCCATGTTATCCAATGGGAGGTGGATAACATGGCTAAGAGCATTTGCTCGATAATGCATGAATATCGCTGACTTTTCAGCGATATTCATGCATTTCGGCCGTTTTTTATCGCATTTGCGATAAACCTTGTTAATAGCAAGGTTTATCTGCGATAAAAATCGCCGATGTGCGGCGATAATTTTTGTCTCTAAACAAGTTAGAGACAAAAATTATCGCTAGTTGTTGGTAATATGCCCCTGAGTTTCTACTTATGGGACGTTCTGAATCCTCCACTCAGAGCTGAACTAAATGACCTCTGATTAAGGTAACTTCTTAAAGCTGGTCTCCCCAATTAATTATTTTCATGAGTCTTTTCGTTCTGGCTATCACAACAGAAAAACATGAATTGGTTCTCACCTCAGCCTGCTGGACTCTAACGACCCAATGCCTACTTGCTATTGCTTCTGTATAAATCAGCGCGAAGAAGTTAAAAGGCTCCTAAATAATTCAGCATTAGGTACCTTTTATTGCTGTTGTTTTATGAATAGCCATTACATCCACTCCCCATTAACCTTGCATTAGAGACCAAAGAAATCAAGGATGTCTGTTGCTTGGATTGGTTCGTCTCTTATAGTCCCTTGTTTTGTTTTAACATCTCTTCATCACAAAATCTCTTCGGCTGTTCAGGTGAATACCAGCAGCCAACCAAATAGTTTATTAAAAGTACTATAGCTCCTAAATGATATTAGGAGCCAAGCATCTCTTTGTATTTTTTTTTATCTTGCCACCTAAATTGTACTTTAATACTAAGTTCACGTTTTATTAATATTATTTGGCAACTGTATCCTCTCGGTACATCATACCATATGATAATGTGCATTTATATCATAAGTGTACAATGAGGTGTAAACAGTGTTTTTTTCTTTTTTTTTTGCTGGATTAATTTGCACAATTAATAGAACGTAATTACCGGACATCAGCACTTTTAAGCCTGCCCCCAGCATTCTAGACTCGATAACGGCCTCGATTATAAACTGCGCTATTAAGTCAAAATTTAATTTTATGAAAAGGTGGCGCCATTTTATTCGGCCGGTATGACCTTTTGTGTGCCGCGCGCATCGCTAATGTCACTGGCGGTCAGAGAATGCATTTTGTTCTCCAGGAAGCAGGATTTTACTTTGTAGCATTGAAGACCACCTGCCTTCTACATATTTATATGAACTCGATGCACTTTACACTCTGACAATTCAATGTAAAACTTGAAGATCTGGAAAACTGCGGCTTTCATACATTGTTTGCAAGAAGGCGATGGATTTTGATAAGGGGTCTGTGGTCCTGGCAGGACGCAGAAGCACTTTGAGGGTTCGGCAGGGAGCTCTCAGGAAAATGGTATTCAAATCTTCATCTGGCATTCAGTGATATGTTATCTGCTGAAAGGCATGACAGTCAGCAAGGCGGAAAAAAACGCCGATAACACAGCAGCCTATTTATTACCTCCCTCATGGTTAAAAGCAATGAAGCATATTTGACAGCTGCAATGAACGTTTCAGAGAAATAGAGGTGAACTTTTCGAAACAATTGAGAAAAAGCGACAGCTGTTAAAAAGAAAATAAATGTAATTTAGGTCTGTATAATGCTTTTTGCTTTTCTATATATGCATTTCCTTTTCAAATAGTAAAAGGACATTTTGAAACATATGTGCCTTATTTATAGGGACGCTTTCTCTCTCCCTATCACAACACACAGTTCTTTCATTCTCTCTCTCTCTCTCTCTCTCACTGCACCTTCTTCTCATGGTACAATCGCGATTCACAAATGTGATGTGTTAAATTACGCCTGTTTGGATTAATTGGCAATTGTATTTGGACTAATACAAATTAACAAGTTTGGAGTGTTAGGTGAGCGGAGGGTAAACAAATGAGAAATCCATGTACCACCAGGCGAGCAGATTGTATTAGGCCATCATCATTAAATTAAACCTCCCCCCCTTTCCCAAGTCCATTTCCCACATCCAAGAGAAATCAATTGCCATATTGAAGGAGCACATTCATATTCTAAATATTGTTTGTGCAGTCTAGTGAACGGCTAATGCCCACAGTTCTAAAAAAATATATACCGTTGAGCATTCTGCAAGTGAAAAAAAAATGCTACCTTCAAACGACCGATTTGCAAAGAGCATTTGTATGTGTGCAATTTACGTCGTCCACCTGAAGGAATACTATGTGGCGGGTCTGCGCTCTGGATCACGTGATAGGCCCAACATCTAATTATTCTTGGACAGTGAATAACGCAAGAATTACTCTCACCACCAAGCCAATGCACAGAAAGCAGACGTTCCATGTCAAATCGAGGACCTGAAGCCTATACACACTGTAGATCAATGTCTTCAATCTTTAGGATGCCGAGACCCCCCTGTCAGCATTTTCAGGTGTTAGGACCCCCTCCTGACAAAAATGTCTAAACCTGTAGACAGGGCTACTGGAATTATGAGGCAGGTGAGGCCCAAATTACGCGACAGGCTTGATCAAATTGTGTGGGAAGAAAATGTAAATAATGTTATGAGATGCAGCGTATTTTGGGATAGCATTTCTTCATTATTTTGAAATTTTTTACACACAGTAACACTGAGGAAAGATTTCACTCCATCAGTACCAGTTTATAACCAAAATACAGCAATTAACATCAGAAAGATGTCTAGTCAACCTTTTTATTGGGCCTTCCACTCCGCAGCAATACGTGCTGCCACATTAGAAGCTCACAAGGTCCTGGCCAGGAGCACAAGGGGTCGCTTAAAACCCTGGCGGTCTTGTGCAGAGTTAAGCAGTTTACCCATGCCGCTTTCCTCTCACCCCTCCCTTCCATCCTTCTCTCATCTTCTCTCACATTCAAGGATCCCTCTCTCACTTTGCAGGCCATTTTCCTTCACCCCTATTTGCTATTTCTGAACTCTCCTAATTCAACCTCTCAATTTACCTTTAATCACCTCTTACCATTCTGTCTTTTCACGGCCCTCATCTCTAACAGTCTCTCGCATTTATCTCATGGCCTTTCTCACCCGTCACCTCCCGTGCCCTTTAGCACTTCTCATTCACCTCAAGTCTCTCCATTAACATTTTTATCTATTTGTATCTTGCACCTCTCCAGCCCCCGCAGTAATCTTTCACATCTCCCCTTTGTTCTTCCACACCTTCTTGAACCAACGTCCCTCTCCCTTGTTACCTCAGCACCAGTGCTGAATTTGAGCAGGTGGTTTCTGGTGCTCAGCACAGGCACCTAATTGTGCACACTGGCACTATGACAGTCTGCCACATGGTGGCTCTGTCTGTGTAATTAAGAGATGAGCAGAACAGCTGTCTATTAATTAATATACATTAAAAACGATAAACTCCTGACACCCATGACATTCTTATAGCTTTAGGGGCAGATGGAAAAGTGTGGTTCTTCCACACACCGGAGGACGCAAAGATTGGCTGGAGGGGTGACGTCAGGTCCAGCATAGCACGAAAACCTGGCCGGAACACCCCTCAAGATACTTCAAAATCACAATCCTTGAACCAGTTGGCAGACTCGTCAGAAGCAGGAACACGGCCAGAGGAGGAGGAATAAATTGGGTACGGTGGAAATTTTCAGTGTGAGATACCGTATCTGGACACTTCTTTTATAAACCGGAATGGGGACTGCAACAGAAGCTGCAGGACACCAAGATCCTGACACATCTGGGAGGGAACTACCAGCTCCTCAACGGCTCTGATGAGACGGGAAGTTCTCAAGGGGCAAGTGACTGATGATCCTTTGGAAAACTCTATATGGACAAGGGGTTTCTGACAACTCACAAACTTTCTTTTAATAATGGAAGGGTAATCATGTCCTTGAACCGGCCTCCCTGGGGGGGCACATCTAGGGCTCTCTCCCCCACACAGGTACTGGGTACTGGGTCCTAGGCACTCTGCAAAGTTGGGGTGGAGGGAAGTTTCAAAACAGTCTTGCAGTGAGGCGGGGGGGTTGGGATTCTTAGGCTAGGTTCCTATTTTATGATTGTGTTTGTTCCTTTTTGGTATATGGCACACTTTCAGTCCATTCACATCACTTAGGCGCTGCTGCACATCAATCCGACTTGCGCCCAGGAAGCGACTCACACCCCCATGCCGATGTCACATTAGCACAACACGCATGAGGTACCTCACATGCAACACCTACCAATCATATCTTGGAATGTTAATGGTCTTCAAGATAAGCTAAAAAGAGGACTAGTTCTACAATACTTGAAACGTAAGGCAATAGCAGTCACCCTATTGCAAGAGACCCACTTAACAGGGACAGTCTGCAAGGCCCTGGATAGATGGGGTTTTAGGCTTGCGGTACATTAAGAGTTCACCTCTGGCTCGAGCGGAGTTGGAACCCTCCTGAAGAAACAATACCCGATTGTCATTAAACATAAGTACACAAACAACCAAGGTTGCTTTGCGGCGCTGTCGTGCCAATGGGAGGGACGCATAATAAACATAGTGTCTGTCTACATCCCACCTGCGCTCCTTTCCACAGCTTTTCTGGTGCTCAGCGAATTCCTTCTCCTGCTCCCACAGGGCTATTTAATAATAGGGGGCGACTTCAAAGCCACTTTAGATTGCACGCCCCTTTAACAGCAATACCCATCCCACTCTGCCTTAACTGACTTCCTCGACGCCATGGGCATGGTGGAAAATTGGCGCTCCCGCTTTCCCCAGACACAGCAATATACATACTACTTGGGTGCACAGAGGAAGGGAAAGGACTGACCAATACTACCAAATACAATTTTACGGAAAACCCACAATCCGTCTCCTCCACAATCGTCCTTTGGGAGGCATACAAAACAGTGCTTTGTGGGCAGGCGATCTCCCTCATCACCCACCATAAAAGAGAGAAGGTCAGAACGATAGATACACTCGAACAGGAAGTGGAAGACTTGGAAAGAACCCATAGTCAGGACCCCTCTGACGCAAAAGCTCACCTATTGCAACTTAAGAAGCAGGAGTATAGGGAATATCTGTGGGAGGCAGTGAAATGCATCTCTCCAAAACCCAACATACCATCTATGAAAGTGGAGACAAAGCCAGCAGGCTTTTGGCATGGCTTGAACAAAGAGAAAGGGCAGATAGATGGATCCCAGAGCTCTAACTTCCCACAGGAGACATCACTCAGAACCCACAACAGATAGTAGACTTAAGAGCACATCACTATGAACAGATTTACACCTCCACAGTCATGCAAACAGATGCAGAGGAGTTCCTCTGAGATATTAAACTCTCCAGACTAGAAGAAACGGAGTCCCAATCATTAAAGGTAGAGCTCTAAGCATAAGAAATTGCGATGGCAATTGGTAAATTGCAGTTGGGAAATGTGTTGGGCCAAATGGAATCCCAATAGAGTGGTACAAACATAACGCGACAACACTCACACACTCTTCACGCCTCCACAATGTGCTGTGCCATAGGCACACCATTCAAGAAGAGACTATTGTGCTATCCCTAGATGCGCGTATTACCTTCGACACAGTTGAGTGGCCCTCCCTCTTCGCTGTTCTTCGGAAACTGGGATTCGGACTGAAATTTTGCTCCCAGGTCCGGCTGCTCTACACGGCTCCCATGGCCTATGTAGTGGCCAATAGGCATAGATCACAGGATTTTCCATTACATTGTGGCATGAGACAAGGCTGCCCGGTGACGCCCCTTCTCTTTGCCTTGGTGCTGGAGCCTCTGGTGGCCTGGGTACGACAGGACCCGGTCATCGAGGATTTAGATGGACTGCGGACTATGAGGACCGCATATCTCTATATGCGGATGATATCCTTTGATATATGGCCTCTCCCAGATGTTCATTGTCCAGTCTGTTAGATATCTGTAGCTCCTATAGGCGTTATTCAGGATATACAATAAACTGGATAAAATCGGTGTTCTCTGTCCTGAGGGGTCCCCCCCCACTCCACCCGGCTGGCTGTGAAGGAACAATAGTCGAGGACACCTTTAAATATTTAGGGATTCACATCACTCATGACCCAGAGGTGTTAATGACCCTAAATCTCCAAGCCCCTTTGAAACGGTTGCAAAGAAGTACCAAACACTGGTAGTCGTTACCACTGTCACTCTTGGGGAAAGTGGCACTTTTTGAAACGATTGCTCTCCCCCGGTTACTGTACGCCCTTCACAATGCACCTTGTCCTGTCCCTCAGTCCTACTTCTGTGCCATTGAGGCAGAAGTCACTAAACTCCTCTGGGACAATAAACCAGCCTGTATAGCTATGATGAAATTGTACCACACCTGGAACGATGGAGGCATTGCACTCCCGAATATACAGTCAATACGGATCAATGTATAACTGTTTTTAAAATGTATGGAGAATAACAAACTATGTACAATAAGTGGACTTTATCATTCAATTGTAATTTGTCAGGAATTAATGATTGTGCCTTTATTTAATAAAATAAAATAAAGTTTAAAAATGTATGTGTGCCCAGAAAAGGCAAAGTTGGATGGAATTACTTAATCAAATACCTCCAGGGGCCCAAATGACCTCCGAATGCAGATCCTACTAGCCTTCCATAATAAGTGGAGCACACCAGTATCAATTTCCTGTAAACATGCCCAAAGCCAATTTAAAAATGCCCAATATAGACAAATTTGTCTGGCATTTAAGAAACTAATACCCCACGAGCTGCAATATTTCTGAAAGACAGAGCCCACCAATGCCCAGTGACAACAAGTTAATCAGACCTGACAATGGGGCTCTAACAACAGTTAAACACACCCAGAGCCAAATGAAACTTATCTAGGATAGGCAACTAGCTGCCTGGAATTGATTATTCCAATATCCCCAAGGGTTAAGATAATGCCAGGAGTGGATCCAACCACTACCCAATAACAACAACACAATCTATTGAACAACACCCACGTTCAACCTTACAATTTCAACTCCCTCCCCCAGCAGCAAATCTCCACAATCATATACCCCCTATTATAATTGGCTCCAGCCATCTCACATTCTTTTTCACCAGATCTCTACTCTGACTGTAGTGTTAAGCTGACATTGTACACTACATCTCCTATGAAATGGAAAGTCACTGTCTAACCCATAACTTCCTATTTTGTTCATTAGATTGTATCTGTGCCCATGATGTTGAGGACTTGAGCCTTTTGGGCACATCTGCAGTCCATGCTATGAAAGCTACTCCTGATTCTGACATTTCCTGAAAATAAAGTTCCTTTTACTGTGTTCTAAATGCTAACCTTTCGGCTGCTAGAAAGGACCAAACACTTTTAGCCACATTTAAGAATAAGGTATGGAGGATGTTCTTCAGAGGGCCTAAATTAATTGATGTGCCGCCAATATGAGTAAGAAAACCATCTTCCATAGAGTGTAGTGCAGTAGTTAAGAGTATGAGCAGACTAACTTTAGGGCATTTTGTGGATTATGTGTTTGACTCCACATCACCTAGGATCTCATTCCAGAACCCAACTATCATCAGAGAGGCCCAGAGAATATTCTTATTTATTTATGTGATGTTTCATAAAGTATGGAGTAGACCCTGAAGCATGATGTAGTGCTTTTCATAGGAAACAGTGAAAACACCTTATTCGTTTGAACTGAAGAGTACATACCAGCTACTAAGTGCAGGTTTCAGGTTATGTTCAAGCAAGAAGGACAGTTAATGGACATATTTCACAGCCATAGGCAATCTAAACTGTAGGATGTGGGCATCCAGACTTATAGTCTGCCCCTCCACTAGGTGTTAAAAGCCCATTGCCTGGGAGTTGCCACAAGATATGTTCAGGCTCCAATACATCCCATGTTGTGAGGAGCAAGAGGTCCAAAAGATTCATGTCCGAACATTACAGCAGTTGTAGGCTGATTCACATGTATATCCTTCAAGGATGGTTGAAATAATTAAAGTTTAAACATGACACAGAGAGTCTAACACCGTTAAAAGTATTTTCACATATTACTTTAACTAAAGATAGTAAATCAGGCCCATCAAGCTTTCTAGGCAGCAGACAGGCTAATAGTATAAATAATCGGAGAAAATAATTGGTACTACACTCTCTATATGCATCTCGGGCTACCCAAGATAGCCTCAATCAGGCTTAGTATTGAAAATAATATCAACCATTCCTGATTTATCATGTATTAAAACCACTGATCTGGTGTCGGCCCAGTTTAAACAAATACAACCATACACTTCATGTGAGTCCACTATTACAACCTGGATCACCATGATATTGTTAATAAAAGTTTAGCTTCAAGTCTGTATTTTATGGGATGTTGTATTAAGATTGAGAATTGAGCCCCTCTATATTACCCCCAATCCTAGAGGCATTGGCCCCTAAGGCAGAAAAGATGAGAATACAGGTGGAAATTATTAAGCCAAGTCCAGTACTTAGAGGATCCACGGGTTCATCAGCCACCCAATCTTTCAGTACAGGCTTGCTGATTATCAACTTGCAGTTGGGGAGCCGAATCTGCGAGTGGTTACAAAAAATAATGTACTGATAGAGGATTGGTCCTGGTTACCAGCCACTCTTGCAAATGTACATTGATGAGCTGGAAATTGAAACTTTTTAGATCCAGATGTTAATGCTGTGCAATTACGACTATGCTCTTGGAATGTCCATGGGTTGACTCATCGATTTTCTGACCCTGAAACAATATAATTTTACAATACTTTTACAATCCTAATACTACAAGAAACATGGAGTGAACAAATGACCCCTTGCTTGGGTTCAATGAGTCTAGTCTCCAGACAGTACGTACCAACAAAATGGGCAGTGCAAAGTGTGGGCTCTCGTGCAACATAGCGAGCGATGTAAACTTAGGAGAGGAAAGGGTTGATTTTGATTTGTACTGGCTACAATGTCTTGTGTTATATAACACTGAACTTAGTCTAATCATACTCAATATATATTTAAGTGCAAGGAAAAATAAATCTATGCAGATGTATTTTTAACAAGATATTTTAAGCTCATTAATAATCAAGCACTATGAAGCCGGCCAAATAGTTTATGGTAAATTTAATCTTCATCTGATTCTGTTTCACTTAGCAAAAGGTAAAATGATAGGACCTGCAAAAGAGTGCTGTGATATAATGTCTGAGGGAGGGTTTAGTTTGTTAAAAGAAAAATCTAGGTTCACCCCGTCATTCAAAAACTCAAAGCAAGGATCAATAATTAACTATACGTTTATTTCAGATAATTTAAGAACAAAAGTGTCTGAATATGCAGTAATCCCTGGCTCAAAAGTGATCATAATCCTCAGATAGTGGCTTTCAATTAATTAGTGAAGTGCAATCCAAGATATAAAGAACTTCCCAATGTGGCCCACTCCTCATATCATGTGAAGAGGTTAGTTTGGTACATGGATAAAGAAAAGGAAATAATAAAGGAAAATTACAACTGTGATCTGGGGGATGTCAATATGATCAACGTCATAACTACATCCCTGGTGGAGAAATTTGCTGTCAAACAGCATAGGAAACCAAAAAATATACTAAAATGTACAAACTTATGGTTTACCTCCAAGCTACTTAGGTTAAAAAATCCCTTAATAGAGGTGTTCGGGTTGTGTATGCCCGTAGATTTCATCATTCCTACTTTGTTTACAAAGAAAATACAAAGGATCTTAGAAAAATCTATAAACAGGAAGTTTGGAAGGCTAACCTCATTATCAAGTAGTACTTTTGAACAGCTTATTATCTGCCTCCAAACAAACAATGCAAAAAGGTTTTGGGCAATAATTAACAAGCATGAAAGGGGAGGCAGCAAGGCATTTTGTGTCAATGTATCTGATTCTGGTTGGGTCATTTTTAGTACAAATCTGTATGGTACGGTGGGTCTAGGGGCAAATCAACAAGATATGTACCTTGGTTATGGGGAAAATAGTACATCAACAATTATTATGGAGAGTGGCATGTGCATGGGGATGTTTAACCCTGTGGAAATTAATGATTGAAGTCTTGATTTGAATACTATTCTAGAATGTGTAAGTTGTAATCAGTTATTAACTCAACTGTGTGGGCTTTGCAAAAATAGTGCACCTGGTCCTAATGGGCTGCCCAATGCCTTGGTTCGTGCCACTACTGACATGTGGGCTGATATTCTACACAAATTGTTTAATGAAGTACTGACATTGGAAATTGTGCCAGCATCATGGCAAGGTAATATATTGCACCCTATTTATAAAAGTGGTTTGGGTCACAATCCCACTAACTATCGTTTAATTTTGTTAACAGATGTTGATGCTAACGGTTTTCCCTCAAGTCTATTGAGATATATGGAAATATGAGCTGTGCAGGAAAACATTATTTCGTTTAACCAAACGTGCATTCGGAAGGGCCAATACACCACTGCCAACCTGTTGTCACTAACTTTTCTTGTAGAGTGGGCTGTCTTAAAAAACAAAATGCATTTTTAGCATTTATTGATCTAAAGGCAGATTTTGATTCAGTACCTCGGAATCTGTTATGGAAAAAATTGCTTGGCTACGGTATCCCAGGGAAACTATTGAGGGCTATTATTCTTCTGTGTACGGATACTAGGGTCCAAGTAAAGCTGCGTGATGGTAGTACTGTATCAAGGAAAATTAGTACATATAAGGGCTTAAGCAAGGATTTGTTCTTGCCCCCTGTCTTTTTAACCTATTTTCATCAGATCTTGCTCAGCATTTAGACTCTGTAAATGCTCACATGCCAAGGTTGGGGGAGGTGCTAATTAGCTACTTCCAATAAGCTGATGATGGTACTTTTTTGAGTCACACACCTATTGGTCTCCAACGACTTACAAATGCTTTTGATGCCAATATACAAACAAATGGCCTCAAATTGAATGTTAGAAAGACTAAAATCATGAAAAGTGGACCTACTAAGCAGAAGTTTAATATATAGAGAACCTGAGCCAGACCAATTGAAGTTGTTAAAACATACAGATATTTAGGGGTGGTGAATGACAAGAGTCTCTTTTAAATTTCATTTTAAAGACCTAAGGGCAAAAACAGTGGTTCTAATTCATTGTTTTAAAAGTTTTGAAAAAATATTGATTTGTCAATCTTATGATTATATCCTTGAAGTTGTGAAAGACAAGTTAGAGCAAATCTTTTATGCGTCTCTCCCATTACCAGGGGGGAAGATGCAAAGGTTCTAGATTTCCTAGTGGTCAAGGCTTTTAAAACAACTTTTAGGATATCCTAATCAGTAGGGGAAGCAGAAATAAGACTAGAGTTTGGTCTCCAAAGGCAGAGCTTGGGTCAGCAGGAATAATTTCTTTGAAATCTATGTTTTCCATGTTTTATTCCGCCCCTGCCTCCCTAGGGAACTATTGTTGGATTGACATAAATAAGTCTGCTTATACTTTAAATGGAGATCTCACATTTCAACATGCCTAAGGGATATTGGTCTTCAAAAGCACTTCATGAGTTGATAATGCCCAAATATAAGTTGATCTTAAAAAAGCAAATTAAAGTTGAATCCATTAGGTGTGGATAAAACTGCATTAACAGGGAAAAATCATACATGATATGTGATTAACTCATACCAGTCGTTACGTATTCAGCCCTATCTGATGGCAAATTTCTCGGCTAAAATAAAAAATAGCTTTCTAAGGGCCCGATGTATGTACCCCAATTCCGGTCGGTAACGGCCGAATTACCGAATTTCGGCCGTTACCGATCGATATTAGGCATTTGAGATGTAGGAGCCAAATCTAAGGTTTCGGTAATTTACTGAATCGGTAATTTAAGGTATCGGTAAATTACCAAATTCTTAAATACCGATCCGGTAAATTACCGAATCCTTATTGTAGGGAGCACTCAAGTGAGTGTATTTTACATGTAAGGATTCGTTATTTACTACCAACTACAAGTTGGTGGTAAATATCGAAAACCTGTGGAAAACCACATTTGTGCTTTTCCAAAAGTGCCATGTGGCAGACATACATGCCCTTAGGGCATGTATGTCTGCCACATGTGCACCCATGCACTATACAGGGGTGCAACAGGGTGTCAATGTGACATCCTGCCACCCTTGTAAGTCTTCCCCCTATTACCGATTCGGTATTTATTGAATCGGTAATTCTTATTCATTCCTATGGGCCTCCAGCCCCATAGGAATGAATGGGGGGGTACAGAATCAGTAAAATTTACCGAATCATTAGCTACATACTATTTACTGATTCTAAAATACTGAATCTGTGAAATTCGGTATTTTTGAATCGGTAAATAGTATTTACCTACATATGGCCCCAAATCTATAATGGGAATAATCCGACAAAAGGGTGTATGCAGCCATGGATTGAGCAGTGGGTGGATCCTACCTGCAGAATTTGTGGATGGCCACAAGAATCAGTAGTTCATATAGTATGTGTGTGCCCTAAATTGATTACCATTCAGCGTATTTTTTAAAAATCCCTATTTTTGAAGATTGGGGTCAAATCAGCATGCCAGGCACTTATAAGGTCTCTATCTGGTGAGTCGATTCCGCTGTTATGCCAGCTGATAAAATTTTTACATGCCGCTGAAAAATACTTGGTATCGCCAGCTTGAGATGTATTAAATTTTTTATCATTTAAACACAGTCTGATACCTAGTAGAACAAAGTGTATATGTTATTAGGGTAATAATTAAGCAATGAACTTACTGAAACTATCTTGGGACAGATATAATTAATGCACTTTATTATTGTCCTTGACCTATGAAATTACTCATTATGGCACGTTGGCACTTTGCCACGCAATATGTGCAATATCTTGCTATAGTAATTATTGACATTTAAAAAAAAGTGTATGAATTGAACTTAAGAGATCCTCTGCAGAGTTTGATTCCTAGTAGAACAAAGTGTATACGCTATTAGGGTAATAATTAAGCAATGTAACTATTGAGACTATATTGGGACAAATTGAATTGATGTACTTTATTATTGCCCTTGAACTGTGGAATTACTAATAATGGTATGTTGGCACTTTAACTCGCAATAAGTGCAATGTCTTGCTATAGTACTTATTGACATTTAAAAAAATGTTTTTTCCAATGAAATTAGTAATATTGCATGATACGGGCCATGTTTGATTTTATGAAATATTTACGAATATATTGGTACAATTGTAAATAATATTTGCAGTACTGAGTTTTCTATCTTTATATATTATGCAATTGTTGTTTTGATTGCAATGATTTTTATTAATCACGTAATAAAGAATTTACCATTTACCATTTGATTTGAACTAGATAAATGGTAATTTATTTTGACGAGTGGCCATTTTTATTTCTAACATTGATGACATAATTCGGGACATAATGCCTTAATTTAGGATTACAACCACAGGTTAGCTGTCTAGATGCTGTAAGCCTCCTGAAAGAGACATTGATCTCCTCCTCCAGCGTTGCCCTACTGGCTCAGCCAGCAGCCAAAAAATAAAACAATATTGTTTTGTTTTTTGGCTGATGACCGAGCCAGAGTGTGTGGGGATGGTCCTGCCCGGGAATGGGAGGGGGTGGAGTGATGTGAACTACTAACTGTGCATGCCTGTTTGGCGGACTGTCTTAAGAGACATGCCCAGTTAGGTTTCTCCAACCAAGTTGGAGAAACAGCACAGACTCCCTGGCCTGAGCGGAAATAGCGGCTCGCTTGGGCTAATCCCTGTGCTGCTCTCATGCAGCATGAGATCAGAGCAGGAATTGGATGGGGAGTCTGCTACTGTCCCAGTCAGTGCCTGCTGGAACCGGGAAGCAGAGGAGCTCGGAGGAGGAAGTCGGGAGTAGCAGCATCAGGTAAGTTGTATTTATTTATTTTTCTTCCCCCCCCTTCTCCCTGCACCACCTGCCATCTGTCCCAGGATCTGCTGGAACCCAGGAAGACGGCGTGACGCGAAGCTGGTGGTGGCCGGCGGCTAAAGGTAAGGTTTTAGTAAAATCTATTATTTCAAAGTTTCTAACACCCGTGCACAGCCCTACGCTTCCTCCACATGTCAAACCACCCTTTATTTGTGGTGGCCGCCACTGGTTATTTCTCATTTTCTGTGTCAGCACAAGACAATTTCAGACTCTAGTGGTGATTTGAGGAATGGTAGAGCTGGAGCATGTTTGGCTCTCCAGCCCACCCTTCTTTTTGATGTTCATGTGCTGGTTGCATTTTATTTTAGCTTTCTTCCCGTACAGACACTGAACACTTTTATTTGTAAAATTCTCTAAAGGTATTTGCAAGATGGGCATGGTCAGATAAGGTAATCAGCACCTGGTCTATATCCAAAACAGAGATCAGTAATCAGTGACCAACATAAAGATGTTAATTTTTGCCAAAGGAATGATGGACTGCTTAGAAAGAATAAAAGCCACCCTGAAGAGGGTGCCTACATTGGCAAGTGTTCATACATCTCTATTAGCAATTGTCTGATGCCAGGAAGATAGCTATGCTGCCATCATATGTTTTTTGATATGTATCATTCTGGGCCACATTACCACCGTCAGGTCACTTCCCATTCTCAATTTTCTAAAAGGGATGACCCTTTTTTCCGATAGTAGATCCATACGTACCCTTTGTGTGCTTTCCTAGGCATTTAGACCAGAGCAATAGATAGAGGAGCCCTTAGATGGGTGCTCTTCAGTACAACTCAACAACCCTCTTGATCCCTTTGGTGATCCAAAATAGTGAACTGATAATTGGGGGAAAACATCATCCCAGCCCTGCAGCTGTCTTGGAAGTGGAGAAAAGGAACTGCTTAGAATACAGCTGGACCCACGTCAGTATTGATTGATGCATTTAACAAATTAATTTCCTGTAGAAAGCAAATTACTGCGGGCATGCTTGAAAATGTGTGCAGGAGGCTATTGTGCTTGGTCTGGATATTTAAACACCAATGTTTTACCATGAGCTAGGTGGATAATATGAATCGGCTGCTCTGTTCTATTTTGCATTGTAGCTCCTCCCAATTACCTCATTTACAACAGTATAGCCATTAAAATAGGGGATACCCAGGAACAAAAGAAATACAAATTCTCCTGCTTTAACATCACCACTCCTTACCTATCCAAGTGTAATTACTAGAATGCTGGATGTGTTCGAAACCTGCTCCACAGGAACTATAAATATTTCACAAGTTAAGGACCACAACTCAATTCAGATATTAAAGTTAAGACAAACCAGTAACCCAAGCTCAGGTAGTAGTCCAAGTTTTTGTGCAAACTATGATTGTGTTGTAGTTCTACCAGGTTTGCTTTAGGGGACTTCTCACATAGTGCTTTTTTACATGGTTGTTGGGTGACTGTTTGGTTTTCCTTGAGCCAGGCAATGGAGGCAGGAACAGTGACAGGCGGTGATAGGATAGTTCTAAAGTTTGCATGTCATGTTCTGTTTTCACACACTAGGTCCCTAACTTTGGAAACCCACCTGTCACCAGCAGTGAAAACTTTCTCTTCACAGGTGGCAGCGTCAGAGTTGTTCAGTCTAGATAACTTGGCTCTGACTTCTTGGACACTTTGCAAAACATGAAAATGATTCTCCAAGTCAATCTTTTCTTCATCTGCTACCTTCCCAGGATTAGCTAAGCCAAGCACCTACATAAGAATTCCAAGGAAAACCTAGTATGGAGCGCTTCCTCCTAGTACTTGTCTCAGCAGGTTATTAAATGCACCCTAGACTCCATGCTGTTGCAAACGAATCCTGTGTGTCCTGGGCTCTGCCAGTCAGGCCCAGGACCAGCACTATGTCAAAACACAAGTGAAACAGACACATGCATTAGGGTACTGTGAGAAGTTGGCCTGGTATATAATGCTCACTAATTCTAGTGATCACTTTGTACCATGCCAAGCAACCCTTATGATGATGGTTGTAATTCAACCTTGTAGACCAGTTATCCTAGTGGTAACGTGGACAAAGCAGTCTTAGGCTAAACTCTGAAAGGCATGTGAAGCCAGCTGTTATACCATACACAACCCCCTTGAATACCAAATGAAAGGGACACCACACAGATATATATTGAAAATATATATTGATTTATTAACTCTTAAAATCCCCTGGACTCTTTATGAGCACAGAAGTACAAGCGTAAAATCACAAGACAGTTTAAAATACACAAAAGTTGCACAATATGGATGAGCCCTAGGGGCCACCTAAACCATATACTAAATAAGTGGTATAAGAGATACCTAAAGGAAAGTGAAGAGGCCTAGGGCCTTGGGAATCGCTGGAGCTATTCGAGACTGGAGTTAACTAAGTCGGGAAAGGCCCACGGGACTCGGGTGCAGTGTTCAAAGTGCACGCACTTCTCAATACAAAGTCTATGGTGCGTAAAAAGCACAAAGTTAGAAAGTTAGGAACCTTCCGAGTGACCTACGGAGCTGAAACTTAAAACACAGGCCCTTGGGATGTGTACCAGTGCAGGAGCACCGGCGGAGCTGAGTTACCTCACCCACAGGAAGCGGGTGCACAGGGTCGAAGATGTGTCGGGTTTCGTCACGCTGGTCGATGGTGCTTGGAGCAGGAGATGCTGCAGGCGGCTCGATGAGGAGAGTTCCGGTGGATCCAAGGGTGGATCTGTAGATGTGAAGACCTGAAAGCAGAGGGGACAGTGTTCAAAGTCACTAGCCAGTGACTGCCGTGGAACCAGAGTGGAACCAGGTGATGTCGGGTGCAAACAGGCGTTGTCGGGTAGCTTCTTTCTGCAGCCACGTGGATACCCGGGGTCGAGGACGTCCAGGAGTCGGTCACGAGCTGTCCCACGTAGGCTTCTCGCTGTTGGCGGTGTCGGCGACCTGATCGGAGCAAACAGGCCTTGGCAAATGCAAGCCACGCAGGAGTTGAAAGATGCTGTTCACTCGGACCAGCAAGGTCAGAGCGAGTACTCCTTTTCACAGGAGCTTGGGTAGGTCTGGAGCAACCAGACCTGCTGTTTAAATCTTCGGGTTCGTCGCCAAGATGGCCGCTGGCCGCGTGGCTAGTGGCCGGGATGGCGCGTCGAGTGGCACAATGCAAAAGGGCCCCACGCAGATCGTGGAGATGCTGGAGGGCTGATCTTCGGTGCAAGGGCTGCTCGGTGGTGGGGGTTCTCAATCCCCAAAGCACAACGTCGAGGATGCCTCAGAAGCTGCGCAGTCAGCTTGTCGGGTGTCTTTCAAGAGGTCCGGTCCCACGTCGCTCGGTGCCTCCACGGGTCCCTTCTTCGCAGGGACTGTGGATCGGGCTCTGAGAGGTCTGGGAGTCTGGTTCTTGTCGGGCTCTGGGCTCGGTCTCCGGCGGGAGGCGGCGGCAAAGCAGACGTCGAGTCGCTGGTTGGTACCTGTGTTCACAGGGTGGTCACTCCTTGGCCACAAGGGAGATTCTTCTTCAGTCTTCTGTGCAGCAGAATGTCGAAGTCCAGTCTTCTTCTTAGTTTTAAGTTGATTTCGGGATGATCTGCCGTGCAATGGCACTGCTCCCCCTCTTATTCCCAAACTGGGGGTGGATCACCTACTAGGTCCCTCCTCTGGGAGGAACCAGGAAGGGGGGCGGTTACACCCCCTTTCCTTTGTCCAGCTCCGCGCCAGGACTGGGGCTGGAAGGCCCCAGAACCGGTTTGGACTGGCCTATGCACGGGGACACCTTGTGTGCCCCGGGCATGTCTGATTCTTTTCAGCCCTGTCCTACCTAATACACAAAATCCTGTCTGGGGTGGTGCTCGCACCTCCCAAGGCAGGAAACCCTTTGTCCAGGCCACCATCTGCCGAGTTTCGGTCAGCAGCAGGAGGCCAGACTTGTGTCTGTGGTGGCAGCGTCCATTTTGTGAAGCTGAGGCTCTGTTTAACTTTAACCGGGGTTAAGGCTACGCACATGTCGTGTCCCTCTAGAAGGGTGGAATGCTATCCCCGTCGCCAGAATTGGCGAGGGGATAGTATTCCAATTCGTATGACACCTTACTCGACATGTTTTGATAAAGCCAAACCAAAGTTAGCATTTAACCGCGAGGATTATAATGCACTTAAGAGTATATGGTATGGCAATATCCCGGAACAGCTTAGGGAGTTGTTCCCGACAGCTGCAGACAGGCTCAGCTCATGCCAGAGCACCATCTCACATATTTCCAAGCACTCTGCCTCCAGGATTGATGAGGCCTTCCATAGGAGTGGCTGATAGGAACATATGTGTCCAGTTTAGGGTTAGGCACAGACATACTGTACCTAAGTAAGAGGTGGTTACACCGACTTACCCCAGCTGAGTGATCAGCCAGTTGTGTCAAATATGGAGGCCAGGCCAGGGGTGGCACAACACATGCTGCAGCCCCTGGTAGGCCTTGGCTACACCTATGCCCTGGGTACCTATGGTACACTGTTACAGGGGCCTATAAGGTGAACCAATTCCAATTGTGTTATGTACCTAAGGTACATGGAGTCCATTTTAAGGAGAGAGCAATCAGCCTGGGGCCCTGAATAGCAGGATCCCAGGCCAACTAAGTCAAAAACCAGCTAAACACCAGGCAAAAAGTTTGGGGGTAACCATAGTCAGATATCCACCTTCCTACATAACCCCCCCCCAAACGAAAGGAGATAAGGCTATCCTTGACCAGGTAAGCCTATATTGCCTAAGTGGCCATATAAGGAAGTACCAGCTCTGGCTTGGTAACCCCCTGTCTCATGGTCCACTAAGCAATCCCTCACCCTAAGGGTATCGGAGGGTCTCCACCATAGGGAATCTCTACCTGTGGTGTGTCTTTGCAAAGTCAAAGGCTGGTGTTGAAATGGGGTACTGAAGTGAGTTTCCTCTGTAGGGCTCAGCTTCCTCCAATCACTCTCCACCATGTGTGCCTTTCTTTCTCTGACTGAGTTGCACTGTGCTCTCAGGGTCAACCTCTGGCTACCTAAAGCTGGAGGCTGGGTCCCTCTGTTTGGCTTACTGGAGGGACAGGTCAGGTTTGGGCCCTTAGGGTCCCAGGTTTTGCTGTGCCCAACAATATCCATCTGGGGGAGGTCCCTAACTACTTTTAAGGGGGATCCCTCAGGAGTTTTTAAAGCTTGCACCTCACTAGGGCTACTAGTTTTGGTGCCCCTAATCTGCTGATGGGGGTGCTTTATTTGACAGGGGGCCCTTTGGGTCTCACTGTCCTTCTTGTCCTCTGCAGCCCTGGGCTGAGTAAGGCAAGGTAGAGAGGGGCAGGTTACCTGCTCCAGACTGGGTCCCTCCTGAGAAGGGTCCACTGCCATCAGAGGCTCTGTCAGGCCAGGCCTAACAACCTCTGGGACAGTTCCTTCATCAGGGGTAAGATCAGTTCCCTGAGGAGGCTGATCCTTTCCTAAAGTCTGGTGGGAGGGAGATTTCTCTTCCTCCTCAATGCTCTCTGTTTGGGTGGAGTGATCCATCATTTCAGGCTTCACTACCCATGTATCAGTTTGAGTTTGGGCTGTGGCCATCACAGCCCCACCAACCTTTTCAGGAGGAGACTCAGTTTGGGTATGGGCTGTTACTAGTACAGCCCTGCTACTCTTTCCAGGAGGGAAGTTATCTAAAGATGGGGCTGAGGTTTGCTCAGCCCTCCCAACCTTTTCAGGAAGGACATCTTGAATTGGGGCTGTAGCCATTACAGCCCCACTAACCTTTCCATGGAGATTTACCATTCTAGAATGGGTTTGCTGTTCAACCTCAGCCCAGGCTGAGATTTCCAAATCATTACCCAGTAGGCAATCTACAGGCAAGTTTGCTGACACTGCCACTCTCTTTGGGCCAGTGACACCTCCCCAGCTAAGATTGACTACTGCCATGGGATGATTGGATTCTATGCCATCAATGTTTGTCACCTGATATTTGGCATCAGGTAAAAGTTGCCTTGAGGGGACTAGACATTCAGCCACCATGGTGATGCTAGCCCCTGTGTCTCTGAAGGCCTCAACTTTCAAGCCATTGATGAGGGGCTCCTGTCTATACTTGCTCAAAGTGTTTGGGCAAGCTGTGAAATTGGCAAACCCCATGCCAGTCTCATAGACAAGAGTATCTGAGTTAGGGGACCTGGATAGGCCTGAGTCCACCTGTCCTCCAAAAGTAAACCCACCCAAATTCTTGGGGGTGCTCCCACCACCTGGGGGACCACTGCTAACAGTGACAGGAGGTGTTGGAGCCTTACCTGGAGGTATATTCTCCTTATTGCCATTCTTGGGACAACAGCTATCTGTTTTGTAATGCCCCACCTGTTTACAGGTATGACAGTAAGGCTTTTTCTGGGATGTAGAAGTGTCTTGGGACCCACCCCCATTCTTGGAGTTTTGGGGCCCTGGGGAAGTCTTTTCCTTACTTTTATCCCCACCCTTCTCTTGAGGCTTGGTAGTCTCTTTCTTTTGGTCACCACCCTGGTTCTTAGGCCTGATCCTGGTTCTGACCCATTTGTCTGCCCTCCTACCCAATTCTTGTGGGGAGGTCAGATCAGAGTCAACCAGGTGCTGATGTAGAAGCTGATTTTGACAATTACTTAAGATTTGCTCTCTCATAATTAAATTATACAATCCTGTATAGTCAGTAACCTTACTTCCCAGCAACCAGCCCTCCAGAGCCTTAGTGGCACACTCAACAAATTCAGACCAGTCCTGAGTCTGTGTCTTCTGGGTGTCTCTGAACATTAACCTGTACTGTTCAGTGGTTAAGCCTAACCCATCAATCAGAGCACTCTTCAGGACCATGTAGTTTCTAGAATCCTCATCACTAACTGTGAGGAGTCTGTCTCTGCCTCTACCTTCAAAGGAGAGCCACAAGATTGCTGCCCACTGCTCCTGAGGGATCTGCTGTACCATGCAGGCTCTCTCAAGTGCAGTCATCCATTTGTGGATATCATCCCCAGCTTTGTAGGGGGGCACAATCTTACTCAGGTTTCTTGTATCAAAGGACCTGTCTTTATCCTTCTGGATATTGCTGCCACCAGTGGATCCTAATCCACTCTCTCTAGGCTGTCTTGCTCTAGCAAGTTTCTCCTTAGCCAGGGCAACCTCTAACTCTTGCCTCTGGATCCTAAGCTCAGCCTCTCTCATCTTGGCCTCATGTTCCCTTCTCTGAGGGCTAGTCATCTCCTTTCTGGAGTGACCATGAGAGCCTCTAGAGACATGGGAGGTATTGGATTCACCTGAGTGATGCCTTCTCCTCCTATGGCCCTGGTTAAGTCCACCTGGGGGTCTGAATGGGTTGTTACCTGATTCATTCCCAAGTTGACTTAAGTTAGCCTGGTTCAGTCTACTGACCAGCACCTGACTATCTCTGTCATCATCTGACTCACTGCTTTCCACCTCCTCCTCCTCTTCTTCTTCTTCCTCTTCATCTACCTGAGGAGCTCCAGTGGTGGAGGCTTCCTCATCTACTAGGATGATAGGGGTAGGGGTGTCTACAGTGTCATCCTCTGAAGGATGGCCTCCTTCAGCATCCCCTGTGGGGTTTGCTTTAGAGGTCTTTAGAGCCTCAGACTGATCCAAGAGCTCTCTTAGGTGGTCTGTAGTAGGGGAAGGCCCTGTCTTCAGACCCCTTAAGACACAAAGCTGTCTTAATTCCTTAAAGGGAAAAATAGCAAACTGGGATGGTGCCCTTGGAGGGTCACTCTCAACAGGAGTAAGTCCACTGGACCCCTCTGTTCCAGACATTGCTCTAGTGTGGGTGGATGTGTTGCAATCTACCTACACTGGTGTTTACCTACTAAACCTATCTAGTAGTTGTAGCTAGGGTGTGCTACTCCCTTTACTCTACAACAACTAAGTTCAGTAGAACTTAAGTATACTAGTCTTGTTTTATATGTACCTAGCAGGTACCTGTATGATCTTTCAAATGATAATCTCAAAGATTGTAATGGTAAAACAACAGCAAGCTCAGATCCCAATCCGCTGCTCACCAATGTGAGAAGTTGGCCTGGTATATAATGCTCACTAATTCTAGTGATCACTTTGTACCATGCCAAGCAACCCTTATGATGATGGTTGTAATTCAACCTTGTAGACCAGTTATCCTAGTGGTAACGTGGACAAAGCAGTCTTAGGCTAAACTCTGAAAGGCATGTGAAGCCAGCTGTTATACCATACACAACCCCCTTGAATACCAAATGAAAGGGACACCACACAGATATATATTGAAAATATATATTGATTTATTAACTCTTAAAATCCCCTGGACTCTTTATGAGCACAGAAGTACAAGCGTAAAATCACAAGACAGTTTAAAATACACAAAAGTTGCACAATATGGATGAGCCCTAGGGGCCACCTAAACCATATACTAAATAAGTGGTATAAGAGATACCTAAAGGAAAGTGAAGAGGCCTAGGGCCTTGGGAATCGCTGGAGCTATTCGAGACTGGAGTTAACTAAGTCGGGAAAGGCCCACGGGACTCGGGTGCAGTGTTCAAAGTGCACGCACTTCTCAATACAAAGTCTATGGTGCGTAAAAAGCACAAAGTTAGAAAGTTAGGAACCTTCCGAGTGACCTACGGAGCTGAAACTTAAAACACAGGCCCTTGGGATGTGTACCAGTGCAGGAGCACCGGCGGAGCTGAGTTACCTCACCCACAGGAAGCGGGTGCACAGGGTCGAAGATGTGTCGGGTTTCGTCACGCTGGTCGATGGTGCTTGGAGCAGGAGATGCTGCAGGCGGCTCGATGAGGAGAGTTCCGGTGGATCCAAGGGTGGATCTGTAGATGTGAAGACCTGAAAGCAGAGGGGACAGTGTTCAAAGTCACTAGCCAGTGACTGCCGTGGAACCAGAGTGGAACCAGGTGATGTCGGGTGCAAACAGGCGTTGTTGGGTAGCTTCTTTCTGCAGCCACGTGGATACCCGGGGTCGAGGACGTCCAGGAGTCGGTCACGAGCTGTCCCACGTAGGCTTCTCGCTGTTGGCGGTGTCGGCGACCTGATCGGAGCAAACAGGCCTTGGCAAATGCAAGCCACGCAGGAGTTGAAAGATGCTGTTCACTCGGACCAGCAAGGTCAGAGCGAGTACTCCTTTTCACAGGAGCTTGGGTAGGTCTGGAGCAACCAGACCTGCTGTTTAAATCTTCGGGTTCGTCGCCAAGATGGCCGCTGGCCGCGTGGCTAGTGGCCGGGATGGCGCGTCGAGTGGCACAATGCAAAAGGGCCCCACGCAGATCGTGGAGATGCTGGAGGGCTGATCTTCGGTGCAAGGGCTGCTCGGTGGTGGGGGTTCTCAATCCCCAAAGCACAACGTCGAGGATGCCTCAGAAGCTGCGCAGTCAGCTTGTCGGGTGTCTTTCAAGAGGTCCGGTCCCACGTCGCTCGGTGCCTCCACGGGTCCCTTCTTCGCAGGGACTGTGGATCGGGCTCTGAGAGGTCTGGGAGTCTGGTTCTTGTCGGGCTCTGGGCTCGGTCTCCGGCGGGAGGCGGCGGCAAAGCAGACGTCGAGTCGCTGGTTGGTACCTGTGTTCACAGGGTGGTCACTCCTTGGCCACAAGGGAGATTCTTCTTCAGTCTTCTGTGCAGCAGAATGTCGAAGTCCAGTCTTCTTCTTAGTTTTAAGTTGATTTCGGGATGATCTGCCGTGCAATGGCACTGCTCCCCCTCTTATTCCCAAACTGGGGGTGGATCACCTACTAGGTCCCTCCTCTGGGAGGAACCAGGAAGGGGGGCGGTTACACCCCCTTTCCTTTGTCCAGCTCCGCGCCAGGACTGGGGCTGGAAGGCCCCAGAACCGGTTTGGACTGGCCTATGCACGGGGACACCTTGTGTGCCCCGGGCATGTCTGATTCTTTTCAGCCCTGTCCTACCTAATACACAAAATCCTGTCTGGGGTGGTGCTCGCACCTCCCAAGGCAGGAAACCCTTTGTCCAGGCCACCATCTGCCGAGTTTCGGTCAGCAGCAGGAGGCCAGACTTGTGTCTGTGGTGGCAGCGTCCATTTTGTGAAGCTGAGGCTCTGTTTAACTTTAACCGGGGTTAAGGCTACGCACATGTCGTGTCCCTCTAGAAGGGTGGAATGCTATCCCCGTCGCCAGAATTGGCGAGGGGATAGTATTCCAATTCGTATGACACCTTACTCGACATGTTTTGATAAAGCCAAACCAAAGTTAGCATTTAACCGCGAGGATTATAATGCACTTAAGAGTATATGGTATGGCAATATCCCGGAACAGCTTAGGGAGTTGTTCCCGACAGCTGCAGACAGGCTCAGCTCATGCCAGAGCACCATCTCACATATTTCCAAGCACTCTGCCTCCAGGATTGATGAGGCCTTCCATAGGAGTGGCTGATAGGAACATATGTGTCCAGTTTAGGGTTAGGCACAGACATACTGTACCTAAGTAAGAGGTGGTTACACCGACTTACCCCAGCTGAGTGATCAGCCAGTTGTGTCAAATATGGAGGCCAGGCCAGGGGTGGCACAACACATGCTGCAGCCCCTGGTAGGCCTTGGCTACACCTATGCCCTGGGTACCTATGGTACACTGTTACAGGGGCCTATAAGGTGAACCAATTCCAATTGTGTTATGTACCTAAGGTACATGGAGTCCATTTTAAGGAGAGAGCAATCAGCCTGGGGCCCTGAATAGCAGGATCCCAGGCCAACTAAGTCAAAAACCAGCTAAACACCAGGCAAAAAGTTTGGGGGTAACCATAGTCAGATATCCACCTTCCTACAGGTACACAGTGTGTTAGGGTACACCAATAAATGCAACAACCTACCTTATATGTCTCAAGTAGCTAATAGGGCAAGGAGGGTCCAGCTACCTTTAAATCCCTAGTATATAATAGGGCATGCAAGTTTAGAGGTAAAAGAATATATATCCCTTAGGGAAACTAAATTTATGTTAACCCAAACACACTACACCTTAGTTGTATGTAAAGCACTCCACTTCAAAAGAGGATACACCTCAAACACAACATCTCAACTGTAATACCACTAAATCAAAAGATGTAGTGACCAAATTCTTTATTTAAGAAAAATCTAGTATGGATAAAAACACAGTGCCTGGTCAACTATAAGTGGGAAGAAAGGCTATATTCCAGCGAACGAAAAGTGAAATCTGGTTGTGGACAAACACCCCACCCCCAGCTATAATAATCTACAAACAGTGGTTAAACCAACATAGCATAAAAGATATGCCACTTTACCTCCTTGGCCCGTCGTAAAACAGGGACCCACATTTCTTGATCCCTTGAAGAATACAGAAAAGGGGAGGACATATCCTGTGTATCAGTTGTAAAACTATACAACTGCATTGAATCGTGAATAAGGAAAGATTTTTTTTAAATAAAACAATCTAGGCAAAGCGGCTTAATGAACCTTTTTGGTACCACATTAACTCAGTGTGACATATGAACAATATGACTACCCTATTGTGATATATTGTCACCAATATCGATTTTTAGTGTGTTTCAAAGGGAGGAGTGTAACCCTTTAAATTCTTTGGTCCCGAGGAAGGTGGGGCTTATAGCGGCAAGATCATCAAAACACATCAACGCCGTGTTTTTATCTCTGAATCCACTTACGAGAAAGACAGCTGTAAAAGAGATGATGGACAGCAAAAAACTATGATTACTATTTAATTGATATTGTAACAGTATTGTTTTTCTACTGTTCGATACGGCCTCCCCATTAGATATTCTTTCCTATAGGTAATGTTTTATCTCTGTGGAATTGTTTTGTTCCGATGATTTGTTATTATTAAATGTATTTGTGATATAGTGCAATGTTTTTTAATATGTATTAGAAATTTATGTGTGGAGGAATTTTGATCTGTGGTAAACTTTTAAATAACTAAGCGGTACCTTGACCAGGCACTGTGTTTTTATCTGCAGTACATTTTTCTAAAATAAAGAATTTGGTCACTACATTTTTGATTTAGTGGTATTACAGTTGATGTGTTTCCTCTTTTGAAGTTGAGTGCTATATATACAACTAAGGTGTGGTGCGTATGAGTTAACGTGAATTTAGTTACCCTAATGGATATATATTCTTTTACCACTAGTAGTAGTGCCCTGATCCCTTGGGTTGGAGGGACCTCCTCTCTCTTTACTAATTAATACATGGAAGTTTAGAGACCATCAGCAAACTATGATTACTATTTAATTGATTGGATCATATATAGATTGTAACGGTATTTTTTTTCTACTGTTGGATAGGGCCTCCCCATTAGATATTCTTTCCTATAGGTAATGTTTTATCTCTGAGGAATTGTTTTGTTCCGATGATTTGTTATTATTAAATGTATTTGTGATATAGTGCAATGTTTTTTAATATGTATTAGAAACTTATGTGTGGAGGAATTTTGATCTGTGAAAAACTTTTAAATAACTAAGCGGTACCTTGACCAGGCACTGTGTTTTTATCTGTAGTACATTTTTCTAAAATAAAGAATTTGGTCACTACATTTTTGATTTAGTGGTATTACAGTTGAGGTGTTTCCTCTTTTGAAGTCGAGTGCTATATATACAACTAAGGTGTGGTGCGTATGAGTTAACGTGAATTTAGTTACCCTAATGGGTATATATTCTTTTACCACTAGTAGTAGTATGTGTGTATGTATGTATGTATAACACACTTATAAAGCGCTTTCTGTCACCCGACGGGCATTCTGGCGCTGAGATCAAACAAATCCTGAAACACGGTAAAGAAGGATCATAGAGTAATTATCCTAACCTAGGAAATAAATGAGTTTTTAATAGTTTTTTAAAAGAAAGGAGGTTTCCTGAGCATCTAAGCGACAGTGGCAGATCGTTCCACAGCTTAGATGCCGTAAAACCAAATGAGCGGCCACCCATTTGCTTTCTCCGGAACTTGGGAACAACCACCAGATAGGCAGAAGCAGAACGGAGAGCTCTTGCGGGGGTGTACCAGGTGAACATCTCCTGTAAGGGCAAAGGTCCCGAGCCATGCAGAGCCCGGAAGACCAGACAAAGCGCCTTGAATTCAATCCGTTGAGGGATAGGGAGCCAATGCAAGTCTCTAAGGGCTGCAGAAGATGAATCAGAGCGGCGGCGGGAGAGTGCTAGCTTAGCCGCGAAATTCTGCACTCTTTGTAGCTTACCTATAGCCATAGTAGGTGCCCCCAGAAGTAATGCATTGCAGTAATCCAGTCTGCTTAGAATGATGCTGCGCACTACTTCTGGTCTGGCATTGACAGGGAGCAGAGGAAGAATCTTCCTGAGAGAACGCAACAGGCCCATACAGGTGGATACTGTTTTATCAATGAAACCGTCCAATTGAAGACTCGGTTCCATTGTCACTCCCAAATTCCGAACCGAGGTAGCTGCTGCCGCTGTGCCCTGATACTTTGGGTTATAGGGGCCTCCTCTCTCTTTACTAATTAATACATGGACGTTTAGAGACCATCAGCAAACTATGATTACTATTTAATTGATTGGATCATATATTGTAACGGTACTTTTTTTCTACTGTTCGATAGGGCCTCCCCATTAGATATTCTTTCCTATAGGTAATGTTTTATCTCAGTGGAATTGTTTTGTTCCGATGATTTGTTATTATTAAATGTATTTGTGATATAGTGCAATGTTTTTTAATATGTATTAGAAACTTATGTGTGGAGGAATTTTGATCTGTGGAAAACTTTTAAATAACTAAGCGGTACCTTGACCAGGCACTGTGTTTTTATCTGTAGTACATTTTTCTAAAATAAAGAATTTGATCACTACATTTTTGATTTAGTGGTATTACAGTTGAGGTGTTTCCTCTTTTAAAGTTGAGTGCTATATATACAACTAAGGTGTGGTGCGTATGAGTTAACGTGAATTTAGTTACCCTAATGGATATATATTCTTTTATCACTAGTAGTAGTGCCCTGATCACTTGGGTTAGAGGGGCCTCCTCTCTCTTTACTAATTAATGCATGGAAGTTTAGAGACCAGCAGCATTTGTTGCACCAGCGTTTGTGCTCTGCTGAATGACTGATAAGTGGCTCACCAGGAGAGAGGCTATCTGCTGGAGAGGGCTCTGCTACACAGAAAGCCGAGGTGAAGGGTCGTAAAGCATGAGTCTTCAAAGGAGGACTAGGACAGGCAGGCAATGCCAGGCCTACCTTCTCCCACCCCCTCTGACCCAGCCACATAGGAGGCTGACGGAGGGAATCTGCATATATTGGGGGAAGGGAGAACTATGGAAATGAACCACACTGGAGGTCGGTCTATCTGGTCCTGCTGAGATTTCAGCTATCTTGAATTTGGGGGGGGTATAGTGCTTTCTGGGACAAGAATATGCCACACTTTGGAAGAAGTTGTCATGCTTTCGGGTGTTGTTTTGCACCTCATTGGACAGGAGTGCTCTCCTGCTTTACCCCAAAGAAGAGCAGAGTCTCTTAGACTTGCTGCGTGAAATAAAGAGAAGAAGAAGGATTGCCATGCTGGAAACTTGATCTGCACCACCAGGCCCTGCATGCCAACTGACTGCTCTTGCTGCACTATCTGGTACTACAGTCCTGTGAATCAACCTTGCTTCAAAAGAATACAAGAGTGGACTACCTGCAAGCTACAGGTTCACAGAATTCCCCTGTGCCATCACTAATAAGAGTCTACAGCCTGGAGTGCATCCAGTAGACTTATAAGGATTTGGCTAGGTGCATTGTGGGAATTGTGCTCCCAACCATCCAAGGACTATCCAGGAGATTGCAGACTTTTGGATTTGTATTATGAAACTTTGAAACCACAAGGAGACCTTCAGGAAACACTTGCTAAAGTTTGGAGAACTTTTGGACAAAAGCTTCAGAAGGTGACCGACTCGACCAGGAGAGCCAAGCCGGCCTGCTTCACCGTGACCCGTCCTGGAATACTGGGTCATCCGCTGGAAAGCTCTGTAGCTCTCACTTCCAGGATTCAACCAGTGCCTCATGGAATCTCAAGCAAGCGAACCCTCTCTGAATCCAGACTGCTAATTAGCAGCGAGGGGGATCGGAAGAAAAATCTCCAGAAAGGTTTCGAAGTGCGAAGGTAACATTATGACTGGGGCCTCCCACTTAGTGTATCCAGCCAGGGCTCTATCTCTGTTGCAAAAACAACAAGTGATGGACAGAATGCAGAACAATGTCATACATTCACCCCAGTACAGAGGTCTGGGCCTAAATCTATCGTTTTTTTGGTCACCATGCCATTCCAGTTTGATCCCAGCCATATGCAACCCCATACTACCAAGCCAGGTCCTCCCTGGACTGGAAACGAGCATCCAAGGACCGATTTGGGGCTTTCAGCCCTCCTCAGCCTGGATAGCTTGATTCCAGTGGCATGGAGAGCACGGAACTCACGTCTGAGCATACCCGTCCCACTCGGGGTGACAAATGCAAAAACAACAGGTAAGGGACAGAATGCACAACAATGTAATACATTCACCCCAGTACAGACATCTGGGCCTAAATCCATTGTTTGATTGATCACCATGCCATTTCAGTTTGAAACCAGCCATATGCAAATCAGTCTTGACCCTGTGCCCCATGGGAAGAAGACCACCCCGAACTGCCAAGCCAGGTCGTCCCTGGACTGGAAACAAGCATTCAAGGACCGGTTTCGGGCGTTCAGCCCTCATCAGCCTGGATAGCTTGATTCCAGTGGCATGGAGAGCACGGGACTCACGTCTGAGCATACCCGTCCCACTCAGGGTGACAAATGCAAAAACAACAGGTGATGGACAGAATGCAGAACAATGTCATACATTCACCCCAGTACAGAGATGTGGGCCTAAACCCATCTTTTTTTGCTCACCATGCCATTCCACTTTGAACCCAGCCATATGCAAATCAGTGTTGACCCTGTGCCCTAAGGGAACAGTCCAGCCTGAACTGCCAAAGCCAGGTTCTCCTTGGACTGGAAACAAGCATCCAAGGAATGGTTTCGGGCTTTCAGCCCTCATCAGCCTGGATAGCTTGATTCTAGTGGCATGGAGAGCACGGAACTCACGTCTGAGCATACCCGTCCCACTCGGGGTGACAAATGCAAAAACAACAGGTAATGGACAGAATGCACAACAATGTAATACATTCACCCCAGTACAGACATCTGGGCCTAAATCCATTGTTTGATTGATCACCATGCCATTTCAGTTTGAAACCAGCCATATGCAAATCAGTCTTGACCCTGTGCCCCATGGGAAGAAGACCACCCCGAACTGCCAAGCCAGGTCGTCCCTGGACTGGAAACAAGCATTCAAGGACCGGTTTCGGGCGTTCAGCCCTCATCAGCCTGGATAGCTTGATTCCAGTGGCATGGAGAGCACGGGACTCACGTCTGAGCATACCCGTCCCACTCAGGGTGACAAATGCAAAAACAACAGGTGATGGACAGAATGCAGAACAATGTAATACATTCACCCCAGTACAGAGATCTGGGCCTAAATCCATCAATTTTTGTTCACCATGCCATTCCAGTTGGAACCCAGCCAAATCCAAATCAGTCTTGACCCTGTGCCCCATGCGAATAGTCCAGCCCGAACTGCCAAACCAGGTCCTCCCTGGACTGCAAACAAGCATCCACGGACCGGTTTCGGGCTCTCAGGCCTCATCAGCCTGGATAGCTTGATTCCAGTAGCATGGAGAGCACGGGACTCACGTCTGAGACTACCCGTCCCACTCCGGGTGACAAATGCAAAAACAACAGGTGATGGACGGAATGCAGAACAATGTCATACATTCACCCCAGTACAGAGATCTGGGCCTAAATCCATCATTTTTTTGCTCACCATGCCATTTCAGTTTGAGCCCATCCATATGTAAACCAGTCTTGACCCTGTGCCCCATGGGAACAGTCCTGCCCGAAATGCCAAGCCATGTCCTCCATGGAATGGAAACAAGCATCCAAGGATCGGTTTTGGGCTTTCAGCCCTCATCAGCCTGGGTAGCTTGGTTCCAGTGGCATGGAGAGCATGGGACTCACGTCTGAGCATACCCATCCCACTTGGGGTGACAAATGCAAAAACAACAGGTGATGGACAGAATGCAGAACAATGTCATACATTCACCCCAGTACAAAGATCTGGGCCCAAATCCATAGATTTTTTTGCTCATCATGCCATTCCAGTTTGAACCCAGCCATATGCAAATCAGTCTTGACCCTGTGCTCCAAGTGAACAGTCCAGCCCGAACTGCCAAAGCCAGGTCCTCCTTGGACTGGAAACAAGCATCCAAGGAATGGTTTCCGGCTTTCAGCCCTCATCAGCCTGGATAGCTTGATTCCAGTGGCATGGAGAGCACGGGACTCACATCTGAGCATACCCGTCCCACTCTGGGTGAAAATGCAAAAACAACAGGTGATGGACAGAATGCAGAACAATGTCATACATACACCCCAGTACAGAGATCTGGGCCTAAATCCATCAATTTTTGCTCACCATGCCATTCCAGTTTGAACCCAGCCATAGCCAAATCAGTCTTGACCCTGTGCCCCATGCGAACAGTCCAGCCCGAACTGCCAAGCCAGGTCCTCCCTGGACTGCAAACAAGCATCCAAGGACCGGTTTCGGGCTTTCAGCCCTCATCAGCCTGGATAGCTTGATTCCAGTGGCATGGAGAGCACGGGACTCACGTCTGAGACTACCCGTCCCACTCCGGGTGACAAATGCAAAAACAACAGGTGATGGACGGAATGCAGAACAATGTCATACATTCACCCCAGTACAGAGATCTGGGCCTAAATCCATCATTTTTTTGATCACCATGCCATTTCAGTTGGAGCCCATCCATATGTAAACCAGTCTTGACCCTGTGCCCCATGGGAACAGTCCTGCCCGAAATGCCAAGCCATGTCCTCCATGGAATGGAAACAAGCATCCAAGGATCGGTTTTGGGCTTTCAGCCCTCATCAGCCTGGGTAGCTTGGTTCCAGTGGCATGGAGAGCATGGGACTCACGTCTGAGCATACCCATCCCACTTGGGGTGACAAATGCAAAAACAACAGGTGATGGACAGAATGCAGAACAATGTCATACATTCACCCCAGTACAAAGATCTGGGCCCAAATCCATAGATTTTTTTGCTCATCATGCCATTCCAGTTTGAACCCAGCCATATGCAAATCAGTCTTGACCCTGTGCTCCAAGTGAACAGTCCAGCCCGAACTGCCAAAGCCAGGTCCTCCTTGGACTAGAAACAAGCATCCAAGGAATGGTTTCCGGCTTTCTGCCCTCATCAGCCTGGATAGCTTGATTCCAGTGGCATGGAGAGCACGGGACTCACATCTGAGCATACCCGTCCCACTCTGGGTGAAAATGCAAAAACAACAGGTGATGGACAGAATGCAGAACAATGTCATACATACACCCCAGTACAGAGATCTGGGCCTAAATCCATCAATTTCTCCTCACCATGCCATTCCAGTTTGAACCCAGCCATAGCCAAATCAGTCTTGACCCTGTGCCCCATGCGAACTGTCCAGCCCGAACTGCCAAGCCAGGTCCTCCCTGGACTGCAAACAAGCATCCAAGGACCGGTTTCGGGCTTTCAGCCCTCATCAGCCTGGATAGCTTGATTCCAGTGGCATGGAGAGCACGGGACTCACGTCTGAGACTACCCGTCCCACTCGGGGTGACAAATGCAAAAACAACAGGTGATGGACAGAATGCAGAACAATGTCATACATTCACCCAAGTACTGAGATCTGGTCTTAAATCCATTGTTTTTTTTCTCACCATGCCATTCCAGTTTGAACCCTGCCATATGCAAATCAGTCTTGACCCTGTGCCCCATGGGAACATTCCAGCCCGACCTGCCAAGTTGGGTCCTCCCTCGACTGGAAACAAGCATCCAAGGACCGGTTTCGGGCTTTCAGCCCTAATCAGCCTGGATAGCTTGATTCCAGTGGCATGGAGAGCACGGGGCTCATGTCTGAGCATACCCGTCCTACTCGGGGTAACAAATGCAAAAACAACAGGTGATGGACAGAATGCAGAACAATGTCATACATTCACCCCAGTACAGAGATCTGGGCCTAAATCAGTCATGTTCTGCTCACCATGCCATTCCAGTTTGAACCCATCCATATGTAAACCAATCTTGACCCTGACCCCCATGGGAACAGTCCAGCCCGAACTGCCAAGCCATGTCCTCCATGGACTGGAAACAAGCATCCAAGGATCGGTTTTGGGCTTTCAGCCCTCATCAGCCTGGGTAGCTTGGTTCCAGTGGCATGGAGAGCATGGGACTCACATCTGAGCATACCCGTCCCACTCTGGGTGACAAATGCAAAAACAACAGGTGATGGACAGAATGCAGAACAATGTCATACACATACCCCAGTACAGAGATCTGGGCCTAAATCCATCAATTTTTTTCTCATCATGCCATTCCAGCTTGAACCCAGCCATATCCAAATCAGTCTTGACCCTGTGCCCCATGCAAACAGTCCAGCCCGATCTGCCAAGCCAGGTCCTCCCTGGACTGCAAACAAGCATCCAAGGACCGGTTTTGGGCTCTCAGCCCTCATCAGCCTGGATAGCTTGATTCCAGTGGCATGGAGAGCACGGGACTCACGTCTGAGACTACCCGTCCCACTCGGGGTGACAAATGCAAAAACAATAGGTGATGGACAGAATGCAGAACAATGTCATACATTCACCCAAGTACTGAGATCTGGGCCTAAATCCATCATTTTCTTTCTCACCATGCCATTCCAGTTTGAACTCAGCCATATGCAAATCAGTCTTGACCCTGTGCCCCATGGGAACATTCCAGCCCGAACTGCCAAGTTGGGTCCTCCATGGACTGGAAACAAGCATCCAAGGACCGGTTGCAGGCTTTCAGCCCTCATCAGCCTGGACAGCTTGATTCCAGTGGTATGGAGAACACGGGACTCACGTCTGAGCATACCCGTCCCACTCGGGGTGACAAATGCAAAAACAACAGGTGATGGACAGAATGCAGAACAATGTCATACATTCACCCCCAGTACAGAGATCTGGGCCTAAATCCATCGTTTTTCTGCTCACCTGCCATTTCAGTTTGAGCCCATCCATATGTAAACCAGTCTTGACCCTGTGCCCCATGGGAACAGTCCAGCCCGAACTGCTAAGCCATGTCCTCCATGGACTGGAAACAAGCATCCAAGGATTGGTTTTGGGCTTTCAGCCCTCATCAGCCTGGGTAGCTTGATTCCAGTGGCATGGAGAGCATGGGACTCACGTCTGAGCATACCCATCCCACTTGGGGTGGCAAATGCAAAAACAACAGGCGATGGACAGAATGCAGAACAATGTCATACATTCACCCCAGTACAAAGATCCGGGCCCAAATCCATAGATTTTTTTGCTCATCATGCCATTCCAGTTTGAACCCAGCCATATGCAAATCAGTCTTGACCCTGTGCCCCAAGTGAGAAGTCCAGCGCGAACTGCCAAAGCCAGGTCCTCCTTGGACTGGAAACCAGCATCCAAGGAATGGTTTCGGGCTTTTAGCCCTCATCAGCCTGGATAGCTTGATTCAAGTGGCATGGAGAGCACAGGACTCACATCTGAGCATACCCGTCCCACTCTGGGTGACAAATGCAAAACCAACAGGTGATGGACAGAATTCAGAACAATGTCATACATACATGCCAGTACAGAGATCTGGGCCTAAATCCATCAATTTTTGCTCACCATGCCATTCCAGTTTGAACCCAGCCATATCCAAATCAGTCTTGACCCTGTGCCCCATGCGAACAGTCCAGCCCGAACTGCCAACCCAGGTCTTCCCTGGACTGCAAACAAGCATCCAAGGACCGGTTTCGGGCTTTCAGCCCTCATCAGCCTGGTTAGCTTGATTCCAGTGGCATGGAGAGCACGGGACTCACGTCTGAGACTACCCGTCCCACTCAGGGTGACAAATCCAAAAACAACAGGTGATGGACAGAATGCAGAACAATGTCATACATTCACCCAAGTACTGAGATCTGGTCTTAAATCCATTGTTTTTTTTCTAACCATGCCATTCCAGTTTGAACCCAGCCATATACAAATCAGTCTTGACCCTGTGCCCCATGGGAACATTCCAGCCCGACCTGCCAAGTTGGGTCCTCCCTGGACTGGAAACAAGCATCCAAGGACCGGTTTCGGGCTTTAAGCCCTCATCAGCCTGGATAGCTTGATTCCAGTGGCATGGAGAGCACGGGACTCATGTATGAGCATACCCGTCCCACTCGGGGTGACAAATGCAAAAACAACTGATGATGGACAGAATGCAGAACAATGTCATACATTCACCCCAGTACAAAGGTCTGGGCCTAAATCCATCGTTTTTCTGCTCATCATGCCATTCCAGTTTGAACCCAGCCATATGCAAATCAGTCTTGACCCTGTGCCCCATGGGAACAGTCTACCCCAAACTACCAAGCCAGGTCCTCCCTGGACTGGAAACAAGCATCCAAGGACTGGTTTCGGGCTTTCAACCCTCATCAGCCGGGATAGCTTGATTAAAGTGGCATGGAGAGCACAGTACTCACGTCTGAGAATACCCGTCCCACTCGGGGTGACAAATGCAAAAACAACAGGTGATGGACAGATTGCAGAACAATGTCATACATTCACCCTAGTACAGAGATCTTGGCCTAAATCCATCGTTTTTTTGCTCACCATGCCATTCCAGTTTGAACCAAGCCTTATGCAAATCAGTTTTGACCCTGTGCCCCATGGGAACAGCCCAGCCCGAACTGCCAAGCCAGGTCCTCCCTGGACTGGAAACAAGCATCCAAGGACTGGTTTCGGGCTTTCAGCCCTCAACAGCCTGGATATCTTGATTCCAGTGGCATGGAGAGCACGGGACTCACGTCTGAGCATACCCTTACCTCTCGGGGTGAAAAAGGAAAAACAACAGGTGATGGACTGAATGCAGAACAATGTCATACATTCACCCCAGTACAGAGATCTGGGCCTAAATTCATCGTTTTTTTGTTCACCATTCCAATCCAATTTGAACACATCCATAGGAAAAAACTGTCTTGATCCTGTGCCCCATTGGAACAGTCTAGCCCGAACTGCCAAGCCAGGTCCTCCCTGGACTGGAAACAAGCATCCAAGGACCGGTTTCAGGCTTTCAGCCCTCATCAGCCTGGATAGCTTGATTCAAGTGGCATGGAGAGCACAGTACTCACGTCTGAGAATACCCGTCCCACTCGGGGTGACAAATGCAAAAACAACAGGTGATGGACAGATTGTAGAACAATGTCATACATTCACCCTAGTACAGAGATCTTGGCCTAAATCCATCGTTTTTTTGTTCACCATTCCAATCCAATTTGAACACATCCATAGGAAAAAACTGTTTTGACCCTGTGCCCATGGAAACAGTCCAGCCTGAACTGCCAAGCCAGGTCCTCCCTGGACTGGAAACAAGCATCCAAGGACCTGTTTCGGCTTTCAGCCCTCATCAGCCTGGATAGCTTGATTCCAGTGGCATGGAGAGCACAGGACTCATGTCTGAGCATACCCGCCCCACTTGAGGTGACAAATGCAAAAACAACAGGTGATGGAGAGAATACAGAACAATGTCATACATTCACCCCAGTACAGAGATCTGGGCCTAAATCCATTGTTTTTTTGCTCACCATGCCATTCCAGTTTGAACTCATCCATATGTAAACCAGTCTTGACCCTGTGCCCCACGGGAACAGTCCAGCCCGAACTGCCAAGCCATCTCCTCCATGGACTGGAAACAAGCATCCAAGGACCTGTTTCAGGCTTTCAGCCCTCATCTGCCAGGATAGCTTGATTCCAGTGGCATGGAGAGCATGGGACTCACGTCTGAGCATACCCGCCCCACTTGAGGTGACAAATGCAAAAACAACAGGTGATGGACAGAATGCAGAACAATGTCATACATTCACCCCAGTACAAAGGTCTGGGCCTAAATCCATCGTTTTTTTGCTCACCATGCCATTCCATTTTGAACCCAGATATATACAAATTAGTCTTGACCCTGTGCCCCATGGGAACAGCCCAGCCCGAACTGCCAAGCCAGGTCCTCCCTGGACTGGAAACAAGCATCCAAGGACTGGTTTCAGGCTTTCAGCCCTCAACAGCCTGGATATCTTGATTCCAGTGGCATGGAGAGCACGGGACTCACGTCTGAGCATACCCTTACCTCTTGGGGTGACAAATGCAAAAACAACAGGTGATGGACTGAATGCAGAACAATGTCATACATTCACCCCAGTACAGAGATCTGGGCCTAAATTCATCGTTTTTTTGTTCACCATTCCAATCCAATTTGAACACATCCATAGGAAAAAACTGTCTTGATCCTGTGCCCCATTGGAACAGTCTAGCCCGAACTGCCAAGCCAGGTCCTCCCTGGACTGGAAACAAGCATCCAAGGACCGGTTTCAGGCTTTCAGCCCTCATCAGCCTGGATAGCTTGATTCCAGCGGCATGGAGAGCACGGTACTCACGTCTGAGAATACCCGTCCGACTCTGGGTGACAAATGCAAAAACAACAGATGATGGACAGAATGCAAAACAATGTCATACATTCACCCCAGTACAGAGATCTTGGCCTAAATCCATTGTTTTATTACTCACCATGCCATTCCACTTTGAACCCAGCCATATGCAAACCAGTCTTGACTCTGTGCCCCATGGGAACAGTCCAGCCTGAACTGCCAAGCCAGGTCCTCCTGGACTGCAAACAAGCATCCAAGGACCTGTTTCAGGCTTTCAGCCCTCATCTGCCAGGATAGCTTGATTCCAGTGGCATGGAGAGCATGGGACTCACGTCTGAGCATACCCGCCCCACTTGAGGTGACAAATGCAAAAACAACAGGTGATGGACAGAATGCAGAACAATGTCATACATTCACCCCAGTACAAAGGTCTGGGCCTAAATCCATCGTTTTTTTGCTCACCATGCCATTCCATTTTGAACCCAGATATATACAAATTAGTCTTGACCCTGTGCCCCATGGGAACAGCCCAGCCCGAACTGCCAAGCCAGGTCCTCCCTGGACTGGAAACAAGCATCCAAGGACTGGTTTCAGGCTTTCAGCCCTCAACAGCCTGGATATCTTGATTCCAGTGGCATGGAGAGCACGGGACTCACGTCTGAGCATACCCTTACCTCTTGGGGTGACAAATGCAAAAACAACAGGGGATGGACTGAATGCAGAACAATGTCATACATTCACCCCAGTACAGAGATCTGGGCCTAAATTCATCGTTTTTTTGTTCACCATTCCAATCCAATTTGAACACATCCATAGGAAAAAACTGTCTTGATCCTGTGCCCCATTGGAACAGTCTAGCCCGAACTGCCAAGCCAGGTCCTCCCTGGACTGGAAACAAGCATCCAAGGACCGGTTTCAGGCTTTCAGCCCTCATCAGCCTGGATAGCTTGATTTTAGCGGCATGGAGAGCACGGTACTCACGTCTGAGAATACCCGTCCGACTCTGGGTGACAAATGCAAAAACAACAGATGATGGACAGAATGCAAAACAATGTCATACATTCACCCCAGTACAGAGATCTTGGCCTAAATCCATTGTTTTATTACTCACCATGCCATTCCACTTTGAACCCAGCCATATGCAAACCAGTCTTGACTCTGTGCCCCATGGGAACAGTCCAGCCTGAACTGCCAAGCCAGGTCCTCCTGGACTGCAAACAAGCATCCAAGGACCAGTTACAGGCTTTCAGCCCTCATCAGCCTGGATAACTTGATTCCAGTGGCATGGAGAGCACAGGACTCACATCGGAGCATACCCGTCCCGATTGGGGTGACAAATGCAAAAACAACAGGTGATGGACAGAATGCAGAACAATGTCATACATTCACCCCAGTACAGAGATCTGGGCCTTAATCCATTGTTTTTATGCTCACCATGCCATTCCAGTTTGAACCCAGCCATATGCTAATCAGTCTTGACCCTGTGCCCCATGGGAACAGTCCAGACCGAACTGCCAAGCCAGGTCCTCCCTGGACTGGAAACAAGCATCCAAGGACCAGTTTCAGGCTTTCAGCCCTCATCACCCTGGATAGCTTGATTACAGTGGCATGGAGAGCATGGGACTCACGTCTGAGCATACCCTTCCCACTCGGGGTGACAAATGCAAAAACAACAGGTGATGGACAGAATGCAGAACACTGTCATGTATTCAGCCCAGTACAGAGATCTGGGCCTAAATCCATCGTTTTTTTGCTCACCATGCCATTCCAGTTTGAACCCAGTCACATACAAATCAGTCTTGACACTGTGCCCCATGGGAACAGTCCAGCCCGAACTGCCAAGCCAGGTCCTCCCTGGACTGGAAACAAACATCCAAGGACCTGTTTCGGGCTTTCAGCCCTCATCAGCCTGGATAGCTTGATTCCAGTGGCATGGAGAGCACGGGACTCACATCTGAGCATACCTGTCCCACTCGAGCTGACAAATGCAAAAACAACAGGTGATTGACAGAATGCAGAGCAATGTCATACAATCTCCCCAGTACAGAGATCTGGGTCTAAATCCATCGTTTTTTTGCTCACCATGCCATTCCAGTTTGAACCCAGCCATATGTAAATCAGTCTTGACCCTGTGCCCCATGGGAATAGTCCAGCCAGAACTGACAAGGCAGGTCCTCCCTAGACTGGAAACAAGCACCCAAGGACTGGTTTCGGGCTTTCAGCGCTCATCAGCCTGGATAGCTGGCCGTGTCTGAACTGGGGTGGCTTGGTTAGCAAAATAACAATGGATTAAACCCAGATCTGTGACTTGGGGTGAATGTTTTCCCATTGTGCAACATTCCGTCCATCATCTTGTGTGTTTTGCTGTTCACCCTATGTGGGAAGGGTATGCCCAGACGTGGGTCCTGTGCTCACTACGCCACTGGAGTCAAGCTATCCTGGTTAGCGACGGCTTATAGCCAGAAACCAGTCCTAGGATGCTTGATTTCGGTCCAGGGAAGACATGGTTTGGCAGTTCGGGCTGGACTGTTACCATGAGGCACAGGGTCAAGTCTAATTTGCATACGGCCATGTCTGAACTGGGGTGGCTTGGTGAGCAAAATAACGATGGATTAAACCCAGATCTGTGACTGTGGGTGAATGTTTTGCCATTGTGCAACATTCCGTCCATCATCTTGTGCGTTTTCCATCTCAGTTGGCCTGAAACTCTGACTTTGTCCCAATCAAGTGCAGCCAGATGTCCCTGAGTGCAATTATAGGCTTTTAAGCACTATAAAGTAGTAATTATTTAAAAACTCACCTCTCTGGTTCCCTAAATTGGATTGTTGTTGTTTTAGCATAATTTTAAAGATTCAAATATTTACTACATTTATAAATTGGTGTAGGATTTTTATTTTGAGTTGTGTCTTAATTATTTGCTGGATTTCGTTTTGTAAATGTTTTACATACCTGTCTCCTAAGTGAAGCCTGTCAGTTTACAGCCAAGCTACTAAGGGTCCAGAATAGCAAGTTTGAAGGCTGCTTTAGTTGGAAAGTTTTCACTTTCTGGAGGAGGAATGATTCATGTTAGGCAGCCTTTCTCTTTTGCACGAAAATAGCATTGACGCTAGGGCTGGTGTTAATATAGAAGCAACACAAAAAGATCATGGACGGAATGTTGAACATTGTCAAACATTTTACTCCCAGTCACAGATCTGAGTTTAATCCATTGTTATTTGCTCACCACGCCATTCTAGTTTGGACCAAGCCAAATGCAAATAAATCAACATTTGCTCCCCATGGGAACAGTCCAGCCTGAACTGCCCGGCCAGGTCCTCCTTGGACTGGAAAACAAGCATCCTGGGACCGCTTTTGGGGCATCACCCTCATCATCCAGGTATACCCTTCTCACTTAAGGTGAAAATGCAACACAAAAAGATGATGGGTGGAATGTTGAACATTGTCGAACATTCACCCCAGTCACAGATCTGAATTTAATCTCGCATTATTTTGCCCATATAGATGACCAGGAAGTAGGTGCTATTGATGACACAAAGAAACCTTTTACCTGTTGTTTGCAGTTGCTGGTCATCTTGGTGGAGTTCACTTTGAGGTATACATTGGACACACAGCAGAGCAGTCCTCAAGTTGACCGATTTCGTAGTCAATGATTAAACCACCCTTTTGACGTTTTCATGATTGCACAAATTTGGAAAATAAATATTAGCCAACTTGAAGGCTATTGCTAAAAGTGTTAAACCCAATAATTTCTCAAATAAAAATCATACTTCCTAAAGTAAACAAAAAGCTATTTTCATAGCTTAAAGACAGATTTGTCTGTGTTCAAATAGGTTTAATTGTTTCCTATTGACCCACATGCGTGTCAATGCATTTGTCAAACTATAAATACCCACAGATCTTTCAGGAGCAGACCGCTCCAGGTCCTGCTGTACTTGGTTAATAAATTTAATTTTTCAGTTTGATGTTATGTTATGTTATGTTAATAACATTTATTAGGCGCAACAGCTGCCCCAGCGAAGGGGCGTCCTGGCGCCAGATCATATGCAGCAACACAACAGATCAAAGCTGAACAAGGGGGATATTTAACTGACAGAGGTAAACAGATGAGTTTTAATGGCCCGTCTAAAGAGGGTCAGGCTGTTAAGGGCGCGGATTTGAACAGGGAGAGAATTCCATAAATCCGCCGCCATCACACGGAAGGAACGACCTCCCATCCTGCTAAGCCTGAACCTAGGCTTATTCGCCAGATACTGGGCTTCTGATCTAAGGGATCGTGTAGGGACATAAGAAGAGATAAGGCCTGTCAAAGCCGGGGGAGAAGACAGTTTTAAAATCTTGAATGTCAGGCAGAGAGCCTTGAATTTGATTCTCTGTCTGACCGGAAGCCAGTGCAGAGAGGCCAAGACAGGAGAGACCGAACATCGTCTTGGGAGGCCTACAATGGCCCGTGCAGCAGCGTTCTGCACCCTCTGGAGCCTAATCGCCTCCGCCTGGTTGACTCCAAGGAGTAAGGCACTCCCATAGTCTATCCGAGACAGGATAGAGGCCTGCACCACCAGTTGACGTGTTGGAGGATCGAAAAATTTGAGGACTGGTCTGAGTCCTCGTAGAATGCCATGACAGGTAGCTGCTGTCTTTTTCGTATGGCTGGTAAAAGAAAGGTTAGAGTCCAGCCAAACTCCCAGATTTTTAACTACGTCCACTGGAATGGGCAACGCCCCCAGTTCGAGAGGCCACCACTGGTCTCCCCAGAGTTCCGCCTGCTTCCCCACAATCAGGACCTCGGTTTTCTTGGCATTAAGCTGTAAGCAGTTGTTACGCATCCAGCTAGCCACAGCTATCAGTCCCGCCTGGAATCTGGGCGCAGTCACCTCAGGGTTCCCACTGAGTGTCACCGCCAGCTGCGTGTCATCGGCATACGATGTCATCGTAAGGCCATGCTGCCTGACGACGGCAGCCAGCGGTTTCACATACAGGTTGAATAATGTGGGACTGAGGGCAGAGCCCTGAGGGACTCCCAGATCCAAAGAGTGGTATGAGGACTGGCCAGGTGGAATGGCTACTTTAAAAAACCGGTCCGAGAGGAATGAGCGGAACCACGCCAGGGCCTTCCCGACGATCCCTACCTCCTCCAGACGCCGCAACAGGATGTCATGAGACACCGTGTCGAAAAAGGGCGCTCAGGTCCAGCAATAAGAGCGCCGCGGTCTGCCCCGCATCCAGCACTGTCCGCAGATGCTCGATCATGAAGAGCAGAGCCGTTTCAGTGCTGTGCTGAGCACGAAACCCATTTTGACTCTCGTCTAAGATGTTATTGCGCGAGAGGTGGGCAGACAGAGTGGTATTCACGTGTGCCTCAGTGACCTTGGCGGTCCAAGGCAGGAGGGAGATAGGCCGGTAGTTCTCCGGAAGCAAGGGGTCAGAATTCGGTTTTTTCAGAATGGGCTTGACCACAGCCTGCTTCCAGGATAACGGAACTACGCCCTCACTGAGGGAGAGATTAATAAGCTCCAGTATGGGCTCACGACAGAGGGGCGGGAGGGAGGCGAAAAGTTCCGGCTTCAGAGGGTCTGAGGGAGAGCCAGATTTGATTTTAAGGCTCAGAGTGTCAAATACCTCATTCGACATAGTCGGCAGGGTTGACAGGGTTTCCGACACCAAGACTTCTACGTCGCTAGGAGCGTCCCCGGGGGCAGCTGGTGCGAAGCCTCGGTAGATTTTCTGTACTTTCTCGACGAAAAAGGATGCCAGGCTTTCGCAGTGCGAGTCTGTACAGATTTCTTGCGAGGTGGCCCGTTTCCCCATCAGGTCCTTAAGTACCTTAAAGATCAACTTAGAGGGGTTGGGGCTGTTGGAGAACTCAGCTGCATAATATGTGGCCCGGGTTTGACAGATAGCTCTGTGGTAAGACTTGAGCTGGGCAAAGTACAATGATTTTAGCATGGGATCGAAAGCTTTTCTCCATGCCCTCTCAGCTTGACGGCAGGTTCTCTTATGTACAAATGTATTGCCTCCTATAAAATCTCTTTTATATTACATTTGCTTTAAAGAGTTATCTCAGAATGCAGGCCTTGTCAAGCATTTACCTTGAATCAAAAATATACAGACACTGAAAGCAAAATCACAACAAAATGTAATTGCTTCCATATGCCTTAAATTATCCAACCCTTCCAGTCTGGCTCCTGAAACTCTCAATTTTAGTGATATATTCAGGGCCTCATTTATGGGAAATTAGCATAGGGCAATTCCATAAGTCTTCTTGCTATGCTGCCCTACATCAATGTGAAAGGGCTGGACATCACATTATTTGTGTAATACGGTGCATTCCTGTCCTTTCCTCCTGTGCTGGCACACAATATGCTGCCTAGCACCAATGCAGGCACCTTGCACTATCGTACAAGGCTGTCTGGGTTGCATGCAGGATTGTTTTTGTGCAGGAAGAGGCACCTTCCTGCACAAAAACTATCCAGAGAGGCATTTTCCTCTTTCTATGTGTCCTGCTCTGGGGAGGCGTAAGGTTTTGTCACTGCCTCAGGTTTACGTTATTAAGTAAATCTGGGGCAGCATCAAAATGCATGGATTATGTGTGGGAAAACCCTCAGCAACGCCCATGGGACACCTCCCTGGTGCAGAGTAAGTCAATGCAGCGATTTGCGCTGCCTTGTCTTACTCCATATCTATGAGGCCGTGCAAAGCCATGAGAAGTGGCTTTGAGTAGCCTCATAGATAAGGTTGAGAGGTTTGCCCTGCCAGAATGGCAGAAACATTGACGCTCTTGTGGAGCAAGCCTCTCATGAATAATCCCCTCAGTTTATACTCTTCTATAGGGTACTCACAGTTCATTTACTTAGAATGAGACACGTTTTGGCTTCCTGTCAGGAAAGTTTGCTTTTGTGTAACATTGATGTTGTGCTTCATTCATTAGTGTATGAATAACAAGTATGTCATTTCTGCAAAATGTGTTGTTCTTTCTGCATTAAAATCCAATCCATAGCCCCGAGGATGATTGATTTATCATCATAAAACATTAATTGAAAACTGAAAACAGTCTACTTACTTTCTTTTTAGATGGCTGAAAGGAAGATTCGTTTTTAGTATTGTTCCCATTCAGGCATATTCATTCTCTGTCCCGGAAGGCTGCTACCCTGCCTCCAAGTTCACATGATCTAGCCCCTAAACATGCTGTAAAATTGACTAGCCTTAATGGCCATAACTAACTTTTAGGTAACACAAACGTAACAGGAGGAAAGAAATGTACAATGTATATTTAGACCAACCACCTCTGTGATTATGAAAGTATTTTTGGGCCTACACTTGCAGCTTGAGCAAATGCTCTGAGTGAAATGAAAATATTACGAGGACAACAGTTGACTTTGGAGAGTAGCTAACCCACTTAAAATTGATGCATTGAAGCCCATGAGGCCTGGGTGCATAATTTACAAAAGAGGGACTTGTCTAATGTTAACTTTATATGTTTCTTTTAGCGCATAGGCCAAAGTAGCTATTACTAAAGTAAAAGTTTGCTTATGAATCAAAGTCGTATTGTTTTATAAGTTAGGCTAAGAAAAAGCTACAATAATCATCTACAGATGTTCAACTATTTTGATGAAACATTTAATATCTAGTTCTGATTAGATTTAACCGGATTTTTGGTAGCTATATATTCTTTTTGTAAAATCTGTTTGATTTTAGCCTGTGAGATTTGACCTTAATTGATTTAGATCTGCAAGGCTCTCGCTTCTCTCTCATGGCAGTCATTAGTACTTTGGTGAGATATCAAGGCTCTTCCTGAGTTAAGACTGTAGACCTAAGCCTGTTGGCAGGAGTGGTGTGAAGAGGTATTAATGGCAACTGATCTTTGCGTGTGGGAGAGGATTGTGAGTAGCAACCATAGATGATGCTTGAAAAGAACATTCTGGAACATTCCAGAGCAACATGTCAATACTAAGCACTTGCTACAGAGGCAGGGACCCTTTGAAGCTTCCAACTGACCTGTCTTTGCTGCCAGTAGGGGAGATCCAGGCTGCAGAGTCAGCCAAGTCTGCTATTCAGGGATGTTTCTTCATTTCAATAAGGCAGTCTCTAAATAGAGATTATGACCTATGGACACCGACACACATGTTCTGTCATTTTAGAACATAGTTCTCTGGAATACTCTACAGTAATGCTAAGAAGAACTGTTGCAATTGAGGACCTAATGGGCTATGGGAATTTAGGTAGGATTGGATTAGGCATTATCTACAATCACTGCCTAAAGTGCATTATAACAAGGGCTTCTTACCACTATCCCCTTAGAATATAATTAAACTTGAAAGAGAATGGAAGAAGAAGAGGTTGTCTATTTAATTCCTGATAGTGACTAAGGGAACCCGGCCTCTGAGTGTATCCTTGATCTGAAAGTGTTCTCAATGGTCAGACTGACTCGCCTTCTGTTGCATCACGGACAGAAAAGCCAAAGGAGAGGGGTTCCTCACTAAAATAAACAGCTAGCCAATTGGGAGTAAACAGGGCTTTTCTGGGAACATAGATTGCATAAGTAAATGAGCATGCCTCTATATGATGAACTGTGGCCTGGATGCTAGGGGTTTCTCTTGTACTTTTACAAATGTAAGAGTTACCAGGAAGAAGTTTTATATGTTATTAAAAGTTGTGTCTGTCAATTTTATCAATGTCCGGATGATCAGTAGAAGATGATGATAGAGCGCGCAGGTCACCCGGCTAGGACATTTTTACTAATACTCACCTAAGCCCATAATTTTTAACTATACACCCTTAACATTACTTTGGGTAACTCACTCTCTACTATCAGTATATCTTGAAATTCTCTATACTACTGATTCCTATATCTATAACCTAGCAGTGTAGATACTAGGAACCTAATCACCTAGGATTAGGGAGTTGAGTTGTAAATCAAGTAGTTAAAACAACATTTATAACATTTGCAAGAATGAAATAACCACAGACTCTTGGTAGGTTCACAACTTTATCTAATCATCATCATCATCATATGTCATGAGCAGGCAATTAAAAGCTATAAAACTATCTATAATCAAAATCATTAAAAGCGTATAACTATGCGAGAGATAGATTATGCTAAGCATTTAATAATCTTTGAATAAAAGGAAGGTAAGAACAGGGAACATGCTATATTCAGATAACAATCTTTCGCAACATTGATGAGAGGAGGGTAAAGAAAAGGAACATGCTATATCCAAGAGTCTTTATAGCAGTTAAAGAAACGTATTGTAATTCGAGATTCAATTTTAGCTCAAATTCTAAAGGGTAGGTAAGATTGGAACATACTATTCAATTCAGATTATCTCCTAGAGGGAGGGTAAGACAAGGAACATATACTAAAATAGAAACGATTTAGCATTAACTAAAGGTAGGTCAAAAAATGGTACATGCTAATAGACAAGTAATGCATGAAAATCTTATTTATCAAAGAACAGGGGGAAAAGGAACACATGCAATTATGCTTTGAAAAATTCGAGAATTGAAACGCAATTATAGATAAGCAATCACCCACACAGCCTTCATATTTACCTAGGATAGAGTGAAGACCAACCCTGGCCACGGGTCAGTGGAAAAAGACGGGAAGGAACCCTCAAGGACTTAGGTGCCAGTAGGCGAGCAGGTACAGCTCATGGACAGTCAGGACAGGATAACCCTAGAAATTGGATCAGGACCGGGTTCACCAAAGGGTACGACCAACACCCGCAGCTTCGGTTGCAACGCCTGCGCTACTCCCTCTCTGAAAGGAATCTGCCAATAACCCCGATTGGGTTCTCGAACCTCCCAGCAAAGTGCTTCGCCAGCACTTTCCATTTGCCAAAACCCCGGAATGGGTTTCTCGAACCTCCCAACAGACTGCTCCGCAGCTGTCTGTATCAGTCACCTACAGAGTGCGTTGGGTCAGTGACAGGTCAGCTATTCGGACAAGTCGGACAATTTCTCTAGCTAAACCTACGCTAGTTATACTGTTTTTCGGGTCAGTGTACCACCCCCCAATATTGCAAGTGTAAGGATCCCCAATTTTGATTTGACAGAGGAGGTGGTTAAGTCATCATACCACCTAAAATGTATACTTTCTCAGGCTTAATATTTAATTTCTGTACCCACCCCTTAAATTCCATGCTCCCATGACATATGTTGTTCAGCTATCAGTGGTGAATACAATATTTGAAGGCATTTGTTGCATTTGTAGTACAGTTCAGCTTCGTTCAGTTAGGTCGCAGGTCAGGTCCCAGGAGCATCTTGGCTGTGGTTGCCAGCTGGCTGGGTTCCACTGCTGCAGAGTTCTTTTCCCTCCACAACGAGACCTGCACAGTAAGGACTTTCAAAATGTAGTGTAGTTCCTAATTTCCCAATAGGCCCTGCGCATTGGAATAACATAAACAGTAGTATGGACGTAGAAGTGCGGATCTTCCAGGTCTCCACTGACTATGCTAAACTTAATTGGGTTTGTTACCAACTAGCTCAGAGGTTACTGGAAACTTTCTTGACTGAATAGGAAGTGATCAGCTTCCCTGGTACAGACAAGAAGGGATTCAGTTTTCCAACAACCGCATAAACATGACAACTTTGCTCCTTAGAATAAGAGTAAATCTCTAGAGTCGTGTGAAACAATAGACAGTTATTTTACTCCGTCAGTTTTGTGCAGATTACTTTCACCAATATGCAGAGAATAGAGAGACGGGCGTTTTCAATAAAAGGTAGTATTTATTGAACAGTCTTTCTTCTCATACAAGAGAAATGAATTGCCACAATTGCAAGACTTGTTATTATATAAAGTGCGTACAGTAAAATGAGTATTGCAAAATAATACTGTAAAAGCATTGATATGGTTTCTTAGCCATACAATGGTTTAAAATGAATAAAACATATATACATTCATATATACATTAGGCTAACGTACTCAACTGGTGCTTCTAACTACGCCTACCCCAGTGTACCTGACCTAAGCCTAATTTGGGAGGGAGTAAGTAAGTAGCATTTTAAGTTAAGTTGGTTTTGCCAAGGTTTGCTTCAAGAATTCTCTCTAAGGGTTTAGACAACACCATACCTCTGGAATAGAATGTTGGAGGTCTTGTATCTCCTTCCAGGACTCGATATCCCAGTCACTCGCAAGAGTAGGCTGGAAACGCCGGAGCTGGATTTTCTCGGCAGGAGAAAAGACAGCGTCTCTCTCAGCGCGTCAAGGAAGGGGAGGAGGGGCAGCGTCCGTGGGCAGCTTGTATCTGCTGGGCTTTGCAGGGGGACAGCTGTTCTGCTCCTATGTTCACCACACCATCGTTCGCCGATGTCGTTGAGGCAGCGATAGCATCAGTATCAGCGTGGCAGCGTTTGCTTAAGGCAACGTTGGTAATATTTATACCTGAAAGGTGCCTTGTTTGACGTAAGTTTTTGGACATAAGACGTCAATAAAGATGTCACTAGGAAGTGATCGTCTCTCAGTGCTCATTAGAGTTCTATTACTAATCAAAACATAGCAAGCGGGGCTTTCCAAGGTTGCTGAGTTTTTATCTTGTTGAAGAACTCGGAGTGTAATCTAGGAATCTTAGATAGTGGCTTCTGCTGTGTCATTTGCTCTAAGGAGCTGCAGAGGAAGCTGCAGAGGAAGAGATTCTGAAATGTGGCTCTGATCGTGTGAGGCCAGAGACGAGTTTCTGAATATTGCATTTGATCGGTTATGCCAATATAGGGGTACAAAGGGGATTATAGCCGTATAGGGGCATAAGGTCACAGTATTGATCGGGGTCGTAGATTAGAACGCGACAAAAATGTAGTAGTAAGCACCTCCCAGGCCCAAAGGATACGATACATGAAAAGCAAGAGAAACCAATTTAAAACACAGTAATTAAATGATTACACTGTATACCATAAATCACTCACTATACTACATCCAATACTGTAATATAAACTATAGCATTATTATTTATGCAGAACAGACAGCTTTGCGAAAAGCGGCAATGCAAGCTTAAAGCATATGAGAACATAGAGCAGCCATTTTAGCTGTATTGCCCATGCAAAATTATTTTCCCTCCAAGACATTGAATACGTCACGTCATGTGGTTATGACCGACGCATGCGCAGTCTAAATTCCCGTGTAGCAGCGGCCATTTTACTATTTGCAAGCGTATTATGGTTAATAAACACATAAGCAAGCGTCTCTTGGACACCCTGTATAATGAAAAATGTGCAAAATTAGCAAAACGAACATGTTGGCTATTTTATTAACGTTATTTGAGGTTCATGATACAAGCAAGTTGCTTAACGTACGAATCCTTGCTCCATCAATGCTCAGGCTGCTCGTAAAAAAGGCACAACCTCAATGGACAAGATTCAAAAGTACATTCTGCCCCCAGTTTTTTTTCATGAAAAAAGGGTTCAGTAGGAGGTATCCAGACTTGTAGAGCATTCAAGCTACAGCATCCAACCTTGACCTGCTAGAGGGTTTCATCCTTCATAAGAGTGACTGCGTCTGAAAAGTAAATATTGTGTCGGTAGGAAAGCGGCAAAGCTATCTATTTATGGTTCCAGACACTTTCAGGATAACACAATCCAAATCCCTATGTGTAGCGAGTGACACAGAAAAGGTTTATGAAAGACATAAAAAAAACTCTTGATAAGCTGCCACAGGAATGAACAAGACCTGTGCTACATTGGAGTGGGACAGGTCTTCAGAAAGTTCTTGTAGTCTTTTAAAATCCCAGCACTAACCAGCTTAGACCGCGTTTAAAATTGATGTACGAATATTGAATGCTCATAGCGCTAAGCATGTGTTGCTCACTCTCTGTCTTTGTTGATGCACTTGCGTTTGACAGGGCTCAGAGGGGCTCCCACGATATCATCGGCTGTCTTTGCCCAATACTCAAGCCTGCCCGCCCCGGTCTGACTCGGTAGCCTATACGGTTGAGCGGAGGTCGGGCAGGCAAGAGCAAGACACGCCCAGGAAGGCGAGCGGTTAGCACTCCAGCTCTCCACTTCACAGGGCTATTTAGCCCTCGTCGGCCCTAAGCGCGCAGCGGTTGCGCGCAGTGGGGCGCCTTAGCCAGCGCGGAAGACAAGCCAAAGACCAGCCCGTCTGCGCCAGGACGGGGCAAGGGGCTGGAGGCTATGGCGAAACCCTCAGTGGCACGACTAACCTACTCCTCACAGGTATTACTGAATATCCAAAACCATATCTCTTTAGAGTGTCTAACAAGGTGGAGGACAGGTTAGAGGGGCCATTCACATGCTGTCACTGTAAAACTCAATTTGAGACAGTCACTCGGACTAGATATACATCCGATACCCTCCCTTCACGATGCTCACGTCAACACGCTATACTGGCTCACAACTCCACCCCAATAAACAGAAAGATTACCAGTACTCCACTGAAAAAAAAAAAAATATCTGTTATGTAACATCAGATCGCTACCCAAACATGCCATAGAAGTATGGGATCTGATTTCTTCAGAGGAACCAGACCTGTGCTCCCTGACGGAAACATGGCTTAAACCCCACTCTGTCCCCGCCATAACTCTGGGAATCCCAGTAGGCTACAAAATCGTTAGGCTGGATCGTCCTATCAAAATTGGAGGTGGAATTGTGATCATCCACAAACAAGAAATTAATGTCACTGTGTTGGATGAGATATGCACCCCGAATTGGAACTCATTATTTTTAAAATTCATATCTCATCTAAAAAGAGTAGAAAGGGAGCACTGATCTACCGCCCCCCCGGTCCATGTTCCAACCTATCTGTAACATTGATGGAGGCATTGGCACCCCATATACATGACAACTCCGACATCCTACTCCTAGGGGATTTTAATATCCACAGTGAGCTAGATAAAAATATAGAGGTGCTTACATGAATGGCAGACCTCAATTCACTGGACCTAAGGCAGGTTAATACCGGGCCTGTTCATCAGGCAGGACACACGTTAGACCTAGTTCTAACCAATTCCTTACAGGTCGAGTGTTTACCCCCCTATCAGGTAGAATAGACAGACCATTTTATTATTGAATTTTATATCCCAACTCCTATCTGTCATGACATGAGACACACTGCCCTACCGAACAAAAGAAGACCTTGGCACGAACTGACCCAGGAAGCATTCAATAAAAAATTTGTACCGCCGACACCGAGCGCCAGTGAGAGCATTGAAAATGCCTTAAACAAATACGAAGAGATGGTACTTAAAAGAATAGATGGGATCATTCCACCAAAAACCTTTAAGCCCAGACCTGCACATAAACAGGAAATATGGTTTTCAGAGCACCTTAGATCGCTCAAACAAGCCACCAGAAAACTAGAGAAGAAATGGAGGGCTTCCCGGCAAGACAGAGACAAACAATTTTACAGAAAATCCTTGAATGCTTACTATAAAGATATTAGAGCTGCGCGAAAAAATCACATTGCATCGCAACTATCAGCTGCGGGTAACAACCCAAAAGTACTATATCACATCCTACAGACCTTTACAAAACCTACCGCTTGCGAAAGCCCGGAAGTGGCTTCACAGCAATTATGTGACAACACCTCTCAGTTCTTCACTCAAAAAATTGATGCAACTTATGACAAAATCATACATTCAAATCACATCTGTAGGAATGATAACGACCCAATTTTAAATACGGAAATACAACCTCCTGTCATGCACTCCCTCTCTGCATTTCCCCCCATCTCGATTGAGGAAGTATTAGCACTCATCTCCCAGATAAAGAGTGGTTGCCCAACAGACACTATCCCTGCGCGTGTCATGCCCACTCTGGCACTAGAACTGGGACCTGCTATTCAGAGGTTATTAAACCTCTCGCTAAGCACAGGACAGGTCCCGCTAAGATGGAAAAAGGCACTGGTTAAGCCGCTCAGGAAAAACACTGCGATTCCCTAGAACGAGCGGGCCAACCTCAGGCCCATAACCCTGCTCCCTTTCTTGGGCAAAACCATTGAAAAAATTGTTAACAGAAATCTGTCCAAATATATTGAATCCACAGGAATATTGGACTACTCACAATCCGGCTGCAGGCCTAAACACAGTACCGAGACCGCCCTGATGTCAGTCTCAGACGATCTACACATGTACCAGGATAGGGGCTACTCCGTTATCCTGGTGCTGTTGGATTTGTCTGTGGAATTTGACACTGTGTCACATTCCATCCTGACTGCCAGGCTAGCTAACAACAAAACCTACCGCTTGCGAAAGCCCGGAAGTGGCTTCACAGCAATTATGTGACAACACCTCTCAGTTCTTCACTCAAAAAATTGATGCAACTTATGACAAAATCATACATTCAAATCACATCTGTAGGAATGATAACGACCCAATTTTAAATACGGAAATACAACCTCCTGTCATGCACTCCCTCTCTGCATTTCCCCCCATCTCGATTGAGGAAGTATTAGCACTCATCTCCCAGATAAAGAGTGGTTGCCCAACAGACACTATCCCTGCGCGTGTCATGCCCACTCTGGCACTAGAACTGGGACCTGCTATTCAGAGGTTATTAAACCTCTCGCTAAGCACAGGACAGGTCCCGCTAAGATGGAAAAAGGCAATGGTTAAGCCGCTCAGGAAAAACACTGCGATTCCCTAGAACGAGCGGGCCAACCTCAGGCCCATAACCCTGCTCCCTTTCTTGGGCAAAACCATTGAAAAAATTGTTAACAGAAATCTGTCCAAATATATTGAATCCACAGGAATATTGGACTACTCACAATCCGGCTGCAGGCCTAAACACAGTACCGAGACCGCCCTGATGTCAGTCTCAGACGATCTACACATGTACCAGGATAGGGGCTACTCCGTTATCCTGGTGCTGTTGGATCTGTCTGTGGAATTTGACACTGTGTCACATTCCATCCTGACTGCCAGGCTAGCTAACATCGGCCTGAAGCACAAAGCTCTGGAGTGGTTGAGAAATTTCCTAACAAATCGCACCCAGCAAGTAACAATGGGTGAGTATCGGTCAGAGGAAGTTGAAATCTCCAAGGGGGTGCCACAGGGCTCATGCCTTAGCCCCACGCTTTTTAACATATATGTGGCACCCCTGGCTAACATCATGAGAACGTACGGATTCATCCCGATTTCCTACGCGGATGACACGCAACTCCTCTTTCCCTTTAAGACCTTCAACCCCGAGGTTAGAAACTCCTTTTCCCAAGGCATGAAAGCAGTGGCACACTGGATGTCTTCCAACTACTTGCAATGCAATGCTGGAAAAACAGAAGTCATGTTGTTTGGTGAGGCAAAACTACTCTGGACTCCGGACTGGTGGCTACAAGATCTGGGATCTGTACTCAAGCCCAAACAAATAGTCAAGAACTTGGGAGACCGGTTAGATCAAGAACTCACTCTCAAACAACATGGCAACCAGGTGGTGGAAGCCTGCTTCCATGTGATTGGCATGCTGCGTAAAATTTTTCCCCTATTACCAGGAGGACGCTGGTACAAGCTCTAGTCATGAGTCGAATAGACTATTGCAATGGCTTGCTCCTGTCCGCCAACGAGGGAGTCACGACAAGACTTCAGGTGGTCCAGAACACGGCTGCTTACTTGGTTCTGAATGCCCCTCTTCGTACGCCTTCAAAACCACTGTTGACTAAACTACACTGGTTATCTGTCAAACAGAGGGCTAAGTTCAAAGTATGCTGTACTATACACAAAAGCCTTAACGGGCTGGGTCCTGCATACCTGACCACCAAATTTGTTCCCTACATACCCCCCGGACACTTAGGTCAAGCGAACAAGGCCTTCTTTGTGTCCCTAGAGCAAGAAAAGCCAGACATGGAACGAAAGCACTATCTGTAGCTGGACCTTCCCTCTGGAACAGCCTCCCAAAAACTCTCAGGCTTTGTGCAGAACACCTCCCTTTTAGAAAAATGCTGAAAACATTCCTATTCCAACACTAGAATAGCTGCTATACCAGTCCTTCCCTAAAATTATGATGTAGAGGCCAAAGGCGCTGAGATACTCCTCCAGGAGTCGATGCCAGGGCGTTACAAACATGCAAATAAATAAATAAACATGCAAATAACTAAATAGTACTTGAGCTCAACTGCTCCAGGCTCTTAAAAATCTATTTGGCTTGAACCCCCCCTGTCTATTAAATGTGTACCTCCCCTCCTTATGTGATAGAGTTTTCTCATAGCATAGTTTATTTACATATAAGTCCCTGGTAGAGTGCACTACATGTGCCCAGGGCCTGTCAATCAATTGCTGAAAGTGTGCTTGCAAAAGACACACAGTTGATGGACGGAATGCAGAACAAATCAAAACATTCACCCCCAGTCAAGAGATCTGGGTTAAATCCATCATTCTTTTGCTCATCTTGCCACCTGAGTTTAGACCAGGCTATATGCAAATCAGTCTTGACACTGTGCCTCAAGGGAACAGTCCAGCCCAAATGCCTGGACTGCAAACAAGCATCCTAGGACCGGTTCCAGGGTTTCACCCCTCATCAGCCAGGATAGCTTGAATCCAGTGGCATAGTGAGCCCGGGACCCACGTCTGGGCAGACCCGGCGCACTTAGGGTGAGAAAGCAAAAGACACACAATGGACAGAATGCAGAACAAATCAAAACATTCAACCCCAGTCAAGAGATCTGGGTTAAATCCATCATACTTTTGCTCACCATGCCACCCCAGTTTAAACCTGGCCATATGCAAATCAGTCTTGACCCTGTGCCTCATGGGAACAGTCCAGCCTGAACTGACGAGCCAGGTCCTCCCTGGCCCGGAAACAAGCCTCCTAGGACCAGTTTTGGGGTTTCACCCCTTATCATACATCTGGGCATAACCAGCGTACTTAGGGCGAGAAATCAAAGACACACAATTGATGACCGGAATGCAGAACAAATCAAAACGTTCACCCCCAGTCAAGAGATCTGGGTTAAATACAACCTTCTGCTGCTCAAGATACTACCCCAGTTTAGACCTGGCCATATGCAAATCAGTCTGACCCTGTGGATGGGTTCAGCATTGCTTCGTAGAGGCTTGAGGGGACTGCATGTACCCTCCTCTAGCTAATTGATTTATTGATTTACCAACCTCCTCAGCCCCTTTCCCACCGAGCCATTTTTGGCTGGGGGCTGGACCCTGAGGGACCTCTCTACTAGACCTATGGGACAAAGTATCCCCACCCTGTCCCAACATATCTTTTCCTAAACATATTCCCTGAGTCCTAAAATGGCTGCCATCACGTCCTTGTTTATATGGTGGCAGACAACCAGATCTAGCTTTTTTGCCAAATTTGGTGTAATTATGCTTAGTGTGTTTTTTGCAGTATCACTGTACAATTTTCATGTGGGAAAATGCGTTTGCGGACCCCTGTTTTTTCTCGGATCCTGCTTTATGAGTCACCTCAAAATCTTCCAGGAAGGAGTTGAGGTGGATGAGACTTTTTATGGAAAGTTTTGTAAACATTTGTGAAACAACACCAAAGTTTTATGCAAACCAAAACTGCTTTCCCTATGGAAACGTGTTCCTACAGATAGAGAAGGTGCTGTATAATTTTCTTGGTTTTTTTTGTTGCATAATTTAGATAACACTTCTATAAATCGGTAGTCTAGGTAGCATGATTCTAGTTTCCATAACAATGATGAAGCTCTGGAGAGTGGTTTAGGGATGCCGATTTAATGATGAAATATATATTACACAACGAACTTTCAAGGTTTTTCTTTTGCATTTTTCATGGTTCCGTGTGAAATATGGCCTGCTTACTAATCACACGCGTATACACCAAATACAATGCTTGTTACAATAGGACACACCATGTCCATAGTCATATCATTCATAATTTAATAGTTTTATAAAATGTCAGTAGTAACAACATTTATTTCATTTGTGAACTCACCTGTTGCACCAAAAGTGAGTCATGAGCGTTGCATCTGGTGACTTATAGTTTGCGTGGAAGCTGTGCGGAATATAGTTTTGGGAGCTATAACTAGGTACTTCAGGGTTTTTCCAGTTTTATTTAATAACCAAAACTGATCTTTCCCTGTGTTTTTGATTTAATAAATTAGTATATAAATATGCCTCTGTGGAGTATTGGTGTACCTGTGTGCAGCTATTGATACGGATATGGCTTGTGAGCCATTATGTAGCTCTTCCCTTTTCCCCATAAGGCAGGTGATTAGTTTATTAAGTGACTTGTGCCTGTAAAGGCAACACCTTGTCTAATGGTTTTGCATATTCTGTAATGCAGCCTATTTCGAATCCTCTTTATATATTTTGCTGCATAACATATATTTGATCAATATTAGACTGACATGTATAGATGACAGATTCTTCATGTTTTATTCACCATGAAAAGTTAAAGGTGCTATATTGATTAAATTCTCCGTTGTAAGAGAATTTTTGCAGATAGCGTACTTTGGCGATATTTTAATGCGGCTTTCAAAGCACTGGCATAATATGGCTGAGATACCCGCCACCCCCTCTCAACACAATCCCCAAAGGAGGGAAACCGGAAACAGTTCTTGAAGTTTTTGGAAGAGGGAGGGAGTGACCCTCCCCGGCCGTATTTATTAAAACAAAAAATTAAACGTTAAACAGTTTCATATTAATGTACAATTTCATAACCACATTGCGATGTTTGGCTAACCTTAACAGATTCTCTAATACAGAGGTTCTCCTAGCCGAACTAACAACCTACAAAACATTTTCTTGAAATAATGAAATTGTACATCCTAACGTTTAAGGGCCAACGGCAAGGTCGTAACCGGTGTCAAGATCCCTAACCAGAAATACCCCCCCCACTTGGGAGGGGCGACAGCACTGAGGCGTACCCCAAGTGCAACTACCAATTTCCCTTGACTTGACGGGGGCCCCAATAAACTCGACGCCACTTAAAGGTCGTTCGAGGACTCGTGTGAGTATCTAGAAGGTAGCGTAGACCTCCCCCCAAACCCCACACAACTTACCACATCTGCCGTCGCAGACGTCACTGGCCCCGGGAAATTCCCCAGGAGGGGGCTGTAACCCCTCCTACACAGGAAGGGGCCTTGACCGCCTTTCCTTTCCTTCCGGCGGCCTCTCCTTAGACAGGACCGCCTCCCCGTTGAGGGGCCAAAGGCCACCTCTCCCGAGCGCTCCCATCCGTGTTGGGTGACGCCCACTCATAGGGATCTTCCAATTACTGCTCACCGATCATGACCTTACCGCCCGACCAAAATAAATACGACAATGCTAACTAAACCAACAATACATTGGCCACTATGACCAGAATAAGCATGCTTATAAACGGACACTAAAAACCGAATATCTTTAATCACAAAACATACATAAAATCGACTAACTTTATTACACACTCAATATCAACATGATAATACCACAACCTGTAAACGAAAATAGAATTATCGATCTATTTTAAAACAACTGGCTGTCCTCAGGGGCTGGTGGGTGGGTCAAAATTGGCTCTTCGTTCCGTCTCGAGCTCACGTGCAGCGAGGAGGTGCAGCTTCAGAGCACAGGAACAAGAGGATGTCTTCCGGTCTTGCGTCCCTTTTTATCCGTCTTCAGGGCGGGCGTAAACCCGCCCCTGCCTGCCCCGAGGGCGTGGCCAGCCGCGTCAGTGTCTAGGCCAGCCCACTCTAGGGCGGGAAAGAGCGCGCCCCGGCTACGCCGCTTCGGGCATACCAGCCGAGACGCGCCTCCCGCCCAAAATGGCTTCCCGGGGGGATCGAGGTACTCTGCCATACGTTCGGGGGGACCGAGTGGTCGCCCCTTTCCATATGGCTGAGATACCCGCCACCCCCTCTCAACACAATCCCCAAAGGAGGGAAACCGGAAACAGTTCTTGAAGTTTTTGGAAGAGGGAGGGAGTGACCCTCCCCGGCCGTATTTATTAAAACAAAAAATTAAACGTTAAACAGTTTCATATTAATGTACAATTTCATAACCACATTGCGATGTTTGGCTAACCTTAACAGATTCTCTAATACAGAGGTTCTCCTAGCCGAACTAACAACCTACAAAACATTTTCTTGAAATAATGAAATTGTACATCCTAACGTTTAAGGGCCAACGGCAAGGTCGTAACCGGTGTCAAGATCCCTAACCAGAAATACCCCCCCCACTTGGGAGGGGCGACAGCACTGAGGCGTACCCCAAGTGCAACTACCAATTTCCCTTGACTTGACGGGGGCCCCAATAAACTCGACGCCACTTAAAGGTCGTTCGAGGACTCGTGTGAGTATCTAGAAGGTAGCGTAGACCTCCCCCCAAACCCCACACAACTTACCACATCTGCCGTCGCAGACGTCACTGGCCCCGGGAAATTCCCCAGGAGGGGGCTGTAACCCCTCCTACACAGGAAGGGGCCTTGACCGCCTTTCCTTTCCTTCCGGCGGCCTCTCCTTAGACAGGACCGCCTCCCCGTTGAGGGGCCAAAGGCCACCTCTCCCGAGCGCTCCCATCCGTGTTGGGTGACGCCCACTCATAGGGATCTTCCAATTACTGCTCACCGATCATGACCTTACCGCCACAGGTCCGGATAGTTGACCGGCTATCCGGACCCCCCACAAAGTTCCTACCTAAAGGTCATGCTTTAACGTTTTTAACCATGCTAAGAAGTCTCCTATGAGTAACTCATTCCCCACCCGAGACAAATGCACACCATCCCCCGAATACATACTGTCATCATTAATACAGCCAAGCGAAATAGAATGCAATGTCCCGGAACGGAACAACCTACTCACTTTGTTATTAAGCTTTCTAACAGACTGATTCAAAGCAGGAATAGAAATAGCCCCCCGCCACACCTTTCGTGGGATCATATGGGACCACGCAATTGTGCACCCCGGAACTCTCCTCGCCAACCAACTTACAGTGGAAAGCATTGCCTCCAGGAGAAGTCGTCTACCGGTGGTGACCAAATCATTGCCCCCTAAATGCACTATGACTATAGACGGCGGTGACCTCGTCCACCCTAACAAATCCTCAAAATATGCTTGAAACTGGTCAATACAGAGACCGCCTTTTCCGTAGAAGGACACCCTGTACCCGTATTCCCCAGCTACGTGAATCATGTCACCTGCTTTGAATACGTCCGCGGCACGCCTCACGTATGAGTGGCCCACGACCCACACCTCCTTTTTCACAGCCGGTGATGTCTGACCGCTGGCCCGGTGTTGGGTCGACTGCATAGTCCGCCCCGCCTCGTAGGCTTGCGCAACTGAAAACCAAACAAAAACAAGAGGCGTGAGTACGTCATTACAGCTTTACAACATGTGCAACCGCACATACCTCTTATAACAATTGGAGGACCAACGCCCCACTCGTTTCACTTGTTCAACATTAAGACCCCTGGCTGTAGCTTCCGTAGCAGCCCCTATCCGAAAGGAATGGGTCCCAAACTCGCCCGGGTTCAAGCCCGCAGCGGCAATTGACATCGCAAGCACCCGCTGAAACTGAAACTTCGTCAGTGGGGTGGCGTCCGCGTGTCTCAACAAGGTCCCCCCCCATAATGCCACCCTTCGTGCTAGGTAATCTTCTAAACACTTTACCGGGCACATGGAGGACCCGGGAATCCTGCGTATGATTATGCAGTCACCCATCCCGTCTTGATCGGTCTTGGACCTGACAAAGGAGACCGTCATTGCCTCTCCTCTGATCTGAACGTGTTCTTGGCACAAACCCCCTGCCACATCCTGTTTGTTCCTTGCCACCAGTTCGCTTACTCGCATCGCCCCGTGAAATGCTAGCGTAAAAGCGGCTCGGAACAACACCGCCTCAAACTGAGATGAACATGTGGCAGGGAGTGTAGCCAACAACTGGGCCAACCTATCCAAACCTATCGGGCGCCTCTCATCTACTCTGCGACCCTCAAGGCGTTGCCACCCACGCAGCGCTTTCTGTACAACGAAAGACGCTGTCGGGTCCTGGATACTATGAGCCCTGGCAACAAAGGAAATAGCAGCACGATGCCTCTGGGCCGAAGCCACAGATTTCCCAGCCCTACGTAAGGACATCAGAAAATTCACTACCCATTCCTCGTGGCCCCAAAGCCTCTCTCTCTCAGTCCCCAAAAAGGCTAAATAGGACCTAAACGCCCCTTCATATGCTTTCCTCGTCCGTGGTGCTAGACTCTCTCCCACGAGGTGACGAAGTTCGGGGCACCGAGAGACCAGAGAGCTTCGGGGAAGGGTGCCGGCTCTGGGTCCGCTGAGGGAAGGAAACCCGAGAAAGCCTGCATATGAAAACGAGACAGTGCATCAGCCGCCTGATTCAGTACCCCTGGGACATGTTTTGCTCTGAACAGCACATTCAGTTGCATACACAGTAAAACAATTTCTTTGAGCAGTCTTAAAATCAGTTTACATCGTGCTGCCTGACTATTGATGCACTCGACCACGGTCATATTGTCAGACCAAAATATCACAGAGTGATCTTTGAACCCTTCTGGCCAGGTTCTCAGGGCCACCAAAATGGGAAAAAGTTCCAGGAAAGCAATATTACTTGTCAGACCATTGTCATGCCACCATGTCGGCCACCTTTGTGCCGACCATTTTGTGCCGAAGATGGCACCAAAACCTATGCTACCTGCAGAATCTGTCCATAGCCCCAGCTCTTCAGAGGATACGGCTGGTTTGTTCCAGATGACTCGACCATTAAAGTCCGCCAGAAATGCTAACCAAATACGCACGTCCTGGCGGACCTCAGCCGATAGTCTCGTGCGATGATGGCCCTCCTTTAGGCCGACCATAGCTTGGGCAATTGAACGAGAAAAGGGGCGGGCCATCGGTATAACTCTCAGGGCAAAATTCAACTGTCCCACCAACTGCTGTAACTGATGCAGCGTAACTTTAGATCCATTTAGACACACTTGCAGGGCTGCCCTGAACTTCCACACTTTGTCAGGTGGCAAACGAAAACAACCTTCTCTGGAGTCTAACTCGATCCCCAGAAACTCGAGGCAAGTCGCAGGACCCACCGTCTTACCTGGTGCCAATGGCACACCAAACTGCTTCATTAATACACAAAATTCGGCCAAGGCCCGGCCACATTCGAGATCCCCGGCTGCCCCAAGGAACAGAAAATCATCAAGGTAATGCATTACATGTTGGAAACCCGTCTTCTTTGTGAAGACCCATTGTAGAAAACTACTGAATTTCTCGAAATAAGCACAAGATATAGAGCACCCCATCGGCATACACTTATCCATGTAATAATAACCCTGAAACATAAAACCTAGGAGACGCTGATCGTCCGGGTGTACCGGGAGCAACCGGAACGCTGACTCGATATCTGACTTCGCCATCAGCGCCCCGGGCCCCAGGCGATTCAAAATGGCTACGGCCTTATCGAAGGATGCGTACCGCACCGAACACACTTCTGGGTCTATTGCATCGTTTACAGAAAGACCACGTGGAGCTGACAAATTATGAATCAGTCGAAACTCACCCGGGTCCTTCTTGGGGACCACCCCTAAAGGAGAACAAACAAAATTCTGTACCGGGGGTACACTAAATGGGCCGGCGACCCGACCTCGAGTAACCTCTTTCCGGATCTTTTCCTGAACCACGGTCGTACGTTGCAGGACGGAAAGTTGATTTTTACACTTCTCCACGCCCTGAAAGTCCCCTACCGGGATGCGGAAACCATTCGAAAATCCGTTCCGCAGCACCCCAGCAGAAGTACGATCCGGGTATTCACTGAGCCAGGGAATCATCGCCAAGGTATCAATCGGGGTAGGTAAAGGCGCCCCTCGGACTACGTTAGACCTGTTTGGCGCCTCCTCTCCCCCCGTTATCACCCGTTTTGGCTCTGCACGTGGACTCAGGATGGGACGACCCGCACCCACTACATTCATGTTTAAATTTACACGATCCCTGGGGCCTGGTACATTTACCTTTGTTGAAATTGAAGCAGAACCCCCTTTTTCCTGTATTGCCGGCAGGTCTCGAGTAATCGTCGGTACTCGTACCTGACCGAAAGGGCGTCCCCCCATAATGGCGGGAGGATTCGCCAACATTACTTCCTACCAATGGCATTTTCAACATACCTGTCTCCTTCATTTTATCCCATGTCAAAGAATCATAACAATCCCAGGTTAAGCTTTTATTATGCTCTTTTGCCTTTCTAAAAAGATTATCGTAACAGAACCAATGGTTACCCTGGTGCGATGTCGAGTACCCCATGATTCTTGACTGATAGGTCGGCAACTCGGAAAGCAACTCGGGCCTACGTTCCCCCAAGATTGACGTAAAAATTCCCCATGCATTGCCCCAATTGCCGATAGTCTCATTTACTTTAAAGGCGGCCATTTTTGCGCGCCAAACACTCGGATGCATAAGATCTTTCTGACCCTTAACATGCTCCACCTCATAATGATCAACAAGCAACGAGAAGATGTTCACGTACTCCCCCGCCCAAATCTTCTCCTTAATTGCCAAAGGCACATGCTGACCCAACCTTTCTCTACGAGAGGGTGCTGACTCGTCCCTCGCAATCGGCAATGGCCGCTTACCTGCACCGGACGCTGCATCTGCGGTCGCAATCGTCCCTTGCGGCTTGTCAACAACTGCAACCGGCGCGGACGCCTTGGCTGCATCCCGTTTCTCGCGTAATTGCTTCATCAGCGCCTGGGCCTCGGCAGCCGTGGCGCCCTCACTACTGTCGCCCAACCACGCTGCAAGTTGTGCTGCCAGCTCGGGCGGCATATCCTCGTTGGACACCGGGGTGACCACCACAGGAATCGAATTCCCCTCCACTGGTACTGGGGTTGGCGCTTCGAGCGGGGTACAGGGAACCGGGGCGTCTCCCCCAGCTGGTCCCCTCCTTGGCCTCTTGGCTCTTCCTCCCGGAGCTGCTCCAGCCGACGGACGCTCCGGCCCCCCTTCCCCGTCTCTCTCCGCTACCCGCTTCTTCAGCTCAGTCATCTCCTTCATGAGGACCCGAACCATCTGTTCGGTCGTCATTCTCTTTCCGCCTTTCTTGGGCATTTCTCCGACAGAGTATCTGTAAGACAAAAGAAAGATTACAACGCTCAAAATTGGCTCTTCGTTCCGTCTCGAGCTCACGTGCAGCGAGGAGGTGCAGCTTCAGAGCACAGGAACAAGAGGATGTCTTCCGGTCTTGCGTCCCTTTTTATCCGTCTTCAGGGCGGGCGTAAACCCGCCCCTGCCTGCCCCGAGGGCGTGGCCAGCCGCGTCAGTGTCTAGGCCAGCCCACTCTAGGGCGGGAAAGAGCGCGCCCCGGCTACGCCGCTTCGGGCATACCAGCCGAGACGCGCCTCCCGCCCAAAATGGCTTCCCGGGGGGATCGAGGTACTCTGCCATACGTTCGGGGGGACCGAGTGGTCGCCCCTTTCCATTAGTGAGATACATTATGGGAAAATGTATTTTTATACAATATTTACATAATGATAAATAATTAGTCAATTTACCTGGTTTTAAGTAGCTACCAATATAGTATTATTTTAACAAATAATACATAAGCAAATAATAAATCGATGATAGTAATTTTGAAATTTGGTGAAAAATTATTGATCCATTTATATGATTTTGAGCTAACAAACAATAAACAAATACAAACATAGTTTTTACATCGGGTATATTCAGATTACATTAAATATTAATATAACATTTTTGTTGATTGATTGGATATTAAAATGAGCATGTTTTAAAATTTTCGGCAAGGTAAGTATGATTGATTGTTGTCTTGTGGAATCAGCTTCCTTGACAGACAGGATCGTGACTGCAAGACTGCGCGAAAACTCACAAATTGGAAAGTTGACTGGAATCCCAATGCTGCTGTTGCTAACTTTAGCCAGTCAATGTTACAGTTTTAAAAGCGGTGGTTGTCAACTACGGCATGTTTGAGATTTTTTCAGTGCTAAATCAGTGCCAGCCCTCAGCTGTTTCTACTTCTAAAACTTTATTTACAGTAAATGTTTCCAGTAATCATTCAGGAGTCTAAACGCATTCTCATTTACATATGACCATTACTATTCAATTAGAACACTTTTGAAAATCCGCCTGCAGCTTAGATCATCGGGATCCTGGAATGAGGTTTCACTTTCTTAATTTCCCGTGCACATTAGAGAATTTCTTTTTTTAAATTGCCTTCTTGAAACGTTGTGGAGCTCCAACATCGTAGAGAATTAAAAATGAAAATATGTGGGAGGCCTGTTATATTCCTCTTTAGACAAATGAATTTTATCTCATGGTGAGTTTGGTTTATTTCACACTGTTTTCTGATCTAAATAGCAATGAAAATGACAGGCGTACAGCATTAATGCATCGGCCATCGACTTTCAGTTAGATTATCATTGAACTTTTAATGCTCACTTCAATTACACATTTTTGATTGTAGATTTTATCATGCACGTAACTGCTGCTAGGTAATTAAGGCGACATGTCAACTTCACGTCAATGAAGATTTTTTTACGTATAGCTTTCATATACGTTACCAATCATGACATTTGTCAAGCTCACAATATAATTAGGGGTGAGATTGAACTTTTAATTATACATGCACTGTTAAGGAATATCAGGAAAATTCGGCCGGCAGGGGTAGTCCGAGTTTCCTGATTTCTCTACTGCTAGAAGATGCGTAGTTCCTTCAGACGAACCTCCATGACTTACTGAACTGTCTAGGTTTCCTCCCCCGTGACACCTACTAGTATTCTGTGGGTGTATGTAGCCTGCACTGTGATTTCTACCATTTTCTGATTGATATATACTGGAGCATTTGCAAGAAATGTTGGATAGCATGTTCCGATGTTCCACCTTCCCATGCACCTTATCCTGTTTTTTGCTTCAGGATGATCATTGAGGGATGTGCTGAAGGCGGCACCCTCCCATGTAACAACGCTGAGTGCCAAAGAAGGCAGTTTGGACAGTTTGAGGGTGAAAGAGGGTGAGGTGATTTGAAGAATACAGGATTGGTTTTGGCAGTTTTAATTTTTGCTGCCTACAGACAGCTGTCTGTTAGCAAATTAACCTGTTGTTTCCGTTACAGACTTAGAGTTGGTTTTGGGTCTGCCCCTTGCTCACAATTCAATATCTTTATTGTTTATCTCAGTTCCCTCTTTGTTGTTGTTCCTGGCTATGGTGTTCCTGGCGACTCCACTCGCTGGCCATAAAGCAGAGGGCCAAATTTAAGGGCATCTGCATTGCCAACAAGGCTCTTCACGGTCAGGCACCTATCTATATTAAACAACGACTTAAGAAATACATCCCAGGCCACTTGCTAAGGTCTTCTACTGAGGGCCTCTTAAATTGCCCTGGCATTAACTTTACCACCAAAGGTGGCAGAGCCTTCTCCGTCCTACTACCCACGGTATTGCACCGTTACATCGCAACTTTTACAACACACTTCTATTACAACACAACTTTTACAACGCTGGATCCATTACATCGCACGCCTTTAGAACGCATGTCATTACATAGCAGATGCTATTACAACGCATGTTATTACAACGTAAGTATAGGTAAGTATATCATTTTTTTTACATTTTATTTCATATTATTTAATTAATTTAATTAATAATAATAATAAATAAATATATTAATTTATGTTTTTTTATTATATAAATTAAATATATTAATTTAAGTAATTTTAAAAAATAAGTATGAGTATAGGAGTATATGTTTAGGGGTACTGTGGTATATGTTTTGGGGTACAGGGGTATTTTTAGGTTTTAGGGCTGGGTTTGGGTTTTGGGGTACAGGGTATTTTTAGGTTTTAGGGCTGGGTTTGGGTTTTGGGGTATAGGGGAATTTTTAGGTTTTAGGGCTGGGTTTGGGGTTTGGGGTACAGGGGTATTTTTAGGTTTTAGGGCTGGGTTTGGGTTTTGGGGTACAGGGGTGTTTTTAGGTTTTAGGGCTGGGTTTGGGTTTTGAGGTACAGGGGTATTTTTAGGTTTTAGGGCTCGGTTTGGGTTTTGGGGTACAGGGGTATTTTTAGGTTTTAGAGCTGGGTTTGGGTTTTGGGGTATAGGGGTATTTTTAGGTTTTAGGGCTGGGTTTGAGGTTTGGGGTACAGGGGTATTTTTAGGTTTTAGGGCTGGGTTTGGGTTTTGGGGTACAGGGGTATTTTTAGGTTTTAGGGCTGGGTTTGGGTTTTGGGGTACAGGGGTATTTTTAGGTTTTAGGGCTGGGTTTTGGGGTACAGGGGTATTTTTAGGTTTTAGGGCTGGGTTTGGGTTTTGGGGTACAGGGGTATTTTTAGGTTTTAGGGCTGGGTTTGGGTTTTGAGGTACAGGGGTATTTTTAGGTTTTAGGGCTGGGTTTGGGTTTTGGGGTACAGGGGTATTTTTAGGTTTTAGGGCTGGGTTTGGGTTTTGAGGTACAGGGGTATTTTTAGGTTTTAGGGCTGGGTTTGGGTTTTGACATACAGGGGTATTTTTAGGTTTTAGGGCTGGGTTTGGGTTTTGGGGTACAGGGGTATTTTTAGGTTTTAAGGCTGGGTTTGGGTTTAGGGGTACAGGGGTATTTTTAGGGTTCAGGGCTGGGTTTGGGTTTTGAGGTACAGGGGTATTTTTAGGTTTTAGGGCTGGGTTTGGGTTTTGACGTACAGGGGTATTTTTAGGTTTTAGGGCTGGGTTTGGGTTTTGGGGTACAGGGGTATTTTTAGGTTTTAAGGCTGGGTTTGGGTTTAGGGGTACAGGGGTATTTTTAGGGTTCAGGGCTGGGTTTGGGTTTTGGGGTACAGGGGTATTTTTAGGTTTTAGGGCTGGGGTTGGGTTTTGGGGTACAGGGGTATTTTTAGGTTTTAGGGCTGGGTTTGGGTTTTGGGGTACAGGGGTATTTTTAAGTTTTAGGGCGGGTTTGGGTTTTGAGGTACAGGGGTATTTTTAGGTTTTAGGGCTCGGTTTGTGTTTTGGGGTACAGGGGTATTTTTAGGTTTTAGGGCTGGGTTTGGGTTTTGGGGTACAGGGGTATTTTTAGGTTTTAGGGCTGGGTTTGGGTTTTGAGGTACAGGGGTATTTTTAGGTTTTAGGGCTGGGTTTGGGTTTTGTGGTACAGGGGTATTTTTAGGTTTTAGGGCTGGGTTTGGGTTTAGGGGTACAGGGGTATTTTTAGGGTTCAGGGCTGGGGCAGGGGTATTTTTAGGTTTTATGGCTGGGTTTGAGGTTTGGGGTACAGGGGTATTTTTAGGTTTTAGGGCTGGGTTTGGGTTTTGGGGTACAGGGGTATTTTTAGGTTTTAGGGCTGGGTTTGGGTTTTGGGGTACAGGGGTATTTTTAGGTTTTAGGGCTGGGTTTGGGTTTTGGGGGACAGGGGTATTTTTAGGTTTTAGGGCTGGGTTTGGGTTTTGGGGTACAGGGGTATTTTTAGGTTTTAGGGCTGGGTTTGGGTTTTGAGGTACAGGGGTATTTTTAGGATTTAGGGCTGGGTTTGGGTTTTGGGGTACAGGGTATTTTTAGGTTTTAGGGCTGGGTTTGGGTTTTGAGGTACAGGGGTATTTTTAGGTTTTAGGGCTGGGTTTGGGTTTTGACATACAGGGGTATTTTTAGGTTTTAGGGCTGGGTTTGGGTTTTGGGGTACAGGGGTATTTTTAGGTTTTAAGGCTGGGTTTGGGTTTAGGGGTACAGGGGTATTTTTAGGGTTCAGGGCTGGGTTTGGGTTTTGAGGTACAGGGGTATTTTTAGGTTTTAGGGCTGGGTTTGGGTTTTGACGTACAGGGGTATTTTTAGGTTTTAGGGCTGGGTTTGGGTTTTGGGGTACAGGGGTATTTTTAGGTTTTAAGGCTGGGTTTGGGTTTAGGAGTACAGGGGTATTTTTAGGGTTCAGGGCTGGGTTTGGGTTTTGAGGTACAGGGGTATTTTTAGGTTTTAGGGCTGAGTTTGGGTTTTGACGTACAGGGGTATTTTTAGGTTTTAGGGCTGGGTTTGGGTTTTGGGGTACAGGGGTATTTTCAGGTTTTAAGGCCGGGTTTGGGTTTAGGGGTACAGGGGTATTTTTAGGGTTCAGGGCTGGGTTTGGGTTTTGGGGTACAGGGGTATTTTTAGGTTTTAGGGCTGGGTTTGGGTTTTGGGGTACAGGGGTATTTTTAGGGTTCAGGGCTGCGTTTGGGTTTTGGGGTACAGGGGTATTTTTAGGGTTCAGTTTTTAAATAAATAATTAAAAATAATTAAAAAAAATGTTTGATTAATTTTATTTATTATTATAGTTCTTTAATAATAATAATAATATTAGTTCTTTTAAAAATAAACTTGTTTTTAAAATATATATAAGTACAAATTAATTATTTTTAAATAATTTAATTTATTTAATTAATTATATGTAATTAAATTTCATTTTTAAGTAAAATAATATACTTACCTATACTTACGTTGTAATGGCATGCGTTGTCATAGCATCTGCTATGTAATGTCTTGCGTTGTAATGGTATGCGTTGTAAATGTTGCTGCGTTGTAAAAATTGCGATGTAACGGTCTGCACTGTAAAATTACGCGTTGTAACGTCATACATCCCTACCCACACTTTGGAACAGGCGCCGCCTTCTCCCCTTCAGAAAAAAACTGAAAAACATTCTCTTCACATAAGCTTGGGCCTAACTATATTCCACTCTCCCTGGAACTGATGCTGATCTTCTTGAAGCGTTTAGAGACCTTCTGGTATTAAGCACTCTACAAATCTAAATTAAAAATAACAATAACAATAACAATTCTTGTGTATGTCTCAACCAAGGTACTTACGGCCACATGCATCAAAGTCCGGTTTTGCGATTCCTTATTTGCGATTTTTAGGGAATCGCAAATAAGGAATCGCAAAATGGGATGCATGATTTAAATCGCTGGGCTGGGTTTGGGTTTTGGGGTACAGGGGTATTTTTAAGTTTTAGGGCGGGTTTGGGTTTTGAGGTACAGGGGTATTTTTAGGTTTTAGGGCTCGGTTTGGGTTTTGGGGTACAGGGGTATTTTTAGGTTTTAGGGCTGGGTTTGGGTTTTGAGGTACAGGGGTATTTTTAGGTTTTAGGGCCGGGTTTGGGTTTTGTGGTACAGGGGTATTTTTAGGTTTTAGGGCTGGGTTTGGGTTTAGGGGTACAGGGGTATTTTTAGGGTTCAGGGCTGGGGCAGGGGTATTTTTAGGTTTTATGGCTGGGTTTGAGGTTTGGGGTACAGGGGTATTTTTAGGTTTTAGGGCTGGGTTTGGGTTTTGGGGTACAGGGGTATTTTTAGGTTTTAGGGCTGGGTTTGGGTTTTGGGGTACAGGGGTATTTTTAGGTTTTAGGGCTGGGTTTGGGTTTTGGGGTACAGGGGTATTTTTAGGTTTTAGGGCTGGGTTTGGGTTTTGGGGTACAGGGGTATTTTTAGGTTTTAGGGCTGGGTTTGGGTTTTGAGGTACAGGGGTATTTTTAGGTTTTAGGGCTGGGTTTGGGTTTTGGGGTACAGGGTATTTTTAGGTTTTAGGGCTGGGTTTGGGTTTTGAGGTACAGGGGTATTTTTAGGTTTTAGGGCTGGGTTTGGGTTTTGGGGTACAGGGGTATTTTTAGGTTTTAAGGCTGGGTTTGGGTTTAGGGGTACAGGGGTATTTTTAGGGTTCAGGGCTGGGTTTGGGTTTTGAGGTACAGGGGTATTTTTAGGTTTTAGGGCTGGGTTTGGGTTTTGACGTACAGGGGTATTTTTAGGTTTTAGGGCTGGGTTTGGGTTTTGGGGTACAGGGGTATTTTTAGGTTTTAAGGCTGGGTTTGGGTTTAGGAGTACAGGGGTATTTTTAGGGTTCAGGGCTGGGTTTGGGTTTTGAGGTACAGGGGTATTTTTAGGTTTTAGGGCTGAGTTTGGGTTTTGACGTACAGGGGTATTTTTAGGTTTTAGGGCTGGGTTTGGGTTTTGGGGTACAGGGGTATTTTCAGGTTTTAAGGCCGGGTTTGGGTTTAGGGGTACAGGGGTATTTTTAGGGTTCAGGGCTGGGTTTGGGTTTTGGGGTACAGGGGTATTTTTAGGTTTTAGGGCTGGGTTTGGGTTTTGGGGTACAGGGGTATTTTTAGGTTTTAGGGCTGGGTTTAGGTTTTGGGGTACAGGGGTATTTTTCGGTTTTAGGGCTGGGTTTGGGTTTTGAGGTACAGGGGTATTTTTAGGTTTTAGGGCTCGGTTTGGGTTTTGAGGTACAGGGGTATTTTTAGGTTTTAGGGCTCGGTTTGGGTTTTGGGGTACAGGGGTGTTTTTAGGTTTTAGGGCTGGGTTTGGGTTTTGGGGTACAGGGGTATTTTTAGGTTTTAGGGCTGGGTTTGGGTTTTGAGGTACAGGGGTATTTTTAGGTTTTGGGGCTGGGTTTGTGTTTTGTGGTACAGGGGTATTTTTAGGTTTTAGGGCTGGGTTTGGGTTTAGGGGTACAGGGGTATTTTTAGGGTTCAGGGCTGGGGTTGGGTTTTGGGGTACAGGGGTGTTTTTAGGTTTTAGGGCTGGGTTTGAGGTTTGGGGTACAGGGGTATTTTTAGGTTTTAGGGCTGGGTTTGGGTTTTGGGGTACAGGGGTATTTTTAGGTTTTAGGGCTGGGTTTGGGTTTTGGGGTACAGGGGTATTTTTAGGTTTTAGGGCTGGGTTTGGGTTTTGGGGTACAGGGGTATTTTTAGGTTTTAGGGCTGGGTTTGGGTTTTGGGGTACAGGGGTATTTTTAGGTTTTAGGGCTGGGTTTGGGTTTTGAGGTACAGGGGTATTTTTAGGTTTTAGGGCTGGGTTTGGGTTTTGGGGTACAGGGTATTTTTAGGTTTTAGGGCTGGGTTTGGGTTTTGAGGTACAGGGGTATTTTTAGGTTTTAGGGCTGGGTTTGGGTTTTGGGGTACAGGGGTATTTTTAGGTTTTAAGGCTGGGTTTGGGTTTAGGGGTACAGGGGTATTTTTAGGGTTCAGGGCTGGGTTTGGGTTTTGAGGTACAGGGGTATTTTTAGGTTTTAGGGCTGGGTTTGGGTTTTGACGTACAGGGGTATTTTTAGGTTTTAGGGCTGGGTTTGGGTTTTGGGGTACAGGGGTATTTTTAGGTTTTAAGGCTGGGTTTGGGTTTAGGAGTACAGGGGTATTTTTAGGGTTCAGGGCTGGGTTTGGGTTTTGAGGTACAGGGGTATTTTTAGGTTTTAGGGCTGAGTTTGGGTTTTGACGTACAGGGGTATTTTTAGGTTTTAGGGCTGGGTTTGGGTTTTGGGGTACAGGGGTATTTTCAGGTTTTAAGGCCGGGTTTGGGTTTAGGGGTACAGGGGTATTTTTAGGGTTCAGGGCTGGGTTTGGGTTTTGGGGTACAGGGGTATTTTTAGGTTTTAGGGCTGGGTTTGGGTTTTGGGGTACAGGGGTATTTTTAGGTTTTAGGGCTGGGTTTAGGTTTTGGGGTACAGGGGTATTTTTCGGTTTTAGGGCTGGGTTTGGGTTTTGAGGTACAGGGGTATTTTTAGGTTTTAGGGCTCGGTTTGGGTTTTGAGGTACAGGGGTATTTTTAGGTTTTAGGGCTCGGTTTGGGTTTTGGGGTACAGGGGTGTTTTTAGGTTTTAGGGCTGGGTTTGGGTTTTGGGGTACAGGGGTATTTTTAGGTTTTAGGGCTGGGTTTGGGTTTTGAGGTACAGGGGTATTTTTAGGTTTTGGGGCTGGGTTTGTGTTTTGTGGTACAGGGGTATTTTTAGGTTTTAGGGCTGGGTTTGGGTTTAGGGGTACAGGGGTATTTTTAGGGTTCAGGGCTGGGGTTGGGTTTTGGGGTACAGGGGTATTTTTAGGGTTCAGGGCTGGGTTTGGGTTTTGGGGTACAGGGGTATTTTTAGGGTTCAGTTTTTAAATAAATAATTAAAAATAATTAAAAAAAATGTTTGATTAATTGTATTTATTATTATAGTTCTTTAATAATAATAATAATATTAGTTCTTTTAAAAATAAACTTGTTTTTAAAATATATATAAGTACAAATTAATTATTTTTAAATAATTTAATTTATTTAATTAATTATATGTAATTAAATTTCATTTTTAAGTAAAATAATATACTTACCTATACTTACGTTGTAATGGCATGCGTTGTAATAGCATCTGCTATGTAATGTCTTGCGTTGTAATGGTATGCGTTGTAAATGTTGCTGCGTTGTAAAAATTGCGATGTAACGGTCTGCACTGTAAAATTACGCGTTGTAACGTCATACATCCCTACCCACACTTTGGAACAGGCGCCGCCTTCTCCCCTTCAGAAAAAAACTGAAAAACATTCTCTTCACATAAGCTTGGGCCTAACTATATTCCACTCTCCCTGGAACTGATGCTGATCTTCTTGAAGCGTTTAGAGACCTTCTGGTATTAAGCACTCTACAAATCTAAATTAAAAATAACAATAACAATAACAATTCTTGTGTATGTCTCAACCAAGGTACTTACGGCCACATGCATCAAAGTCCGGTTTTGCGATTCCTTATTTGCGATTTTTAGGGAATCGCAAATAAGGAATCGCAAAATGGGATGCATGATTTAAATCGCATAATATTTGGGATTCGGTAATAATCACAATTTTTACCGAATCACAAATATTATGCGAATTCTAATTCGTGATTTCGCAATTCCCATTGATTCCTAAGGGCCAAAAGGCCCATAGGAATCAATGGGAATTGCAAAATCGCAAATTAGAATTTGCAAAATGTTAATGCATTCCATGGGTGCAGGGGGAGGGTCCAAAGGACCCCCCCCCCCTGCACCCCAGAAATGTATTTTGAAGTGCATGTTTCACACACACATGTCCTAAGGACATGTTTGTCTGTAACATGACAGTGTTTTAAAATGCAATTTTGAGCATTTTAATAAATTTTCGCAAATTACCACGAGGTTCACCCTCGTGGAAATTTGCACCCCCTAATTGTGAATTCGCAATTTTAAAAGTAATCATGCATTGCTTTTAAGGAATCGCAAATTTGCGATTCCTTAAAAGCAGTCGCATTTTGGAATTCGCTAAAAATAGCGATTTTTCCAAAAATGCTTGATGCATCCCAAAAACCTATTTAGGAATCGCAAACGGCCGAATTTACCGATTTGCACCGTTTTCACTTCCTAAATAGGTTGATGCATGTGGCGGCTACTGTTTTTAGATTAATGAGTTGTATTCTTCCTCTTCCATTTTGTCTCCCTTTCCTTGTCAGGAGAAAGAGTGATGTAGTATTTGATGTCATCAGCAGTGCATTGCGGGCGCGCGAGTTATAGTTAGCTGAACTAACTATAACTGGGACCTTTCAGTAGTTTTGTATGAGTGCAATCTCCAGCTAACTATAACATGTGTGAAACCTATGGTTTTTTCAGTAAATTTGCAAGTTTTTTTTAAATACTAATTCATAACTATAACCTGGCTGAAACCTATGGTTTTTCAGTGAATTTGAAAGGTTTAGTAAATGATAATTTTTAAATGTAAACATTTTACATTTCTTTCTTTTTATATCTTACATTTTTATGAAAAATATGTATATTTATTTTATTTTTTAAATTATATTTCATATTCTTAACGTAAAATAATACCAAAACTAAATCCCACATTTTTTTATATACATTTAAAAAAAAATTACAATTAGAATCTGTATAATTCCTTTTTCATATTTTTTGGGGTGATCGCACCATACACGTACAGTGATCGCACCACACTTTGTACGGCAAATGGTCCTCTGCGCGTAGCCACGCACTTGTTACGGATACGCTTTGACCTTGTGCATCGCATCAACGCTTCTGCGTGACGTCATATATGGCGCCCCGTAAGCATAGGGCGCAAAAGTTTCTAATTGTTCAAAAACATATATTTATGTATTTAATGTACATATTAAGGGAAGACAGTATCTAGGACAATCATGAAAATACTTTTTTTTAAACTTTTAATAAGCGATTATTACTTTTAAAAGCAAGTACGCAAATCGCAAAGGTACGTCGTACATATTCGCATCTTAAGAGCACCGTAGGAGCACTGTAAGTGTACGCAAAGTCATCTGACCATAAAAGGAGAGTTTTGATTAGTTCATAATGCTTCCTATTCCAACTGTTAAAAGACCCCTCTCATTTTGATTATCCTACTTCGACTTTCCCAGGAAAAACATCTATTCTGTAGAGCTGTAGTCTTTTACAACCAAACTCTACAATGGCTGCTGTTTTAGAGACTTCATCAGTACATTCCTCTAAGAACATTTTGTTACTAAGCCACCTCAGAAAAAGAGAAAAGAAGTTTCATTTGGAAGTTTTCTTCATTTCAGGAGGGACAGAAAAAGGTGAATGTACCCAAAGTAACATGCAAGATCTGTGAGGTTACACTTTCCAGGGCTGACCCCACTAAAAAGTACTCTTTCGGGACAGCCTCAACCGTTTACCATGTCAAAAATTTGCATCCAAATAATATGGAAGGATGACAACACAAAGGTTCCAGGAAAACCCTCAACCTGCAGTACCTTCTACCTCAAAAGCACCACCACCTCCTCTGAACAGTCCACATCCTATTAGTGTGCCTCAGTTTGCAAATCTTACAATTCATTGTAAATTTTGCAGAGAACTCCTTTTTTACGGTGAGCAGTCTATTCAACTCATTGTGAAGAGCAAAGAAGAGCACCGCTGCCCAAAACAATAATATATTTTTTTCTTTTTTCTTCCTGTTCCACAGTTTTGTTATTTCCAGTTTCATTTTTTTGGGTTTAACAAAAAAACAACTAAAAACTTCCTGAAAAAAAAATAGAAAACTAAAAAGAAAAAACCCACTTCTTTTCAGAACTACCTCCACTGGCTTAAAAAAGAACTATATTTCTATATTGGTGTGTAAAACTTTGTCAGAATCAATGTGTAGTGCATAAATGAACGAATGAATTTGTAGTGTATGGTGAAAGTGAAAGTGCAAAACTATAAGAGAGTGCTACAGCATAAATGTATAAGGTGTTTACCTATACTATACTGTAGTACCTCCGAAGCACTTCAATTTAACACATCCATATAAATATGTTAGAAGTCTATACTTCAATTTGCACTGCTAGTGAAACTGCCTGGGTGAATTTTTATGTGTTAGGAGTGAATTTACAAACGTCTTGTACCTCTTTTACACATCTTTTCTGTCACTTTTGTGATGCAGCGATGTTGCAAAAGATGTACCATAGTACAATGTGATGCATATGGAAAGTGCATCATATTCTAAAGCCCTGTGCCAGAAAGAGACTTTCCTGTGAAGAGAGGGGGGGGGGGTGCAAGTGTTCTAGCATAGGAACACCTCCTAAAAGTGACTGAGTGAAATCTATAATATTTCATTCAGTCACTTTTATTCCTATGCTACATCAAAACCCTGCACCTGCTTGAAACAGGTGTAAGGATTGACACAGCTTTGTGAGCATAGAACCCCAAGAGCATTGCTGGAGCTGTGTTGCACTTGGAACGCAAGTCAAGCAATGCACCACCTTCACAACACAAATACATCACATATCTGTGCCGTTTTTGCTCCATAATACATTACATTGTAAATACAGTGCAGCCATTGTGCTGAGATCACAGTGCACAATAACTGCCATATCTCTGGGAATGTACCACTTATTGTACATCTGCTGATTACTGTTTCAGTGTAGTGAATGGATTACTACACACTGATCAATGAGTCACTACAAAACTATAACAGGAATCACAGAGTGTTTGATGGAAGTGTAAGGATAGAGACTGGGGAATTCAAAATATAAAAGGTAAATTTGCAGGTGCATAGAACAGTACAGGCATAGTAAAAAGGAGTTTGAAGCAGTCCATATACTAAGGCCTACTTTGCTCCATAATTACTTGGGTACTGACTACATGATTACAGTTCTGCAAAGAGAGTGCATGACTGAATTTATAAGAGCGTCGGTTTTACCACAGTACATACATAAGGAAATACTGCTGAATGGCTCACTACAATATTGAAACAGTAGAGTGAGTGTGATTGTGAAAGTCTAATGATACAGACTGGACAATTGAATGTATACAAAACAAATGTGCACCTACATAGAAGAGTGCATGCATACTCTATGCAGGTTTAAAGCAGTACATGGCCTAAGGCCTACTTTGCACCATAATTACTTGAGTACTGACTGGATAATTACAGTTCTGAAACGAGAGTGTCTGTCTGAATTTGGAAGAGCTTCATTTTTAGCACAGTGCACACATATGGGCATTCTGCTAAATACTTCACTACAATACTGAATCAGCAATCACAAAGGGTTTGCTGGAACTGTAGGAACATAGACTGGATAATAAAAGCTAGAAAAGACAAGTTTCCCATGCATACAAGACTGCATGCATAGTGTATAGGACTTTGAAGCAGTCCATGCCCTAAGGCCCACTTTGCACCATGACTACTACTACTTGGGTACTGGCTGAATTATTACAATTCTGCAAGGAGAGTGTCTGGCAAAATGTACAGTAGCGTCACTTTTAGAACAGTGTATACATAAACACATACTGCTGAATGCATAACAACTGAGGATGGAAGGTCCAAGTATTCCAGAACTATATCTGTTTTCACAAAAGTTCTTTTATGAAGACGGAGGAAACATACTCAAAACTAAGGACCTTTAAGAGTTTTGAAATTGAACAGTTTTTAGAAGAAAGAGAGTATTTTTTTCAATTTTGTATACATATTGTTTTAAGGTTGAATCCTGTAATCATTGATTCAGATTGCCACTCACATAATAGGGTTGCTCCAGTTTTAGAAAAAAATTTATTTTATTGGTGCAGAATTGAACATTGACAGCCAAAGGCTGTAACAGAGAGAAAAGTAGTGGCTATACAAAAAAACATTCTATATCCCTTGGATCCTCTACAAGACAGAAACTATACCAAAATACCACATTTGCAACCCCTTTGCACATTTTTTTTATAAAAAGAGGCCCCGGAGGTGGGGGAGGGGTGAGGGAATCGAGTGCAGGAGAAAGCGGTCCCCAGAACTCCTGGGGCCATGAGCCCCCCCCCCGCATACATATAGTTAAACATCCGGGGGTAGCAATCCACACGCAGGGGAGACCCTCTAGGCCCCCCATTATGAAAAACAAATAGCCCCAGAGATTTGACCCCCCTCGGAGGCTAATTAACAATAAAGCGGTCTTCATGTTTATTTTTTATTTTTCCCCCAAAACGCGTACCCTGCGTTTTTCTAATAAAAAAAAAATATCCAGCGTGACGTCATATACCGCGTCCCGTACACAATAGTTTGAAGACTTATACATTTTATAAAACAATATAGCACTGCACACTAAAGAAGAAAAGTCAACACAATTATTGACCCCTCTCCCAACATTTAAAAGCCCCTGGGAGAGGTGATAAATTAATCGAGACTGAATACGTTAGCACAGCCTACTGTGCTTACGCTACCAGAAAAACACAACAACAGTACAAAGCCCAGATTTCCATTGTAGTGATTTCTTGGTTGCAGGTCTAGTTGTCAGATCGACACACACTCTCTCATGGCTGGTATACACCCACACCACACCTATCCAGCACATCCGTCACTACACACGTGACACTATGTATGAAAAAAGATGGGGCGCACATGTTCTACGACATTTTAGCACCAAACAAGGGCCCCCCAATACCACATGCGTGGCCTCTTTGGTCACTGAGTTAGTGGTGCCCGAAGCACTGAGCGGGTGAAGAACCTGCGAAGATGATGATGGGAGCACGAATATGTCGTTAGCCATAGAGATATCAAGACTTGGCACAATATATGAGACTTCTTTGTTGGAGATCGGAACTACCTCATGAAGAAGGTGTATTTTGCACGAAAAGGTGAGCAGTGAGGCTTTAGTATGCATCAGAAGGAGTCAAAGGGTTGTAGCTGACTACATTAAAAAATGCAGCTTAGTATTTTAGGCGAACACACTCCTACATAATGTATTAATTTACATGTTTAATTTTTTTCCCCAACAGCAGTAACGTTTTTATAATCACTGAAATGTCCATAATATATTCACAATACAAACAGTTCATAGAAATCTGACAATCAAACGTCTATAAAAGCGCAATATTATCTACCTCCAAATTAATATAGCAAGAATTACCAATCATAACATCTTTCTTTTAATATCTTTTAGATGTACAGCTTCAGGATGGATTATGTAACACGGACAACGGCAATAGCACAAGGTGAGCAAACAAGCTTGTTTCTGAAACAACAAGTTATATATCAAAGGAGAGAATATGTAGTATGTAGCAGGCGCAAAAAAAACATTGGGCTAACCGAGCTTCAGCAAGGATGAGATAGCTTCCTGGGCCCACACACACTCACACCCGAGTACGTCACAGCTCTTTTTAAAGACATTTTCCTTGTTATTGAGGCTTTGATAATCCCCCCTCGCTTACAGCCCCTGCAGCTCTACTCTTCTTGTTGCTTGAACTAAAGCGCCCACCCCAAATTTCTTCTTGCCCCGCCCCACCCCCTGTATTTTTGACTGGTTGAGCCTCTGGCTTCACGTACCCCTTCCCTGTCGTGTGTGTCTCTCCCACGTTTTAATGTCCTTTTTCCCTTTCTCTTTCTTACTCTCTCACATTATTTCTCTTTCTTTTCTAAAGATTTGGACGCTGCTATCTCCACTCTGCTGTATACAACCATATCTGAATTGAAATGATTAACTCTCTTGATTACAGTGAAGGCTTCTTCCACACGTAGAGCACCATGTTTCAATCACGCCAATGGCACTAGGTGACAAACAATTTTGTTTCCGAAACAACAACAAATTATCTGTGAAAGGAGTGAGTGGGTAGTGTGCACTAGCTTCACTGTCTAAAATGTATGATTACCTCCAAGCAGTGACAACAGATAGGTTACAACAGTCTGACAAGCAGATCTATAAGCTTATTACGCCACTTTTGTGTCACTTTTAACATGGGAAAAGTGACGCAAGGAGCATGTAAATTTACGTCTGACTTTTCAAGAAAAAATCTCAACTCCAGACTCTATGAGACAGTTTTAATGTTTTCTCTCTCTTTCTTTTTCTCTCTCACTCTCTGTGACATCATTTCGCTTTCTCTTTTAAACTTATAGACACTGCTGTCTGCTTTGACGTCTAGAACAACAGTTGAACTCAAGTTGTGAACTCCGGTGGCCGCAGTGTTTATACAAGGGTAAGCACAGAGTCTTAGATATACAATGCCTTCATTACAATGCATTAAAAATAAGTCGGCATATTTACAATCCCGTTCTGCCACTTTTGTGTCCGTAACGCAGTTGGTACTTCCATATAGACACAACTTGATCGAGGCACTATAACAGAACTGAAATGTACTAGGCACACTGCACACGTAAAACTGTAGTGTTACCTTCATTTGTGAAAAGAGATAGTGGGTAGTGTGTAGCAGCTTCACTGTCTAAAATGTATAATTACCTCCGAACAATGCCAACAGATAGGTTACAACAGTCTGACAAGCAAAGCTACAAGCTTATTACGCCAATTTTGTGTCACGTTTAACATGGATAAAGTGACGCAAGCAGCTTGTAAATCTATGTCTGACTTTTCAAGAAAAAATCTCAACTTCAGACTCTGCGAGACAGTTTTAATGTTGTTTTCTCTCTCATTCTCTCTCTCACTCTCTGTGACATCATTTCTCTTTCTCTTTTAAAGTTATAGAAAATGTTGTCTGCTTACACATGTAAAAGCAAAGAAGTCTTTAAGTTTTGAATTCCACTGGCCGCAGTGTTTATACAACGGTAAGCACAGAGGCCTAGATATACAATGCCTTCATTACAATGCATTAGAAATAAGTTGGCGTATTTACAATCTCGTTGAGCCACTTTTGTGTCACTGACGCAGTAGGCATATTTACAATCCCGTTTTGCCACTTTTTTGTCAGTTACGCAGAAGGCACTTCCATATAAACACCACTTGAACGCAGCACTATAACAGAAGTAAAATGTACCAGGCACACTGCACACGTGAAATCGTACTGTTACCTTGACTTGTAATGCTTCATTTCATTTACTCACATCTACATAATTCTAAATTCAAAATTTCTTTTTTTTGCAGATTACCAATCCAACGTCTGTTGGAATTCACTTCACAATTTGTTTATAATATTGTTTTTTTAAAGGTTTTTTTCTAGTTCTTTATAATATACTTATCATTAAGTTTTGTTTACAGTTATTCTTTTAATTAAAAAAACGACATACTTATTTTTTTTGTGGGGGGGTTGACGGTCCACAATAAAAATAATATTTATAATGTTGAAGTACTATAGTAAGATGTTCAAGAGTATTATTGAAAAGTACTGACTTATATTTTTTCTGGGTACACTACAACATGGTAAAGAAATCAAACTAATACGAAACAATGTGTACCACATTTACAAACTTCTTGCAACATTTTCCTATGCAAACCTACCACCCTACAAAATTAAGTGTGGGCCTCAATGACGCCCCTCAAACCACGGAAACAATCACCCCACAAAAATGTCTATATTGTATGAGAGGGGCTGCGTGTCCTCCGCCTGGTGCCCTGGAGTCCACTACGCCAGACCCGGTTCCTGCAGTGTCCTGGGGGGAAACAGCCATTACAACGCGGTCAAAACCACGCCTGATCGTCACCACGAAGCCATTAGCACGCATATGGCTTTACCACGCATGCCTTAACCACGCATGCTCTTACAACAAGTAAACATTCACCACGCATGATAACTGCATAATCTAAATAATAACTTTGTGTTGATGAACACGCGTTGTAATGGCTCTGGCTTATGTCCTTCAAATAAGTTTTTAGGTATACATGTGACCAAGTCATAAGATCAGAGGCCAAGGACAAACACCGTGGTATCTGTGCCAGGAAATCTCATGAATCTTAGAGAAGATAAGCAGAGAGTAAAATGAAAGTAACAGTTATAATAAAAATAACGGAGAAAAACTACTAAAATGGCGGTGGACGGAGTATGTAATCAACGTTTGGCGCCTCGACACTACATTTCAAATAAACATAGATACAATATGTTTATTAATATATTACAAAAGTATAGAAGTAGATGACACACACGGCCCGGGAAAAGAAAGCGGCAAATTTAATAACTGAAATGAGGAGAGGTTTGTTTGGCGAACTCGAAGAAAAAGAAAAAACGTGGGCTTGGAAACGAGGCTGCGCATGCGTAGAGAGTACAACAGGTGCACAAAAAAACCTGAAAGTTTTACATTCTATCATAGAAATATAGCTCTTTTAGGACCTGGGGGAACGGGCAAGCTGGCGGTCTGTCCTTAGACCGTGTTAGCAGCATAGTGTGTGAGCTCCGCTCCGCTCCGCTTTATTCTGTTTTGGAAACCGGCACACGGAAGGAATTACTGAGGGTTAGATGGCTCGCGTCTAACTACGCCTGATTACCCAGCCTAGCGCTGACCGCTCTGAATTCGGAAGATTTGATAGTATTTGGCGCCTATGCTTACCTTCGAGGTTTACGGAGACTTCGAGCGGCTCTCATCGCCTTTGGAACCGGAAGCTTCACTCGGCTTCACTGCAACGCCGCGATCGCTCCTTCTGGCTCTCCCTCCCACAGCTGCTGTCTGTTCCTCGAGCGCGGAGCTGCAGGGCGGGATTTTTGCTCAGGGATCAAGTTTAACTACAGAGCGGCAACATTGTTTCAGCCTGTGCGGTAAATTTGTATCAAGTCCTGTCACATACAGCGAAGGCGAAATAGAGGAAGATAAACCTGGTGGGCTTTTTACAGTGCATTTCATTAAAGTACAGAAGGTGAAGAAAATCAACCTGCGCTCAGTTAAAGAAATGCCAGCAAAATCATCAGCGTCAGCTGCAGCAACCAGAGCAAGGGTACCCAAAGCTGCAAGAATTTTGCGCAAAGAGGCAGAGCGACAACAACATGAGCAGCATGAACAGCTAGAGGAACCTGACAGAAGAACACGCTTACTGTCTAACATGGATAAAACTAAGACAAGAAGCCAGCAGGCATTATCAGATTCTACAGCAAGACAGGAGCTCCACGCTGCCCGCAGGAAATTAAACTCAACCGGGGATACAGTTCTTGACCTATTTCTCAAAAAGGGACTTCTCAGCGGTTCCAACAAGCCAGCTTCGATGAATGAGACCCTCCCTCTACCTCCTACTACTTTCAATAACATAGATGCTGAGTCAGGACAGCCAATTACGGAGACATGTAATGCACCTGAGCCGCAGCACCCTGCTGTAAACATCGAAACTGTAAGTAACATTAATGAACTTATTCAGACCCCTGCGCCATGTGTTTCTGAGGTCCCGTCTAACACAAGCCACGCCTCAGCGTCTACACGACAAACTATGCATTTTTCTGGAATAGGGGGGAACATTTTGGGGGTGTAACTAGATTCAACCTCACCTTTGCGTGGCATAGCTCAATGTAGCCAGGTGACCCCTAGCGAACTTCTAACTGAGCACTCAAATACAGCTACTCCCCCTATACTACAAACAGCTGTCTCTAGGGACTTAGAATTGGTAGAGGAGAGCCATATATTGACTCAAAAGATGGCTGGGAAAGGTATATCGAAGAGTCAGGCTTCTGAGGAGAAGGAGAAGGAATCTAGTGAATTTTATTCATTCTCTGATGAAAATGGCCCAAATGTATTGGCGGAGTGGTCAGACGATACTGACTCTTTGGAGGGTCTTGAGGATTCTGAACTACAGCTTAGCTCGTATGATGAAAGTTCAGAAGAGCAAGATTCTAATGTCAATCCGATTAGAGCCAAATCTAAAACTATTACCAGAATACAGGAAAAGGGCGCCAAGGATATACAGACAGCTCCTGACTTATCTCCGTAGCCAGCTACAACATCCAATCTCCCAGTAAGCTCAGAGATTTCTCAGTCAGCTGTAGACACTATTTTACAAGCCATAGCGGCTCATAGAGAAGAGGCTGCACAAGACAGTAAAAAATCAAGAGCTGCACTTCGGAAAATGCAAGGAGTGGTCAGAAAACTATCTAAATCCTGCAATCTAATAGGTGAAAGAGTCACCGAGATGGAAGCCAGGGTTATGTCCAATGAAAAAGAAACTATGTTGAATGCCGAACGTGCGAAGCTTCAAGATGCTGAACTAGTTGATATTAAATGGAAGCTTGAGAAATTTAAAAACCGGCAACGTCGGAACAATCTTCGCATTTTAGGTGTCCCAGAGAAACGTGAAGGGGGTGATACTAGAGCATTCGTGGTTAAGCTATTAGAAGACTCTATCCCTGCACTCAAAGACTGGAATCTGAATGTAGAGGTTCAACGATCTCACCGGATGCCTTTTAATATTCCAACAAAACCTAGTATATACCCTAGAGCCATATTGGTCTATTTTGGTAATTTCTTAGTGAGACAGATTGTAGCTGAGAAGGCTAGGCCTGATCACAAGGTTCAATGCAATGATTTTGCATATTTTTCAAGACCAGATTTCTGTCATGTAATGGTGGAAAGACGTTGGCAATTAAGATCTCTGATCAAACCATTTCAGGACAAAGGTGCACAAGCATATCTTAATAACCCTGCAAAGTTAAAAATTGTATATGGTGGTCTTACTAAATTCTTTGTGTCAGAGATCAAAGCAAAAGCTTACCTAGATCAGATGTCATAATATGCTTATCAGACTGTGAATGAAATTGGAAAAACTCTTTTGCTTAATTAATGGCTTTATGCTCCCATATACATTTAAGTGATACGTCATATCTGGCATTAATTGTATTATTATGGTTATGGGAGTATTTCAAGTTCTATATATTATATTGTACTGATATAGACTAAAGGTTTTTTCTATTCTTGACTTTTCCTTTATCAATCCTTCTTTTTCACTCATTAGTTTCTCTCTTTTTATCTTTTTCTATTCCTTCTTATCCTTCCTATATAATGTTTACTTTTTTGAAGCGGTTGCTCACGCACAATGCTGCAATCACATCACTCAGACTCTGGTTGAGTCTGGTTGCCCACTGAATTGGGGGGGGACTTAAGAGGGAGGGGGGTTGGGTGGACAGGGGTGGGTAAGGGCAAGGGTGGGTCACCTTGGGGGGTGAAAAGAAAAAAGGAAAAAAATGAACCAGTTTTTTTTGCAGAGGAAATATGTAAAAAGAGATTAAACAGCATACTAGCTGAATTAGAATATTATTTGCTTGAGGCACTGTGACAATCTTTTTCTATTATTAATGGGTAGGTTAAAAGTCCAGACTTGGAATGTCGGAGATTTATTAACTGGAGATAAACGAAGACGAATGACTGAATTGCTCAAATTGGCTCCAGTAGACATACTTTGTCTTCAAGAAACGCATCTGCCATGGGACAAAAAAATCATGGTTGAATATTAATGGGTATAATCTATTGGCGGTCTCCACACAGACTTCAAATATAAGGGGGGTGGCAATACTTGGAAAAAAAATCTGGGGTTAAGTGTACGACATCTATCAGATTCCCATGGCAGATGGGCTATTGCTAAAGTTGCCTGTGGTATAAATATCTGTACAGTTTATGGTTCAAATCTAGACGATTCCACAATTTTTGAAGAACTAGAGACCGAGTTGCCTACATGGCAGGGCCCACTAATCCTATGTGGAGATTTTAACATCTCATTAATACCACCATTGTCTAATCTCCCCTCAAAAACAAAATACCAAGGACGCAAACCCAAAGTTTACAAAACCCTCAATAGACTTGTCAGCAATCTTGGGCTAACAGATTTGTGGCTACATAACAATCCACGTGATCAAGGTTCTACCTATTTCTCTCATCCCCATCAAAAGCAGGTCCGTATTGATTATATTTTTGTAACCGCTGACCTTATTCCACTATCAACTATAAAAAGAATGCCAAGAATAATCTCAGATCATAATGCTTTAATTTGTGCAATTACATTTAATCCTTTTATTACTCAATCTAGGTCTTGGTCATTTGACCGGAAGCTACTATCCAACACTGAATCCATCTTGCATATTAAAAAATGGTCTGAGGAATTTTTCAACATTAATCGTTTTAGTGCTTCCAGAAATATAGTCTGGGATTCATATAAATCTGCTTTAAGAGGTGAGATCTCTAGTTTCCAACATGCAGCACGAATCAAAGCTAGAAAACTTTACGAAATAAAGTTAAATGATTTAACGAAAGCTGAAATAGAACATACTTGTTTAATAGAACAGAACAAAGAATCCCATAATCAATGGCTTCGGGTGGCTGTTTTGAAAGCTGAGCTTAATACCGAACTAAGTCAAAAAAGCCGCCCAAATTTACAGAGCTTATAGGAAGAAGGTTTACGAGACAGGTGAAAAAATAGGCAAACAACTGGCTCTGCGTACACGTCAAAAAAATGTGCATAATAATATTACTTCTATTGTAGAAGGTGGACGTACTTATGTTCAGTCTACAGATATTATTACCCAATTTCAACAGTATTATCAAAAATTTACTCTGAAGAAGGGAATAATTCCGAAAAAGATATAGATATGTTTTTGGCTGGTTTCCTTAACAATACGGCAACTACTAACTTGTTGGATGATGAGATGAGAGAAATACTCGAAGCTGAGATTACTATTGATGAAGTTGTAGAAGCTTTATTACTTTTATCCTCGGGCAAAGAAGCAGGCCAGGATAAATTGCCAATCGAGATTTATAAGATTCTTAGCCCCTTATTATGCCGTTTATTACTGGACTTATTTCTAGGCGTACAGTAATTTGGCATTCCTCCACCTTCTTGGGATGAGGCTAGCATTATAGTATTTCCCAAGAAGGGAAAATCGCCCGAACAGTTGACTTCGTATCGACCCATTTCATTGATAAATTCGGACTCCAAATTATATGCCAAAGTGATGGCTCTCAGACTCAGCAGGGTCATTGGGCATCTAGTTTCTCCGTGGCAGCATGGCTTTGTTCCCGGTAAGGGGACAACGGATCATATTCGCCGTACTATCGCTCTATTCGATGCCATGTCGGTCGCGGGGGATCAGATGTCTATGATCCTGCTTGACGCTGAGAAAGCCTTTGACCGTGTTTCATGGAGCTTTTTGTGGGTTGCCATGACACATCTTAATTTCGGCCCTAAATTTCTTAAATCTATAAAATCTATGTACCACCAACCCAAAGCAAAAGTCTCAATTTCAGGATTGGAATCAAATTTTATTAATATAACAAGAGGCACAAGACAAGGATGTCCTTGTTCTCCTTTACTTTTCGCCCTTTATATTAATCCCCTTATCTTAAAACTATTAGAAAATAATAACATAAAGCCGATTGTGTATAACCACTACGAAACTAAAGTTCTAGCATATGCTGATGACATCGCGGTATTAACATCTCACCCGATCGAAGCTCTACATGAAATCGAACTACTCTCCTTTCAATATGGTAAATATTCGGGTTATTCTCTGAATAGGGGGAAGACCATTGTACTGTACACAGACAACACTATATGCTCAGATTCAAGAAGAGCAAATACTGCGACATATCTGGGTGTGATTTTATCCGCCGATATAAAGATACTAGTCAAAAATAATTTTGACCCTCTAATAGATAAAATTAAAATCGACTTGGATAGGGTAAATGGTTTGCATCTTTTCATTATAGGCAGAGTGAATTATTTAAAGATGAATATACTACCGAAATGTTTGTATCTCTTTCGTTTCATTCCTTTACTTATTGATTCTAATATAATAATTTAATTAATAAACTTACCTCCAAATTTGTTTGGCAAAATGGGAAGATCAGACGATCTCTACTCTACCTATCCACTCAACACAGGTGGGCTTAATGCTCCGAATATTATTCTATACTATTGGGCAGCCTTTTTAAAACACCTAAAACCAATGATTCTAGAAACACACTTAGCCTTGGATACTATCAACATCACTATTCCCACAATTTATGAACTAATGCTAGGGCAAGAAAAGAATGGTTTGTTATTAAGAAAAACTGAAAAAGCCCATTATAAACAAATTAAGGGTGAGATCATTAAAAGTGCCTGGCTGATCTGGAATCAGATACTTAAACATACACAGATTGGCAAACTCAACCAATATACGCCCATATTCCATTCAACCAATACTTCTGATCTTGATTTTGAATATACAGCTAAGAAATGGTATAGTCTAGGCATAAAAACAATTAACGAAGTTTGAATAAATGGCCCACAAACTACATTTCAAGATGTTAAAATAAGATTTGGTCTCCCAGAAGGTGATTTTCTTAAATTTGCACAATTGCAGGCAAAATTAAAAGCTAAAAAAGATGTAATCAATCTTCAGAAGAACGATTTATTAGAAGCATGCTATCTTGCAAAAACTAGGATAGGAACGCTATATAATATTCTATTAACTAAAATGAACGATGATGTCGAGAAAACAGAAACTAAATGGATGGTAAAATTAAACAATCCCGATATCGATATAGATAAAACACTTGAAATGAGCAATAAATTATTTATGGCTAGCAATCTAAAGGCACAACGGTACAAAACCATTTATGACTTAAATTTTACCCCTGCTAAACTTTTTGCATGGGGGAAAGGGGAAAATGACCTATGCCCACGTTGCTCACAAGGTCCAGCTACGTTAATTCACCTGTTTAGCAGCTGCCCTGAGCTACGTATATTAAAAAATATGATTGCCACATTTTGGGAGAAAGTTTTCCATCACAAACTTCCAGAGTCTGATACTTTGTATGAGTTGGGATATGACAGCTCGTTAAAATTAAGTAAATCTGAACAAAAACTTTTATTTATAGGTACAGCTGTATTGAGACTAAACTTGTCTGTGCGCTGGAAGGATACTCTTCCTCCTACCTTCCAAATGTGGCTAGCCCGATTTCTTGCAGTTTTTTCCTTTGAATCTGCAATTTATGCAACTAGAGGAATCAAAACAAAATTACGTGGTAAAGAACTGTGGCACCCTATATCAATATGGAAAGAAGGGCTCTGTCCTAGTGGAATTGGTTAATGGAAATGTGAAGTTTTATATGTACTCTCTGTTATTTGTTCTTTTCTTCTGAATGTAAATGTAAATAATGGATGTATCATATTAATTTTGTATTTTGCATTATCCTCTGCTAAATGCTGGTTCTAAATAAAAAAAGAAAAAAGAAAAAAAAGAAATATAGCTCTTTCTTTGACCAGTAAAGTTAGTTCTTAAAAAGAACTTTTTTTATTTTTTTTTTAGCCCCAATGCCCCCACGATCGCAGACGGCTCCCTGCGTCCTTCGTGAGCCCGCATTGCTTTATCAGAGACATCACCGTATATGCTGCTCTCTCTTTCGAAAAACGATCTGCTTTCTTGAAAGAGAGAACAGATTAACTTGCTCTCTTTTTTAAATAGGAAAGCGGTTTCCTGTGGTAAAGTGAAAGATACCAAACAGCAGTGTCCCGGACGTACGCACCATGAGACAGTGCAAGAACCGACCCTGAGAGATGGTGGACCCCAGGGCCACCAAGGAATCTAGGAGGGGGGTAGCGTGACCCCCTCCCAACATTAAAAAACCCCGGGGAGTGCAGGTACCCGGGGCTGGAAGGTCATTTTACATATTACTGCCACAGGAAGGTGGCGGTCCCCGCAACGTGTACAGGGAGAGAGAAAGGGAGAGCTGAAAACACATATACTACCAAGCACCACGGTGAGGGTAAAAAACACTAAAGCACAGAAAATACCTAAATTTATAAATACATTTAAAAAAAGATTTTTCATGTAGTATGGTCTGCTCAACACCTCAAAAAGGATCCACCGTTTGAAGATCCAACAATTGTCCAATGTAACCTCCAATGACTTGAGGGAGCGACCTCCAATTTGTATTAGTATCACAGGGTCAAAATCATTGATTCCCAAAATTTTTCAAGTGTTGAACACAAAAATGACGACAGCTTCTCAATTCAAATTCAATGTCTTTTCAGTAACTCCAAAAAAGCATCCGTTAATCAAAACATTAAACAGCCAACGCGTTTCGTCCGATGGCGGACATCATCAGGGCTGTTGGAAATAAATAACAATGCATTACATCACTATATCAACATAATTTGACATATGTCATATTTACAAAACTCCTGTAAGTCTAACGATTAGACATATTAAATAATGGTACAATGACACCTGCCTAGTTCACAATCTAATATTCCAAATTTTTTTTGTAACAATTACAAAAGCAAAGGTAATACAGTTACAATTGCAGAACTCGCCAAGTATAGCAAAAAGTGACCTCCTACCTCTCAAATAAACTATTCACAGGAAACAATTTTCTTCCTTCACAGTGTAAATCAAACAGATTTGTAACAGCACTTGATATTCTGTAATAGAAACTTCGCATTTGTAATACATACTGATTTATGGTTCACTCAAAACCTTTCTAAAAAACCTCTATTCATGTAGTGGTAAGGTTCATACTGGCTCTAACTGGAAACATTTAATGCCAGACTTCAGAGTCTAACATGCACAGATCAATGTACAAAAGAACATTGATATCGTAAAGCGAGGATTTCCCCTTGATGTAAACATTGCGGTATTTTAGTCCAAACAGTACAAGTACCTAAACAGTTGTATAATTAATCTAAACAATCTCACCTATATGTATAGATCAAAATGTAGATAGACCTCAACTTCCCTTCCCACATTCAGTGTCCTCAGTTATATGCTCTGAAAAAATATATGAGAGAAGGACAAACCTCAGATTATATACAAAACTGTTTACAACAAGGGGTGGTGAGGGACAGAGTCTCTGAATTAAGCAGAAAGCTCTCACCCAGTCAAGAGATCAGGGCTAGATCCAACACCGTTTTTTAGCTCACTGCACCATCCCAGTTTCAGAACCTGGCTGTATGCAAATTAGTCTGTTCCTGTCCCAGTGCATGATGGGAACAGGGCAAACCAAACTACAAAAGCCAATTCTTACACTGGGAAGGAAACAAGCTCCCGGGGACCGGTTTCTGGCATTACAGCCGTCTTCGGCCCGGTTTGCTTGAATCCTGATGGTGCAATGAGCAATGGTCTCACATCTGAGAATACCCTTCCACGCTTAGGGTGGACAAAAATATTTACAACAAGGGGTGGTGAGGGACAGAGTCTCTGAATTAAGCAGAAAGCTCTCACCCAGTCAAGAGATCAGGGCTAGATCCAACACCGTTTTTTAGCTCACTGCACCATCCCAGTTTCAGAACCTGGCTGTATGCAAATTAGTCTGTTCCTGTCCCAGTGCATGATGGGAACAGGGCAAACCAAACTACAGAAGCCAATTCTTACACTGGGAAGGAAACAAGCTCCCGGGGACCGGTTTCTGGCATTACAGCCGTCTTCGGCCCGGTTTGCTTGAATCCTGATGGTGCAATGAGCAAGGGTCTCACATCTGAGAATACCCTTCCACGCTTAGGGTGGACAAAAATATTTACAACAAGGGGTGGTGAGGGACAGAGTCTCTGAATTAAGCAGAAAGCTCTCACCCAGTCAAGAGATCAGGGCTAGATCCAACACCGTTTTTTAGCTCACTGCACCATCCCAGTTTCAGAACCTGGCTGTATGCAAATTAGTCTGTTCCTGTCCCAGTGCATGATGGGAACAGGGCAAACCAAACTACAAAAGCCAATTCTTACACTGGGAAGGAAACAAGCTCCCGGGGACCGGTTTCTGGCATTACAGCCGTCTTCGGCCCGGTTTGCTTGAATCCTGATGGTGCAATGAGCAAGGGTCTCACATCTGAGAATACCCTTCCACGCTTAGACATGAGTCCCTTTCTCACTGCTCCATCAGGATTCAAGCAAGCCGGGCCGAAGAGGCTGAAATGCCAGAAACCGGTCCCCGGTAGCTTGTCTCCTTTCTGGTAAAGAATTGGCTTGGTAGTTTAGTCTGCCCTGTTCCCATGATGCACTGGGCCAGGGACAGACTGATTTGCATATAGCCAGGTTCTGAGCTGGGATGGGGCAGTGAGATAAATAACGGTGATGGATCAAGCCCTGATCTTTGGACTGGGTAAGAGTGGTCTGCTCAATTCAGACACTCTGTTCATCACCACCCCCTTTTGTAAATCGATTTTGGCCACTATAGGTGTGGCAGGGTATACTCAGACATGAGTCCCTTTCTCACTGCTCCATCAGGATTCAAGCAAGCCGGGCCGAAGAGGCTGAAATGCCAGAAACCGGTCCCCGGTAGCTTGTCTCCTTTCTGGTAAAGAATTGGCTTGGTAGTTTAGTCTGCCCTGTTCCCATGATGCACTGGGCCAGGGACAGACTGATTTGCATATAGCCAGGTTCTGAGCTGGGATGGGGCAGTGAGATAAATAACGGTGATGGATCAAGCCCTGATCTTTGGACTGGGTAAGAGTGGTCTGCTCAATTCAGACACTCTGTTCATCACCACCCCCTTTTGTAAATCGATTTTGGCCACTATAGGTGTGGCAGGGTATACTCAGACATGAGTCCCTTTCTCACTGCTCCATCAGGATTCAAGCAAGCCGGGCCGAAGAGGCTGAAATGCCAGAAACCGGTCCCCGGTAGCTTGTCTCCTTTCTGGTAAAGAATTGGCTTGGTAGTTTAGTCTGCCCTGTTCCCATGATGCACTGGGCCAGGGACAGACTGATTTGCATATAGCCAGGTTCTGAGCTGGGATGGGGCAGTGAGATAAATAACGGTGATGGATCAAGCCCTGATCTTTGGACTGGGTAAGAGTGGTCTGCTCAATTCAGACACTCTGTTCATCACCACCCCCTTTTGTAAATCGATTTATATACAAAACTGAGCGTTCTAACAAAATATGTGTCTCATCGTGTAACACCCATGAAGAACTGCTTACCACTATTTTGTCCATTATTCCAAACCATAATTGGCACCACTACAAACCATTCCATAGTTTCACTCTTACAAATCTGTAAAAGAGCAAACATACAAAAAGAGTTTTTGATACTTGATGTCCCATATGCGTGCTCATGACTCGACAGTTTCAACTTATTCTTACCAACGTAAGCACTAGAAATTCACCTGGTTTCAACCAATTCAGAGCATCCAGTCCTGTTTAGTCAAAAACAAAAGTGGAAATATAGACCCTTATCACTATCACTTCAATTAAAACATTTACGCGCTAAACAGCAAGTAAAATACGATCTCTTCCTCACCTGTCTCTTACCTAATTCAATGTCTGCGGGTTTCCAAGGCGGGAAGTCTCAGTCAGCGGCAGCGGGTGTATCGCCAGGCCAGAGTGCGATTTGCCTTCTCATGCTAACGTTATTTATACCTAATCTCAACCAATCAGAATCCTTCCTTTTTCACGCTAAGAACAAGTGTGGTTGCCTCACTGGTCCGATTTATGTTATTTCCGCTTAAGAAGCTTATTGTCGCTTTACCTCACCTAGTATTTCCGGTTTCCTTCTCCACCAATCAAAATTGATGCGCTCAAAATAAACTCAGTTTCCTCACCGGTCCGACTCCTAATGTTACTGCTGTGTCTATTTCCTGCCACTTATCTAATGTAATATTTCCGGTTTCCACAATCACCAATCAAAAATAGAGATTTCCGCTATGAAGCTTATTATCGCTTTTCCTCACCTAGTATTTCCGGTTTCCTTCTCCACCAATCAAAATTGATGCGCTAGAAATTAACTTAGTTTCCTCGCTAGTCCGACTCCTAACGTAACTGCTAAGTTTGTATTCTGCCACTTATCTAATGTATTCTTTCCGGTTTCCACAACCACCAATCAAAAATAGAGAAACACGATAATGGTCCCATAACGAATATATCACCCGTACTCTGTTTAAATCAATGTGTACACTCAGTCCTGCTATGTCTAAGTCATTAGAGCTGAAAACACACTTTTTAAAAAAAAGTTTTAAAAAAAAAGCCTCATCAGGAAATGAATTCAGTGATCTCTTCTGGTGGGTATATGTCTTATATGTTTTATGTTCCAATACATTTCATGTCTTACCGAGTAGTAAGATCGGACACTTTCTTTGATCATCTGCACTTAATATACCTGTGTACCCCACACACTTCATATGCATGGCATATTTCACACTTCACCGACATTAGAACACCGTTTACTTTACCCTCTCTAATATGGCCGCCACACAATTGGGTCCCTCTTCGCTTTTTAGTGATTGTAATTTCAACATCGTTAAAACGTGCGCACCACTCATTCTCCCGAGTGCAGAGACTGGAGTTTATCATCCGAGTGAAAGACCTGATACCAAACCATATGCAGTAAGACTGGCACTATTTTTAATATACAGACGTCAAATGGACGGGTAGTCTTAAATATCACCATGAGCATTGTTCACGAAATCACCCCTTTTTCGCTTCCGGTTTTGAACTTATGATTCACTCTGCACACTCGAAATGGATGGATCGCTCTCAGAGTCGTTATGAACGCCATTCGCTGAACCTCTTAACATCCAGAAGTCACACGTAAGGGTAATGTTAAACTTCACCATCGAGTATCGTTTACTTAATCACGACATCTTGGCTCCCAGCATCGAGTTTTACCTTTCACTCGACGCACATGATATCATCACAATACCTTCCACCAAACCACGACGGGTCACGCTATACATCTTTAATGAAGTCAACCCGCTTTAGGCACCGACAATCATTTTAATTGGGCACTGAAACATCGTTTGATCTTTTTCACACAAACCACGACTCGGTATTTGACTCACCACAATCACCCTCACTTATTTACTGTTAAACGCACACATTCCTCGTCACTGTTATTAGCATTCAGGAAGAGTATCCAAACTTGATCATCATACTACAACCCTCACTTTTCCATTTTCAGACTGTACATGACTCCCCTGATGAAGGGCATAAGTCCAGAAATGCATAAGGATGTACATTTCGCAATCTGATTATCCATCAAATGAAGAAGCGATATTTATCTATTTTTGGAAGACAACCTTGAATGTTACATTGAATTGACTTATGAACAAATGAAAAGAATAAATATACCACTGTTTACAACAAGTACAAATGAATGTTGAGTATATCATTCAATCCAAACGGATTACAATTTGATTACAGCCAGACAAGATCTCACAAGGAGTGCCAGAAGGGCACAGTCTCGTTTGTTCAACACTGCATTTTTTGTTGTAGGAGGATCTGCCATCAATGTGCAGCCAGTTGAAAGCCTTCAGGTCAGGGGAGATGTGATCAAAGCATTTGTAGCCAGTTATGAGCCTGGCTGCTAGGTGGAGCACAGATCTGAGTGGGGTTAGGTGGCCTTTGGGTGTTCCTTTAAGGATTGCATTCCCATAGTCGATTTTTGAGAGTACAAGGGATTGGACGACCTATTTGAAGTCTTCCTGTGGGATAAAGGGTTTGATTTTCTTCAAGTGATGGAGAGTGTAGAGAGCTCCTTTGGCTTTTATGTGGTTGTAGAGGATTAGATTATTGTCAACAGTAAAAACAAAAGATTTTACTGAGTTGGACAAAGAGAGCAAGCAGCTGAGTGCATTGAGATCAGAGATCCAGGTTTAGAGGCGGAGTTTGTTGTTTTTAGGGGAGGAGAGGATGATTTCAGTTTTCTTGGGATTGAGTTTGAGTTGGTTGGACTGGAACCAGTGTTGGATCTTGTTTAAGGTATGGTTAAGATTAAGTACATCAGTGTGGAACCTAATCTTATATTACAGTCGTGTGTCGTCAGCATAGAGGTGGTAGTTGATTCCTGCTTGTTGTTGATTCCTGCTTGTTTCGGGATGAGGGTACAATGTTCTATAAAGAGGTTAAAGAGTGAAGGGGAGAGAATAGAACCTTGGGGGAAGCCTAGCGAAACTGGAGAGGGGTCGAATAGACAGTCGTCTATTTTGACTTGTGTTCTGTGTTGGAGAAATGGGTGAACAATTTAAGGACCTGACCGTTAAGGCCAAAGCGGGACTTGAGTGAGTTGAGAAGGGAGTTGTGGTTGACTGCATCAAAGGCAGCTGAGAGGTCAAGGAAAATGAGAAGACAGGATTCACCATTGTCAAGTGAAGCCTGAATGTTGTTGATTATATTTAGCAAGGCGGTTTCTGTGCTGCAGCCTTTTTTAACAACAGATTGCAAGGGGTCAAGAAGGTTCAAGTTGTTAGTGTGTTTATCTAATTGAAGCAGAGCATATTTTTCCACGGCTTTGGAAAGAAGGGGTAGGTTAGAGATAGGGCGGAGGTTGTTCAGGTCATTAGGGTCTGAGGTGGGATTTTTAGGGATAGGTGTGATTTGACCAAGTTGAAGAGAGTCCAGGACACAACCTGTGGAGAAGGAGGTGTTGATGATGTTGGTCCAGTAAGGGGAAATGATGTGGTTGAGATTTGGGATAATAATCGAGGGGATAGGGTCTTTGGTGAGTGAGGGCAGTTTTAGTTGGGTTATGATGTTAGAGAATCCCAGTTCAGTCACGGGGTGGAAATTAGACCAAGATGCATAGTTTTTTAATTGTTGAGGGGGAAGGCTGCGATCTGGAGGGGTAGTAGTGAGAAGGGGAGTGGAAGCGTAAGGAGACAGAGTCAATATGGGAGGATCGATTTGTGTATTGTCAGCAACGAGAGGAGAATTGGGTGTGATCTCAGTTAAATGGAAGGAGTGCCTGATTTTTGCAATTTTATCCGAGAAGAAGTTGCCAATTTCCTCACATCTATTTGTTGAGGTAGTAAGTTTAGGGGGGCTGTGGATGTTTGGTTGCGAACAATGTTAAGTAGTTCTTTGTGTCTGTTTTTTGCCCAATCGAGTTGTATTCATAAAAAGGAGGCCTTTTCCCCGAAGATGTGTTTTTTATAGTGGCTCTGATATAGTGGCTCTGAGACAGGCAAGGTGGGTGGCAGACGGGTGTTGTCTCCAACATCTTTCAGTCGGTCTAAGTGAACACCTTTCATCATTGAGATCAGAGTTAAACCAAGTTTTAGATGGAATGGTTCTTTGTTTTTTTAGTTTGGGAGGGTCTAGGAGGTCTATGACCTCACTGGTGGTCTTGCTGAAGAGTTCGTTGAGCTAATTTGCGTCTTGGGAAAGAGGGGTAAGAAGAAGTTGAGCTTGCAGTTTGGACTTCAGTTCAAGAGGAGGGATTTGGTTGAGGTTTTTGGTCCATTTCAAGGGTGGGTGATTTTTCATAAGGGGGGGGAAGCAGATTCGATCTTGAAGAGGATGAGGTGATGGTCAGACCAGTCAATGAGAAGGATGCTGGAGATGGTAGCCAGGTCATTATTGGATATGATGGCATCGAGAGTAGCAACTTTGGTGTGGGTGGGAGAGTGAAAATGCTGAACAAGGCCATTGATTTCTAGAAGATTGAAGAGACGGGTGACTGTGGGGTCAGCAGTATTGTTCGCGTGGATGTTAAATTCTACAAGGAAGATGTTTTTCAAGTTGGAAAAGAGGATTGTGAAAGAAGGTCAGATAGTTCCTCAGCGAAGGGAAGTGGATCAACCGGAATAGGTAGATGTTATGTCGGGGAATTGGAGGGGGAACCCTGAATAATGAGTTTGGTGCCAAGGTATTCGAAGGTTAAGTGTTCAGCATTTTTAACACAGGAGAGTTGCAGTTCATATTAGTAAACAATAGCTAGGCCATCACTAGTTCTGTCTGTTCTATCTTTCTTAATAATGGAGTATCCCGGGGGGGGGGGGGGTGAGTAGGTCAAGGATGGCCGTTGAGTGGTCATTAAGCCAGGTTTCTCTAAGGAAGGCGATGTCGATGGATTCACTCTGGAGGGTCTCTGATATTTCAGTTGCGTGTCGGACGGCCGTGCAGCAGTTAACGAGCATGCAGGATAGGGGTTTGGGTTGCCTTTGGCGGTAGTGCACGAGTGTATGGTGGAAGTTGGGTAGGCGGTCTGGGCAAGATGGGAGAGGAGGGGCTCTGATAATTCCCAAGACCAAAGGGATGCTGGAGAAATGGGGGTGAGTTCGGGGATCAGGAGTTTGGGAAGATAAGAGGTGCATAGGTCCGCAATGGGAGAGGGGGAGAGACTCTACCTAGCACGATGGAGCCTAGAAGATCTGTTGTAGAGGAGAACGATGCCACCTAGAAGCTCTGTTGTAGAGGTTATGTTGGGAGGGGTGAGTGAGGCAAGGATGGGGGCATTCTGAATGAGGAAGGACTTGTTATTCAGAATGCTAAAGTCTTCTCTGACTCCCATAAGTTCTGTCTGAATGGCTAAGAGGTTCAGTTGAATGTTAGAGAGTGTCAGAGCGATAAGGTTGAGTGTTAGCTTGGGTGGCGAGGAGAAGGTGGAGCATGGGGGTTCGGAGTTGGCCAGAGATGAGAGCCTGATGGATGGCGTGGGGAGATGCAGTGTAGTGGGGTCAGAGGGGAGCTAGTGAGGTGGGGCGTTGAGGTAGAGGGGTTACTCATGCAGGTAGGGTGTGAGACCGGGAGAGGGGATATGTTGGAGAGAGGGGGGAGGTGAGGTCATGATGAGGGGGAGGAGTGATATTTGGTAGTAGAGGTATAGGTGTAGTGGGGTAGTGGTAGGAAGCAGTGAGAGAAGGAGCCAGGACTTAATTATCTCCGCTTGCGTGGGCGGTGTAGTTCGTAGTAGGTGTTGTGGGTTTCTCAGCCTTGATCAAGTGTCTCCAACCAGTTGACTGTGATCGACCAGTAGTTCCTAGACATCTTCAGAGTAGCTCACAGCCTTGAGTTAATTTATAAAAGAGCACAAGGTCATATTTAATCTTTAAAAGTTAAGGGGAGTCTGTGCTCATTTGCCAGTATTGCCACCAGGCTACAGATAGCAGGGCCTGATAATGAGCAGTGCATATTCAAAATCATACCTCAACCTGGGGCCTGGTCACAGAGATGAACAACTGAAGCACTGAGATATGTAACTCTAAAATAAAAGTACTAGTCAACTGAACATTGGAGCTGTGAATAAACATGATGTGTCGGAATGCTTTTAAATGGGAGAAATTATAAATGGAAAGTTATCTCTAATTAGTAAGTTAAGTCTTCATATAAATCTTACCACATTTCAAAGTGCTGCATTTACAATCAGCAGGCCCCTTTCTCCCAGTGTGCTATACAAACTATGCTATAAGTATAACGGAAAAAACACAGTCATTTTTTAAAAGAGAGAAATTGAAAGTGTAGAAAAATGTTCCATATTATAAACATTTTTGCAAAATATTTTTCTGTAGTTTAAATTTCTCCTATTTAAAAAAAAAATGTATGTTTGTGGTATTCATGTAACAGTGGCACATATGGCAAAAGGTATGTCCTGTGCTGAACGTACATACAACACAGGCTCTCATTCACCTGTGTAAAAATATTCCATTCATACACACACATGTCCATATATCCCCAAAGACCACAATCTCATTGACACACATGGCAGCCTTTTAATAGTGCAGTAAAGGATTACAAGAAGCTGTACAATTTGATTGTGAAACAGCAAATGTTGAGTCTTTGTTTTGCAAATATGCGACAGTAAGCTTACTGACCGTAGGGAGCTTGCTAAGGAGGCGGACCCTTGGCCGAGCACCAGGGTATATATGAAGATATCTGGGTGTGATCAACCCAAGGGTGGGCAGGGTCCCCACCAGAGGAAGGAGGGGCGAGACAACCCTAAAACAAGAAGTCCTCTAAAGGTCCCCAAACTAGTTTTCAGGGTCAGGTCTCCCACTCCCCACCTAAGCAGAAGAAGAAGTACTGTGAATGCCAGCAGGTTGGTAGTTCAAGGGGACTGGCATGTGTCCCAAACAGACACAGTCCCCCTTTCATGAGCAGTCAACTGGGTTGGTTAATGTAGTGCTGTAGAGGAGAATGCCCCAGATAGTGTGGAGAATAGTGTAGAGGTTAACCTTGTGTCCATGGTTGATGGAGAGTAGGCACAGAAAACTGGAGGATCTGATAGAGACACTGGAGCCAGCATGACAACTCTCAGATGTCAACTGGCAACATCAGAACAGGAAGTCGCTAATGCATTCTACCGAGCTGTTGCAGCCGACAACCATGAGAGTCACTACCCAGTGCCTCTGGTTCCCTTTGGGTGGGGGGGGGGTCGGCTCAGATTCCACGAGGGTAGCTGTGAGTCCGTCGATGGTTGTGGATTGTCTACTTGGCAATGACCTAGAGGAGATCATCTGGAATGAGGTGGAACTCAGGTCACATGTGGAGGTGTTAGAGTTGACTGAGGGGGTGTGCCTGACCACATGGTCCATTGCTGCCTAACGGTAGCCTGGAGGACCTGGAGCCTGGAAAAATGGTCTAGGTTCCTGAAAAAAGAGGAATGACAAGAACACGGAAACCTGCTCCTGAAACTCTTGCATTGTGGAAAGAGGCTGACCAATTGGCAGCAGGAAAGAGGACACCCAGGGAGGAGTCCTACAAGGAGAAGATTGAAAACCCTACTCTTAAGGGCCTTCAGCAGCAGGCCAAGGCCCAGGAAGCTGGCGACACCTCTAGTGAGCACTTGATTTCCTGGGTGAATGGTATCCTTTATAGTAAGCCTAAGGTTCTAAGATTGGTGCAACCAGTTCTACAGGGCCTTCCTACTGGGGTTGGCTCATGATGTTCCATTGGCAGGTCATCTAGGGCATGACAACACATTTGATAAACTTGTCGCCCACTTTTACAGGCTCCAGATGGGAATGGCCACAGACTCATTCGGCAGGTCATACTCCACCTGCCAGGCCAGAGGCACTCCATTTGAATGGGTGCGCATCAACATTTTTAGGCCTCTGAACCTCAAGACAGCCATGGGCAGCAGGTTTATCCTGGTTGTGATGGACCATGCCACCTAGTACTCGGAGGCTATACTTCTGGGGATAATGACTCTGCCCGCAGTGGGTAGAGGACTGATGGGATCTGTAATCATATGGGGATCCCCAAGAAGGTGGTATCTGACAATGATACATACATACTTATATCAATACTCTATTTTGGGATGCATCCCATAAAACCTTTTACTTCTTCGGTATCCATACAATAGTAAAATCTTAACAATTAAAATACAGGAACATGTATTGTGATTAAGATTCAGGAGAAACATCAATTGAAAATGTGTCTAAAGGATTAAAAGGCAAACAGGCCTTCTAAAAAAATATAAATGCATTATACGATTGATATACAAAATATAAAAATTAACATCTTCTTGGCTTTACACTTATCACTTCATGGCCCATTTGATCCCTGGGGTTTAACAACTAAACAGCCACTAGGATGCCAAAATAAGTACACTGGGCAAAAGGCACATGCGTTAAAAGCTTATTCAAGTTATACTTGAAAGCTAGGCCAATTAAATATAAAGGATGGAATTAAAAGCATATACTCAAGTTAACATTCTCTGACCTTTTGGGCTTTTCTCCTAATACCCACATATGACCTAAAAATGTTGTAGCCACAGAGGCAAACAAAGGTCTTGTGTCAGAATTTAAGATTCACAGGGCTTCTGTGTGGTTGCGAGTTCCCAGCTGTTTGCAAATATGTTTTAGCCAGTTTGCTCTAGGAAGTGTATATGCCAAGCAGACAGAAATTCCATGGACAACTGATTCAATGGATACTCTGCAGCCAAAGCAGCGCTGGGATGTCTGTAAGTTACTGTGCCCTTGGCTTGCAAAATCATTCAGGGGGAGAGTACCGAACCTAAACTGGATATATAATTTCCTATCACTTGAAACTTGTATGATATACAGATAATGCTCTAAAGAGCTATCCAGCTTATGGTCAATGAATTCAGATGTTAACTTTCCTCAAAACATGTTGCTTAGCTCAGTATGTGCTACCCAGTCCCAGTATCATGTTTTTACTTAGCCTTTAAGGGGGACTGAATAGAGGTTATTATTTTCCCAAATTTCCTGTAGCCCAATATCTAATAAGATTGTCTTCATGTCACTCAGCCAGCTAATTTTGTTATATTTGTGTGGATGGCTGACTTCTGCAAGGGCAGTAGCATACGGGGACAATTTGGGAGTGGACTTAATTCTTTTCCAAAATAACAGTGGGCAGAGTTTAGCTTTGCCAACAATTGATTGCCTTCCTATATCCAACTTTAGGAGGTGGATGGGGGTCATTTTTGGCAGCATCACCACACTCCTTAGAAATGTGTGCTCAGATCCGGTGAGGTCCTCCATTCTGTCTAATCCCCACAATTCAGATCCATGTAGGGAAGAGCTCACTGCTTTAAGATCAGAAATTTGCAAAGCAGCAGCAACCGGTTTACTGGTTGAATTCAAAGTTTTTTTCCATAAGGCCCCAACCATTTGTTTGTATTTCAGAGTCATCCTAGTCAAGTTGGGTTTCCAGAACATATTTTCAGATAATGTTAAGCCTAGGTAGTCGAAAGTGCTGAACCTACCCGAACGGTACCCCAACAATAGTAGGCCTACTCTGATAGGACTTATGAGAGTTTGATGTCATAAATTTGATTTTAGTTCTGTTTATATCTAAGCCTCATGTTGCAGATGTCTTTAAAATGGTTAAGGAGCAGCTACAACCCTGGGGCCTTATTTATGAAGGCCTTGCGCCCCCGGTGCGTGTCTTTTTCCCATTTTAAAAGTCACGTAAAAGTCGCGCAAGACCTTCATAAATAAGGCCCCTGGTGTTTTAAATACCAACACAGTGTCATCTATGAATAGGAGTGTTACTACTTTTTCCCCTCCTAGAGTGGGTGCATCAGATGGAACCTGTTGGAGAAACTGGACAATGCTATTCATATAAAGAGAAAACATTTCAGGTGCCAGCATGTACCTTTGGCCTACGCCCCTACTGACATAGATTGGATCTGTGAGCTGCCATTGAGTGCCCCACCAAACGTTGGCATAATTGGGCTAATGAGCAAATGACCAAGGCTAAGATTTCAGTTGGCAATCCCATGTCTTTAATACCTGCCATAATTTCATTCATGGGGCAAGGTCAAAGGCTGTTTTTAGATCAATAAAGACAATGTATAGTCTTACCTGTCCAATGACTGCAGTTTTCCAATATAGGAAAATAAGATGAAACGCCTGATCTATTGTCCCTGTCTTTGATCTAAAACCCGCTTGACGGGGTGTTAAAATATCATTATCTCTAATTCAATCCTAGATATTAAGCAAAAGAGCAAGACAAAACCCTTTTTGGATTGAATTTATTAGGCTTATAAGCCTACAATAACCAGGTTAATCCCTATCGCCTTTCTTGAGTAGGAGAATCACTTCTGCCCCGTTCCTGGAACCTGGGATCGAGGTGCCTCCTGCTATGACATTGGCAAGTAGTACGATATACCATCACCATCACCCCAGGAATACCATCATGTCCCGGGAATTTTACTTGAAGGATTTAAAGGATAAAAGCCTCAATTTCACTCAGAGTAAATAAGCCCCTGTTGGAAGTTTAAAAGCTATTAAAGAGTTTGTCAAGAAGTTGGGCATACCAGGGTCTGAGTAAAGGGCTTTAAAATTCTCATGCCAGTCAGAGACCAAGATATGGTTACCGGGGGGGGTGGCAATAGGTCACCCCATGTCCCCAGGGAACAATACATTTTTAGGTCCTTGGAGTCACAAACTTTCTTAATAAGCTGCATCTATTCTCGTCCCACTCTCTTTTAGCTTTTAAAGAGGGCTGTCTTGTACGCACTGCTAGAAGGTCTTACATTTCAGAGAGCTTCGGATTTTATGACCATAGAAAGTTGGATCCTGTAACTTGTGCACTCTTGATTAAACCAAGTTTTTGGTTCCTTAATACTATGTCTAGGGTTGTTCTTGTCCACAGGCACAGTAAAATAGGAACCCAAATTCTCAAAAAAGTGAAAGTGCTTATCTGAAACCTCTACCATTCCACCTTGCTTCTCAAGTAAAGTTGAAAACTACCACACAGGCTAACAAATCCTATTGTATGCTTTGAAGCTTATCTTCATGAGGAATAATCTTATGCCACTTAAGACGCCGCTTATCATTAGATGGGTGAACCTCCCTCATTAGGTGTTGAATTACATACCGGTCATGTGTGCCTCCCATGGGGATGTCAGGCTCAAGTAGAGGATTGTGGTCACTATCTGTGCTTGTGCCCAGTCCACAACCAGATCGATGATGCTATGCCAGAGCCTCAAGTCTATCAGGATGTAGTCAATTTGACTCATACCGTTTAGTCTGTTGAGGGTATCTGCGCCCGTTTTGTCAGATTTTGTCCTCCCATTTGCGCCTTTTGCCCAAACGTCATGGTCAGGGCTTTTGCTTGAAGCACAACATGTGACAATTTCTTGACAAAGAGTAGATCTAAAGATGGATCGGACCACAAATCATCCTCCTCCTTTGCTTCGGTCACATCGTCCCTATGCAGAGGTTCGAAGATGACATTGTATGTATGTATGTATAAACCATTTTATAGCGCGCTCTTTTACTTGGGAGTATCCTGGAGCGGTGAAGAAAGGCAGAAAAGAGACAGAGAGGGAACCAACTTAAGCCACACCAGAAAACTGATGAGTTTTCAGACTCCTCTTAAACTGACCTATGGACTGAATTGAGCGCAGGTGAAGGGGAAGGGCATTCCATGCCCTGGCAGCCACCACAGCTATGGAATGACCCCCTAGTCTGACCCGCTTAAAGCGAGGAAGAGTCATCTTAAACAGGGAGGCTGATCTAAGGGCACGAGAAGGGGCATAAAAGATGAACCGTTTCTACAGGTAGGCTGGCCCTTGACTGTGAGTTGCTCTAAAAGAGAGCACTAGGGATTTAAATAGAATGCGCTGAGCCATTGGCAGCCAATGAAGGCTGCTCATGTGGAGGCGAACGCTCTTCCACCTCAGAACATTAAACAAAAGACGGACAGCAGCATTCTGGATAACCTGTAGGCGTTTGACCAGATACGCAGGAATACCGCTGAACAGAGCGTTCGCGTAATCCAGTCTTGATAAAATGAGAGCTCGGGCAACAGTCTCTTTTGCTTCTCTAGGGAGCAGTGGGAAGAATCTTCGCAGCACTCTCAGGGTAGCAAAACACGTCCCTGATAGTTTCTTTATGTGGTCTTCAAATCTTAGATCCTCCCCGAACCATATCCCAAGATTTTTAGCGGGGCCACCCATCACCTTAGGGCTGGAAATATTCGGGGGCCACAGCGAATCTTTGAAGCTGGGAGGAAAAGAACCATAGAAGAGGACCTCCGATTTGTCCTCATTGCATTTCAGCTGGGCCATAGTCAACCAGCGAAAGACTGAGGACAAACAGAGCTGGACTGCCATGGTATCCAAATGATCATCCGGCCAGGTAAACCACAATTGTGTGTCATCGGCGTAACCAATTCTCTTAGCCCCGTACTGTTCCGCCAGTTAAACCAGGGGAGTGATGTAGATGTTGAACAGTAGGGGACTAAGAGTGGAGCCCTGAGGGACCCCAGTGAGAAGTGGCTTAGGCTCTGATGCATGGGGCGGCATCCAGACCTGTGGCGTCCTATTGAATAGGAACAATGTTAGCCAGGCCAGGGCGCAACCACCAATGCCTATCGCAGACAGCCTGGCGAGGAGGAGCTCATGAGGAACTGTGTCAAACGCGGCAGAGAGGTCCAGAAGAATCAGGACCGCCCTGCCGCCACCGTCCAAACACTCCCGGATTGCCTCGGTCATTTCAACCAGAGCTGTCTCAGTGCTGTAAGCCGCCCTGAATCCCGATTGAGCTGGATGCAGGGCGTTGGAGGTCTCCACAAAGTTCTCAAGTTGGCGGAAAGCCACTTTTTCACAGATTTTTGCCAATGCCGGCAGAAGGGATATAGGACGATAATTCCCTGGGACAGCAACATCCAGACCTGGTTTTTTTTAAGAGCGGCAGAAGCTTTGCCTGCTTCCAGCATGCAGGAACAGATGCTGAAGCTAAGGATAGATTCACAATCAGGGTGACCTCTCTACATACAGTGCTGGCTACTTCTGAGAGTACCCGAGCCAGGCAGGGGTCTGAGGGTGAGCCCGATTTTAGGGACTGAAGAAGTGTCAGTATATCGCATTCAGCGGCTGCAGTAAAATCTTTGAACTGCTGAGTGCCACATTGGCAAAGCATAGGGAGGGAACCTGCCGCTGCGCTGGCCTCTGGCAGCGCAGAGAGCAAGTCCTTCTGGATCTTTGCTATTTTATTAATAAAAAAGATGGGCAATTCCTCACACCATTGAATGGAGGAAGGGCTTGTGGCTGTGCCAGCAACAGGGGATAAGAAGCTTTTAACAATAGAAAAAATCTCTCTGCTATTATTTTCCTCTTTGGCAATTCTCCTTGCATAGTAATTGCCCTTTGCTGTCTTGATGGCGGTATAATAGACCTTTTGGGCTGTACACAGGTCGGCCTTAGTCTCCAAACTGTACTCATGTCTCCACGCTCGCTCCGGCTTTTTACACCCCAGTTTCAGCACCCTCAGTTCGGGGGAGAACCAGGTTTGGGAAGGGGTGCGGTGGAGCCTTAATATAGTGTTATGTTTAGTAGAAGCATCAGCCGCCTGCTGCACCCACCCATTACAGCCACTAACCGCTTCACCTACATCAAGGGTACGCATCGGGCGGGCTCTAGATAGAGCTTGGTCGAACGCAGCTATATTGATCTTCTGGGGGTGGCTAATGGGCGGGACGTGAGCCATTCTACCTACGTCCTCCACCTCCCATGAGAACCTAATAAGCTTGTGGTTGGACCACGTCACTCTTTCTGAACTTAGTGCCTTGATGGGAAAGTTAGAGCAAACTAGGTCCAGAAGGTGACCACCGACATGGGTCGTAAACTTCACCCACTGTTTAAGTTGAGCTAGATCAAAAATTTCTCTCAAGCGGCGGGCCTCAGTGGAGTCAGTGACATCCACATGAATATTGAGGTCGCCTACCAAGAGGAACCTTGGAAAGCTCAATGCCCGAGGCATTAAACACTCCTCCAGTACATCAATAAAGTGGCCAGCATGGCCTGGAGGCCTATAAATCAGTGAACCTCCTAGGGTAAAATGGGGGTTAATAAGGAGAGAGAAATGGAGTGCTTCTCCGTCAGTTACTTCATCAGACTGCTCAGTGGAGAAGTGCCACCTCTCCCTATAAATCACTGCTAGCCCTTCCCCTCTACCTGTACAACGATCAACTCTAGCAATCTTAAAACCTCTAGGGACAGCGAGTTCCATGATCGGAGCACAGGTATTATTGCAATTTTTAGAAGTTCTAGGATAAAATATGTTGGGACCGGGACAGGAGCTGTCCTAGTATCAAGTGTCTTTTCCATAACTGCGATGGCGTCAAGTTGGGGAATACTAGTATACAATGATACTATGTCGCAAGTTACTAGTAGTTGAGTGTTTGAATCGAATGGTCTTTGATCAATCAAATTGATGACTTGGGTGGTGTCCCGAAGGTATGTCCTGGTCTTGGTGGCGAGTGGTTTTAGAAAGAAGTCAATGTACTGGCAGAGAGGTTCCAGCATGGATCCGCATCCGGACACAATTGGGCGTCCCGGAGGGTTTTCTAAGCCTTTGTGTACCTTTGGCAAGGTGTAAATAGTTGCCAGACGAGGATGACGTTGATTCAAAAACTTGAATTCTTGCTCCGATAAGAACCCAGCATCAAGGCCTTTTTGTGTGGTCTGAAGTATCAGCTGTGCCAGTTCCTTCGAGGGGTCACTGTAAATTTGTTTGTAACTCACTCCGTCTCGGAGTTGTCTGTAGATTTTATTTTTGTAAGACACTGTATCCTGAATCACAATCGCCCCGCCTTATTGGCGGGCTTGATGACTATTTGAGAATTGTCCTTCAGGCTCTTTAGAAAACAGAATTTTAGGACCGAAATATATTGAATAACCACACTTTTCGTTGCTTTCTGTGACAGGTAAGCTTTTTGAAGCTTACTATATTAGAGCTCCAATTGATCTAGGCGTTGCCAGAATTCTTATGATTAGATTAAGATACCTATTCATGTCCCTCCTTAGCACGAATAGGCTCATGCCTTAATTATGTATTGGCCAAACTTTGTACTCACTTTCTCTAGTACAACGCCATTAGTCCCAACATGCCCAAGGATATTAACCTGGTTAGTGACACTGATTTGGGTTCCTCTGGTTCAGTCAGGATTGTTTGTGTTTTTGTCTATTGGTTTTTAATATGGATGAGTTAGGTACCATTCATTGGTCCCCAGAATATCTTTTTAGTATGAAATAAGTGCGAAAGATATGATTTTTTTTTCTCTGATAAATGCATAAATGAATTTAATAATTGCAATGCTTTAAGTAAAATTCCTTTTAGCACCATGGTAATATTTCAACTGGTTTGTTTACCGCTCACTACGGTAACTTGACATTCACTGTCTTTTTCCTTATATTTATATTACATTGTTTACATCTTTACAGAAATTGTAGTGTGCCCTGTATATACTCTGTCCTGATGAAGACCCCGATGTAAGGCAACAAACATACCTACAACTGTAGCGTGGGGTCGAAACGTCGATGGCTCCTTTCTTTGTTTTTCAGTTGACAATGCCCGCATTCATTTGGATACTCCTGTGTCAATATAGACTATTTGGAGTATATTGGGATATGTGATGATCCCCTATTTTGGCTCAGGGATCTGAAGCCTCTAAAATATTACTGTATTTCGAATGAAATTAGACATCTAATCAATGTCACAAATTTTACCCTTCACTTTCCTTTTTCTTCACAGCATCACGCTACCTCACTTCCTTCCTTTGGGGCACTGTTATTTACCAAGCATATTGGTTTACCCATTGTGATTGATTTACAGTGTGTTGATGTTTTTTACATTTTCTTTAAATAAAAACAAACAATGATATAGTGTTTCACAGGGACCCAAGGTTTTAAAACCGGTACAGTTAATTAATTACCACACAGCACAATTATTAAATCAATTGTTTTAAAAAGTTTAAAAATACGCTAATGCAGTAATACTACAGAGAGCGAGTAAGCAGAAGAGATTCTCTTGCAGTCTGCTCGCCTTTCCAAATGATGTAGCAAGGTGCTGCCACCACCCTGATCAGTCGCCATTAGCTATTATCGGAGGAGGGATTGGCTTTCTCTCTTCCAAGAGACAGTCAAGTTTTTTTAGCGTATTTGAAGGTCTGCCCCTACAGGTTCCCCTTGCATATACATTATAGTTATCAAAAGTGAAACCTGAGCAACTCATGAGCCTTATTTCCAGAATATCAGGGCTATCTAAAGAGAGCTGTACAATTTTGAAACAAAGGGCTATCTTAACCAATATCAGCAATCCCACAACTTGCTTTTTTGGTTGCATGGAGGCAACAGCTGACATACCCAGGCTTGTGTACTGGTACTACGCTCCTTGTTTCCTGTAGTAAACAGATGTTGAATCCTTCTATAAAATGATTCCAGATGGGATAATCAATTTTCTCTTTACCTCTAACACATTCCAGGAAACTAATGAAATCAAAATTATTAATTCAGTAACAACATATGAGTGTTGGTTGGGAACAAAGGTAGGGGCAAGGTCTGGGGCACCAATGCTAAACAGATTGTTGACTATTAATATTGGAGATGGATCCCCACATTGTCCCACCCAGGCGTGCATGTTCGATCGACCGCTGTTGCGAAACCTCCCTATTCCATCCCTAATGGTACCTGTTAGAAAGAGGGGTCTCTAGTTGGCAGAGGTAGGTACTTTGTCCAAATAGGGACTCTTCTTTATAGTCAGGGTAAAGGGGATACACTCCTAAAATAACCCCTGCTCACCCACTTGGTAGCATGGCACGAGCAGACAGGCTTATCTCAGAAGCAGTGTGTAAACCATTTGTGAACACATACAGTAATACACTGAAAAAACTACAAATGGACACCACACCAGTTTAGAAAAAAAAGTAACTTTATCTATACCAAGACAAGACAAAACAACAAAAATCCACAATACAGTATTAAAAATAAGGCTTTCAAATGGTAGAAGTAGTTCAGGTCAATGCAAGTTGTAAAGGCAACACTTTGCTCACAAAGTACCTTTGATGTGTCAAGCAAAACAAACAAAATGGCTGCAGGGAAGGTGATGCGTCGGTTCCTTACATGCAGGGAAGCTGATGCATTGGTTCCTTGCTTCAGGGGAGTGATGCGTCGGTTCCTTACTGCAGTGCAGGGGAGGTGATGCGTCAGTTCCTTACTGGAGAGGAGGTGATGCGTCGGTTTCTCACTCCATCCCCCAATGAGACAACATTCTTGGCACCTCGATGCGTCGATCTGGTATGATGCGTGGTTTTGTGCAACCTTACTGTAGGCTTGCATCTGGATCGGCGTGGTGACCTTGGATTTCTGAGATCGTGTCACCCAAGGGTCATGCATTGATTTCTCGAGCCAACCCAGGCATTGCAATGGTTTCTTCGGTGATGCACTGGTGCAGTAATACACTGAAAAAACTACAAATGGACACCATACCAGTTTAGAAAAAAAAGTAATCTTTATCTAAACCAAAACGAGACCAAACAGCAAATATACACAATACAGTATTAAAAATAAGGCTTTCAAATGGTAGAAATAGTTCAGTTCAATGCAAGTTGTAAATGTAACACTTTGCTCACAAAGTGCCTTCGATGCGTCATGAAAAACAACAAAATGGCTGCAGGGAAGGTGATGCGTTGGTTCCTTACATGCAGGGAAGATGATGCGTTGGTTCCTTGCTTAGGGGGAGGTGATGAGTCGGTTCATTACTGCAGTGCAGGGAGGTGATGCGTCAGTGCCTTACTGGAGAGGAGGTGATGCTTTGATTTCTTACTGCGTCCCCCTATGATGCAACATTCTTGGCAGCTCGATGCGATGCGTCGATCTGGTACGATATGTGGGTTTGTGCAGCCTCACAGCAGGCTTGCATAGGGATCGGTGTGGTGACCTCGGACTTCGTAGATCGTTATACCCAAGGGTCATGCAGTGATTTCTCGAGCCACACCAGGCGCTGAGACTGTTTCTTCGGCAATGCATCAGAAACAGGTGCAGATGCAATACACTTCTTCGATGTTTTGCCAATTTTCCGTCTCCCAGCGACAGTCTCTAGAGGTCCTAAACAGCAGCAGGCACCTCTTGAAAGGTTGGAATTCCTAGCAAGGAAATTCAGGGGAGCTGGTGGTGAAGTCCTTGTGTCCCCTAGACTTCAGAACAGGAGGCAATCTCAGTTTCAAGGTCTTGGAGATCCTCTTTCAAGCAGGTGACAAAGCAAACAGCAAAGTCCTTTTTCTCCTTTCCTTGGCAGCAAGCAGCCACTTCAGGCCAACCACAGACGGTAAACAATACAGGGGCAGAATTCCTCCTCAACTTCTCCAGCTCTTCTCCTTGCCAAAGGTTCCTCTTGATTCCCAGAAGTGATCTAAAAGTCTGGGGTCTGGACCACTCTTTTTATACACAGACATCCTTTCTAGTCTGAAGGCAAAGAGTGTCTGTACCAAGCAAAAATCGTTCTGTCCTTACTGGTGCAGCTTCCAGGCAGGAGGTGGAGACAGCATTGTTGAAGGCAGACCATCCCCATTCAGGTGAAAGGAAATCTCCTCTCTCTACTCTAAATGCAGCCCAGGTCTATTCAGCCCAGCCTTGACTCATTAGACCTCTGGAGCCGCTGCCCCTCTCCAGCCCCTGTCATCCAAAAGCCAGATATGCAATACACAAACCTAACAGAGGCACACTGGATAGTTAGGCAAACAAATACCTACGTTCAAGCACAGAGTGTAAAAGTCACCCTCACCAAAAGATGCATTTTAACATTCTGAGTACAGGCATACTAAACTTTATTTTTATACCTTATTCCCAGGGCCTGCTATATTTATAAGATGTTATAAACAAACTCCCCATTCTGTCAAATGAGAACAAGTAGCCTTGCAATAGTGAAAAATGAAATATGCAGTATTTTGCTATCAGAACATGCCAAACACAACAGGGCATGTCCTACCTTTCACATTCAATGCACCCTACCCACAGGGGTACCTTATGCCTACATTAGGAGTGACTAATATGTAGAAAAGAGAAGGTTTAGGTACGGGCAAGTGGGTGCACCTGTCAAGTCGACATGGCAGTCCCAGACTGCACACAGGCTCTGCAATGGCAGGCCAGAGTTATATTTAACAGGCTCCTTCTGTGGGTGGCATAATCAGTGCAGCGGCCCACAAGCAACTTTGATTTACAGACCCTGGGCACACACAGTGCACTATACCAGGGCCTGATAAGTAAATCAAATATGCCAATCAAGGAATCACTAATCCTTAACAACAATTTACAAAGGGAGCACTTGCACTTTAGTAGTGCACAGCAGTGGCAAAGTGCCCAAAGCATCTAGACCAGCAAAATGGAGTCCAACTCTCAGCAAAAGCACAGGAGGCAAAAGCAAAAAATGCAGGGGAGACCCACGCCAATAGTGCCCACTCTACCAGTACCATTGAAAGGGTCCTGGCATCAAAGGGAATACTTAAAGGGGGCTTCAGTATAGTAAGTTGCTTACTAACTGGGAGGCTTCGGCTCAGGAGTCAATCATTTACCCCTAGGGTTGATTCCGGGCCTAGACAATCATTTGAATAGTAGAGAGCAGGTGCTGGTGGTCCAGTTTTTGGATTGCATTTAAATTGCATATTGGACAGTGCAGAGGGGGGTTGTTCTAATGTCCAAGGCTATAAGGTTTTCCAACAAACCTCCAACTGGTAATTGCAGTTCGATACAGCCGGTGGTCAATATCTTCTCTTATTATGGACCTACAGCCTCTCACATGGCGAATCGCATGAATTGCTTTATTCCTCAGAGAATCCTCCCCCTCATGTTTCTTTTGAGCAACTGATCATGGCACATTGGTTATATAGATTTTGCAAGAAGCAAAAGGTGCTGAGAAGTCCTGGATTAGAGTGTGGTACCTTGCTATGTTTCTAAACCGGGGCCTTATATGGTGGTTGCGCCTTCTACAGTTGAGCTGGCTCAAACCTACCCTCGATGTTTTGGTAATATTGTCTATATGTTTCCTATTGATAGCCATATTTTTCAGGCCTCTAGCTAAATGTATGTGCTCTACAACATTGTGGAAGATGGAATCCTTCTAGACTCAGGAGGTGTTGTTTGTTATATTGTTCAGATAGCAAGGTATTTGCAAGGGTGGGCAGGACCTGAAGATGCATACAGGCCCCCTGATTCCTTTCTAACAGCTGATTCACCAGCCCAGTGAGATTGCCTATCATACTCCTTATGCATCGACTTCTGGCCTGAGATCGCTGATGAGCTTGGAGGCATTGAGGTCGGAACACTGGAAGCCTGTAATTGCAGTGGAAGGTCCACCCATAACAACCTGTTCCTCAGTGTTCTGGGGATCATCAATCAAGCTTTGGAGAGTTGAAAATATATTGCTACTAGTGATCTCTGGATCCTACAGACCCTGATAGCCTGTGTCAGCAGTGTAACTGCTGCTCCCAAGTTGAAACTTGTTGGTAGCAGTATGTACTTTATTCGATAAAATTTCATCATAAAAGTATACAATCTTGTACAGTTTAAAAAAATAAAAACAGGAACCCACCAATCCTTGCGTACATACATCTACACATTAATACCACAATGCTAAAAGGAATAAAAATATACAATAAAACCAGATAACGCCTAAAATCATCATACCATGAATCGATATACACTCAGGTGGATGAGGGAGTTGATTTTACCCTCCGCATACGTGTCTGCCAGGCACTACCCAAGAATTTGGCTACCCCACAAACCATGGCAAGGGAAGACATGTCGGTGCTGAGGACCAGCAAGACCATTTTATGGCACCTGAGGCCCAGCCCCTTACGTATTGGTTTTAGCCATATCTTCCTTGTACCCCTATAGGCCGGGCAAGCGAAGAGGAAATGAGCCCCAGACTCTTTAGGGGCTGCACACCCAGGACAAAACTTTGGTGCTTTGCCTAGATTGTTCCACCTCGAGCTGAATTCATTCACTGGGAGGGTCCCCCCAACCTTAGTTTTAGGTAGAGTGATCTATCCAGTGGTTTTTGTATAAAATCAAAGAAAGGTTCAAGTTTCCCTACCAGTTTAAACTCAAGGAACGGCTCTGTAAGGGGACCCCCTACACCTCTACATGTGGCCTCCTCCTGAACCCAGTCCCAAGAGAGTTTCTTAATAACTAGCTCAGGGGAAGGTGATTGGCTAGTCCATGATTCAAGCAGACCCAATTTTAAAACCAACTGCCTCTGGTTACTCAACGACTTGATCTTGTTCCCCGAGTTGAGCAAAAGTAATTCATCTAGAGCTGCTGCATAGTTATGGAGCTCCGGGGTCCTCCTGAGTCGTACCCAGAAAAATAGCGGTCGCAGGCGAACTACATCTTTTAAGGGGCGCCTGCCCATATCTTGCCATAATGGATTTAGTAGGGTGGAAACTGGAAGGGACACCAGATCTCTCAAAAACTGATTTTCAGATGTAGCTAGATCAGTTATGTTCTCAAACCCTCACAACTCGGATCCGTATAGTGCCGATGGTAATGCTTGGCCTTCATATACAGCAAGAGCCGGGGCTACAGGTTTACTCGTCGACTCCCGCTGCTCCCTCAGAATAGCCCCTGACACTAGTTTATGATTTTAAAGCATTTTGGCCAAGTGATCTTTCCAATCCATCCGGCTATTAACCCTAACCCCTAAATAGTTGAATGAATCTACCAGCTCCAATGGGGCACCATTAAGCGAAACATTATTCCTAAATCTCTTGGAGGGTGAGATGGCCATCAGCTTTGTCTTAGAGGTTTTGATGGTAAGGCCTCTATCCTTGCAAAATGCACTAAAACGATCCAGAAGCTTTTGAAGGCCAATGGGGGTTTTAGTGATCAGGAGGGTGTCGTTCGAAAAGTGCCGGGTAGGTGTTTTTTCTCCTGCCAGGGATGGGGAGTCGGCCGGTTCCTCCCTCAGGTGGTCCACTACACCATTTACAAAGAGGGAGAACAAGGTCGGCGCCATAACACACCCCTGGCAGGACTCCTCTCCTCACTCTGTCAGTTGCCCCTGGGTACCCCATCTGATCCTAGCATAATTCCCCTTGTGAAGTTTCACAATAAATCCCAAGAGAGACCTAAGGAAGCCCGTCTTCTGTAGGATATCCCAAAGCTGTTTTGGGATCTATAAATGCCAGGTACAGGCTGCCCCTACCTATGGTCACGGCCTCCCAATAGAGTGCAAAAAATTAGAAGACCTGATCCATCGTGCCCACTTTTTGTCTGAATCCCGCTTGGAAATGGGAAAGGACATTCTCCTCTTCTATCTAAACCCCCACCCTGGAGATGATGACCCTACCCACTACCTTCTGAACCACGTTTATTAGACTGATCGGTCTGTAGTTGGCAGGGTCATCTCTCGCCCCCTTCTTATACACAGTTACCACCTCCGCTCCCTTCCACGACTCCGGCACCGGCCCTTGAGATCAAATTCCTTAATAGGGCAATGAGTCTGGCCCAAGCTACAGGTTCGTCCAGAAGGAGGTCCCCAGGTAGCCCGTCAGGGCCCGCCGCCATCCCGGGGGTCAGATGTTTAATGGCCGTTGTTACCTCGTGGTCAAAAAGGGATCTTCAAGCACCGGTGGCACAAGGCCCTCACTGTCAAATGTTGAGGGAGAGGGAAGTATCACATCTGCTCCACCATACAGAGCAAAGAAGTGGGAGTACCATTGTTGTTCCGTTATATGATTACTAATGGGAACCGTACCCCACCGCCTAGCTTTATTAATCAAATCCCAGAACAGGGAAGAATTCTTCATATGGGCTGCAGATTTCAGGTCCTGCCAATGTTGTTCTTCCCACTCGAGTTTGGCTAGCACTAATGACCTGGCATAATCCTTCCTAGCCGCTCTAACTAGTGAAGGATTCTTTTTAAGCAGGGCGGCCGGTAGCTCCTTCCTTTTTTCCCTGCACTGGGCCATGTACCAGGGGTTACTGGATTTGCCTGTTTATGGTTCAGTCTACCCTTATTGCCCTGAGTGGGAAAATATTGGCCCACTTTCTCTATTGCATTTTTGTAAACTAGAGAGAAGGACGGGCCCTGAACACTGCCATTTACCAGTTTTAATTTCTATAAGTCTGCAGTCAACTCTGCTAAGGGCGCCTTAATCCTACTAAGATTCCCTTCCTGGGATTGAACCTTGTCCCATTTCAGCCTACGATTAGAATTATAGGGCACGACCTCCTTGGTTGTCATCAGGAGGGCGTTATTCCTATTTCCGTTTAGTGTGCCCCACCTTAACTTTTTGCATAGGGTTTGTGGTTGCTGTCCTGAGGTGATATTACCTCCATGTCGATTAGATCTCGCCACAGATTGACGTCAAGTAGGATATAATCTATTCTCGATGGGCTGTTGAGCCTATTGAAGGTGTTTGCCCCGCCACGATCTGAGCTTGTCCTGCCATTTAGCGCTCTTAGATTGTGTTCCATGGTCAGGGCATTAATCTGTATTGCTCTTGGGGACCATTTTCTGATTGGTGCTAATGACAGGGCCGGTATAGACCATCTAGAGTCCTCATCCTCTATACCCAGGGGATAATCCCTACTTAGGGGTTCAAAAGTACAATTAAAATCCCCTCCCACTATGGTTTTAGAGAGCGGGGGCATTTAGCTAATTCCGGCTCAAGGGTCACTATTATAGTTGAAATTTGCTCCCCTGGAGACCCTCTTGAATAAACATTGAATAGGTCTACCCTACTCCCCTTGTTATACCCTGAGAATGAAAGGTGTAAAATGTCCTCGCTCACTGGTTCATGGACGGTGATATCCCAATTCAATGCTATCTTTATCCAGAAGGTTGTTGGCTTCGGGAATGAACTACTGTCACCGTTACCCCCACGTGCTTTATTGGAAAAGTCCAGCCGCTACCTGAGTGGGTCAAAGAGCCCTGTCCCTCGTGGCGTCATTCAACCTGCTCCAATACGCTGAACCTGTTCCTTTGAGGGAAATGTGAGAGAAGGGGGGGAGGCAGATGGTTGACCTCCCATGGGGTTAGTCCCTGATGAGCGTTTAATGGCGGGATAGTCTGACCTTCTTCCAGTTGGATACCTCTATACTGTCTGGGTCTCGGATGGGCTGTAGAGTAAAAGTATGAAAGATGCAGAGGAAAAATTTGAGTGTTTGCCCAAGATGGTGACCTGCTGCAGATATAATCTACAGCACTTGTGCTCCCAAAATTGATCACTACACAATTCCCCACAATGTTTTTAGCACCAAACCCAATCCAATCAACCCTTCTTACACAGAGTATTTCACCCGAAATATTGGGAGGGAGGGGCCTATTCGCATTAAGCCATTGCATACATTTATTTTTTAGTTTATAATGAACCTCCCTTTTACCTTTGCTTAAAGGGGGGACCCCCACAAGAACCACCACATATGGTAAGGACTCAACCGTAAGATTGAGAGTGGGCACGACTGGTGGGGTCCCCTCTTCCGGGCTTTTACTGTTAGAGCAGGGGTGGGGATTCAAGGACCCTGGCCTATTTCCACTAGGAGCTTTTGTCACTTGTGGTTTTCCAGCAACCGCTGTTCCAACCCCAAGCAGGGGTGCAGCAGGGACCGGTGGAGGATTTACCATTGCCATAGCCAATTCAACTGTTGTATTTCCTCCCAGTGATGGAGGTTTGGGACCAGTAGGGTTGGGGGTATACCAGTAATAGCGTTCCCGGGTGGACCAGCAAGCTGAGGTCTCCCTTGGCCTAGATTGTTAATTGCAGAGGTCAATCTATCAAGCTTATACGTCAAGGGTTTGAGATGAGAACTGATGATCTGTTCAATATGGGCTTCCAGGTCAGATACAAGGTGTGTAACCCACACAGGAGTACCTAAATTGTGCAGCGGAGATCCCGCAGTAGCCTGAACTCCAGTAGCTGTAGTTGTCAATTTTTTTAACAGATTTTTTATGTTTCCTCTTCTTGCTTTTCAAGATAAATGTAGGTGCCCTTCTAACTATAGGATGTGGGGGCGACAGAGGGACCACAGGCATATCAATTACATCATGGGCAATTTGTGCACATGACAAGTCTGAAAAGGAGAACATAAGAGAGGAGCTAAAATCCGGGGGAATCACGGTACGGGCCAAAAAGTCCCCAACAGCCTGGATGGGGGGAACTGCAGGGGTGATGGATAGTCGCCGTTCCGTGCTCACTATTGCAGAAGCAACAACCCTGATGGTCTTCTGGAGCATCTTGTCAATGGCCTTAAGGCTGGGTAGAGGTTGTGCCATAGTGGCCTGAAGCCTAAACATACGTCGAGAGGAAACTGATTTTGACATTTCACTCTTGTTAATCAATCCCACTAAGCACTATACATATGGCTCCAACCCCTAAATATTACAACCGACTAATGACAGTGTGTGGTAAAACTGCCTCAGGGCCTATTACATTCATAAATTAATGTCCAAGGTGGTATAGCTCCAGAAGTTCCTTAATATATAAAACGTTTCCAGTGGCAATGGGGAGATGTTAGGGGGGTGGCCCAGCCCGGCCTCCTCTGGCCTCTGATGGCCACAGACGGTCCAGGGCTTCTCCCGGTCGCCTCCCGCTTGCGTTCCCGTGACGCTGGGAGTCAGCGTAATTTGTGGGCTAAAGTCACTACTCCCCCTGGGACTGGTAGTCCTCCACTCGGCGGCCGCAAGGATTTTGGTACGTGGTAGCAGGAGGCCAAAGGGTGAAGTTCAGTGTCCCTGCTCCCATTCTCCAGCACAATGCAACCAGGTAAGTGATGCCCCTGTTGAAAAAGCAGACACCCGCTCCACCAGGAGTCAGTGTAATTTGTAGCGCCTCCGGGTGCGGTAAATGGCGTAGGCGGCTCCAGCCGATACTCCCCCTGGGACTGGTAGTCCTTCACTCGGCGGCCGCAAGGATGTTGGTACGCGGCAGTTGGAGGGCAAAGGGTGAAGTTCAGTGTCCCTGCTCCCGTTCTCCAGCACGATGCAACCAGGTAAGTGATGCCCCTGTTCAAAAAGCAGACACCCGCTCCACCGGGAGTCAGCATAATCTGTAGCGCCTCTGGGCGTGGTAAATGGCGTGGGCGGCTCCAGCCGCTACTCCTCCTGGGACTGGTAGTCCTCCACTCGGCAGCCACGAGGATTTTGGTACGCCGCAGCGGGAGGGCAAAGGGTGAAGTTCAGTGTTCCTGCTCCAGTTCTCCAGCACGATGCAACCAGGTAAGTGATGCCCTGGCTCTTCAATCCGTTGGTCACGTGAGGGTAGTAACACTAGCAAGGAAAGTGGAGCGACGTCCTTTCAGTATGAGCGGCGAATGCCCACATCATTAGAGTGGCACTAGCGTTGACCAATGAGGATGGTCTCACGGGGCAGTTCTCTATACTTGTTGGTATATGGGCACCTATTTAGTGGCTCTTCGTACTAGTTTTCTTAAACCTTTTTAGGGATAGTGTTTGGTGTGTTGGGTTTCATATTTGTTAGGGGACGACTTAGATCACATGGGGGAGCCTCTGTAGGCATCGCTCAGATTTATACACATTTGACTATGAAGCTGACAATGCGGTTAAGGACTCAGGTGCCACCTGCATGCTTTAGGGCTATTTTTGCTTTTTTTTTTACTTTTCCTACTATAGCTCCTATTCAGTCATTGGCTGGCTTCCTTTTACCCATCCTGAAATAGAGGTAGTCAAAAAATGACCAAGAGTAAAGCCCCCTCAAGAGAACCAAGAATACCTAGCATATCATAAAATGGGTACGGTACATGAAATAAACATGATGATAAAGCATAGTTCCTTTCCCCCTTTCCCCCACTAAATAGCAATGGGGTATTAGCGTATGACCGTCCTGACTCGTGCAGATCCGGTTGCTCCCCTCTGTTCTCCTGCTGGGTATCGTAGCGCCTCTCCCACGCTGCTTGTAATATCTGCATTCTTCAGCTGAATCTACCATAGAGCCGCATTGTGCATCTGACTCGCTCTGTCCTCAGCGCTGCTTTGCTGCTTTGGGATTGCTGCTCTGTGTTTGCTCTGTGCCTAATTTTCATAGCGCCGCCTGTCATTCTCATTGTGCTGTGCTCATAGCGCTACTCTATGTTAGCCATTTCCCTTCTAAAATAGATATTTTGATCATTGCACCCCACTGCTCGCCCCAACTTCTCCCTGCGTTAAGTGTTTGTTGTTGTTGCAGCCATTTGCTTCCCTGTGACGTCCTAGCCCGTCCCTCCAATCACGCTCCCGCCTCCCAGCTGAGCCTGCCTCCCACAGATAGATTACACCGACCCCTCCCCCCCGAGAGCTGTGACCGTCCTGACTCGTGCAGATCCGGTTGCTCCCCTCTGTTCTCCTGCTGGGTATCGTAGCGCCTCTCCCACGCTGCTTGTAATATCTGCATTCTTCAGCTGAATCTACCATAGCGCCGCATTGTGCATCTGACTCGCTCTGTCCTCAGCGCTGCTTTGCTGCTTTGGGATTGCTGCTCTGTGTTTGCTCTGTGCCTAATTTTCATAGCGCCGCCTGTCATTCTCATTGTGCTGTGCTCATAGCGCTACTCTATGTTAGCCATTTCCCTTCTAAAATAGATATTTTGATCATTGCACCCCACCGCTCGCCCCAACTTCTCCCTGCGTTAAGTGTTTGTTGTTGTTGCAGCCATTTGCTTCCCTGTGATGTCCTAGCCCGTCCCTCCAATCACGCTCCCGCCTCCCAGCTGAGCCTGCCTCGCCCCTCCCCTTCGACTATCCACTTATGACAGTGGCTTTTGCGCGCAGCGTCCACGCGCAGTGTTCGCGCCCCATTCGCGCCGAAGGTGCGCCAAAGGTAAGCCCGTCTACGCCCGTCCGCGCCTGGACCGCGCCCAGCGCCAGACCCCCTGGCCCTCGCATTGCCCAGCCCTCCCGCATTACCTACGATGCCTCCACCCTCCTAGCCCTTAACCCCGGCCGCTCCACCAACTGCGTCCAAGCCGCTCCTGGACACACCCATGGACCTTTCTCATGCTACTCCTGCAAATTCATCGGTACCGTCACCAACTCTGCTACGGTCACACCTCAGATTCCCGACCCCAACCGCCTACAATGCATCCTGCTCAACACCCGATCGGTCCACAGGCACGCCATTGACCTATGGAATCTACTAGACATCATCTCTCCAGACGTCGCCTTCCTAACAGAAACATGGATGAACGCTTCCTCCGCCCCAGACATCACCATTGCCATCCCTGAGGACTATAAGATCACACGCAAGGACCGTACCGGCCACACAGGAGGAGGAATCGCTATCGTCCATAAAAAATCAATCCACATCTCAACCAGCTCTGACGTCAATCTCGCCAACTCTGAACACCTTCACTTCCAGATCCACATCGACCCCAAGACCACACTCAGAGGCACCCTCCTTTACAGGCCACCAGGACCCCGCGCACAATTCAGTGAAGACATCACGGACTTCATCACTCCACACGCGCTCCCCTCCAAAGATTACATCCTTCTGGGAGACCTCAATTTTCACCTTGAAAAGAACAACGACCGCAACACCACCACCCTCTTGGACAACCTCGCCAACCTCGGACTTAAACAACTGGTCACTTCCCCCACCCACATCGCAGGTCACACTCTCGACCCTATCTTCACCTCCAGCAATCACGTCTCCTTCAGCCACACTACGGCTCTCCTCTGGACTGACCACAGCTGCGTTCACTTTACCTACAACAAGCCTAAACCCATCAACCACCCCCAACCAACTCTGCAAAGAAACTGGAACAAAATCACCATCGACCAGATCTCCTCATCGCTCCTTCTAAACACCCCAGCCCACTCTTCAAACCCCGACCAAGCCGCCACCAACTTCACCCTATGGTTATCCAACAGCGCCGACATCCTAGCACCACTGAAAAAACGACAAAGCAAACCTGGCAGCAAGAAGGCCTCATGGTTCAACGATGATCTTAAGAAGTCCAAGAAACTCTGCCGCTCCCTTGAGAAGGCCTGGAAAAAAGACCCAACCACCAGCACCAAGGACGCCTTCAAAAACGCCACCCGCATACACCACCAACTAATCCGAAAGGCCAAGAAAACCGCCTTCAAGGATCGACTAGATAACAACGCCCACAACAGCAAGGAACTTTTCAACATCGTCAAGGAATTTACCAACCCCTCGGCCAACTCCAATGACATCACCCCCTCTCAAGCCCTCTGCGACTCCCTAGCTTCATTCTTCCACAACAAAATTGCAGACATCCACAACAGCTTCGACAACCAACCCGGAGACCAACCCATCCAACCATATGCTGAACATTCACCCCCCTTGAACATCCTTAACGACTGGAACCCAATCTCCACTGAGGACACCATCCGCCTGATGAACTCCATCCACTCAGGATCCCCCACAGACCCATGCCCTCACCACATCTTCAACAAAGCAGACTCCGTCATAGCACCGCACCTCCGAGACGTCATCAACTGCTCCTTCAACTCCGCCACCTTCCCGGAAAGCTGGAAACACGCTGAACTCAGCGCCCTTCTGAAAAAGCCCACAGCGGACCCCACCGAACTCAAAAATTACCGCCCCATCTCGCTCCTTCCATTCCCGGCCAAAGTCATAGAGAAAGCTGTCAACAACCAGCTCGCCGCCTTCCTCGAAACCAACAAATCCCTTGACTCCTCACAGTCCGGCTTCCGAGCCAAACACAGCACTGAGACCGCCCTCATCGCAGCAACAGACGACATTCGAACTCTACTGGACAATGGAGACACAGTCGCCCTCATCCTCCTCGACCTCTCCGCAGCCTTCGACACAGTCTGCCACAGCACCCTTCTACAGCGCCTCAGAAACATCGGAATACAAGGAAAAGCACTTGAATGGATCACCTCGTTCCTCACCGGAAGAACCCAGAGAGTCCGCCTTCCACCATTCAAGTCAGAGGCCAATGAAGTCATTTGCGGTGTTCCACAAGGATCCTCACTCAGCCCCACCCTCTTCAACGTATACATGAGCCCCCTCGCGGCCATCGCCCGCCAAGACAACCTCAACATCATCTCCTACGCGGATGACACTCAACTGATCCTTTCACTCACCAATGACCCTAGCACCGCCAAAACTAACCTACACAAAGGAATGAAAGAAGTTGCTGAATGGATGAAACACAGCCGTCTGAAACTGAACTCAGATAAAACAGAAGTCCTCATCTTAGGTACATCCCCCTCCGCATGGGACGACTCTTGGTGGCCGAAAGCCCTTGGAAAAGCACCCATCCTGACAGACCACGCACGGAACCTAGGCGTCATCCTGGATTCCTCACTTTCAATGAACAGACAAGTCAACGCCGTCTCCTCATCCTGCTTCAACATTCTGCGCATGCTCAAAAAAACATTTCGCTGGATCCCCACCGAAACTAGGAAAACGGTCACCCACGCTCTGGTCACGAGCCGACTGGACTACAGAAACACCCTCTACGCAGGTACTACCGCTAAACTCCAGAAAAAACTCCAACGAATCCAAAACGCCTCAGCCAGGATCATATTAGACATCCCGCGTAAAGAACACATCTCTGGTCACCTGTAAAACCTCCACTGGCTTCCCGTCAATAAGAGGATCACTTTCCGGCTCCTAACTCACGCACACAAAGCACTATACGAAATCGGACCAGAATGCCTCAACACACGACTGTCCTTCTACACCCCCTCCCGCCAACTACGATCTTCCAACCAAGCCCCCGCCACTGTACCTCGCATCAACAAAACCACCATGGGAGGTAGATCCTTCTCCTACCTGGCAGCTAAAACATGGAACTCACTTCCCACTTACCTTCGCCTTACCCAGAACCACCTAGCATTCAGAAAGCAACTTAAAACGTGGATATTTGACAAGTAATCCCCCACCCCTCCCTAAGCGCCTTGAGACCCTCTGGGTATGTAGTGCGCTATATAAATTTTATGACTTGACTTGACTTGACTACACAGTACCTTTTTGTCTGAAAATCAGGTCATAGTGCAAATGGGCCCGCCTTTGGCCTAGACTTTGTTGTATGACTATATCCGCTTATTTCCTAGCATGAGGAAAACAAAAATATTTTGTAACAGCGTTACAACGATCGCTCGGTGGTTTATTAGTTTGATTTTTTATTGTTTGTCAAACCACTGACACACAAAACTGGTAAGTCGGGGATTAGAACTATGCGAACTCGGACACGAACAATAAGGTACAGTGATTTGACAAACGATAGAAATCATAACAATAAACCACTGAGCGATCCCGGTAACGTTGTTACGGATACAGTCATATGAAAGCTGTAAGTAACAGCCATTAAATCACAGGTGTTGCACAATAGCGGACTGGTATAGGGTCACCGTTGTATATAAAAACATTTAAGTATCAGCACTTCTACACTTTGTTTACAGTGTGACAATTCAATGCACAAGAATGCACTAAAATCACCTAATTATGTTCATTAAACAAAACATAGTAAACACATCACCAGGTATTAACAATAGCATAACAAATGTTGAAATGTGTGAAATACAAAACCATATGTGTATTATGATCTCTTCACAGCAATGCTCCCTGATGTAGGGCTGCCTAGCCCGAAATGCATAAGAAGCCTTGACTGAAGGGAATTTAATCAATGCACTATTTGTAATTAAATGAAAATAATTTCAACAAAAGTAAGAAAGTTAAATAAAAAGAAATTATAATTTGAAATGAATTGGGATTGAGTACATTTTTGTAAGAGTCCTCTTGAAAGGAACTAAGGTGTGCCCATGGGGATGCAACCAATTCAGGTTGGGAGCACAGCATGACAATATAGCAGACATCATCAGGACGACGGAAGCCACCCAATAAGCACCCAAAGAGTCAATAAAAACACATTGAAAATCTTGAGCCACGAAAAGCCACGAAAAGCCTAAGGTTGTGCGCCAGCTACAGTTTTTTTGACTGTTTTCTTCCTATCATCACCTTCGACTGTGATTGGACTTGTAGCTGATATTCCTCTGCTCTCCTCACCACCATGACCACGTTCAGCAATTATTTTAAAGTACTCCTCCCACTTGATTGTGTGTTTTTTTGCCTATGGGTTGTCTGGTCTCCACAACCATGTTGTGTACCAGGCTTACCTCGATGAACATTCGTGTGGCAAATTATGCTTACTTCAGTGTGCTCCCCCTCTTTTCTAACCATAACAATATCCGAAACTGGGAAGGTGTACTGTTTTACTGTGCCACTGCCAATCTCTGAAGAAAAACTGGAGTTTGGTGGGCATGTTGCTGATTGCCTCTCTGCTTTTCCTGAGGCAGGGATTGGTACAGGCCTCAGCTGGGGCTTTGCAAATATGGGAGCTGGTGATGGTACAACCTGTGTCACATCCCTCGGACCGTGTGGAATAGCAATGTCAGACTCTTCTGTGTCAACTTCCACCATGACTGTCAAGACCCGTTTACCTGTGCATCCAGATAGCTTCTGTTGGGAAGTTGAAGACTGTTGGAACCCACCCCTGCACCCCTTGTTTTACTGCACTGAAACTGATCAGTGCTAAGCATGGGCGAATTTTGCGAATCTGGCGTTCGCGAATTTTGCGAATTTGCGAACTCGCAATCTTCAAAATCCGCGAATTCTCGCGAATTTGCAGATTTTTTTTTGTGTGTTCGCAAGGATTTATGCCAGTTCGCAAGGATTTCTGCCAGTTCACGAGGGTTTTGTACCAGTTCGCAATTGCGAACTTACATGTCGGCTCGCAACGGTCACGATTATGTTGTTTCTACGTCTGGTTCATCATCACAGGTTCCCAGAACCCTCTGTTTCACCCCTGCCACCCTCTGTTTCACCCATGCCATCCTCTGGTGCATCAATGCCACCCTCCGGTTCATCATCACTGTAGATTATGGGGGGGAAAAGCAAGCACACCTGCCTGCTTCAACTGACATGAATTAATTTGGGGTTGATTTATTAATGTGTCACTGTTTTAAAATTCCAGTCTGGCACCTGCTTCCTTATCTGTAATTTGCTTTCTGTTGCAGTGCAATTTTTTTTTTCAGGACCTTTGTGGCCTACTTGTAGCTATTCTATGAGCCTGCTGTGAGGGTCAGAGCAGGGTCATATAATTGTTGCAACTAGCAACTGAACTCTGGAGGGGCCCTTGTCAGGAAGCACTACAGGGAATGGTTAGTAATGATGAGTTTGAACTTTTGAACCTGCTGAATGCTTTTTTTGTGTTCGCAAGGATTTCTGCCAGTTCGCAAGGATTTCTGCCAGTTCGCGAGGGTTTTGTACCAGTTCGCAATTGCGAACTTACACCGCACGCAGCAAAATTGTATCACCAAGAAAAAAAAATCCGCTGAGTGCGAATTTGCGGATTTTGCGGGAAATTCGCGGATTGCGAACTTACCGAAAATCCGCAAAGCCTAAGGGAAGGGGGGAGTGGATAAAATAACAAAAGGAGAGACAAACACAGCTCCTCTTGCAGTGACTACCAGTGGAGAAATTCTCCTGGGCTGTAGTGTCTGGAATAAACAAATAAACAAAACAAATATTAAGATCCTTTCTCAATAACTAAGACACCCTGAACTACAAACTCATTGTCTATACATGAATGTCTAAATACCTCTGTACTCTGGTCTTTCAGCTCACCAGAGCTATGGGTTTGATCAGGAATGGCTTCTTCCTTTAAGAAAACAGACACCTTATTAATATGGTTTGTGTGCCAAAGCTTTATGGAACTCTATTGTAGACAATCATCTTATTAATCTACTAAACAAAACTACTCACTGATCTTTAGCACTCAATTCTCCTTAAGAAATCCTGCTCACATTATATATCTGTGGCCTTTTCTTGTACACTCTATATATAAGTATAACAACAACGAATAAAATGGAATAGTGTCTCTTTCACTGAATCTTTGTGACACTTTTAAACTGGGCCCGATGTGCCGAAAATCAGTTCTGCGCACCTAATCATGAGTAACACTTTGTATCTTGGCGCTTTTGTTCAGAGAAGAAGTTCTTTCCCATTTAATGTCTATGCGCCTTCCATTGTCTTTAACATTGTCCGATTACACTTTTACTTGTTTTAACCATGTCCATTCATGTACATGAATATTCACTTACTTGTAGCGTTGCCTAGTTCTGTGTGGTACCTTACTGTTTGTTGTCTTTTTGTCTCTGTTGCAGGCGGAACTGTTACTGTGGGGACCAGAAGACTGGAAGCGCTGTAAACTTCGAGGACAAGATGCGGGGCAGGACTCAGCACCAAAGCGGGAAGATCTGGGACTGCCAGGAGAGGATGGAAGGACGCCGAAACACCAGGAGCGGCAGAACGAGGGAGCAGGAAAGGCAAGGCGGGATCCACAGGTAAGTCGGGTGACTACGACAAGCACAAGCAACCAAGGGTGCTCTGAGCAGACTTTTATAGGCAAGTGCGGGTGGGGCTCTCACGCCCTACACGTTGCAGAGAGACAGTTTGGAAAACGTGCAACGCTTATTTGAATACCAAATTAAAATACGCTTCCCTTTACCTGCAAACAGAAACTGGGAACATCTAAACAAGCTTTGCTAAAACCAACACTGAACTTGTCTTTTCACAAGAAATATTAATTACCTAAAACAACTGTAAATGTTTTGATGCCTGTAACAATGAACTACACAATACTCATGTGTTACAAATAGAACAAGCTTTTCATAATAACGACTTCCTTTTAATGCTGTGATAATGGACAAGCTTGTTGCTTGGAGCAAACCCTTACAGTCGCCCCCCTCAAAGGCCCCCGTACAGGGCGTGGTTTGCCAGGATGTTCTGAGTAAACATGGAGCATGCACAAAAGAAGCTGGTTCCCATGAGCTTTCTGTGTTATCATACCCTTTCCAGGCTACTAGATAAAACAAACGGCCGTGAATCCTTTTGGCATCTAAAATACTTCGCACTTCATATTCAAGATGTCCTGCTATTGGGATGGGGGGAGGTGGGGTGTCTGCACGAGTATGAGAGTTATAAAGTTTGAGCAATGACACATGAAATGTAGGATACACTGGGTACTCATAAGGGAGATCTAGTTTTACTGTTACTGGGTTCAATAATGCTATAATGCAAAAGGATCCTATACATTTTGGGTGTAACTTTCGGGATCCTTCTATGTTTAAATTCCTTGTAGAAAGCCAACTTTATAAGTGGGTGCCTCAGTTCTATGTTTGTCTGCTTGTTTTTTTCATTTGATATTTATAAGTACTCAAATGTTTTTTAGCTTTCTCTTGTATATCTAACAGACTTGTTAACCTTTCAGTTACTATTGGGAGAAAAGAATCATTCACAATAACTGGCAGGGCCCTAGGGTGATAACCTTGCATAAAATAAAATGGAGTACAGTGAGTTGTTGTATGTACTGTATTATTGTACACAAATTCAGCTAATGGTAAGGCCTCTACCCATTCACTTGTGTATTCCATTAAAAGACATCGTAATGTTTGTACCAGTGTCTGGTTCAGGCGCTCAGTTTGTCCGTCTGTTTCCGGATGGAAAGCTGTAGACAAAGCTACCTCTATTTTTAATTTATCACAGAGTGTTTTCCAAAATTTTGAATTAAACTGACGACCTCTGTCTGAAATTATTTTACTTGGCAATCCATGGAGACGTGTTACTTCTTTAAGAAAAATATCCGCAAATTCTACTGCAGTAGGTAGCTTCATTAGAGGAACAAAATGAGCCATTTTGGACAAATAGTCTACTATCACAAGAACTGTGGTGCATTTTTTTGTAGGAGGTAAATTTACTATAAAATCTACACTCAAAGTATGCCACGGTGTTTGTGGTGTGGGCATTGGGATCAATAAACCAGCTGGTGCTCTGTGTGATGTTTTCTGACGTGTACATGTAGGGCAAGCATCAATATACTGTTTCACATCGTTACTCATGGTGGGCCATCAACATTGTTTTCGTACATTCTCTAATGTTTTTACCCAACCAGGGTGCCCTGCCAAAACTGAAGTATGGTGCCAAGCAATGATCTGTGTCTGTAACTCAAGAGTTGGTAAGTAAAAAAGAGAACCATGATACAATAGACCATGTTGAATCTTATTCAACAGATTTTTTTAGCCACTCTTGTGGGCATATCAGTAAGTGTGCCTCATATAAACCTTTCATAAAATCCTGTTGTTGTATGGGGGCTAATATATTCTGTGGTTCTATTATAGGTTGCCCTCTTTTTTCCTGAGTTGGGTCCATAAAATGACCATATCTGGATAAGACATCTGATTGAACTTGCTGTGTACCTGGTCTTTAAGTTATGACAAAGTCAAAGGTACTAAATAAATTCAACCAGCGCATTTGACGTGGTGTTAATGATTTAATGGAGCTGAAGAACTGTAGATTTTTATGGTCACTAAAAATAGTGACAGGAAATTTTGTTCCCATTAAATGGTTACGCCACTCAGAAAAAGCTACTTCAATGGCCAACAGTTCTCGCTCAGATACAGTGTAGTTCTGTTCTGCAGGCAACAGATGCCCATTCTCTGGATCTCGCTGTGAAAGAACCCCCCCAAGTGCCACCTGCAAGGCATCAGCTTCCACATAAAATGGAAGATCTGGAGCGGGATGTTTTAGAATAGGTGCTGAAGTAAACTTTTGTTTTAAAATCTGAAAGGCTTGTGAAGCTTGGGCATCCCACAGAAAACGTTGTCCTGTAAAAATCTAGTGATTGGAGCCGCAATATCTGCAAAGTGAGAAATAAATCTTCTATAGAAATTGGCAAACCCCAAAAACGTTTGTACTTCCTTGAGAGATGTAGGATCTGGCCAATCAGAGATTGCACTCACTTTCTTTGTATCCATTGTAATACCTTGTGGCAATATCCTAGGAAATCAACAGTGGTTGCATTACAAGTGCATTTTTCTAACTTAGCAAACAAATGATGTTCTCTCAGTTTTGCTAAGACTGCTCTTACGTGTTGCGTATGTTCTACAGGATTCTTAGAATAAATATGAAGGATGTGATCTATGTACACTATTACGACGTCCTGATATTCATGCAATTCCTCAGTGATAAAAAATTTGAACGCCGCACGGGCATTACACAACCCAAAGGGAATTACAGTGTATCCGAACAAGCCGAATTGGTCTTAAAGGCTGTCTTCCATTCATCATGTTCCTTAACTCGCACCAAATGGTACGCTCCTCGCAAATCTAACTTAGTTAAAGGGTGTAATGCCTAAGTTGATCCAGGAGAACCGGGATTAAGGGGAGCAGATACTTGTTCTAAATTGTTGCCTTATTAAGCCCCCTATAATCAATGCAGGCGCAAAGAGAACCATCTGGTTTCTGTATAAAAAAAAGGGGAGAGAACGCTGGAGACGTAGAGTGTCGGATAAAACCAGACAGCAATAATTCATCCAAATAATTTCTTAGATAGGCAATCTCTTTTTCTGTTAGAGCATATACTCAACTATTAGGTAGGGGAGCCCCTGGGATCAGGTCAATATGGCAATCAAATGACCGATGCGGGGGCAAAACATTCGCTTTTACTGGATCAAAAACGTCTCGAAAATCTAAATACTCAGGGGGAATACCATTTTCTTCCAGAGAGGTAGTGCTTGCACAATGTAATACAGAGAGAGGGTCATGACCTGCTTCTTTATAGCAAGTGGACCTGCAAAAGGAGGAATCCAAGGTAACAGTTCGAGCAACCCAATCAATCTTTGGGTTATGGGTAGTGAGCCAAGGCACCCCCAAAATTAGGCCAAAGTTGGGAGTATCTATCAGAACAAAACTAAGCTCTTCAGTATGTCCATTCTGACATACCATGGTCAGAGGACTAGTTTTTCTGGTGATTAAGCCTGATGTTAAGTCTGACCCATCCACTGCACAAACGGTCTCTGGGTGCGTTTTTAAAAACGTAGGAAGATCTAGTTTTTTAGCCATGACGTTATCTACAAGATTTCCAGTGGTTCCTGAATCTAGGAGTACTGGGAGAATATATCTTACTTGGGTGCTCACAATTAAGATTATGTGTATCAGAAAATGTTTAGTAATATGTGGCACAGTGAAAGCAGCAGAGAGAGAGGTCTGGTTATGGCTACCTCCCGAACAAGTGTTCTCCTTGTCGAGCGTGTTAGTTTTCCAACTCTGATTCTATTGCTGATAAAAGATTAACTCTTTTTGAGGTTTTGGGTTTTACAGGACATTCCCTGGCAAAATGGCCAGGCTTGACATAATACAAGCACAGCTGGTGCTTTCTTTGGCGTTCCTTCTCCTCAGAGGACAAAGGACCTCTGAGTGTACCTATTTGCATTGGTTCTGGTTCTGGGAGTTTATTTTCCACTTCCTTCTTTTCATGCTTAATAAAGGATAACCTAGGCTCTATCTTAGCTCTAGCTCCTTTTCTCTCACCCGAACAATTGTCTAACTTTACCACCAGGTCTACAAAATCAGAATACTCATCCGGAAGGTTAACAATATGGGCTAAGGCATCTGTGGTAAATTTAAATTACCTATGCTTAATTTATGCGGTAAAGTTCAATAAGAATAACTCAGTCAAAAATGAGAGGCAGAATCCGTGATATTTGAGGTTTTCTCAAAGGGGTTTTATTCCTTAAAAAGGAATTGGTTCGAACCAGGTTGCTCACCATTCCGTCACCACGAAGGTTCGGGAAGGGACAGACAGACAATACTTTATTGACAGTTAATTATATATATAGTCAATGCATTACAGTAAAGGCAGATGCAGAAGGCGTAACAGCTGAGATGAGAGATAAGAATACACATACGTAATGAAAAGGCGTTACAATAGGCGTGCATGAAGGCGTGTACTAGAAACGTCATTAAGAGGATGTCACAAGTGGGTGGATCCATAAAAGAATCCTGCAGTGTCAGCAGAAATATATGGCAGAGATGCGCGCGCAGGCAGCATGACGTGTGATTGACGTGTAACTGGAGGGTGAAGGGGACTTGACATTTAGGCCTACATGAGGAGACAGAAGTTTGGGATGTCAGATCAACCTAATCCCAAATCATATCTAATATCTTATGTTTAAGGAACTGTATTATCTTGAAGGAAAAGGTCTCTCGGGCAGAGGCTATTCTATACTAACTATTAATGCGTGTATAAGCGTCTACGTGTCTGCATGAGATGCGAGGGGGCATGGGCCTACCATGGTAACAGGAACTATGAATTACTTGCACGGAGACAGTGAGGCCGGGCCCTTTGCTCTGCAGCTGGAAGGATGTTTACCTAAACTTTACTAGACAGGAATGTATTTTTCGAGGAGCGGACTAGATAACTTGAAGGCTGAATACAGTCTTGGCAAGCAACAGGCCGTGCCAAGCACCGTTAGCCGCGCAGGGAGGAAGACAAAGGTCACGGATACCGATGCAGGCCCAGGCTGAAGCATTCAGAGGCAGAAGGCAGAAAAAGGCTCGATGGCAGAATTCAGGGCCTAACTTGCCAGAGCTGAAAAACGTGTAAAGTACACCAGATAAAGACGTTGGCAAGGCATACTTAGAAACGGAATATTTGACCCATTCATGGTGGATCTGAAAGAGGACATGTTAACGTTGGACGCAAATGTATTTGCGTCTTCATAGCTGGAAGTGGAGGGAACATACATGTACTTGTAGCGCGTACATGGAACCGTTGGGGTCTAAGATAGGGGACACAATTGATCATAAAAATTCATATTTCCTCATTCCCTCCTTGTCCCCTACGGACCCTTCATGATATATCGATCCTCATGAATCGATCAATCTGTTCACGTAACATCATTTGCTCTTCTTTCTTCTTATGGCTTTTTGAATGGGAACTTGAATGTGGAATACATGATGTGGCACACAGGCCGCAAATCGCTGGGCCACATTGTAGACATAGGCAGCAACTGAATACTATGAGAAGGGCAATACCTAGGAAGGATAGGACCTTCCATCCCCAGGCTGTCAACGTTGTCCAGAACCAACCGGACCAAGTCCAGGTGCCTGGATTCTGGTGTATCAAACTTGCAATCTTATGAAGACGGGTTATAGCTTTATATACTGATGGCGCGTTTTCTGGAATGAAAACACAGCAGCTCGACCCGATGACTCTACAGGCTCCGCCCCTATCTGCTAGGATGACGTCAAGGACGAGACGATTTTGAAGAACAACAATCCGCATAGCAGACTGCTCCTTTGTTAAGTTGCCTAGGGCGGAAGTAGTCTCATTCACTACTGCTTCGAGGGTTCTAGTTAATTTGCGTATCAGTTTACTATTAAAGACAGCACCTAAGTAGGGAAAGAAACCTTTATTGAAGTCTGTGTATTGCTCCCATGCCGTTTCAGTGTAATCGACAATCGGGAGATCTCTCCGGAGTCTATTGTTTACTAGATTAGTATTTCTATGATAGTCAGGAGGGGCTAGGAAAACAGGTGGCAGAAGGAATGCAATGTAACAGGTACCATCCCAATCTAGAGGTAGGCGTATATATGCGGTATGACCACAAATGAAGTAGGAATGACGGGTGGCTCTAAATGTAGATTTGCCTTGATCACTGAATTCGATCACAGTAGTACATTTACTATGACCTAGGTGTACTGAACCATTCTTTCTAACACATAATTCACCTTTAACTGGTAATACTGACATAGCCGGCAAGACTGGTGCAGCTTCGGATTCAACATTCAAAATCATGAGGTTAAGTGTAAAGTTACCTAATCCATATACTTCATTTTCTAGGTCAGTTCCTGTCCTTGTGGGAAGTCCCTCCTTGTTAGGGTAGCAGGCTTTAAGCAAAACTAAGTTCAGGTTTCCCCAAACCCAATTTCCATCGTAAACTACAGTATCTGAATCTAAAGAATTAATCAAACTAAACCATGCGCCACATGAACCATTGTGTGTGAACGGGTACGGAAAGAGGGGCAGAACTCCCTTGTATTTCTGGTAGGGAGGGAGTCGGCCACATATCCAACAATTTGTAGCGTTGTTGGTCTGATGGGAGTGATGTAACATACTAATGAATGTGTTGTTGCGCAGCGCAAGTCTGTAGGACAATTCATGCGGAGGTAATTCGCTAAAAGAATGTTCGGCAGTGACGTTGAAAGCAGAATGTGCACGCTTGAAAATAGGGTAATAGATGTGCAAAAATATACTCGCAGCAATAATCAGAAGACTTAGGAAAAACATAATCAATAATGTCACTATACAGTGGATACGAAGTGATTTACAATATGCACGTTTCTTAAGCTGTCTCTGTCTATCTCTCTCTCTATCTCGGTCTAGGGGATACATGTCAGAAACTAATTTAACCGATTCACCTAGGGGAGGACTTAAACAATTAAACTGTCTGACTTGCTAGACCGTAGTTTCAATTTATACTCTTGGGAAGCGGTTTTCTCAACCAGGGGGAGTTTTGAGTCAGTCTGTGGAGGAGGGCAAGGCTGAGAGTTCAAATCAGAAGGAAGTCCATGAAACTTTTTAATGTGGCTCGAGTGCAGCCATCCTTTCCGGCCCTCAATTTTCACGGCGGTCCTCGTCGTCAGAAGAACCAACTTCGGTGTTTGCCAGCGGGGCTCCAGCGGGCTTCTTCGGTCAAAATTACGCACAAAAACAAAGTCCCCAGGGACCACTTCATGGGGCTTCACCTCGGTGTTGTCGGGAAAGGCTGCAGCTACCTGTGAACGACAAGATTGTAGTGCAGACATCAAGGAAGCAAGGTAATCTGTCAGCATTATACAGTCAACATCCGTTATTTTACGAGGTATAGGCGTCCCCCACATATTTGGTGGCCTACCGAAGACCACCTCATACGGGGATAGCCCTGTTCGAGAATGCGCTATCATTCTCATGTAGAAGAGCGCAACTGGCAAAGCTACGATCCAGTCAACACCTTTCTCTCTGCAGATTTTTGAAAGTCGGATTTTCAGAGTCTGATTATGACGTTCCACGAGACCTGCTGCCTCGGGATGCCGGACACAGTGGAATTTCCACTGATAACCTAACAGGAGTGTAATGTGTTTTACAAGCTCGGATGAGAATGGTTGCCCGTTATCTGAGTACACGATACGGGGCAAACCATACCGTGGGAAGAATTCGCGAACCAGCTGCTTGGCAGTGGTCGGAGCAGTGTAATCTGGGACTGGATATGCTTCTGTCCATCGGGAGAGTGCACATACGACTACGAGGACATATTTGAATCCTCGACAACGTTCCATCTGGATATAATCCATCTGGAGGACTTCAAAAGGGTGATCGGGAGGTTGAAATCCACCTTGCTCTACAGGAATGCTTTTACCTGGATTGAACTGACAACAAATCATGCAAGTACGCACTTTCTGTTTGGCTGCTGCTCGTAAGTGTTTATTGAACCATATGTGTTGAATACTGTCTAGCATGGCTTTTTCTCCTAAGTGTGCTGGACTATGTATCGTGTTAATGATGACTTGAACCATAGAGTCGGGGAGAAACCATGTAGATTTACCCTTCGTCATCCATCCCTGATCTGTTTGGATCCCTCCTAGTTCAGTCCATTTCTTAATTTCTTCTGGTGTAGCATGTGTCTGTATGTCAATTACATCATGGGCAGGATCCCTGACTGTCATGCAGTGTGTCGATGTTGGAACTATTGTCTTTGTCAAGTCAGTTGCATGAGTTCTATTCTGGGCAGTTTGCTTAGCTGTTCGGTCTGCCAGGTCGTTACCCTGGGAGATGGTATCGGTGACTTTTGTATGTGCTTTACACTTCATGATAGATATCGCAGTAGGCAGATGTATTGCATCTAACAGAGCTTGAATGAGGGGACCGTGTTGGATGTTGGCACCGTGAGAAGTTAAGTAACCTCTCTCTCGCCAGAGGACTCCGAAGTCGTGAACAACTCCGAATGCATAACGTGAATCTGTGTATATGTTAACTTTCTTATTTTTGGCTTGAATACAGGCTTGTGTCAGAGCGATGAGCTCTGCTGCTTGAGCTGACAAGGTGTCGATACAATTTGTTTCAATGACTTCGGTGTCTGTCGTGACTGCGTAAGCGGCCACTAATTCACCTGTACCTGTTCTCATACATGAACCATCCACATAAAGTGTCAGGTCTGGATCTGGTAATGGAATGTCTGTCAAGTCTTGTCTGGGTTTCGTCGTAATAGTAATGACTTCAATACAATCATGTGCCAATGGGTCTATTCCACTTATGGAAAGGGGCGACCGAATCGGTCCCCCCGAACGTATGGCCGAGTGCCTCGATCCCCCCGGGAAGCCATTTTTGGGCGGGAGGCGCGTCTCAGCTGGTATGCCCGAAGCGGCGTAGCCGGGGCGCGCTCGTTCCCGCCCTAGAGTGGGCTGGCCTAGACACCGACGCAGCCAGCCACGCCCTCAGGGGCAGGCAGGGGCGGGTATACGCCCGCCCGGAAGACGGATAAAAAGGGACGCAAGACCAGAAGACATCCTCTTGTTCTTGTGCTCTGAAGCTGCACCTCCTCGCTGCACGTGAGCTCGGGACAGAACGAAGAGACAATTTTGAGCGTTTTAATCTCTCTCTTTGTCTTTTAGATACTTCGTCTGAAAGGATGCCCAAGAAAGGAGTGAAGAGAATGTCGACTGACCAGTTGGTTCGGGCCCTCATGAAGGACATGTCCGAAATTAAGAAGCGGTTGGCGGAGCGAGACGGCGAGGAGGGATTGGGGCGTCCACCGGCCGGAGGGAAGCCAAAGAGGCCGAGAAGGGGGCCGGTCGGGGGAGACGTCCCGGTTCCCTGTTCCCCGCTCGAGGCGCCAGCCCCGGTACCGGCCCCGGTACCGGAGGAGGGGAATCCGATTCCCGTGGTAGTCACCCCGACGTCTGCCGAGGATATGCCTCCCGAGTTGGCGGCACAGTTAGCGGCATGGTTGGGGGACGGTAATGGGGGCGCCATGGCTACCGAAGCGCAAGCACTCATAAAGCAGTTGCGCGAGAAACGTGATACAGCCAAGGTGCCCGCGCCGGATGCGGCGAAAGACAAGCCACGAGGGACGGAAGCAGCGTCCGGCGCAGGTAAGCGGCCATTGCCGATTGCAAGGGATGAGTCAACACCGTCTCGTAGAGAAAAATTGGGGCAACATGTTCCTTTGCCAATAGAGGAAAAGATTTGGGCGGGGGAATACGTTAACATTTTCTCTCTGCTCGTTGATCACTATGAGGTCGAAACGGTTAAGGGTCAAAAGGATCTGATGCATCCGAGTGTTTGGCGCGCAAAAATGGCCGCCTTTAAAGTGAATGAAAATATTGGTAACTGGGGTAATGCTTGGGGAATTTTTACGGCAATTTTGGGGGAACGTAGGCCTGATTTGCTCCCTGAATTTCCAGTATATCAGTCACGAATTATGGGGTACTCGACATCACACCAAGGTAACCAATGGTTCTGTTATGACAACCTTTTCAGGAAAGCGATGGAGCATAACAAAAGTTTAACCTGGGACTGTTACGATTCTTTGACATGGAATAAGATGAAAGAGTCGGGGATGTTGAAAGTACCGTTGGTGGGGAGTGCTGTTGGTGAGTCCTCCCGCCAAAATGGGGGGACACCCTTTCGGTCGGGTACGGGTACGGACGATTACCCGAGACCCGCCGGCAATACAGGGAAGAGGGGTTTCTGTTTCAATTTCAACAGAAGTAAATGTACTAGGCCCCCGGGATCTTGTAAATTCAAACACGAATGTAGTGGTTGTGGGGCACCCCATCCTGAGTCCTCGTGCAGAGCCAAATCGGGTGAAAATGGGGGTAGAGGAGGCGCTAAACAGGTCTAATATAGTCCGAGGGGTGCCTTTACCAACCCCGATTGATACCCTGGCGATGATTCCCTGGCTCAGCGAATACCCAGATCGTACTTCTGCTGGGGTGCTACGAAACGGTTTTTCATATGGTTTCCGCATCCCGGTGGGTAACTTTCAGGGTGTCGGGACGTGCAAAAATCAACTTTCTGTCTTGCAGCATACGACTGTAGTACAGGATAAGATCCGGAAAGAGGTTACCCGAGGTCGGGTTGCCGGCCCGTTTCGTGTTCCCCCGGTACCGAACTTTGTTTGTTCTCCTTTAGGGGTGGTCCCCAAGAAGGACCCGGGTGAGTTTCGATTGATTCACAATTTATCAGCTCCTCATGGCCTTTCTGTAAACGATGCAATTAATCCAGAAATGTGTTCGGTGCGGTACGCATCATTCGATGAGGCCGTAGCCATTTTGAATCGCCTGGGGCCCGGGACGCTGATGGCGAAATCAGATATCGAGTCAGCGTTCCGTTTGCTCCCGGTATACCCGGAAGACCAACGTCTTTTGGGATTCATGTTTCAAGGTTTATATTACATGGACAGGTGTATGCCGATGGGGTGCTCTATATCTTGTGCTTATTTCGAGAAATTCAGTAGTTTTCTACAATGGGTTTACACGAAGAAAACAGGTTTTCGGAATGTGATGCATTACCTCGATGACTTTCTGTTCCTTGGGGCCGCTGGGGATGATGAATGTGCCCGGGCCTTGACTGAATTTTGTGTTTTAATGAATCAATTTGGCGTGCCGTTGGCACCAGGTAAAACTGTGGGTCCCACGACTTGCCTCGAGTTCCTCGGGATCGAGTTGGACTCTAGTGAGGGTTGTTTTCGTTTACCAGCTTCCAAAGTATCGAAATTCAGGACAGCCCTGCAAATGTGTATTACTGCTTCTAAAGTTACGCTGCATCAATTGCAGCAATTGGTGGGGAAGTTGAATTTTGCCTTAAGGGTGATCCCGATGGCCCGCCCCTTCTCCCGTTCGATTGCACAGGCGATGGTCGGCCTAAAGGAGGGTCACCATCGCACGAGGTTATCGGCCGAGGTTCGCCAAGACATGCGTATTTGGTTAGCATTTTTGGCGGATTTCAATGGTCGAGTCGTCTGGAACAAACCGGCCTTGTCCTCTGAAGAGCTTGGTCTATGGACGGATTCAGCGGGGAGCATGGGTTTCGGCGCCATCTTCGGCACAAAATGGTCGGCACAAAAGTGGCCAACATGGTGGCACGAAGAGGGGCTGACGAGTAATATTGCTTTCCTTGAGCTGTTTCCCATTTTGGTGGCCCTCAGATCCTGGCCCGATGGATTCAAAAATCACTCTGTCATATTTTGGTCTGACAATATGACCGTTGTAGAATGCATCAATAGTCAGGCAGCACGTTGTAAAATGATTTTGAGGCTGCTTAAAGAAATTGTCTTACTGTGTATGCAACTGAACGTGGTATTCAGAGCAAAACATGTCCCGGGGGTGATGAATCAGGCTGCTGATGCACTGTCTCGTTTTCAAATGCAGGCTTTCTCGGGTTTCCTTCCCTCAGCGGACCCAGAGCCAGCACCCTTTCCCGAAGCTCTCTGGTCTCTCGGTGCCCCGAACTTCGTTACCTCGTGGGAGAGAGTCTAGCACCAAGGACGAGGAAGGCATACGAAGGGGCGTTTCAGGCTTATTTAGCCTTTTTGGGGACTGAGAGAGGGGGACTTTGGGGGCATGAGGATTGGGTAGTACATTTTCTGATGTCCTTGCGTAAGGCTGGGAAGTCGGTGGCTACAGCCCAGAGGCATCGTGCTGCCATCTCCTTTGTTGCCAGGGCTCATAATATCCAGGACCCGACAGCGTCTTTTGCGGTACAGAAAGCGCTGCGTGGGTGGCAACGCCTTGAGGGTCGCAGAGTAGATGAGAGGCGCCCGATAGGTCTGGATAGGTTGTCCCAGTTGCTGGCCACACTCCCCGCCATATGCTCGTCTCAGTTCGAGGCCTGTTTGTTCCGAGCTGCTTTTACGCTTGCATTTCACGGGGCTATGAGGATAAGTGAGCTGGTTGCAAGGAGCAAGCGGGATGTGGCAGGGGGTTTGTGCCGGGAACACGTTCAGATCAGGGGTGAGACTATGACGGTATCCTTTGTCAAGTCAAAAACCGATCAAAGTGGGGTGGGAGACTGCATAGTCATTCGCAGGATTCCAGGGTCTTCCATGTGTCCGGTGAAGTGTTTAGAGGATTACCTAGCACGAAGGGTGGCATCATGGGGGGGGACATTGTTGAGACACGCGGACGCCACCCCACTGATGAAGTTTCAGTTTCAGCGGGTGCTCGCGATGTCAATTACCGCAGCGGGCTTGGACCCGGGTGAGTTTGGGACCCATTCCTTTCGGATAGGGGCTGCCACTGAAGCTGCAGCCAGGGGTCTTAATGTGGAACAAGTAAAACGAGTGGGGCGTTGGTCCTCCAATTGTTATAAGAGGTATGTGCGGTTGCACATGTTGTGAAGCTGTAATAATGTACTCACGCTTCTTGTCTTTTGTTTGGTTTTCAGTTACGCAAGCCTTCGAGGTGGGGCGGACTATGCAGTCGACCCAACACCAGGCCAGCGGTCAGACATCACCGGCTGTGAGAAAGGAGGTGTGGGTCGTGGGCCACTCATACGTGAGGCGTGCCACAGACGTATTCGAAGCAGGTGACATGATTCACGTAGCTGGGGAATACGGGTACAGGATGTCCTTCTACGGAAGGGGCGGTCTCTGTATTGACCAGTTTCAGGCATACTTTGAGGCTTTGTTAGGGCGGATGAGGTCACCGCCGTCTATAGTCATAGTACATTTAGGGGGCAATGATTTGGTCACCACCGGTAGACGACTTCTCCTGGAGGCAATGCTTTCCACTGTAAGTTGGTTGGCGAGGAAAGTTCCGGGGTGCATAATTGCGTGGTCTCATATGATCCCACGAAAAGTGTGGCGGGGGGCTATTTCGATCCCTGCTTTGAACCATTCTGTTAGGAAACTTAATAACAAAATGAGTAGGTTGTTCCGTTCCAGGACATTGCATTCTATCTCGCACGGTTGTATTAATGATGACAGTATGTATCTGGGGGATGGTGTGCATTTGTCTCGGGTGGGAAATGAGTTACTCATAGGAGACTTCTTAGCATGGTTAAAAACGTTGGAACATGACCTTTAGCTAGGAGTTTTGTGGGGGGCCCGGATAGCCGGTCAACTATCCGGGCCTGTGGCGGTAAGGTCATGATCGGTGAGCACTAATTAGTAGATCCCTATGAGTGGGCGTCACCCAACATGGATGGGAGCGCTCGGGAGAGGTGGCCATTGGCCCCTCAATGGGGAGGCGGTCCCTTCTAAGGATGGGTCGCCGGAAGTAAAGGAAAGGCGGTCAAGGCCCCTTCCTTTGTAGGAGGGGTTACAGCCCCCTCCTGGGGAATTTCCCGGGGCCAGTGACATCTGCGACGGCAGATGCGGTAAGTTGTGTGGGGTTGGGATAAGGGCCACGATACCTTCTAGATACCTCACACGAGTATTCGAACGACCTTTAACTGGCGTCGAGTTTTAGGTGCCCCCGTCAAGTCAAGGGAAATTGGTAGTAGTTGCACTTGAGGTACGCCTCCGTGCTGTCGCCCATCCCAAGTGGGAGGGGTAAGTCTGGTTAGGGATCTTGACACCGGTTATGACCTTGCCGTTGGCCCTTAAACGTTAGGTTGTACAATTTCAATATGTCAAGAAATGTTTTGTAGGTTGCTAGTTCGGCTAGGAGAACCTCTGTATTAGAGAATCTGTTAAGGTTAGCCAAACATCGCAATATGGTAATGAAATTGTACATAACATGAAACGTTTAATGTTTTAATTTTGTTTTAATAAATACGGCCGGGATGGTCACTCCATCCCACTTCCAAAAACTTCAAGAACTGTTTCCGGTTTCACTCCTTTTGGGGATTGTGTTGAGAGGGGGTGGCGGGTATCTCGGCCATATGGAAAGGGGCGACCGAATCGGTCCCCCCGAACGTATTGAGGTTCCGTGACGGTTCCGTGACAACTTGAACCCGTGTTTTTCAAGTTTGTCGGAAATACATAAAAATGATATCAGTGAACCGCAAATGATCCATTTAGTATATCCTAGTGTTTTCGCTACGCTACGAGCAAGAGCACTCCTTCCACCGACACATTTCTGATATACACACGGCATCCATCTTAGATCGTGGCCGCCATTTTGTGGTTCCTTGCCCTCACATATGCAATAGCCTCTGATCATTTCATTTCACTCCACTTTGATTAAGGACACGTAGCCTTAGCCGGAGATTCACCTCTTACATGACACGTGCACCTTAAACCAGATCACGCTGTAGCTGCATGACTCGACAAAGGCTGCCTCCTCTGCCCGAGGCCAGTCCTGCCAAACTGGTCTTCGTGTCCATTGTACCTGATCATGATTAAGCGGCCGAAGCCGGTAGCCTTGCCCATTTACAACCCACAAACATCTCTTATCCCGCTTTTCTATCTTCTGCACCTGGCTCTGCTCCTTTCCTTCTGGGCCTTTATTAGGGGGAGGTAACGAACTTTACGATGAGGCGGTCCGGCTCTTGAATGCAATATTGACAAGGGATTGTGATGGACTGGTGGGAACCCCTCTTCGTGATGTTTGGTATCAGAAATTATCGACAGTTCCTGTGTAACGCCAAATATTTATTGTTTAGAGACACAAAAGGTTTGGGAATGTACCGACATGTGAAATATTTGCCTAGAGCACAATTTTTAGTATATAAGGAGCAACCCACTTTGTACAAATTGAACAGGCTCCTGGTTTCTGCCCGTGTGTAGATTCTGTGACTTCTGTGTCCCTGCAGTAATAAACCTTTGGTCTTTGACGCCACCATCGAGAAGCTCGTGTTTCTGTTCATTTGTGCACCAAGGCAGGTGGAACTCCGGGGTCTTTGGGTGTTGTACCCTGACACCTCTGGACGGAACCAAAAAGTCCAGAACTCCAATTGGCGCCCAACGTGGGGCGACGTCATTCGGTACCGGTCCAAAAGCCTGAAGAGTTCGAGAAGCTTCGTGTGAAGATTCCTGAGGGAGGCGCCCCACTTCATCGATCCCGGCATATCGCAAAAGTGGCCCTGAAGTTCTCTTCCACGAGGGTTCCCGTTCAGGACGGCTGCAGTGGGCCGTTGCCTTGACCGTCGCCCTGTCTTGGACCCGAAGTGGTGCAGTCCTTAGTACGGCGAAACGTGACGGGTTTCTCCTTGGTGACGTCTTCAGTGACTCAGTTAAGTATTTAGTGATAGCTAGCTAGTTACTTTTGTGAGGATTGTTAAAAATCCTTGATCGGTTCTTGGTTTGGTTTGGTTTCGTAAGATTATCACTGGTTGTTCTAGTTACGATGATCTATTTGGTTTAGTTTTGGGTATCGATACATCAGTTCGTTTTGGTAGGCCTAAGTTCTTGGTTCGAGTGCACATATTTGTTCCGTGTTTGTCTGTTTTGTGTTCCAGACTGAAAATGGTAAGTCGGAAAATGTTGTCTTGTTTTAGTTGCAACAGTGACTCACAATTAGAGGACTCTTGTCTGGTTCCTCCGATTGGGACTCCCCTATATGATTTATACTGTAAATATGGTGTGGGTCCTATAACTTATAATGAGATATGGGTCCGTTATTGTAAGAAGGATGGTGTCCTTAGTTGGCCACTGCATGGTAGTTTTGAACAAGAGATTCTCGACAACTTAGAAGCGAAATTGTTTAGGAAGAAAGCCCGGCCGGCAATGTTTGACTCTTTTCGTTATTGGCGGAAAGAATCCAAACAGAGAGAAATGAAAAAGTTGAAGAAAGAGCAAAAGGAACTAGAAGAGTTAACTCTAGAGCAAGCGACTAAACAGTTGCAGGCTAACGAGTGTGAAAAGGCCATAGATGTAGCCATTAGAGAGCATAACTTAGCGATTGACAAGTGCTATCCTGCCTTGCCATCAAAAATGGCTAAGATACTGGAGGATTCCGAAAACGATCCTCTGTTGTCTTATCTGTTACGTTCGCCTCCACCGTATGCACAAGGTGCTACGGCTCCACTCATCCCGAATGTTCAATTGCCGGTTGCTGGACAACCTGGTGTTCCTGTTCCTCAGAATCAAGTTCCTATACTTCCTGTGGTGAATGTAAATGTTCCTACAGCTCCTCCTCTTCCCGTACTGCCAGCTCCTATACCAACCACTGTACCTACTGGTCCTCAAACTATTTTTTCCGATACTCCTACTGTTTCGTCGTCTATTCCTACCTCTACTGCATTTTCTATGTCTGCGAGTGTACTAACTCCACTTTCTGTTCGTCGAAGAATCACTGATTCTGTTACTAATATGCTGTCTCCTATATATAAAACCTTGATTAAGACTCCTACTCCTGACTCTGTTCAGAGACGGAGTCAGCTACCAAGTACTGAAGAACGGGGAGTTTTAGATTCCACGGCTCTCAGATGGATTACGAAAGTTAGAAGATATAATACGAGAGATGTGTTAGAGACATTTATGCAATGGGGAGAGCCAACACAGCGATACGTCTTCGACGAGATGTGCTCGTTGTTACGTGAGGAAATAGAAGAAGACGATGTCGAATCAGATTTGGAAGATTTAATTAAAGTTCAAAAGGAGTTTGCGGCAGGAATGATAGTGGGTGATAAAATACAGGAAGCGATGGAACTCATTTTAAGTTTTAGAAATGATCCATCTCTTCGTTCGCCGAGAGATTTAGAAAAAGGTAAAGCGAAGCTAAGTCGTCAATATCCTATGAGGGAGGTTCCTCCAATTTGGCGCGAAGCCGTGCAAGCTGATGCGGTTGCGGGTATTGCAGCTGCTCCAGCACAGTTCCAAAGAGTGTGGATACATATTCCATGGAAGCGAGCAGAAGTGTTAGCAGTGAAACAGGCCTTGCCAGATCCACGTAAGAATCCAGCCGGATATTACAAGAAATTGATACAGACAGTTGAGGCTTGTATAATGAACTTAGCCGACATTGATATGTTATTTGGCAATGTAGTTCCGCAACCAGTGTGGGCTAAAATTCGTAGAGAGGATCATCAGGCTGCTTTAGGTGGTGATTGGGCAGCTATCACTGCAGCAGATGCTCAACAAATAGGTGGTGCGAAACCCGAACCTTTGATTGCTAATCTTCCAGGTAGAATAATTGATTTAATGAAGACTCTGATGCCAGCATTGCGTGTTAATTGGGATAAATTATCAGCATGCAAGCAGAAGAAAGACGAAAGTGTCTCCGACTTCTTCACAAGGTTCGAAGAGACTTTTGTAGACCATAGTGGTCAGGATATGAGCACTGAAGGAGGACAGAGATTGTTTGTCGATAAATTTGTGCATAATTTGTTACCTGAATTGTGCAATAAATTGAAAGACTCAGAAAGTGCGTGGGCTGTATCTACGACAGCGCAAATACTTGCGACTGCACAGTACTACGAAAATAGGGATAAAGAGGAAAAGGAGAAATCAGAGAAGAAAACGAAAGATTTAAAAACTAAAGTTCTTTTGCAGCAGGCGTATCCGCCTCGTACGAATCAGACTAATACGCAGCAAAACTCATATCAAAGGACAGATTATAGTACATCAAGGCCTCAATATCAGTGGAATCAATGCGCATACTGCAAGAAAGAGGGTCACTATAAAAATGAATGTCCGATCTTAGCGCAAAATAATAATGCAGCAGCTCAGAGAGGTCGTGGTGGTTATACGCAGAATTCTAGAGGTCGAGGGCGAGGTGCTATGCCTCCGCAAACGAATGATCGTCCTTCTAATCACTTTGATCAGAGAAATGTACAGTCAGCTCAACAGAATAGATCTCAGCAATATCTTGTTGAGGATTATTGTGAAATTGATGAGGGATTCCAACAAAGTGGGTACTAGGACAGCCATGGACAGAGAGAGGGAGTAGTATCAGTTCCAGTGGATCAGAGTGGGCCTTATGTCGCAGTAGCAACATCAGGTGTAGTCGAACCGTTTCTGTTGGATACTGGTGCCGCAAAAAGTTCTATCATGCATGCGAAACTCCCTGGCGCACCTTTGTCTGGCTCAACAAATGTTTCCGTAGGTTTTTCAGGCGCCCCTGTGTACAACCCGATATCTGGTCCTTTGTCTATTTCTGTTGGACCGTGTCAATTGAAAGCACCCCTGATTTTGACGACAGGTCGTAATGAGAATCTGCTTGGTTTAGATTTGTTAAAACGACTATATGCGACATTGTACTGTTCTCCGGAAGGAGTACAGCTTACACTGGGCAAAAATATCACCTCTCCGATGTACTTGTCAATGGACGCACTCCCGCCGGAGCTACGTTCACTCCCAGATTCTCTTTGGGCGACTGGTCCCAATGATGTAGGTCTACTAGAAATTCCACCGTATGTAGTAACTTTGAAAGCGAATGTAAAATTTCCAAGAATTCCTCAATATAAAATATCGAGTGAAGGTGAGCGTGCACTCTTATTGATTGTGCAAGATTTGATTAAGAAAGGTGTGGTTGAAGAAACGCGAGGAAATGTCTGTAACAGTCCTGTATTACCGATCTTGAAACGAACTGATCCTACGAAGCCTCCAGTTTATAGGTTTGTCATAGACCTTAGAGAAGTTAATAAGATTGTAATTCCGCAGTTTCCTGTAGTGCCAGACATTACTGCCTTGTTAACATTGATTCCTGCCACAGCTACGTGGTTCTCAGTCATAGACCTCAAGAATGCATTTTTCAGCATTCCGATAGCTGAAGAAAGTAGGGATATTTTCGGCTTCTGTTTAGGAGGTCGCAGTTTCAGATTTAAACGCGCTCCACAAGGCTACTGTGAAAGTCCATCCATTTACAGTCAAGCTTTAAAAAGTCAGTTAGATTCTTTTGTCCTTCCTCCAGGTTCTGCCCTAGTACAGTACGTAGACGATCTTTTAGTGGCTGCCGATGACAAGGAGACTTGCAAAGCAGCTACAATTTCACTATTGCATCATTTGTCTAATTTGAATCATAAGGTGTCACCTTCCAAAATGCAATATTGCTGCCAAGAAGTAACCTACCTAGGTCACCTCTTATCAAAGGAGGGAAGGAAGTTGACCCCAGAAAGAATAAAAGCAATTACGCAGATGAGTGTTCCACGCACACAGAGGGAAGTACGTGCCTTTCTAGGTATTACCTCCTACTGTAGACAGTGGATTCCAAATTTTTCACTTTTAGCGAAGCCATTGGTAGCTTTGACTGGGAAAAATGTTCCGAGTCCGGTGCCATGGTCTGATGAATGTCAAGAGAGTTTTATTGAGTTACGAAAAGCACTGTGTTCAGCTCCTGTATTGGGTACACCTGATTATAGCAAGCCATTCACGCTCTACGTTCACGAAAGAGAAGGTTGCGCGTTGAGTGTTCTGACACAGAAGTTTGGTGACAAACAACGCCCTTGTGCGTATTTCTCATCAACATTAGATCCGGTAGCTAGAGCATTGCCTAGTTGTTTGAGAGCTACAGCGGCAGCTGCAGCTTCCATTCGACAATCTGCTGGTTTGGTGATGAACAATATGCTAGTGGTCATGGTTCCTCATGCAGTGGATACACTCATGAACCGAACGAAGACACAACACCTTACTAGTGCGAGATTATCTGGTTACGAGCTGACGTTATTAGCGAGTCATATTCAGATCAAAAGATGCAATGTATTGAATCCAGCAACATTGTTGCCGACTGATCAAGAGTCGAGTGATTCTGAGCCACATGACTGTTATTTCAAAACGGAGGAAGAGACAAAAGGTCGCATCGACTTGAGGGATACTCCTCTATCCGACCCGGATGGTACGCTATATGTGGACGGGTCATGTTTTAAGTTGGAGAATGGTGATGTGACTGCTGCCTACGCAGTAACGACTTTGAAGACGATTGTGGAGACTGCAAGAGTGAGTCAGAATTCTGCCCAAGCAGCAGAATTAATAGCTCTTACGAGAGCGTGTGTTTTAGCTGAGGGAAAGAGAGTGAATGTGTTTACAGATAGTCAGTACGCATTTGGCGTGGCCCATAGTTTTGGCCGGTTGTGGAGAGAAAGGGGTTTCATTACGTCCCATGGGACTAAGATTCAACATGGTCAGCTAGTTAACGACTTGTTAGAATCTCTAACCTTACCGACTGAAGTTGCGATTGTGAAGTGCAGTGCTCATAAAGCAATCACGGATGATGTTGGTCGGGGAAATGCCTTTGCTGATGAAACCGCTAAACAGACAGCTAGAGACATGATGAGTAGAATGTATGTTGCTACGTCTGCAAGATGGATTGCTGAGTCTGGAATGTGTGAGGACACTATGGAGAGTGTGAAAGAGATTCAGAAAGAAGCGACTGAGGAAGAGAAACGCGTATGGAGAGAAAGTACGGGCAAATTGGACTCGAATGGATGTTGGATCGATTTGACAGAACAGCAGCGTTGGATGTTGCCTGATGCGTATGTGCTTGCAGTAGTGATGATGGCGCATGGAGTGGCGCACATAAGTTCTAAAGGGATATGTAAGATGTTAGCTCCGGTCTGGAAGAATGAGGGAATCAGTAAGTGTGCAGAGAGAGTGGTGAAAAATTGTATGGTGTGCTTGATGCATAATCCTGGCAAGGGAACTCCAACTCCAGCTGGTCATTTCGCTCCTCCTTCCTGTCCCTTTGAAGTAATACAGCTAGACTTCATTCACATGGAACGCTGCAACAATTTAAAATACGTCCTGGTGGTGGTTTGTGCTTTCTCCAGGTGGATAGAAGCATACCCACTAAAGGACAACACTGCTCTATCAACTGCCAAAATTCTTCTAAAAGAATTTTTCCCTAGGTACGGAATGCCACGGATTGTATGGTCAGATAACGGAAGTGAGTTTATAGGGAAAGTTATGCAGAGTGTGTGTGCTGGTCTAGGATTGAAACAAAAATTTCATAGTGCGAACCATCCCCAGTCTGCTGGTTTAGTCGAAGGTTACAATGGCACCCTCAAGCTTAAAATAGCCAAAATACAAGCATCCACAGGTTTGGCTTGGCCAGACGCACTTCCTTTGGCTTTGTTATCAACGAGAGCAACAGTGCATTCTAGAATAGGGCTTTCTCCATATGAGATTGTGTTTGGCCGCCCGGCAAATGTCTGGGGTGTGCCAAGGCCAAAACAATTCTGCTCCATTGAATATCCTATGTTGATAGACTACCTTTACGACTTGACTGCTAAATTAAGTCTTATTCATCAACAGGTTTTTGATGCTTTGCCAAAGCCTCCGGAGAGTCCAGGGCATCAACTGAAACCGGGTGACTTCATTGTGGTCCGGAACTTCGCGAGGACAAAGAATCTTCAGCCTCGCTACATCGGCCCCTTCCAAATCCTGCTGGCAACGAGGACAGCTGTACGTGTTGCTGGCCGCAAGCACTGGATCCACGCTTCTCACGTAAAGCGTGTTCCACTGCCGCTGCCCTACGACGACTGGGTGAAGAAGGGAATTGGTGCCTCCGAATCTGAAATAACTCCGAAATTTGTCCCTTTCAGCGATGCCGATTTGATTACTGACACTTTGAAACTTGACTCTCCTCCTGAAAAGACTGCTTTGAACATTGAACATTTGTCTCCAGCATCAAAAGAAACTTTGCCATCTGCGAACTTAAACTCTACAACAGCTGCTGGTGATACACTATTTTCCGATCAAACAGTACCAGTGAAGAAGAGATACAACCTTAGAAGCCATAAAACGAACTAATAAAGCAGGCAACTGCATATTGTGATTTTGATATTTATATACATTGAACTTTTGCTTTTCAGCCAGGAAGTTTGCTATTGTTTATTGTAAATTGCCTTGCCGTCTGGGTAGCCGTAGGGTCGTGGCTGTGTGCCTAGTTTGAATTTGCAGGGGTCTGACACAAGGTCGATCTTTCTGTTAGTTTTGGGAACTCCCAGGGCTGACAGAGGCATTTTCATCTACGTACACATCATCAGTGGTCGCGAGCGGATTGTAGAAGATGGAACTTCCTGCGCTGCAACGAGAAAATGTGATTTACGTTCGCAGAAACAGACTAAATAGAATTCTTCACAGCAAATGTTTCTTGATGCAATGTGCCATTACATTTTTGATTGTTTTAGCAACATTGGTGGGTGGAATTGTCTTTAGCATAAATTTGATTTTTGTGCCAGTTTCTACAGTGCCTCCCCTTGATCCAGCTATTTCTACTGTTTCTTCCATACACTCTTTTCACTCATTTCCAGAACATGAGCAAGCTCGACGCTCAGAATTCATTAATAATACTTTTGTACAGCTCTTGCACCAACACCAACTGGTAGTTAACACTACAGACTGCTGGGTGTGTGGCTTGATACCTCACACTATGGATAAAGGTATTCCCTATTTGGTTTTGCCTTACAGCTATAATGGATCATTTCAGGCCTTCCAAACCATCTTTGCTTATGCCCTTGAAACCTATCCTCCACGTCCACCACGTTCCACTAAATATAACTCTGCCAACAAAGCTTTAGTCCAGGGAATTATTGACATGGTCAAGGACGTCAATAATACTCCATCTTACCCTAAAGACGAATTGCGAGTATATTTAAGTTGGAATACTTCAGAGTATCGCCTTAGTTTAGGAGAAAGCAAGCGCAAAAGCTCAACTCCAATCTGGGTCGTACCTCACCGAGGTCAGGTCTGTCTGCAAGGTAATGGGAGAAATCCGAGAGCTCAGCTAGGGAGGAGTGAGTGCGTAGAGACTTATGTGTTTCCGGCTAACTCTTCCCCTGCCTTCCTCACTGCTAGGGGTACCTATTTCATTTGTCGAGACAGAGCTTATACATGGTTGCCTGCCGACTTCTCAGGATCATGTTACATTGCTCGATTGTTGCCTCCAACATACACTGCTTCACCGGATTACCACAGAACAAGAATAGCTAGAGGTGTTTTCAGCAAGGAAGATACCGCTGGCCAGGAAGCTGGAGACTTCTTTAAAGGCTTCCTTCCGTTCTGGGGGCCTATGGCCAATAGTAGAAACATACGTCAGCTAACACGGGTAGTTGAATCTACTATTACCGAAACTGCTGGTGCCCTTAGCAATCTGACAGCTGAGCTTCAGGCAGATAGGCTCATGACATTGCAGAACCGTATGGTTCTAGATGTTATACTTGCAGATCGAGGTGGGGTATGTAGAATGATCCAATCGAGCTGCTGTGTCTTTATTCCTAATAATGCTCCAACAGTTTACGAGGCGATCTCTAAGTTGCACAAAATTTCGGACTCCATACATGTAGACAAGGGAAACTGGTCCTTCATGGAGTGGGTTTGGACTCTGATCTCAGCGTGGGGATGGAAGGTTCTAATGGTCATTGGTGTCATCTTAGTATTTCTATTCTCATGTTGTCTGATTATCCAGTGTGGTCCTGCTCTGTGTAGTCTTTGTGCTACAACTTGTCTCAGAAAACCACCTGCGTTTGGAGAAAAGACACGAGAAAGGATTATGATACAACAGCATGTCACTGACCTGATGAGCATAGAACTAGATTCAGACATAGATTGAGTAATTGCCTATGTAAGGGCAAAAGGAGGGTCTGAGGTTCCGTGACGGTTCCGTGACAACTTGAACCCGTGTTTTTCAAGTTTGTCGGAAATACATAAAAATGATATCAGTGAACCGCAAATGATCCATTTAGTATATCCTAGTGTTTTCGCTACGCTACGAGCAAGAGCACTCCTTCCACCGACACATTTCTGATATACACACGGCATCCATCTTAGATCGTGGCCGCCATTTTGTGGTTCCTTGCCCTCACATATGCAATAGCCTCTGATCATTTCATTTCACTCCACTTTGATTAAGGACACGTAGCCTTAGCCGGAGATTCACCTCTTACATGACACGTGCACCTTAAACCAGATCACGCTGTAGCTGCATGACTCGACAAAGGCTGCCTCCTCTGCCCGAGGCCAGTCCTGCCAAACTGGTCTTCGTGTCCATTGTACCTGATCATGATTAAGCGGCCGAAGCCGGTAGCCTTGCCCATTTACAACCCACAAACATCTCTTATCCCGCTTTTCTATCTTCTGCACCTGGCTCTGCTCCTTTCCTTCTGGGCCTTTATTAGGGGGAGGTAACGAACTTTACGATGAGGCGGTCCGGCTCTTGAATGCAATATTGACAAGGGATTGTGATGGACTGGTGGGAACCCCTCTTCGTGATGTTTGGTATCAGAAATTATCGACAGTTCCTGTGTAACGCCAAATATTTATTGTTTAGAGACACAAAAGGTTTGGGAATGTACCGACATGTGAAATATTTGCCTAGAGCACAATTTTTAGTATATAAGGAGCAACCCACTTTGTACAAATTGAACAGGCTCCTGGTTTCTGCCCGTGTGTAGATTCTGTGACTTCTGTGTCCCTGCAGTAATAAACCTTTGGTCTTTGACGCCACCATCGAGAAGCTCGTGTTTCTGTTCATTTGTGCACCAAGGCAGGTGGAACTCCGGGGTCTTTGGGTGTTGTACCCTGACACCTCTGGACGGAACCAAAAAGTCCAGAACTCCAGTATGGCCGAGTGCCTCGATCCCCCCGGGAAGCCATTTTTGGGCGGGAGGCGCGTCTCAGCTGGTATGCCCGAAGCGGCGTAGCCGGGGCGCGCTCGTTCCCGCCCTAGAGTGGGCTGGCCTAGACACCGACGCAGCCAGCCACGCCCTCAGGGGCAGGCAGGGGCGGGTATACGCCCGCCCGGAAGACGGATAAAAAGGGACGCAAGACCAGAAGACATCCTCTTGTTCTTGTGCTCTGAAGCTGCACCTCCTCGCTGCACGTGAGCTCGGGACAGAACGAAGAGCCAATTTTGACCCACCCACCAGCCCCTGAAGACAGCCAGTTGTGTATAATAAAGTTGATTAATTTTGTTTTGTTTTCGTTTACAGGTTGTAGTGCCATGTTGATTTTGAGTTAATAAAGAATGGTCGTTTTTGAGTATGTTTGCCATTAAAGATATTCAGTTTAGTGTTGAATTTTGATGTATGCTCTTTCGGTCATAGTGGCCAATGTATTCTTAGGTTAATTTGCACTGTCGTATTTATTTTGGTAGGCGGTAAGGTCATGATCGGTGAGCACTAATTAGTAGATCCCTATGAGTGGGCGTCACCCAACACGGATGGGAGCGCTCGGGAGAGGTGGCCATTGGCCCCTCAATGGGGAGGCGGTCCCTTCTAAGGATGGGTCGCCGGAAGTAAAGGAAAGGCGGTCAAGGCCCCTTCCTTTGTAGGAGGGGTTACAGCCCCCTCCTGGGGAATTTCCCGGGGCCAGTGACATCTGCGACGGCAGATGCGGTAAGTTGTGTGGGGTTGGGATAAGGGCCACGATACCTTCTAGATACCTCACACGAGTATTCGAACGACCTTTAACTGGCGTCGAGTTTTAGGTGCCCCCGTCAAGTCAAGGGAAATTGGTAGTAGTTGCACTTGAGGTACGCCTCCGTGCTGTCGCCCATCCCAAGTGGGAGGGGTAAGTCTGGTTAGGGATCTTGACACCGGTTATGACCTTGCCGTTGGCCCTTAAACGTTAGGTTGTACAATTTCAATATGTCAAGAAATGTTTTGTAGGTTGCTAGTTCGGCTAGGAGAACCTCTGTATTAGAGAATCTGTTAAGGTTAGCCAAACATCGCAATATGGTAATGAAATTGTACATAACATGAAACGTTTAATGTTTTAATTTTGTTTTAATAAATACGGCCGGGATGGTCACTCCATCCCACTTCCAAAAACTTCAAGAACTGTTTCCGGTTTCACTCCTTTTGGGGATTGTGTTGAGAGGGGGTGGCGGGTATCTCGGCCATAATGGCAAAAGTGTAGCAGGATTTAATGTACTACAGCGTCTGATTTCTATGTGTGGCTGAAACAATGTCCATTCATAACCGGTCAGTCGCGCTATAGTCAAGTGCTGGGTCTGTGTACGATTTAGAAGAACTTCCACAGAATGTGGAACTTGTACTGTCAATTGATGTCCTAATACTATGGAATCACTTTGTCTGATTGCTAAAGCTGTCGCTGCAACTGATTTCAAGCACGCAGGCAGAGCCTGGGCCACTGGATCTAATGTGCTAGAAAAGTAAGCACACGGTTTGTGTGAACCTGCTTGTTCCTGAGTAAGTACTGACAAGGCAGTACCTTCGCGTTCTGTGACAAAAAGTGTAAAAGGCTTACTGTAACATGGTGTTGCTAAAACAGGTGCTTGACATAAGGCTTTCTTTAAGTCTTCAAAAGCTTGTGTATGTTCCTGAGTCCAAGGGAGGACAGTCGATGTCGCTGCCTCCTGGGTTGTCAACTGAATGAGTGGTTTTGCTAGAAATGCATATTGGGGAATCCATTGTCTGCAGTATGAAGTGAGGCCTATAAAGGCCCGCACCTCCTTTTGTGTCTTGAGTGTTGGCATGTTTACAATTAGCTGGATGCGATCAGGTGTGAGCTGTCTCCCCCCCTTGGACAGCAAGTGACCAAGGTACACAACTTGCTGAACACAGAATTGCAGCTTCGAAGGGGATACCTTGTGCCCCTTGTCAGCCAGAAAATGTAAAACCGTCAGTGATGCTTTTTTACATTCGGGTTCACTTCGGGCGGTGATCAGCAGATCATCGACATACTGAAGCAGAGCGGTATTAACAGGCATATGGATACTGTCAAGTTGTCTTTTCAGTGCTTGGCTATAGATGCTGGGGCTTTCTGTGAATCCTTGAGGTGCGCGTGCAAATTTGAAACTTCGTCCATTTAAACAGAATCCGAACAAGTATTGGCTTTCCGGATCGATTGGGACGCTGAAGAAGGCGTTCTTGAGGTCAATTACAGTAAAGAACGTTGCTTCTGAATCAATAGCTGTCAATAATGAAGAGATATCTGGAACCACGGGATACTGTGGTATAATACATTTATTCAATTCGCGCAGATCAATAACTAATCGATAAACTGGTGATGCATTTGGATCAGTACGTTTAAGAATTGGAATGATAGGAGAATTACATACATTGGAGTCGGTTTCCACGACCACTCCTTGTGCAATGAGCTCGTCAATGATTTGCAGTAAAGCCACTACAGCATCTGGAGGTAACTTGTATTGTCGAATTCGTGGTAATACCACTCCTGCTTTGAGTGTGACTCGATATGGTGTAATGTGCATACAACCTACATCAGTGGGGCCTTGCGCCCACAAATGTGCAGGGACATTCTGTAACCGGCGATCAATGTCTCTCAATACATAGTGACCTTTAAAATCTCGCAAGAATAATCGTACTCCTTCCGGAGAACAGCATATTATAGCTCCTAGAGCTTTCAGTGTTTTTATACCTAACAAGTTTTCTGGGCATGATTTTGTAAGCAATAAATCTGTAGTCTGTGTCAAAGGACCGACTGCAAGAGGAAGAGGTTGCGATACTTCGTTAATAATAGGCTTTCCTGAAAATCCAAGGGAAACATTCTGTGAGCCTGAGAGGGGTGCCCCTGGGACCTCGTCATGACTTATCGTTGTTCGGCTTGCCCCTGTATCAATTAAAAACTTTCTATCTTTCCCTAATACTTGACTGTGTACATAAGGACCCTCTTGATCTACAGGAACCTCAATAAGAGGCAAGCCAACCTCCCTCTCTAGGCTGTTTCATGTGTATCGCTGGTAATCGGGGTAATCATTTTGTGCATACTGGTACATCTGTTGTGTCGTGTTTTGTGTTGCGGCAATAGGCTGTGGCTGTGATACTGCTACGGTCTGTTGTGAAACGGGCATAGGCGGTATATTCTGTATATTCTGGGGTACTTGTTGTTGGGCCTGATCTTGTCTGGGTGGACGCGGTCTCTCCTTGGTCTTACCCGTGGAGATATTGTGTTTCAGAACTGCACAATCGTTTATATAATGACCTGGCTGTTTGCAATAGTTACATGTCCCTTTAACAGGAGCTGTCGAATTACTGGGCTGGGTTGCACCCTTTTTATGACCGTCAGCTGGAACTGACTGAGCAACTAACATTTTCATTTTCGTGTCTTTCATACGTCTTTGTTCGTGTTCTTGTTCCTCTCTAATTCTATTCTGGTGGTACTGTAACATTTGTAACATTTGTGAAGGGGGATTAGCTTGCCAGGTGCTCTCGACTTTCAGTACTCTGTTCTTAACCTGGGGCAGGGAATTCTCGACTAATTTGGTTACAAAAAGATGTGGATATGATTCGCTACTTGCTTTCAGGCCGCTGTTAATACCAAAACATTTTTCAAATCGGGAATAAAAATCACTAGTGTCTTCATCAGGTTTCTGTTTGCAAGCTGAGATTGCACCCCAGTCTTCCTTTTTCGTAGTTAATAAACGTGGCAATACTTGCACTAACAATCCTGGTAACGCTTTAACTTTGTCCCCAAGCCCTAGGCCTGGGACTCGGGTATTTTCTTCATTTTCTAATGCCGCCCAATCAATCTTTGCGTTTCCCACCTCCCATTCTTTTTCTTTGAGTTTCTCTTAAATACCGGCAGGCAATAATACTTTCAATATTTTCATAATGTCTGGATAGGTATAATCACCCATGAGTAACATGTCTTTTATTTCACGATGAAAACCTGCTGGATCTTTATCATGGCTGGGCACTAATTTTTTCATTTCCAATAATTCTATTTTAGTTATGGGCGTGTACACAAACACGCGTCTAAAAGTGTTATCATCATTCTTAACTGGGTGCACTTCTCGTAAGGGATTCTGTCTGTCTATGTAATACATTTTTCTTTCCATAGAATGTGCTGAATCAGGCTGTGGACACAGGAAGGCACTATATCTGTGCCGATGTTCTAGGATTACTTTAATTAGATCGGTACCTAGACTTCTCCATTTATTCGTGAGTAGTTCTGCTAATATATCAGGCAGGGGACCTGGATCGGAATGTTGGCTTCTATACAATATGAGTAGGTGTTGTATCATATACATACCAGCTAAACGCTGTTCGCTTGGTGACATATTCAAAAACGTGTGTGCTAACTCATCATCACTATATTTTTCAGGACTGTCAGCCCATTGTACTGCTGACCTGGCTAATTCTTGTTCGTCCATAGAATCGAGTACATGGTACCCAATTCGTTCTCGAAGTCTGTTGTCAGTGGCCTGGAATAAGTGTTCAGGAGTTCTCGGATTACACATGGCTGCCTGAAAAAGTCTTTTACTTTCTGGACGTACTGGACGCATTGAATTATTAAAGGATCTTCCTTTTCCTACATAAGCTATCATTTCTCTAGCTGGTAATTGTACTTGTCCTGCTGTCTCTTCTGGTGTTTCCTCCTCCCCTGAGGATTCAACTTTGTCTGAATCTATTTCTGGTTCTTGCTGTCTTCTTTCATGTATTTTTATTACTGCATTTCTGATCCTACGGTACATGTTTTCTATACAACTCTGTTTATCATGGTTCCCATCTGCTATATTCTGACCCCATCTATTAAGTGCTTTCATTTCTTCCGGGTCTATACCCGGCCTATCTTGTTCTCTTATTAGGCAGTTTATAAAAAAACGTAATATCTTGGCTTGAGTGTCAACTTTTTGGTAAGCCATGGCCTGGCCAATACTTTCAGGGCCTTCCCCTGTTTGAACAAAATGATATATTCTATCTAGATGATCAACCATTCCGGGCAGTGTCAATAAAAAGTTTGTAACTCGTCGTAATCGTATTGATGCGAGCATCATTCTGTCGTCATTCTTTTTACCGGGTACTGGATCATATCTACAGTCTGCGAGACGTTCTTTATATATGTCATAATCGACTGATTGGGGTTTACGTTGTTGTGCTAGATCCCTATAGGTCCATCGGTGTGCTTGTGGTGGCGTTTGGAAACCTGTCGCACCGCCTGCCGCACCTCCTGAGATGCCTGATCCAAAAGGATTCGTTGGGTGTAAAGTGGGGAGAATAGGTGCAGGAAGAAGTGGAAGAACGGGCGGAAGGGTTGGAACAGGAGGAGGAGTAGCTTGCCGTGGAGGTGGGGGTTGACTATCTTGGGGTCGAGCGCCGTCAGTAGGTGGAGTGTGTGGCGGTGGAACATTAACATATTTGGGGGCTACATCGTCTAGATAGGAAGAAAGGAAAATGTCCTTTGCGGTCTTGTGATGCATTTTAGTCGGGAGCAATGGAGGTGGCAGATCTTTTGGTACTTCCGGGGTGGCCTTAGGTAAACCTTCGGTCAGAAGAGGATACATACCATTCATAAGGGTGTTTCGTTGTCTGTCTACTTGTTCTGTTTTTACTCGGATACCTTCCTCAACTAATACGTTTTCTCGGGCCTTGTCTGAATCCTCTCTCCTTTTCTCTTCTTTTCTGAGTGCTTTGTCTGTGCGTCTATGCGATTCTTTACGCCATAATTCAATGGCATCTTTCTGTGACTGTCTGGCTTTCTTTTTCCATAATGCTTCTTCTACTCTCATGATGCAATCTGCATCCCATGTCCCAGCAGCGGGCCATCTCCGATTCTCTGCTTGATCCTTGGTGTAGTCCACCCATAAATCAAGGAATAATACGGCATCTAGGCCATGTTTGTGGTACATAAAGTACCCTGGTGTGTCCCTAGGTGGAATAGAAACGGCTTCCTCGAGTATCCCTTCTCTAGTTTTTATCTGTCTTAATTTGGAGAATAACGGCATCTTAAAAATCTGGCTACTTGATCCTTACTCGGACTTGAACACAATTAATACAATAATCACAATAATGAAAATCGAACAATCACTCATACCACGACATTTTGAAAGACATTAAAACATTTTAAAACGAACAACAATAATTAGAATAAAACTAACTAACTGCATAATACTAGATGTGTTGCTAAACAGCACAGATACACCGCCAAAACAGTGCAGACAGGATATACTGCTAAACAGTACAGATACACTGCTAAAACAGTGCAGACCAGGTCTGTGTACCCAAACCCGTCTTGACCGGCACAAATTAATGCGCACGTCTAGATGCGTCCCCAGCAATGGTACTCACCGGGAAGCACGGAACGGAAGGCCTCGGAAACTCTGGACTGGACTGGACCGGACTGGACTCGACTAGATACTTCGGAACTTCGGAACCTGGTGGGCCTCTGTGTACCTCGGGTCTTGCACTCTCAGCTAGGCTCTGGTCGGGATCCTCCGCACTCCTCACCGCCTCGTCTGGGTGTTGATCGCAGCCTCAGTCACCTCCGTTGGCCTGAGGGAGGTACAGGAAATCCTGCGGGTACGCGTAGTTGTCCGTCCGGCTGTGGCAGGGGGCTAGGCCTGCAACGCACCTCCGGCGCGTGGGGTGGGGGAGGGGTACCTGTTCGGGCACCAATTATGTGGTAAATTTAAATTACCTATGCTTAATTTATGCGGTAAAGTTCAATAAGAATAACTCAGTCAAAAATGAGAGGCAGAATCCGTGATATTTGAGGTTTTCTCAAAGGGGTTTTATTCCTTAAAAAGGAATTGGTTCGAACCAGGTTGCTCACCATTCCGTCACCACGAAGGTTCGGGAAGGGACAGACAGACAACACTTTATTGACAGTTAATTATATATATAGTCAATGCATTACAGTAAAGGCAGATGCAGAAGGCGTAACAGCTGAGATGAGAGATAAGAATACACATACGTAATGAAAAGGCGTTACAATAGGCGTGCATGAAGGCGTGTACTAGAAACGTCATTAAGAGGATGTCACAAGTGGGTGGATCCATAAAAGAATCCTGCAGTGTCAGCAGAAATATATGGCAGAGATGCGCGCGCAGGCAGCATGACGTGTGATTGACGTGTAACTGGAGGGTGAAGGGGACTTGACATTTAGGCCTACATGAGGAGACAGAAGTCTGGGATGTCAGATCAACCTAATCCCAAATCATATCTAATATCTTATGTTTAAGGAACTGTATTATCTTGAAGGAAAAGGTCTCTCGGGCAGAGGCTATTCTATACTAACTATTAATGCGTGTATAAGCGTCTACGTGTCTGCATGAGATGCGAGGGGGCATGGGCCTACCATGGTAACAGGAACTATGAATTACTTGCACGGAGACAGTGAGGCCGGGCCCTTTGCTCTGCAGCTGGAAGGATGTTTACCTAAACTTTACTAGACAGGAATGTATTTTTCGAGGAGCGGACTAGATAACTTGAAGGCTGAATACAGTCTTGGCAAGCAACAGGCCGTGCCAAGCACCGCTAGCCGCGCAGGGAGGAAGACAAAGGTCACGGATACAGATGCAGGCCCAGGCTGAAGCATTCAGAGGCAGAAGGCAGAAAAAGGCTCGATGGCAGAATTCAGGGCCTAACTTGCCAGAGCTGAAAAACGTGTAAAGTACACCACATAAAGACGTTGGCAAGGCATACTTAGAAACGGAATATTTGACCCATTCATGGTGGATCTGAAAGAGGACATGTTAACGTTGGACGCAAATGTATTTGCGTCTTCATAGCTGGAAGTGGAGGGAACATACATGTACTTGTAGCGCGTACATGGAACCGTTGGGGTCTAACATAGGGGACACAATTGATCATAAAAATTCATATTTCCTCACATCCTTAAGATTGTCTCTTAACCCCTTATAAAAAAAGAGACACAAGCTTTTCTTCTGGCCACTGTGTTTCAGTTAATAGGCGATTGAAGCTAGTGAGATAGGTCAACAAGTCTTTCATCCCCTGTTTCAAATTGAACAATTCGTTATCGCTAGCCTGTATATAGGTATGTTTTGCAAATAGGCGAGTCATTGTTGTCTTAAAATGGTTCCAATTATGCAATATCGGGTCATCTCTATCCACATAAGGAATAGACCAATTGGCCGCTGTTCGTCCCAAGCAGGAAAGGACAAAAGCTACCTTGGTGGCATCGGTGGGGGAATTGTTGAGGTTTGCAAACAAAGTGTAACTGACATTGGTTGATGAATACCTGAAATGTATTGCTGTCTTCATGAAAGCGTTCTGGGGCTGCTAAGGGCACTGCATTGGGCACATTGACTGTAACCTCTGCAGGAGCTGACGTGGAAAAAGACGTTTTGGGCCTAGTACCTGTCTCAGAGGAAGACTTAAATGTAGGAAGAAAGCGTAATCCCCACAGGCTTTCCCTAGGTTTGTAGCGTACCAATTCTTGTTTTAATGTGGCATTTTCTAATTTTAAACTTTCTAATTCCACTTGCATTTGTTGCAATAGTGTTTCGATAGACTCACTTTGAGTCAAATCCTCAGCCAAAGCTTGGGCCATGTCTGCAGTATCAATGACGTCTTTGTTAGGGGGGCTACCGGTCGTCTTGTCTAAATTCAGTTTTAAAAACAGATTCTGTTTTCCTCTGGTGAATCTTTTAAGTCAATTTTGGTTAGTTGGTATTTTAGGAATAGTGTATAAGTGTATTTTTACTAGGTTAATCCTTTTAGCTATGTTTTAATGAAATTGCCTTTAGCAATGCTTGTTTGTTGTCTATCTGAATAGGAAGGATTAACTGTTTAGAGTGTGAGCTCTTCAAGAGACAGGCTCGCGCCAGCCCACGAGTCCAATGTCATCCCTTGAAAGGGGGCTCGCGCTGACTCTCGTGGCAGAAGCTATAAATAGAAGCCTCTGTCAACGGCTCGACGCTTCGTCTCTCGTTGTGCCTGACGAGAGCTTCTGATCCTGCGCTGGAGGTTTCCTTGGTCCTCAGCATACCCCGTGTTCCTTGCCAATTCTGAATTCCCCCCTTCTAAAATATCTTCAATTCCTAACCCACAGTCGAGTCCCAAACTCCTCAGAAGACTGCATCAGCTGTGTCACGAGCTTGCCGAGGACGCAGTATCGGGTTACATTTCCTCTTCGTGTCTGCCGGGAGGTTTGATTGAGAAACTCCTCTCAGTCGGCAGTTCGAGTCTCCTGTTGGATGCTACGTGACTTGTAAAGGACAGGAAGATTTTCTATTTACGGCAGCAACAGAATTAAAAGCGTGGCGCTTCAAGGACAAAGACTTAAAATAGAATTTAATGTTTAAACATAGTTAAAGGCTTAGCGCTAGATAAACTGTGAAGGTTTAAACAAGCCTTGGTAGAGACAAATGACTTTTGGCTGAAGACTCTCTCAAAGGGCATTTAAACCTCTTCGAAGTTTAAGGCTTGGTGCTCCAAGACAAAACTGAAAGAGATCTAACAAGCCTTGACAAAAGCAAAAGTCTTTTTGGGGGTTATCCTCACTATGCATTTAAACCTGTATAAATAAGGAACTTGTATAGATAAATGTTAAGATGGTTTATTCTTCTTGTAAGACAGTTAGGAATGTACATTAACCTATAGCAATGATGTTCAAGTTATAGGCAGCTATTTCTTGTCTTCCAACTGCAGAAATTCCTGAACTGAAGAATATAGTGGTCTCAGGTGTCTAGAGACTGAGTCAGTGCAAAACCTTTGTTTAAGTGTGTTCAAGGGCCAGCTAAACTTATGTGTAAAATGGGTCAAGTGTTGTGCATCCAATAAGAAAATGGTCAGCGGTCAGGAACACTTTCTTGAGAGACCAACAACTGAAGTTCTTGCAAGGTTTATTTGTTGTTAGTCTCTCTGTCCACTTCCCCTTTCCCTTAGGGAGAAGTTAGCTCAGTCAGCGTTGAATTCCTGAATTAGTTGGTTGATCCTTGAGGGAGTTGGGAGTTTGCAGCTCGAGAGGAAACGTCAGAAGAGTCTCACAGGATAATCTAACAGTAGACAAAGTCTACCTTTTTAAAAAAAAAATCGTTTCCTCTTGAGCTTGTAAACTCACCCTCATGGATGTTACTGAGTTGACTCAGTTGGTTCAGAAAATGAATGTGGAGATGGAGAATTTGCGTGAGGAGAATCAATCCCTTCGTCAGCGAAACTAGGGCGGGGTTTACAGTTTGGAGGGATCCTACTAAAGAAAGGAAACCAGTTTTAACACCAACTAGATTTGGTTCTGGTGTTCATTCTTCTGGGGAACAGCCTGCAGCTCAACCTGTTCAAGTCACGGTAGTTACTCTAGCTCCTGTCCCTTTGGCAAATCCAGAAAGATTTACTGGAGATTTACTGGAAAGAGTGGTAGATATGCCACTTTTCTCAGTCAATGCCAGTTGCATTTCATGTGCAAACCTCAATGTTTTTCTTCTGATACTGCTAAAGTAGCTTTTATAATTTCATATCTTGGAGGGGTGGCTGCTAACTGGGCAATGCCTTTAGTTGATAATAATGACCCATTGCTTCATAACCTACAGAATTTTAAATTGGCCATGTCGAAATTATTTGCGAAACATACTTTAGTTCAGGCTTCGGATAATGAGTTATTGAACCTTCATCAGGGATCTAAAGATCTTATTTCATACATGACTACCTTTAACAGACTTTTGTCCGAGACACATTGGCCTGAAGAGAAAAGAATTTCTTTGTTTTATAGAGGTCTTAAAGATGACTTAAAAGATTCTCTTGCGCACATTGTTAATCTGCCTGAGGATTTTAAGGAATTTCAGGACCTTGTGGTTAAACTTGAACAAAGGTTAAGTGAACGTAGAAATGAGAAAACTAGGAGTGACCTTAGAAGTTCGCAATTTAAAGGTAAGAAAAAGGAGTCTGATGTTAAGAATTCTTTGGTTGAGCCAGTTCAGTTGGGAGGTTTTAAGGGACCCTTGACTCCTGAGGAAAAGGAACGAAGACGTAAGGGTAACGTGTGTTTATATTGTGGCAAGCCAGGGCATTTTGCTAAGGATTGTACAGTTAAGCCTACTAAAAAGAAAGTCTTGGTGGTCGAGATTTCTTCATCAACTCAGTCGGAAAACTAGAAATCTCGAAGAAAGTTGAGATCGTTTCTTCGAGTAAATCTTCTTCTAAGATCTCTCAGTTTGTCACTAACGTAGCAACACTTATTCCCAAACATTTCACAATTCGGATGGTTTTTATTTTAACCTCATTACAAAGACATAGTATTCCAGTACTTTTGGATTCTGGGGCCGCAGGGAATTTTTTCGATATTGAGTTTGCTCATAAATTAAATTTGAAGTTTGTGGCCAAGAAGGAACCTGAGCCTGTGAGAGCTGTGGATGGTTCAGTATTGTCTTCCGGTATGATTCGTTTCAACGCGGAGCCCTTGACCTTAGTGGCTGACAACGGGCATACTGAAAAGGTGGTTTTTGATCTGATTGATGCTCCAACTTTTGGAGTAATCTTGGGTATTCCCTGGTTGGAGTTACATAATCCTAGAATTGATTGGATTAAGAGAACAGTTACCTTGGAATCTTCTTTTTGTAAACTGCATTGTTATCAAGAAATAAGTGATCCAGTAATGCCTCTTTTTTGCGCTACTTTGAACTCTGAGGTAAATAGGCTTCCTGTTGAGTATCAGAATTTTTCGAAAGTATTTGATCCAGTTGAAGCAACTAAACTACCACCTCATAGAATTTATGATTGTAGAATTGATTTGGTCCCTGGAGCTGTTCTACCTTGCAGCAGAATTTATGCCTTAACTGAACCTGAAAATGATTATTTGAGGAAATATTTTGATGAACTTTTGGAACTTGGATTCATCCGTCACTCCACTTCCCCAGTTTCGTCTCCACTTTTCTTTGTTGCGAAGAAGTCTGGAGATTTGAGGGCTTGTATTGATTATAGAGCTGTAAACAAAGCAACAATTAAAAACAGATATCTGTTACCTTTAATTCCTGTACTTCTTAATCAAATTAAGGGCTCCAGTATCTATACCAAACTGGATCTTAGAGGAGCTTATCATTTGATTCGAGTCAAGGAAGGTGATGAGTGGAAGACCGCTTTTGGTACAAAATTTGGTCTTTTTGAATATACTGTTATGCCATTTGGTCTTTGTAATGCTCCGGCAGCATTTCAATATTTTATCAACGAGGTCTTACATGATTTGTTAGATGTCTGTTGTATTGTTTATATTGATGACATCTTGATTTATTCTAAAAATTCTGAGGAGCATATACAACATGTTCAGGCGGTTTTGCAGAGCTTAAGGGATCATTCTTTATTTGCAAAATTGGAAAAATGTGTATTTAATGCCTCTAAGGTAGAATTTCTTGGCTATTGCTTATCACCTGAGGGAATTCACATGAATCCTATAAAGGTTGAAGCAATTCTAACTTGGCCAATCCCTATTTTTATTAAGGACACTCAGAGAATTTTAGGATTTGCCAGTTTTTATAGGCGTTTCATTTCCAAATTTTCTGAAATTGTTACTCCCATTACTCAATTGCTAAAAAAAGGGAAAGTTTTTTCTTGGACTGAAGAAGCGGATCAAGCTTTTTCTTTAATAAAGAAAGCCTTTACTTCTGCTCCAATTTTAGTTCATCCAGATCCTGACAGGCCATTTTTTGTTGAGGCGGATGCTTCTCAGACTGCTATTGGTGGTGTGTTGCTTCAAAAGGATTCAAATACTGGTCATTTACATCCAGTTGCTTTTTTTACTAGGAAGCTTTTGTTGGCAGAGCAGAATTATACTATTGCTGAACGGGAACTTTTAGCAATTAAGGATGTTTTTCAAGAATGGCGACATCATCTTTTGGGGGCTAAACATACTATCACAGTATTTTCTGATCATAAAAATGTACAATTTTATTCCACGGTTAAGGCTTTTACTCCCAGACAGATGAGATGGTTACAGTTTTTTAGTGAATTTGATTTCTTAATTACGTATCGGCCTGGAAATAAGCAATTGTTATCCGATACACTTTCACAATTAGTTTGTGAAAAATATTTAATTTCAGTAAAAGAGCCACCTGGTGTTTTGCCTAAGGAGAAAATAGCTGCGGAGATTCATTCTGAAATTTTCTTGGATTCTATTAAGGATGAGTTAAAAAAATATAATATTCTTGAGTGGTTGTCCAAGAAAGGGAATTCAGTTAGAGAGGGTCTGTTTTATCACAATAGTAAGTTGTTTATTCCCACAAAAAGTATACAGGATAAGGTAATGCAGTGGAATCATGATTTGGCTATTGCTGCTCATCCTGGCATTAATAAAACTTTGGACTTATGTCAACGTCATTTTTGGTAGGAAAAAATGATTTCTGCTATTCAGCAATTTGTGAAAGCTTGTCCAGTTTGTTCACGACAAAAGGCCTTACATGCAGTTCCTATTGGTTTACTTCATCCAATGACAATTCCTCCTCAACCTTGGTACACAATTAGTTTAGATTTCATTACTGATCTTCCTAATTCTAATGGCTACACTACGGTTCTTGTGGTGGTTGATTTACTTTCTAAGATGGGACATTTTATTCTGTTACACAAAATTCCAACTGCAGCAGAATTTAGTACGGTGTTTTTATCAAATATTGTCAAACTTCATGGGCTTCCCTCAAAGATTATTTCAGATAGAGGTCCTCAGTTTATATCTAAATTCTGGTCACAGCTTAGTAAACAACTTGGAATTGAGTTAGCTTTGTCTTCTTCTTTTTATCCTCAGACTGATGGGCAAACTGAAAGGGTTAATCAACATGTTGAACAGGGTTTACGATGTCTGTTAACTACTTCTTTGGGTCATTGGGATGAAGTTTTACCCTGGGCGGAGTTCTCTTACAATAACACCACGCATTCAGCCTTAGGTTGTTCTCCTTTTTACTTCCTCACTGGTCAACATCCTAGTTCACTTCCTGTTCTTTTACCTGAGGAACAACAGTCTATGCCTGCTGTGTCTGATAGGTTGTCATCCTTGATGGATATTCAGGAGCGGGCTAGGAAGCAGTGGATTAAAAGTAAGTTAACTATGAAACGTACTGCTGATTCTCATCGTAAATCTTCCCCTCTGTATAAGGAAGGTCAATTAGTTTGGTTGTCTACTAGAAACATTCAATTAGAGGGTCCTAGGAAGCTGAAACCTAGGTATTTGGGTCCTTTTCAAATTGAGAAAATTTTGAATCCTGTTTCTGTAAAATTAGTTTTGCCTGATGAGTATAACATTCATCCAGTTTTTCATGTATCCCTTTTGAAACCTTTTGAACCTACCACTCGACCTGATAATCCTCCACCGCCTGTGGTTATTGGGGATAATATTGAATATGAGGTTAAATCTATTTTAGATTCAAAAAGAGTTCAGGGTACCTTGTTTTATTTGGTTGATTGGAAGGGTTATGATCCTTCTGAGCGATCTTGGGAACCTGAAAGAAATGTTCATGCCCCTAAACTTGTTAGGTCTTTTCATGCTTTGCATCCTGACAAACCTCGACCTGTAAGACGACCTTTGGGGGGAGGAACTGTTAGGGGTGCTACCGGTCGTCTTGTCTAAATTCAGTTTTAAAAACAGATTCTGTTTTCCTCTGGTGAATCTTTTAAGTCAATTTTGGTTAGTTGGTATTTTAGGAATAGTGTATAAGTGTATTTTTACTAGGTTATTCCTTTTAGCTATGTTTTAATGAAATTGCCTTTAGCAATGCTTGTTTGTTGTCTATCTGAATAGGAAGGATTAACCGTTTAGAGTGTGAGCTCTTTAAGAGACAGGCTCGCGCCAGCCCACGAGTCCAGTGTCATCTCTTGAAAGGGGGCTCGCGCTGATTCTCGTGGCAGAAGCTATAAATAGAAGCCTCTGTCAACGGCTCGACGCTTTGTCTCTCGTTCAGCCTGACGAGAGCTTCTGATCCTGCGCTGGAGGTTTCCTTGGTCCTCAGCATACCCCATGTTCCTTGCCAATTCTGAATTCCCCCCTTCCAAAATATCTTCAATTCCTAACCCACAGTCGAGTCCCAAACTCCTCAGAAGACTGCATCAGCTGTGTCACGAGCTTGCCGAGGACGCAGTATCGGGTTACATTTCCTCTTCGTGTCTGCCGGGAGGTTTGATTGAGAAACTCCTCTCAGTCGGCAGTTCGAGTCTCCTGTTGGACGCTACGTGACTTGTAAAGGACAGTAAGATTTTCTATTTACTGCAGCAACAGAATTAAAAGCGTAGCGCTTCAAGGACAAAGACTTACAATAGAATTTAATGTTTAAACATAGTTAAAGGCTTAGCGCTAGATAAACTGTGAAGGTTTAAACAAGCCTTGGTAAAGACAAATTACTTTTGGCTGAAGACTCTCTCAAAGGGCATTTAAACCTCTTCGAAGTTTAAGGCTTGGTGCTCAAAGACTAAACTGAAAGAGATCTAACAAGCCTTGACAAAAGCAAAAGTCTTTTTGGGGGTTATCCTCACTATGCATTTAAACCTGTATAAATAAGGAACTTGTATAGATAAATGTTAGGATGGTTTATTCTTCTTGTAAGACAGTTAGGAATGTACATTAACCTATAGCAATGATGTTCAAGTTATAGGCAGCTATTTCTTGTTTTCCAACTGCAGAAATTCCCGAACTGAAGAATATAGTGGTCTCAGGTGTCTAGAGACTGAGTCAGTGCAAAACCTTTGTTTAAGTGTGTTCAAGGGCCAGCTAAACTTATGTGTAACATGGGTCAAGTGTTTTACATCCAATAATAAAATGGTCAGCGGCCAGGAACACTTTCTTGAGAGACCAACAACTGAAGTTCTTGCAAGGTTTATTTGTTGTTAGTCTCTCTGTCCACTTCCCCTTTCCCTTAGGGAGAAGTTAGCTCAGTCAGCGTTGAATTCCTGAATGAGTTGGTTGATCCTTGAGGGAGTTGGGAGTTTGCAGCTCGAGAGGAAACGTCAGAAGAGTCTCACAGGATAATCCAACAGTCTTGTTCTTCCCCTGTATTCATCTTTCCAACAGAATAACGATGAGGCTTGTGCTTCTTTCAAGACCCATTTACCAGTGCATCCAGATCGCTTCTGTTGGGAAGTTGCAGACTGTTCGAACCCACCCCTGCACCCCTTGTCTTACTGCACTGAAACTGAACAGTGCACAAGAAACAAGAAGGCAAAGGGAAGGGGGAAGTGGATAAAATAACAAAAGGAGAGACAAACACAGCTCCTCTTGCAGTGACTACCAGTGGCGAAATCTCTTAGGCTGTAGTGTCTGGAATAAACAAATAAACAAAACAAATATTAAGATCCTTTCTCAATAACTAAGACACCCTGAACTACACACTTATTGTCTATACATGAATATCTAAATAACTCTCTACTCTGGTCTTTATCAGCTCACCAGATCTATAGATTTGATCAGGAATGGCTTCTTCCTTTAAGAAAACAGACACCTTATTAATATGGTTCGTGTGCCAAAGCTTTATGGAACTCTATTGTAGACGAGCATCTTATTAATCTACTAAACAAAAATACTCACTGATCTTTAGCACTCAATTGTCCTTAAGAAGTCCTGCTCAAATTATATATATGTGGCCTTTTCTTGTACACTCTATATATAAGTATAACAACAACGAATAAAACGGAATAGTGTCTCTTTCACTGAATCTTTGTGACACTTTTAAACTGGGCGTGATGTGCAGAGAATCAGTTCTGCACCCCTAATCATGAGTAACACTTTGTATGTTGGCGTTCAGAGAAGAAGTTCTTTCCCATAAAATGTCTATGTGCCTTTCAATGTCTTTAACGTTGTCCGATAACACCTTCACTTGTTCTAACCATGTCCATTCATGTACATGAATATTCACTTACTTGTAGCGTTGCCTAGTTCTGTGCGGTACCTTACTGTTTTTTGTCTTTTTGTGTCTGTTGCAGGTGGAACTGTTACTGCGGGGAACGGAAGACTGGGAGCGCCGGAAACGTCGAGGACAAGATGCGGTGCAGGACTCAGCACCAAAGCGGGAAGATCCGGGACTGCCAGGAGAGGATCGAAGGATGCGGAAACACCATGAGCGGCAGAATGAGGGAGCAGGAAAGACGAGGCAGGATCCACAGGTAAGTCGAGTGACTCCGACGAGCACAAGCAACCAATGTTGCTCTGAGCAGACTTTTATAGGCAAGGGCGGGTGGGGCTCTCACTCGCTGCACGTTGCAGAGAGACAGTTTGGAAAACGTGCAGTGCTAATTAGAATACCATATTAAAATGCGCTTCATTTTACCTGCAAACAGAAACTGGAAACATCTAAACAAGCTTTGCTAAAACCAACACTGAACTTGTCTTTTCACAAGAAATATTAAGTACCTAACACAACGGTAAATGTTTCGATACCTGTAACAATGAACTACAAAATACTAATGTGTTACAAAGAGAAAAATCTTTTCATAATAACGACTTCCTTTAATGCTGTGATAATGGACAAGCTTGTTGTTTGGAGCAAACCCTTACATGACTAACTCATCATCGTCATCCTTCTCATCATCCCCTTCCAAAAGTCAAAGACTTTCAGTAACTTTTCTTTTCCCTTGCCTCTTCTGTTGTCTTCTGGTCTCTGCCGGGGTCCACTCCATGTCCCTATCATCATCAGAAGTAGTGCTTGGAGAATATGGTACAGTAGTCAATGATTTTGAAAGAGGAGGTTCAACTTCTTGCAAAGAAGGAAGCTCAACCTCCTTTTCTGCTCCAACATTAGGCAAATGTACTATTGCTGGCTGGGGCTCCTGTCAACTTTGCTCTGTTTCCTGAAACGATTGTGTACCGCTTTGAAAAAGGGACAAATCCAATTCAACATCACTGCTCGACGGCGTCAACATGATTGTACTGGCTGCCTTGCTAACACACATGATCCTGGGCTTAGGCTGACAGGTGGTGCTATTGATGCAGGAGTGCTGCTCTCACTTTGCTTACCGGAGACCGGCGTGGCAGTTACAACTTTGCTGTAAAAGGTTATGGTCAGCACACCAGTGGTGAAAATCTGCATCTTCTCCTCCCCACTGGCCACTTTCTTGGCAGCACATTTCTTTGGGCCCATCTTGAAGCTGTCAGTTGGCAGTGGCACTTAGCTTCACTAGCTGAAGAGATGCCTGGGTTGCGTAGTCAGTCATGCGCCATATCGTACATAGGCCTTCTGTCTGACTTTTCCTGTGGGTGATGTCTCTTCTCTTGTGCACCTAATAGCGCACAAGAAAGAAGAAGATCAGTGAAACGTGGCATTGTTGGAGTTCAAGTAGTAGTACTAACAATCAATATCATTTAGTGTGGTTACTTAAATTATTTTAAATAATATTTTAATAATTTAAATATTTTAAATAAATACACTTTGAACTTTCCGGTTCCTTGTGCTACTCGCACTACTAATACCAGAATGCTGAGGGGCGATCTGGTGGAGAGGCCAGCAGTGTCACGCCCATCTTTGTTCTCTACTTAAGGGCTTTTGCGAGCCTCCAAAGCCGACGGGCTTTTTGGGAAATGCACCTGCGTGCTGAGCAAGCAACGAAGCCCTTGACGGATCTACGGCGGCTTTTCTTCACCACCCCTGAACTTTATCTCTACTGATGAGGGATATAAATCCCGAAACCCGGGCCATGTCCCGGGTCTAGAGTTTATCAAACTTTCCAGAACTGATTTGCACCAATCAAGGTGATACACTGTGAACTTTCCGGTTCCTTGTGGTACTCGCACTACTAATACCAGAATGCTGAGGGGCGATCCGGTGGAGAGGCCAGCAGTGTAGCACCCATCTTTGTTATCTACTTAAGGGCTTTTGCGAGCCTCCAAAGCCAACGGGCTTTTTGGGAAATGCACCTGCGTGCCGAGCAGGCAACGAAGCCCTTGACGGATCTACGGCGGCTTTTCTTCACCACCCCTGAACTTTATCTCTACTGATGAGGGATATAAATCCGGAAACCCGGGCCATGTCCCGGGTCTAGAGAGTATCGAACTTTCCAGAACTGATTTGCACCAACCAAGGTGATACACTTTGAAGTTTCCGGTTCCTTGTGCTACTCGCACTAGTAATACCAGAATGCTGAGGGGCGATCCGGTGGGGAGGCCAGAAGTGTCGCGCCCATCTTTGTTCTCTACTTAAGGGCTTTTGCGAGCCTCCAATGCCGACGGGCTTTTTGGGAAACACACCTGCATGCCGAGCAGGCAACGAAGCCCTTGACGGATCTACGGCGGCTTTTCTTCACTACCCCTGAACTTTATCTCTACTGATGAGGGATATAAATCCCGAAACCCGAGCCATGTCCCGGGTCTAGAGATTATCGAACTTTCCAGAACTGATTTGCACTAACTAAAGTGATACACGTTGAACTTTTCGGTTCCTTGTGCTACTCGCACTACTAATACCAGAATGATGAGGGGCGATCCGGTGGAGTGGCCAGCAGTGTCGCGCCCATCTTTGTTCTCTACATAAGGGCTTTTGCGAGCCTCCAAAGCCGACGGGCTTTATGGGAAATGCACCTGCGTGCCGAGCAGGCAACGAAGCCCTTGACGGATCTACGGCAGCTTTTCTTCACCACCCCTGAAATTTATCTCTACTGATGAGGGATATAAATACCGAAACCCAGGCCATGTCCCGGGTCTAGAGTTTATCAAACTTTCCAGACCTGATTTGCACCAACCAAGGTGATACACTTTGAACTTTCCGGTTCCTTGTGCTACTCGCACTACTAATACCAGAATGCTGAGGGGCGATCCGGTGGAGAGGCCAGCAGTGTCGCGCCCATCTTTGTTCTCTACTTAAGGGCTTTTGCAAGCCTCCAAAGCCGACGGGCTATTTGGGAAACGCACCTGCGTGCCGAGCAGGCAACGAAGCCCTTGACGGATCTATGGCGGCTTTTCCTCCCCACCCCTGAACTTTATCTCTACTGATGAGGGATATAAATCCCAAAACCTGGGCCATGTCCCGGGTCTAGAGATTATCGAGCTTTTCCAGAACTGATTTGCACCAACCAAGGTGATACACTTTGAACTTTCTGGTTCCTTTTGCTGCTCGCACTACTAATACCAGAATGCTGAGGGGCGATCCGTTGGAGAGGCCAGCAGTTTCGCGCCCATCTTTGTTCTATGCATGTAACAGTAGCCTGGGTTTATTTATTTTCTTGGAGTACTGACACAGACATCTTTTGAGAGGTAGATGGGAGCGGTAGACTCAATGTTCGTCATGGTGATGCAGTCACTGTATGTGGTGGTGTCTCCATCTCACACTGAGTCTTGTGCCAGTGTGAAGTCGCTGTGGTGGCTGAATATGCTGGCACACTGCTGGGGACAGGGCTGATTTGCATGAAGATGTCCCTGTCTTCTTTCTATTATCACCTTGCACTGTGATTGGACTTGTAGCTGATGTTCCACTGCTCTCCTCACAACCATGGTCGCGTTCCGCAATTCTTTTAAAGTACACCTCCCACTTGATTCTGTGTTTTTTTTTCATATGGAGTACCAGGCTTAACTCGATGAACATTTGTGTGGCAATTATTCCATACTTCAATGTGTCCCCCCTCTTTGCTAACCATAACAATGTCCCAATCTGGGAAGGAGTACTGTTTACTGTGCCACTGCAAATGTTTGAAGAACTGGAGGTTGGTGGGTGTGCCGTTGATTGCCTCCCTGCTTCTTTTTTAAGGCAGGGGTTGGTGCAGGTCTCAACTGGGGCTTTGTAAATATGGGAACTGGTGACTGTGCTACCTGTTCCACATCCCTCTGAGCAGGTTGGATAGCAATGTCAGACTCTTCTGTGTCACTTTCCACTATGACTAACTCATCGTCATCATCATCCTCATCATCCCCTTTCATAAGTTTAGGTCTTTCAGTAACTTTTCTTTTCCCTTGCCTCTTCTTTTGTGTTCTAGTCTCTGACTGGATCCACTCCATGTGCTTATCATCATCAGAAGTAGTACTTGGAGAATATGGTGCAGTAGTCAATGATTTTAAAAGAGGAGGTTCAACTTCTTGTTACGAAGGAAGCTCAACCTTCTGTTCTGCTCCAACATCAGGCAAATATACTATTGCTGGCTGCGGCTTCTATCAACTTTGCTCTGTTTCCTGAAACAAGTGTGTACTACTTTGAACAAGGGACAAATCCAATTCAAAATATGTACTTGTTGCTGTCAACATGATTGCACTGGCTGCTTAGCTAACAGACATGGCCCTGGGCTTAGGTTGGGGGTGGTGCTGTTGATGTAGGAGTGCTGCTCTCACTTTGCTCGCTAGAGGCCGTCGCAGCAGGTACAATTTTGCCGAAAAAGGTTATGGTCAGCAAATCAGTGGTGAAAATCGGCAACTTTTCCTCCCCACTGGCCACCTTCTTGGCAGCACCATTCTTTGGGTCCATCTTGAAGCTGTCAGTTGGCATTGGCACTTAGCTTCACAAGCTGAAGAGATGCCTGGGTTGCGTAGTCAGTCTCTTGTGCCATGTCGTGCACAGGCCTTCTGTCTGGCTGTACTATGGGTGATGTCTCGTCTCTTGTGCACCTGAAAGCACACAAGAAAGAAGAAGATCAGTGAAACGTGGCATCGCTGCAGTTCAAGTAGTAGTACTAACCAACAATATAATTTAGTGTGGTTACTTAAATTAGTTTAAATAATTAGCAATGCAGTCTAACTATCCCTTTTTAAAACCACAACAACATAAATTTTCATAGTGTGCAGTACACTGAGGAAGGATCAGAAAGAGCAACAGCAACAACATACAGATGTAACATTTTGCTTTATGTGCATCATGTTTGGGATGTGACAAAGCAAACACAAGGAGATGATGAATGGAGCACTGAAACCTTTCAGATATTCACCCTCAGTCACAGATCTGGGTTGAACCCATCATCGTTCTTTATCTCACTTTGCCACCCCAGTTCAGACACAGCCATATGCAAATCAGTCTTGACCCTGTTCCTCATGGGAACAGTCAAGCCTGAATTGCCAAGCCAGGTCTTCCTGTTACCAGTTTTTCGGGTAGCGCCCCTCATCAGCTAGGCTAGCTTGAATCCAGTGGCAAAGTGAGCAAGGGACCCACGTCTGGGCGTACCCTGCCATATTGGGATGAACAAAGCAAACACAAGGAGATGTTGGACGGAGTGTTGAAACTTTTCAGACACTCACCCCCAGTCACAGATTTGGGTTGAATCCATTATCATTCTCAGCTCACTTAGGGAGTGACACTCAGGAGAGTGCAAATGACAATGGAATAATCCTTACACAATGAATGTTGTTTTGCAGTTCACCCATAGCAGTCATGAGATAGATGTCAGATGGTATGAAAATGGAAATAAAAACAAATCATAAGAAAAACATTTACATTTAAAAAAGTGAAGAAAATAAAATAAATGGTTTTTTGAAGTAAAGTAAATAAACTACAATTCAAAAAATGTAAATAAAAACACATATCAGTGAAATTACCAGCACACATATTTATTTATTAAACTGCTATCATTCCTAACCATCCATGCAAGTCTATTGGAAAGAGCCACACTGGGTAGATGCACAAAATGCCTGCCAGCCAGTGCCACATGGTCATCAACAACAACTAACACTGAGCAAGGAGGCATGGCCACAAACAAAGAAGACAAGCAGGCCTATGGCAAAAGCACACTGACTTACTACACAAAATGGCCACCAGACACATTGTCAGAACAGGGGAATTACTATTACAACGCAGACATTGCAACATAAATCCATTACAAAGACTCTTTGAAGTTGCGGTACAAAAGGGGGTGATGATGGACGGAGCATCTAAATCAATCAAACACTCACCACCATCAACACCCCCTTTTGTACCACCTTTGAAGTTGCAGCGGCTAAGCTCTGGAATAGTCAGCCCTGTGAAATCAGACAAATTCAGGAGCTACTCCCTTTCAGAAAAGCCATTAAGACCTGGCTATTTCCTACACTCTAGTGCCGCCATACTGTACACACTCTCACTCCTTGAGCTGTTCAGCGCCAGGATGCCTGCCAGGCGATAGTGCGCTTTATAAGTTCCATAAAATAAAAAATAAATGAATACTCCATTAACGCACAGGTACCAATACAACCCAAGCCAGCACAACGCATGCTAGTACAATGCAGGTGCCATTGCAACACATGCCTTTACATCGCTTTTATGGTTAAGGTAAGTGAGTTTAAATGTACTTATTGTTTTTTTATTGTAATATTATAAGGTGAATATATAATAAGTGATGTAAAAAAATTTAACTGATGTTTTTAGAAACAAATGAACCCTTTAGGCACAGGGTGTGAGAGATCTAGAGGTTATGGGTGGGAAACTGTATGAATATAATTTAATATTTCTTAAAAATATAAATTAGAAGAAAAGTGTTTCTAACATAACCCTTCAGGCACAGGATGTGTGTTATGGGTGGGGGAGTGTATTCATACTCAGGTATTATTCTTAATACCTGAGGCTTCATTTATTTGAAGATTTAATAAATACAATTTATTATAATTTTTTAATTTATAAAAAGAAAAGGGTTTGTAACATTACCCTTTAGGCATGGGATGTGGAGGATTTAGTTATGGGTGGAGAAGTCTATTAATACTCAGATATTAATTTTAATTCCAGAGTATTACTTATTTAGAGAATTAATCAACGCAGTTTAATATTTAAAAAACAATTATGGTAGGAAAAGGGTTTGTAACATAACCCTTTAACCATGGGATGAAAGGGATTTAGGAGTTATAGGTGGGGAAATGTTTTAATACTCAGATATTAACTTTAATACCCGAGTATTAATTTATGAAGATGAATTCTTTATTTGAAATATTATAAATTAGAATAACATGTTAAACATATAAAACTAAAAAATGATGCATTATACAACACATAACAGTTTTTCAAAGTATTACATATATTTTATTAATAATTAAAAACAAACAACAGATTTATTAAACAGTATTAAATATGAAATACACTTTAGAAACATCAGTAACCATAAAAAAATCATTCTTATTTAATATTTTTGTAATGTTTTTATAATTTTGAATTCTTTCAATATTTTATTAAACAGTAAAAACATATTTTCCATGCTTTTCAATTATATTCAATTAATAGTTGTCCTTTTTTCCTTTTAGCCTTGAGGTATGCGTTTAACCGTCTGTTTCTCACAGTCGGTGGGGCGTCGCAGTGGAGATTGGATGCAGGTGGCCAACATTTGTGTAAGGATAGAGGAGGGAAGTAGCAGTAAGGTGGTTAATGTAAAATTTAAATGTTGTGTTTGTTTTCACTCATATATCTTGATTCTCCGCTACTGTAAACACGTGTTTGCATATTCATAGGTTTTAGTGGTTATGCATCCTCCATGCAGAGTTTTTACCCTTGGTTAAAAACAGTAGTGATCAGTGATGTGAAGGTTTGAACCAAAGTGCAGGGTATATAGAGACCTAGGGTGTCTCTGTGAGTATTTTCAACAAATAGGTATTTTATTTGGCTACCTATTTGGGATGGTGAGTGAGGTGATTTATTAATCCGGCTCCCTGTAGGTCGCTAGGTACCTTGCGTGATGTGGTATTGTGCCTCATCGGGGTCCCAGTGAGTCAAGGAGGCCTACTGCGGTCTCGCGCAACACAACTTGTGCTGACTAAGCATGGGCGAATTTTGCGAATTCGCGATTTCCGCGAATTTGCGGATTTGCGAATTCGCGATCCGCAAAATTAGCGAATTTGTGCGAATTTGCGGATTTTTGTTTTTTTGCGTGTTTGCGGGTTTTTTTTGCGTGTTCGCGGGGGTTTTTGCGTGTTCGCTGGGCTTTTTGCGTCTTCGCGAGCCGCTTGCATAGCGAAGTTACCCATGCAGTCGTTTATGGGAGAGGGAGGAGGAGAGAGATAGATAGATAGATAGATAGATAGATAGATAGATAGATAGATAGATAGATAGATAGATAGATAGAAAGAGAGAGAAAGAGAGGGAAAGGGAGAGGGAGAGAGAGAACGAGAGAAAGAAAGAGAGGCCGGATCTCTGAAGGGCCAGATTCCTGAGTTGCCCCTACAGAACATACAGCTTTTTATTTTTAGCAAAATGCATATGAAAATTGTGCTGTAAAGGTCTCTTTTAGTTTAACCCCTCCTGACAACTCAAAATGGGTGTATTTGCCATCCTCTCCCTTCTTCCTGTTTTTTATATCTGTAAGTGCTTCCTGATGAGGTTTAATTCCTTGGACAGGTGCCTCGTTGCCTACTTGTAACTATTCTCTGACCCTGCTTCAAGGGTCAGAGCAGGGTCAGAGAATAGTTGCAAGTAGGCAAGGAGGCACCAGAAAGCAATTAGCAGCAGGTGTCCAAGTTGAAGTTAATTTGTTTGTAACCCCTTTGTAAAAGGTTACAAAGAAATTAGGTTAAACTTTTGCACCTGCTGCTGTAACCCTTGCTTGGCTGAAAATTCGTCCCCGCTGATTCGCGGATTTTACCGCGATTTCGCGAGATTCGCGGATCGCGAAATCGCGGAAAATCCGCAAATTCGCCCGAGAAACGGATTTTACGCCCACCCTTAGTGCTGGCTCTGCCACCCTGACCCCGATGAGACACAATACCACATCATGCAAGGTACCTAGCGACCTACAGGGAGCCGGATTAATATATCACCTCCCTCACCATCCCAAATAGGTAGCCAAATAAAATACCTATTTGTTGAAAATACTCACTGATGAAAGCCCACTTGACCTAACCAGGCAACCAAGGGCTGAAACATGTCAACCTTCACCAATCACTAAACCGAGTGTGTGAGAGTCCTAATCACTCTCAACCACACAATTTAGATTTCATCATCTCGAATCCAGATTAAATAAATATTATCATTTTGGCTGTACGAGATTTTAATCTTTCAGTTCACACCTGCGCATCACTGATCACTACTGTTTTTAACCAAGGGTAAAACCTCCGGCTGGAGGATGCATAACCACTAAACCCTATGATTATGCAAACACCTGTTTACAGTAGCGGAGAATCAATATATACCGCTCTAATTACCAACCCTACACGTGCATGAGGGTTTTTTCATTGGGACTATTCGGAACGTTACCTGCATACCCTGGTTATGCAGGACAAGTGATCCTTCCCTTTGATTTTTTGATACTGATACTAAGGAAGCTGAATGGATCACGCTTTCCTTCTCCCTCCACTTTGATTCTTTGAACCGCATAAACATGACAACTTTGTTTCCCCCAGATAAAACTGATCTTCAGAGTTGTGGAAACAACAGAAAGATATTTTACTCAGACATTCGTGCATGCTTCGTTTCACCAGAGTTTGCAGAGAAGTAGAGAGACTGGCATTTTCAATAAAAGGTATTTATTGAACAGTCTTCTTTCTCAAGCAGAAGAAATGAACTGCTACAATCGTAATACTGGTTGCGAAGTATAATGCGTACAGTAAAAAGAATAAGGATAAAGGTTCCTAGAAAACAGAGGCAAATAAGTACTCTACTGGTGCTTCTAAAATAGGGCTACCCATATGTACCTAACCTAAGTCTAGTACGAGGAAAGGAGTAAGTGAGGTGTAGCATAAATGTAGTATTCTTTGCCAAGAATCTTTCCAAGATTTCTCTAAGGGTCTAATCAGATAGGTACCTTGGTTTAGAATGAAGACGGTCAGGTTCAGGACTTGATTCCCCAACAACCCGCAAGGGTAGCTTGGAAACACTGGAGCTGGATTTCTCGGCAAGAGAAAAGACAGCATCTCTCTTAGTGCGTCTGCTGGAGGGTCGGCTTCCTTCAGCACTTGATGTAGCAGGATGCTTCGGGCAAGTAGACAGCCAAACTTCTCCAAACCACTGTGTGTTTGCTAAGGCAAGTGTGGGCATATTTGTACCTTGAAGGTGCCGAGACTGATGTAAAGGTGGACATAATATCATCATCATAGAGTCTCAGTTCTTTGGGAACTCCATGAGTTCTTGGATAAATGAATATTCAAGCAATGGGAAGTCCCTAGCTGCTGAAGCACGTTTTCCAAGAAATCGTTGTGGATTTTCAGAACTAGTGGAAGTAGCCCTGCCATATTTGGACTGCATGAGCTATGTCTAAATATGGTTATGATTTCTATGCCTTTATAAGGATATGGTGATTTATACCTATATCCATATTGTCTTGTCGGAAACCTGTAACTTCTAAACCCAGATGGTCTGCAGCTGCAGCTCTACCGGTTCTTGTAGGTCTACCGGTCTTGGAGTCGCTTTCTGACATTTTGTTGAAAGTCTTGCAGAGCAAGTTTCAAGTAAACTAAGATAAGGTGCACAATATTTTTGGAACACTGTATCCTTCAACGTTGAACAAAACCAAAAACTTATACATGGGATTTTTCGTCCTACTTAGTTATGGCGGATATTTTATCCTTTAACCCACTCCAGACGTCTGTTGGAGTATTTTACGGGAAAAAGGGGTCTCTGTGAATAGTGCGACTGAGTTACTCTAGTATCTAGAGTCAAATTAGTGCCTTACCAAACATTGGGCGCCATGTAGTGTAGTTCCTATATTCCCAATAGGCTCTGCGCAATTGAATAATAGATCCTATAGATGTGACGTAGGGCTTATGTCTACTAGGTCTCTATCGAAATATATTAGACTTAATTGTGAGTGCCAGCTAGCTCAGAGGTCACTAGAAACTTTCTCGAGTTCGAAAGAAGGGATTTAGTTTCTGACAACCGCATAAACATGAAAACGTTGTTTCCCCCAGATAAAACTGTACTTCAGAGTCGTGGCAACAATAGATAGATATTTTACTCAGTCATTCGTGCATACTTCGTTTCACCAGAGTTTGCAGAGAAGTAGAGAGAAGGGCGTTTTCAATAAAAGGTATTTATTGAACAGTCTTCTTTCTCAAGCAGAAGAAATGAACTGCTACAACCGTAATACTGGTTGCAAAGTATAATGCGTACAGTAGAAAGAGTAGGATAAGATAATATTGTAAGAGCATTGTATAGTTTCTACACCATAGATAAATACGTACATAAATTACAGAGACTAAAAAGTACTCAACTGGTGCTTCTAAAATAGGCCTACCCCGATGTACCTAACCTAAGTCTAGTACGAGGGAAGGAGTAAGTGAGATGTAGCATAAATGTAGTATTCATTGCCAAGAATCTATCCAAGATTTCTCTAAGGGTCTAATCAGCTCCGTGCCTTGGTTTAGAAAGAAAAAGGTCAGGTTCAGGACTCGATTTCCCAACAACCCGCAAGGGTAGCTTGGAAACACTGGAGCTGGATTTCTCGGCAAGTGAAAAGACAGCGTCTCGCTCAGTGCCTCTGCTAGAGGGTCGGCTTCCTTCGGCACTTGCTATAGCAGGATGCATCCGGCAAGTAGATAGTCGAACTTTACCAAACCACCGTGTGTTTGCTAAGGCAAGTGTGGGCATATTTATACCTTGAAGGTGCCGAGACTGATGTAGAGGTGGACATAATAACGTCATCAAAGAGTCTCAGTTCTTTGAAAACTCCATGAGTTCTTGGATGAATCAATATTCAAGAAGGGTAAGTCCCTAGCTGCTGAAGAAGCCTTTTCCAGGAAATCGTTGTGGATTTTCGGAACTAGTGGAAGTAGCCCTGCCGTATTTGGACTGCTGAGCTATGTCTAAATATGGTTATGATTTCTATGCCTATATAAGGATATGGTGATTTATACCTATTTATACCTATATAAGGGCATGAATTGGGAAAAGTACAGTACTGCTGAGCTATGTCTAAATATGGTTATGATTTCTATGCCTATATAAGGATATGGTGATTTATACCTATATAAGGGCATGAATTGGGAAAAGTACAGTAGGGTCCTAAAATGCTATACAACAATGGGTGTTCCCACGCAACACCCATGGACCCAGACACATTTCCAGAATTACGAGGAATTGTAAACCTGGAAATGCGTGGCGTAGCAAGGAGAAATTTTTAATTTCTCCTCGTTTTTTTACCTCTTTCAATGTGTGCTGCATTCTATAGCATACATTGACAGAGGAAAATGCCTGAAGTGATTCTTTTCCTGCACAAAAACAATCTCCTCGTGATGCAGGCATACTTGCACCAGGTGCAAGGGTGCTTGTACCAGCGCATGGCAGCTGTTGGTGTACCAGTGCAGGGGAGAGCACAGGAATGCAACATATCATTGTAAATATGTTGCATTCCTGTGCTCTGAAAGTGCCGCAGAGTGGTGCAGCCAAAGGGCTTGCGGTGCCGGGCTGCGGCACTTTCTTTTAAATCTGCCCCTCAATATTTTGAGGTGAGTACCTCACATAAAATCTTGAAAAGTATGCTGAGAATTATGTTTCGTCAAAGTAATTCCCTATCAAATATAAAGTTGTCAAAAAGTCACTTTTTAAAAAACTTCTAATGTTTTTTTGAATTTGCACGATTCCTTTCTCTAGAGGGTATACAAATATATCTAGAGATCTGGCACCACTCCTAAAACGAAAGAGAGTATACATGTTTGGCACCTTTGTCAAAGATAAAATCCTTAAACACAAATTAGTTTGAAAAATCGCTGGCTTGCGTTTACCTAGCTTGTTTTCGAATGTAGTCATATGCAAAATCATTTTAGTTATAAACTTTCCCGCTCCAAACCTAACACACATTTCAGAACAGTTATTGACGATGTAAAATATGCGCGCTCCCTGAAAATAAAGGATTGCTATATTGTTATCAACGCACAGCACATTATTGAGCGGGTTTTTGTGGAAATCCATTACATTTTTTAATGAGATATCTTCTATTTTCCACTGATATTTGTTCTTATTACACCGGACCATTTCATGTTTCCAAGTCTATTTCGCTAAAATATTTTTAAAGGAGAAAGATTGAAGGAGCTTTACGTCAGCGAACCATTGCAGAGTCTAACTAGGATTGATGCCATGTCAAGCAGAGCACGGAATCTCTAATGACTTTAATGGTCTCCATTTTTATTTTAAATTTGGCTTGGTCTTCTCAAAATAACATACATATTGCAGGTTGCATAACAGTATTCCAATATTACAAGCCTCCCACAATTTCAAGGCAGATTATCATTATTCGAGTGATTACTTATTATCCAAAGTAGTGTCTCTCTTCTCATGAGGTCATTACAATACCCTGAAATTTTCTCTCAGCTATGGATCGAGATCTCTGTTCTTTATAGATTCATTTTATTTGATACTTTCAAAGTAAATAACTCCCTGGATACCATATATTTTTCTCTTATTGCTTGCAATTTTTAATCAAAGTCCTTCATGTCTGCATGAAATATTTGATGAAAGTATAGCAGTCGTTATGTTTAGAGCTTTCGCTGAAAACAATGTGCAATATTTATCAGATAAATGCTAATTAAAGAATCTGCTTAAAGAAGACAGACTCATTTGGAGCCGGTCGAGGTTAGGTGAAGTGTAGATGATAAAACAGGTAATTAATTGCTCACCAGCATATAACGTATCTCTAAAAAGCGCCAGAAACTTACAAACAAAAGTGTACATTTTAATTTCAAGGCAAAAACATGATTTAAAGATATACTTTAATTCCAAAACTAATATCTTGGAAAAATAACGCCTGCAATGCAATAATTCTATATTTACAGCACAAATTGCAGAATGGTCTCAATGCACTGAATAAATACAGTAAAAATATCAGCATTAAATCACACCTCACAAACAAGGTAATGTAACAGGAGTACATATCAAAACATAGTTGATGCATTAGCACAAAATGATGATTAATCTAGTTTCGACCCCATTAAGGAGACCTTGGTGCATACTACCAAGAACGGCTTTAAAATTATCGCTGCTTTAGCGGCAGGAAACTGCCGCTAAAGCGGTGATAATGGGTTTGATAATATGCTCTCGAGAATTCCAATAGAAGCCCATGTTCACCCCAGAACATTGGCTTCTATGGGAATTCACAAGGGCATATTATCAAGCCCATTATCGCTGCTTTAGCGGCAGTTTTGAAGCCGTTTCTTGATAATATGCCCCTTTGTTCGAAGATATGTGGCAGGACTCGAGTAAAGGTGAATTTTGGAGAAAAAAAATTAATATACGAAGAGAATTTGCAGGATTGCAAAATGGGATACATTTGCTCCAATTGCCTTGTCACATGCATTATAGTTTTGTGCAAATGTTGTTCTTGGGTGTGCCTAGTTGGTGGCAGGATGATACTGCTTTGTGACTGGAGAGGCTCATAGCTTCTCTTAATTAGGTCCCGCTAATAGATCTTATGGTTGGCTACTGACTTTGCTATTTACCCTGAGGAAGACCCTGCCTATTTCTCTTTGCGCTTAAAACTGTGACTAACTAATTACAGATTGTTTGAGCTTCAACAGAGCAAGCTTCTGCACAGAGCCGTGTGACTCCTACATATGATTTTAATTCTGTGAGTTTATTACTGTTTTTACCTTTTCCGGCACCATTTTGACTAGTGCACTTACCTGTTTACACTGCCATTATACAATTATTTGTATACTGGCAACACCTACTTTGAAAATAGAGAAATCCAAAACTAGAATTATTTCTTTAAAAAAGTTTGGCTAGTTTCTTGATAACGTTCTTGTTCTGCGACCTTGAGAGCCACCTACCTCTCTCTTGTAATAATACCCAAGCACAAAAAGTATTTCCGAATTGAAAATTGTTTTTACATTTGTATTATGCTCTGGTTTGCTTTCAGTGTTACTGTGTAGCGCTTCACACTTTACCACACATCAAACGCTTCTGTTTTTCTAAAAGTCATACCAGGCACAACTATCTGATTGTACTTTCGAGCCTGTCAATTGACTTTTTGCTGCTTGTCTATCCCCAGTATGGAATTCTACATAGGGTATCAAATATGAGGGTGATTTATTTCCCCTCAATCTGCCCTTGGACGATTTGCACCTCTCACCATTTCTTGGGTGGGAAGTGTTGGCTTTTTATTTTTCAATACCCACAAATGTACATGTTTCTGGGCATTGACAGACACACAAATCTAATCAGTTCTTTTTCACTACTTCCCACTCATTGCTGGAAATTTACTACTGAGCATTTCTCTGCATTGGTGGTGCAGACATCCACAGTAGTAAAACCATTCACTCCTATGAGAAATCCTTTTGTGAAATCCTAGGAGACAAAGACGGAGATGATGCAGCCATAGTCGTAGACTGATGGTTAAAAATACCTTTTTGCATCATGGTCAATATGTTTCTTCGATAAAAACAAATGAAACAAGAGTTGATCAAATGTCTCAGCTCGAGCAGCAGCATGGTGCCTTATCCTGAGCAGCTCTTTGCAGCGGGATAATTGAATGTTTATTTAGTTCAAACTATCCTTAACTTGCTGCAAAAGTAGAAACTGAAAGAGACAAACGTTTACCACGTTTACCACTGTGACCGTCTGACTCTCGCTCTCAGAGGTCGCTCCCACTCGCTCCTGCTCGAGCCCTACCCCACAGAGAGTGTTCTGCTGCACAGCGCCTGCCTTCTCCCCTGCATAGCGCTCCTGTATAGCGCTTGGTATCGTTTTTTCGTTTTACTTTCTTTCACAGAGAGTGTACTGCTGCACAGCGCCTGCCTTCTCCCCTGCATAGCGCTCCTGTATAGCGCTTGGTATCGTTTTTTCGTTTTACTTTCTTTCACAGAGAGTGTACTGCTGCACAGCGCCTGCCTTCTCCCCTGCATAGCGCTCCTGTATAGCGCTTGGTATCGTTTTTTCGTTTTACTTTCTTTCACAGAGAGTGTACTGCTGCACAGCGCCTGCCTTCTCCCCTGCATAGCGCTCCTGTATAGCGCCTGGTATCGTTTTTCGTTTTACTTTCTGTCAAGAATAGTAGTTAACTTTTAACTTATAGCGTTTTTCCTGCGCTATAATTTATATTGTTGTTCTGATCAGTGCTCCTGATATCTGGCAACTTTAGCGCGGGGACTGCTGAAATCGCGCTACCCCACCGCCATTTTGCTGTTGTTGTTTGTTTACCTGCCCCAGTGTCTCCTCCCCGCTCCCGCCTCCCAAGCTGACCCTCCCACGCTCCGCCCCCCCCACTATCCATTTATGGACAGATGCACCCACGCGCAGCGTCCACGCGCTACGTACACGCCGAAGGTGCGCCAAAGGTAAGCCCGTCTACGCCCGTCCGCGCCTGGACCGCGCCCAGCGCCAGACCCCCTGCCCCTCGCGCAGCCCATCCCTCCCGCATTACCTACGATGCTGCCACCCTCCTAGCCCTTAACCCCGGTCGCGCCCCCAACTGCGTCCAAGCCGCTCCTGGACGCACCCATGGCCCGTTTTCCTGCCTCTCCTGCAGACTCATCGGCACCAACAACATCTCCGCTGCGACCACAACACTGACTCCCGACCCCAACCACCTACAATGCATCCTTCTCAACACCCGCTCGGTCCACAGGCACGCCATTGACCTTTGGAACCTACTAGACACCATCTCCCCTGACGTCGCCTTCCTAACGGAAACATGGATGAACGCTTCCTCCGCCCCTGACATCGCCATTGCCATACCTGATGGCTATAAGATCACACACAAGGACCGCACTGACCATACAGGAGGTGGAATCGCTATCGTCCATAAGAAATCAATCCGCATCTCAACCAGCTCTGACGTCAACCTCGCCAACTCCGAACACCTTCACTTCCAGATCCACATTGACCCCAAGACCACACTCAGAGGCACCCTCCTCTACAGACCACCAGGACCCCGCGCAAAATTCAGTGAAGACATCACGGACTTCATCACCCCACACGCGCTCCCCTCCAAAGACTACATCCTTCTGGGAGACCTCAACTTCCACCTTGAAAAGAGCAACGACCGCAACACCGCCACCCTCCTGGACAACCTAGCCAACCTCGGACTTAAACAACTGGTCACTTCCCCCACCCACATCGCAGGTCACACACTCGACCCCATCTTCACCTCCAGCAATCATGTCTCCTTCAGCCACACTACGGATCTCCTCTGGACCGACCACAGCTGCGTTCACTTCACCTACAACAAACCGAAACCCATCGTCCACCTCCAACCAACTCTACAAAGAAACTGGAACAAAATCACCACGGATCAGATCTCCACATCGCTCCTTCAAACCTCCCCAGCCCTCTCTTCTAACGCCAACGAAGCCGCATCCAACCTCACCCTCTGGCTATCCAACACCGCCGACACCTTAGCACCAATGAAAAAACGTCAACACACACTTGGCATCAAGAAGGCCTCATGGTTCAACGATGACCTCAAGAAGTCCAAGAAACTGTGTCGCTCCCTTGAAAAGGCCTGGAAAAAAGACCCATCCACCAGCAACAAGGACGCCTTCAAAAGCGCCATCCGTACTCACCACCAACTGATCCGAAAAGCCAAGAAAACAGCATTCAAAGATCGACTTGACAACAACGCCCACAACAGCAAGGAACTTTTCAACATCGTCAAGGAATTTTCCAACCCCTCGGCCAACGCCAACGACATCTCCCCCTCTCAAACCCTCTGCGATTCCCTAGCCTCTTTCTTCCACAACAAGATTGCTGACATCCACAACAGCTTTGACAACCAACCCGGAAGCCAACCCACCCTACCTTCAGCTGACCATCTTCCCCCCGTTAACACCCTTAACGCCTGGAACCCTATCTCCACTGAGGACACCATCCGCCTGATGAATTCCATCCACTCTGGATCCCCCACAGACCCATGCCCTCACCACATCTTCAACAAAGCAGACTCCGTCATAGCTCCTCACCTCCGAGACGTCATCAATTGCTCCTTCAACTCCGCTACCTTCCCAGAAAACTGGAAACACGCTGAACTCACCGCCCTTCTGAAAAAACCAACAGCAGACCCCACCGAACTCAAAAACTACCGCCCCATCTCGCTTCTTCCGTTCCCGGCCAAAGTCATCGAGAAAGCTGTCAACAACCAGCTCGCCGCCTTCCTCGAAGCCAACAATTCAGTCGACCCCTCACAATCTGGTTTCCGAGCCAAACACAGTACTGAGACCGCCCTCATCGCAGCAACAGACGACATCCGAACTCTACTGGACAATGGAGACACAGTCGCCCTCATCCTCCTCGACCTTTCTGCAGCCTTCGACACAGTCTGCCACAGCACCCTTTTACACCGCCTCAGAAACATCGGAATCCAAGGAAAGGCACTGGAATGGATCACCTCGTTCCTCACCGGAAGAACCCAGAGAGTCCGCCTCCCACCATTCAAGTCCGAGGCCTCTGAAATCATCTGCGGCGTACCACAAGGATCCTCACTCAGTCCCACCCTCTTCAACGTATATATGAGCCCCCTCGCGGCCATCGCCCGCCAACACAACCTCAACATCATCTCTTACGCGGATGACACTCAACTGATCCTATCTCTCACCAAGGACCCCAGCACCGCCAAAACTAACCTTCACGAAGGAATGAAAGAAGTCGCCGAATGGATGAAACAAAGCCGACTGAAATTGAATTCAGACAAAACAGAAGTCCTCATCTTAGGTAAATCCCCCTCTGCATGGGACAACTCCTGGTGGCCGGAAGCCCTCGGAAATGCACCCATCCCGACAGACCATGCACGGAACCTTGGCGTCATCCTGGATGCCTCACTATCAATGAACAGACAAGTCAGCGCCGTATCCTCTTCCTGCTTTAACATTCTTCGCATGCTCAGAAAAACATTTCGCTGGATCCCCACCGAAACAAGGAAAACAGTCACCCATGCTCTGGTCACGAGCCGACTGGACTACGGTAACACCCTCTACGCAGGTACCACCGCTAAACTCCAGAAGAAACTACAACGAATCCAAAACGCCTCAGCCAGGCTCATATTAGACATCCCACGCAACGAACACATCTCTGGTCACCTTAAAGACCTCCACTGGCTACCCGTCAATAAGAGGATCACTTTCCGACTGCTCACCCACGCACACAAATCACTCTACGACATCGGACCAGATTGCCTCAACTCCCGACTGTCCTTCTACTCCCCCTCCTGCCAACTCCGCTCTTCCAGCCAAGCCCTCGCCACTGTACCTCGCATCAACAAAACCACCATGGGAGGCAGATCCTTCTCTTACCTGGCTGCCAAAACATGGAACTCACTCCCCGCCTACCTTCGCCTAACCCAGAATCACCTAGCGTTCAGAAAGCAGCTTAAAACGTGGATATTTGACAAATAATCCTCCTCCCCTTCCTAAGCGCCTTGAAACCCTCTGGGTATGTAGTGCGCTATATAAGTTTCATGACTTGACTTGACTGTGAAACAGTGCGCTGTAAAGGCAAACCAAAGGCACCAGCATCCTCATATTTTTCACCAGAGAAGAGCTACAGCGAAGAATCCCTGTGTGGACTATAACATGTCTTGAAGGCAATTGAGAATGCATGTATAAGTAGAATTTTGAACTTCTTTGGAACTTAAATACTTAGATTACATTGAGTTTTTCATAAAAATCTAGGAAATGTCTGCTTGCGGAGATCCTAGTTGGTTCTTTACACTTAGGAGCAGCTAGGTTTTCTCTGTGCTTATATATAAATGTGTGCCCTCAAAAGTGCAACAGACCATGCTATCTACAGTTGCTGAAAAGTAAATGTGATATATGAGCACCATGCTTGTCATGAAGATCCTGCTATAAAATCAGATTGTAAATGTGGGAGGATTGTACAACTTAATGACTGATGATATATATGCCATAAGGATTGGCCCCTACTTTTACAGTGGCCCTTGCTCATTGCACCATCAGGATTCAAGCAAACCGGGCCGAAGACGGCTGTAATGCCAGAAACCGGTCCCCGGGAGCTTGTTTCCTTCCCAGTGTAAGAATTGGCTTTTGTAGTTTGGTTTGTCCTGTTCCCATCATGCACTGGGACAGGAACAGACTAATTTGCATACAGCCAGGTTCTGAAACTGGGATGGTGCAGTGAGCTAAAAAACGGTGTTGGATCTAGCCCTGATCTCTTGACTGGGTGAGAGCTTTCTGCTTAATTCAGAGACTCTGTCCCTCACCACCCCTTGTTGTAAATATTTTTGTCCACCCTAAGCGTGGAAGGGTATTCTCAGATGTGAGACCCTTGCTCATTGCACCATCAGGATTCAAGCAAACCGGGCCGAAGACGGCTGTAATGCCAGAAACCGGTCCCCGGGAGCTTGTTTCCTTCCCAGTGTAAGAATTGGCTTTTGTAGTTTGGTTTGTCCTGTTCCCATCATGCACTGGGACAGGAACAGACTAATTTGCATACAGCCAGGTTCTGAAACTGGGATGGTGCAGTGAGCTAAAAAACGGTGTTGGATCTAGCCCTGATCTCTTGACTGGGTGAGAGCTTTCTGCTTAATTCAGAGACTCTGTCCCTCACCACCCCTTGTTGTAAATATTTTTGTCCACCCTAAGCGTGGAAGGGTATTCTCAGATGTGAGACCCTTGCTTATTGCACCATCAGGATTCAAGCAAACCGGTCCGAAGACGGCTGTAATGCCGGAAACCGGTCCCCGGGAGCTTGTTTCCTTCCCAGTGTAAGAATTGGCTTTTGTAGTTTGGTTTGTCCTGTTCCCATCATGCACTGGGACAGGAACAGACTAATTTGCATACAGCCAGGTTCTGAAACTGGGATGGTGCAGTGAGCTAAAAAACGGTGTTGGATCTAGCCCTGATCTCTTGACTGGGTGAGAGCTTTCTGCTTAATTCAGAGACTCTGTCCCTCACCACCCCTTGTTGTAAATACTTTTTCTTGTACAGCCCTCTAACGCCCTAGGGTATATTTCTCTCCACAGATAAGATCAAATTATGAACATACATTTTAAGTGCATAGACATCAATCAGTCAGGTGAAAATTTATTTAGCGCAGGAAAACTTTGATGATACCTGCAAAACTCCTTAAATATTTTGCTGTAGCGATATAAATCAGTAAGACTCATAGGGGGATATTCACAAGAACGGGCGATAATCTTCGCCAACCTAGATTAACGCAATTTTACATAACTTAGTCCATCGCGGGAAACCGACGCCGTGTCAACAGTGTATTCTCAACACGCAGGCAACAGGCAATAGTCTCACGATAACGCGTCAAATGTCCACGTTAAAATTACCAGGACGCCAATCAAAAAGGAAACCCAAACGTGAAAAAAGTTGCGATTGGCCGCACAGGGATAAAAACATCAGCGATAAGCAGCGCCAGGCATTCAATTCAGACGTAAATCGAGAAAAATCATCATAAAAGCTGCAAAAAAACGAAATAAAAAACTACAAATTACTGAGAAGCACCATGGAGGAAGCTGGAGCAACTACAGAGGCCAACCAGAACATAGGCCTGGCTGAACTTGTGCTGATATTGAGGCTAGGGCTTTGGCTTATGCTGCGGCAATGAAGAGACACACACAACAATTGGCATCCATAAGCCAAGACCCCGAGCGCTCTTGCGCTCTCTTCTTCAACCATTTGGGCCAGTCCGCCCTCTGGGTGTATGCTACATTGCAACATTGTCGATTAAGGGCCGGGTGGCGCTGACACTACAACAGAGACACACACCATAGTTACTTTTGTGGCCAGCCCGGAACTGAACAATGCTCTGAGCCCAGAACTGAACCATGCCCTGAGCCCAAAAGTGAACCACGCCCTGAGCCCAGAACGGAACCACGCCCAGAGCCTGGGGCCACTTCTTCACACTCCTCAGACGCCTACGCCGCAGCGTTGCTGGGATGTTGTGCGCTTTGAGTACGTCTCCATACGTTTCACCCAGGCTTTCCAGTGACCGGCCTGGGACGGGGTCGGCCGCGTGACTTTGAAGGGCTCTTGTGGTGTTACAGAGGACATGCTGCTGGAGGCGCCCTTGTAGGGTAGCCCATTGGGAAGCTGACTTGCGGTGCACTGAGGTAGGTCCATCTGAAGAGCTGAGCGGGTATGCTGCCTGCGATGATGCAGTGGCCTGGAGGCTGGACAATAACTTTTGGTGCACTGAGGTAGGCCCACCGGAAGAACTGAGCGGGTGTGCAGCCTGCGATGATGCAGTAGGCCTGTTTGGCTGGACTGGAATGGATTTAACTGAGACCTGCTGGACTGCAGTGTAGGCTGAAAGGAGCAGTTAGCACACACAGAACTCTACAGAGCGGTGCCGCTGGATGCGCTGGGGGCCTGTTGTGTGGAAGCCAGTGATCAGCTGAGGAGGCTGCCAAGCTCGCGGGCCTCAGGTTTGAACATTGCACCTGCATGTGGTGGACCCTCTTGGAGACACGCTGGTGGTGGCAAGTGAGCAGTGAGGCCTTGGTGCGCAGGGCTCCAGACGGGTCTGCGGACCAGCGGGCTTGGGGTGCAGCAGGCACACACGATCGTGCAGCCACCACCGGTCATGGCAGTGGGGTCGTGGCAGGGATAGCGGCCCTGCCCTGCCAGACACATCCCTGCAGGCAATGAAGAGATTTGTGCCGGGTGGCGTGTGACATACCCACCTCGTTGCCAGTATTAGTTTGGCTATTGATGATGGTCGGCCATGTGTGTGTAGGCCTATGGTCATGATATGGTGGACACAGAGACACACACAGTAGTTACTTTGGTGGCCATCCTGGAAATGAACCATTCCCAGAGCCCCAGGCTATTTACTCAAACTCCCATGCTGGACTGGTGTACACCGACACAGCCCAACGAGCAGTGTATTTCCATAGGTGCTATCATGAAAGTGCTGGTCAAAAGATGTAGGAATCATTCACACTGCCTGGGAAGTTGACGACGACATTGGTGAACAGTTCTCAGTGGTCCACTATTGCAGGCACATTGATGGAATGCTTGTGCTTCCTGTTGCAGTAATTGTGTGCAGTGTCTGCAGGGGGCACAAGTAGGACATGTGTGCTGTCAATTGCCCCCAAAACGTGCGGTAAGGCAGCTATGACGAAGAAGCCTTGCTTGGTCTCCAGCTGTTGCTGTGCATTGTGGGGGAAGTGAAGGTGCTGGGGTATTAAGCTCATGATGGCATCCAAGACAGGTGTGCAGAACTTTGATAAGGCTAGCTGCGAGACTCCTCTGACTCTGGCAGTTGTTTGTTGGAAGGTACCAGAGGCCAACAAGTACAGCACAGGCAACAGCTTTGTCTGCAGAGGGATGTTGGTTGTCCGCTGTGTTGGTACTGTCAGCCTGTGGGCAATGTGGGTTAGGATCCGGATGATGGTTGTCCTTTTGAGCCTGTAGTGGGCAATGACATCCTCTGGCATTAAGTCTCTGAGGCTGGTGCATTTTCAAAAGGTCACCTGCCTTGTTCTGCGCTGCCTCAGTGGTAGTCCAGGGGGTGGTGTGGCTCACTGGTTAGAGGCGGCAGACCCGGAAGCAGAGAACGGCCCGGGACCAGGGTTTAATTCCCGACGCGGCAGGGTCATGGACTAGGGTCAGCGGACTCGATAATTCTCGCCTCGGTGCCTACTCTAATCAGTGATTACACTCGGCAACTCTGGACATTAGCTTGCCTCATCTCTACAACGGCCCCCCACATTCGCCGGGTATGCCTGGTTTCACCTAGGAGATACCCAGTAGGGACCATCTCACAGGGATAGCCAGGACGGGTTCCCCAGCGGTCTACAGCACCAGGACGCCTCAGGGCAGCAGTGCGCTTTACAAGACACATACATTACATTACATGGTGTTCTGGGGCTGGGGTTGGTCCTTGGGGTGGTCGCGGTGGGTATTCTGGCCCTCTTGGGTCTCCAAGCTGCATAATTAGTAGCTCCATGACATCTGTTGGGCTCCCGATGTGGCTCTGGGCTGGCCTCCCTGTCTACTTCAGGTTTCTGTCCTACTTAAGACCAGGCCAGAAAAAAACAGGCCTCAAGTCCCTGCTGATAATAGGCCTTATTGCTGTTTTCTGGACCACATCGCGGATCTGCCTGGTCGTTGAGAATATTGCGAAGTGGTGTTATCGTGAGATTTTGGACGGGACCGCCTACTCTGCATATGATTAGCTTTAGTTGTCGCTGTCAACCTTGCCGATGTTTTTAGCTGCAGCTATTGCAGGTAAACTGATGATGTCGTCTGTTAGTGCAGGCTTGTGACTAGGGCGATAAATATATTGCCACTTTTGTGGCAGAAAAGTCCTTGAGAATATGCCCCATAGGGGCATATTCACGAGTAAGTAGCGGTGAGAGGCGTTAGCTTCCTTGGGTTAACGTCTCTCACCACCACTTTGGAAATGCCAGGCGGCACCCTATTCCCAAGAATGTGGTGCAGCCTGGTTTTTCACCCTGCGATGGCGCTTAGTATCATAACTTAAAACCAACGCAGGCACCCTTGCACCAGAGTGCAAGGGTGTCTGCGAGCAGGGAGGTTTGTGTATGTACAGGAAGGTGTCCCTTCCTGCACATAAACAAACCTAAAATGCTGCTTTGTGACATACATGTGTGCTGCTTCATGCAGCACACATGTAAGAGACGAAACGGCATTTTTAAAAAGGTTTGTTTATGTACACCTTCCTTTACATAATCAGATCCATGGCATTTTGCTATTTCCATGTGTGCTGCCCAAGGCAGCACACATGGAAAAAGCAAAAACAAGGAGAAATTAAACATTTCTCCTAGTTTCGCCACCTTAAGACCAGGTTTTTCTGGTCTTAAGTTTGGCACTGCCACCTATCATCACCACCCTTGATAATAGGCAATAATAGGTGGCAGCGTCAATCACAATAGGTGTTGAGATGGAACACCCTCCACAAAACCAACTGCATGCCCACTTTCAAGCTAAGTTTCGCGTGAAAGGGGCCCTATTCTCAAGGCAGCGTTAATCCACTTAACATGGCTTTAAGCCATGTTAAGTGGTTGACGCTGCCTTGAGATTAGGGCGCTGGCCCTATTGAGGTTCCGTGACGGTTCCGTGACGACTTGAACCCGTGTTTTCAAGTTTGTCGGAAATACATAAAAATGGTATCAGTGAACCGCAAATGATCCATTTAGTATATCCTAGTGGTTCCGCTACGCTACGAGCAAGAGCACTCCTTCCACTGACACATTTCTGATATACACACGGCATCCATCTTAGATCGTGGCCGCCATTTTGTGTTTCCTTGCCCTCACATATGCAATAGCCTCTGATCACTTCATTTACTCCACTTTGATTAAGGACACGTAGCTTTAGCCGGAGATTCACCTCGTACATGACACGTGCACCTTAAACCAAATCACGCTGTATCTGCATGACTCGACAAAGACTGCCTCCTCTGCCCGAGGCCAGTCCTGCCAAACTGGTCTTCGTGTCCATTGTACCTGATCATGATTAGGCGGCCGGAGCCGGTAGCCTTGCCCATTTACAACCCACAAACATCTCTTATCCCGCTTTTCTATCTTCCGCACCTGGCTCTGCTCCTTTCCTTCTGGGCCTTTATTAGGGGGAGGTAACGAACTTTACGATGAGGCGGTCCGGCTCTTGAATACAATATTGACAAGGGATTGTGATGGACTGGTGGGAACCCCTCTTCGTGATGTTTGGTATCAGATATTATCGACAGTTCCTGTGTAACGCCAAATATTTATTGTTTAGAGACACAAAAGGTTTGGGAATGTACCGACATGTGAAATATTTGCCTAGAGCACAATTTTTGGTATATAAGGAGCAACCCACTTTGTACAAATCGAACAGGCTCCTGGTTACTGCCCGTGTGTAGTATCTATGACTTCTGTGTCCCTGCAGTAATAAACCTTTGGTCTTTGACGCCACCATCGAGAAGCCCGTGTTTCTGTTCATTTGTGCACCAAGGCAGGTGGGACTCCGGGGTCTTTGGGTGTTGTACCCTGACACCTCTGGACGGAACCAAAAAAGTCCAGAACTCCAATTGGCGCCCAACGTGGGGCGACGTCATTCGGTACCGGTCCAAAAGCCTGAAGAGTTCGAGAAGCTTCGTGTGAAGATTCCTGAGGGAGGCGCCCCACTTCATCGATCCCGGCATATCGCAAAAGTGGCCCTGAAGTTCTCTTCCACGAGGGTTCCCGTTCAGGACGGCTGCAGTGGGCCGTTGCCTTGACCGTCGCCCTGTCTTGGACCCGAAGTGGTGCAGTCCTTAGTACGGCGAAACGTGACGGGTTTCTCCTTGGTGACGTCTTCAGTGACTCAGTTAAGTATTTAGTAATAGCTAGCTGGTTACTTTTGTGAGGATTGTTAAAAATCCTTGATCGGTTCTTGGTTTGGTTTGGTTTTGCCAGATTATCATTGGTTGATCTAATTACGATAATCTATTTGGTTTAGTTTTGGGTATCGATACATCAGTTCGTTTTTGGTAGGCCTAAGTTTTTGGTTCAAGTGCACAATTTGTTTCGTGTTTGTTTGTTTTGTGTTCCGGACTGAAAATGGTAAGTCGGAAAATGTTGTCTTGTTTTAGTTGCAACAGTGACTCACAATTAGAGGACTCTTGTCTGGTTCCTCCGATTGGGACTCCCCTATATGATTTATACTGTAAGTATGGTGTGGGTCCTATAACTTATAATGAGATATGGGTCCGTTATTGTAAGAAGGATGGTGTCCTTAGTTGGCCACTGCATGGTAGTTTTGAACAAGAGATTCTCGACAACTTAGAAGCGAAATTGTTTAGGAAGAAAGCCCGGCCGGCAATGTTTGACTCTTTTCGTTATTGGCGGAAAGAATCCAAACAGAGAGAAATGAAAAGGTTGAAGAAAGAGCAAAAAGAACAAGAAGAGTTAACTCTAGAGCAAGCGACTAAACAGTTGCAGGCTAACGAGTGTGAGAAGGCCATAGATGTAGCCATTAGAGAGCATAACTTAGCGATTGACAAGTGCTATCCTGCCTTGCCATCGAAAATGGCTAAGATACTGGAGGATTCCGAAAACGATCCTCTGCTATCTTATCTGTTACGGTCACCTCCACCGTATGCACAAGGTGCTACGGCTCCACTCATCCCGAATGTTCAATTGCCGGTTGCTGGACAACCTGGTGTTCCTGCTCCTGTTCCTCAGAATCAAGTTCCTATACTTCCTGTGGTGAATGTAAATGTTCCTACAGCTCCTCCTCTTCCCGCACTGCCAGCTCCTATACCTACCACTGTACCTACTGGTCCTCAAACTATTTTCCTCGATACTCCTACTGTTTTGTCATCTATTCCTACCTCTACTGCATTCTCTATGTCTGCGAGTGTACTAACTCCACTTTCTGTTCGTCGAAGAATCACTGATTCCGTTACTAATATGCTGTCTCCTATATATAAAACCTTGATTAAGACTCCTACTCCTGACTCTGTTCAGAGACGGAGTCAGCTTCCAAGCACTGAGGAACGGGGAGTTTTAGACTCCACGGCTCTCAGATGGATTTCGAAGGGTAGAAGATATAGTACGAGAGATGTGTTAGAGACATTTATGCAATGGGGAGAGCCAACGCAACGGTACGTCTTTGATGAGATGTGCTCGTTGTTACGTGAAGAGATAGAAGAAGACGATGTCGAATCAGATTTGGAAGATTTAATTAAAGTTCAAAAGGAGTTTGCTGCTGGAATGATAGTGGGTGAGAATATAAAGCAAGCGATGGAACTCATTTTAAGTTTTAGGAGTGATCCATCTCTTCGTTCACCGAGAGATTTAGAGAAAGGTAAAGTGAAGCCAAGTCGCCAATATCCTATGAGGGAGGTTCCTCCAATTTGGCGCGAAGCAGTACAACGTGATGATAATGCAGGAATTGCAGCTGCTCCAGCACAGTTCCAAAGAGTATGGATACATATTCCATGGAAGCGAGCAGAAGTGTTAGCAGTGAAACAGGCCTTGCCAGATCCACGTAAGAATCCAGCTGGATATTACAAGGAATTGACGCAGACAGTTGAGGCTTGTATAATGAACTTAGCCGACATTGATATGTTGTTTGGTAATGTAGTTCCGCAACCAGTGTGGGCTAAAATTCGTAGAGAGGATCATCAGGCTACTTTAGGTGGTGATTGGGCAGCTATCACTGCAGCAGATGCTCAACAAATAGGTGGTGTGAAACCCGAACCTTTGATTGCTAATCTGCCAGGTAGAATAATTGATTTAATGAAGACTCTGATGCCAGCATTGCGTGTTAATTGGGACAAGTTGTCAGCGTGTAAACAGAAGAAAGACGAAAGCGTCTCGGACTTCTTCACGAGGTTCGAAGAGACTTTTGTAGATCATAGTGGTCAGGATATGAGCACAGAAGGGGGACAAAGACTCTTTGTCGATAAATTTGTGCATAATTTGTTACCTGAATTATGCAATAAATTGAAAGACTCAGAAAGTGCGTGGGCTGTATCTACGACAGCGCAAATACTTGCGACTGCACAGTACTACGAAAATAGGGATAAAGAGGAAAAGGAGAAATCAGAGAAGAAAACGAAAGATTTAAAAACTAAAGTTCTTTTGCAGCAGGCGTATCCGCCTCGTACGAATCAGACTAATACACAGCAAAACTCATATCAAAGGACAGATTATAGTACATCAAGGCCTCAATATCAGTGGAATCAGTGCGCGTACTGTAAGAAAGAGGGTCACTATAAAAATGAATGTCCGATCTTAGCGCAAAATAATGCAGCAGCAGCTCAGAGAGGTCGTGGTGGTTTTGTGCAGAATTCTAGAGGACGAGGACGAGGTGCTATGCCTCCACAAACGAATGATCGTCCCTCCAATCACTTTGATCAACGAAATGGACAATCTGCTCAGCAAAATAGATCTCAACAATATCTTGTTGAAGACTATTGTGAAGTAGATGAGGATTCTCAACAAAATGGGTACTAGGACAGCCATGGACAGAGAAAGGGAGTAGTATCAGTTCCAGTGGATCAGAGTGGGCCTTATGTCGCAGTAGCAACATCAGGTGTAGTCGAACCGTTTCTGTTGGATACTGGTGCCGCGAAAAGTTCTATCATGCATGCGAAACTCCCTGGCGCACCTTTGTCTGGCTCAACAAATGTTTCCGTAGGTTTTTCAGGCGCCCCTGTGTACAACCCGATATCTGGTCCTTTGTCTATTTCTGTTGGACCGTGTCACTTGAAAGCACCCCTGATTTTGACGACAGGTTGTAATGAAAATCTGCTTGGTTTAGATTTGTTAAAACGACTATATGCGACATTGTACTGTTCTCCGGAAGGAGTACAGCTTACTTTGGGTAAAAGACTCACCTCTCCGATGTACTTGTCAATGGATGCACTCCCGCCGGAGCTACGTTCACTCCCTGATTCTCTTTGGGCGACTGGTCCCAACGATGTAGGTCTACTAGAAATTCCACCGTATGTAGTAACTTTGAAAGCGAATGTAAAATTTCCAAGAATTCCTCAATATAAAATCTCAAGTGAAGGAGAACGTGCACTTTTACTAATTGTGCAAGATTTGATTAAGAAAGGTGTGGTTGAAGAAACGCGAGGAAATGTCTGTAACAGTCCTGTATTGCCGATCTTGAAACGAACTGATCCTACAAAGCCTCCAGTTTATAGGTTTGTCATAGACCTTAGAGAAGTTAATAAGATTGTAATTCCGCAGTTTCCTGTAGTGCCAGACATTACTGCCTTGTTAACATTGATTCCTGCCACAGCTACGTGGTTCTCAGTTATAGACCTTAAGAATGCCTTTTTCAGCATTCCGATAGCTGAAGAAAGTAGGGATATTTTCGGCTTCTGTTTAGGAGGTCGCAGTTTCAGATTTAAACGCGCTCCACAAGGCTATTGTGAAAGTCCATCCATTTACAGTCAAGCTTTAAAAAGTCAGCTAGATTCTTTTGTCCTTCCTCCAGGTTCTGCCCTAGTACAGTACGTAGACGATCTTTTAGTGGCTGCCGATGACAAGGAAACTTGCAAAGCAGCTACAATTTCACTATTGCATCATTTGTCTAATTTGAATCACAAGGTGTCACCTTCCAAAATGCAATATTGTTGCCAAGAAGTAACCTACCTAGGTCACCTCTTATCAAAGGAGGGAAGGAAGTTGACCCCAGAGAGAATAAAAGCAATTACGCAGATGAGTGTTCCACGCACACAGAGAGAAGTACGTGCCTTTCTAGGTATTACCTCTTACTGTAGGCAGTGGATTCCAAATTTTTCACTTTTAGCGAAACCATTGGTAGCTTTGACTGGGAAAAATGTTCCGAGTCCGGTGCCATGGTCTGATGAATGTCAAGAGAGTTTTATTGAGTTACGAAAAGCACTGTGTTCAGCTCCTGTATTGGGTACACCTGATTATAGCAAGCCATTCACGCTCTACGTTCACGAAAGAGAAGGTTGCGCGTTGAGTGTTCTGACACAGAAGTTTGGTGATAAACAACGCCCTTGTGCGTATTTCTCATCAACATTAGATCCGGTAGCTAGAGCATTGCCTAGTTGTTTGAGGGCTACAGCGGCAGCTGCAGCTTCCATTCGACAATCTGCTGGTTTGGTGATGAACAATATGCTAGTGGTCATGGTTCCTCATGCAGTGGATACACTCATGAACCGAACGAAGACACAACACCTTACTAGTGCGAGATTATCTGGTTACGAGCTGACGTTATTAGCGAGTCATATTCAGATCAAAAGATGCAATGTATTGAATCCAGCAACATTGTTGCCGACTGATCAAGAGTCGAGTGATTCTGAGCCACATGACTGCTATTTCAAAATGGAGGAAGAGACAAAAGGTCGCATCGACTTGAGGGATACTCCCCTATCCGACCCGGATGGTACGCTGTATGTGGACGGGTCATGTTTTAAATTGGAGAATGGTGATGTGACTGCTGCCTACGCGGTAACGACTTTGAAGACGATTGTGGAGACTGCAAGAGTGAGTCAGAATTCTGCCCAAGCAGCAGAATTAATAGCTCTTACGAGAGCGTGTGTTTTAGCTGAGGGAAAGAGAGTGAATGTGTTTACAGATAGTCAGTACGCATTTGGCGTGGCCCATAGTTTTGGCCGGTTGTGGAGAGAAAGGGGTTTCATTACGTCCCATGGGACTAAGATTCAACATGGTCAGCTAGTTAACGACTTGTTGGAATCTCTAACCTTACCGACTGAAGTTGCGATTGTGAAGTGCAGTGCTCATAAAGCGATCACGGATGATGTTGGTCGGGGAAATGCCTTTGCTGATGAAACCGCTAAACAAACAGCTAGAGACATGATGAGTAGAATGTATGTTGCTACGTCTGCAAGATGGATTGCTGAGTCTGGAATGTGTGAGGACACTATGGAAAGTGTGAAAGAGATTCAGAAAGAAGCGACTGAGGAAGAGAAACGTGTATGGAGAGAAAGTACGGGCAAATTGGACTCGAATGGATGTTGGATCGATTTGACAGAACAGCAGCGTTGGATGTTGCCTGATGCGTATGTGCTTGCAGTAGTGACGATGACGCATGGAGTGGCGCACATAAGTTCTAAAGGGATATGTAAAATGTTAGCTCCGGTCTGGAAGAATGAGGGAATCAGTAAGTGTGCAGAGAGAGTGGTGAAAAATTGTATGGTGTGCTTGATGCATAATCCTGGCAAGGGAACTCCAACTCCAGCTGGTCATTTTGCTCCTCCTTCCTGTCCCTTTGAAGTGATTCAGTTAGACTTCATTCACATGGAACGCTGCAACAATTTAAAATACGTCCTGGTGGTAGTTTGTGCTTTTTCCAGGTGGATAGAAGCATACCCACTAAAGGACAACACTGCTCTATCTACTGCCAAAATTCTTCTAAAAGAATTTTTCCCTAGGTACGGAATGCCACGGATTGTATGGTCAGATAACGGAAGTGAGTTTATAGGGAAAGTTATGCAGAGTGTGTGTGCTGGTCTAGGATTGAAACAAAAATTCCATAGTGCAAACCATCCCCAGTCTGCTGGTTTAGTCGAGGGTTACAATGGCACCCTCAAGCTTAAAATAGCCAAAATACAAGCATCCACAGGTTTGGCTTGGCCAGACGCACTTCCTTTGGCTTTGTTATCAACGAGAGCAACAGTGCATTCTAGAATAGGGCTTTCTCCATATGAGATTGTGTTTGGCCGCCCAGCAAATATCTGGGGTGTGCCAAGGCCTAAAAGGTTTTGCTCCATTGAATATCCTATGTTGATAGACTACCTTTACGACTTGACTGCTAAATTAAGTCTTATTCATCAACAGGTCTTTGATGCTTTGCCAAAACCTCCGGAGAGTCCAGGGCATCAGCTGAAACCCGGCGACCACGTGGTGGTCAGAAATTTTGCGAGGACAAAGAATCTTCAGCCTCGCTACATCGGCCCCTTCCAGGTCCTGCTGGCGACGAGGACAGCTGTACGTGTTGCTGGTCGCAAGCACTGGATCCACGCTTCTCACGTAAAGCGTGTTCCACTGCCGCTGCCCTACGACGACTGGGTGAAGAAGGGAATTGGTGCCTCCGAATCTGAAATAACTCCGAAATTTGTCCCTTTCAGCGATGCCGGTTTGATTACTGACACTTTGAAACTTGACTCTCCTCCTGAAAAGACTGCTTTGAACATTGAACATTTGTCTCCAGCATCAAAAGAAACTTTGCTATCTGCGAACTTAAACTCTACAACAGCTGCTAGTGATACACTATTTTCCGATCAGACAGTACCAGCGAAGAAGAGATACAACCTTAGAAGCCATAAAACGGACAAATAAAGCAGGCAACTGCATATTGTGATTTTGATATATATATATATTGAACTTTTGCTTTTCAGCCAGGAAGTTTGCTATTGTTTATTGTTTTTTTAAAATTGCCTTGCCGTCTGGGTAGCCGTAGGGTCGTGGCTGTGTGCCTAGTTTGAATTTGCAGGGGTCTGACACAAGGTCGATCTTTCTGTTAGTTCTGGGAACTCCCAGGGCTGACAGAGGCATTTTCATCTACGTACACATCATCAGTGGTCGCGAGCGGATTGTAGAAGATGGAACTTCCTGCGCTGCAACGAGAAAATGTGATCTACGTTCGCAGAAACAGACTTAATAGAATTCTTCACAGCAAATGTTTCTTGATGCAATGTGCCATTACATTTTTGATTGTTTTAGCAACATTGGTGGGTGGAATTGTCTTTAGCATAAATTTGATTTTTGTGCCAGTTTCTACAGTGCCTCCCCTTGATCCAGCTATTTCTACTGTTTCTTCTATACACTCTTTTCACTCATTTCCAGAACATGAGCAAGCTCGACGCTCAGAATTCATTAATAACACTTTTGTGCAGCTCTTGCACCAACACCAACTGGTGGTTAACACTACAGACTGCTGGGTGTGTGGCTTGATACCTCACACTATGGATAAAGGTATTCCCTATTTGGTTTTGCCTTACAGCTATAATGGATCATTTCAGGCCTTCCAAACCATCTTTGCTTATGCCCTTGAAACCTATCCTCCACGTCCACCACGTTCCACTAAATATAACTCTGCCAACAAAGCCTTAGTCCAGGGAATTATTGACATGGTCAAGGACGTCAATAATACTCCATCTTACCCTAGAGACGAATTGCGAGTATATTTAAGTTGGAATACTTCAGAGTATCGCCTTAGTTTAGGAGAAAGCAAGCGTAAAAGCTCAACTCCAATCTGGGTCGTACCTCACCGAGGTCAGGTCTGTTTGCAAGGTAATGGGAGAAATCCGAGAGCTCAGCTAGGGAGGAGTGAGTGCGTAGAGACTTATGTGTTTCCGGCTAACTCTTCCCCTGCCTTCCTCACTGCTAGGGGTACCTACTTCATTTGTCGAGACAGAGCTTATACATGGTTGCCTGCCGACTTCTCAGGATCATGTTATATTGCTCGATTGTTACCTCCGACATACACTGCTTCACCGGATTACCACAGAACAAGAGTAGCTAGAGGTGTTTTCAGCAAGGAAGATACCGCTGGTCAGGAAGCTGGAGACTTCTTCAAAGGCTTCCTTCCGTTCTGGGGGCCTATGGCCAATAGTAGAAACATACGTCAGCTAACACGGGTAGTCGAATCTACTATTACCGAAACTGCTGGTGCCCTTAGCAATCTGACAGCTGAGCTTCAGGCGGATAGACTCATGACATTGCAGAACCGTATGGTTCTAGATGTTATACTTGCAGATCGAGGTGGGGTATGCAGAATGATCCAATCGAGCTGCTGTGTCTTTATTCCTAATAATGCTCCAACAGTTTACGAGGCGATCTCTAAGTTGCACAAGATTTCGGACTCAATACATGTAGACAAGGGAAACTGGTCCTTCATGGAGTGGGTTTGGACTCTGATCTCAGTGTGGGGATGGAAGATTCTAATGGTCATTGGTGTCATCTTAGTATTCCTATTCTCATGTTGTCTGATTATCCAGTGTGGTCCTGCTCTGTGTAGTCTTTGTGCTGCAACTTGTCTCAGAAAACCACCTGCGTTTGGAGAAAAGACACGAGAAAGGATGATGATACAACAGCATGTCACTGACCTGATGAGCATAGAACTAGATTCAGACATAGATTGAGTAATTGCCTATGTAAGGGCAAAAGGAGGGTCTGAGGTTCCGTGACGGTTCCGTGACGACTTGAACCCGTGTTTTCAAGTTTGTCGGAAATACATAAAAATGGTATCAGTGAACCGCAAATGATCCATTTAGTATATCCTAGTGGTTCCGCTACGCTACGAGCAAGAGCACTCCTTCCACTGACACATTTCTGATATACACACGGCATCCATCTTAGATCGTGGCCGCCATTTTGTGTTTCCTTGCCCTCACATATGCAATAGCCTCTGATCACTTCATTTACTCCACTTTGATTAAGGACACGTAGCTTTAGCCGGAGATTCACCTCGTACATGACACGTGCACCTTAAACCAAATCACGCTGTATCTGCATGACTCGACAAAGACTGCCTCCTCTGCCCGAGGCCAGTCCTGCCAAACTGGTCTTCGTGTCCATTGTACCTGATCATGATTAGGCGGCCGGAGCCGGTAGCCTTGCCCATTTACAACCCACAAACATCTCTTATCCCGCTTTTCTATCTTCCGCACCTGGCTCTGCTCCTTTCCTTCTGGGCCTTTATTAGGGGGAGGTAACGAACTTTACGATGAGGCGGTCCGGCTCTTGAATACAATATTGACAAGGGATTGTGATGGACTGGTGGGAACCCCTCTTCGTGATGTTTGGTATCAGATATTATCGACAGTTCCTGTGTAACGCCAAATATTTATTGTTTAGAGACACAAAAGGTTTGGGAATGTACCGACATGTGAAATATTTGCCTAGAGCACAATTTTTGGTATATAAGGAGCAACCCACTTTGTACAAATCGAACAGGCTCCTGGTTACTGCCCGTGTGTAGTATCTATGACTTCTGTGTCCCTGCAGTAATAAACCTTTGGTCTTTGACGCCACCATCGAGAAGCCCGTGTTTCTGTTCATTTGTGCACCAAGGCAGGTGGGACTCCGGGGTCTTTGGGTGTTGTACCCTGACACCTCTGGACGGAACCAAAAAAGTCCAGAACTCCACTATTGCCACGGGAATGTCAAAAAAAGTGACAACCACGTGGCGATAGGGGCTTGAGAATATGCCCCATTATCTACTACATTTCTAATGCTGTTGAGTACTCCAAAAATAGGTGTAACTAGTACCGAATTGAGTAGCATTCAGTTTACCATCCTTCAAGGCTGAGCTTGCCTTGACTGGACTCAAGCTCTGGAAGTAGCCAATCTCACCAGATACCAGTTGCCAATACAGTTACCAGTGTTAACGTATCACCTTGACAGCAACTTGACGGAAGCAGTTAGTTAGGTAACCATTTTCATATGTGAGGACAAGCATAGCTTTCTACATTACAGCATTCGCTTGGTGTTAATAAATGGAGAGATAATTGGCTTATGGTGAAACTGATTTGACTGTAATTCATATTCTGTAAAAGGCTGCTGTAGGGATGGTCATACATATGAACAAACACTAAAAGGCATAGGATTTCTACAGTGTGTTAGCTTTCCCGGAGTACCTCGTCTCCCAACTTTAGTTTTATGTAGTAGATGTCTATTTAAATAAGCATCCAGTTAAAAATTAGACAAAGTTCATTTAGGTACTGCAGAGAGCATGCTTTGGCTTACAGATATGCAACTAAATGCTGAACTAGTTAAAGGTAAATAGCCTTTACAATGATGCCTTTACCAGACAATGGCTTTACCATGCACACTTTTCCTATAGATGGGACGTATAGCTAAGGTAAGTCTATCTATCTCTCTACTGAAGAAAACAAAGGTTAAAGTGATGTTATAGTTAGGGGAATATGTTAGTGAAAACATTAACATTTTGATCTAAGAAAATCTGAAATTTACCAGTTATAGTTGCACCCCGCATGCCCTGCTTATGAACTCACATATAACCCCACTCATGACATGATCTATGACATAATTTATGACATCACTGATGACATTTCTAATGTACCAGTGTAAGTCAAAGCAATACCCTTTCACACTTAGAGTTGTGCATGAATTATGCGTAAAAGGTAGTAGGGAACTCTGAGTAGTTTCTACATTTTAGTTGGAGAGCAGCTCCTTTACATGGAACACCATACAACAACACCAACACTTTAAAACTTCTTTCTAGCAAGCAGAGATTTGAATCATAGGATTAGCATAGTACCATCAAGCTTCCTATTAACCAATGTTCCCCCAACACCCTCATAACTGATGTTCCACCAGCACCCTCATGAATGACTTGTTTCCTGTTATTTGGTTCTGATAAACAAGTTGCACCTTCCCATTTGTAAGGTCAAAGAGAATGTACTAACACATGTTTTACCCAAGGTTTGAGAACCTCCCAGTCGGCTATGTTCCCCTTGTGCCACACATAATCTAGCTACACCCATTGAGCCTTCAAGAGGCTATGTAAACTCTCCCCGCCGTGAATCGTGGCTTGGCCTCGCTCCCTGCTGAACAAGCTTCACCCTTTCCACTCACCCGAAGAATCCGGCCACAGACAAGTGGCACTCCAGTCTCCTTAAAGTCCAAACTGGTGGTTCCCATGGCACCAGTTCCCTTGATGTCTGCCTCCTAGCTCCCCCCTGTTCAGCTACTTCAAACCCCTGTGACTCCCTGAGTCAAAACCTCAAGATCTTTTTCGAACTTCAGCCAAGTGGAAGAACTAGGCCAAATACTTGATAACAAGTTAGTGTGCACTAAACCTCCTATAGTAGTGAACAGGACTAAGTATTCCCATCTTAAAAGACAATAAATGTGTCCTTCAAGTTATCTCTATGGTTTACTTAAGGGCTTCTTGTGTGTTCATCCTCCTGACCCTTCCCACAACCTTGATGCTAGATCTTCTACCACTCACAGATAAAATACTTTTGTTCTGTTTTTTTCTGATGAACAGTAGTGCCAGGAGAAAGGACTTCAGAGTCTTTAATATATTCATAAACCTTGCACCCCATCCTGTGTTCTAGTTCCTAGGAGTGCAGGTAACTCCAACATTTGCTCTCATTGTATCCTTAGGAATGCAAATAACTCCAACTTTTTCTTCGAGTTTATCCCTAAGAATACCAGTAGATCCAAACTTTGCTCTGAGTGTACCCTTAGGAGTATAAGTAACTCCAATCTTTGCACAGAGTGTATCCTGGGGAGTGCAAGTAACTCCTAACTGTGTTCTGAGTTTATCCCTGGGAGCACCAATAACTCCGATTTGTATTTCAAGTTTGTTCCTTGGAGTACAACACTCCAATCTTTGATTTTGGTTATTCTGCTCTCATGCCGAACTGCTGATGAAACCTGTAAGTTTGTGTCACCAAATTTAATGCATGTTCATAGTATGTAGAAACGTTTTATAGTACTGATGGTAACTGTCTCCTCTTGCTGTTTCCAGTGCATTACATCATCGCAAGCCAGAGGTTCTGGTTCAGTGCACATCTACCTTGCACATGTAGAACTTCTGAGAAGTGACAAATCCTGTTATGCTGTGTCGTACAGCCCCTAGCAGATCGAGTACCACAACTCTCTTCTTATTTTAGACCAATCCCACTTACCCATGGGGGGATAGTGGGAGATCCTAGGTTTTGGTTCCATGACATGCATTATTTTCGGGAGGGACAGGAGAGTCAGCATCAGCTACTGTTTCATCTCTGCATTTGGGACCAGGTGAGTGCATGACAGAAGGCCAAGCCTTGCATGCTTGCACCACCTGGATGACTTGTATCACCAAGACAGGTTCAGACCCTGCCTGAGAACACCCTAGGTGTTTTAAACTCAGCGAGGTCTTTAAGGGATGTACAGCATGAAGTCCAGGCTTTGCAATAGGAAAATCAGTTGCTTAAGGAAGAACTTGTCAGGTGTCACCTTCACCCTTCAAAGTGGTAATTTGAGGTGGGGACTGGGGTGGTTCCCAAGAGCACCCATCCTGTTCACCAACTCCCACACTTTAGTGATCTGGGAAATCTAACAAACACCTCTGCTACCAGAAACACTAATCCTGTTCATGTCACACTTACCACTCCAGTCCCATTGCCCTTGGCTCCGCCGGAATGATTTTTTGGGGATAGTCGCAATTAAGATGCATTTTAGAATCAGTGCCAGTTGCAGTTTCTTTGTAAACCCCGAAAAACTTCCTCTGGCACTTTTAGAATATAATTGATCATATCCTAGCTTTGGGGTATGGCTGCTGTTTGGGCTGTTCTACTCGTTGAAAGTAATGACCCAGTTTTACAGGAACTTCGAACGTTTAAAGACGTGTGCATCATCTCTTTGCTATGAACACTTTCATCTAGGCAAGTGAAAATGAGTTGTTGAACCTCTGTCAGGACAGTAAGGACCTCCTTATGTACATTGCTGCTTTTTGTAAGCTAGTTACGGAAACCCAGTGGCCAGAGGAAAATAGGACATCCGTCTTTTATAGGGTGTTAATAGTGGACTCACAGGATTTCCTGTTGCACATTGTAGATTTACTCTCAGATTGTTCAGAGAGCATTAACTTAGTTGTTAGGCATGAGAATAGTTTAATGGAACATCACAGAGGGGAGCCCAGAATGCCAGTTGTGCGGTCTGAGCAGAAAGAGTCAGAGTCTAAGAATCATGATAACACAAAATCCATGCAGATTGTGGTCATTTGACTGTCTATAAAAAAAAATGAAGAAAGAAATTAAACCTGTGTTTGTAATTCAGTGAATCAGGGCATGTTGCATGAGAATGCTCTGCCAAACTGAAGAGATTTCAGAAGGCTAGTGCCTTGACTTCTGACATGATGCTGAAAAGTTAGTGAACTCCATCCTTGAATCCTCGGATTCCACAGCAACCACAGCACCAAGACCATCCTACTCGCCCCCACAGACAACGTCTGCACCTTCCTCGACTAAGGACACACCGTGGCCCGGATCCTAATCCACCTCTCAGCAGCATTCAATACTGTCGCCCACTGCACACTCCCCACCAGATTCTACAACACCAGCATCCAAGGAACCACCCTCGACTGGATCTGCTCGTTTGTCACCGGCAGAACCCAAAGAATCAGACTGCCACCCTTCCTCTCCCAACCCACGGAAATCAACTGTAGAGTACACCAGGGATCATTTCTCAGTCCAACCCTCTTCAAAATCTACATTGCCCCCTCACCACCATCATCAGAAAGCATGGACTCAACATAGAATCCTATGCCGACGACACCCAGATCATCCTCTCCCTCACCAAGGACCCCACCACCACCAGACTCAACTTCCAGGAAGGAATGAAGGATGTTGCATCCTGGATGAGCAACAGCTGCCTAAAACTCAACTCAGAGAAGACAGGAGTCCTCATCCTTGGACCGTCCCCTCTGCATGGGACAACAACTGGTGGCCCACTGCCCTCGGCAGTCACCTGAACCTCATGGACCATGCCCAAAACCTCAGCATCGTACTCAACTCCTCCCTCTCCATGAACCAACAGGTCAACGCTGTTGCCTCCAGCTGCTTCAACACCCTCCTTAAGGCCTTCAAATGTATTCCCCCGAGGCAAGGAAGACCATCTCCCACGTACTCAGACCAGCAGACTGGACTATGGAAATGCCCTCTATGCCAAGCTCAACAAATCTCTACTCTGCAAGTTCCAAACAATACAGAATACCTCAACCAGACTCATCCTTGGCATCCCTTAACACAAACACATCAGCCAACACCTAGGGAACCTACACAGGCTCCCCGTCGAGAAGAGTCACTTCAAGATACTCGCCCACGCCTACAATTGCATCTAGAAAACCAGACCCCAATACCTCAATGAGAGAATCTACTTCCACATACCCAAAGAAACCTTCGATCCACCAACCTCACCATTGCTAAAACCCGCACATGCACAGAGCCAGAACAGGAGGAAGAACCTTCTCCTACATAGCAGCCAAGACCTGTAATGAGCTCTTGATCATCATCAGAATGCCCCCTCTTTGAACATATTTAGGAAGATGCTTAAGACTTGGCTCTTCAATTAAATGGAGCTGTTTACCCAGCGCCTTGAGACCCTCACGGGTCAATAGTGCACTTACAATCCCCTAATTGATTGATTGATTGAGAGTGCCCAGTTGACATAGGGGTTACATAGCCACTTGTGGTTCTTGAACCGACCCCCTTTTATCTGGCTGATAGCTCACATAAAGACATAAAGTTCCAGACATTTAACAATACCAGTCACTATTATCTTTACACACCAACAGAGGCAGGCTTTACCAATGCTTCTAGAGTCCAAGGTCCAAGTTGATTTCTTAGATCTAGCCTTGGCCAGTTCTTTACATAATCAATGGATTAGAAAAAGTCAACCAGTACCTGTTAGAACTGTAGATGTCTCTTAGCTATCTTCTGGAATGATTGTATACAAAACTACTCTGCTATCCTTAGTAGGTAATAAATGCCATGCTCAATCAATCAATCAGCAAATCACCTGCAAGGGTCTTGAGGTGCTGTCGAAGAATATTGGTGGAGTGATCATTTGAACAAGCAGGTCTTGAGTTTTATCCTAGAAAGTTGGAGCAATGGTGCAGTCCTGAGGTTCAGAGGGAGGTTGTTCCATGCCTTGGGCACCAGGTGCAAGAATGAGCACCTCCATTATTGGCTCAGCGGATCTGAGGGATGTCTGCGAGGGATAGGAAGGTGGATCAGAGGTGCCTGATAGTTTGGTAGAAAGTCAAGCATTTGTTAATGTTTGCAGGACCTTTGACCACCACATCCCCATGACTGGCCCTGTGCAAACAAAAGGAAGGGGACCATAACCCACCATGGCTGGCTTTGTTGTAGATGATTCTAGGAGTCTAGTAAATATTCCCGATGTAATGCCCTCATGTGGTTATATCAAATCATACCCTTATACAGGCATAAGAATCGGACCCATATTAAGACATAGCCAATGCAGTCCAAATACAGCAAGGCTACTCCTATAGACTCCTAGAAAGCACAACATGTTCTTAAACAAACCAAGCCTCCAGTAGCCCGGGAATTCCCCCTGATTCTGTATTGATTTGTCCTAGAACTCCTGGAGTCCTGAAAGAACTGAGAGTTCTTAGTGACGTCTTATGTCAAACCTTACGTCAAACTCGGCACCTTCCAGGTATAAATATACCAGCATCTGCCTTAAGCAACACACAGTGGTTTGGAGCAGATTGGCTATCTACTTGCCCGACGCCCTGCTGATGCGAGTGCCGAACGAAGCCGACCCTCCCTACTGACGCACTGAGAGAGACGCTTTATTTTCTCCTGTCAAGAAATCCAGCTCCAGTGTTTTCCGGTCACCCTAGCGGGTTGCTGGGAGATCAAGTCCTGAGAATGAGATACAAGACCTCCTTCATTCTATAACCAAGGTACGGAGCTGATTAGACCCACAGAGAATTCTTGATTCAGATTCTTGGCAAAAACTGTAACTCATCTACTCCTTCCCTGTACTAGGCATAGGTTAGGTACACTGGGGTAGGTGTATCTTAGAAACATCAGTTGAGTACGTTTAGTCATTATTTTATCGTTGTATGTATTTTATCCATTTTAAGTATCTTATGGCTTAGAAACCATATAAATGCTTTTACAGTATTATTTCATAATACTCATTTTACTGTACGCAATGTACTTTATGACAAGTATTGCAATTGTGGCAATTCACTTCTCTTGCGCGAGAAAGTAGACTGCTCAATAAATAACCTTTTTATTGAAAACGCCCATCTCTCTATTTCTCTGCACTCCTGGTGAAACTAAGCATGCACGATTGACTGAGTGAAATAGCTATCTATTGTTTCTGCTACTCTGGAGATATACTCCTTATTTTGGGGGAGCAAAGTTGTCATGTTTATGTGGTTGTCAGAAACTAATCCCTTCTTGTCTATTCAGGAAAGTTAACACCTTCTTGATTACTCAAGAAAGTTTCTAGTGACCACTGAGCTAGCTGGCACACACAATTAAGTCTAACATATTCAATAGAGACCTAGTCGACCTCAGTCCTACGTCTATACTGTCGTTTATGTTATTCCAATGCGCAGAGCCTATTGGGATTATAGGAACTACACTACATGGTGCCCAACATTTGGTAAGGCGATAAATGTAACACTAGATACTAGAGTAACTCAGTTGTGCTTTTCACACAGACCCCTTTTTCCGTAAAAACTCCAATAGACGTCTGGAGTGGGTAAAAGGTTAATATCCGCCAAAACTTAGTAGGAAGAGATTCATATATAAAAGTTTTTGGTTTATTCAACGTTGAAGGATACAGTGTTTCAAAATATTGTGCACCTAATCTTTGTTTCCTTGAAACTTGATCTGCAAACTTTCTGTCAGCAAAATAACGGAAAGTGACGACGAAAAGGAGAGAGCTAGACTAGCAGCTCAACTTTTGATGGAATACACAAGTCTCCAACAAAATGACTCGGATGCGAAACTCATCCCGGTAAATGTAAGGAAAAGTGTAACTATAAAATGTATAGAAAATGGTGTATCATCGAGAGGTGGTACAGTCATATTTGTGGTAGAGGCATATGAATGTCGGCAGACAGAGGTATTCTATTCTTGGATATATTTTCCAGCAGCAAATGCTGTAACACACGAGTTCCACTACTTCAAAGTAGGGGAACCTTCAGAGGAATAGACCTCTTTCGAGGATATTGAAATTCCACTAACTTACCAAGAGCATGAGCTCTGGTTCAATGGCGCCCTAAAACATCAAAATCACATTACCAGGCTCGGTCCACTAGGTAGACTAGGCGCCACATGGCCGGTTCTAGCCAGCTATACACCACATCCTGACATTGAAACAATGTTAAATAGAGAACTTATAGTTCAGTTAAAACAACTAATTAAAATACATAGACAATTGGTACAATATGTCATGCAGACTTTAACAGTCCAACCTGCTGTAAAAATTCCACAGCACACCCCTCACCAGGGGAACACTAATAAAATTACACCACAGACCATACAATCAGTCATTGGTAAATTACCAGCAAAACGGGAACAAATTCCGTTCTGGTTAGCTCAAAAAATTACTCAAATAGACGCAGTATTTCCTGATACTACCCCTCACGAAAAACACAGAATTCTGACAATCTGCCTACCAATGGGGATTGCACCACATGTGTAGGACTGTGACACTTGGGGAACAGTCTTTGCTTTAATCTACACAAAAACACATGGTGTTACGTCTATGGCGGTTATACCAGATGTACTAAGACAGATTCAAAATGAATACAGTCCAGAGCCTGCTTTAAATCTAGGTATGAAATTACTGAAAGACTTTAAGCAAGTCTCGGCTATACTACTAGCCAACATAAAAGGAGAAGCAGCATCAGTGGCAATCCGCCAGAAATTAAAAGAAACAGATATAGCAGAACAACCTTTTGAACATGCCAGAATAATTGAAAAATCCTATGAAGAATTAGGTAGAGACAGTTTGGTGGGAAACCACTAAAACCACAACTAACAGAAAATCCTGAAAAAACTTTCATTAAAAATAACTTAATAACTCCTAAAAAGAAGTGGGAGGGTAATAAGCAAACCACTCCCAGGGAAAAACAGTTCCAGACCAGAGGAAGGTCTCCCCAACGGAGAGATAGGTCTCCGGACCGGGGGGAGGGGTAGGTCTCCCCAACGGGAGCCCTCTGAGAAAAAATATAACCTTAGGAATAGGGAACATTTGAGAAAACCTGACAGATATCAAGATATTGATACACGTCCCTCTCGATCTATTCAGACTTCCTCACAGAAATCAGAAAGAAGAGGACGGTCAGAACATAAAGAAGAGCGCGTCAAGTCCAAAGACAAAGAACCTGCTCATCAAAGTAAAAAATTGCAATTTCCCAGAAAGAAGATAGCCAGTATTAAAGTAAAACATGCCGAGGATTCTGAGGACACAACTCAAGAACGGAGAATGGACCCAGACAATGCTAGACAGCGCAGCAGAAGTGACCATAGCTCGCAAGATCCTGATGAATCTTCTGGAGACAGTGGACACAAATGAATACATTCAAGCGGAAACTGCAGATACCAGAGTCAGTGTGCCCCATACATTATATGAAATAACATTACGTATAGAGGGGGAAAAAACTTAGAAAATAAGAGGTCTCTTCTGGGAGAACCTATCTAAAGGTTATGTTATCCTTCTAGCAGAAAAGGACTGGCCACCAGAGTTTGTCAGGGAGTGCCCACATGGCGAAGAAATGATTATGCCTGACTTCTCAAATCACATTCCAATTCATAAAAAATACACATATGCTAGAAAATGGGCAGTGGCTCCAGATCCAGCATTATATAAAAATCATATAGGATGGGATGAGGATTCTCCTGACCATAAAATCCAGTTAAACAATCAACCTACTGCACAGAGGCAGTATCCTGTTAAGCAAGAAGCTAAAAAAACAAGTCAGGAAGATCTTAGATCAACTTGAGTACCAAGGGGTGATTGAAACATGCACCTCACAAATGAACAATCCTTTTTTTCCTGTATCCAAACCAAACAATTCATATCGTCTAGTATTGGACTACAGACACTTAAACTCCTGATGCAAAACATTTGCAGTACAAAATTCACACAGTGCAGCACTGATGAATAACATTGTGCGCAAAAAATATAAAACAACATTAGATATTTCAAATGGTTTCTTCTGTCTAAACATAGCACCAGATAGCAGGTATTTGACCGCTTTCTCCAGTATGGGGGCCCAAAAGCAATTTTGTCATCTACCACAGGGATTCAAGAATAGCCCAGGATTATTTTCAGTGAGAGTAACAGAATTACTACAAATGTATGATGATGAGGCATTGTCATATGTGGAGGATATCGATCCAACAGGCGATGACCTGGAGACATACTTGAAAAGAGTGAACACCATCATACTTGGGTTCGCATCTGAAGGGTACAAATTTAACTTTAAAAAGTCACCAATTGCCCACCTCACTGTCCTAATTTTGGGATATGAGTTATCAAGTGAAGGCAAAAGCCTAGCAGACAACTTCTTAGAGAAGTGTGCAGTACTCCAAGCCCCAAAAATGCTGAAAAACATACAATCAATTCTAGGTTTCCTGAACTTCGGAAGAACTCACATTCTAAATTATGCAGAGAGGGTTGAACCGCTCTAAGAACTAATAAAACCTGATTTCAAATAAATTAATTGGACTCAGAAACACAGAAATTTTACGATCATTACAAACAGACATGTTAGCTAAAACAAAACTGCAAACATGCGCGAACGAAGACAACCTTGTAATCCGAGTCATCCCAGGAAGATGCGGATTTACATACCTGACCTCCAATGAGGGAGAAACGGTACCTATAGCTTACAAATCACACTTGTACACACAAGCTGAAATGAAATTCAGTTCCACTGAAAAGATTCTTACTGTGGTACAAACTGCTGTAGCAAAAGAAAGAGCCCTGGCACAAGGTAAACGCATATTAATCGTTACACCAATACCTGCCCTAGAAGCAGTAACAAGAGCAAGCATTCTGAATGCTAAAGCCTTACATCCGAGATGGATACAATGGGTTAATTCTCTTGCTGCATCAGACGTAGTATACGAATTTGATCCTAACTTAAAACACAAGAATTTCTCCAATACGAATATGAATGTCCTCTGCCAACTGAAATTCTACCTCCGGAACAGCTCACCTGTACACAGTACACAGACAGATTTGCACAACACTACGTTGTGGATAAAAAAGCATATAGGGCTGCGTGCGCGATTGTAAAAGGTCGCTGGCACATAGGTAAATTTAGACCGTTAATCACTAAAACTGAATAGCTCAGAAATTGTACAGCTCAGCGAGCGGAACTACATGCGTTTAAGATGGCGCTTGAAAATGCAAATCGCGAATTCCCCACACTAATAGTGTGCGATTCACATTACTGCGTCAAATCTTATAATAATTCTATGCAGACCCTGATTGAAAATGGTTACAAAGATGAAAGCGGTGGCACAATAAAGCATAAAAAGCTTTGGGAACAAGTAGTTCTTTTACAGAAAGAACTACACAAGACTCACGTGATACATACACCATCATCAGCGTGATGGCGTTCACGTTGTAGGGAATTCATTTGCTGATGTTGCCGCGAAGGCGGCTGTGCAAACGGCTTCCGTAGCTGCAATCACCCGGTCAAAAACAAAAATAGACAGCAAAATAATACAAGCTGTCAGTGCTTCAGTATAAAACAGTAATAAGACACTCCCGAAAGGCTTTCCAGTAAAGTACTCATACAAAACTGATGCGAATAATGTTTCTGTTGCCGTAATCCCTGGAATGGGGGATAGGGTAATTCCAAACATGGAACCCAGATTAGGACTAATTTTAGCGGCACATGAAGGGCTAGCTTCTGCACATGCTGGTATTTCCGTCACAATATCATTATTAAAACAGAGATATTGGTGGCCACATATGAGAAAACAGACTAGAAATTATGTTCTAGACTGTGAAATATGCCAAAGAATGAAAGTATCAACAGTAAAACGACCAGCACAGATGCCCCTTCTGATCTCAGATAAACCATTAGCATTTGTTTACCTGGACCACTGTGGTCCCTTGCAAAGGGATAGCAACTATAAATATATCATGCTCACAGTGGATTCCTGCACGAGATTCATTTGGACGAAGCCCCAGCGCTCGGCTGACTCCAGAACTGTTATAAAAGATTTGCGAGTCTTTATCGGCACATACGCAACTGACATGCTACATTCTGGCCAGGGTCCCGCATTTATCTCTCAAGCTTACAAGGAGGCCATGACCAGCTTGGGCATTGCATTGCGGTACTCTAGTCCATTCCATCCTGAGGGAAATGCGGTAGTAGAGAGAAAAAACCGTGACATAAAGCAATCTATAACAGTGATGGTATTAGGTTCGGGTGATGGGTGAGTCAAACATCTAATAAGTGTCCAACATAGTCTTAATAATCTGCCAATAATTTCTCTGGGTGGAATCACTCCGTATGAACTTTTATTTGGTACAAGAATGATGATCGAAGATCTTGATTGTCAGACTTCAGTGGTGGAACAAAAATCATTTGATATCAAAGATCGTTTGACTGTTTTACAGGACTTGAATGTAATAAGAAGAAGTCTAAGTAACACAAAGCTAAAGCCAACGGCCACTGAAGAAAAACCACGTGTCCCAGCAAGACCTGTGTGGATTCCAAAGATTGGGGATCTGGCCAGAGAAAAAATTGTGGTAAAGAAGGAATTTGGGCCTTCTTACAGAAAAGGAGAACAGAGTTGTATCAATCGACCTGGTAAAACCACAACCATGTGGCCAATAATAAGTAGTAGGCCCAGTGGACTCCCAAGAAGTAGCAGAAGGCCAAACCTTGCTACAATCCAAGAGGTTCAAACTGAGAGACTAATCACATTCGATAAACCTGCAGTGAATAAAAAAGGACTATGCAACAAAGCCATGGAACTTGTGCCTCTTGAAACCCTAATTGCAACAGTTCGTCAAGAAACATCTGTCTATAATGATGTAGCCTCGGACTATACTAATATGAAAAAGGAAGAAGCAACTACAAAGATTAATTACAATCCTGATGCCATTCAAACAATTGACAGAACTGTATCTGGCTACTTCATCAATTTCGATTACTTTTCTGATGATCCATTTGAACATGAAGACAAGCCAGCAAACAAAACTTTCAAAGACAAAATTACAGAACTCTTTCATCAACTTGGGGAAACATATCTGATTTCACCGTGGATTGAATTGTGGATTTTGTTAGGTGTACTTTTCCTCCTGCTCTGGCTCATTTTAATTCTAAGCTTGGGAAGAATGATTGATGGAAAATACAGTACAATGGACACAGCAAGTCAGAACATCAACTTGGTTCTAAAACCTCACAGATCTTCTCACGTTGAAAAAAGAGAACTATCATCAGTGAACATCACAGCCATTCTTATACCTGGTGGTGTAGCTTGGGACACTACTGATCACAACATCTATGGCCGGGTTGAACTCTTGAAATATCCACATCAGTTCAAGATTTCTTTAAGTGACTTTGTATCACCTAGTACTTTCTCTGATGATTGGGACTTTGAAAATATTAACAATATGATGTCAGATTTAGAAATGTCATCTAAATATACAGAACATGATTATTTACAAGGTTCATCAAAGTATGAAGAAATGTATTGCTATAATCATTATGGGCATTACTATTTGCATAAATCAGCAAATCCTAGATATGTTTTTATGTATAATCAATGGAAACATTGTCCAAATCCGCCAAAAGGCAGCTCAAAAACATTTTATGAAAAATTCCCATAGCTTTCACGGTTTATTATCACTGATCCAGAAACGTTTTATTTTAAAATTATGAATAAGACAGGAATGAAAACCATGTTGACAAATACTAAACTGATTTGTTCTGAAAAATGTTATGAAAAAATGTCTACGTTTGGTTTTGAATTTTGGAAAAGCAACTTTGAGACAAAAACTGTCTGGGTACAAAAGACTGGCAGGTACAAGGTTTAGAATCATTATTCAGAGCCTGCATGATCCCAGAACAAATAATGTTCCTGGATGATACCATTCAACAAACGACTTGTCTTGGCTTAGCTAAGATAAAAGACCTAAAGACCTAAACAAACCGTCTATACCAAAACCCATACTTGATAGTAATAGCACTACAGAAGTGGAAATAGACGTATCCCTTATTTTAAAACATAACAGAACACTTCCTAATTGGAAAAAATGGGTGATCTGGCCCACAGACACTAATAACTGTCAAGATAGATTCCTGAACAAAGTACAGGGGTTCAAACAGAATAGGCCAGACCCAAGATATTCCCAGAGACAACATCCAGGGATAATAACAACCTATAGTGTAGGAAAACTATGCCTCGAATGGCTACAGAAATCCACAATATCTGAAATTAAGCAACACTTGACTTTACTTAAAGAAGGTGCTGACTTGCGAGATTTCTTATTGGGGCCTCGCAAACAGCGTCAAAAATGTTTCATATACGCCGGTATATACCAAGCTTACAATGAAGCTTGGAAAGTAACGCAAATTGAAACTGCAGAAAAAATACGAGAAATTGATCGTATTAATTTGGAAAAATTGCTTTCTGTAGTGGACAATCGGTTAACGACTCTGTCCTCCAGAATTTATTCACTGGACAGCATTGTGTCATCTGCTATTGATATAATAGAACAGGATATGCTAATGTTACAACATGGCCAGTCCCAATTAAGTTCTATTGTACAGTAAGGCTGGACGTTACAAAATCTGTGTTCAGGCTACGTGACATGGCGTCTGATAAACACAACGTCATTATTTTCTATCTTTAACCTTACTGATAAGCAAATCTCTTTGGTACAAAGAGGGGCAGACTATACGGTGCTGAGCATTAAAAAACTCGAAAGATTACCATTGACAGTCTCCGAAAGACCTGTCATTGATTGGATAATACATGGCACCATTACCGTTCCGATAACAACTTTTCAGTTTCAATATTGCCAAAAGTGTATACGAGCAGGCCTGTATGAAAGGTTGGGTAAAGGGTACATCAAGTCAACCTGGAATTTACCTTACACACATAGATGTTGGAGTGGGGGCAAGAAAGAGGTATTTCTTAGTGGTAACAACTGTAAAAATTCAATAAGCGGTACACTTCTGTGTGAAGGAATTAACGTACACGGAGCCTGCGAAGGTTCATCAAATAACCTTTCATGCCACATGCACGGCACCCCTGCTACACAGATAGAGCCTTTTTTCAGACAGCTTTCCAATGGCAGCTACATTCTAATAAGTGACCACAGCTGTTGTGGCATGGTGCCAGGAACGGCCTATCTTGTGAGTGTTCCAGGGTTACTTGTTGTATGCAAGTATTGTATCCAAACAACAAGCTAGACATGGAGGCGGCAATATGGCCTTCTTTGAATATCTCTTCTATTCGAATTGATACTTTAAGCATAATGAAGACTATTCTTTTACAAACAACTGTGCCTTTAACCTCGTCTAGAGAAACGTATGATCTGTAAGTTGCAAGGACAGCAGCAGTGATACATACATTATTATCGATAAATTGCCCCGTACATTTCATAGAAATGCTAAGCCAAATCTTAATTATGTCTGATACCGGTGACATCGCACATGTATTTAAGACAATTTTTTCGGGACTCTTAGCACCCCTTGAAGCAGTCCCGAGCATCTTCCCGAATTTAGTGCACTCTGTGTTCGGCGGCCTGCCTCTCGTCTTGGGACTCGTAGCAGGAATCCTATTTTTGTTCCTTCTGCTCCGATATGGCAAGTCAAGTCACAGACAAAAGACAGGCTACAATGGTAGACACGATCCTAGCAATGCAGTACTGAGAGCGGATTACTGAGGTTCTCGGCTAAGAGATCTGAATACTACCTGGGTTCTTTTTTTCAGACCAATCTGGCAAGATTGCATCTCACCTATTCTACAATGTCTGCTATGCGGAGAAGAATGCGTGTTAGACGTCTGTCTCACACTTCCATCAGCAGTACCTATGGATGTCTATACTTTGCTTGGTTCGGTAACGGCTCATGCAACGTGTTGTCCCCAACGGCTACCCATTCTGATGACGGCATTCGTTGAGACCTCACCATTACGATTAGGTGGTGGTGAGGTACGAGATGAAAGCGGCACACAGGTACAACCTTCTGTGAACATTGCTGATCCAGATAACGCTGACGGTAATGTGTTTCACATAAGCACTATTTCCACTTTTTCGGAAATGGCCCAACTTTCACCTACTGTTGTAGACAAATTTTTGCCAGCCTATCTGAGTTGATGTTCTCCCCTAACAATGAGAATAACTGTTGAACAAACAAGCACATGGAGTTCCCTGAAATCTGAATTCGGCCTTCAGTTTTGGTAAACAGAACCTAAAAACTTTGGAACTATTTTTTTTCTCAACATAGAGCGAAATTGATTTTTTCCAGTTCCCAAAATATTTACCTTTTTGGCACATGATACTCTGCTTAAAGAAGAACTATTCTTAGAGAACAAGATTTCTATTTTTAGAAACTCTGGAGACAATATTTACTTAGTCTCTAGCACATGTACAGTATTGTACAAATATGTGATGAAATGGTCTCGACCTTCTCTTCTGTATTAAGAGCCGTTTCATAAATGTAAATTTCGTGATTCATTCAGTTAACATTCTAAATGTACAATATATGCATTATCTGAATGACACCACTGCTCACAAAAACGTACAGTATAATACTCATTTTCGTATATATACCATTTCAAATGCATTTTATGTATTTTGGGGTGGGATGGAAATCACATGCTTAGATATGCTTAAACATTGCTTATTATTTAGTAATGATGGACATTATACGTGGAGTGGGTGTTGTAGATGATTCTAGGACTCTAGTAAATATTCCCGATTTCATGCCCTTATGTGGTTATATCAAATCATACACTTATAGAGGCATAAGAATCGTACCCATATTAAGACATAGCCAATGCAGTCCAAATACGGCAAGGCTACTCCCATAAACTCCTAGAAAGCACAACGTGTTCTTAAACAAACCAAGCCTCCAGCAGCCCGGGAGTTCCCCCTGCTTCTGTATTGATTTGTCCTAGAACTCCTGGAGTCCTGAAAGAACTGCAAGTTCTTGGTGACGTCTTATGTCCAACCTTACGTCAAACTCGGCACCTTCCAGGTATAAATATACCAGTATCTGCCTTAAGCAACACACAGTGGTTTGGAGTAGATCGGCTATCTACTTGCACGAAGCCCTGCTGATGCGAGTACCGAAGAAAGCCGACCCTCCCTGCTGATGCACTGAGAGAGACACTGTTTTTTCTCCTGCCGAGAAATCCAGCTCCAGTGTTTCCCGGTCACCCTTGCGGGTTGCTGGGTGATCGAGTCCTGAGAAAGAGATACAAGACCTCCTTCATTCTATAACCAAGGTACGGAGCTGATTAGACACACAGGGAATTCTTGATTCAGATTTTTGGCAAAAACTGTAACTCAGCTACTCCTTCCCTGTACTAGGCTTAGGTCAGGTACACTGAGGTAGGCGTATCTTAGAAACACCAGTTGAGTACGTTTAGTCATTATTTTATCGTTGTATGTATTTTATCCATTTTAAGTATCTTATGGCTTAGAAACCATATAAATGCTTTTACAGTATTATTTCATAATACTCATTTTACTGTATGCACTTTACTTTAGGACAAGTATTGCAACTGTGGCAATTCACTTCTCTTGCATGAGAATGTAGACTGCTCAATAAATAACCTTTTTATTGAAAACGCCAGTCTCTCTATTTCTCTGCACTCCTGGTGAAACTAAGCATGCACGATTGACTGAGTAAAATAGCTATCTATTGTTTCCACGACTCTGGAGATATACTCCTTATTCTGGGGGAGAAAAGTTGTCATGTTTATGCGGTTGTCAGAAACTAATCCCTTCTTGTCTATTCAGGAAAGTTAACACCTTCTTGTTTACTCGAGAACGTTTCTAGTGACCTCTGAGATAGCTGGCACACACAATTAAGTCTAACATAGTCAATAGAGACCTAGTCGACCTCAGTCCTACGTCTATACTGTTGTTTATGTTATTCCAATGCGCAGAGGCTATAGGAATATAGGAACTACACTACAGCTTCCTACGTCCCATGATGCCGCACCCATGACATAACTGTTTACTCTCTCTTAACAGGAACTTTCACAGCTCCACGAAGTGAGAGAAAACAGCAGCTCCACTCCCAGCTTGTGTGACACAAAACATGCTCTCGCTCACTGGTAGCGGGCTTTTCATCTGTTTTCCTGCCTGCTGTCAAGTGGTCAGAAAAGCAGATGGAAAAATTTCTCCCATATCCTGGGAGCAGGATTTTTGTCTCTCCCTTTGTGTGGGATTAATTCTGTCTACTGCTGGAGGCTGGGAGCCGGCGGGGACTGCAGGAGTATTAACGCTCCCCCTTCCATCCCCCACGCTGGGGACTGAGTGCCCTGGGAGGGTGCCAGGGCACCATCACGAAAATGTCATACCCTGCGGGAGGGCCTTCTGCTCAAAATCAGCATGGGGAAGGGGGCCACATGGCTCTCCTATCCCAATAATTTTTGGTGAGCCCTGGGACATGAGGTTCACTGGGCCCTTTGGAAATAATAAAACAAGAGAGCATGGTGCTCTATTTAAATTACCTTGAGAATACAAATGCCTAAAACCATCTGCAAGCTTCACTCCTATGACCTGTCCCATTTTCCTTAGAAGCTTTCAAAGGTCATCCCACCAGCTCACCAAAAGCCCTAAGAGGGCATTTCTTGCCTTTTTGAGATGCAAACTTCATGCAGAGGAATACCAGGACATCTCCACCAAACAAACAAGCACTTACTTCATATAGCTAACAAATATACCTCTATTTTGTGTCACGTCCTTTTCTCTTGATGAGGATTCATCTTATCAACGATTTGTGGATGAAGACGCTGCAGAAACAATCACATTGCTGAAATTACATGCACGCAAGTTTACTGGAGACATTACCTTCCAGTCCTTTATGCAGCTGCAATGTAGAATATGCACTAAACATTTGTCCAAATAAGGTAGCACTTACTAATTAATCAATAGAAAGTACTCCAGTTGTGTAGATATTTCTGGCAAAACTGTGGACTTTTCTTGCATAAAATGAGGTTCCATTATGGCCCTGATGCTCATTTCACAGAAATTTAACTTCAACAGGAAGTACTTACAAATATAAACATAGCAGGTGCCCCAGGTTGAAGCTTCACTTCCAAAAAGCACAAATTATCCTAACTTCCCGAGCTTTGCAAAGGCAAAACAATTGTGCTTACTCTCCTATTCCATGTTAAAAAACGTTATGAAATCCTTAATGTAGATGAATTCATCATTGATCTATTGGAGCGCAATCAGTAGTGACTGTTTTGAGTGACTTATTTCTTGTTGTCTCTTGGTTAAAGCAGAGTCCCTGGTTCTCCCTTTTAAATACCCTAAGTATGAAAATGTCAAAAATCCATAGCACCACTCACACCCACTATGTAGATAGTGGTAAAGACTTGTGTGGTAAAGGCAATGCACAGTAAAGGGATTGTGTGGTAATGGATGCTTGGTAAACATGCGTGACAATGACATTTGTTGTAATGTTATGTATTCTAGTTTATAGTATGTTGGTACTGCTACTGTAGTGTATTAAACGTGCTACAAAATACAGTTTCTGAATAGGCACCTTTGTATTTGTGGACATAGTTTTATCATGATCGCTTAATTTTTCCTACCAATTTTAATACATCTGTTATGATTTGTGCTACAGGGTATTTGTCAAACTGATGGTAAATACAAAGGATAAAAGCAGAACAAATATGCAGAAAATGCCAAGCAGTGATCAGCAGCATGCTGTTTTATTGATTCTCTCATAAACAAAGCCATAGTAAAAAGTTTTGACAAAAAATCTAAAGTTTCTCTTTTTCTTCAGACACGTTGAAACAAATTATGCAGTACCAAAATCTACTTTTTGTGAGCCGCTTCATAAGTAGACAATGAATTTGAACATTGATTCAGTAAATGCAAGTCTGAACAAGAAAATACATATTAAAATATTGCTTTTCAGGTGGTAATGTGAGGCTTTCAGTTTATGCATTTTAAAAACCTCCCCGTTATCTCTCGCTACAGCCATTAGTTGCCAGAGCATATTTCGCTAGCAGAAGCAATGTTCCCGTCATTTGTTACCAACATTTCCAGAACCGATTATAATATTATGGAAATGGCAGCCAGTAATGGGAACAACATTGCTCCATATTTTACTGGGGCTTCTACGATGGCAGCCTATTGTCCAGTCGGAGAACAATTAAAGTTAAAATTCGTATTACTTTAAAAATAGGAGAACTTTGATTTTTTAACACGTTCTACACAATCAATTCATTGAATACCCAATACCTAGATGAGGAATACATAACTTGATTATTTGTGGTATAACTAGTTTGTGTAAATTATGCATTTCCCATTAGCAAAATAGGCTTAGGAATGATGTTGAATATTTTGACACAATCACTTTTTTTGTAACTAAGAGCAATGGGCGGCAGATCATTCTATCTCTTGTGCTAACCAGCAGTGTCTATCATCCAGTCTTTCTTCCATAATAAAGAAAGCAAGCCTATCTTTTAAACCTTTTGACTAAGGCTGCAGATAATATAATGTCACAATTGCAAGTTGGCAGGTTATATTGATTTCCCTATTTTCATGCTTTTATAATATACTTAAGTCAATCATGTTTTGGGTAATATGCTATATCGCAAGTAAATTTGACATGCATAGATAAAGACTGGAATGTATGCTCGCACGTTTGTGAGCACAAGATGTAATGTCGTTTACTTTCAAACTGCCTACGGAGATATCATTCTTAATGTAGTAAAAACAAACTTTGAGGAGGAAAAACAAATTGTATTGAAGTAAATTGACTGGGATAAGTTGCAAGCGCATTATATAAAAAGCACACAATTAGAATATTTATTATGAGTATCCTTTATTTCTTTTTAACCATGTAGATTTTGTGCAAGGATCGAAACTACGAGTAGGCCTGGTCCACATTTCTAATTTCGTCGGTGGAATCAGAGGAATTTGGTAATTCTGCGTTATTCTTGTAATGCAGAAATACTGATACATTCTGCCGCTCTGTCGGTGGAATTAACTGCTTAAATGCAGTATTTTTTAAACATAGAGGGATTGCTTCCTCTTCCCGCTAGGCTTAGAAACTGTTGCATACCCTTCAGAGCCCTTACAAACTCTGCAGTGATTAATGTTATAATCACTAAAGAGTATGCAAAGGCCCAGAGTGGTATGCAGTGGTTTCTAAACATGGCGGGAAGAGGGAGCAGGCCCTCTATGTTCAGAAACCTCTGAGTGCATATCACTTGGTGCTCTACATACTCTGCAGTGAATACAGTTTTAATCACTGCAGAGTATGTAAGGACGCTCGCTGCCCACCCTCAGAACACATTTGTATGTACTATTTACTCTGGAATCCACACATCCATTTATGCGCTAAGTATTTTCAAATGCCTACTGTGCCTATTATGGAATTCCAAGGAAACTCGGAGAATTTTATTGTTATTCCTCCTTATATTGCGGAGTAAAACTCTGCCAATTCTACCCACCCCTACAAGTGGTATGAAATATATCTGAGTTTATATTACATATAGTGAATTTTCAACAGTTTTCTGTTCCGCCCAAGGCATTGTTGTATTGCAGGAGGGGCTGCAGAAGCTTGAACACCACTTTTGTTATACTGACACATATGAAGGGCATGAGCTATTCTAATAAGGCATTACCTCATTGCCATAGATTGGGATAACCATATTTTAATGGCCCTAAGATCCTATATGAACCTCTACACCCAGGACGTGTCCAAAAATGGGCGCATCTTTACCATTATTTCAAGTAAAGTGGCACAGCATAGGACTTTGCTGCATTGCATGAAAGGGAGAGAGCAGAAATGCTCCATATGTCCAAATTTATGGCGCATTTCTGCTTTCTCCATGAACTGGTTCACTGTGCACTAACATGCGCCAATGCAGGCACCATTACACCATAGTGCAAGAATGCCTACTTTACAGACAGTATTGTTTTTGTGCAGGAAGGAAAACCTTCCTGCAAAAAATAATCAGTAGAGGCATATTCCTCTTTCTATATGTGCTGCAGAACGCAGCACATCTTGAAAGATTACGTAGAAAGTAGAACTAAAGATATTTCCACTCATTTCACCTCTGTGGAGTAAGCAATCCATTTTGGAGCAAACCCAGGTTTACAAGTCATTGTTAATCTGGGTGTAAATAAAAATACATTGGAGGATGCATGAGAATTCCCATGCTCAACCCATGTAACGCCTATCCGCTGTAAAGTAACACAAAGCAGCCCTATGCACTACATTGCTTTGTATTTACTGAATCACGTAAGGCCATGCAAAGTGGCTTTACTCTGATTAGTGAATGCCAAAAAAGATTTTATTTCTGGATTGTGCAATCCTGAAGCAAAATTATAGTAACTCTGGACCCTATTGTATCTGGAGAATTGGGGTATTCCTTCTAGTAGCAATAGGCACTAAAACTCCCTGCTTAAGGAAATAAGCTATTACAGGACTGATCTTCTTGTCTGCTTCAGGATTTACTAGTTATTGAGATGTTCTAGGTTGTTTCTTCTGAGTTTTGATTCACCTTCACCTGTACGAGTTCCATCCCAAAGAAGAACCTCACGGAAGAATCCTACGTCCCTGATCCCTTTTGACCCTAATGTGGACAGGACCCGCAAAAGCAATTCTGTTAAATCAAAAGTTTTACCCATTTACTTTGACAATTTAAGCTTTGATATAGTAGTACTAATGTTGTTGTTATGATGTCATTAAGAACATCCGTTCTGGAATTCAATCCAATTCAACTTAGTATGTCCCTGCCTAAACAATTAGTTGGGGAAGTTGGACTGAGTAAAATGGAATGTTTACCATTAACCCCTTCGATGCTCATGACGGAGCAGTTCCGTCATGAGCATCGGTTGGGCTGTGCTGATGACGGAACCGCTCCATAATAAGCACAGCCCCTGAGGGGAATGCTGGCATCCCCCCCTGGGGCATCGATTGTAGCACCACAGAGGGGGATAGCAGTGGAAGAGTTTCCGCTGCCACAACCCAAAGCCTCCACGCTTCCCTATTATGTCACTGCACACAGCGCGCGCCAACATCATCAGAAAGCACTGGACGTGCTGGAAACCATTTGTTTCCAGCGCGTCCACAGAGAAGGAGGTAGGTTTTGGCCTCCGGTGGGGCGGGGGCAATTTCTGGATGCCTTGAGGCATCGCGGGAGAGGAAACAGTGTTTCCTCTCCCCTGATGTCCAAATGCAGGCCATTCCTGGTGCACAAGGATCGCTTCCTTAGGGGGGAAATTCTAATTCAGACTTTTCTGCCCCCCCCCCCGGGGACAGATCAGCCATTCCCTGGCCTATTCTGTACCCAAGGGGGCAGAAAAGCCCACTAGAGCCAGGGAAAATTTGAAAGCGACCTCTTGGGCAAGGGACATTTCCAGGGGCCCAAAATATTTTTAAAGTATATTCTGCCCTCTCTGGGGGCAGATTGATTGTTTTTGGCCTTATTGCCCCCAGGGGGGGGGCAGAAAACCCCACTAGACACCAGGTAATTTACTTATTTTGAAATGGAAGCGACCCCTTGGGCGAGGGTAGCTTCCGGGGGCCAAATCTATTTTAAAATTATGTTCTGCCCCCCTTGGGACAGATAGCCTGATTTTTTGGGGCATTTCTGACCCCAGGGGGCAAAAAAGCCCACTAGAGCCAGGGAATTATTATTTTTTTTTAATTGGAAGCTACCCCTTGGGCAAGGGTCGCTTCCAGGGGCCATATTTTTTTTTAAAGTATATTTTGCCCCCTGGGGCAGATTGGTTTGTTTAATTGGCCTTTTTGCCCCCGGGGGGGCAGAAAACCCCACTAGACACCAGGGAGTGTTTTACATTTTAAATGGAAGCGACCCCTTGGGCAAGGGTCGCTTCCTTATGGGCCTAAATAATTTGTAAGACTTTTCTGCCACCCCGGGACAGATCACCTATATTTTTGGGCATTTCTGGCCCGGGGGGCAGAAATATTGGAAGAAAAGGACGCAAATTTGGCGTGGATACCTTATGTGGTCAAAAAGTTACAGGGGCCTAAGTGTGCACTGCCCTAAATAGCCAAAAAAGGCTTAGCACAGGGGGGGAAAGGCCTAGCAGTGAAGGGGTTAATGGGACCCAGATAAATATAAACAATATCTGAAATATAGTAAGTATGGGCAAATTTTGCGAATTCGCGTACTCGAATTCACGTGAAAGCGTACTTGCAGTCCGCAAAATCCGTGAAGTTTTGCGAACATGTGGATTTTTAAAATGTTTGCGTGTTCTTGGGATTTTTTTCAGTGCCGCTACTGCGAACTTACCCATGCGGTCTTCTATGAGCGTGGCCATCTTGTTTGCGGTGCGTATTTCCATTTCCGGTCACTAGTTGCATGCTAGCGGTGTGCATTTCCGACTTGCAGGGCGCGATTACATGTTCGCGTCTGTTTTTGTGTGCTCGCGGGGGAAATATCACACAAACTTACCCGCATGGTCGCAATGAGCGCGGCCATCTTGTTTTTCTTTCATTGCTATGGTTTTGGGCATGCTTTTTCAATCCTCCTTCAATCTTTGTAATCCTTTGTTTCTTTGAACTTTTTAAAAATCTTTTTTGCTCATTATCTATCACTCTATTTTTATACATCTATATTTTTGTGTTTTTTTCTACTATTCGTTACTTTAAAACTACTTTTTTTAACTCTCTTTTCTTTTTTTTACTTTTTCCCTATTCTTTCCTCTTTTATTTTCCTTTAACTGTCCAGGACCATGGCAAAGGGAGCCGGCAAAAACCTGTAGGGGAAGGGTCCCGCACCACGTAGCCAGCTCCCTTGCGGGCGCTTAAGGGCGGAAGCAGTAAATGCCCGGGAGATCTTCAGCGCGGTGGAGGTGGCCGCACTGGTCTTCGTGCAGCGCTACCTCCCCAAGACGTTGCGGCAGGCCCGGTACCGGGTACGGCCTTGGGAGCATCGCCAGCTATGGGGTAAGGTGTGCCGGGCCATGTATCGGGAGTCTGGGGTCCGGCGCACCTACAACCAGGTGACGCACCGTTGGTCGGACATACAGGACCAGGAACACAACATGTTCTACCTGCTTGGCGTGGAGAAAACTGGGCTTGGTGAGTACTGGTAGCTATTTATTCACTACTTTTTTGTCTTCTGCTTTGTGTTATGATATTGCAAATATATTTTTGTTCTGAAGAGCAAGAATGCTGCCGATTACATTGCAGGTAAATTATGTCTCAAAAGCTTCTGGGATTGCAGGTACTCGTCTGCTCACTGGCGGTGCTACTATGCTTACTTGTTTTCAATTTTGTGCTCATTTGGCCTGAGTGATTATGTATGAGCGTACTTTATAGAACTGCTTAATGCTAGACACTAGAGATTACATTGCAGGTAAATTATGTTTCAAAAGCTTCTGTGATTGCAGGTGCTTGCCTGCTCACTGGCGATAATACTATGCTTACTTGTTTCCAATTTTGTGCTCATTTGGCCTGAGTGATTATGTATGAGTGTCCTTTAAAGAACTGCGTAATGCTAGACAATAGACAATAGAGACTCAAGTCCAGTCCTTCCTTGTACTCCTGCCACTAAGAAGAGATAGTGGTGGTGGATTGATAGTTTGAGTATATTATGACTGGTTATTTAGTAGGACACTTTTTAGTGGTCTGCAATCATGGCGGACTGTGTCTGTCACTTCGCATGCTGCAGAGTGCTGCCTGCCAGTCCTAGTAGAACCTTTTTGTAGTTGGTTTAGTGAGTTAGATAACTTTCCAAGTAGACGGTTCGCGAATCCAGCAATACTATTATCCTAGTAGACCACCTCAGATAGGTCAATACTTTTAGTGCAATTGTTGTCTATTTCCCCGAAATAATTTGTTATTGTTGTTTTGAAATGTTTGATTTGGTTGCCAACAATCATCCATGTTTGTGTCTTTCTTTCATGTACAAAATGCAAAACAACAGTTGATGGACAGAATGCAGAACAATGTCATACATTCAACCCAGTACAGAGATTTGGGCCTAAATCCTTCTTTTTTTTTTGCACTCCACACCACCCCAGTTCAGACAAGGCCATATGCAAATCAGCCTTGACCCTGTGCGTCATGGGAACAGTCCAGACCGAACTGCCAAGCCATGTCTTTCCTGGACCGGAATCAAGCATCCTAGGACTGGTTTCTGGCTATCAGCCATCATCAGCCAGGATAGCTTGACTCCAGTGGTGTGGAGAGCATGGGACTCACGTCAGAGCATACCCATCCCACTTGGGGTGAGAAAATGCAAAACAACAGTTGATGGACAGAATGTAGAACAATGTCATACATTCACCCCAGTCAACTGAGATCTGGGCCTAAATCCATCGTTTGTTTGGACTCCACACCACCCCAGTTCAGACGTGGCCATAAGTAAATCAGCCTTGACCCTGTGCCTCATGGGAACAGTCCAGCCTGAACTGCCAAGCCATGTCTTTCCAGGACCTGAATCAAGCATCCTAGGACTGGTTTCTGGCTATCAGCCGTCTTTAGCCAGGATAGCTTGACTCCAGTGGTGTGGAGAGCATGGAACTCACGTCTGAGCATACCCATCCCACTCGGGGTGACAAAATGCAAAACAACAGTTGATGGACAGAATACAGAACAATGTCAAACATTCACCCCAGTACAGAGATCTGGGCCTAAATCCATCGTTTTTTTGCACTCCACACCACCCCAGTTCAGACATGGCCATATGCAAATCAGCCTTGACCCTGTGCCTCAGGGGAACAGTCTAACCCGAACTGCTAAGCCATGTCTTTCCTGGACCGGAATCAAGCAGTCCATCACCACCTTTGGTTTTTCTTTGTTCGCCCTAAGTTGGCAGGGTATGCTCAGTCGCGAGTCCCTTGCTCACTTTGCCACTGGATTCAAGATAGCCTGGCTGATGAGGATTATGAATCCGAAACCGGTCCCAGGATGCTTGTTTCGGGTCCAGGGAAGCCATGGCTTGGCAGTTCGGGATGGACTGTTCCCAAGAGGCACAGGGTCAGACTGATTTGCATATGGCCATGTCTGAACTGGGGTGGCGGGGTGAGCTAAAGAACGGTGATGGATTAAACGCAGATCACTTGACTGGGGGTGAATGTTTGTATTGTCAACGCTCCGTCCATCACCGCCTTTGGTTTTTCTTTGTTCGCCCTAAGTTGGCAGGGTATGCTCAGATGTAAGTCCCTTGCTCACTTTGCCACTGGAGTCAAGCAAGCCCGGCTGAAGACGGCTGTAAAGCCAGAAACCGTTCCTGGGTAGCTTGATTCCGGTCCAGGGAAGCCATGGCTTGGCAATTCGGGCTGGACTGTTCCCATGAGGCACAGGGTCAGACTGATTTGCATATGGCCATGTCTGAACTGGGGTGGCGGAGTGAGCTAAAGAACAGTGATTGTTTAAACCTTTGGGTTTTCTTTGTTCGCCCTAAGTTGGCAGGGTATGCTCAGACATGAGTCCCTTGCTCACATTGCCACTGGAGTCAAGCAAGCCCGGCTGAAGACAGCTGTAATGCTGGAAACCGGTCCTGGGAAGCTTGAGCATACCCATCCCACTCGGGGGGACAAAATGCAAAACAACAGTTGATGGACAGAATACAGAACAATGTCAAACATTCACCCCAGTACAGAGATCTGGGCCTAAATCCATCGTTTTTTTGCACGCCACACCACCCCAATTCAGACATGGCCATATGCAAATCAGCCTTGACCCTGTGCCTCAGGGGAACAGTTTAGCATGAACTGCCAAGCCATGTCTATCCTGGACCGGAATCAAGCAGTCCATCACCACCTTTGGTTTTTCTTTGTTCGCCCTAAGTTGGCAGGGTATGCTCAGACGTAAGTCCCTTGCTCACTTTGCCACTGGAGTCAAGCAAGCCCAACTGAAGATGGCTGTAATGCCAGAAACCGGTCCTGGGAAGCTTGATACCAGTCCAGGGAAGACATGGCTTGGCAGTTCGGGCTGGACTGTTCCCATGAGGCACAGGGTCAGACTGATTTGCCTAAGGCCATGTCTGAACTGGGGTGGCGGAGTGAGCTAAAGAACGGTGATGGATTAAACCCAGATCAGTTGACTGGGGGTGAGTGTTTGTATTGTCAACGCTCCGTCCATCACCATCTTTGGTTTTTGCTTTGTTCGCCCTAAGTTGGCAGGGTATGCTCAGACGTGAGTCCCTTGCTCACTTTGCCACTGGAGTCAAGCAACAGACGGCTGTAATGCCAGAAACCGGTCCTGGTAAGCTTGATTCCGGTCCAGGGAAGACATGGCTTGGCAGTTCGGGCTGGACTGTTCCCATTAAACTCAGGGTCAGACTGATTTGCATATGGCCATATCTGAACTGGGGTGGCGGAGTGAGCTAAAGAACAGTGATGGATTAAACCCAGATCAGTTGACTGGGGGCGAGTGTTTGTATTTTCAACTATTCGTCATTCACCACCTTTGGTTTTTCTTTGTTCACCCTAAGTTGGCAGGGTATGCTCAGATGTGAGTCCCTTGCTCACTTTGCCACTGGAGTCAAGCAAGCCCAGCTGAAGACTGCAGAAATTCCAGAAACCGGTCCTGGGAAACTTGATAATGGTCCAGGGAAGACATGGCTTGGCAGTTCGGGCTGGACTGTTCTCATGAGGCACAGGGTCAGACTGATTTGCCTATGGCCATGTCTGAACTGGGGTGGCGGAGTGAGCTAAAGAACGGTGATGGATTAAACCCAGATCAGTTGACTGGGGGTGAGTGTTTGTATTGTCAACGCTCCGTCCATCACCATCTTTGGTTTTACTTTGTTCGCCCTAAGTTGGCAGGGTATGCTCAGACGTGAGTCCCTTGCCCACTTTGCCACTGGAGTCAAGCAAGCCCGGCTGAAGACGGCTGTAATGCCTGAAACCGGTCCTGGGAAGCTTAATTCCGGTCCAGGGAAGACATGGCTTGGCAGTTCAGGCTGGACTGTTCCCATGAGGCACAGGGTCAGACTGATTTCCATATGGCCATGTCTGAACTGGGGTGGCGGAGTGAGCTAAAGGACGGTGATGGAATAAACCCAGATCAGTTGACTGGGGGGGAGTGTTTGTATTGTCAACGCTCCTTTCATTACCACCTTTGGTTTTTCTTTGTTCGCCCTAAGTTGGCAGGGTGAGCTCACACTTGAGTCCCTTGCTCACTTTGCCACTGGAGTCAAGCAAGCCCGGATAAAGACGTCTGTAATGCCAGAAACCGGTCCTGGGAAGCTTGATTCCGGTCCAGGGAAGACATGGCTTGGCAGTTCGGGCTGGACTGTTCCCATGAGGCACAGGGTCGGACTGATTTGCATATGGCCATGTCTGAACTGGGGTGGCGGAGTGAGCTGAAGAACGGTGATGGATTAAACCCAGATCAGTTGACTGGGGGTGTGTGTTTGTATTGTCAATGCTCCGTCCATCACCACCTTTGGTTTTTCTTTGTTCGCCCTAAGTTGTAAGGGTATGCTCAGATGTGAGTCCCTTGCTCACTTTGCCACTGGAGTCAAGCAAGCCCGGCTGAAGACGGCTGTAATGCCAGAAACAAGTCCTGGGAAGCTTGATTCCTGTCCAGGGAAGACATGGCTTGGCAGTTCGGGCTGGACTGTTCCCATGAGGCACAGGGTCAGACTGATTTGCATATGGCCATGTCTGAACTGGGATGGCGGAGTGAGCTAAAGAACAGTGATGGATTAAACCCAGATCAGTTGACTGGGGGTGAGTGTTTGTATTGTCAACGCTCCGTGTATGGTTTTTCTTTCTTTTATGTACATCAGCTCCCCCCAGGGGCAAGAGGACAGAGGTGGCAGTAGCGGCACCGGCAGAACAGGAAGACCAGGATCGGTCCGCCAAGGGCTCCTCTGCAGGTCCCAGTAAGTTTTCCTGTTAATATTAATAATTATACTTCCCTAACTTTTACAGCATCTATTTATTCCAAACGTTCATCAAAATTCTATTTGTTCCTAAATCGTCTTTGATCTTCGTGTAGACTGTTTCTAAATTATTATCCTGCCTCTACTATGACTCTCTGTGCTAGTACTATTTGATTAGTCTGCCTGTGTAGCTAGCTAAGCTTGCACAGTTGGCAAAAGATATTAAACAAAACTCCTAATCAGCAATAGCTCTAGGCACTGAGTGCAGTCCTCTAGTTGTCCATAATGTCTTTTGAAGTCTTTTTAATGTTTATGGTTTGACAATTCCCAACAATAAAATATCAATGGCCACAAGAATAAGCTACTAGTTTACTTTTTGATTGGATAGGATGATATACTACTACTGTTGCAGGGACTATTCTGCACATACAGAACAATAGACAAGAAATAGGGCATTGGTGATAATAGGCGCAGTTAGACTAACATACCTCAGTCATAACAGAAGTTGAACCCCCAATCTCCTTACTGACTAGCTAGTCTGTGAGAGTCATTATTTAGCTCCCGAAAGCAACGATGATCCCCAATGATTATGATACAACTCAGAACATAAGACTACGGAGTCATAGTCCCAACCTCTCAGAGTCACAGACTCATGCTTTGCAAATCGCAAACCCTTTCGCTCACTCACTCATGACCAAAAACCACAGAGCCTATGTACGTTTTAAAGCTTTAGTAAAAGTAAAACAACTAGCTCTGTGTGTACTGTGTATATTAATTTTCAATAGGGCATTATATAAAAACATTTATTAAAATCAACTTCATAGAAGAGAAACGGTGAACTCTTGAAAACTGTGGCTGATTTTACTCATAAATTGTGGGAGACCCCTCACCTGGTTGGAATTTAAAGTACTGGTGGTGCTGATGATGACTCTGAGTAACATCTTGCTCTTGTTCGTAGAAGGGAAGCTTCTGTCTGTTATGAGGAATATGGTGCGTGTTAAAAAGCAAGCATTCATCAGTTGTGCCAACAAGTGTAGCATGTTATGGCTAAGCATAAATAAAAAACACCCTCCCCTTCTGAAAGGGCAATTTGTAGTTTAGACTAGAGAGTCACAAATAATTACATTTGTTTATGTAGTAACATATTATTTTTTCATTCCCAGACAAAATAGGGAGTGGTGTATATGGCATATTAAATGTATTTTCTAGCCGTGACACCATCGGCACAGCCCACCACCAGTGCCGGGGCCAGCGCGGAGGTGGTCAGTCCAGGGGTGGATGTGGTACCAGCAGGAACTGTGGTGGGGGTTGCCACGGTGGGGGCGGGCAGTGGTAAGCTTAAGCTATTATCTTCCTTCCTTATTGGGATTGCAGAGTAGGCTCGCTGCAGGGGTGTATATGTTTTTCAGTACAAGTAAGTACACTTTACTCTTAAGAAGACTTACAAATTTAGAACTAAGTTTTTGTCAGCTAGGTAGAAAACAGTCACCCTTGACTTCGCATTAGCAATAGCATAAGTGGCAGGAGTTGACGAGTAACCAATGGCCTCCTCTGAATTTGACTTCAACTCAGCTGTGAAAGTTTTATCGAGAAGCTAAGTCAGATCAGAGATGAACTTGATGGATGGGATCAACGAAAAAGGAAAGAAAGGTGTAAGGAAGTATGAGCGAGTTAAATTAATGACTGTCAAAAAATGATACGTCTTTTTGAATGCAGGCACAGTTGGCTGGGAATCTGATGCATGGCCGGTTGAAGGCTGAAGCAAGAATGGGTAGAAGGAGAAAGAAAAGAGGACTGACTGGGTGGGTGAAACAGAAACTGTGTGTGTGCGCAATGTATCCTTTGGTTCAAATTCAAATGCAAGTCAAGCACGGATGCATGGCTGGCGGTTTACAAAAATAAAAAGGGTGTTTTTTGGTGAGAAAAAGTAAGGTTTGTCCAGGTGAGACATTAAGAAGAATGATTGACATTTACTTTGAATGGATGGATGCCCGGATGGTATCTTCCTCATAGATAGCATAGGTGCACATAGAGTAGACAGAGTAGACGGTCACTGGATGAAGAGTTTTACTTTGAAGAGCATGTAACACCGCAGTGCCAGAGTAGCAAAGCTGAGGAAAGTAGAAGTTTTAATTTTTCAGAATACTCCCTTGACTAACAGTAGTTTGCAAGCACAGCATATATTGTGTATCTAATGTATAGTTCACATTTTCAAGTCAAGTCACAAGTCAACTCACAAGTGCCTTCCTCCGGCGATTATGGGGACCACTCACTACCTCTGTTATTACATTTTTTTCAACTCTGTCATTCATGTGTGGCCTATCGGTGTTCACTCAATCAATAAAAACAAAGCACCTCAAGTCATCCCTTATATAAGCAAATATCCTGTGAAGGTATAGATGATCATATTATCTTCTTCATTTTCCTTTTGTAGTAGTCAGGGACAGGACAGGGTGAAAGTTAAATTAATTGAGCAGTTAGCCCTTGTAACAGAGTGTGGCCAGTGTCACCCGTAATAGAAAAGTACGAGCTTCACTAATCACCACCTGCATGTACTGGACTGGTAACAGTAACGCAAGTCTGCATCATCATGGCTTGCGTCTGTTTTTCTTGGGTGCAAGCTGACTGCGCTGGCATTATGCCGGCTTCCACAAGTGTACGTACTAATTTCGCTAAACAAGAGAGAAGAAGAAGACTGGTGTACTGTCTGAGTCTAATGTGGTGAGTCCATATAGTGCTGCTAGAATTCCTGAAACTCCCACTAATGTTAGAGCAGAGGCCGACAAAGTGGGAGGTTAGATAGATAGATGCCACAAATGTTATGTACTGTGCTTGCAAGTTGCTAGTGCTACTGTGACACAACTTTCTGTTGAAATATTTTATGGTAATCTTAAAGGGTATTGGTTACAGTATGTTTTTCTTTCTTTATATAGATACCCCTTCTAATCTAACAAGGAAGGAGTTGGCTATCTGGGCCCGGTCAAAGGAAGCTGGAGGCAATTGTCGCCGAATATCGGCGGCCGGTGGCTCAGGAGGAGGAGGATGACTCGCAGTCGAAGTCAACAACATCCATGACAGCTGCTTCCTCCTCCGCTGGCCCTGAGTCACACAGTCAGTGCAATCGTCCAGCGGTATGGCGCCGTGGTCCGGCACCGTGGTCCGGCAGCCACCCAGCGCTGCTAAGCAGCAAAACCAACAGCTGCCCCCCCACAGTACCAGCAAGGCTCGCATCCACCGACTAACCCTGCGAGTGGCCTACCTTGAGCAGGAGGTGGTGAGGCAGAAAGCCCTGCTCAAGGACCTCCGGAGAGAGCTGCATATTCACCTGGCCACAGGAGGAAACCGCTGGCAAAAGTAGAGAGACTTTCGCTTGCCCCTTTTTGAAGACTTTTGGGGGGGATTGGAATTAGGCATTGGGGTTTTTGGACTTTTGGGACATTTGATTTCATGGACATTGGTTGGGGTTAGGGAGGGGTGTGGGTCGGGTCTTGCGGGATAGTTTATTTTTGTTAGGGATCAAAATAATTATTTATTTTCTACTTAAACATAGCATACACATTTTTACTGTTTTGTGGGGGAAGGAGGGGGGTGGTTAACTGTACGTTTGTTTTCCTGAAACTTAACTGGCTGCTTGATTGAAATTGTCTAAGTAATCGCCCAAATTTGTACAAAAGTGCCACTGACAAAGTTAGTGAATTCAATAGTCCTACTACTTTACTAGTACTACCGTTAGTCTCTCCTCTCCTCCTACTCCATTATTCTTCCTCCACCAAAATGCTTATCTTACCTGTGATTCGTGTTTGAGAATAGGGCTAGGCACAGGGCTGGCTGCATGGCAAATGGCGATTAAGGTTGGATATGCAATCCTGGACGGATGAAATGGCATCGTTGTGGTGGTAGTAGTAGTGGTACAGACTGGCAGTAGCAGCATATGAAAAAAAAGGAAATGAGACATTGAGTGGCCTGAGAGGAGCATTAGAACAGTACGATAGTACAGTACAAAAGAACAGTGCGATAAATTAAATTGTAGCCTAAGCAATGCTAAAATATTCAATCAAAAGTTAACTAGTAGTTGTGTGGATTATGGCTACTACAAGAACTAGTACTGAGGGACACAGCAGCGTAAGCTTTCGTCACTTGTAGGAGGATGTTGTTGTTGATGAATCCACTCGATGGCGGACATGAAATTCTGAAATGATTTGCAAATACTCATGGGTGTGTGTCAAGCAGAATAGGAATATATCTGCGGATTCCTTGACCTGCCTTTAAATTGTCTTTCTGTTGCTTTGACCTTATCCTCCCCAGCAAGCGTGTGGAAATATTGGTGTCATTTACTCACACACCTCAATGAAAACCACACAGCCCGGGGGAAGAGGGTTAGGGTTTGAAAAATGGATGGGAATGGGGTTTTTTGGGTAAGTTTTTTGGAGAGAGAAAAAAAACACAACATGGACAAACAACAAATGGAGAAAAACAAATCTTTGGATACAAGCCTCATAGAAGTTCACAACAGTAACATTATTTAAAAGATAAGGACAAGTGAAGTGGATACTGTAACTGTGTGTTGTAGTTGTCCTTGTCAAATTGGGAATTTGCATGCATCCAGCTATTCCTCTTATTCGCGGTACTCCTCCATTCCATTGTGTGCTGCGTCGATCTATCTTGGTGACCACACTGTCCAATGCCTGCCTGGAGGATGCGGAATTGCTATGGTAAGCCTGAGTTAATGTTTTTCTCATCGCACAGAGTAAGTGCCGGCCTGTAATTGTTGATGGGAAAACAGAAAGGGATATTAAAACACCATGGAGGAAAAATATAAGGTACGGTGTGTAGTGCTAAAATAACACTTTCCCTTTCAGAGGCAACAGTATTACATACATGCATCATTTCTAAACTCTGAGTCTCTGTTTCCTGGATAATTATAGCACACAGCAGGCCAGGGGCAGGGCCATGCAGATGGTCAAGGCAGGCACCACTGAGTGAACCAACCTCCATGTAGCATACCTAATTGACACAGACAGACAAAGCAGATCTAATTTTATACAGCAAGACACATAGCCGCAATTTTACATCAACCGCTGTCTGGACTCTGGCATAACACTACTACACTGGCTCGACCACTCCATACCAAGACTAGACAGACATGTAGTTCTGCTGTGGTTGTTGTTGACTTGTTTACCTGTTTGCCACTCACGAATTGGGCATAGTTCTTCTATAAATCAACGATGATGACCCATCCATCCAAGTGAGTGACTGTAAAGATATTATATAACTTTGGTCATCATGACTCCTCATCATCATCATGGTGTTGACAAACTCATTGTTGTTAATGCAGTCACAGTCTACACACAGTGAGTCCAAGGACATTTTCCATATTGAAAAATGCTACATAGTGGCTCCTGCAGTAAAAGTACAATTTGTATTAAACAAGGTAAACAGAGTACACTTAAGTTACATTTAGTGTGTAAAAGATTAAATAATAATAACAGAACACATAGATAGGATTCACCATGCACAACAAACAAACAACAATTGCTTTCTTCAGAGCCAGACAGCCAGTGTTGTCCACTGCATGTCATCTCCTCATTCATTACCTGTTCCACTTGTCAGCATCTTATACTTAAGTGAAGGGCCACGGGGCAGCCTCTCGTGTCAATTTCAGAAGTAACAGTCAGCATAGTCAGTCATTCCAGTCCCACTTCTTTTGAAGGGACTCATCTACGAAGCAACAGTTTCTTGATTCTCCGTAATCCAGCCATCTGCCTTGAGGGAAATACAGTGGGGGAGTCTGGAGGAGGAGGATAGAGGTGCATGACTGAGTTGTGAACTTGTGAACTTCAGGAATGCAGACAGCGGCACCTTCAATATGGAAATAAGACAAAGACAGTGCTGCTGATGGATTTGTTGTGATTAAAGTTTTGTTGTGCAAAAAGTTGCAAATCAAAGAAAGACACACAGAAATAAAAGTCAATAAGGACAGAAGAAAAAAAAATAGTAAGTATTTCAAGCCTAGTTGTCAGGGAAGTAGAGCTCGTCCTTAAACTCTGCGAATTGAACATGGAGAAGGTCAGCTAACAGAGAAGAACTTCCATCACCTAAGTCGGTGTCCTCTTCTTCCTGGGTGGATTCATGTATTTTGTAATCTGGTGGTATGAAGTGCTGATTCATCTTGATCATTGTTATGGCAAGAGGCAAGAGGCGGGTCCTTTTTGAAGTGACAATGGCACCAGCAGCACTGAAAACATGTTCAGAAGACACACTTGCGAGTGGGCAAGCCAAATAATTTATAGGCAGCCTGGTGATCAGTGGCCATTGAGGCCTTTTCCCATACCGATACACCAATGGGTTATGATCAATGAAGACCTCTGTTAGGTCATCCAGATAGGTCTGCACCATCCGCTCAAGGTTGTCCAGGGGTGTTCCACTTTGCGAACCATCTGTTGTCTTTGCATCAACACTGGAACAAGCAAACCCTTGATGAGTTATCCAATCCGCTTCCCACAATATTATGGCTGGGCCTGGTGCAGGTGATGATCCGGTTGCTGGTATCTTTAACAGCTCTGAGAGAAAGTGACTGCCTTCGGCCACAGAAGTGGACCTTGACGCCGGATGGCCTGCTGCTTCAGTAGAACTTGTGGTGGTTCGTTCAATTTCCTGCAGCTCTTTTTCGAACCGAGTGGCTGACAGAGCTAGCCAATGTTTGTACTTTGAAACATCTTCTTCAGAAAAAGGAATTAATGCATTGCTTGCCAGTGCCTTTTTGTACCGTGGATCCAGAATAGTGGCACAAATGTAATGTTGTTCTGAACATATTGCTTTAAGCCTTTCATTGTCAACTAGGCGGCTTATTAAGCTCTCCGCCAACAGATATGCACATTGTTTTTCAGCATCAACTTGGAACGTTGAAGACACTGCCTTCAGTTGGTGCTCTAGCATGCACAACAATGGGATAGCTTTGCCCAAACTACAGTCCTCCCTGCTGGCTTCACGGGTGAAGACCTCAAAAGGACGAAGCATGTCTGTCAGGCTTTTAACTAGGTCCCATTCCTCCACCTCTAGCCTCATGTCTTTCATAGCAGCAGCCCGTGCATTATAGACATACTCATTGACTACCAACTACTGCTCAAACAGACGCTCAAGCATGTAGAAGGTTGAGTTCCAACGTGTTGCCTCCTCCTGGATGAGTCCTCTGACTGACACTTTACGGTTATGTTGAATGATCCTCAGCTGCTTCCGGGCCTTAAAAGAATGGCTAAAATGTGAGCAGATTCTTCGGCAGGTGGTCAGTAACTTACTTACTGTGTTTTCTTTTTTCAAGAAATCTTGAACAACAATGTTAATGCTGTGCGCCAAACACGGCACTCTGAAATAGCCACCATCATGCATGGCCTTAACTATATTACTGCCATTATTCATGGAAACATAACTAATCATGCGCCTTCTTGGCAGCAGCCATTCAAAGACCTTACTGTTAAACTCCTCAAAAATATTTACTGCTGTATGAGATTTCTCCATGGCAAACAACGCTACTGTTGCATGTTTCCGAGTAGCTTGAAAAATTGTGACACTGTCAACACCTGCAGCTATCTTATCTCTAACCCCCGCAAAAGAGACCCAGTGTGCACTGATGCTCATGTAATCAACAGCTTGGCAACTGGTCCACATGTCTTTTGTCAGGTGGATAGTGTGAATAGCACTCTTCTGCAAAGCTGCCCCAATCACCTCCAGCACATCTTGACGTAGTGCTGGAACTGCAACTGTGGCAAAATAGGACCGGCTAGGAACCTTCCATTTAGGGGAGACTGTTGCCACAAATTCTAGAAAACCCACCACTTCCACAGAAGAAAAAGGGAGAAGGTCCAGCGCTAGCATTTTAGCCAGCATTGCATTCAAATGGCGCCTCTGACCAAAACATTCTTTTAATGGTGGCCTGGACCGTTTTCATATGTGATGATGATGATCCAGACTTCTTCAACCGAGTTAGGCTCATTTATGTTCTTTTTCACATTGGTGTCTCTACCACACTCTTACTGTGCCTCTCAGATGTTGCTGGGGTAGAGGGTATGGGCGCTACCAGTGCAGTGCTGCTGCAAGGGGTACTGTGAGTACCAGAACAATGTCCGTCGCTTCTACACCTCCCCCCTGCACGATCAGCCCCTCGGCATCATTAGATAAAATATCAATGAATACATTTGGATTTGTTGTACTTTTGGCTTCCCGGATCCTACTTAGGTGCGCCTCCCACTGGATAATGTGGTGTTTTTTTAGATGACCTCTATGGCCTCCGGTATCATAGTTGGTACCAAGCTTACCCCGACTAACTGCTTGTTTACAAATCGAAAAAATAACTAGGTTTTCCACCTTTTTGCTAATACTAAAGAAGTCCCAAACTGGGGAGTTGAGATTTCTGGTGGTGGTGGAGGTGCTACTTTCAATGCCAGATAAAGTGGAGGACGGCCGAATTTGAGTCTATTGTGCACTTACAGTTACAGCACTACTACTTGAGGTAACGGAGGTCGAGCTGGATGGAGGTCCCTGCCGGCCCTTCTGAAGAGAAAATATGGCAGCTGTAGGTCGTGTTGGTGTAGTGGTTACCTGTGTTGGTGGTGGTACCATTGCCAAGCTGCCCACATGCCGCACAGCAGCATTTCGGGATAGGTAAAAAATGTCTGTCTGCTGCATGCCCACTGGGGCTGGAGTGACGACTGTGATGACTGGGTCGTCATCGTCAGACTCTTCAGCAGCCGAATACACCACTTCTACTGCTTCTTCGTCATCACCCATAAGTGAAAGCCTTGCGGGAACCTTCCTTTTACCTAGATTTGATGGCTAATGGCGTGCCTCCCTCTCAGACTGAACTGGTGGCTGCCAATCAAAATCTAGATCATCAGAAGGAAGGTGGCTTGAAGAAGAACTTGTACTAGCCCTCCTTTTCCTTGCTGAGGATCTGGACAATGGATCATCAGGACTCAGAGTGGCTTGCTCGGCTGATACCTCCCCATGAATCTTGATTTCCTCATGTGCCGCTACTTCTGGAGGAACAAGCATTGTGGGCAGTTCTGCCTCTCCATGCGCCTCTCCATGCACCTCTACTTGCGCCTCTACTGGCGCCTCTACTTGCGCCTCTCCTTGCGCCTCTCCTTCTTGCACCTGTGGCGTTCATTGCGGCTGTGATTGAACACTCGTCAGATGAGTTACACCCTGCATTGATTGGATGCTACTTTGCAATGAGTCAATGCCAACATCACTGGTCAATGGTGAAAGATCAATTAAAGGGGCTGCCTCTGTGGCACTCATGGGCTTGGGCCTAACTTGGCGTGGTGTCACTGAGACCAATGAGGCGGAGGTGCTGCTCCCAGCTTGGTCCCCGGCGGACACCCCTTCTGCAGGCGTAGTTTATTTCCCCAAAAAAGAGTCTGTCGGCACACCAGTCTCCTTGGTAAGTGGTGCCATTTGCTTCTTCTGCTCCTTCTTACTGCAGTGGCACTGGCAACTTTCTTGGTAGAGGAGCTACGGCCACCTTTCTTTGGGCGCATCTTCTTCATATGTCAGAACAGCAGGACGCAGTTGCACGAGTTGCAGAGTTGTCTGTGGCCACACGTGACGTTGTGCACACACCGCTGCAGGACTTCTTCCTGGCACTACAACAAGTGATGATGATGATTCCTGGTTCTTCTCAGTCTTTGTGCACCTAAAAGCAAAGGAAGCCAGAGGAACATCAGTTAAATACATGTTGCAAATGTTGTGCTTCAATTAATATTTGCAACTGGGCATTTATTATTATTAACACAACACACCCAAAAACGGAAAGACCCAAAATAAAAATTGCAATTCTAATCCAAAATGGATGTTTAAATTATTAGAAGAGAGACCACATAGTGAGAGTTGTTTCATGCACCACTGAGTACCCCTGGGCATAATGGATGAAAGCAAGGCAGACTGGGTGCATGCCTATGGCTCAAACAAAGCACACTGCCTGGCTTCAAAATGGCCCCTAGACCCCCACCCACATGGCCAGGCCCTGGACCATGCCTCCAAATTGCCCCCACCCACATGGCCAGGCCCTGGACCAGGCTGCAACAACACCCAAAAAAATTGAAATACACACAAAAATCACCCCAATCCAAAGCCATCCATGCCCTAAATGATGTTTAAATTCAAGAGACCCCACAGAAAGAAATGGCCCATGCACCACTGAGTACCCCTGGGCATAATGGATGAAAGCAAGGCAGACTGGGTGCAGGCCCATGGCACAAATCACACTGCCTGGCCCCTAGACCCCTACCCACATGGCCAGACCCTGGACCTCCATCAAAATGGCCCCCACCCACATGGCCAGGCCCTGTACCAGGCCCCAAAAACACCAATAAAATCGAAATACACACACCAATGACCCCAGTCCAATGCCACCCATGCCCTAAATGATGTGTAAATTCAAGAGACCCAACAGAAAGACTTGGCCCATGCACCACTGACTACCCCTGGGCTTACTGGCTAGTGTGGCTTTAACAAGCCCCTCAAAACTTAAAAAAAACTTTCACATATTACAGTGAGCTGCTCAATAACATGCCATAAATGAGTTCAACAAAACTCACAGAAACAGTTTATCATGCACCCATGACTAACCCTGGGCCTACTGGATACTGTGGGTAACCACAATATATTTTTTAAAGTTGTGAAAAAGTTTGTAAATTGTAGTTGCAGCAACTGCAATGCCCCAAACAAACAATACCAACTTACTTGTAAAATCTCAAATCCAAAAGTGATCCCCCCAAAAAGTCCTCAAATGCAAATATCCAGCAGCAGCCACAAAGAGTAATCCTTCCAGCTCCAGATCCAAATGAAAAGTGACCAGGACATGGACAAAGCACCGGGAGGAGCCTGCTGGACAGGAACAGGAAATTGCAGCCAAATGTCAATCTGAGGAGTTATTCTGATCCAAATCATCATTTTCAGGAGGTTTATGCTGCCAGCGATAGATTTCTTGTGCATAGTTGCAATTTGAGCAATTTCGGGAAACCAAGCTCTTCAAATCTCCCGCCGGATGTCAGCTTTGCGTCGCATCTACGTCTTCACAATTGTTTTCTCTCGCAGTGCGTGATCGTGGGCCCTTATGACGTATTTGCGTTCAACAAGTCTCGCAGTGCAAGATAACGGAACGCTATGATGTAGTCGCGGTCAAAAAGTATTGCGCGTTCACGCAGCAAGTTCGAAAATGGCGCAGCGCAAGCAAACAGGGAGGAAAACAACTCGGCAAACTCGGAATCACAGTAAGTCAATGCCGCGCGTTCGAGATTGTATTTTTGAAGCGCAACCAAGCAAAAAAAATCCGCCAACTCACGAATTGCGAATTCTTTGACAATTTTGCGCGATTTGCTGATCGCGAAATTGCCAAAAATTCGTAAATTCCATTAGGGGAACGGATTTTCAGCCCATGCTTAAAATATAGTGAGGAACTAAATGATTATAAATATTGACTGCATCTATCAACATGCCCAATAGGGATAAAGTAGAGAAGTTAGAGGTGTTTAAAGCTGAAAGTCTAGCACCTGTGTCAATAAGAAAGGTAGTACACTTACCAACAATGAAAGCATCTAGATAGGGGCCTTTTTGATATACATGGACTAGGGTATTCATATCACAGTCATGACATCTTGGGCTGTATTAAAATTCATGATAAGACTTATTAGTAGTCTAATAAGACCCAGAGTGATTGTTAATAGCTGGTGCCTTAGATTCAGCATTGAGACAGTTCTGTTTTCAATGCTCATGATGTCTACAGGTACAATACAACCTTACAGATTCCAGGCCGTTTCCATGATGCTTTTCATTACCTCTCCAAACTCTCCCTCTTCCCATTCCCTCCCCACTCTAAAACTCCTTTTGCCTGGCCCCTTGTCCCACACCCTTAATGGTCTTATGCATATTCTTCAATTTTAGTGACATCAACTGAGCCTACATTTGTTTTCTTTCTCTCTTGTGACAATACACAATGGTTAGCAAATGTCACCAATTCAACCTAACTCTCAGCCTTTCATCTAATGGAGAGGGTCCTCAACTCACACCAAGCATTTGGTAACATTTCGTGAAAAAAGGGAGCGCCTACAGCCTCCTGAGTCACCTCCATAAGGTGGGCTATACCTGAACATCTCTCAAACACATTGTTAAGTCGTTCGAAATAATCAGCTGGTGCTGCTCCCTTACTTTCCAATCTTTCTCTCAGCCCACTCAACACCACCAATCCCAACAACTCATTCACATCCACCCAGTTAGGTCTGTATAATGCAAACACTCTCTGCAGTTTATATTGGAAATGAGTAGGTTTTTTCTCAGATGTTAGGGAATTATTTCTTAATACTCATTATATCAGAGGGGGTCCAATGAACATGGACCATCATTTTTATTTATTTATTTAATGTTTTATAGAGCGCAAACGTAACCCGTTAGGGTATCAGAGAGATTTACAGGGATAACAGATTGTATACAAGTATGAAATAGTCAAAGGAAAAAAAACATAACTAGGGGTAGAAGGAAGTGCAGCATTTGTAGAATAACACAGTGCATACAATGTTCAGTTGAGAAATCCAGCAACTACATTTGTGGAAGTACAAGGTCAGTACAAGATGGATGGCAGCCAGTCAGTCCAAACTCTAGCGGCAACAAAAATAAGCAAAGCTACTGAATGGTGTGTGCAATGCATGATTTATGGGAGAAACTTGCCCATTAGAAATGTTTTGGCTTCCTTTTTAACCCCTTAACTTGGGGGCTAATTCCCCCACTGTGCTGGGAGGAGGGGGGCGCGCGCAGTGCCCCGGTGCTCATGACGAGCTCAGCTGGTCATGAGCCATGGTGGCCGTGTGCTCATGATGAGTTGAGCTCGTCATGACCACGCCCGTTCCAACGAAACGCCCAGCACAGCAGGGGAATTATCCCCGCGTGGGTGCGGCGCAACAGTCATGACAAGCTCAGCTCGTCATGAGCACAGGGCCACTGTGGCTAATGACGAGCTGAGCTCGTCATGAGCATGGGAAGGGTTACATATTTACAGAGAGGGAGTTCTTCTGATGAAAGAAGGAAGCAAGTTCCAGATTCTTGGTATGGCCCCAGTGAAAGCTCGGTTGTAGGTTTTTTCCATTCTACTTCCAGCCATGAGGTAGTCCCTTGCTTGAGAGAACAGTGGAGGAAAGAGTGTCCCTATCATCAGTGTCACTTGAATGAGGAGGCAGGAGACATCTCCTAGGCAAACGTTCTGTAGTCTGACTTAAACTTTCAAGAATAATGATAGGATTTCATTCTCTGCACTCTCTGCACCCTAGGACAAACTGTACCCGTGTCCTAAACGAATCAACATAAGTGGAATCAGCCTCTTGTCTGCCTGACCACATCTCTCACCTGGGCACTTTAGTGTTAGTTGTATTGCAGCACTTGCTTGTGCAATATTTTCATGTGCTCCAGTTGCCAAAAGTCCTGGGAGCATTGCTCCATTCCTGGGTGCATCAGTGGTGGCAACCCCCCCTTTCAACCTATGGGAAGATCTTGCTGAACACACCCTCTTCCGTTGTGTCCTTCCTCTCGTTCTCCTTCTGCTGGGATTCAGTGGCATGAGCAAATAGATATGAAGGAGGTGGAGCAGCTGGAGCAATTGTAATTACACATAATTACCATATATCTCTTACACAGAGAACTGGCCCTGGTTCAGGTTATCAGAGTCCAAGGTGCAATAAGAGTCAGTAACCACTAGTGTCAGTCAAGGAATAGGGTGATCAGGGCAAAAAGGATGACTTTATCACACTAGTATATACATTAGGCAATAGTATGGAGAGCATCGGGCCTTCTATTCAGCCACTTTTGGCTTTTTTGAGTTTGCATTGCATGTTCTATGTTCACTTACTTAAGTGATGGCCTGAGCCACTTGAATTAGGGATTTACCTATAAAATAGGATCCAGAGCTACCCTTATTAAACACTTTAATTATTAAGTAAACAGCCTTTCCATTCCAACTTTATAGGTACAGCGGTAGATGGACTTGGCTGTAATGAGGAAACCTTCATAGGTTACTGGATGGGTTGAACCATCAAAACTGAAGAGTGTCCGCACCAGATTTATTTTTCAACACAAGTATTCAAGATTACATTGGACTGTGTAATTTTCAAGAAAAATAACATAGGTTACAATAATTGTGCAGTATTAACCTGTACCTTTAAAGAAAATAAAAAGCATATCATTGCAAAAAATTATATATTTACTATCTAAGCCTGAAAAATTGAAGTAGCATTGTGTAGTAAAGCAACATGGGAGCGGGGGGAGAGGGAGTGTACCAAGTAGGGAGGTTACAACACATTGCTTGACCTAAAGCTTCCATGACTAAAGAATGCAGACATTTCACAAAATGTGTATTTCTCAACCTTTCCATGAACTTGTTTTTATAATAAATACTAGTTGCATTAATATTTTCATACATTTCCACAGAATGTCTCTATTTACACAAAGTTCACTGTTGACACTGATTAGAAATTAGTCTTTCGATGGGATGAAGAGCTCAAATGTGTAGATACAGCAATTAAACCTGACCTTGACCCTTTCAACAAACATGTTTATTCCTTCAAATGGATAGTTCCTGGAAAATGATTTCTTTTCCTATATTGATGTTCCCTACATAGATCACTGTTAATAAGCCTGATTTATTTGACGTTTTGAAATGTAGTTATATCCGAGAATGTAGACCTGAATGGGAGAATGACCTATACTGAAACTTTAAATGATACAATTTTGCAGCAAACTAAACATTCTTGTCTGTGGACTATTGGATTCCTATGAGAAGATGATTCAATGACTGAAGACAGAAGAAGCAAAATGTTGCAAAGCATCCTGAAATGTTTAGTCTAGAATAGTGCGTGTTCATAGAGTAGATTCAACTCAGTTCATTCTGCATATGTGTCCTGGCCATTTATCCTTCTTCCATGAGACGCTACTAAGTTTCTCAAACCTTTCTTAATGAGAAGTTCGCTTTTTTATTATTCTTGAACTATTGAGCTGACTTTATGCTGAAGCGTTTTGCTTTTCTCTCCCTTTCTCTCGAAATAGATCTCTATGTGGGTTCATACTGACAACTTTTTACCCATTCTTAGAATAGGTATTCTTTCCTTTATGGAACGTGCTTAGTGTATTTTATTCAATGTATTGCTTATTGATTGATTTTTGACTTACAACAGGACTCTAATGACCCCACTTGATGAATTTAACTTAAAATCCTAATAAAGACAATCTAGTGGTGTGGTGCAGCAGCCAGGGCAGCTGCCTTCGGAGCCCAGGGTTTATGGTCTGATCCCCAGCGCTCTGGCGGCGAGCCAGCTCAGTTCAGCACCATGTGACTCTGGGCAATAGCTCACTTAATTTCCACAACGGCCCCCAGCGTCTTGAGACAGTAAGGGTGGGTAGTTTGTGCTTTAAAAATACGGATTTACATTTCTTTTTTTTACTGAAAGATTTGATTAGCTAACCCTTTAACTCATACCAAACTTTCTTTGTTGGCTGAAAATAGACTAATAATTATGATTATTATTTATGTGATGTTCAGCTCTCCTATTCTCTTAAACAATGGGAAAGATCCATTTGACTCCAGAAAGGTAAACAGAGCAGGAATTTAGCCTGAATTATGTTAAATCGATAACTTTTAAATTAAAATCTGATTCTCACTCCAGCACTGTATAAATATGTACTGCAACAGAGTGCAGGGATTTCACTTTTCACTTTTGATCACTTCGCCGTCTGCACTAGTTAGCGTACAGCACATTACCTTGGAAGAGCACATGCTTTTTTGTAATTTGGTACAACTGAAATCTGTGCTCATTCTGTATCCAGGTGGACTATATCCATTCAATTTGTATACAGAGCATACCCACACAGCAAATGACGTTTAAAATAAGACATACAGAATCTTTGCTCTGAATGCATACTCCTACCCTGGTTCTGTAACTGGGCAGAAAGGGTTAGTCCTGTGCACATCTGGCACTCATAATATAGACCTTCGTGTTTTGGAACTGAATATAATACATACAAAACAACAAGACGAAAATATTAATGCCATTTGAAATATTTTATTGTTTATTATTCTCTTGATTTAGTAACAGTCACGTTGTGCACATATTTGCCCAATATTTTTTTGTTTCATTTGGGATTAACCTATGTGTTCACATGCGATGGGGACATTAGATAGGACCACGTAAAATGGATGGCAGCTGACAGTTCTTCTGCGCTACTTTGTATATCATTCAGATTTAATGGTATAACAGTATTTTACTTGATTACTTAGCTATAATTATTTGTGCAATCGATGTGACTTCTGTATATTTATCTATGCAGTAAATATTGAATCCTGCTTTGCAATATAGTAATTAAGTACATCAATTTAATGAAAAAACGTTAGGTTCTAAGAAAATAGCTCTAGAGCCTTTTCGTTGACGTGGTTTCTGTGAGACATTGCCTTCATTTCTTCAAAAGATGATACTATCAGGACCATGAGAACATTGTCGTAATCAACCTAATATCTGGAAATACACTGCAATTGGAACTAAATTCGTCGAACGTATGGGTAATCATTGAATTTGTGTCATTATAATTGATACATCCCTAAAACTGCTTATCCAAATGGAAGTCATACCCGATAGCCGTACATCACAAACTTTTCAGATTTGACCTACCAACAATGATGCCATGTTTCAAAGATTGCCATCTAGAATCCTGGGGCCAGTCTTCTGAAAGATTTAAGACATTTTGCACTTGTGCTATGTTTTGTTCTGCTTCCAAAGAAAAATAATTCAAATCAGCTGTAGACAACACACGTTACCAAAATGTACTTCTACGGCCAATCAACGTCGATATTAAAACAAAGTTTGGACTAAAACGTTCAGTCACGAGGCATGAATTCCCATAAAAATATTATTATTTTCTAAGAAAACACTGACTCAATATTTTGTGCTTTTACCACTTATTGATAGAATGACGTAAATGTAGTGGCACTATTTTAGGTGTGACATACATCCCCCTTAGATTTCAACAGGACACTGCGAACCTTTGTTAGATACATTAGCGTTTGGGTAATATGTTTAACAAAATAAGAGTTTTAATAAATTATATAGAGGTTGTGTTCTTAACTATTGTGTGATTGCTTCCTTGGAATACTGCAATCTAGGCTTTACAATGCATTCTGTTATCCGTTGTGTTTCCTACTGCAACTTAGGAAACCTTTTTTGGGAAGAACCGGTGTGTTCATTCCATTGTAATACCCACATGAAGTAACTTTGAAAAAAATATTTGCTACTAGAGTGTATTTGAATTTTTAAGGAGATGCAGTAGCTTTCGTTTGACTGTTGAATTCATCACCAACAAGCTTATTTTGAACTCCAGTACCATCACCTTCATGGCGATTTATTGACAAACCATTGAATTAATGACTCTAAGGGGCCAATTATGATGCAGCACGTAAAGGCTCCGACCTGTGGTCGCAGCGTTCAGGGCTGCATTGTAATGAGCTGCTCAGGTTGATTTCCCACTGCCTCAATATGATGGAGGCAGTTGGAAAGGAAACCGGCTGGTCCTTCTCGCTGGCTTCCAACAGGCTTGGAGAGCCTGCCTTCCAGTCAGAAGCCACAAAGGTCCACCCTTGAGATTACAATGAACGGTTTCCAACATGATTTCCATGCTGACCTGTCCTACATGGAAACCATGTTCAAAAGCGTCTTTGGTGGCCCCCAAAGGGCCTCCCTTGGTGAACGGCCTCCAGGTAATTCTTGCACCTTGTGGCAGCAACAGAGTGCAGGGATGAACTGCACCTCCCATTTCACTATGAGAGCATGCATTATGGCCGGTTTACAGCTGTAATGTATGCTCCCATCATGAAATATAGGAATTCAACCCAATAGTCGGTCTCATCCTAATAAGGCAGTCGTGATTGATGATTGGGTGTCGATCAGTCCCAGGACCGAGTCGGTGTGCGGCAGAAGGAATTCCACCCGACATCGAAATCAGGCCCTAAATTTATTAAACAGTTTAGAAATTATAATTTATTATTTAATAGAAACATCCCACCTAAAGTAAAAGGGTTTCTTATTAGTTATAACAATTACAAAAACGTCTGTATATAACTAATTGACATTAATGTATTTATTTTTTAAAGTTGCATTATTTTTAAATTTAAACATTTTATTAAAATATGTTATCACAAAATAATATCTATTTGCATTTTCATATACTTTTTGTAACATTAAATTATTTTTAGACATATTTCTTAAAATTTGAAATAAATGATTTTTATTTACTATTCATCAAGTGGTTGGCCATGTGTTGCACCGGATCTACTCCAGGTCTAAGGTGGTGTACATTCAACAAAGGTTTGGATCCTTTTTGGCTGTGGTAAATGTAGGAGTGCAATTTGTAAATGGTAATTGGCTTACTCTTTCGTGGGCGGGTCTCTGTCCCATTCTAAGCCCCTCTTTTTACCTTCCTAAACCCCTCTCACTTCATAGTAAGTTTCTAGCCACTCCCCTGGGGCATCCCACATATACCACTAAGGGGCTCATTTCAATGTGGTCGGAAATGGCTCCGACCGTCAGTTGGAGCTGTTCTGACCGCATCAAAATGTCTCGATTGGATTCCTTTCCGACTGACCGATTATGATGTAGTCAGTCAGAAAGGAATCCAAACAGGCTCTCCGAATTGCTTCTGTCATTCGGAAAGCCTCCAGTAATCCCCCGTAATCTGCCTGAGGGATTATGATGGCTGATTCCCACAGCCTTTCAGTGCAGGTGTTCCCTGAAGGGAAAAAAACAGACGCTTTAATATATAGCCCTTTGTACGCGTTTTTCTCCAAAAAACCCAAAATGTAGCTGTATTTTGGCTAATTTCTGGGTCCCCTCCAAGAGAATCCACAAAACCTGGGTACCTTTAGAATCCCCATGATGTTGGAAAAAAAGCACATTTGGTTTGGATACCTTATGTGGTCAAAATGTTACAGGGGCCTAAGCGCAAACTACCCCAAATAGCCAATAAAGGACTAAGCACAGGGAGGGAAAAGGCCTAGCAACGAAGGGGTTAAACCAATTCCATTATATATTAGTGGTTGAGCTGAACCAGAGAAAAGATTTAGATTAATGTGCTGAGCGCTTACCTACAGAGGACAACACAATCAAATTAGTTGTGTGTAGTGACAGCAACAACAGGATTAACTTCCCACAATATAAAATAAATTACTCTACATCACTGCTAATGCTACCTGTGTGACATGGCAATACATTGGAATACCAGAAGATATCTATTGGAGCATGTCAGGAGGTGGCAAACGTGTTGAAAAAAATGAAGTTTTAAATCATTAATGAGGTAAGGATGGTCTCAAACTTAAAGCTTGCTTTCGTTCATTTACAAATGCAACAGATTTTAAGAACAGAGTATGATGTTATCTTTGAAGGAAAGCATTTAATTATGTTTGATGACCTCCTGCAAATTACCCCTGTTAAAGGACAACCTGTTTTCAAGACTCTGGTCCATTAACAAACTTGTATTTCATTATGAAGTATCAGAAATGTGAACATATGGCTGAATTTCCAATGCAAGAAACTGCTGAAAAATGTGTCACGCATCTGACAAGGTATATGGAAATATTATGAAGGACATTAGAGTTGGGCTTCTGACCACCTCCAGCAAGATGCTAGCACAGCTCATGTTCGATTTGATTGAAGATTGAAAATCATTACTGTGTTTATTGCCTACAGTACAAGAGTGCTGCAAATCCAATGAAGAATTACTGAAGCTGGAAAAAAGGAAATTTTTGAACTAACAGATATGGACAAAATCCATGCACTGTGTGACATGCACCATGTGGTGCAAGGCACACTCTGCATGGATGTGCATGGGGGCACTACATGTGCCCCCTGGGCAACTTTGTAGTGGCCAATGAGTGACAGGGGCCCTGTTTGATGGCCCCAAAGTCCTTTCATTGTGGTGGGACCACCATGAAAAGGCTGGCAAAAAAGGACATTGTAATCCACCATCGTCATAAGGGATTGCAATATCGATAGCCTCCCCATCTGGATCAGTAAGGCCTGTTGGAGGCAGAGGTTTGTCCCCCGTCCAACAAGGGTCCGACCACCTGCATTATAATGCTGGACCGAATGGCTGATGGTCAGACAGACTGCCACAAATGGCCTGATGGTGGCAGTCTGCCCTATATTGTAATTAGGCCCGTAGTTCTGAATTTAGCCTTTCATTTACCACATCCTGTAAATGCAATTAATCATTTTTCATGAAGGAGTACATATAACTTCAGTACACCACACTATGTGCTTAAAAACTCTAAGTGGATGGACAGAATGCAATGACAATAAGCTGACATTTAAACAAACTGCCTTTTAAACTTTCAAATAAATAACTTTTCTTTTTGCAACCAAAGTTCTACGTAGGTTTTCTTTTTTTTTAAAGTGCTTATCTTTGTTTGTACTGTATGGATTATATGTCTTTAAGGCATTATTTGGCCTACTAAGGATAATGTCTTCAAAAAAGGAACTTTTACAAATGGATACATGTTACTTATATTTTCATAAATGGACTACTTGAATTTCATGCTATTTTTGTTATATGTTTATTTACAGTAGTTGAGTAGTTACAAGTGAAATTACTGTTTGTAGTGAGTCTACAATCTATGGGACGGTTCAATGATGAAACTTCATACAGTACATTGTGTAAGGTGTACTGGTATGAAACCTGATCACAGCAAATACAATACAAATTAAATGTTTAAGATGCATGTATTACAGAAACGTAAACTTTACTTTATGTACATTTTAGTCGTGTAACATCAACTTATCTTAATGTTTTCTCTCTTTTATCACAGAGCCAAGGAATGATTTCCTGCAGTAATATAGGTACCTAATTATATATTTACCTTTATAGTAGGAAAAAATTAGAACAAAATAGACTCTTATGTTTCTTCAACAAGAAAATAATGCTCTCATATTTTCAAATGACTTCTTGGGACAAACACTATTTTAACTTCAGTGCCGGTTGGTGAAGTTACAATTTACAGCAATGGTTGGTTTTTAGTCCATCTTCCTGCTTCTCCATCACTTAAAGAACCTCCAGTGCCTTTAGCAAATATAACATAGCACATGCAATTGTGATTTTACAATAAACAAAAAAAAACAAAAAAGAACTAACAACAGTGTCCCTTTACATGTTCCAATATGGTGATACGGTCATCATTTTCTTTTATAACAAGTTGCTAGCATTTAGAACAGGGAACAACAATTCCCTTAAACTCCGCGCAAGTTGCTGCAATGTTGATATTTGCAGAACGTTGGTTGGGCGTAGATAGTGATCCCCTTATGTCAGTAGAAGATGTTGCTTTCTCATTCAGCATTCTTAAATATGCACATTCATGGTTGCTCTTGATTTGCTTCTACATCAAGGATGTGACATTACTACTTTTTAATAGTACCTCTGGAAAGCTGCTTACCACATAGCTTATCTTTAATGTATCTGGCAGTGGCTTTCTTCTCTCCAGAAAGTACAACAAAACAATTCCATAGAATCAAAGTAACTGTTTTGGATGTGGTTTTCCCAAAACATGCACCCTCCACACAGCCCTAGAGACTGCCACCTCAATGGAGCTAACTCACACAAATGCAGGGGGCATGTGGCCCTCCACAATCCGCGAACCACCACCTCCCTGTAGCTATACGAAAAAAATTATGCGAGGGGGGCGCGGCCCCCAACATAGCCCCAGGGACTACCACCTTCTGGGGTTAAATTAATGTTGGAGGTGGGACGATCAGCGCCCTCGTGAGGCCAAAGATGGCCCTGGGGAGTGCCAAACCACAGGGCTTTGCGCACTGTGACATCCAGAGACACACTATGACATATACTGACACACCCAGGCATACACGTACTCACGTAGTGACAGACCCAAACCTACACTTACACATACACTGACAAGAGCAGGGACACACCTATGCATACACTGACACAGCTAGGCACACAGCGATATAAAGACTGACACACCCCAAAATACACTTATGGAGTGGTGTGGCTCACTGGTTAGAGCCGGCAGACCTGTAAGCAGAGGACAGCCCGGGACCAGGGTTCGATTCCCGACGCGGCAGGGTCGTGGACCAGGGTCAGCGGGCTCGATAATTCTACGCCTCGGTGCCTACTCCAGTCAGGGACCACACTCGGCAAATCTGGGCATTAGCTTGCCTCATCTTCACAACGGCCCCCCCAGACCACCGGGGATGCCTGGTCGCACCTTAGAGATACCCATTAGGGACCATCTCTCAGGGTGAGCCAGGACGGGTTCCCCAGCGGTCGAAGTGCGGAGATACTCCTCCGGGAGTCGATTCTAGCGCTATATAAACCCACAATTAAATTAAATTAAATTAAACTGTGATAGCCAGACACACACCTACACATATATCGACACACCCAGAAAGACACTGACATAAACTAATACACCCATATACACACTCATTCATTCACTGAGAGACCCACCAACACAGTGACACCTACACTGTCGCACCAAGGCATAAACTGTCAGACTGACAAATCCATATACACACTTTTTTCTTCAGTGACACATCCAGACACACAGTAGGACATACGCTGACACATCAAGATACACAACTATTTAAACACTAACATACCCATTCAAACACACAGGCATACACTGACACATCCAGACATACACTAACTAATACAGTGACACACTGAAGCACACATTGATATATATACTTACATACGCAGGCACATAGTAACACATACACTGACACACCCATGCAAAAATGTATTCATACACTAACGCACCCAGATACACAGTAATACATGCACTAAGGCACCCACCCACAGAATATTTAAAACACTTATACATCCACACAATAATAAGAATATTGGCACAGCTCTTTGTGGAAAATGTTTTTTTCAATTTTTTTATTTAAATTGTGCAAAGTAATGCACTATTTACCATAGTAAAAGTGCACAGAGTAAAATTCTATGCAAAACTGTTGCATATTAAAAACAATCTACTGTTTTAAAACAGTACATTTAAGGAGAAAAAATAACAAGGCATATTCTTCAGTTTCTATAACAATAAAATAATGTTTTCATATTTTCAAACCACGTCTTGGGACAACCATTATTTAAACCTTAGAGTTGGTTGGCTGATGGTACATCTTCCTGCTTCTCAGTCACTTTAAGCACTTCCAATGCCTCTAACATTTATAACATTAGCACATCTCCTTGTGTTTTTACAGCAAATCAAAAAAAACAAAAATAAATTAACAATGATGTCCCTTTTCCTTCTCCAATATGGTGATGATGTCATCCTTTTATTTTAGAACAAGTTCTTGGCATTTAGAACAGTGATCAAAAACTTCCTTAAACTCTGCGCAAGTAGGTGCAATGCTGATATTTGCAGAAGGCTGGTTGAATGTAGATGACAAGGCTCCTGTGTCAGTAGAAGATTTTTATTTAATTATTTTGATTGTTATGTATAGCGCGAACAAGACTCTTGAGGGTATCAGAGCGCTTTACAGGGCAAATATACGTGAATGATATATATACATAAAAATACAATGAATTATGTAAATACTGTATGTGAGAAGTTGGCCTGATATATGATGTTCACTAGTTCTAGTGACCACCTTGTATCAGTCCAAACAACCCTTATGATAATTGGTTGTAAGTCAACCCTATAGACCAGCTATCCTAGGGGTAGCGTGGACAAAGCAGTCTTAGGCTAAACTCTGTAAAGGCATGTGAAGCAAGCTGTTTTACCATATACACTCTCCTTGAATACCAAATGAAAGGACACCACACAGATATATATTGAAAATATATATATATATTTATTTACTACAAGTATCCCCTATACTCTTTATGAGCACAGAAGCAAATGCCTTAAAACAAAACAGTGTTTAAATATACAAAAGTTTCAAAATATGGATAGGCCCTGGTGGCCACTTAAACCATATACTAAAATAGTGGTATAAGTACCACTAATAGAAAAGGGAGAAGTCCTAGGGCCTTGGGAATCGCTGGGACTACGAGAAGCTAACAACTGTTAGTGACCAGGAGGCCCACGGGATGCGTTTGCAGTGCTGAAAGTTACACGCGGGCGCCCATAGACTTTCAATGGGTGCCTAAAAAGTACAAGGTTACTGCAAAGGGAACCTTCCGGACAACCTAGAACCTAGCAACTTGGAATATAGACACTAGACCTGTATTGCTACACAGGAGCACCGAAGTGCCAGGGTTACCTCACCCACACGACGCGGGTGCATATGTCTCAAAGTGTGTCAGGGTTCTTCGGGCTGTTCTATGGAGCCTGGAGATGAAGATGCTGCAGGCGGATCGTCGTGGAGAGTTCCGGTGGATCCAAGGGTGGGTCTGAAGAGGTGAAGACAAGACCTGAAAGCAGAGGGGACAATGTTCAAAGTCACTAGCCAGTGACTACCGTGGAACCAGGATTGAACCAGGCGATGTTGGGTGCCAACAGGTGAAGAAGTGAAGATTGTCTCTGCAGCCACGTGGCATGAAGAGGTCAGCGATGTCCAGGAGTTGATCACGAGCTGTCCCACAAAGGCTCTAGCTGATGGCGGTGTCAGCTTTTTGATTGGAGCAAACAGGCCTTGGCTAATGCAAGCCAAGCAGGAAACGATGCAAGCTTCTTACTCTCACCAGCAAGGTCAAAGGGGCTGCTCCTTTTTACAGGAGCAGGGGCCAGTCTGAAGCAACCAAACCAGTGGTGTAGATTTCAAATTTTGTCACCAAGACCTCCCCTGACAGGAAACCCTTTGTCCAGGCCTCCCAATCTGGAAGGACTCCCAGCAGCTGGAGGTCAGACTTGTGTCTGTGGTGGCAGCATCCATTTTGTGATGCTGAGGCTCATGTTTAACTTTACCCAGGTTTCAGGTTAGATACATGCCGTCTCCCTCTACAAGGGTGGAATGCTTGGTGCGGGGTTAGTATTCCAAGTCTTATGACACCTTACTCGACATGTTTTGATGAAGCCAAACCAAAGATACCATTTAACCGCGAGGTTCATAATACACTTAAGAGTATATGGTATGGCAATATCATGAAACAGCTAAAGGACGTTGTTCCGAAAGCTGCAGACAGGCTCAGCTCATGCCAGAGCACCATCTCACATATTTCCAAGCACTCTGCTTCCAGGATTGATGAGGCATACCATAGGAGTGACTTATAGGGACATATGTGTCCAGTTTAAGTTAGATATAGGTATACTATATCTAAGTAAGAGGTGATTACAGCAACTTACCCCAGCTGAGTGATCAGCCAGTTGTGTCAAATATGGAGGCCAGGTCAGGGGTGGGATAATACATGCTGCAGCCCCTGGTAGGCCTTGGATACACCTATGCCCTGGGTATCTAGGGTGCACTGTTACAGGGGCCTATAAGGTGTTTCAGTATCCAATTGTGTATGTACCTAAGGTACATGGAGTCCATTTTAAGGAGAGAGCAATTAGCCTGTGGCCCTGAATAGCAGGATCCCAGGCCAACTAAGTCAAAAACCAGCTAAACACTAGGCAAAAAGTTTGGGGGTAACCATAGTCAGATATCCACCTTCCTACACTGTACAGGTAACTATTAGAGATTAACACATATCCACAAGAGTGTATAAAAAAGATCAAGTGAATTTAGACAGAAGAATTGATTTCACTGTTTTTAAAAAAAAGCTGCAGAAGGATTGAGTTTCGTTTCTGAGGGTAAGGCGTTCCAAATCCTGGGAGCCATTCCTGAGAAGTACGATTTTATGTTTTTTTCTCGGAGAAACATTATGGTTTATGTAGAAGATTATCAGAACTCCTGGTAGATCTGATACCACCCGATAGTACTAGTTTCTCCGCTAGGTATCTCAGAGTTTTGTGATGCAATGCCTTATGGGTCATACAGGTAATGTTTAAGGGGATTCTGGCCTCAACAGGTAACCAGTTGATGTCACGAAGGTCAGGAGAAATGGGGCAGTTTCTTTTGGTGCCTGTGATGAGTCTAGCGGCTGTATTTATTGAGGCTCGTAGCGGAGCGGTCGTTGAGTTGACACTCCCATAGTCAACTCTGGGAATAACTAGAGTTTCAACTGCTTGTTTAAAGTCATTTGCGGGTATGAAGGGTTTTAATTTTCTCAGGTTGTTCATCTGAAATTGTGCTCCTTTAGTTGCAGCGCTGATGTGCTTCGGCATATTTAGCTTATTATCCAGGGTTATTCCTAGAGACTTAGCGGAATCAATGATGAGAGGTTGACCGTCGAGGGCAGTTAGGTGCTTCATCCACTCCTGGATAATGGTTGTTTGGTTGGGGGGAGTGATTAAGAGGAATTATGTTTTTTGTGTGTTTAGTTTTAAATGGTTCTTTACCTGCCAGGTCTGTGTTTTTTGGAGCATTGAGTTAAGGGACTTGATGTCTTCCAGCGAGTGGACCTTAATGTAGAGTTGAGTGTCGTAGGCGCACATGTGATATTGGATATTTGCAGAGTTGAGAAACACAGTGAGTGGTTCCATAAGCAAATTGAAGAGTGTTGGGGAGAGGGAAGATCCCTGGGGTACACCAAAAGTGACTGAGGTGGGGTTAGATAAAGAGTGGTTGATCTTGAATCTTTGTGTTCTATTTTGGAGGAAGGAAGTGGATCCAGTTTAACACTGTTCCAGATAGTTCCATTCTAAGTTTCAAGAGGTCAAGTAGGTTGTCGTGTTTGACTGTATCGAAGGCTGAGGATAAGTCAAGCAGGATTAGCAAACAGGCTTTGTTTTGATCCAGTATTTGTAATGCATCATCTATTATGTGGGTCATGGCTGATTCTGTACTGTGCCCTGATCGAAAGCCTGATAGGAATTGGTTGAGCATGTTTGGTATGCGTAGATGATTCATTTAGCCAAGTTTCCATTAAAATTATACGGTCGGGTTCACTGGTTATAATGAGGTCAGCTATGTCAGTGGCATGACATGCTGCTCATCTACAGTTTAGTAGGATACATTTCACCTGGGCCTTGGTCAGGGTGGTGTTCAGGTGGTGGGAGAAGGGTACTCTTTTGAGGTTGTTTTCAACAATACCTCTGGGAGTGTGTCTTGTAATTCTAGAGGCATTTGTATTTATATGGGTTGGATTTAGGATAGTTTCTGTATATTCTCCATGTGCGCAGGTTTAGAGGGTAGGAAAGGGGGTTCCTAGGAATGAAGTAGGGAAGTAAGATCATTCGGTGATAGTGTTTTCTTTTTCCTGAGTCCCGGGCGTGATGTGAGCTAGTTCGAGGATGGTGGTTTTTCCGTGTGGTAGTCTGTGGGGAAGGGAGTTGTGGAGAGGGGACGTGAAGGGGTATTGATGTGAGCTGTGGAAGGAACAGATTTGTTGTGTGGCATTGTTGGAGAGTGGAAGTCACTGGAGGGGGGGAAAGAGAGGGGATGTGAGGGGGTGTTGATGTTGGCTTTAGGAGGAGGGCGAGTGAGATTTATAGTGCAGGGAGGGGGAAAGGGTGGAACTTCGGACTGATCAGTGGTAGCTGTGTGAGGAGAGATTGGAGTAGAGTCTGGAATGGAGTTAATGGGGAGGTGGGGAGGGGTGACGAAGATAAGGGAGTTCTAGTGGAGGGTGAGGGGGTGTGTGGGAAGGCCGGGGTCAAGGTGATGCAAGTGTGAGGCAAGGTGGGTATAGTAGAAATTGAGGTGGTCCTGGGGGGGTAGGGATAATGGAGACGTATGTCATTTAGTGTGGTGTTGGTTAGGACTTTGGTGGGTGTATTTGTGCTATGGGATACCGCGAGAGAATGTCTAGATGGGAAATCAGGTAGGGAGACAGTCAGAGGGTTGGGAGAGTGGTTTGTTGGGGAGGTGGGATAGTGTCTTGCAACCTTCGCTTTGATGATCAGGAAGATGCAGTCCAGTATATTAAGGTTATGGTCTGATGCCTGCATGAGGATGATCCCATAATGATAAATGGTAATTGTAGCAGTCGCTTTGTAGAACGGTGAGGGAATGATAGATAATGTAAGACCGTGTGCAGTTTTCTTAGTGGATGCAATTGAGAATCGAGCGACAAAGGCTTTCTGCTACTGTGCTTTCCTTTTGGTGTAGAAGATAATGTAATTCGTTATGTGTCCTGTGTTATTTGATAAATAGCGGTCAGAGATTGGGATTTTTGGGGGTGATTTTAGTAGACTATGTTTGAAACCTTTGGCACCTTTTTTGAGAGGCTACGGGGTATATGATGGAATAGGTGTGTAGGCCTGTCAGACCTGGCCTACACACCTTTGGCGTGGGTCCCCCTTCCTCTTTTCTCTTCCTCTCTGTTATGTTTGCTGGATTTAAATGCTCTGGGCACCGTGCCACTGCTAGTCAGTGCCACAGTGTGAATGCTCCCTGTATAAATATGACTATATGAATTAGAATAACCATAATGCCTAGATATATGTAGCACGTTCTCATAGTCAGTTACCCTCCCTTTCACTGTCGCTACTGTGAAACGATCCATTCTCATAGGCCAGAATGGACCGGTGGAGGATTACTTTCTATCATCCTATCTAACCCCAGGAACCTGATAGGAAATTCGAGTTTAATATGCTTATGTTCAGGACATTGAGAGACACCTTTTAGTAAGGACACTTTATATATCCCATGTTTGGAAATGCTTCTTCTGAAAACGCTGTAGTTTCTCACATGAGCGTTATTCTAGGCTTGTCGAGTATGTATATTGGCCGTCTGGTTTTGGAGCAGCAGGACATTCTACGCATGCTACGGAAGATCTTCCGGTGGATCCCCACCGAGACCAGGAAGACCGTCACCCAGGCCCTCGTCACCAGCCGACTGGACTACGGCAACGCCCTCTACTCCGGTACCACCGCCAAGCTCCAGAAGAGACTCCAGCGGATCCAGAACGCCTCAGCCAGACTCATCCTCGACATCCCACGAACCAGCCACATCACCGGACATCTGAGAGACCTTCACTGGCTCCCCGTCAACAAAAGAATCACCTTCCGCCTCCTCACCCACGCACACAAAGCCCTACACGACCAATGCCCGAGCTACCTCAACAGCCGGATCAACTTCTACGCTCCCAAACGCCACCTCCGATCAGCCAACCACGCCCTCGCTGCCGTCCCCCGCATCCGAAGAGCGACTACAGGAGGAAGGTCCTTCTCCTACCTGGCCCCCAAGACCTGGAACTCCCTCCCGACCGACCTGCGCCTGACCCAAGACCACCTCTCCTTCAGGAAGAAGCTGAAGACCTGGCTGTTCGAGCAGTAGCGGCCCCCCCCGCCCCCCCAGCGCCTTGAGACCCTACGGGTATGTAGCGCACTCTATAAGTGTCACTGATTGATTGATTGATTGACCAGCTGGGTCAGACCTGGCTGGAGAGAGAGATCGGTATTCAGTGCATGGGGAGGGGTGGCTCTTTGATCCGTGCAGGGCCATTCCTGGCACAGTGAATGATGGCTCTACCTCCCACTGGGTGTCTGATAGCAGACCACCTCATTCTGAAAGGGCTTGATGTCGCCTCATAAACCAAGTGCTCCCCGACCCCACCGAACTGGTTCTGACAACAACGACCGCAACACCATCACCCTGCTCGACAACCTCGCCAACCTCGGTCTCAAGCAGCTGGTATCCACCCCCACCCACCTCGCTGGACACACACTCGACGCCGTCTTCTCATCCAGCAAAGACATCGCCTTCAGCCACGCCACCGGACTCCACTGGACGGACCACAGCTGCGTCCACTTTACCTTCAAAAGAACGACGATCCACCACCACCAGCAACAGGTTGCTCGAAGAAGCTGGAACAAGATCACAGCCGACCAGCTCGCCGCTTCCCTGAGCCAGCACCCTCCCGCCAGCTCAGCAAACCCCAGCCAGGCCGCCGACAACCTCACAAAGTGGATCAGCAACTGCGCGGACGAACTCGCCCCACTGAGGACCCCGCCCAGCAGACCCGGCAGCAAGAAGGCCCCATGGTTCACCGACGAACTCAAGAGCTCCAAGAAGAACTGCCGAGCCCTCGAGAAAGCCTGGAGAAGGGAACCAACACCGGACAACATGACCACCCTCAAGCTTGCCACCCGGAAGCACCACCAACTGATCCGCGCCACCAAGAAAACTGCATTCAAGGACCGGCTGGACAACAACGCACACAACTGCAAGGAACTCTTCAACATTGTGAAAGAGCTCTCCAACCCCAACGCCGGAAACAACAACATCACCCCATCGCAAGACCTCTGCAACTCCCTCGCCTCCCACTTCCACAACAAGATCGCGGACATACACAACAGCTTCAGCACTCAACCGACGCATGCCACGACCGAACCACCGCCCCCCACCACCACCCTCCGCGCCTGGACTCCGATCAGCACCGAAGACACCGTCCGCATGATGAACTCCATCCACTCCGGATCTCCAACCGACCCCTGCCCTCACCACGTCTTCAACAAGGCCGACGCTGTCATCACACCCCACCTGCGGGACATTATCAACACCTCCTTCGACACCGCCACCTTCCCGGAGAGCTGGAAGCACGCCGAACTCAGCGCCCTACTCAAGAAACCTACAGCGGACCCCACCAAACTCAAGAATTACCGCCCCATCTCGCTTCTCCCGTTTCCAGCCAAAGTCATCGAGAAGACCGTCAACAAACAGCTGGCCGCCTTCCTCGAGACAAATGGATCCCTCGACCCCTCACAGTCTGGCTTCCGAGCCAACCACAGCGCCGAGACCGCCCTCATCGCTGCCACCGATGACATCCGAGCCCTGATGGACAACGGAGAAACAGCGGCCCTCATCCTCCTATACCTCTCCGCGGCATTCGACACTGTCTGCCACCGCACCCTAGTGCAGCGCCTCAGCAACGTCGGAATCCAGGAGAAGGCACTGGAATGGATCATCTCCTTCCTCAATGGAAGAACACAGAGAGTTCGTCTACCACCGTACAGGTCAGAGGCCACCGAAGTCATCTGCGGCGTCCCTCAAGGATCCTTGCTGAGCCCCACCCTCTTCAACGTCTAAATGAGCCCCCTCGCGGCCATCGCACCCCAACACAACCTCAACATCATCTCCTACGTTGACGACACCCAGCTGATCCTCTCCCTGACCAACGACCCCGCCGCCGCCAGTGCCGACCTTCACGAAGGGATGAAAGACGTAGCCGAGTGGATGACGACCAGCCGCCTGAAACTGAACTCAGACAAGACGGAAGTCCTCATCCTGGGCTCCTCGCCCTCCGCCTGGGACGACTCCTGGTGGCCCCCCGCCCTGGGCACCGCACCCAAACTGACAGACCACTCACGCAACCTGGGCTTCATCCTGGACTCCTCCCTCTCCATGACCAGACAAGTCAACGCCGTCTCCTTGTCGTGCTTCAACATCCTGCGCATGCTACGGAAGATCTTCCGGTGGATCCCCACCGAGACCAGGAAGACGGTCACCCAGGCCCTCGTCACCAGCCGACTGGACTACGGCAACGTCCTCTACGCCGGAACCACCGCCAAGCTCCAGAAGAAACTCCAGCGGATCCAGAACACCTCAGCCAGACTCATCCTCGACATCCCATGACATAGCCACATCTCCGGACATCTGAGAGACCTGCACTGGCTCCCCGTCAACAAAAGAATCACCTTCCGTCTCCTCACCCACGCACACAAAGCCCCACACGATCAAGGCCTGAGCTACCTCAACAACCGCATCAACTTCTACGCTCCCAAACGCCATCTCCGATCAGCCAGTCAAGCTCTCGCCGCCGTCCCCCGCATCCGAAGAACGACAACAGGAGGAAGGTCCTTCTCCTACCTGGCCGCCAAGACCTGGAATTCCCTCCCGACCGACCTGCGCCTGACCCAAGACCACCTCTCCTTCAGGAAGAAGCTCAAGACCTGGCTGTTCGAGCAGTAGCAGCACCCCTCCATACCCCCCCCCCCCCCAAGCGCCTTGAGACCCTCCGGGTAATTAGTGCGCTCTACAAATGTCTTTGATTGATTGATTGACTGACTGGCCCGGGTGATTTGTGACTTTAGAGAACAATGACTTTTTAGGTATAAAACGCTGCGCTGAAACTTTGTCCAGGTGTGTCCCTTCTGGATGTCAAGACGAAACTCTGTCCGAGTGAACAGAGGAAAGGACTTTGAAACTCTCACCAAGCTTGCTGAAGAAAGTACCTGAATTGAGAGTGCCTCCTGCAGAAGCCTCAGGGACATTAGACTTCACCCTGCCAGCCGTCGGAATTCCTGTTTGAGGAATTCTGCTTGCAGGTGAGGCCTCCATTGAGTAATCCGGAGCCACTAGATCTACTGTGAGGACTACGGGCTGAACCTTTGAAACTTTTGCTGAATCTGTGTCGGCCGCTGCAGTTAAGAGAGAGCTGCTGCCGCTGAGAGCACGCCTGAATTTGAAACTTCTAAACTTTGGCTGAACCTGTGTGGGCCACTGCAGCTAAGAGAGAGCTGTCGCCATTGAGAGCCCACCTAAATCTGTGTGGGCCGCTTCAGCTAAGAGAAATCTGCCGCCGCTGAGAGCCCACCTGAGTCTGATCATTTGAACTGTCACTGAATCTGTGTGGGCCTGTGCAGCTGAGAGAGAGCTGCTGCCGCTGAGAGCCTACCTGAATTTTTACCTTTGAGACCCGCACTGAATCCGTGTGGGCTGCAGCAGCTAAGAGAGAGCTGCTGCCGCTGAGCGCTTGCACCTTTTCCAACTTTGCAGCACCCTTCGTCCTCTGGGCCGCCGCAGCTAAGAGAGAGCTGCTGATGCTGACCACCCGCACCTTTGCCAACTTTCCATCACCCTCCATCCTGTGGGCTGCCGCAGCTCAGAGAGAGATGCTGTTGCTGAGGGCCCGCACATTTGCCAACTTTGCATCATCCTTCTTCCTTTGAGCTGCAGCAGCTAAAGAGAGAGCATCTGCTCACTTTGCCTCATTGTGATTTGTCCCATGGGCCGTCACAGCCAAGGGAGAGCTGCTACCACTGAGTTCCTGCACCTTTGCTAACCTTGCCCCCTTGAGATTTGTCCTGAGGGCCATTGCGGCTAAGGGAGAGCTGCTGCCGCTGAGTGCTCGCACTTTTGTCCCCTTTGAGTCATTGGGGATTTCCCCATGGGCCACTGCAGCTAAGAGAAAGCTGCTACTGCAGAATGCCCGCAGCTTCTTCACCATTGTTGAGGACTGTCGCTATCGTCTCATGGGCCACCGCAACTAAGAGAGAGCTGCTGCCTCCGTGAGCCCACCACTGAGCTGCAAGACGAGCATCATCGCCACCACCAGTTTGGGCCACCGCAGCCACGTGCTGCTGCCGCTGAGAGCCCGCCTGTCCCCTAGTGCCCTAATCATTGTGGGTGCACACTGTGGACATCTGCAGCCAAGACCTGTGGTTGCTGGGAGTCTGGGAGTCTGCCTGTCACTGTCTCCACTTCTTCGAGAAGCTGCATGCTGTGTCCAATTTCAACGGCAGGTACCTGCTGCGCAACGGGCCAAGTAGGCTCCTGCCTTGAACTCAGTCATATCTACGTTCTAGTGAATACGCTATTGCCTTTTTGAGTCCCTACTTGTTTACTTGCATTGTAGCTTGTTGAAGCTCTTTGAGAGTTTTGAGTTAAACTGTTAGGTAAAGATACTCTTTTTCTATACCTACCTGAGTTGTGTCCTTTTGTGGTGTTGTTACTGCCTTGTTGTACATGGTTATAAATGCTTCACACACTGCCACTGAGATAAGTTTGTGTTTGGATTGTTAGGGAGGTGAAGTGAGAGGGTCAGATAGTGAGAGAGGTAGAATGGGAGGAGATATATTTGGAGAGTATGAGGAGTAGCAGTAGGCCTCTCTGTTTGTTATAGGTGATGGCACCTTGGGATAAGTCCACTTACCATTACTCTTAGTGGATCCCCTAATGGTAGGCAGTCCTTGGTATTTATAGTGGAGGGATTACCATGGCTGCCAATGTCTCATTCTAGATAATGATCTGGGATCCTTTAGTCATAGATCATAGCAGTTGATTTTATATATAAGAAATAATATCAATGCATTTACGGTATAGGGATTCTGGGGAATGAGGTCAATGGGCATGCTCTGGGGTGATTGCCTAATGTATCAGTCATTCCAAGACGGCTGCTTGCTTATCAATTGGTGGGGTAGATCTGGGGATTAGTCCTATCACTCTTTCCATGCATCAGAACTACATGGGTACAATCCTCTTTCCATGCCTCAGAACTACCTTGGTATAGTCCTCTGTCTGTGTCTGTAAGGGTAGATAAAGCTTGGTCCTTTGTTTCTATTTGGTAGTGGGCTGTATCTATTCGTCCTATGTCTTTGACCATGTGGTGATGTGAGGTGAGTGGTCCTTTCTTTAATTAACGCATACAATTTGCCATTTTGGAGTTAATCTGTTCAGGAACAAAATGGTGGGCCTTGTACTGATCAATCGAGGTTTGTCCACCAAAATCACCCAAATCAACGCTGAATTGGGGGGCCAAACGAGGGTTTGGTTCCCACGGGTTGGCAGCAGTAAGATCAAAAAGTTTATTTGCTTGAGAGCCGAGCGCAGAGCTTGCTTGTTTAAAAGTGGCAGCTCCTTATCATCGGTCTCCCCGTGTGTTATCCTCAGTGCTCCTCAGCATGAGAGCATGGTGGCGACGAGATATCCAGTGCTTGAGCATGCACCCATGTTGCAGGGGGTGGCGGGGGTGTACTAATCACAGGCTTGGCCTTCCGTGAAACTTTGTATTAGGCGCGCAGTCAGGTATTGTGAGGGAGGGAGGGTCAGTACCTGAAATAAATCCTGTGGCGTTGATCGAACAATGGTCCATTAACACTGCCTAATGATGTGTGGGGGCGGGATGTCGAGCTCGTGGTTCAAACCTCTGCCATGCTGCATTTCCGTGCTGCATCTGCTGCAGCGGGATCTCTGTTTAGTCAATCAGTAACCATCTCCTAGGAGGTGGGAGCGCTTGGCTGTAGTGCGGGTTCTCAGGGGAGTCTCAGCTTGATCTGTCTGTAGCGGGGCTCAGCACGGAACCCCCAGCCACCTCAGGGTTTGTGGCTCGGCCCAGGACTACCCGGTGCAGGGCGGGACAGCCCCAACGTCTAGGTCCCGAGGCGATGCCAGAAGGGAGGGGGTTATCCCTCTCTGCTCTCGGTGCTGGGGCGAGGCACCCCTGTGGTTGTAGAGCAGTTGTAGCTCTCTACCAGGCAAGAGGGGAGGGGGTCGTTCTTCTCTGTTCCAGATGCAGGGGTAAAGCACTCCTGCGGTCAGAATATAGTCGCGGCTCTCTCCCGGGAGTCTTGGTCCGCAACAGGAGTTGTGGGAACTCTTGATCAAGGGTGGTCCATCACCGCCGGATCCAACGCCTGCCATCCTGTGTTTCTGATATCCTGCTCCAGTGAGTGAGTGAGGGAAGATATTGCCTCTGGATACAACTCCTGCCGTCATGGGTTTCTGTTGACTTTCTTCGCTGAGTGAGCGAGCAGCGATATTGCCTCTGCTGGAATAATGTATCTTCGTTCTTTGTTGTCGTGATCCTATGTTCCTATGATCCTTCTTATCTTCTTATATTACGGTATGTAGCAACAGTGGGGCTTGCATGGGCTAACAGGGATATTTTTGTGTGTTTCAATCCCTACCCTTCGGAGCTCCTTGGAAGAGCTCCACACCAGCCGCCATCTTGCTCCATGTTGCTTTCTCCTTCATCATTCTAAAATATGCATGTTTGTGGTTGCCCTTGTTGTGCTTCCACATTGAGGATGTGCCATAACTGTACTTATTCATAGTACCTCCGGAAAGCTGCTTCCCACACTACTCTTAAATGCCTTTTGTGAATACCGAAAATCCTAAAGTTCAACTTTTGGTTTTCACAAAGGTCATTTAAGAAGTAGCAAAAGCCATTTGTGAATACCTAAAGTCATAGAGTAAGACTTTCATCTCAGTTTACCTATGTGAACAGGCGCCCATTATTTTTGTAGAAGATATTTAGACACAATATTGTGGGAACTTAATATTCCTTATATTGTTATTCAATCATGCAATACATTTGACCTCCCCACGCACAATTTTCTCAACTTTCCATAGGGCTGAAGACGTGGTCCTTGTGGATGTCTTTCCATTACCCTAATTAGATGAGGAACTATCATGGCACTCGTTAAACATCCAGAAACAGACCTGGTTCATAGGGAGAGACCTCAGCCTTGAAGGAAATTGTGTTTCTGTTTTATTAAGTTTTAGCGTTGGCAGAAAGCAAGACGATCTTCTGTGGTCCTATTTAGAAACTGGCTCTACTCTACATTTGCTCTGGATAGCTTTCTAGCTCAGGTTGTTAGGCTGCATGTTTTTATTGGTCCTTTTTCAGAAAGATAGCTGCATCTTAAGTGGGAGCAGCGGTTTCCCAAGACAGAAATCTGTGGGACTGCACTGTGGGCATTAGCTGTCATTTTAACATGCCATTCTCGTTCAGAGTCCCAAGAACATTTGATGAGGAGTTTTAACTTCAGGGCATCGGATTTATTTTTCATTATAAAATAAATTGGTAATAATGGAGAAATGGGTCATGGAGAACTTGTGATCTCCAGTACATTCTTTGCAGGTCGGCTGTGACCGTCCTGTCTTGGACACGAACAGCCGCTCCCCTGCCTCCTCCTGCGAAGACCTGGTATCGTAGAGCCTAACTCAGCAGAAATCCCATCGCAGCGCTGTTTGCCAACTTGTAATTGTAGCGCTTGATTGTACCTCAGCAGAAATCCCATCGCTGCGCTGTCTGCTAACTTGTAATTGTAGCGCTTGATTGTACCTCAGCAGAAATCCCATCGCAGCGCTGTTTGCCAACTTGTAATTGTAGCGCTTGATTGTACCTCTGCATTTACATCGTAGCGCTTTAGTCCCCTGCTGCAAAGCTTGTTGTTGTGGAAAAAAAGCTTGTTGTTGTTGCTGCCATTTTAGGTGCATCCCCTGGCCCTTCCCCCACCTCGCTCCCGCCTCCCGGCTAACCCTCCCACCCACGGAAACCATAGGTCGTCCTCACACCCTCCTTAAGCTGTGACCGTCCTGTCTTGGACACGAACGGCCGCTCCCCTGCCTCCTCCTGCGAAGACCTGGTATCGTAGAGCCTAACTCAGCAGAAATCCCATCGCAGCGCTGTTTGCCAACTTGTAATTGTAGCGCTTGATTGTACCTCAGCAGAAATCCCATCGCTGCGCTGTCTGCTAACTTGTAATTGTAGCGCTTGATTGTACCTCAGCAGAAATCCCATCGCAGCGCTGTTTGCCAACTTGTAATTGTAGCGCTTGATTGTACCTCTGCATTTACATCGTAGCGCTTTAGTCCCCTGCTGCAAAGCTTGTTGTTGTGGAAAAAAAGCTTGTTGTTGTTGCTGCCATTTTAGGTGCATCCCCTGGCCCTTCCCCCACCTCGCTCCCGCCTCCCGGCTAACCCTCCCACGCTCCGCCCCTCCACCATCCATTTATGGCCAATGTCCCCACGCGCAGCGTCCACGCGCTACGGCCACGCCGAAGGTGCGCCAAAGGTAAGCCCATCTACGCCCGTCCGCGCCTGGACCACGCCCAGCGCCAGACCCCCTGGCCCCCGTCCCTCCCAGCCCTCCCGCATTACCTACGATGCCGCCACCCTCCTAGCCCTTAACCCCGGTCGCGCCCCCAACTGCGTCCAAGCCGCCCCTGGACACACCCATGGACCTTTCTCTTGCTACTCCTGCAAATTCATCGGCACCGACAACATCTCCGCTACGGCCACAACACTGATTCCCGACCCCAACCACCTACAGTGCATCCTTCTCAACACTCGATCGGTCCACAGGCACGCCATAGACCTATGGAATCTACTAGACACCATCTCTCCAGACGTCGCCTTCCTTACAGAAACTTGGATGAACGCTTCCTCTGCCCCAGACATCACCATTGCCTTCCCTGAAGACTATAAGATCACACGCAAGGACCGCACCGACCACACAGGAGGAGGAATCGCTATCGTCCATAAGAAATCAATCCGCATCTCAACCAGCTCTGACGCCAACCTCGCTAACTCCGAACACCTTCACTTCCAGATCCACATCGACCCCAAGACCACACTCAGAGGCACCCTCCTCTACAGACCACCAGGACCCGCGCAAAATTCAGTGAAGACATCACGGACTTCATCACTCCACACGCGCTCCCCTCCAAAGATTACATCCTTCTGGGAGACCTCAACTTTCACCTTGAAAAGATCAACGACCGCAACACCACCACCCTTTTGGACAACCTCGCAAACCTCGGACTCAAACAACTTGTCACTTCCCCCACCCACATCGCAGGTCACACACTCGACCCCATCTTCACCTCCAGCAATCATGTCTCCTTCAGCCACACTACGGATCTCCTCTGGACTGACCACAGCTGCGTTCACTTCACCTACAACAAACCAAAACCCACCAACCACCTCCAACCTACCCTGCAAAGAAACTGGAACAAAATCACCACGGACCAGATCTCCGCATCGCTCCTTCTAAACACCCCAGCCCACTCTTCCAACGCAAACGAAGCCGCCGCCAACCTCACCCTATGGTTATCCAACACCGCCGACACCTTGGCACCACTGAAAAAACGCCAAAGCAAACCTGGCAGCAAAAAGGCCTCATGGTTCAACGATGATCTTAAGAAGTCCAAGAAACTCTGCCGCTCCCTTGAAAAGGCCTGGAAAAAAGACCCAAACACCAGCACCAGGGACGCCTTCAAAAACGCCACCCGCTCTCACCACCGACTAATCCGAAAGGCCAAGAAAACAGCATTCAAGGATCGACTTGACAACAACACCCACAACAGCAAGGAACTTTTCAACATCGTCAAGGAATTTTCCAATCCCTCGGCCAACTCCAACGACATCACCCCCTCTCAAGCCCTCTGTGACTCCCTAGCCTCATTCTTCCACAACAAGATTGCAGACATCCACAACAGCTTCGACAACCAACCCGGAAACCAACCCACCCTACCATCTGCTGAACATTCTCCCCCCTTGAACACCCTCAACGACTGGAACCCAATCTCCACTGAGGACACAATCCGCCTGATGAATTCCATCCACTCAGGATCCCCCACAGACCCATGTCCTCACCACATATTCAACAAAGCAGACTCCGTCATAGCACCGCACCTCCGAGACGTCATCAACTGCTCCATCAACTCCGCCACCTTCCCGGAAGACTGGAAACACGCTGAACTCACCGCCCTTCTGAAAAAACCCACAGCGGACCCCACCGAACTCAAAAATTACCGCCCCATCTCGCTCCTTCCATTCCCGGCCAAAGTCATCGAGAAAGCTGTCAACAACCAGCTCGCCGCCTTCCTCGAAGCCAACAAATCCTCGACTCCTCACAATCTGGCTTCCGAGCAAAACACAGCACTGAGACCGCCCTCATCGCAGCAACAGACGACATTCGAACTCTACTGGACAATGGAGACACAGTCGCCCTCATCCTCCTCGACCTCTCTGCAGCATTCGACACAGTCTGCCACAGCACCCTTTTACAACGCCTCAATAACATCGGAATCCAAGGAAAAGCACTTGAATGGATCACCTCGTTCCTCACCGGAAGAACCCAGAGAGTCCGCCTCCCACCATTCAAGTCCGAGGCCACTGAAGTCATCTGTGGCGTACCACAAGGATCCTCACTCAGCCCTACCCTCTTCAACGTATACATGAGTCCCCTCGCGGCCATCGCCCGCCAACACAACCTCAACATCATCTCTTACGCTGATGACACTCAACTAATCCTTTCTCTCACCAATGACCCCAGCACCGCCAAAACCAACCTACACGAAGGAATGAAAGAAGTCGCCGAATGGATGAAACAAAGCCGTCTGAAACTGAACTCGGACAAAACTGAAGTCCTCATCTTAGGTACATCCCCCTCTGCATGGGACGACTCCTGGTGGCCGGAAGCCCTCGGAAAAGCACCCATCCCGACAGACCACGCACGGAACCTAGGCGTCATCCTGGATTCTTCACTCTCAATGAACAGACAAGTCAGCGCCGTATCCTCTTCCTGCTTCAACATTCTTCGCATGCTCAGAAAAACATTTCGCTGGATCCCCACCGAAACAAGGAAAACAGTCACCCATGCTCTGGTCACAAGCCGACTGGACTACGGAAACACCCTCTACGCAGGCACTACCGCTAAACTCCAGAAAAAACTCCAACGAATCCAAAACGCCTCAGCCAGGATCATATTAGACATCCCACGCAACGAACACATCTCTGGTCACCTTAAAGACCTCCACTGGCTGCCCGTCAATAGGAGGATCACTTTCCGACTGCTAACCCACGCACACAAATCACTCTACGACATCGGACCAGAATGCCTCAACTCACGACTGTCCTTCTACACCCCCTCCCGCCAACTACGTTCTTCCAGCCAAGCCCTCGCCACTGTACCTCGCATCAACAAGACCACCATGGGAGGCAGATCCTTCTCATACCTGGCTGCTAAAACATGGAACTCACTCCCCGCTTACCTTCGCCTTACCCAGAACCACCTAGCATTCAGAAAGCAACTTAAAACGTGGATATTTGACAAGTAATCCTCCTCCCCTTTCTAAGCGCCTTGAAACCCTCTGGGTATGTAGTGCGCTATATAAATTCTCTGACTTGACTTGACTTGGAATCGACAAGATGTGAGTCACACTTTCCTATACCTTATTCCCAAGACGTGGGAAGGTAATGAACAGAATAAAGCCCTTTACTCTTGGTTCTATTCTTTGTCACTGTAGTCTTTTTAGCCCTGTGAAATATCACACCTTGGACTGTGTTCAGACTAATGGAATTTGGGATGATGATGGCAGTGCTAGCTACTTCTGCAACAATTATTCAGAGTGAATCTCAGATAGTCACAACAGGGACACCAAATGACTTAAAACCATTTATTAACCTGATGGCTTGATTTTGTGTTTTATGATTCATGTTATTCAGCAAAAACTGAAGTACTGTCAGTGGAGATATCTACCCTGGTTTCTCATTGGACAAGAATCAAGTGGGGCAAAGAAGACATCATTGAAGGTGATGTCACAGCATTTACTTGGGTCCTGCTAATGACAATAGACCTCACAGAGGCATGAATGGGTGCCTGCGATGTCTGGTATACTCCTGCGTACTAGAAGAAGGTGGGCGGGCAATTGAGTGTACACCGTTGTGACGTCAGCATGGCAATCAGCTTCCTGACTGGGTCCTGCCTATTGTTGAATATAGGTCAGCAAGCTTAAAGATAGAGAAGTATTAAATAGAATTTAGATCTGAATCTTAGAATGCAGTGGAAGAATATTCCCAATAGTGGCCATGACAAGAACGATAGGACTTCCATTCCCATAACGTTACTACTGCCATATAAGTTTCCTGGGTATAAGAAGTATAAATAATTGTATGGCTCACCTCTTTCTTATTACGAACATTGCATTTAAAAGTATGAGCCAAGCCTTTAAAATGCAAATGAATAGGAGGCCCTAGAGTCAGTTGACAAGTTTGAGATGTTTAGCTGTCTCGCTCGTTTTTGGCGGGTTTATGTACTCTTGAGCTTTGCTTTTAATGAAGTGCCAATTCGCAGCCTTATCATCCATTTGCCATACCGTGAAAATCATGTACTATGGTACTATTCCTATCAGTTTTGATTAAGAAAATTGGCCATGTAAAGCAGATAGAAAGGAAAATAAATCATAAATGGTGTCCTTTTCTTCATTATCTTTTCTTGACATTTAGCTAATCATCCGGTACTGAACAATTCATCAGAGCAATAAAAACAAGATGATTGAATTTGCTGTTCCCTATGTGCAGCTGGCAATGGAATGTTAAAAGCGTTGTATATAAACAGGAAAGTAAAAATGTTAAAAAAAACTTTTCAGGGAATCCAGTGTTTGTGATAATGTATTTCTAATTGTGTATTTCTAAAAGTGTTGCGTGTCCATACATTTTACATTTCCTCAAATTACCTTTGCCAATGGTTGTAGACACAGACTGCGAGTCCTAGTGCAATATTTATTAAGTGAATGGTGAATAAAAAAGGAAACAGGAAGACATCACAACTGAGAGCAGTTTACACAGGAACGGACGACATTAGCACAGGGATAACGTCATGAGCATGGGACTTGCATGTGCTTATAGAGTACAAAAGAGCGAATTGTGACGAGAAATTGGTATAGCCAAAAATAAAGAATCAGAATCGCTCCAGGAACTATTTTGGAAAAAAATGTTGCAACACTTAAGAGTACCCTCCTGTCTTAGAAAGAATAGTGAAATGCTTTTTAACATTGTTTTATAAACAAGGTATCAAACCAATTCAGCAGGAAATTCAATCTAACTAGTTATGCAGCGAGATTACCAGCTTGATTTACTCCTAAACACCATACTCACCTGGGCCCATAAAACACACATACATAACCTGATAATCACCACTGGTGATCAGGACTTTTATTTAACTTGTGATAAAATTTGCCTTTACACCATTTCTTACCAAACCGTATCACCTTAGTTTTCAATGTCCTCTGGTCAATAGATTATGTTGTTAGCAGAATGGGTAGAAATTAAATTTACCTTTATTACTTTGAATGACAACAGACTCGGGCGAGTTTTAAACTTTATCTATGCAATAAGTTTGTGAGTCAAATACCAATACATGTCAAACACCGACTTTTAAGGAGAAAATGATCAAACTAAAACATAATGACTTTGTAAAATCTAATGACTTTGGTACCTGCGAAGGGTGGTAAAGAAAAACGGTACAAAGACAGATATATATTTACCTAGAATGGTGTGATGACCAACCCCTTGCCAAGGAGCTAGGAAAGGGACTCCCGAGTAGTCAGGAGCCAACAGTTCAGGACAGGTTAAGGAAAGGACAGGTGGCCTTTTCCAAGTGCAACGCCAGCGTTGCACCTCTTTCTGGTACTACTCTCTTTGATTCTTCCCCCTTCTGGATGGACAGATTTCCCCCTCCCCAGTGATCTCTCCTTCTCTTCTCTCTCTCTGCATCTCTCCTTTCTTGATTCTTCTGTCAGAGTGCTCAAACAGCGTCTCGGACCTCCGTGGCATCCGCTGTCTTCTGATTCAGTGATGGGTCGGTGACAGGTCAGTGACTAGTCTGACAATCTAACTGACTGAGCTTACCTTAGTTATACTATTCTAAGTGCTTGTACCACCCCCCCATTGTTTCAATACTCGTGAATCCCCTACTTCTTATTGGACAGTGGAATGGGGAGAGGTCATCACACCATACTCATTTAATGTCATTTCTTAAGCTTATTGTTCTATGTTCCCTCCCCTAATTTTACTTTACTATGCTTTATTCACCCAGCCACATTTCATATTAATTCATCTACAATGTATACAAATTTTGACTTCTTCGCCTTCCCTCTCTGGGTCAAGAGGTGGTATTCCCAGGCGCTTCTATGGTTAAAATGTCCTTGGCTGGGTTTCAATGTCACAGCGCAGAGTTTGACAGAGTCCTGTGCGCTTGCGCATAATTAGGCAAGATGGAGATTTCAGTCACCCTCCAGGGCCAAATACGAACGAATAACAAAGTCAACGAAAAAAAACATGTTAGAATACAAAAAATAAATGACGCACTGTATACCACTTATTCCTACTCTAATTCCTTTATTTTATTTTAACTATTGCATTAGCAGTTTAGGAAGATGTGCAAGGTTTATATGGCACATGACGGAACCAGAACTCCTTGCCTTGGCTAAAAAAATTGATGGATTGATTTCTATATAACTACAACACAATCCATGCATAATAGGGGAGTCGCAATATTGTTTAAAAAATCTCTAAAAGTCCGTCTGATATCTAAACTAACAGACCCGGGTGGCAGATGGGTCATCACTACAGTCATTATTGCAGGGGCACAAATCACTATAGTAAGATACTACGGTCCAAATATGGACTATCCTTCTGTCTTGGAATCTCTTTTCTTTCATTTACTTTCTTTTCCAGAACCCACTATTTTTGCGGGTGATTTTAATATAGTTTTTGATCCCTAGCTAGATAAGTCACCTAGCTTTAACTCACTCTGAATCCAGACCTCTCCTACTGGCCAACATGAAACAGTACGGCTACTTAGATATTTGGAGGATAATGTCTGGGCAACAAATGGGCATCTCATTCCATAATTATAAGTACCACCATCAATCCAGGATTGATTTTGTTTTAATAAGCCAGACACTGAAAGTGCAGTAAAGAACATCACCTATCTTTCCTCACATTTGCCTGACCACTCAGCCATATTGATGGTAATGACAGGTTTACTTAAAGCATCTCCCAGAAGTTGGTCATTTGATCGCTCATTGCTTTCAACACCAGATGAGATCTCTTTCTTGGTAAAAGAAAGCGAGTGCTTTATGAATCTTAATATTGGTTCGGCCAATCCAGGAACTTTCTGGGACTCTTTTAAGGCCTTTGTTAGGGGCCACATTACTAGCAGGATCTCCTATAGGAGTAAGATATACAGAGAGGTGGTATCCTCAAGTGAGGCCGAAATAGGCAGACTTCAAAGGGAAATTGATTTGCAATTGGCCGCCTCGCCTATCCTCTTACAAGAATTACAAAATAAATTGGTTCGTGCAGAGGGGGACCTGGACTCAGTGCTGAATGATCATGTCCTACAGGTGGGAAGCTAGTAAAATCGCCCATTTTCAATATGGTGAGGGCGCAGGGAGGCTCTTTTCCTGGAAATCTAGGACCGATAAGGTCCGGAATAACATTAGCTCAAATACTCAAGATAACGTGACTTATTCTTCAGATGAAGACATCAGAACAATCTTCCGGTCATTTTTCCAAAGTATTTATAGTGAGGATAAGTGCATTCACCAGGACTCTATTGATGAGTGGCTAAATGAGATATCTTTGCCATCATTGACCTTGAAACAAGCAATCTCTTTAGATCAAATGATCACACAGGAAGAGGTAAAAAAAACATCCAGAATAGTAAGTCTGGGAAGGCGGCGGGCCTGGACGGCCTTCCAGCTGAGATCTATAGGGCCCTTGAGCAGGCGGTTGTCCCCTTTTTAACTTCCCTATTCAATCAGATTGTTCAGGAAGGGATGTCACCACCAAACTCTTGGGACAATACATCAATAACTTTAATTTTAAAACCGGGCAAATCAGCATCGTCATGCGGGTCATACCGACCAATTTCCATTCTAAATGCCGACTACAAGTTATTTGCCTCTATTTTGGCTAACAGGTTGGGCTCAGTTGCAGGGGGCATTTTACACCAGGACCAGAGAGGCTTTGTTAAAGGTCGACAACTCTTTGAGTTGACTTATGATCTCATAGGGGCTATTGATATCGCAACTTATGCTTGTTTACCTTTGGCTGTTCTCACACTCAACGCCACCAAGGCCTTCGACAGGGTGAATTGTTCATGCCTGTCAGGGGTCTTGGGTCAGTTCAATATTAGAGCTGGTTTTCGCCGAGCAGTGAGACTGCTTTATCAGAACCCTTCAGCCTCTCTTCTGGTGAATGGATCATTGACTGACCCATTTAACATTTCACGGGGAACTCGTCAGGGCTGCCCTCTCTCCCCCCTCCTGTTTGACCTGTATATTGAACCCTTCGCACAACGGCTGAGGCACGATATTAAAATCAAGCCTTTCAGGTACGGGGTTAGGAGAAGAGGTTGGCTCTGTACGTGGATGATATCCTGATCTTTTCTTCAGAACTTAGTACAGCCCTCCCTTCTGTCATCAATCTGGCCCAAAATTTTGGTGAAATCTCTGAATATGAGGTTAATGCCTCAAAAAAGGAGATTATGACCTGGAACTATAAGGTCTTAGCAGCAGGGCTTCGGCCCAGTTTAAGAATGCGGGGGCATATTATCAAGGGGGTTTATCTCCGCTTTTTTGGCTTCAAAAGCCAATAAAGCGGAGATAAAATTATCTCCCTATTACCAAGCTGTCGCTAACACCAGTTAGTGACAGCTAATAAGAGATAGCGACCATCTTGGGCCCCGCTTTGCATGTCAGTGATATCTATCACTAATGACATGCAAAGTGGGCGTGCCAAGATGTTAGCGACTGGAAACAGTCCCTAACATCGCTATCTCCTATTACCAACTTTTGGAGATATTCGCGCTAAGCGCGAATATCTCCAAAAGCTAACACCTGCCCTGAGCAGTTCTTAGCCATGTTATCCAATGGGAGGTGGATAACATGGCTAAGAGCATTTGCTCGATAATGCATGAATATCGCTGACTTTTCAGCGATATTCATGCATTGCGGCCGTTTTTTATCGCATTTGCGATAAACCTTGCTAATAGCAAGGTTTATCTGCGATAAAAATCGCCGATGTGCGGCGATAATTTTTGTCTCTAAACAAGTTAGAGACAAAAATTATCGCTAGTTGTTGGTAATATGCCCCGCGGTACCTGGGTATAGAAATCGTCTAAGATGTTAACAAAATTGTGGAGACTAATTTCTCCATTATAGCAAAAGATTGACTCATGAGATCTTGGGCATGTTTGCCATTGTCCATCTTGGGTAGGGCTAACCTCATAAAGATGACTGTTTTGCCAAAGATCACTTTTTTGTTTAACACTATTCCTCTTCATTTTGAACACTTATTGTTAGTCAAATTACAGAGCAACATTAATTCATTTATCTGGGCTCAGCACACACCTAGAATAGGTTGGAAAAAACTAAGACGTCGTAGAGAAAAGGGAGGGTTAGCAGCCCATGATCTTCAATTATATGCATGGGCATTTTGAACTCACCCACTCCCGTATGTTAATAAAAACACCTACCATCTTCGGGATTGGCTGTATGTTTAGAGCTATGCCGAGTGGGTCAGGTTTAGCACAGGAAGGGTTTCTGTTTAAATTTGGAGATCCCACATTTTTTAAGAAAATAAAACTGAAGGTTTTGCAGGGCTTGGCTAGAACATGGGCCAAGGTCAGTACCTCTATAAATTTAGGTTACTTTTCAAGTAAGGCCACTTTGTAGGATTCACCGGGGAGCCCGAGTTGGCTCAAGGATAGCCTTGCTTTACCCTTGAGAGAGGCCGGGTTGGAAGTCTGGGGTGACTTGTTTCTTGACGGAGTATTAATCCCATGGGAATCCTTGAGCGTTAGAGTCATCCCTAATCTTTCTAGATTTAAATATGTACAGATAGCTAGCTAGGCTCATGCACAGGCCATCGTCAAGGCCAAATACCCACTAGGTGGTGGTAATCATTTGGAGTCTCAACTTCTCAATAAAACTCCAGCCAAAAAGGAAATATCACTTTGGTATCACTTACATTTGTAGGAGATCGACGGCGATATCCAATTGGCCGAGAAACTTTGGGGGACCACCTTTCCAGTCCTAGATGTGGGAAGTCTTTGGATTTACTCTTTTAAACTATTATGGGATACTGTTAAACCAGCATGGCTCAGAAGAAACCATCTCTTCTCTCTACATAGGGCTTACTACTCGCCACAAAGGTTCTCCAAATTTTCTGAAGATCATACAATTGCCTGCCCGAGGTGTGGGGCAACTGCAGCCTCGGCCTTACACATGTTTTATGAATGTTCACTTTTATCTCAATTTTGGAATTCAATAAGTACTTCACTTGCATCTTGTATGGGTTGCCTGGTTACGATAAGCCCTGCATTGATAATCTTTGGAGTTATGGAAGGGGTTGTGGGGCCTCCAAATACCTGCTCTTCTATTCTATCCTTCTGGCCAGGGGAGAAATCTGTAAAAAATGGAAGGATCCAATACCACCCTCTCTTTTCAACTGGCAGGCATCAATATTGCAGGTTTCAAAACTCGATTTTTTGAGATCAGGTAATCCAAATAAAAGAGCTTTTTGGCATCTTCTAAAGCGGATCTAACTTTTGAATTACAACGGGTTTTTTTTTTTCTTTTTTGTTTTTTCCCTGTTTGGTCTGATGATTACGCTGCCTTTGGTTTTCCTCCTACCTCTGCTGGCATACCCAGACCTGTCAGACTTTGACCAGGTTGCAGGTACTCCTGTGCAGCAAAACATTGCCCCCTAAGGTCTCTGTGTGTGAGTCTAGGAGAGTGTGACTTCACTGATTGGTGGGCCATTCATAATCATGCCTTCCAAGCCAAATCTCTGAGGTAGTGTGTCACTCTCTTTTGACTCTAACGACGTGGCCAGGGTAGAAAATGAGGACCAAAAAAAACCGACAATCGCTAACTTTCATAGTTTCTACATAGTTTACTAGCTGGTTAGTAAAAAACATTTACATCTGTATAATTTTTATACACGCTGTGATGTAATTCTGTCTCATCTGGTGCTTCTAATTCTATTCTGTCTTGCTTAATGTTAGCTACCTTTCCATGTGCATTAGTGTCATTCTGTTTGTTTGCAGTCATTAGATAAGTAGTGGCTATTGTCAGTACTAACCATACTAAAAGTATGCTACATATATACATTCTACAGCATCTTTTTACACAGTTTAGTTTCGGTTTTCTAGCAGCTCTATTGTCAGCCATTTTAGACTAAGAATATTTCTCCCCTCTTTTTAACTTTTGTACAGAATATAACCTGGGGATTTGTCTTTCTTCAGGTTGGTCTCACTTCTTCATCAATTCGATCACCATTTAATTCTTCATCACTATCTCCACTTATTTCCAGATTCTCAAAATCTTCAAGAATCACATATGTCCATTCAGGACCCTTGAATTTAATTTTCAGTCTTTTCAATTGGGGACTTATCGTTCTTGGCTTTTCTGTTGACGGTCCAGACAGATTGGGTTGTTACTTCATTTACTTGGTCAGGTTCTTCACTTATTGTCTTAAGGCAATATTTCAGTCTCTTGATAGTACTAGGCAACGTATCACCTTTCCTGAGTCTTTTAGCTTGCACTGTGCTTTCAGTTTCTTCAAGTACTCCTTTGTTTACGTTGATTTGTGGCACAACTTGATTATTTTCGTCTTTTAAATTTCTCTCTATCTGACCTTGTCCAGGGCTTATTACCTTAGCCGTTTCTGCCTGGATGTATTCTTCTTTTCTAATCGGACCCTGTTCAGGATTTTGTTTGCTTTAGCTTTCTTCTTCTTCAGCCTGAACTTTTTTTACTTTTCCTAACTGGTTATGCTCCGTTCTTATAATTTCTTGATTTTCTTCTGCTGCCTAGGCATTTTCTCTAATGCCTATCTGTCCCTCCTCAGACTCGTATATGTTGCTTTTATTTTCTTCTGTCAGAGTAAATTCTTCTTTCCTTATCTGGTCCTGCTCAGGTTTGATTCTAGCTTTATCTATACTACTATTATAAAGGAAGAACTTTGAGGCTTTGAGGCGGGTAAACTCGGGAACCACAGCGCCAATCCACACACCCGATACATCGTTGGAATCCTCAGGGTGTGCAGATGGACATAGGCTTTATAAATTTAAAAAATCCGTTATATTTAAAAAATGTACATTTAAAAAAAAGTAGTCCCCTCGAAGTAGCGCCGGCCACGACCTGCGTGCTGACGTCGTCCAGGAGCGCGAGGACCGCAAGGAGGAACGGCGGACATGGTGCGGGGGAGGAGCACTGACGAGCGGCACACAGGCTGTGAGCAGCAGCAGACCGGCAGAGTGGCGAGGAGCACTGAACTGAGGAGCGGCGGCTGAGCGGCAGACATGGCGCGGGGGAGGAGCACTGACGAGCGGCACACAGGCGGTGAGCAGCAGCGGACCGGCGGAGCGGCGAGGAGCACTGAACTGAGGAGCGGCGGCTGAGGTAAGGCTCCGGGGGACAATGTCGGGCAGGTGGGGGTCGAGGCAGGCGGGGGACGGGGAGTTACAACAAATAGGCTCCGGGGGACAATGTCAGGGCAGGCGGGGGTCGGGACAGGCGGGGGACCCTCTGGCATAATTGTGCTCAAGCTCCCGACTCCCGACGGCCGCTCCATACTCCGTGAACTCCTACTCTTATCCCTGCAACCTCTCCTCATCCTCGCCTCCCTGCAAACAGAGTGCCAGTGGGCGGTAAGCCTCCAGAGGACAATGTCAGGGCAGGCGGGGGTCGGGGCAGCCGGGGGACGGGGCGGATGGGGGCCCGGGCTGATGGCCAATGACGGGGCAGGCGGGGGTCGGGGAAGCCTGATTGCTCCCGGACAAGGTCGGGACGGGCTGCTAGTTTTATGTAATATGAGTACGTTCTTCTATTCCTGTCTCGTACTCATTCTCGTCCTGTCTTGTTCTCACAATTAATTTTATGTATGTCCACTACTGGGATCCAGTCATCCTGACTAGTGCTAGGTTGTTCTTGTTCAGCTACTTCAGGATCTGTTACTCATGCTCCTTCAGTTGTAAAATCATCAGCCGCCTCAACTGTTTGAGTTTGTTGTGGATCTACTTCGTCAGGTGCTGGCACTCTCTTTGGTATGGCTTGCATGAATCCAATTAGGCAAGCCTGCAAATTTTTCCTTCTGTTGTTGTAACCAATATAACCTGATGTGGCACTTCCCCTTGGTGCTAGGTGCGATTCTCAAGTGTGATTTTTCACAACTACCCAGTTACCGGGATACAGATCATGCACTTGGTTCGGCTGCCTGGCAACAGCGTCTTCCCCAAGCTGGTGAGAGATAGAACGCACTTGGTCAGCCAACTCTTTGCAATACTCTAGTACCAAATGATCAGATATATTCAACAGCTTGTGTCTTGGAATACATGCTTGTCTCATTGCCCTTCCCATGAGTATTTCATGGGGTCTCAAACCGGTATTTCTGTCTGGGATACTTCTGAGTCCCATCGTGTCAAGAGGTAAAGCATCAGGCCACTCCAGTGGGGTGGAGGCACACACCTTTCCCAGTCTTGGCTTGATTGTGCCATTCACTTGTTCTACCACTCCAGAAGATTCTGGGCAGTTAGCACATTGCAGTTTTTGTTCAATTTTAAATGCTTCACAAATTAATCGAATTATTTCATTATTAAAATCAGACCCGCTGTCTGATTCAATAGTTACTGAAAAACCGTACCGTGGAATGAGTTCCCTCAATAAGAGTTTGGCCACTGTCAAGCTGTAATTTCTTCGGTTGGGTATGCTTCCACCCGCTTTGGAAATAAACAAACTATGACAAGTACATATTTTAGTCCTCGACAAACTGGTAACTGAATTAAATCTATTTGAAGTCTTATAAATGGACCCTCTGCTTTCCTAATTTTCCCTGTGCAGACTACAGTTTTTCTGCCTGGGTTCATTTGTTTACAAGTTAAGCATCTCTGGCAAAGACTCTCTTCGACATTCATGAACCTTGCATTGAACTAATCTTGTCTGAAAAATCTAATCATAGCATCTCTGCCTATGTGAGTGTCTCTGTGGTACATTCTAGCCATGGGTGCAAGCATACATTCTGGCAGCACTTGTCTTCCATCTAGGTAAATTCATACACCATCATCAACCCTTCTCTGACAACCTATTTTCTCCCACTCCTCCTTTTCCTGTATGTCTGCTTTATCTTGTAAGTTTCTCACTTCTTCCCATGTTCTTACACCCTCAAGTAGCATACCATGGCAGCGATTCCACATGCTTCAATTTTATTGTTTACTGCTATTTTGTATTTAGCACAATGTTGGGCAAGCAGGACGATTACCAGCTGTCACATTATCATTTCCTGAATGTTGAGCAGCACACTTGACCACAGCCACATCTTTTGGCAATTTCAGTTTTTAATAGGGGTTCCTGAAGAAGTGATGAAATCCCTCGGCATCCAGAGCTGACCAAAGTCATGCACAACCCTGTAACCATACTGACTGTCAGTGTAAATGGTTACTCTCCAATTGCTCCCTATTTTGCAAGCTTTATTTAAGGCAATCAATTCGGCTACTTGTGCAGACTTGACTCCTGGTAAATGGGATGCTTCGACTATTTCAGCCAATATGCACACAGCATTAGCAGCACTCAATCCTCCTTCCTCATGGCGCATACATGAGCCATCTACAAAATGCTCATGGTCTGCATCTTTTAAGGGTTCTTCCTGTATGTCTGGACGGGTTTTGGTACTTAGTTCAGTGACATCGAGACATTCATGATCAACTTCATCTTTTACCTCTTCATATTACGGATATGGCAGCAAGTTTGCTGGGTTTAAGACAGTACATCTGGCTATCGTTACATTTTCAGCCCCTAATATGACTCACTCATATTCATTCAGTCGACTAGGGATAAGGTACTGAGTTTGTGTTCTTGTTAACAGAATTATGACTCAATGTGGAATTTACAGGGTTTCCCATTACAATGGATTTATTTAAGTAGCTTATACAGCGCACGGCTACCCCAGAAGGGGTGTCCCGGTGCTAAGACAGAAGCTCAGGAGTACAGAAGAGGATCAAGACAAGTGCAGGACTAAGTACATGACCTGGAGAACAGCCACGTTTTTAATTTACTGCGAAAGAGGGATTCAGACGGGCAGAACCTAAGGTCAAGTGGGAGGCAGTTCCAGAGTTTAGCAGTCATTACGCCAAACCCTCTGCCACCCATTCTGGATCGTCGGAAACATGGTACAATCAGGAGACGTAAACTGTTAGATCTCAGCGATTTGACTGATTGAGATATTACCACTCGCTTTTTCAGGTATCCTGGCCCAAGACCGTTAAGAGCACGAAAGGCGAGGGTGAGGATCTTGAATTGAATGCGGCTTACAATAGGAAGCCAGTGTAGTTTTTTGCAGTAGGAAGCAACCGACTGCCGATAGGGGATATTGCCAATCAGTCTTGCTGCCGCATTTTGCACAATCTTAAGACGTTCAATCAGATATTGAGGGGCACCGGCGTACAAGCTGTTGGCGTAATCCAGGTGAGATGTAATGAGGGCCTGAGTGATGGTTCTGCGGGCGTCTAAGGGGAGGTACGGGAAGATCTTTTTGATCATGCGAAGTTTCGCAAAGCAAGCTGAAGTGACCTTATTAATTTGCGCTTTACAGGAAAGGGAGTCATCAAACTGAAAGCCAAGGTTGCGTGCTGATTGAACAGGAGTAGGCGGGGGTAAGTATGGGCGGAAAATCCGTTCCGCTTGCGGATTTTGCGGATTTTCGGTAAATTCGCAATCCGCGAGATTCGCGAATTTCCCGCAAAATCCGCAAATCCGCGAGCAGCGGATTTTATGGCTTGCTCGCACTGTTCGCGTGAGTTCACAGCTTCCCAGTTCAACTTCGCGCCCCACGAATAAGCGCTAAATTGCAGAAATACGATCTTAGCAAAACTGAAACTACTTACCAGGTTCAAAAGTTCAAGCTCATCATTAGTAGCCATTTCCTGTAGTGCTTCCTGAGGGGCCCCTCCAGAGTTCTGTTGCCTACTTGCAACTATTATGTGACCCTGCTCTGACCCTCAGAATAGTTACACATATGCCACAAAGGTCCTGAATTACAGCTAAGGGAGACAAGCAGGAGCCAGGCTGGAAGTTCAAATCCAGTGAAACATTAATCAGCCCCTAATTCATTATTGTCAGTTGGGGCAGGGCAGGTGTTGTAACTAATTTTGCAATAATGAAAGCACTTAGCAAGTGCAAAAGATCACTAATCAGGAAGCACTAAGGAAGCAGGTGCCAGCTAAAAAAATATTCTGTGACACATTAATCAGCCCCAAATTAATTCAGGTCACTTGAGGCAGGGAAGGTGTGCTTTGCTTTGCCACAATAATGTACACTGGACAACCAGAGGGTGCTGTGATGAAACAGAGGGTGGCATGGCTGGGCCAGAGGGTGGCATGAGTAGTCAGAGAGTGGCAGTGGTGACAGAGGGTGGCAGTGATGAAGAAGAGTGTCCCAAACAGGCTGGACACGTAGAAACAACAAGTTCGCAAAACTTGCAACCCGACAGGTAAGTTTGCGTTTGCGAAATTGTACAAAACCCTCGCAAACTGGCAGAAACCCACGCGAACACACAAAAAAAAATCCGCAAATTCGCGAGAATTCTCTGATTTTGCGGATTGCGAGTTCGCAAATCCGCAAAATTCGCGAACGCGAGATTCGCAAAATTCGCCCATGCTTAGGCGGGGGGTTGAGCACTGTGGTCCACCACAGGCTAAGGGACATCAGAGTTTTCTGGTTAAAAAATAAGACCTCTGTCTTATCGGTGTTGAGCCTAAGGTGGTTGGTGGTCATCCAGGCACAGATATTGTCCAGACATTGGCAGAAGTTGGCAAAGGTGGAGTCAGAGTGATCTCTAAAAGAGAATACCAGCTGAGTATCATCAGCGTATGAGATCACTCTGACCCCGCAGGACTCCACCACTTTAGCCAAAGGCGCAAGATAGACATTAAAGAACAGAGGGCTCAGGGCAGAATCCTGCGGGACACCACAAAGAAGGGGTTTACCCTCTGATTTAAAAGGCCTGAGAACCACCTTCTGAGATCTACCCATAAGGAAAGACTCAATCCAGGACAATGCAGTGCCACCAATTCCAGCCTGCCTCAGATGGTCTAAAAGAATCTTTTGTGAAACCATGTCAAAAGCGGCGGATAGGTTGTGGAGGACCAACATGGCCTCCTCGCCCCTATCCACACACTCACGGATCGTCTCGGAAACCTCTAAGAGAGCAGTCTCGGTACTAAAACCTGCTCTGAATCCGGATTGAGAATCGTGCAGTAAGAGATTGTTTTCTAGGTATTCTGTCAATTGTAGCTGCACGGCCTTTTCCAAAATTTTTGCAGGTTTGGGGAGGAGGGAAATGGGGCGATAGTTGCTAAATTTGGCAGGATCAGCATCCGGCTTTTTCAGAATGGGGACCAGCAAAGCCTCCTTCCAAGCAGTCGGAAATTTGCCATGGTAGAGGGAGGCATTCCAGATAGAAAGAAAAGATCTGGCTAATAAAGGGGCCAGGTCACCCATAACCTTGGCGGGGATTGGGTCAGAAGGGGAGCCAGATTTGCACTGGGTAAACAGCCTTAATGCGGTCTCAAGAGTCAGCTCGTTAAAAGACTGCAAAGATGCAGTTTCCGGGACCCTGACAAGGGGAGCCGGGGAGATCTCCTCAGTAGGAAACGAGGTTCTGATTTGATAAATTTTCTCTGGAAAGTAATCAGACAGTTCATTGCATAGTGCCTGGCTAGAAGGGTTCTGAGAGGCCCTGGCTGGAGGGGTGGCAAAATCCTTAACAATGCTAAAGAGGGTTTTTGAAGAATTCTTAGCGTTGGTAATTTGTAGAGAGAAGAAGTCTCTCATAGTAACTCTCTTTAGTTTAAGGAACTTTTTTAAAGCGGTCTTGTAAATCGTTTTAGACTCAGGGTCATAACTCTGTCGCCACTTACGTTCTAATATTTTGCAGCAGCTTTTTACCTCACGGACGGCCGGAGAGAACCATGGGGCAGAGGGTCGGGTTCTAGCAGAAGTAATTGGTTGAAGAGGGGAGATGGAATCAATGGCAAGGAGCAGCGCGGAGTTAAGTTTGGACACATTTTCATCAATATCACTAGACGAAGGGTCCGGCTGGTAGCTGAGTAAGGGGTCTAAAGTCGTGCAGGTAACTTTATGCCACTTTCTTCCCAACTCTTTACCAAGGACAGTAGGTCTAGGTCCAGAAATTAGCTCTAGGTCAAAAGGAACGAGATGGTGATCTGACCAGGATTCACTTTGTTCCAGATTCATGCATGATGCAGCTACAGCTTTTAGACACATTGGCAATGCAGATGCCACTGGGTCCAATGTAGCAGAAAACGATGCCACATCACGTCGAATTAGGTCATGCTTCTGTGTTAGGACTGAAAGTGCACAATTATCTCTCTCATCACAGAATAATGCAACTTCTTTTGAATAATCTGGCAAACCAAGAGCAGGTGCTTTGTACAGACAGTTTCATAATTGAAAACAAAGTTGTCATGCTTTTATCATCCCATTCTACTGGATCTTTTTCTTGTTTCTTGGTCAGTTGTTTCAAAGGTTTAGCTAGTACTGCAATTCCTACAATCCACTGTCTGCAATAAGCTACGACTCCAAGAAACATCCTTATTTCTTTTTGGGTCTGTGGTAACTGAATGTCTTATTATTTTCAATCTTTCAGAGGTCACTTTTCTGACTCCTCTTTCTATTTGGTGCCCCAAATATTTAACCAAATTTTTGCAAAATTTTAATTTCTCAGGTGACACTTTATGTTCACCTTCAGCCAGGTGATTTAGTAATGCAATTGAATCAGTAACACAATCACTTCAAGTTTTCTATGCGACTAATACGTCGTCAATGTATCGCACCAAAACTGATTGTCTGGGAATCAGCAGAGATTCCAGAAATTTTTTCAAAATGTGTTTAAAAATCGAAGGAATTTCTGTGTACCCTTGTGGAACACAATTCAAAACATAAACATGCTCATCAAATTTGAAAGAAAATAAATATTGGCTATCAGGATGCAATGGAATGGAGAAAAAGACATGGCACACATCAATTACAGTAAAGCATCCTGGGGTACACGGTATCTGATATAAAGTTACGGCTGGATTTGGCACTAGCGGACAACATGGTATGACAATTTTGTAAATTTTCCTCAAATCTTGGACAACCCTATTTTTCCTGTTAGGTTTCTTTATTCCAATTATAGACGAATTACAAGGGTTACTCATTATTTCTTTTAGAATGCCTTGCTCAACCAATCAATCAATTTCTGCTGCTGCACCTGTTTTAATTTCCGGGCTCATTTTGTTTTGTTGAATATTTGGATAAACTCCACCCTCCTTTACAGTTACTTTTACTTGGTCTACATTTGCCATTAATCCTTCTTCTTGTCCGGTAAAATCCTAAACATTCGGATTTACAGTAGTTTGGACTTCGTCTGGAAACTCGTTTGGTCTCATCATGGAAAACATTTCATTCACTTCTGTTCATTGTTTTGCTAACATGATTTTGTATACTCCGTCTTCATCAGGAGTCTGCATTGCAACACCATCGGCTGTGCAAAATATTGTGTAGTTCATTTAGCACAATAAATCCCTTCCTAGCAAGTTCACGGGACTTGAGTCACACACAACAAATTTGTGCATTTCTTTAAAGTTGCCAATACATATCTCCATTGGTTCAGTTATTGGGGTCCTAATTTGTTTATTAGAAATGCCGACTACTTGAATCGCTTCTCCCAAGAGCGGTAGGTTTGGGATATCTGCTGTTTTCACAGTAGAACGGGTAGCACCAGTATCCGATAAGAAGGTGATGTTGTTTCCTTCAACCTTACCATCTAGATATGGACCTGACTGATCTACCAGCAAGGATGCACCAAGTACACATTTCTCTTCTTCCTCTCTCAGGCACCGTCATTGTATGTCATTCTCAAAAAATGAAGCCTGCAAAAGAAACTGTGGGGTTACTGAATTTTTCTTACCACTTTCCTCCTGGAATCCGGTGTCCACACTGTACTTGGATTGACTCACAAAATTTTACATAGGGGCAGGTGGCAATTGACTCTGTACAATCTGCTCCAGTTGCCTCATAAACACCTCATTCTGCGTCTCTGGATTTAAAATTTGATTTTGGACATTGTTATTCTGTATAAGTTTACACTTGTTTTTCCAATGCCCCAATTTTCCGCACCCATGACAGTGAAACTTATTCTTTGCCTCTTCTCTGCTCATATTAAAATTTTTCTTTGCCTCTTCTCTGCTCATTCGCAATTTTGATTTGCCCCCACTATTGTCACTATGGCCTTTCCCTTGGTTTTCTGCCTGATTACTTAGCTGAAGCTCTTGCTGCTCTACTAATTTAACTTTGGCCCACATTACCTTTTCTTCTAAATTCTTTCGTCTGTTGTCAATTTTATCCCTACAGTGCTTTGCGTACTTGAGGATTTCATCTATGGGCTTTGCTTGCCAGCATAACATGTGCTGTTTAATCATTTGTGATAATTATGCATTTACTGGCTCATCTTTTTCTTAGGTTGTCCTGTCTATTTTTATCCGATCAGTTTCCTTTGGGGGAATCCTTCCTTTCAGGAATGTAATGACGTGATTATATTTTTTCATTACTTCAGCTGATGGGACTCCTGTCTTTTCATCTCTTGGGTACTCATCATTATGGCCAATATACTGTACTTTTACATTCTGCTCATAAATCAGCAGGAACAACTATGTCAAATAACCCATCTAAATCATTCAATAAAACTTTTCCGATTTTCACAAACTTTTCAACTTGCCTGTACCGTTCTACTGTTTTTTCTCTAAACTTTGGGAAATCCTTTGTAAATGATAAAATATTCCATTGCGTCCATGGGATATGTACATAACCACCCCCCAGAACTTCTCTCATTGGGCACAACCTTTAAACTTTTTTCTGTTTCTTTCATTAAATACTCAGATGTCGTTCGATTCACCTGTGCTTCCTACTTTTTCTTTGTCCACCTAGTTTTCCATCTATCAAAATCTCTCCATTTTTGCAACAGGGTTAACAATTCCTTTATCTGTAATTTTCTTCCTGACACATTCATGTTCTCTAAATCGTTGTCAGAAAATTCTGCTCTACATGGTTTCTGCAATACTTTGAATTTCCCTACGTCAATGTCCATTTCTGAAGCCAAATTCATTATTTTTCATGAAATATTTTCATATATCGGGTGATGCTTCTGCATATGAAGAACAACTCTTCTTCACTGAAAGTATTTAATCTTTCTACTCCTACATTTCCAGGTATCATTTCTTCCAATTTTACTCTTAATTTAAATATATCAAATTCCTTTGGATGCGTTTCTGGCTTCTATATTTCTTGTGTCCAACTTTCTATTTCTTCCAGGGTTACTATCGTGGCACTTTTTGTCCCTGTGTATGTTTCAATCTGTACCTCTTTTGAGCATCTGGGTGTGACTTTTCTGAATGAATCGTTAATTGGCTCTCTTATTGGCAAATCCATTAAGGAAATTATTGACTCACACTCATTGCCAGATCGTTAACTGTTTTATTTTATTTTATGGGTTGTGTGATCTGTGTAGTTTGGACAGGAGTTTTAGGAAACTTTGTTTATCCCCATGTAAGGGAACAACAGGACCTATAGTCACTGGTATTGTTAGAGCTTTAGGATTTGTATTTAACTAAGTTATTTTCTGACTTAACTCGCTTCCATTTTTTATTATTGCTTCTCTTTCTTTTTCTTGAAGTACCCTTTCCATTTTAGTCTCATGTACAACCAAAGGTGTTTTCAGAAGTGGGTCACTAGGGGTAATTCTATTGAATTCTTCTTGGTAGGGTGGAGGATTTTTCATTAAAATATCTTCAAAATGATCCTCTTCTGAGTCTCCACTACTAGTCAATAAATATTTGGTTTTCTCTGAACATTTACTTCCTGTCGTTTCTTCTGTGGTCAATACAGGACATGATCCTTCCACTATCATGGCCTGTCTCCATTTCTTCATTTGATTATCTTGAGTTTCTCGGGGAAATTTACTTATGTTGCCACTACATTGTGATCTGTCTCACTAAAAAGCTTCAGTTTCCCATTCTTCTAGAGCTTCATACTGTGTTAATCTAGGTTTTGGTTCTAATTAATTCATGCAAATTCGTAAATTATGTAAAACTCTTCCATTTAATGTTCCATACTCAGGAAATGCTAATACTCATCATATTTTGTGTATTCTATCCAATTTTATAATCATACACAAGTGTGGTAGCCTTTTTCTATCATCATGTAGGATACAGGTGTTTCAGGGAGGGATAATAATTCCTTCTCAAGTTTTAATGGGTGTATCCTTTTTAAAATAATCATTTTTCATTTTCTGCATACATGACATTTTCCCTTTCTCTCCGTACATTTTGCTTGGATTCACTCCAATAAATTGCTCCTAGGCAAAACATATAAATCTTCTGTCTGGACGGGTCCCTATTATAGTAGGATTGTGGCTCCACATATAATGCCCACTGTGTATTATAACCGAAACTGCTATTTTAGCCATTAATCAATTGTTTAATTCTACTCTAATGCTTCTCCAATATCAGCGCATCGTTTATTCTGATGACCAATCAATGTTTAGTTTACTTATTTATTTCAACCAATGCTTGCGCGTTTATTTCTGTGACCTCAGTTTTGCTCCTCTGTACTCACCCCTCCTTTATAATTTTACCTCCGCTACACACCCACTGTCTCAACCAATCCCAGCGCAGCTCTTAGTGACATCAGTGCAGCACCCGCGACTAACCCCTCCTTTAAAAGGTAATGCGAAACTAAATTTCTTTCAATTTTCACTTCCAAATTTCATTAATTAACAACGTAGAAACATTTGCTACTGTGCCTGATTTACTAATTCCAAAGGAAAGTTAATTTCTTCCACTATGAGTAAAACTTTTCTGTTTACCCCTCACACACTAGGGTAAAACCAGTTTTGCTTACTCTTCACTCAAGCATCAAAGAACCTGCTACTCCTTTAGTATTACCCTTTCTAGGTAATATAAGACCAAAGTTTCACCAGCGAACTCCTTTGCTACCAATCACTCTCACTTTTATACAAGAATATAATCCCTAACCAGTGCTTTAACTCCTACCTAACTTTCCACACTTTCTTCATCAAGGCAAGTAACCTCGCTGCAGTGTAGCTTCCATTTACCACCCGCTATTCAATATTCCCGGGAATTTCTGAACAACATAAAACAATACATACAGGTGTTGGTTAATACATAAATCAATATTTCAATACACAGTTTTCTACCTACTTAACTAAAACCTAACCATAGCTCTGCTACAAAAAAAAACTGAGGCAGCGAGATTACCAGCTTGATTTATTCTACAACACCATACTCACCTGGGCCCATAAAACACACACACATAAGCAGATAATCACCGCTGTTAAACAAGACTTTTGTTTATCTTGTGATAAAATATATCTTAACACCATTTCTTACAAACCTTATCACCTTAGTTCTCAATTTTCTCTGGTCAATAGATCAGGTTGTTAGCAGAATAGGTAGAAACTGTAGAAATCAAAAATCCACTTCTCAGGGGTTCCACTGATACTTAGTCCTTTTAAACTCACAAAGAACTTGACACAGAAGCTGGAATATAAAAGTACATTTTTATTAACCTCATATGAGTGAGACTACGTCACACAGAAGCCTTAGCAACTGAATGAGGCAGTCTGTTAGAATGGTCTTAATTCACATGTTATATACTCTTTATCCTGCCCCAGGCATGTAAGGGAGTTGTACCAATTACATTCGTAAACAAATCGAAAATCTGGAGGGTCAGCAGGTGAGTAGCCTTTGGGGTTTTAGCAGGATATTGGCAAAACATTATAATTACATAGTTCACAAAGGTTAATCTGATTTAGATGGCACTGCAGGGCATGGCATGATTACATGTACAGTATCCAACCCAAAAGTTAATCATTAAGAATGTCCCAAATTCAACCTCCAAAAGCCGGACAAACCTATAATTGAAAGCATAACCCATGTAATGAAGAAACATAAAAAGAAACAGTAGCAAATGATGAACAAGATAAGGCATGTGCAAGGAAACTAAAAGTTAACAATGTCCTGAACATTGATTGACAATCTCAGACAAAGATTGATCAGGGAAATTGGCTTTGCGAGGTCAGTTTCAGGTGAAGAGGTCAGTTTCTTGCAGTTCATTTCAGAGTCAAAAAGAAACCTTAGTTAATGTATACATGAACAAAGAAGGCCAGGCCACTTTATTCGCCAGGCTACCTTCACAGGCCTACGTGAGGGCAACACAAAATGGTGGCGCAGAACAAAATGGAGTCAGACTCGAGAATTACAGAACCTCAAAACTACATTTACCTTTATTACTTTGAATGACCACAAATTCGAGAGAGTTTTATAAACATTATCTATGTAATAATTTTGTGAGTCAAATACCACCACATGTCAAACACCAACATTTAAGAAGAAAAAGATCAAGTAAAACATAAAGACTTAGTAAAATCTCATGACGTTGGTACCTGAGAAGGGTAGTAAAGGAAAATGGTACAAGGACATACCACACAGATTTATATTTACCTAGAATGGTGTGATGACCAACCCCTGGCCAAGGAGCTGGGAAAGGGACTGCCAAGTAGCCAGGAGCCCACAGTTCAGGACACGTTCAGACAGGACAGGTGATCTCTTCTAAGTGCAACGACTGCGTCGCACCCCTCTCTGGACATATTCTTCTCCCTCAGCGATCTCGCCTTTTCTTCTCTCTCTCTCCAGCTCTCCTTTCTCGATTCTTCAGAGTGCTCGAACAGCGTCTCTGACCTTCGTGGCATCCGCCGTCTTCTGCTTCAGTGATGGGTCGGTGACAGGTCGTTGACAAGTCTGACAATCTAACTGACTGAGCCTACCTTAGTTATATTATTCTAAGTGTATGTACCACCCTCCCATTGTTTTAATATTCGTGAATCCCCCAATTCTGATTGACAATGGGATGGGGAGAGGTCGTCACACCATACTAATGTAATGTCATTTCTTAAGTTTATTGTTCTATGTTCCCTCCCCTTAATTTCACTTTCCCACACTTTATTTACCCAGCCACATTTCATATTATTTCATCTACAATTTATACAAATTTTGACTTCTTCTCCTTCCCCTCTCTGGGTCAAGAGGTGGTGTTCCAATGCGCTTCTCTGGTTAAAGTGTCCTTGGCTGGGTTTCAATGTCACAGCACGGAGTTTGACAGAGTCCAGGGCGCTTGCGCATTATCAGGCAAGATGGAGATTTCAGTCACCCTTCAGGCCAAAATATGAACTAATAACAAAGTCAAAGAAAAACATGTTAGAATACGAAAATAAATTAATGCACTGTATACCACTTATTCCTAATCTAATCCCTTTATTTTATGTTAACTATTGCATTAGCAGTTTAGAAAGATGTGCAAGGTGTAGTTTCAGCATAGCATGTGCATCTAGCATGTGAGGTTTTAAGGGCCATTTTAAATACTACTGCGCAGCGGCAAGGATTTCTCACTAAAGCAAAAGAAGTCATACTACGGAGATGCAGTAGATGCATATGCAGAAGATTTCTGCATTTTCGGCAGCCATATTAAGCCACTCGGATTACTTGTCAGTAAAACACATTGAAAAGCTTCCCCTAGATGATGTAAAATGTTGTGTAGTACAATAATTAGTATCCACAAAACATGTCGGTTACATTATTACATGTTATTTGGGATGATTGCATCCAAGCAAGTTTCTTACGTACGAAACCTTGTTCCATCACTAGCACAGCCAAGACAGGTCATCTCTGAGCAAGAACACAAGCAACCCAAGACTGGCTTCACATGATTGGGCCTCTTCAGTGGAGTGTAGCTTAGTTTCAGTGCCATAGTGAGCAAGAGATCCCCAACTGGCCATACCCTTTGCTTTTTAGATCAATGCATGAAATACAAAAAAGGTGGGAGGATTGCTTGCAATAAGTTTAATCACTGGCAATCACTCAGGATAGCATTCCAACCCATCACTCTTTTGCCCACAATGCCATCTCAGATGAGACCCAGCCATATGCAAATCAGTCTTGGTCCTGCCTCAATATGAACAATCCAGCGCAAACTACCAAGCCAGGTTCTCAGGAACTGGAACACGAGAAACACAAGACCCATCATTCATTCTACATTCCATCTACATTAGCTCTTTGACAATGCATGCTGTATCAAGACACCCCTTGCCTTTTTTTCATCAGTATTTACTTGTGTGGGGTCCATCCATACCAGGGAAACAAATACTATGCTGAAATAGTTGTTAACATTCCACCATCAATTAGAAACAACATATACAATTATTTCTTCTCCGAGAATCCCAATGAGGACCTATTGCAAAGGTTATAAAAAAGTACCACTCACTTGTTTAAGAATTGTATACTAGAACACTTATCCAATGGCAAGACATTTCAAGGAAAAATATGAAAGTGGCAACAGAGAATTTGATTTCTTTGGCATAGACAGATGCAAAAGAGGAGGAAATCCTTTTGTTGTGTGGGAAAAAATGCACAGCCATGGTGGGGCCCTACCTAGAGGTGCCTGTCCTCAGTGGAGTGCTAAGGAGTAACCAGAGACAAGGAACTCCAAGAGAATGTTGGCTTCCACCTCATAGCAGGAGGTGTCTACCCTCCTGTTTCCTCCTGCTCCTCCCACCCATCTTTCGCCTGACTCCCAGATGAAGGTACTGTATCCCCCTGCCTTTGTCCCTTGCTGCCTGGTATTCCTGCTTTGTTTTCTGCCCCATGCATTGCCTGCTGTCCCTGCATTGCCTGCTGTCCCTACCCTTGCACTGCCTGCTGCCCCTGCGTTGTCTGTTGCCTCAGTGTTGTTTGTTGCCCTTGCCCCTGCGTTGCCTGTTGTCCCTGCTTCTGTGCTGCCTGCTAGCCCTGTGTTGTCTGTTGCCCCTGCATTGCCTGCTGGACCATCCTCTGCGTAGCCTGTTGCACCTGTGTAGCCTGCTGTGCCTGCACCGGCTCCTGTCCCTGCATTGCCTGCTGCCTCTGTGTAGCCTGCTGCCCCTGCACTGCCTCCTGCCCCTGTGCTGTCTGCTGCCCCTGCATTGCCTTCTGCCCCTGTATTGCCTGCTGTCCCTGCCCCTGTGCTGTCTGCTGCCCCTGTGCTGGCTGCTGCCTCAGCATTGCCTGCTGCCCCTGCTTTGCCTGTTGCCGCTGCATTGACTGCTATCCCAGCCGCTGTGTTGCCTGTTACCCTGCGTTGTCTGCTGCCCATGCATTGCCTACTATTCCTGCCCTTGCGTTGCTTGCTGCCCCGGCCCGTACACTCCCATCTCTGACCCTGTCCTTGTACTGCATCTCATCCCTGTGCTGCCTGCAGCTACTGTCCCTGCATTGCCTGTTGCCCCTGCCCCTGCATTGCCTACTGTCTCTGCGCTACATGCACCTACCTACCAGGACTACTAATGGAGGTCCCTACATGACCCTGCCAAGGACGCACACAATGGGCATGCTGCCAATGCAACGCCAGTTTGCAAACACCCAGCACCAGTTCCCTTGGCCCTTCCGCCACTTGACTATACGCCACCAAGGAACTCCTGGACCTGGATGGCAAACTCCCAAACAATTGCTGCATTACCTCCTCTATAAAATCCACCTAAAGACCTGTCCCCTGCCTACAATGCCATTTCTCCTGCAACACAACCTACGAAAGATCGTGCACCACTACTGCCCACAATACCAAAAACACCCTGCAACCACTCAATTGTATGCTGCTCAATGCCTGCTCACTCTTAAAACAGCCCACAGGAATTTGGGACAATATCACCATCCTCTCCAAAGACATTTCCTTCATCACCAAAACATGGCACAGCCCCACCTCCAACATCAACACTGACACTCCCGATAGGTGCAAGGGGATACACTGTGACCGCACCAACAAACAAGACTGAGGCATCACTATCATCTTCAAGGAAACCATCAGATGCCCCATTACTAACTACAACCTCACACCTCTCATGGAGCACCTCAATGTCCTACTACAAACAGACGTGAAGACCACGATAGGAGGCACCTTTGCCAGCAGACCTCCTGACCCCAAGAAACATTTTGTGACACAATCTCCAATGTCATCACACCCCTAGCAATCAGCTCTCACCACCATTTCTTCCTTGGAGACCTCAACTTCCACGTAGATGACCCCAACAACACCAACTCCATCATCTCCTGGAGAACGTGCGGAACATTGGCCTCACCCAACCGGCCACAGAACCCATGCAAAAAAACGGACACACATTCAGCCCCATCTTCACATCCAGCAACAGAATCAAATAAAGCATACCAGAAAACTCACCTGGACTGATCACACCATCATACTCTTCTCCATCACTGATACCCAGCACACTATCACGCGTATCAGATCTCCTCCCAGCTGGAGCAAGGTTACTGAAACTCAGTGGTCACAGTCCTTTACCATCGCCCAACCCAACGTCTCAGCAGACCTCAATCAGGCCGTCCATAACATCGCTGCCTGGATCACCAACAGCACCAACAGTCGCCCGACTGTAACCTACAAAATCCAACAATATCCCCAAACATGCCAGTAGGTAGCAACTGAAGAAACAATGGTGCACCACCAAGAATACTGCAGATAGAGCAGCTCATAAAACATCCCTCAGCATCTATCACCAGCACATCAAAGAAGCCAAAGAAATATCGTTTGAGAACACCATTCACCCCTCCCAAGAACTCTGTGACATCTTATCAGACTACTTCAATAGCATGATTACCAACATCTACAAAAATTTCAACATCCAGTCCACCACCCTTGACCTGGACAACCTCACCCAACTAGTAAACACCCGCCAAACCATCATCACCTTGTCACCGCTCACCACCCTGACCACCTCAGCCATCATGTCTTACATCCACTCTGGGGCACCCACTGACCCCTGCCCCCACTACCTCTTTAACCTTGCAACAAACCCAATGAGCATGCTACTCACCAGAATCCTCAACACCTCCATCTCCACAGCAACCTACGTGGACAGTTGTAAACACACAGATGTATGACCCTTCATAAAGAAAGTCTCCACTGACCCCAAAGATCTCCAAAATTACAGTTGAATCTCTGTGCTTCCCAATAATGCCAAAGTTCTTGAGTAATCCATCGACCTGCAGCTCACTGAATTCCTGGAACAAAACCACCTCTGGATGCCTCTCAATCAGGATTCCTTGCCAACCACGAAACTGAGACTGTGCTGATTGCCACCATAGTTGACATAATAACACTCCTCTACCATGGGGAAACTGTTGCTTTAATCCTCCTCGACCTTTCCGCAGTGTTGGACACAGTCTCTCACAGCACCCTCATCAACAGACTCCACACTAAAGGCATTTAGCAAGACACCCTGAAGTGTACTGCCTCCTTCCACATACAGAGCATTGGCTGCCTCCCTTCACCTCTGCACCCAAAGACATCATATGTGGCTTACCACAAGGATCATCTTCCTCAGCCCCACCCTGTTCAACATCTAGATGACCCCCTGCAGATATCAACAGATTCCACAAACTGAACATAATCTCCTATGCAGATGATGCTCAACTGATCCTCTCACTAACTGAGGACTCTTCCAACACCAAAACCTACTTCAGTTCCATGACCAACATAGCAGAATGGATGAGAGACAACTGCCTATAACTCAACTCCAACAAAAATGAAGTACTGATTTTCAAGAAGAACATCTCCGCATGAGACCACAGCTCGTGGCCTGCAGAACTCAAACCCACAATGACTGACCATGCATGCAATCTCGGCATCATCCACGACAGCCAACTGACACGTAACCACAAGTTAACGCAGTCGCCGCATCCTGCTTGCACACTTTGCATGCTCTGCAGAATCTTCAGATGGATCCCAACCACTGCCAGAAAAACCATCACTCAGGCCCACGTCACCAGCCGCCTCAACTACAGCAACACCCTCATGCTGGCATCTCCACCCAGCTCCTCAGGAGACTCCAGACCATATAGAATGATGCAGCCAGACTCTTCCGGGACCTCCCAAAATGAACCCATATTTCCCCCCACCTGGAAGACCTCCACTGACTCCCCATCCAGAAAGGATGCCTACTCAAGTTCCTCATACATGCCTACAAAGCCCTCCATGACCTGGGACCTACCTACCTCATTTTTTTTTTTTTTTTTAAACAAAAGGAGAGAAAGGAGTTGTGTCCGTGGTCGCCGGATGGGGAATACTCCTGATTCCCTGGTCAAGGTATCAAAAGAACAAATGGAGGAGTATTACCCGATGAGGGTAAATGAAGGCTTTTGTCCAAACTAAGGAAACACTGTTCCTTTGTTAGTAAACCCCTCACTCACCACCTGGTGGTGACTTGCTTCATCATCGGGGCCCACCCAAGTGGCCTAGCGTCACTTGGGTGTGCTTCAACACCTGAGTTGCAGTGGAGCAGGTGGTGAAGTGTGGGGTGCGAACAAAAAAGAGTGTGAGTGTTAAAATTGTCCTGGTTAATGCTTTTATACAATTTTTAATAAAAAAGTAACTGGACAAAATAAAAAATGTGGGTGAGATAGTAGTAGGGAAGTTACGACCTACATATCTCTGTTTATGTGTTGGTCGACATGTTTCTACCATATGGGGAAAATCCCCGGTATTCCTCAGGACCAAAACAAGGAAGTGGGTGTTGTGTGCCCCCTAAAAGACACACCCAGTCCTAATTCCTTGGTCATCCAGAAGAAAAATATACTTCTGGGTAAGCACACCTAGGGTTGAGGGTGCTGAAAAAACCTATGGGAAAGAAAAGAGAGTGAAAGAAATAATTACTATCCTGTAACGTAGTGCAGAATTAGGGTGCAGAATACGTGCAGTTATTCTTGCTTTCCACAGTGGTGATTGACACAGTGCCTTCATCGATACAGAGCGTGTCTACAAGTGGTGTGCAAACGTGCTCATTACCTTGGGAGTAGTATTTCTATAAAATAAGGTATATCTGGCTAAGGAGTCTTGATTTATGTCCTTAGTGCGTGCCTTAAAAAGTACATGCTGGCGCCGTAGTCTGGGGTGCACTAAACTCGAGTGCTCATACTAGTACCGCCGTGGTTCCACTTGTGCCAGCTGGGTAGTTGGTTTAAACATTATGAGTCCTAATCAGGTTTTGTGGTCAACATATAAGAACAAACTGGACTAACAAACACATACAGCAAAGAGCTTATCACGATGTGTGACATGGCGGGAAATTAAAAAGGGCTTACAAGGGTGGAGCTCTACTCGAGCTGCATCAAGCAGGAGGAGGGCGCTTCGCCGGTTACAACATATTCTGATGGGAAAGGTATATGTTGTGAAATGAGGGTTAACCTCCATGGCGAACGTTAGTGGGTAAACCAAATGGTTGGTCCTGCTAGGAGGGGGAAAGGTATAACTTACAGTTGCGTGTGGCGAGTACAGGCGGATCACCTAGGTCTCCATGTTCGCTGCTTGGTAGCAATGAGTGAATGAGGGCGTAGCGCGTATATGCGCCTGGCTGCTTCCGGGGTTGTCACGTGTCTACTACGGTGGCCTGGAAGGGTGGGTGGTAGGCATGGCATCGGGTAATACTCCTACATTTGTTCTTTTGATACCTTGACCAGGGAATCAGGAGTATTCCCCGTCCAGCGACCACGGACGCAACTCCTTTCTCTCCTTTTGTTTCAAAGATTTAGGCAGCGCGCAGCTGCGAGAGTACAAGACATTCTTTTCTCTCATAACACATATACAGGAGACAGACCACGACACCAGCATGGCAGAAAATCAGGGCTTATCTTTTTCCACGGAGGAAATAGACTCTATCATGAGCGACCTCAATGCTTTTGCAGACCCCAGCATTAGCAATACCATCTCACAGACATCGGAATGGGACAAACTCACTGAACTCAAACGCCACCGTATTAGAACAATACTGCATGGTACAATCCTTAAAGAGTATGTTACAAACAACATGGCCCCTAAAGGCCTACTAGCAACCAATGCCCCCCGAATTTTCCTAGAGGATGAGGAATTCAGAAGAGATTGGGCACAAATAGCGTGGCACTGCATGCATGACTGGATCATGCTGATCCTAAAAACAGCAATAAGACTTTCTGAAAAAATCCAGATTGAAATTCAAAATATAGAAGGCCAAATAAAAGCCACCATTACAGGGTACAAAAAGAAATTGGATGAAATAAATAAGGAGATCAATGAGTACAGGGAAAACCTCACACAACAGAAGGTCTCCAAATTCCAAAAAGATCTAAAGAAGTTCTCTTTTGTAAAAGCCTACCCATACTCTGACAAGGACTATAAAGGGACCACTACACAGGACCAAGATTCTGATGCATCCAGTAACGCTTCCCACAGTTCCAACAGTAGTGGAGGCTCTAACAGCAGCACACCACCACAGAGAAAGAGAGGTGGTTTCCAAGGCAACTACCAGTGGCCACAATACAACCAACCCCCCTTCAATCCATATCAACAACCGCAACAGTTCCCCATGTATGGATGGCAACCCCCCTTCCAACAATATCCGTTTCAACAAAACCAATACCGCCCTCCTTTTCAGAACAGAGGCAGGCGCGGAAGAGGACGCAACAAAAGGGGCAATACCGTCCATTGGGAGGAAGACGACATGGTGAGCAGCAACACCAGGAACAAAACCGCATCCAACAAAGCAGGCCACTGCAACATGAGGACCTAGTGACCAATCTATCGTCACACGTCCTAACAGACATTGAGAAGAAGGTCCTCAACAAAGGACTGGGATTTGTCCCCACTGCAAACTTAGACAAGTTTAAATTACATTGCGAACTAGCGGGTTTCTTCAGAAAACTGAAACTCAAAGCGTTTTTTGAAAAAACCAACAAAGAAAACATGGAGGAAATACCCAATGAAACTGGTTTAAAAACTAAATCAACGTTTGTTCCGCCGCCACACACCATCCCAGTGGAAATAAATACATTTGAACAAGCAGTGTTCAATGATATAGAATCCACCAGAATCCCCACACGATACCAGAACACCAGTGGAGCCGAGAGAAAAGCTCTATCTGATTTGAAGGGAGATGACACAATCATCATAAAACCGGCCGACAAAGGCGGAGGCCTAGTGATCATGAATCGTACTGACTACCAACAGGAATGTAGACGATTACTAGAGGACCGGAACAACTACCTCCCCCTCACCCATGACCCCACAGACGACCTGAAAAGAGAAATTATGAATCTGGTTGAAGAAGCGGAACACAAAGGCGAAATTTCAAAACAGGAAGCAGATTACTTAACCAAGACAGAAGAAAAAATTCCATATTTCTATGTGGTCCCAAAGATGCACAAGAACAGAACACCACCTCCTGGTAGACCAATAGTATCCGGAATAGGCTCACTCCTCGAACCACTGTCCAGATTCTGCGACTACTTCTTAAAACCGATTGTACAAGGGACCTCAACCTACCTGAAAGATACCAAAAGCCTCCTTACAACCCTGGAAACCATCAGAATGGAGGAAGACATGATCCTGGTCAGCTTCGATATAGAGAGTCTCTATACCAACATCCCCCAGGACGCCACCATCACTGTACTGAAAGAAACCTTGGAACACACCACATGGGAATACAGAACACCCAAGAGTTTCATCATTGATTGTGCCACCTTGGCCCTCAAAAGGAATTTCTTTGAATTCGAAGGATCCCTTTATTTACAAATAGGGGGCACATCAATGGGCAGTGTTTTTGCGCCTAGCATAGCAGGACTCTATGTCTTTGATTTTGAGAAACAACACATACTCTCACCCACCAACCCTTATTTTGGAAACATAGTGTTCTGGCGCCGTTACATTGACGACGTGCTAGCAATCTGGAAGGGCCCACATGAAATTCTTACAGCCTTTATCGCTTGGGTCAACACACGTGATCAACATCTACACTTCACCCATAGCATAGATAAAGAAAAAATGGTCTTTCTAGACATTGAAATTCAAAAGAATCAAGAAGCCCTGACCACCAAGACACATTTCAAGCCCACGGCAAAGAATAACCTCCTTAGGTTTGAAAGTTTTCATCCTCGGCCCTTACGGGAGAATCTTCCCTACGGCCAATATTTAAGACTACGAAGGAATTGCAGCAACCTTCAGGACTTCAAGGAACAAGCTGAGGACCTTACCACCAAATTGTCTCAACGTGGATACCCAACCAAGATTACCAAGAAGTGCCGACAACGAGCAAGAAACCAGCCACGTCAAGCGCTTCTAGAGAAAATAGTAAAAGACACTGAGAACATACCACTGACCTGTGTAACGACCTACAACGTGATTTCCAATGAAGTGAGCAAAAGCATCAGAAAGCATTGGTCAATAATCAACTCTGGATCATTCAACTGGGAGAAACCTCTCTTCTCATACAGAAAAGCGAACAGTCTGAAAAACACCTTGGTCAACACTAGACCCAAGAAAAACATCAACACTAGTGAACCAACATTAACACAGATATGGGGTCTACCACCAGTCACTGGACATTCCCGTTGCGGGGACTGTAGTGTGTGTCACCTTACAGAAAATACTAAGACCATCAACTTGGAACCAGGAAAAACATGGGAACAGAGATCCCATACGAATTTCAATAGCATTAATGTGATTTACTTGATCACCTGCACCTGTGGAAAACCCTACGTGGGTATGACGACACGCAAAATAAAGCAACGAATTTGCGAACACAGGAGCACGATAAGATGTAAGAAGAACATGACAAAACTTACAGACCATTTCCTCACTGCCCATCACACTACCAATGATATGAGGTGGACGGTCATTGAACAGTTACAAGCGGGCCCTAACATCCAGGCTCGTTTATTTGAAAAAGAACAGAGATGGATATATAGACTTTCCACTGATATCCATGGGCTCAATGACAATATCCCGTGGAACTCTGTATTGAGATAAACTTTTCCAGTAACCTAGTCACTAGATACTTTGATCCATGGCTCTCATATAAATTCCTCTAAAGATTGAGCCGATTTTACATCACAGCCTGTTCCCCCTATTCATCTGTAACAGCTCCCAGGGTTATTTTGACCCATCCTGGTCCACACAGTCAGCCCCTATCTTTTGGATGCACCCCATCCCTTTACCAGGCCAACCACGTAGCCCCTTAATCAAAACATCTAGGCTGCAGTTATGCCCTTCCTGCCCCATTCCGCGATACATAGCCCAAGCGCGATCTACAGTCTTTCGCGCTCACCCTATACACCACGTAGTGATCATTTCATTCATGACCATTACGGCGCACACACTGCGCCCGGCAGTTACCACGCCCACCTTTCCATGTGTCATTACTTCTTCATGATCACTACGGCGCAGGCGTAGCGCTGAGTGGTTACCATGCCTACCACCCACCCTTCCAGGCCACCGTAGTAGACACGTGACAACCCCGGAAGCAGCCAGGCGCATATACGCGCTACGCCCTCATTCACTCGTTGCTACCAAGCAGCGAACATGGAGACCTAGGTGATCCGCCTGTACTCGCCACACGCAACTGTAAGTTATACCTTTCCCCCTCCTAGCAGGACCAACCATTTGGTATGCCCACTAACGTTCGCCATGGAGGTTAACCCTCATTTCACAACATATACCTTTCCCATCAGAATATGTTGTAACCGGCGAAGCGCCCTCCTCCTGCTTGATGCAGCTCGACTAGAGCTCCACCCTTGTAAGCCCTTTTTAATTTCCCGCCATGTCACACGTCGTGATAAGCTCTTTGCTGTATGTGTTTGTTAGTCCAGTTTGTTCTTATATGTTGACCACAAATCCTGATTAGGACTCATAATGTTTAAACCAACTACCCAGCTGGCACAAGTGGAACCACGGCGGTACTAGTATGAGCACTCGAGTTTAGTGCACCCCAGACTACGGCGCCAGCATGTACTTTTTAAGGCACGCACTAAGGACATAAATCAAGACTCCTTAGCCAGATATACCTTATTTTATAGAAATACTACTCCCAAGGTAATGAGCACGTTTGCACACCACTTGTAGACACGCTCTGTATCGATGAAGGCACTGTGTCAATCACCACTGTGGAAAGCAAGAATAACTGCACGTATTCTGCACCCTAATTCTGCACTACGTTACAGGATAGTAATTATTTCTTTCACTCTCTTTTCTTTCCCATAGGTTTTTTCAGCACCCTCAACCCTAGGTGTGCTTACCCAGAAGTATATTTTTCTACTGGATGACCAAGGAATTAGGACTGGGTGTGTCTTTTAGGGGGCACACACCACCCACTTCCTTGTTTTGGTCCTGAGGAATACCGGGGATTTTCCCCATATGGTAGAAACATGTCGACCAACACATAAACAGAGATATGTAGGTCGTAACTTCCCTACTACTATCTCACCCACATTTTTAATTTTGTCCAGTTACTTTTTTATTAAAAATTGTATAAAAGCATTAACCAGGACAATTTTAACACTCACACTCTTTTTTGTTCGCACCCCACACTTCCCCACCTGCTCCACTGCAACTCAGGTGTTGAAGCACACCCAAGTGACGCTAGGCCACTTGGGTGGGCCCCGATGATGAAGCAAGTCACCACCAGGTGGTGAGTGAGGGGTTTACTAACAAAGGAACAGTGTTTCCTTAGTTTGGACAAAAGCCTTCATTTACCCTCATCGGGTAATACTCCTCCATTTGTTCTTTTACCTACCTACCTCAACCATCAACTGAACTTCCACCAACAAACTAGACACCTGCGCTCCTCTTCATTTACTCCCACACACAACCCCAGCATCCATCACAGTCATAGCGGTGACCACTCCTTCTCCTACATTGCTGCCAAGCACTGGAACAACCTTTCCCTGCAGCTCTGTACAGCTCCCTCGCTGGCAGACTTCAGAAGACCTGGCTTTTCAATGGAGACACATACCGAGATACCCCTAGGGGTGACAGTGCTGTGCTCTACAAATGCTGATTTATTGATTGAATCACACTCCAGAAAAAAAGTTGCATGTGACTTCTGAGTGACAAAAGATTTGAGAGTCATGCCATGAGTCATTTTATGTGCCAGAATTGACTGTCAATTTGAGGCTATTGACTTTATACTCAAGAGTTTCACGACTCTTGAATCACTGCTGACTTGAGAGATTCATAACTGTCAAATCACTTCTTGTGCAAGAGTTTCACACTGATCCAAAAAAAATGCTAACTAAGGTACCTAACCATAAGCAAAGAGCAAGCTTTTGCACCCAACCTTTCCAGTTCATTCCTGTAGAGAGAGGTTACAGATAGGGGAAGCAGCAGGGTCTGCTGGCTGTGTGCATTGGATCTAGATTGCAGTCCCCATCCTTCATACTGGTCTTGCAGATAAGCCACCATGGCAGCCATTTTTGTTTGGGTTAAAACATGTGAGTTTTTGTCTGTTTTATTTAGGTAAGCTTGTTTGAAACTATATTTTGTCAACTACTTTTTTGAATTCTTCAATTTTTGAAACTTCGATAGAATTCTTTGTTGCATTTTGTTCTGGTGGGAATTTGTTGACATGATGCTGATGTTCTTTTTTTTTTTTTTTTTTTAAAACCTTTATTCAAAAAAGAAGGAGATACATGCGCAGGCCCACAACCATCATGGCCGGCCGCAAAGACAGTCAATGAAACCAGGAGACACTGGAGCCAAGCAGTAAACAGGATATATCAGAGTACATCAGATGTGGTTGTGGGACTCGCAAACAGGATATGAGGTTTTCATTTTTAAATTTTAGAAAAAGAGTAGGGCCTGCAACAACAAGGACATCACACCTTAAAGGATAGAAGCACAAAGGAGACAATTGGGACTTACCCCAATTACAGTCGGAGATAGGCTATGACTAAAGCAACTATGCAATCTGGGCAGCCACGGCGATAATACTGGACAATAAACCACATTACAATAATCCACATTTCTAAAAATCATCCCAGAGAGCCTACCCCCCCAGAACAGAAAAACAGAGGCTTATCGAAAAGCCGGAAAAAGAAAGGTGCAAGACCAAGAGACAGCCAACCCTACTAAGAGGAAAGAACCCTCCCAAAGCCGGAAAAGAGCGATAGGGACCATAGAACAAAACAAACTAAAATAACAAACCCCCCCGCATCCGCCACCCTGCACCCCTGTAATGGCTACGGCCTAACCCACTAACAGCGTGCCTGTCGCCCCGGAACTGCCCCACAGAACGGAAAATATAAGAAAAAGTGGAGGAGGAGAAAAACTAAAAAACAAGCCCCCGGACACCTGGTACCCCCTGCCAGCGGTGACCCCCCCATAGCACAATCATTATCAAGCAAAGCTAGACAGTCAGCAATATCACGGGGAGGACAGTCACCAGAAACCCCCCCCCCCCCCATCCTACCCCCGGCCCGGTGAGGAAGTCGGTGCAGTCCCGGCAAAAGTAAACGGAGCAACCCCAGGGAAATAGAAGTCAACCCTGCAAGCCTCACGAGGAGATTTATCACCAAAGTCATATCAGTTGCAAACAAAGGGAGCGTCTCAGATGGTCCAAGGCAGTGGCGAGGAGCAAGAAAACCTCAAAGTCAAAGTCATCCCTGACCAGGGCGAATCCGTTCCGGAGCACATCCCGACCAAGCCACATCTGACCAGAGGCAGTCAAAGCATCCATGGCAGACCAAGGCATGGAAGATGGAGCAAAGTCCGGTCACAAAATGGCGGCATCCGTTATGCAGACGGGCTGGAACAAAGGAAAATGGCGATCTCCTTCGACGGGACCCTGAGACTCGGCAATGGAGAGCAGGACATCCAGCGACGATATACCATCGGATAGGAGACGTAGAGGGAAGACCATGTACTGTAGCAGATGAAGGAAAAGTGAGGCCGACTCTCAAAGGAGCAAAGTCGGGCTGCCGCTCGGGCCCCTTAAGATGGCGGGTCAAGTCGCTCGACTGGACCGCAGACTTCTGTGCAGGCGCTGCAGCGTCCGTGGCCGGTCGCGAGCAGACATCATCCAGTTTCGCCGCCAGGGAGACACATGCGCCGGTGAATTGCGAGCGGAGCGCCCCAATCGCCGCCATTACAGATCTCAATGAATGTGCGCCATCCACCCCCTCCATCCCGGAGGCCAGAGGACGGAGGGGGACACAATCTCCAGCCCACATCGCCGGGCTCCGGGCACACATTTGGTGATCGCAACAGCAAGGGCGCCCCGAACTGGCACATTCAGCACAGACACCAGCCGTGGGTGCAGCCCGTCAGCCCCCGGACCGGGAAACAAGGGTCAGGCACACAACCCACAGCCACGGTGCAGGAGGATTGCAGCACGTCACAGTGTCTCTACTCCGGCACCATCCATCAACAAGGACAAGAGACTCAAAAGCGGAAAGAAGTATTCAAACCTGGAAGACCGGCCACAATCGCGGTCCCGCAGCCGATATTGATCAGGTCCCTCTCGGGTGTCTCAAAAATCGAGGTCCCGGTGGCAGCCCGGGAGTAGGCCAAAAATGGGACACAACATAACTTCGTCGCTGAATTAGTTAGGAAATCCGGGAAAGCACCGTTGGCATCAGGAAACCTTCATACATCCAGGCACGGGGCGTGGGTAGAGGATAGACAACAGGATAGACGGGCCGCCGGCGGAGGTCGGCGGAGCCGGGAGCTTATGCAGCCATCTTGGTTCGCGGCGTAGCTCCTCCTCGATGCTGATGTTCTTATTATTCTCCCTGGCAGTATTTTGATTTGATTGAAAATCAGGGCTTGGGTGTTGAGTATACTTTGAGATCTCCTTTAAGTGAATCATGGTATTTAGAAAAGGATTGTGACAAACACCGCCATTGTGCTTCAGACTGATAGACAATGATGGAACATGTCATTGTTGGTTTATGCACTTTATATATTAGGGGACTTTTTGTCACTAGTAGATTTTACATATGCACTTTATTGTATGTATAAGCAATGGCAAGTAATGAATAATTGTTATGTTATAGTTAAAGCTGATTTAATTCAGTGATTGGGGAAACAGGTATAGTTGGATGGCACAATTCTGTATTTGCACTATGCACTTTATTATAATTTTAAGGATTTTTAAAGAATAATATTTATTTTTCAAAGGAATCTTCTTTATGCACTTCATTATTTCAGGAAGGTGTAGGTGTAAGGAATATGTTTAATTGCTAGTATTTTTATGCATCTTTCGGAAACCTTATTAATTATTTTTGGTTTTTTAAATATCCTGCATTTATCAATGAGGATTCAATTGTTTGAAGGTAATTTGTTGAGGTTTTATATGACTTTTTATCTTATGTATACTCCACTTTTTTGAGATATCTAATCATGATTTTATGAGCTGAATTTCTGTTATTCAAAACTCTGCTCAATAAAAAAAAACCTCCCTGAATAGATGCCCATCCTGCACCAATTGTAGGAGGTGGAGAAGATCTGCAAGTGGCAATCTTCTTCCACTGCTGCTTGTTGTTGAACTTCTAGGGACAGATTTATTGCTATGCCTGCTCATGCCATTTCCTCTACATCTCTGCTGAGGAGTAGTCACTGTGCAGGAACCTCATGCTACTGTTTTTGAACGAGTACATTCTTGGATGCCCGCATTGTAATACTTAGTCAGGCTCCTGACTTTGCTGATATTTACTTTTATTTTCTTACTGTGTAAAAATGTCCACACCATAGACTCTCTTTTGGGCTGAGATGCAGCATGATACCTGTATGTGACAGCCACCACCATAAAATCATCATCCTGCTGTACTAGTGTAGAAGATTCTACTTCTGTTCTCCTACAAGATACTCTTCTAGGAACAAGGACTGCTGTGCTGCAGAAGCATGCCACTTGTCTGGACTCATGCTTTGCTATGCTGACCTGCTGCCTGCTTTCCACTCGCCGAGGTGAGAAGGACTGGACATGCCTCTCTTGAACCCAGAACCCAGGGTGACTGCGAGGGGTAGTTGGTTGGCCTCCTGACCTGAAGCCTCAGAAACATGACATGCTTCCAAACCTTGCATCTGCACTTGGATTCTGCCATTTGTGCCTCCCCAGCCCTGGACCCTAGGAAGTGGGCTTAACGTGCTTCACCAGCCTCAGCCCCTGTACCCTTGGAAATGGGCCCAAGGTGCTTCACCAGCCTCTGTGGAACCAGCGGAACCAATGCACCTCCTCTGCTGCGCAGTGCAACCCCAAGCAGAGCCAATGCTTTTTGATGCTTTGTGAATTGGACACGTCACATAGACCCACAATGCCACCACAACCTGCAATGCATTTTGCAACTGCCACTGTGTGACACATACTCAGAGCAGGCTCTAGCATCCCTTGTTAAGAGGAGCCTGGAAAATAACAATGGACTCCACATCGCAGTCTCACAGTTCTTTGGAATCAACACATTGTCCTGACTGCATGTCACATTCTCAACTCGTGCAAAGCCCATCGGCAGGTTCCTCGATGATGCTGCAGGATCTCGCACTGCAGCCTTGCCGCATATCAGAATTGATGCTTTGCAATTTCTGCCCAATGCATCTTTCAGTGGGTCCACACAATGCTCTGCAAACCAGGATTTAAGTTACTCTGTTCAGTGAGCATAACTGAGTCCCTGCAGCTGGCCAGTGCTCCATCATGATCGGCCCAAACTTGTGACTTTGTTCTGGTCCCCTGCGACTAGATACCCACAGTGGCACTTTATGCCTTTTCATGCTATTTTCTTTAAAAACGTTAATTTAATATCTCAGATCTCCGGTTGGCTAAGGCTTGCGCCAAAGCCAGGCAGAGACCACCACTCTAGTCAGGGCAAGGGAGTTACACGCCAAGATAACTCCTGCTCACCCCCTTGGTAGCTTGGCACAAGCAGTCAGGCTTATCCCAGAGGCAATGTGTAAAGCGTTTGCGCAACACACACACACACACTGCAGCAACACACTAAGCACACCACAAAAAGGAACTCCACACAAGGTTATATATAAAAATAGCCTTTGTATTACAATAAACACATTAGAGCATGATCACACATACACACTGTGCCAGCTGGCACTGGCAAGTATTTACAGGGGATTATATACACATGACAGGGCCACATGGACCACCGGCAGAATCAGCAACTTAGTAGAAATAGTGGAAGTAGAACATAGAATAACTGAAGCACAAAATACTAATTGTAGAACACAACCAGTAACTACTGGTAAAAGGTAGGAACACACTATGCAATACTAATCAACTCAGGCATAGGTCACGCCGTGAAACATAGACTTTCTAACATAAACTATACTAGGCCCTACAACCTCCTAATCATCAAACACATTTAGAGGTATAGAACAGGCATAAAGGTATTGCGCATTAGACATCACATTTAGACATAAACAGTGTGCCCCAAGCGAGGGCACAACACGTGAAGACTGTTTCCAGGCAAACTGGCCTCTCACAGGGTGCCAAAGCCCTATATCCAAAATAGTCAGGGCTGGCTGCGCACGCAGCCAAAACAAGAATGCGCAAGAGTGTTAGGCCTAACCGTGGCAGCTGCCCACTACTTGCTGGGCAGCTATGGATGGATGGGGCAAAGGAGTGCGTCTCACTCCTACCTTCAATCTTGCCCCCACAAAGAACTGTGTGCCTAAACGGTGCAGCTGCCCACTACTTGCTGGGCAGCTGGAAATGTTTGAAGGAGGTACGGGCTCCCAGTGGCCCTTAAAACAAATGCCAAACGTGTGAGCCACCCGAGGCTGTGGGCGTAAATTAGCGAGTACTGGAGCCCCACGGGGCTCTGCAGATAATTAAGGCCCTCAAACACTGTGGGTCACAAGACGGGGCGAGGACATGGCCCCTGTGGCCCTCTAAACAATTATGGGCTCGCTAGAGTGGCCTACTGTCAGACGGGCTGCTCTGACTCCGGGACCCACACTGGGCTCTCTTAATTAAAATAGTCACCTACACGTTAGAGCAGCCCGCAACAGTGGGCCCAATCAGGACATAGGCAGTGTTACTCTGCCCGGATTATCAACTATGGCACTATATAGAGCCCCCCCAGCCCGTTTCAACTTACCGGGCTGCTCCTTTCATTTCCGGTCTGGGGACTCCCTGCTGCAGGCTCTGTATGCGGGGACTTGCGTCTTCAGGGCTGCACACACGGGGCTCTCGGGTGGATGTACGCAGTACACGGGGCTCTCTTCACCACATGGGAGCCCGCTTTGCTTCCCGCTTGCTGCTGCCTGTTTCCCTTCCTTTCTGGGACCTGGACTGCGCAGGGACACCTGCGAGACTCAGCACAGCTTCCTCCCACCTGGAGGGAAGCGGAAATGGAGCCCGTGAGGCTCCTCTCTTGTCTCAGCTGGCCCCGCCCACCGTCAGGCATCGGGCGCTGGCTTTGATTCTTTTCTGCCTCCGTGACAAGACGGGGTGGGCACCCGCTTGTCGAGGAGTCCCTTAATGCGGGGTGGCACCCGCTGAGTATTCTACCACGGGGCAGGCTCACGCCAGTTTTAAAAAACACAGCACAAAGTCCCTAGAGGTGTGGGCACCCGCTAGGGGTATAAAAACATCAGCACGTCCCTGGTGGGGTGGGCACCTGCTAGGGGTATTTAAAAAGCACAATGCAGGGTAGGCACCCGCTATGGAGGTACTGATGTGGGATGGGCTCCCGCTCAGTTTTTCAGCACAGAGATGCAGCGTCGGCACCTGCTTTAAAAGTAGTAATTGTGGGGGGGAATCCCACACGGTGCAGCTTAGCTCTGCAGGCCCTCAGCAGTCCTCCTGGGGCAGAAAACAGCACTTCTTCAGCAAGGGCAACAAAAAGAGCTCTTCAGAAGGAGAAATAAAGCGCTCCGAGGCGCTGGAGGCACAAAGTCCACGGAAAGTCTTGGGGAAGGAAGGAGGTCCATGCAGGCCAGCTCACCGGGTCCTCCAGCAGGGAGGCAGTCCCTATTGGCGGTTCCTCCTGGCACCCAGCAGCGCCAGCAGGCCCCACTCAAGTTAGGACACAGAGAGAACATTTTCATGGGGTCACAGCCCCTTCTTATACACAAATTTCCTTTGTCACCTAGCACAGGGTTTAGGGAAAACCAGATGCAACTGGTTTGGGAGCATTTGAGCACTTTGTTTTGCTCAGCTTCTCTTCTTGTATTCACAGGATGAGCCAGGGACATCAGTCGCACCTTAGGGGGTGGAGCCAGCATTGTGGAGGGAAGGCACAGCCCTATTCAGGTCCGAGGACCTCCCTCCCATCTACATGCAAATCTCCCTATTCACCACCGGTCAGACCCATCCTGGCTCCTGGAGCTAGGCACACCAGCCAGCCCCTGTCACTCACAAGCCAGATTGGCAATTCACATTCACTGAACACACAAATCTGCGTACATGATTGAGCAGCTTTTATTCTCACGAGTTTGAACATACCAAAACTCACCCCTGCACTCCTCACACACCAGGAATTACCATGGACACACATATCCCTCATGCATTCCTATGGGAGGGCAGGCCAATCTCACCACACACACTCAGATTGCGCATGCACTTTACACTAGGACACAGTGTTAAAGTGCGTAGAAGCCAAAAACAACTAACACCAGGTCACATTAAAAAGCAAAAAGTTTAGGGGTGAACCTGCCAAAAGGGCCACATCCAACACCTGTCATTTTGGGATTTTTTATTTATTACAAAATAATCTATTGTGGGCTCATTTTCTTTACAAAGACCTCTGGGGGTGGAAACCTCTAGAACCTCCTCCTACTTCAAAGATTGCACCAATTATATATATTGGACCCTCAGGCTCAACTATTCAGGATACCTCTGGACCTTTGGATACTACAGAAGAAGGATTGCTGTGCTGTCTTAAATAATGTTTGGCAATTCACATTCACTGAACACACAAATCTGCGTACATGATTGAGCAGCTTTTATTCTCACGAGTTTGAACATACCAAAACTCACCCCTGCACTCCTCACACACCAGGAATTACCATGGACACACATATCCCTCATGCATTCCTATGGGAGGGCAGGCCAATCTCACCACACACACTCAGATTGCGCATGCACTTTACACTAGGACACAGTGTTAAAGTGCGTAGAAGCCAAAAACAACTAACACCAGGTCACATTAAAAAGCAAAAAGTTTAGGGGTGAACCTGCCAAAAGGGCCACATCCAACACCTGTCATTTTGGGATTTTTTATTTATTACAAAATAATCTATTGTGGGCTCATTTTCTTTACAAAGACCTCTGGGGGTGGAAACCTCTAGAACCTCCTCCTACTTCAAAGATTGCACCAATTATATATATTGGACCCTCAGGCCCAACTATTCAGGATACCTCTGGACCTTTGGATACTACAGAAGAAGGATTGCTGTGCTGTCTTAAATAATGTTTTTTACTCCATTCTTCTTTATTGGTGTTGGATGTTTTGTGTGTTGTGTTTTCACTTTATGACTGTTTGAAGTGTTACACAAAAACTTTACACATGAGTTAAGCCGGACTGCTCTGTGCAAAACTACTTGAGGGCTGAGCACAAGTTAATTTAGGGTTTACTGGTGACTGATGGAGCAAGGACTCGTAGAAAAGAGACTTGCTTGCTTGCAATCCTCTCATGTAACCTCTAATCCCGTACTGAACCTGTATTGTGGAAATTAATATGCACAACACATATATACATAAGAAAGTGAAGCTTGCATATGTGTTTTACTAATAAGTAACTTGAGTGAAATTGTAAAATGGTCGCTAACTGAAAAACTTTAGTGCGCATGCGTCTACTGCATCTACATAGTATGACGAGCTATTGCTTGGAGGGAATTTCTTGTGCTTACGCTATAAAAAAAGCTTCTTTGAAACTCACATGCTTGCCACTTGCTTGCTGAAAACTAAACCCAGCTATATTCCTAATGCTAATACAGGGAGAAGATTGATAAGTAAATGGGATTAAAGTAGAGATAGGTGGTATACAGTGAAATCATTTATTTTTGATTTAAACATTTGTTTTTTTGACTCTTTTAATTGTGCTTATTAAGGGCCTTTTTACGTAAACCATGGTCTATTCCCTCTTGAAAACATTGAGAAATAAGTTTGGTGTGATGACCATCTTCCCTTACTTGTCCAAGCTGAGTTAGCATTTTTAAAAATTTAAAACATTAATAGGTGGTACAAGCATACAGAAAAGTATAATTGAGGTAGTTCTTTGTTAGTTAGTTAGTCTGGAGACAGAGATGCAAAAGGCATGAGACTGGGATGCTGTCGGTGTGATGAAAGATGCTGAAGAATAATCGAATTACTGAGCCATTTACCTCAAGCAAATACATTTAGAAGAAGAAGGCGGAAGAATCTCGAGGAGGAAGAGAGTGTCAGAGAGGTCATCTATCCTGTCCTGAAGCCTTTGTTCACCAGATCTTCCTGGAAGTCCCTTTCCAACTCTTAAACCGGGGAGTTGATTTTCACACCACACTTGGTAGCTATAATTATATCTGTGTATGTGCTTATGGACTTTTTTCCCTACCCTCTCCCTTCTATGCAGTGTCATTGCAAAGTATGATTGAATACAATTTTGATTGGTTGATTGAATCTTCCTTCCTTTTTGAAATGGAGCCTGTTCTGTACTTTGTAAGCGGTTCAGGTGGTATTAAGCTGAGATAAAGATTTAAAATATTTCCCGACTCTGTGATCAATTCCAACATGAAAGTAGATTGAATTTATGTCATTTCACCACCAACTAGTTCAACTAATGGTCCATTGACCACAGGAAATAACTTTTTGATCAGTGAAAGATTAGTTAGGAACCAGAGATAACTAATCTTGATATTGTAAGAAATGTATAAAACATGACCCCAGCGGATATTTCCAGTTTGTTGTGAATGAATTTATGGGCCCAGGTGAGTGTGTGGTGTTGGATTACCTGTTGCTAACAAGCCGCTAGATCAGTTTTCCGGTAGTAGAGCTATGGGTATTATTGACTAGTTTGGTGGTTAAAATATTGGTTATTGATTTTGATTATTGATTTATGTTTAACAAAAAAAGTTTTTGTTTTATTTTATGTTGTCCAGAATTCCCGGGAAATTGAATAGCGGGTTGCAATAGAAACCACACTGCAGTGAGGTTACTCGTCTGTTGGAATAGCACTGAGAAGCTATGCAGGGCTGGCAATGTTAAACTAGGTACTATTTTGTATGCAGGTGAGTGTGAATGACAGTAATGAGTTCGCTGATGAAACTTTGGTCTTATATCACCTAGTAAGGGTAACACCGAAGGAGTAGCAGCTTCTTCAGAGCTTGATTAAAGAGTAAATGGAAAGTTTAACTCACAGTGTATGAAAAGTAAATGGAAGGTCTTACTCAAAGAAGAGTGAGCGGAAGGTTTTACTTGTAGTAGAAAGAACTAATCTATCCTTTGGTTTAGTGGAACAGGTAGAGTAGTGAATGTTTTTATGTTGTTATTAAAGAATTTTATTTGAACAAAAAGTAAAGAAAATACGTTGTTCGTATTACCTTGTAGAGGGAGAATCATTTGCCTGAGTTGCACTGACGTCACAGAGAGCTGCGCTGGGATAGGTGGAAACAGCGGGTGTGTTACTGACCCAGATTTGTAAGGGGAGGGTCAGTATTGAGGAGTGATACTGACGTCACAGAGGCCACACTGGGATTGGTCAAACCACGAGTGTGAGCCTGATTTTAATTGGTTAACAAAGTAGAAGCCACTCTAGGATCGGACGGAACAAGATTTGTATATGGTATTCTGATTTAGCTATTGCAGTGGAAGATTTTGTAATTTTATACATAGACCCTTACCTAAAATATACGGCAAAAAGAGAAAAATATGATTTATAAAGAAAATTAAGAATTTCTTTAAGAAAGATAAACCCGTTTTGACTAGAGAGGGAATTCCTATTCCGCCACCTAAAACGCCTGCTTTATTTATGATGATGGAGAGAGGTTATCATAGATGTGTATGGATGGATGGAGAATTGGATGGAATATAAACAGAATTATGGTATTTAATCCTTTCTAGATCATGGTACCTTTAATGGGAGAATTTTACAGAACTTGAGGATGTGGATGTATGAAGTAGAACCAAGACCAAGATTAACTCAGTATGAAACATTAGAAGAATGGGAAACAGAGTCGTCCGAGAGAGAGAAGAGTAGAAGAGGAAAATTTAAAGGATTGTATACAAGACATATGAATGGGTAACGTGAGGAGCAGATGAAACAGTGGAGAAGAGCAATGGTATCAGAAGGTTTAAATCTAGTACTAATAGCTGATGAAGATTCAGGTAGTAAGTGTAAAGAAAAATTGAAACATTTTAATATGACAGCGTATGGAAAATAGAAGATGAATTATTGAAGGATATTTTAACTGAGAACCCTCCACCGCATCAGGAAGGACCAAGTAGAATTACTCCAAGTGCACCAGTATTATGACCACCCTTGATTCCACATGTTATGCATGAGCAAACAGTTAATAGAGTACTTTATGATAAAGAAAAATAAACTTTAAATAGGAATAGAGAGGAATTATTACAGAAAATAACCCAACTAAATGTAAACCCAGAAGCATTGACAATACCTGTAACTATAGGTCCTGTTGTCCCCTTGTATGGAGACAAAGTAAATTGTCCAAAACCACAAGTTGCAGCGATTCCTTCGAACAATCGCAGAGAAGAAATTATAATTACTGATGGCCAAGCCAGTGTGTGTGATTCAGTCATTTAATTAATGGATCTACCAATAAGAGAGAATGTGAGTGTAACCCCAAAGAGAGTGGTGCCTAGTAGTTCAAAAGAAGGAAGGATAATGACATCCTTGGGAGTCAGGAGTGCCACAGCAATAACACCAGAAGATTTAGAAAGAAGGGCACAAAGGATTGAAAAACAGAGTTCACCTCCTAAAATAGTGGACATTTACAAATTGAGAGTAGAATTGGAAGAATTGATTGCCGAATTGTGGGAATAGACAGATTGAATTTTTTTTTTTTTAAACAAAGGAGGGACTGGATTAGGACAATATTTTACGGGGTCCAGTGTACTGGTCCAGAAATTAGTAGCACAAAAGGGGTACAAAGTTCCCCGGGAAGAGTGATGGAACAGAGGAGTGTGTGTGCTAGTAAGAGGGGGAATCCCCTAGTTGGAACTAAAACCCTCACACACCCAGCAAGCTAGGTGTCATGCTTCATCATATGGGTTCTGCTCCTCATCAGACTGGCGCTGCAATGTCTGACGGGCTCCCGAAACCGGGGCTCTTTATCGGAGATCTTTTGGTCCGGCCATATGGTGCATGCGTGTGAGAGGGCAGGGGGAGTGTGGTCGTGATGTGAAAGTGAAGCTAAAAAAGGTGAGTCAGTCCACAACCTAATTTATTCTCGTGGTAACCAAGGGAGTCTACCACGAGAATAAATTAGGTTGTGGACTGACTCACCTTTTTTAGATCTCCGATAAAGAGCCCCGGTTTCGGGAGCCCGTCAGATATTGCAGCGCCAGTCTGACGAGGAGCAGAACCCATATGATGAAGCATGACACCTAGCTTGCTGGGTGTTAGAGGGTTTTAGTTCCAACTAGGGGATTCCCCCTCTTACTAGCACACACACTCCTCTGTTCTGTCACTCTTCCCGGGGAACTTTGTACCCTTTTTGTGCTAATAGATAGATTGAACACATATGATGATAAATAATTATTGTTCGTATGCAGGAGTATAACTAGAAATGCTGAATTGCTTCATGATAAAATTGACAGAACTTTACTCTGAAATGAGAATAGACGTAGGGAGATGGAAAGTATTACAGAAGCCTTATCAAGTGGACTTTACTGACAACAATCCAGAGAATATAAATGTCTGAAAGGAAGCTCATGTAAAAGAGTTGCCGAATATTTTGCAGGAATAGGGAGACCTTGACAAGGGGTGAGTAGGGTGATTAAAGAAAAAGGAAGAAGCACAGGCAAAGGAAGCATCTACTGCATAAATGTTGAAAGAGACAGGGAAAGTAGAAAGATTGTGTCCCATGAGAGAGGTACCTGGGGGTGGATACGTGCATGTCCCATGGAGCCGACAAGATATTTTGTCATTTACAAATGATTTCTCAACCCAGTTGAATGGTATAGTAGTTTGTGAAAGTTTCAAAGGTTTTGTTGAAAGATTTGGATGGTCTATTTGACGGAGGAGTACTTGCCAATTTATGGACAGAATGTAAAATCACAGTTGATTGGCCTAGTGAAGAATATCCAAGAGATTCAAAGACACCTTCAGATGATGTTATGAAGAAATATCGCCAAGTATTACTATTTTGAAAGGGAAAATTCCTCCAATAGAAACAGGTAAAAGTAGATAGAATGACACAAGAGCCACATGCATCTCTTCATGCTTATTATGAACGATTGTTGCAGTTATTTAAACAGTAAAGTGATTTTGTGAACATTGGCGACAAACATATGGGTCATTTTGTGTATCGTTTTGTTTACGGTTTGAAACCTGAGATTAATCAGATGATTCAGAAACATATGCTTTGCTGGCAGAGCAAAAGCATTGAAGACATTTTGAAATATGCCAAATATTGTGGCGATGACATTGAGGCTAGACATAAAAAGTTGAAGGAGAAATTCGGTACAAGTGAAATTGTAGAGCAACAGGAAAACAAATTAAGTAGTCAAACAGAAGGTCAGGAAAAGGTGCAGAATCCAAGTGATGGTGTTGCAAGCGGTGGTAGTCAAAAGGGGCGAATGAATAGAGAGGGTGCAAAGAAAAGCTTTTCTTGTCATGGATGTGGAAAGCTTGGACATTGGAAAAACTAGTGTAAAAATATTCAGAATAATATTAGCCTTCATCAAAATTTAAATCCACAGAAGCAGAATGAGGTGTTTGTGAATCAACCGCAATAGGTAGTTAATCAACAGTGTCAGTTGCCACCAGCCCCTATGCCAAATTTGATGAATCAGCAAAAGTACAGTGCGGACGCTGGATTTCAAGGAAGTGGTAAGAAAAATTCTGTGGTTTCACAATATTTTTTTTAGAAAGTAGTCACATGCAATGACGATGCCTGAGGGGGAGGAAGAGGATTTTGTATTTGGCGCATCCTTGCCGGTAGATCAGTCAGGTCCATTTATTGAGGGAAAGTGGAAGGCAATGATATCACTTTTCTATTGGATACTGGTGCTACCCGTTCTACTGTGAGAACAGCAGACATCCCAAACCTACCCCTCTTGGGAGAATCGACCCAAGTAGTAAGATTCTCTAACTAGCAGATTAGAACCACAGGATGCTGGATGGTTAACTGTAATTGATTTATGCCAGGCCTTTTTCTCAATTCCTTTACACCCTGATATCCAGTATATATTTTCTTTTAAATTTAAGGATCGTATTTTGGCATGGAATTGAGTTCCTCAAGGGTATGCAGAAAGTCCATCTCCTTTTAATCAGATTTTGAAAAAGTGCCTAGACAAGTTAGTTATGCCGCGAAAATTTGTCTTAGTGCAGTGTATCGATGAATTACTTGTGGCATCAAAATCCAGAGATGATTGTGTCACTGATTGTATTGCATTATTAAATTAATAAGCTGATGGGGGACACAAAGTATCACTCTCAGTTTTAACCCAGAGTCACAGATTAAGCCAACGTCCTGAAGCATATTTCTCTGCTACCTTGGACCCCTTGGCTTCAGCGCTACCTGGCTGCCTAAAAGCAGTAGCTAAACTGATTCAATTGTGATGGGGCATCTAGTGAAGGTATATGTTCCACATTCATTTGAGATTTCATTAACAAGTACTTAAGCACAGCATCTTACCCCTAGTCGGATGACTAAGTATTAAAGAATAATTCGGGGAGCAGAAAATGTGACTGTAATCAGGTGTACTATGGTGAATCCTGCTACATTATTACCAGACTCCAAATTTGAAAAAGTGAACGATGAGATAGAACATGACGTAACAGAAATGTGTACTAAACCAGGTCCTGATATACAGGAAGAACCATTGAAAGAGCCAGAACACAAACTATTTGTTGATGGCTCATTTTTAAGACTTGAGGAAGGAGGACTGAGTGCAGCCTATGCTGTATGCAAATTAACTTTAATAAAAGCATGCAAAATTGGGAAGAATTGGAAAGTGACCATATTTAATGACAGCCAATTTGGTTACTGGGTTGTGCACGATTATGGCCATTTGTGGATGCAAAGTGGATTCATGACCTCTTCAGGATCTCCTATTTGCAATAGGAAATGTGTGAAATAATTATTGGAAGCAATACAATTGCCAAAAGTACTAGCAGTGGTCAAGTGTGCTGTTCACTGTTAGACCCGGCACCATTGGCTTGGTTCTCCCTTCCATTTTTTGCTGTTGCCTCATGTATTTTCGCTGGTGTTGTATGATTTGGGCAATGTGCCACTGCTATCCAGTGCCACAGTGCAAGTGCTCCCTATTGTAAATTGATGTATGGATTAGTGATTCCTTGTTTGGCTATTTTGGTTTACTTGTCAGACCCTAATCTAGTGCACTGAGTGTGCCAAGGCGTGTAATCCAAATGCTGCTGGTGGGCCTGCAGCACTTGTTGTGCCACCCACATAAGCAGCCTTGTAAAATATGTCTAAGGTCTGCCATTGCAGAGCCTGCTTGCAGTCTGGTACTGTCATGCTAACTGGGCAAGTGCACCCACTTTCCTCTCCCTAAATCTTCCCTTTTCTTCATATCAGTCACACCTATGGTAGGCCCAAGGGCAGGGTGCATTGCACGTATAAGGTAGGACAAGCTCTGGTGTGTGTGGCATGTCCTAATAGTAAATTACAGCCATTTTCGTTTTCACTATTGCAAGGCTACCTGTTCTCCATTGGCCAGAATGGCCTGTCAGAGTTATTACATTTTATAATCCTCGGAGAACATGGTAGAAATTCGAGTTTAGTATGCCTGAAATCAGAATAATAAAATACATATTTTTGTAAAATTTATTTTAATATTCTGTGTTTGCAAATACCACTTTTAGAAAGTAGGTATTTGCTTGTCTAACCATTCAAACCTGACTCTGCTAGGTTGTGTATTCCTATGTCTGTTTTTTTAGAGTGACAGGGCTGGGGAATTCAGGGAGACAGGCTGATGTCTCTGCCCTGCACACTGAAAGAAGAGAAGGAGTCCTGTAAACAAAGTGCTCCAGGACTGTACTTGCCTTCCACGATGCTGGCTCCACCTCCTGTGGGGCGTCAGATGTTTCTGCCCTGCACTGTGAAAGGAAAGGAGAAGTCTGGTAAACAGAGTGCTTCAGAACTGGTTTGGACTGGGCAAAGGCCCCTCTCCCCTCAAAGAACAAAGGATTTTGGGGTATAAGTATTGGGACCCTGATCCCATGAAATTAGATCACTTTGAACTACAAGATCATTTTTTTTACTGAGGAGAGGAACCTGAAGAAACTGAGGAGAGACTATTCCAAAGTTGAAGTGCTGCTTGGGGGATTGGCCTGCAATGGTTGCCTTACTGCCAAAGGAAGGTGAAAGGAACTTTGTGTACTTTGCTTTCAACTTGTGAAGGATCTCCAAGGGCTTGAAAAACAGCTTGCCTCCTGCTGAAGTCTCAGGGACAACAGACTTCACCCCCGGCTCCCCAAAGTTTTTGTGGAAGTGCCTGCTGCTGTTTTGGGCCTTCTGAGGAACTGCGTGTCACAAGGAGCTGGAAGCGCGACTCAACGAGAAGAAGCGCGTCGCCGTCGCTGTGCCCGCCGTCGCAACTCTGAAAGAGGGTGTCACCGCTGGAACTGTCGCACTGCACCGAATTGGAGAGAAGCGTGCCGCAACAAAGACGAAGCGTGTCGCTGTCGCTGCTGCTGACATCGCAACTCCGAAGAAGGAGGGGGTCGCCGCTGGAGCTGTCGCACTGCACCGCATCAGGAGAAGAATCTCGCAACGAGGTTGGAGCGTGTCGCCGCCGCTGTGCCTGCCGTCGCAACTCCGAAGCAGGAGAGTGTCGCCGCTGGAACTGTCGCATTGCACCGCATCGACCAAGAGCACCTCGCATCCCCGAGAAGCGCGTCGCCGTAGGAGCTGCTGCCGTCGCATCTTGGATACCACCGCTGTCGTTGTTCCATCGAGCGGAAGCTTCATGCATCGTGGAGAAGAGCGTCACCGCTGGAACAGTTGCCGTCGCATCGTAAGGGTGTCGCCGCTGGGATGTATGACGGTACAACGAGTACCGTCACAACGCATGCTTTTACAACGTGTCTTTAACAACGCAAGTCGTTACAACGACTTGCGTCAGGGGGCGCTGATAGTGAATAGTATAATTTACTATTCTAACACCTGTCCCCGTGGATACTAGGGAAGGTGTTGGACTAGTAAATAAACTATTCTTTATCCTCTAGCGCCCTCCAGTGCAAGTCGTGGTTATGACTTGCGTTGTAACGGACGCTTTGTAAAAGTACTGCAGAGTAAAATCTGCGTCAAAAAGGATGTTCCCCGTCGCCGCTGCAGTCCACGCATCGAACCGAGAGTGTCTCGCATCCCCGAGAAGCGTGCCGCATCTGGAAGATCTTCACGTCTTTATTTCTTTGCACCTGACTTTGCCGCATTTCCAATCGCTGTGACATTGCTTGTCGTGGAAGCGCAGCGCAACTTAATGTACATGGACGCAGAGTGTCGCATCTAAGAACTGACCTGAACTAAGTTTAAATCTACCATCTTAAAGTAATCATAGTGTGTATTTTTGTCATTTATGGTCTTGTGGTAACTCTATATAAAGTCTATTTATTTTTTATATCAAACCTGTGTGGTGTCCATTTGTAGTGTTGTCACTGGGTTACTGTATGTGGTCTTAACTTACAATGCCTCTAAAATAAGCCTTGACTGCTCACGCCACGCAGCCTAGAGGGTGAGCAGGGGTTATTTTAGGAGTGTAATCCCCTTGTCCTGACTAGAGAAGAGGGTCCCTACTTGTCACAAGTACCTACCTGTGCCAACTAGAGATCCCCAAATCTAACACTCACCAGTCAGGAAATGACTATGTGACATCTGGTAATCGTTATGCTGACCAAGTTGTTAAGTATTGTGCTAAAACAATATGTCAATAAACAGAAAAATGGAAACATGTGAATTCAGCCTCCAACTTATGTCATTTTCAGCTATCGAAACATGGGAAGAGGTGAGACAGTTGCAAGAGAAAGTGGAAGAAAGTGAAAAGGAAAATTGGACCAAGCAGGGTTGTGAATGAAGGGAAGTAGATAGTGTGTGGGTGTACCAGGATGGCAGACCAGTTATGTCAGATTGTTTGCTCTCACAAATGGCGAGAATGTACCATGGAGACACTCATGTAGGCAGGTATGCTATGATACAACAATTCAGAAAAGATTGGTACAATCCAAGATTTAGGACAGTCGCAGAAAGTCTTTGCCAAGATGTTTAACTTGTCTGCAAATTAATCCAGGAAGAAAGACAGTGGTCAGTTGGGGAATAATTGGGAAGGTAGAAGGACCTTTTGTAAGACTACAGTTAGATTTCATAGCATTACCACCATGCAGAAGATTAAAGTACGCCTTGTAATCATTTGTTTGTTTTCACGGTGGGTGGAAGCATACCCCACAAAGAGAAATGACAGTATAACTGTTGCTAGATTATTGTTGAGGGGACTTATTCCACGCTTTGATTTTCCCGTAACTTTGGAATCAGATAGAGGCTCTCATTTTAATAATGAAATATTTCGAATAATCTGTGAAGCATTCAAAATTGAACAGAAACTGCACTGTGCATACCGCCCAGAGGCTTGTAGAACAATTGAATGGTGCAATAAAATCAAGACTGGCAAAGGCGTGTGCATCCACCTCAATGAGTTGGCCAGATGCATTACCTCTTGTACTGATGGGACTCAGAAGTATTCCTGACAGGAGCATAGGATTGAGTCCCCGGAAGATTATCATGGGAAGAGAAATGAGACAAGCATTTATACCAGGACATAGATTGCTGAATATAACTGAAGATCTGGTATTGCATTATTGCAAAGGATTGATTGACCTAGTGCATTCTATCTCTCACCAAGTTGGAGAAAACATAGTGACCAGGCAGCCGGATCAAGCACATGAGACTGTGTGGTAGTAAAGAACCACACCAGAGAGTCGTACCTAGCACCATGGTGGGATGAACCATCGCAAGTCATATTGGTCATTACCACAGCAGTGAGTGAAACTCTGTAGACGAAGAAAATCAAGTTGTGCCACAACATAACGAGAATAAAAGGGCTCTTGAAAGAGACCAAGAAGGTGAAAGTGCATTGCAAGTTAAGAGGGTCAGAAAAGGTGACAATTGGCCGGGTGGGGTCAAAAGGTTAAAAGATAACTTGAGAAAAATAAATGAAGACCCAGAAAAAGTGAACAAAGTTTCAAGTCAAACTCAGTCTGAACAACCAATTGCTAAAAACATCTATAGAAGTCCAAGATTGAAGGTATTGAACAATAAGTTCAAGGGACCTGAATGGATCTATGTGATCCTTGAAGAATTTGAGAATTTAGACTTAATTGAAGAATGTGATGATGAAGTAGATGCAGAACAGTTTGATGAAGGGGAATTGAGGTCTCCTTGAAGTACTCAAAAGGTTCTGATTCCTAACTAAAAGAAAGGAGAGCAATCTTCTTGAGTCAAAATGGCTGAGACCAGAGTTGGAGAAAGACCAAAATGAAGTTTTATAAAGAAATGTTGTAGGGCCTGCATATGTAGTTTATAACTAGTGATATTAGTATGGCTATTTTTACTACAGTAGCAGTTCCTTATCTTATGATAACAGACAAAAATAATGACACTAACAAGAAAGGAGATAGAGTAGAAATAGAACCATCAGATGAGATAGATTTACATCACACAGTAACTGATAATGATACCTCTTTAAATGTTTTTACAAAGTTCTTGTTTCAGTATGTAGACACACTGGAGATTAGTGACTGTTATGTTTGTATGAAATTACTTGCCTAAGTAGTAGAGGCGGTAACATACCATCATTTACCATTAGGATATGGTATTTCTTAAAGTGTAATGACAAGCTTATTTTACAGAACCGGAAAACTACAATAATATTATTCTAATATAGATGTAGTGTTTACAAAATTCCTATTTGAAAGAATATGAATCTCGTGCTTAGAAGTCCAAATGCGCAATTTATGGGTGAATATTTCCTAACAATGCAGTCATTAGATATAGAAAAGGCACATAAAGACAATCTAACATGTTCATTACCTGAAGAAGAGAGTGCTTTTGAATTTAGTTGAAGAGAGAAGGCAAGATTTCCAAAGAAAAGCTACTGAACAGATAACCATATTCCATCATGGGCAGAGAAAGAGGGAATGTATACAGCTGGCAAGGATCATGCTGCCTCCGCCCACTCGTCATCTTCCAGCATTGCCATCTGAGCCTCCCAAGCCTCCTTCAAGGCACCCAGTGGATCTGGTGTGTTGTTCTTGATCTCCCTATTTATCAAGGAGGTGGCTTTGTATAGCAAGGAGTCCAGCAGGAGCCTGTCCCCAGGGGTGTGTATTCTGGTCTCTGCTTACCTTCAGGAATGTGGGATTGCAAAGCGTGTCCTATTTGCAGGTGATGGAACTGTTCACATGCTAACATCAGGCATTCAACTTTTAGGACCTCAAAAGAAATTGATGTGTGTCCCGGCCAGATCTCCCCTAGGTGATTCATCCTCAGGAGACCCCATTTATGGAAACCCTCCAAACCACTCCCCTCCCGCAGAAGGTCACTGTTCCATAGTGGAGTCCTTTCCAACAGATTGTCTTCCCATCTAGGAAAGTTAGTGGCTTCCCTAAAATATGTGCAGTACTGTTTGCATGTGTGTTGGTTGCTGTCTCTCCATCCTTCTGCGATATAGACCCACAGGATATCCCCTCTGTTCCATTGAATGATGTTCGACCCTATAGGCAGGTTCCTCCCGTCCTTCAAAGACCCAGTCATTAATCGTGACCAGTTGGACAGCCAGTAGTATTTTCTAATGTTGTGAATTGCCAGACCCCCCCCCTTTGTAGCTTGTGAAGGGCTGTTTTGGAACTAACTCCATCCCATAAGAGCTGTCCTAATTCACCGTCCACTTTCTCAAAAAATTCAGTCTGTATTTTACAGGGAGTGTTATGTAGAATGTACAGAAGTGTAGCAGTGTGATCATTTAAAACAGGACATCCCTTCCCACTAAGGACAGTAGCAATTGTCTACAGTGCGTCACATCCCTTCTCAGGCTAGTCATTTGCAGGAATAGGTTGTCTTCCAGGAACTCAGTGTCTGACCTAGATATCAATATACCCAGGTATTTAAACACATCTTTCTTTAACAGGGATCATCCACTAGGCAGAAGGGGTGGGATGGTTCCTGCCAGAAGGAGAGGAGGGCCATATCCTAGTTGATCTGGTACCCGAAACTGCTACTGAATAGTCGAAATATGTGAAGTAACTGGCAAAAAGTGGAACAGGAGCTTTTGGCATATAACAGTATGCCATCGGCGTACAGCGAGATTTGCTCCTCCCATCTGCCCTCCCTCATGGCTATTTTTGATGCATATTAATTGAGGGTTATAATTTTGTTTTCTCTTTTATGTGCCTATTTTCTCTAAGCCTGACACCTGTGATGGGTTAAGGTTAGTGCTATTTTTAATTTCAGTTTCACTTGGTTTTGATATTCCTTATTCAATTTTTTCAGCCCTGAGGAAGTCAGGGTATTACTTGCCTATTAACAAAACATGTGTTGGCTTATCTATTTTATGGTGGAAGTGCAAGGAAACTATTTTCTTATTTGAAGATTATTGGGTTACACCTCCTTTGGCACAAACATGGATTAAAGTGTACTTGATATCATCTATTGCTGGATTGAACATTGACTGTTTCTTACAATTTGAGTGCTCAGATTATCGAATTGATATAGTTGGTCCCTCCTTTCCTTTTTGAGGGGCATATTAGGGTTGTCTGGTAAGCAACCCCTTTTTCCTTTGAGCACCATTTGAGACCCTTGGGTTCTTTTACTTTCCCCACACGCATTGCAGAGCACCTATTGCTGTGCTGTGACCTGGTTACCAAATTGTTATATCTGAAATATTTTGAGCATATGCAGTGCCACTCCCTCCTTGCACAATTTGTACTGGCAGGCTGTTGGGCATCACCGCCTTGTCAGCCTGTAGATTTTTAATAGCATAATGTGCGTCTTCAACAGTGAGGTCTTCTTCCAGCTCTTCGGGGTCGTCAAGAGACAGCATGGGGAGACAAATTTCTCTCAGGAGTTCAGCACAATCTGCCCCCATCCTGCCTGAGTCAGATGTGTATAGTTCTTTGCAGTGGTCAGCAAACGCACGCAGCTATCTCCTTTCCTGTTCTGTGAACCTCTCCATCAGAGTTACAGATCTCTAGGACCCAATTCCTTTTCCTAGCCCTATCTTCCAACCAGGCTATCATTTTGTTGGCATTTTGTCCACAACATCATAAAGTCATACCTCAAATGGTGCTTAATGATCATTCGTGCACTTGGTGCCAGAACTCTAGAACTCCATGCCTATAGAACTAAGACTTCTTAGATAGGATACTGCCATTAGGAAAAAACTGAAGATGTGGTTGTTTCCAGGTTGAGTCAATGGTAACCGCTGTCTCCTGCTCCGCAGCGCTGGGAAGCACTTGGACAGCTATGCGCTTTACAAAATACATAAACATAAACATCTCTGTGTTGCTTTGGCCTGTGCTCGGGCTTTGTCTTCTGCAATATCTCTCATTTCTTATTGTTTGAGTTGGATTTGATGTCTAGCATGTGTGTCCGTGGTATCACCCCCAATGTCATTGCTTTGAGACTACTAATTTCTTTCTCCAGGGCCTCATATGTTAGTCACTGTTTTTTTTTCCTCCCTCCCACCAGTTGCTTGGAATACTCTTGTACCACTGTCTTGTAAGCCTCCCATTGTACGCATGCTGAGTCCACTGTGCCCACATTGTCTTGATAATATTGTTCAGTACTGTCTCTTATCTTGTCTTTAAATCATTAGTCATTAAAGAGCTGTTGGTCTAATCTGGGATTAGACCCCATAAACATCTTGTGTTGCTTTGGCCTGTGGCTGGGCTTTGTTTTCTGCAATATCTCTCATTTCTTATTGTTTGAGTTGGATTTGATGTCTAGCATGTGTGTCTGGTGTATGACCCGCTAATGTTATTGCATTGAGACTGCCAATTTCTTTCTCCAGGGCCTCATATGTTAGTCTCTGTTCTTTCTTCCCACCTCCCACCAGAGCCTGGGCATACCCTTGTATCACTGTTTTGTAAGCCTCCCAGTGTACTCATGCAGAGTCCACTGTGCCCACATTGTCGTGATAATATTGTTCCATACTCTCTCTTTTCTTGTCCTTACATCATTTATCATTAAAGAGCCGTGAGTCTAATACGGGATGTAGTGTGGGGTCTCTATTTGGTCCCTGTAGGAGAACCTCCACAGGCGAGTGATCCGAAATACCTCGCTCCTTGTGAATCACACCCCTGAACACACTTGTGCTAGTGGAATGCGTTAAAAGGTGATCTAGGTAGGAATACCCCTCGTGAACTGCGGAATCGAATGTAAATTGCTTAACCCTAGGGTTATGGTCACACCATATATCCACCACCCAAAAAGAGCCTCTGAAAATGCTCGGAAGAGCTCCATGCCTGTTACCTTGTCTGATTTGGACAATGTATCCGATCCCGATCCCGAGTCCATTGTTGCATTCATGTCCCCTCCCAACACCAGGATGCACACAGGCAATTACAGCAATAGAGTACTCAGTGCAGGCAGGGTATCAGTATGGAGTTTGGGTGGTACTTAGAATGAGCATATATCAAGGACCATTCCCTCGCAATCACCGTTTTAACCCGGGACAAGGAAAGAGCTTATCTGGCCAGGACTCTTCCCCCTCTAGATCTTGATGTGAACCCTGTGTGTGAGGAGTTTGTAGCCATACTAATCTAGGGCTGTGTAGTTATTTTCCATTAAGTGTGTCTCCAGTAGTAACACTATATAAGAAGAGTCTCTTCGAAGATATTGAAGAGAACCAAAGTGTGTTTTATCTTATTGCCAAGAATTGACATTCCACATCATAATTCTCAGTGCATTGTTTATATGCAAGTGTCCAGCAGCGAGCCAGGTGGGGCCACTTTTTTAGTTAAAGTGGCTATATTGTCTTATGTGGTAGGGTCTCAATTGATGGCCATCTGTGCTGAGGGTGGTCAGTGGAGCTGCACCCCTCTTGGCGTCCACTCCTCGGTCTCTACGTGTGCCAAGCATAACAACATATAAAGTCAAAGAACCAATCCACTTTGAAGGTAGTAACAAAACCCCCAAGTATAAAACTCCTCCCTCCCTGCTACCCTGCACTGTGGGCTCCAAACCTCCCACCACCCCACTTTGCAGTGCGCCTGTTGCCCTGTAAAAAACAAAACAATCAGTAGGGTGGGCTTTGACCGTTGAGAAGGCCCACTGGCCATCCATCCCCCCCTTGCAGAGTGGAAGTGCAATACCATCACTAACCGCATCGCTGCGGCGTTATTTTTGCGTTGCGCGGCTTTTTTCCAAAAGCTGCATTACATGACGAGCTCAGCTTGTCATCCGCACACGACCACCGTGGCTGATGACGAGCTGAGCTCGTCATCAGCATCGAAGGGGTTAACAGTTACGTAAGTCAATAATTCAAAGTGTGAAAGAGCCAGTTCTGAAAATTTGATCTTAGCTGTGCGGACTAGCCCAATCCATGGTTCAGCTAGTACTGTTAGGTGTCACATGAAAGCCTTGGCAGCTTACTGTTGTGTTTAGTTCCCAGAGTTTTCTCTGAAGGTAAGATGCAGCATGCCATCACTCCCCGCCAGTCCCGACGACTCAGGACTCTGTAAAAAGCCATCTGCAGTGTCCGGATCTGATCTCAGCCCGGTGGTCTCTGAGGCATTGTGGCATCAGTTCTTTTGTCGAGTTCTTCACACCTTCCTCCAGCTGTCCAACCAGTCCCATGCCCCCTTCAGGGCTAGAGTAGCCCTAAACCTTGCAGTCTTATGCAATCTAGAGTGTTCCTAGAAAAAACATTGAGTACCTTTCCTTATCCCTAAAAGACTTCTTAACCTCGAGAAAATTGTAAGGCTTCTGCTGTACCTTCTGAATGTAGTTTGGAAAGTAGGTGATAGTGGAATTCTCATAGTAGAGCAGCGGGGCACTCCGGGCAGCCTGGAGGATAACATCTCGATCACTGTAGTTGAATATCCTCGCAATAATGGGAAGCATTGGGGCACCAAGCCATGTTGGGGTCCCCAGGATGCAATGGGCATGCTCCACTCAAAACTAGTTAGGAGGTCAACAGGGTTGGAGTATGTTTTTCATCTGGTCCTCCACAAAGAGATCCACAGTCGGGCACTATTTTGCCAGTCCTAAACCTTCTTTTTTAACTTAAAAGTCTCCCCTAGAGGAGGCCCGAAAGGCTCATAGGACAGGGTGCATTATATTTAGGCTAACCTGCTTCATGTTTAAACCTATATTATCTGATAAAACCCCAGCCAAAAGGGAACTAGCCCTCACAGTGTAAACATGTAGACACTCAAAAAACACCTGCACAACCAAACAATGAAATAACAATCAACAAAAGGAAAAAGAGAGTGAAAGTCATTTGTATTTCTTCCTGAAAGGGCAAATACAATGTAACTTTGTTATACAAGGTAGCTGCAAGAAAGACTTGGCTAGCATTATACTGCTTGAGGTTTGTTCTTCAGAAATGTTACTAAAATATTGTTTCATCTTCCTTTAGTTTTTTTCCGTTTTGTATCTTTGGCTTAAAGATGCAGGGTTTAAGGTATGTTTTATGTCTTAATTAATTATTTTATAAACTGTATGGAATCAGGAAATATCAAAATATCAAAATCAGTGTAAAATGTTGATTCTTTCACTGATGGGTAATATGTCTGGTTTCATAAGAATCTTTCCCAATATGTACCTTCACATTTACCAACAGAGAATGGGTGAAGCCCTTTGATACATCAGCTCCTTTTCTAGCAAGCCAGTATTGAGAGTAGGTGAATTGTAAAACACCCCAGCCTTTAAACAGTCAATGCCAGGTGCAGGGACAGGTATATGTGAAAATAGTGCTGCCCACAAGCATCTGGGATAGTAGTGAAAACATGACACCAGACTGTTGGGAAACATGGAATGCTTCTGCAAAAAGTTCAACAAAGATTGCAGTGATATTGTTTGTATTTGCAGTTATTCAGCAACATATGTGAAACAGTTGTGTGATGACCTGTCAAACATTGATACTTGAGCTAAAGTGCCTTCATATAAGAGATCTTTGTCACTTGCTAGATGATCTGCTGAAAGCATCTTTCCAATCTTCGGAGTTAATGAAGAATGCTATTGACTTTGTAGTTCACTCTGGTCATTCCAACAAAGTAATTTAGCCAGTGGTTCTCAGTCCTAGAGGCCATGAATGTTTTATTATCCATGTGGTGACAGTTTACAGAGTTTTTGCTTAGTGATAATAGCAAAGGCAAGAAATGTGAGGATCTTCAGTCGCAAATTGATAGTGATGTGAAAAAAGTACACACTACTGCATCTTAGATTTTTAAAGGAAAACATGACTGCTGTAGCAGACATAATCAAAAAGAAGAGTTTGAAAGCACCATTGTCTACCAAGTGTTCAACATTAATTGGTGTAGATGTGAAACTTTACCTTGAGAGTAGGCTGGGCGACACTTGAAGTGACTTTGGCACTGCAACATTTTCCATGTTAGAATGCTTGCCACTTGATAAGCAAAGCAATGTTGAGGAGCAATTCAGGATTCTTTTTACAATATATGAGAAATGGCTTGCAATAATGCACAGAAATGCCCCTTCACAAACCATGACATTTAAAGTCAGTAAAGCCTCACTGTGGTACTCTGCACAATTTCTAGATACTTCTGTAAAGGGGAATTTTCTCACAAGTTAAAAAAGTACTGCTCCATTTTTGACTGCTTCAATAACTTTGAGGCCATATGCACCCATTCACTGGACATGTTTCTGAACCTGTCCCAGAGAATCCCAATCTTCAGGTGCACCAGTATTGGCATGGAAAGCTATGTCAGTGGCCAGAGTTAGCAAATTGTGTACTGGCTGTGTTGGCCTTGCCCGTCTCAAGTGCTAATGCTGCGAGGGCCTTTTCACAGATAAAAGTTAACATTCAAAAGAAGGATTGAGCGCACATGGCCAACAAGATTGATTTGTAAAAATGTATCTGGACCTTATATACACTGTACGTACACTGTCTGTGTACCATGCACTATCTGTGCAGAAAGCAAGCAACAATAAAAGCAAAACGTTCTATAAACACTGGAAAGCACTGTTACTGTTGTTTTTAATGGTGTGTAAATGTGTATCTCTGATAACAAATTTTTTGTTAAGGTATTGAAAACACTGAAAGAACCTTACCAGAATTTACAAAAAATAGAAACTGAAAACAGGAAAGCCTAATTATATTTAGAATGTAGGAAATGTGGGTTTAAGTATTATACTTCATAGAGGTGAAAAGAAAAAGTTCTACAGTCATTTTTCACTATTGCAAGGCACATCTCTCCCACAGGATTACACTGGCTTACCATAATATACCTAATAATTGACAATTAGTGTCTAGGGCCAGAAACAAAATTATGTTTACAGGCAAATTGTTTATAATTTACAATCCTATTTCATAATTAAGTTGTTTTTTTAAGTCACTACTTGAAAAAGCCGCTCTGTTGGTGTTTTTGTTTCCAAAGCATTGGTGCCTGCTATGTGTGTCCTGAGTCACAGGACTGTTAATTTCTTGACAGCTGACAGGCCTTTGTGTATTCTTCCCAGACAGGGAGAAAAAGGGTACTTAATGTTAGCAGGATAGGCCACCCTGTCAGGACACACACACATAGGAACCTGACACCAGTCTTTGGTCACCCCAAACTACTTGGGGCATTGGCAAGGGAAGGGAACAACTTTCCTAAACCAGACGTGGGAGTTGCCAGAAAGTCACCCCCACTCCAAAGTCTGGCAGCAGGTATAAATATTGCACTCTCTGAGCTACTCTGCAGATCTCACTTCTTAACCTGTGGAAGACTCAGCAGAAGGACTGGCCAGCTGCCCTGCAGCTGGAAGAACTGCCATGCTGATCTCCTAGATGAGGAAGGAAGCCTGGACCTGCTCCTTGAACTCCGGACCACCAGAGTGATTCCAAGGGCTAAATAGCAATATAATCTACAAACTGAATTCACTGGTATGTATATAACTTGAATGAATGAATGTGAAATTTATTAAGCGCGAACTAAGCCCAAGGGCATCAAGGCGCTGTGTACAGACAGGGGAACATCCTTTACAACGCGGATGTTACCCCGCAGTGCAGTTACGATGCGTCTTTTACAACGCAAGTCGTAACCACGACTTGCGCTGGAGGGCGCTCCAGGCTAAGGAATAGTAGATTTACTATTCCAACACCTTCCATACTGTACGTAGGCTGGTGTTGGAATAGTAAATTTAACTATTCCTAAGTACAGCAACGACTTGCGTTGTAAAAGACGCATTGTAAAGTACCGCAATGTAATACATCGCGTGGTAACAACGTACAGCCATACAGACAAGCCTACAGACCAACCAGTATAAGTGCTCAAACCCGTCTCACAGGAAACAGTCAGGTCTTAAGGGTTTTACGAAAGATTGAATGAGCTTGTTGGCCCGAGAGGGAAACGGGGAGAGAATTCCATGCCTTGGCTGCAGCCAGAGAAAAGGCTCTCCCACCCCATCTCATCTTTTTAAATCTGGGAATCGACAGCAGGTTTTATTAACTGACCTGAGGTTTCTGGCAGTTGCTTACCTATGGAAGATGTTTTTTATGCCCACCGGGCCATGTCCATAATATGCATTGTGGGTGAGACATAAAGTTTTAAACAAAACTCTGTGGTCCACTGGAAGCCAGTGCAGCAAGCAGAGAGAAGATGAAGCCGAGGAATGTTTGGGAAGTTTTACCACCGGCCTTGCAGCAGCATTTTGCACCGGCTGAAGGCGGCGCAGCTGACCCTTGTTAATTCCCAGACAGAGGGCGTTACAGTAGTCCAGCCTGTCCAGTATTAAGGCCTCAACCACCCTTTTTCGTGCTTCCTATAACTTTGTAATTATTTTAAAATAGAAATGAAGATATATATGGGAGTTTGATTAAAAGGAGTTTCACAGTGATGAAAAAAAAAATATCAGATTAACTGTATCCATTCCACCCGCCATACCAGTGGGAAATGGGACCGCCTGCTAAGGGTGCGGCGGTCCCGCACATCAAACTGGTGGGCGCATCCCACATTTCTGACATTTCTGACATTGCAGCGGGCGGTGCTAAAAGCCTCTCGATAAAATTGGTACCTCACTTGTGAGGGTTGGCCTAGTGCCGCAACAGGAAACGGTCCGAAACTCAATGTGGAGACGCAACATTTTTATAGTCAAATCGGAAAACAGACACTCAGGGGAATCCAGTTGGGGGGTGACTTGTCTCGCTCTCACCAGGTTCTGTTACTCAGAATCCCTTGCAACCTTCAAACTTTGTAAAAACAAAACCACATTTTCCTCACATTTCTGTGGTGGAATGTTCTGGAATCTTCCTGGATCCACCACATTCCACCCACCCTGTATTCTCCAGAGTCTCAGTAAAAATGGTACCTCACTTGAGTGGGTAGGTCTAGTGCCCGGGACAGGAAAAGACCCAAAATGCAACATGGAGACACCACATGTTTACTGTCAAAACAGACCTTTTTTGCACAGTGCCTAGCTATGGATTTTGAACCCTAGCTCTTCCTGCACCTACGTAAACCTAGCAAACCTATATATTTTAAAAACTAGACACCCAGTGGAATCCAGGGTGTGGTGACTTGATTGGCTATCACCAGGTTCTGCTACCCAAAATCCTTTGCAAACCTCAAATGTTGTAAATAAAACACATTTTCCACACATTTCCCTGGTGGAAAGTTCTGGAATCTGCGTGGATCCACAAAATTCCCCCCACACAGTATTCTCCAAAGTCTCTTGATAAAAATGGTACCTCCCTTGTGTGGGTAGACCTAGTGCCCGCGACAGTAAACGGCCCAAAACGCAACATGTAGACACCACATTTTACAGTCAAAACACACATTTTGCACAGTGCCTAGCTGTGGATTTTGAACGCTAGCTTTACCTGCCCCTAGGGAAACCTAGCAAACCTATTTATTTTTAAAAACTAGACACCCAGGGGAATCTAGGATATGTATGCCTTAGAGGCAAATGCTGGACCCTGGTCCGAACGGAAGGTACCACACACAAAAATTCCAACAAAGACATGCAAATCCCTTATAACAGTCATGGAATCAGTAATCCTTTGAGGCCATAGCAACACAAAGCTCATGCAAGAGTCAATTGCTACTGAGATGTACTTATACGCAGTATCAGCTGAGAAAGGACCGCAGTGATCTAAATAAACACATGCAAGGCAGGTTTATTATATATGTACAACTGCGTTTGGGGCTGACACGCAGCAGTAGAAGGCTTAATTTGACTACAAATGCCACATTGAAGGACATAATCATGCGTTTCTTTGTACAAACCCTGCCACCAATAGCGTTGCTGGAGAAGAGAAACAGTAGCTGACACACCGGCATGCGCCAAAGCCATCCCGGCGTGGGCTGCATTAATCAAAGCCTCCTTGCAGTCTGCGTTGGGTATTAACCTATCAACAACGTTGTTAATTCTCACATAAGGAACATTATCAGGGCTTAAATGATACGAGTTGCCAACAGCGTGAACTCCAACACGCTTATGACCCAGAGTCTGAATTACAAAGACAAGCGGCAGCCGCTCTTTATGCTCAGCCACTCAAACGCAGATCATTTTATGTTTTATTGTGTGCTCCTTGGAGTCACGATGATCATTTTGAGTCCAGAAGGGTAGATTGTCATTGTAGGATTAAACACATTTGTAAGAGTCACTTACAATTAGAGTGGTCACACTGGGGTCCGTGTACTCCAATGCAAACATCAGAGTACGGAGCTCTGCCAATTGGGTGGTACAGTCCCCTAATGTCTGAGTATGCACGACATTGGACTTGAATTCACCATACACCATAGTACCAACCACAATTGTGCAGGCTGAGGAATATGTGTGCTTTGAACCCGTAGACGCTTACGCACTGCCATCAGTGTATCTGATACAACGGAAATCCTCAAGTGGGCGCATATTCAGAGGAGCAGGATAAACAAATTCATATTGCAAGTACTCTTGAGTATGCAGTGAGGAATCAAAAAGGAACGTGACATCCGGAGATGTCAAAGATGTGGTCCATTGAATCCATCAAGGGTGCAAAGCTTTGGAATTTAGTACACTGGCTTTTTTCACTGCCTCTAAGGCAGGATACGGAGTAACAACCAAAAAATGTGTTTTCCCTGCGACAGTGCACGTTCCTTAAGAATCGCCATTTGCACTGCTGTCAAAACTTTATCCAAAGTGGAAAACCGCAACTCAGCCGAAGTGTACAAGTGAGACTTGTAAGCGATAGGGACTGTGTCACCCTCATTAAAAGTGAGGTACGTGAAACCCACCGCCCCTGGTGCAATTCTTATTACCAGGTTGGTGTGGTTATCATACGTTAGCAAGAATTTAGATTCAAGCAGATCAGCCTGCTAAGATTGCAAGATGGCGGAATGCTCGGGCAGCCAGCACAATTTGGAAAAAGAAGGTTGTATAAAACCGTAAAGAGGCTTGATACGCTGGGCATATTCGGGAATGTTGGAATGCCCGAAATTCAAAAAGCTCAGTAAGGATTGTAGTTTCTTCTGTATTGTGGGAGCTCTCAAAAGTGCGCATTTCTCCAGGAAGTGAGGAGCTAACCTCGACCTTCATTTTTGAGCTTATAGCCCAGGAACAACACTGTACTCTCCAATGTAAGATTTAGCAATGTTAAATTTGTAGCCAAAATTCGCAAAGTTGCAAATTATGCGGTCCACCCGGCACAGATGCGGCCATAATTTGTCCTCTATGAGATAGATGTCATCCACATACGAACATGCACCTGTGCCGATCCCCTCCAAGAGAGAGACAACGCGAGCGGCAAATACGCCCGGACTGTTCTTATAGCCCATAGCCAAACGGCAAAAGTGGCTCTGTTTGCCACCACTGGTGAAAGCTGTCCATTGACTACTAAGTGGAGAACACTGGATATGTCAAGTGTGCTTTTAAACTGTTTACGTACAAGACTATCTACAACAGCAGAACTGAGAGTATTCTGCACCGCGCACGTACGACATTGTGAGTTTAAGTGGCGGTAATCCAATACCAAACGGTACAAACCATTTGGTTTGGTCACAGTAAAAAGGGGATTATTCATTGGAGACACAGACGTTTCAATTACACCTTGATATTCCAATTGCTCAAGGATATCCCCAACAGAAGCTTTTGCTTCTCGCGGCATGGGGTATTGGGGTTGAGGCTGTGGCATTAACCGCAAAGGAATCTCATGTCAAGGGGAAAATTGGTCCCATCCACAATGAGTATGGAACAAAGCTGGCGCAATCGCCTTAGCCCAATCTTCTGCAAAATGTAGCACCTGCTCTTTCGGCAATGTGTACGTGAAACTAGGGAGGATTACCTCCTCCCCTTGGGGAGCAGCTAAGACAAAGAGTGGGGGCCAATCGACCTCCGCCAACAAAATATCATAGGTAGTAGTTAGATTTTCCCAAAATACCCCTTTTATTGTACGTTCTATTGCAAGGACAATTTCATAAAGCCTGTCAGGCGGAGACACTCTAGTGTCAGCTCTCTCAACTACAACGAAGGTGTAAGTCGCTGTCACCTTCAGTAGTGGACGCAGAGCTTCTCGCACTATGGTAATCTCCGCCACGCTGTCCAACAGTGTCAGCGCCCATGTCAGATTCCGAAGCTGCGTTCTTTTAAAACTGGGGTCTTGGTCGCTGCAACTCATCTTGCTTGCCTTTTCTGCCAATCTTGTGAGGATGCTCACAGCTCTGTTGGGCACCTCGACCTCTGCCGCCACCTCCTCCACCGATGGTTAAGATCGAAGTTTCCTGCAAAGAGCGAGGAGAACGTTGTTCAGGAACCTGAAATCTATGAGGCGACTTAATAGTACTGTGGTCGTGCAACTCATATGTAGGCTCAGTAGAGGCAGGTGTAGGTGAAGCAGGACGGGACCCCTGTTTCTGTTGCTGTTTCCCCTGTTTTTTGTTCTCACTCCAATTCTGTTTCGGAACTTTTGAGTTGAGTTGAGTTTGCTGCTGTGTTTGTTTTTTAGCAAAAGGCTTAACACCCAAACTATTATGGCTAACGGTCTTATAAGCCTCAGTAATAATTTTCGGTAACTGACGGGGTTTGTTGGTGTTGGGGACATTGCACAATGCATTAGACACCTGGAAACTAACTGCATCCCCCTTGACATTTGCAAGGACGAGATCGGGTACCATGTCAAATGCTCCCACGAGTTGCATTCCCAACTCCACAGCCGACTCCGGCTTGTGTTTATCCTGAACGCGCTTAATGATGGAGGGCAGGACAGCCATTTACGGGGTGCAGAAGCACCTAGTATAGACTGGCCCAAAAATCACGCCCCAAGTTGTCTTTCTGCAAACTTATGGTAAGAATCCTGTGTTTCTCCACAGGAGTAGTATTTGGGAATACTGCTTCCAGTTGGTCAAATTTTTTGGCAAGCCAAAAAGGCATCTCATCCTTATCCTGGGAACGCTTGCCCATGACCGCATTAACCATGACAGGACTAAGCTTCAGCCCGCCTACACCAACTGGATTTGCTGCACCACCCGGGGCCCCACCCGGGAGGTTGCAGGTAATGTAATGAACCAGACCACTAATAACTGACACAGCAGAGGCATAAAGGGGTCTTAGTTGCGGAGCTGTTAACTTCCCCACATCTGGATGCGGGATATAAGCAGCCGAAACAGACCAAGTAGCACCTGGGATTGACAACTGCCCTTGTCTGACCGCCTTTATTACATGTGGGAGGGTGCCAATAAACCAAACGGCATGCTGCCACGCAGAAATTGGAATTTCCACTGTCCGATATGGAGCGTACACTGCAGGAGCATGTGGAGTAGTGTGGCTCAGTGGTTAGAGGCGGCAGACCCGGGAGCAGAAGTCTGCCTGGGACCAGGGTTCAATTCCTGACGCGGCAGGGTCGTGGACTTGGGTCAGCGGACTCGATAATTCTCGCTTCGGTGCTCACTCTAATCAGGGGTTCCACTCGGCAACTCTGGGCATTAGCTTGCCTAATCTCCACAACGGCCCCATCTACTCCGGAGATGCCTGGCTCCACCTTGGGGACTCCCAGCAGGGACCATCCCACAGGGAAAGCCAGGACGGGTTCCCCAGAGGTATACAGCGCCAGGAAAGCTAGGACAGGTAGCAGTGCGCTTTACAAGCTCAAATACATTTACATTTACATTTACATCATCAGGGTTGTAAGTGTGAAATACACCAGACATGGCATCTACCGCAGGAAATGTGAACCATGAGTAGAACAACTCAAATGGGTACACAGCATCGGCTGAAACAACAAAAATTACTGCCTGCCCCTCTAATGAAATTAGGTAATCCTGCAAGTGATTCCGCACAGCCAAGCGACTGTGTGCCGGGATAACAACAGCCTTATCATGACAGTGATAGCTAAGTACAATGCAAAAACGACTTAAAAATGTCCTCATTTTCTAATTGAGTATTGTTAGCTTTGGCACTAAGGAAATAATGTCCAACAAATTATTTCCACAGCTATCGCAGGTTATTGTCAATTTTTTTTTTAATTGAGTGGAAGGTTGGAGGTTGGGCTAGTTGGTATGAGTAGTTTAAAATGGATCTCCTGGAATGTTAATGGCCTCCGTACCATACCAAGAGCAGATAAAATTATGCAGTACTTACGTGATTCGGATGCGCAGGTCATTGTACTCCAGGAGACTCATCTGACCAGGACTGAAATGCTATCTTTAGTTAAAAAGAATAGGTGGATTCACTTTTCGGTATCCACGTCGCAAGCTATGCATAATAGAGGCATGGCTGTTATTTTTAAGAGACCATTAAAAGCAAGGTTAGTCTCTCAGTTGGTTGACCCAGGTGGCAGATGGATCATAACCACGGTAATTATTGCTGGGGGGCAAATAATGGTTGTGGGCTCTTATGGGCCAAAACAAGATGACCCTTCGGTTTTAGAATCAATTTTCTTGCATCTATTGTCCTTCCCGGAACCAAACATCTTGGCAGAGGACTTCAACATAGTTTTGGATCCTCTTCTGGATAAAACTCCTAGTAGTCGACCTCTAGCCCTCTCTGAGACCAGGGCCTTCTTGCTTAACTGTATGAATAAATATGGGTATATAGACATCTGGAGAGTTAGGTCAGGACAGCAACAGGGTATTTCTTTTCGCAATTATAATTACCACCATCCGTCGAGGATAGACGTTTTGTTAATTAGTCAGAAAATGGTGGATTCCGTCAGGAGTATCTGTTACCTACCCTCTCACCTATCCGACCACTCAGCAGTGTTTTTGGAACTTGTTGGGTTCCCTAAAGCTTCCCCTAGAATTTGGTCATTTGACCGCTCTTTACTCTCACAGTCAGATGATATTTTGTTTCTTAAAATGGAAGCTCAAAACTTCATGAATATTGGATCGGCGGCAGCTGGAGTTGGTTGGCACTCCTTTAAGGCCTTTTTGAGGGGTCTTATTACCAACAAGGTGTCATATCGAAGGAAACAGTATAAAGAGGAGGTTGCTTCCATTGAAATCGATATAGCTAAAATTCAAGCTGATATAGATCTGAATGCTGCCTCCTCCGACACTGTCTTAACGCCGTTATACAATAAATTACTTTCTCTGAAGGGACATTTGGGCTCGGTCTTGAATCAGAGAATCTTGCAGAAATGGGAGGCTAGTAAAATTGCTCATTTCCAGTATGGGGAAGGTGCAGGAAGGTATTGGCCTGGAAATCCAAAACAGACCAGGTCCGTAATAATATTGAGTCTATTATCTTCAGCAATGTTACATACTCCTCAGACGATGATATTAAAAGAGTTTTTAGAGAATTCTTTCAGACCATCTATCATGAGGATAAAAAGATCGATCCCGAGCTCATCGAGAGCTGGCTGAGAGGGAGCTCTCTCCCGGCACTCTCTGGGGAACAGCGAGCATTCCTTAACTCCACTATTATGGAAGAAGAGGTTTGGGTAGCTATTTAAAGAGGCAAGAAGGGGAAGGCTGGGGGCGTGGCTAGCAGCCGATCAAGATGGCTGTGTAGCTGAGGAGCTCTGGGGAAACCTTAGCCCTTCGCATAAATCCGTCCAATAATCCGCACTTTTGAAGTACTCCAGAGGCTTGCCCTATGGTCTAGGACCAAGCGGTGACGGCCGGTGAAAGTCTGGAGTGGATCTGGTGTTGGGATCCAAGGCAACGATCGGAGACCGGTGACGACCTGTTGCGACCTGCGAGAGAAGCAGAGACCACGGCCTAAAGTAGCTCGAGGCCCAGGGAAGCAGCAGAGGTGAGGCGCAGCGCTGCAACCGGCTTGAAACAGGCGGTGATCGCACCAAGTTCCATCACGACCTTCGGTGGGACTCATCGGCAGCAGCGACCGCAAACACAGCGGAGCGGGTGGCGTCCGAGGCACATCAGAGACCCCACGGGCGGAGCAAGGGCCAGGACCGCCGGTCGCGGCAGGGAGAGATCATAACCGCTCCACACAACGACAGAGCGGCGGCGCCCCCCTTGCACTCGGTGGGTAGATAGTAGAGCCGCTGCAGAGACTGTGAGTCATGGCCCCCCCCTTGTGAGTGGCGATGGGGGAAGTCGGGAGAGGAAAGAAGCCCAGAGCCGGCCTAGTCATTGCTTAGAAGCCGGGGCCTAAATTAATGGAAGGCCGGGAGAGGAGAGAGAGGCCTGGAATTGCGCAATAAGCGCTGTCTTAGTGACGACAGACACACGGCCTTTCCAAACGGACGGGACGCTCTTCGTGGATGCTGCGGTGGTGAGTGAGACATGACCACGCACAACCAGCGAGGAGCCAGAACCTGATGACCGAGCGCCCGCGACTCCCTGGATCCAGCGGGGAGGGCCTAACCTCCTCCAGGTGCTTGGGGTAATGGCCCAGAAGCAGGAGAAGTCCGGCATTGGGGGCCCTGACACCCCGTGCCTGGGGTACACGTAGGTGCGGGCCATTGGTGGTATGGCACAAAATTAGAGCGGGATACTCCAAGGTGGTACAAGACTTGGACCACCTATAGCCACTCGCTGAGAGTCCTTGGGGATCAAGTGCCGCTGCCATAGTGAACCACTGCATTAACCCCAGTGTTAAGAACGGTGGACGACTCACAGAACCAGCAAACGGAAAACAATTTGTGAACACGAGGCGGGCCGCCTGCCCATCAGTGACTGAGCTATGTCAGGCAGGGGCCCACGAAAGCAGACCACGCAGGCGAAGCTCGACAAATATGCATACGACAAGGGCTTCCCGCCTCTGAGGGAGGGGCGCACATCTACGGGAAAGACAGCGGACAGTGAAGGGGCAAAAAAAGTCACGCTGGAAGACATAATGACAGCATTGTCAAGGGTCCAGGTCACAGTGGGGACGATCTCGACAGATGTCTCACTGCTGGGGGCGGACTTCCAGAGTAAAAGAGGTGGAGGTGGTCACCAAATCGCTAGTGGGAGACACATCAGAACTGCAAACGGCCCTATCACGAATTGAGACAGAGAACAGGCTGCTGAGGGAGAAGCTGGACGATCAGGAAGGGCGCTCGAGAAGAAATAACGTGCGCATACTCAGAATTCCAGAGAGCAAAGGTAAACAAGCTATGGACCTTTATGTAGAGGAACTGGTGAAGACGTGGCTGCAACCCAAGGGGTTGTCCAGCTTCTTCTCGGTGGAAAGGGCGCATAGGGTCCCCGGCGGCAGACCGAAACCTGGGGCACCCCCGAGACCGGTGCTAGCCAGATTTTTCAATTTCCGAGATAGAGATGCAATCCTGCATATGGCCAGAATGTCGACACCAATTAAAATTTAAAATACAGAACGCAACAGTTGCCTTCTTCAGGGACTACACAGCAGAATTTTCTCGACGTCGGAGAAGTTTCATGGAAGTCAAAAAGGCTCTGCGGGCACAGGAGTTACCGTATTCTATGCTATTCCCAGCATGGCTCAGAGTGGTAGCAGAAGGGAAAACATGGTTATTTGAGACACCAGAAGCAACATATACTGTGACACCCCTTTGAATAGTAACATGGAACGTAAGAAGACCAGGTGATAAAATAAAGAGGGGACTGGTACTGCAGGCTTTGAAACAACTTGGCCCAACACTAGTTCTTTTACAAGAGACGCACCTCACGGGTGGGGCATGCAAGGCTCTGGACAGGTGGGGGTACAAAATGGTAGCACACTCAGAGTTCTCCTCGGGGTGTAAGGGGACAGGGATCCCGATAAAGAAAACCTCCACATTCATAGTATTACAGATAAAGTAGTTTATCAGGGACGCTTTGCAGCAATACAAGGGCAGTGGGAGGGCAGACTCTTGAATATACTATCAGTCTACATTCCCCCGGCGCTCCAATCAGTGGCACTGCCGGTACTAGGTAGATTCATCCTCACCCTGCCAGAAGGTGACTTGGTTATAGGAGGGACTTTAACACACATATTAGCCCAGCACACTCAATATACAAATGTTACAGATACACAATCAGTGATAGGGAAATTGTTCCAAAGGCGAGTCGATGTTAGATTTCAATTCATTCTTTATTTTTCAGTCTTTAAAAGCTTTTGAAACTGCCAACGCGTTTCATCCCATCTAGGGACTTCTCTGGGCTTGTAATGTAAATACAAATATTCTGATTGATAATCTCTCATATATTCACGATTGATGTTTTTTTTAGATTTTAGTTAGTGCGCTTCCTCATACGTTTAATTTCCATGTAGTTTTAACAGCTAAAGATTCTGTAATAGGGAACAGGATCCCGTATAAAGTCATTCCGGTCCAGAAAGTTTCCTCGACAATGTCCGTCCCAAAGCAGGTCTCGATAGCGCAAGGGATACTGTTCCCTATATGTGTGTGTATATTTGAGGAATGCCAGGTTCTGTTGAACCTGCTTCTGAATTGAGGAGGTATAGGGAATTGTGCCCCCAGTCCGTGTTTTGCACCTCTTTTTTCTTCGATACTGACAAGGGATTTTAAGACTGGTGCAGGCATTTATGCTTTGATTCCCGTTTTTTGTATATTTTGACTTTGACACTACGATAAACACTGCTTTGGACAGATTCCTGACTCGACCTCAGGCCTCCGTACCCTCCCGGATCCAGGGCTTCTTAGATGCCTCGGGACTGGTAGATGTTTGGAGGGTCATAAAAAAAGGGGGAAGGCTGCAGGACCCGATGGGCTCCCAGCAGAAATATACAGGGCCCTGGAACAAGAAATTGTATCCCTTCTTACTACCTTATTTAACCAAATCTTACAGGAAGGTCTTCGACCCCCTGCATCTTGGGATAGCGCATCAATCTCCCTGATCTTGAAACCAGGCAAGCCAATCTTGTGTTGTGGGTCTTATAGGCCAATTTCAATACGAAAAGTAGATTATAAAATCTTTGCTACGGTTCTTGCAAAGAGGCTGGCTTTAGTGGCACCTGATATTTTACATTGCGATCAGAGGGGGGTTGTCAAGGGCCGTCAGCTTTATGAGCTGACTTATGATCTGATAGGGGCTATCTATATAGCAACAACTGATTCCCTTCCCCTGGCGGTTCTCACGCTTGATGCCACCAAGGCCTTCGACAGGGTAAATTGGTTGTGACTGTCGGGGGCCTTGGCCAAGTTTAACATCAGTGAGGGTTTTCGCCGGGCTAATACCCTTCTGTACCAGAGCCCTACAGCTTGTGTCCTGGTCAATGGAGAATACTCGGACCCCTTTACCATCACAAGGGGGACACGGCAGGGCTGCCCACTTTCCCCTCTCCTATTCGATTTATATCTAGAACCCTTCGCCCAACGGTTGAGGGAGGACATAAATATCAAACCCTTTATCTATTGGGGTTGGGAGAGGAAATTGGCCCTGTATGCGGACGATGTTTTTATCTTTTCATCAGAGATATGCACTGCGTTTCCCGCAGTAATCAAGACAGCTCTGGATTTTGGCGAAATCTCAGGGTATGAGATTAACACCTCAAAACCTGAGATGATGGTATGGAATGACGATGATTGTGATACTGGTATACAGTCCGGTACTATTTTGTGCTAGCTAGGCCTCAATATTGTTAAAAACATTAATCAAATTGCCATATCTAATTTTGCTGCTGTTGCAAAGGATTGTCGCAAACCTATGCGATCATGGGCACAACTTCCTTTATCTTTATTAGGGAGAGTCAATCTGGTCAAAATGACCATTTTAACTAAAGTTTCTTTTTTATTTAATACCATTCCTCTTTATTTTGATCCTTCTTTATTAGTAAAATTACAGGGGGATATCATTTCCTTTATCTGGGATAAACAGATCCCTAGAATTGCATGGCAGAAACTTAGGCGGCGCAGGGAGAAAGGTGGTTTAGCTGCTCCGGATCTGCAAATTTATGCATGGGCGTTCCAACTTTCCAATGCCCGAATGCTGTTAAAAATGCCTATTAGGAGCATGTTTTCAGCATTGCTTAAAGGGGACGGAGTAGCTCAGTCAGGTTTTCTGTTTAAATTTGGAGACCCCAAGTTCTTCAAGAAGGTCAAACTGAATGTCTTGCAGGGGATGGCAAAAACATGGGCTAAAGTAAGGACGTCAATAAAGTTGGGGTACTTTTCTAGTAGGTCACCTCTTTGGGATCTTCCTGAGAGTCCTGGGTGGCTAGAAGACAGCTTAGTTATTCCCTTAAGGGAAGCTGGGTTGGAGGTTTGGGGTGATATTTTTATGGAAGGGTGCTTGCTCCCAAGGGAGTGTTTAAAGAATAAAGTGGGTCCAAATCTCTCAAGGTTTAAATATATGCAGATTGCTATCTGGGCCCATTCTTACATCTCCCGGCCCTCCCGTCCACTTGGTGGTTACAGTCAGTTGGATTCCCTACTACTAGACAAACCTCCAGCCAAAAAGGAGATTTCCCTATGGTACAATATGATTCAGGAATAAGTGCATGGTGACTTTTAGCTACCTGAGTTGTTGTGGGGTCCCCTAATCGTCGGTCACACTGTGCAAAATCTGTGGCTTACATCGTGTAAGGGTTTGTGGGACATCGTAAAGCCTGCATGGTTATGCAGAAACCACCTTCTTACTCTGCATAGAGCATATTATTCCCCACAAATACTGTCAAAATTCTCTCAAGGAAACCCAGTGGCTTGTGCCATGTGCGCCTTGGTAGCTGCCTCCGATGCTCATATATTTTTTGAATGCCCCTGTTTGGTTCCATTTTGGGACGCTATAAGTAACACACTTACCGCTTTGTGGGGCTTTCAAGTGGTAGTAGACCTCTCCCTGGTAATCTTTGGGGTCTTGTATGGAGCCCGGAGCCGGGCCAAAAGTTTGCTGTTCTATTCCATCTTACTCGCCATAAGGGAAATATGCAAAAAGTGGAAAGACCCCGTACCACCTTCCCTTAATGATTGGCATGCCTCAGTCTTGCAGGTGTCTAGGTTCGATCTGGCTAGGGCTGGAAGTCAAGATAAAAGAGCCTTCTGGTACTTGTTGAATTGGGTTCACTGAGTAGGCTGGGGTTTTTTTTTCCGCCAGGTCCGATGATTAAGCAGCTGTGGTTTAATCTTCCAGCGATGCCTTTTTTCGGTTGGAATTCCGGTGATTAATGGCAGTAATGGTCATCCTGCTTTATTTTTTTTTTGTTTTTAGGCTTCTCTGGTGATGGCTTCTGGAGGAACGCGTCACTGCTGAGGGAAGTTTGTACCCCACGTTAGATAATCCCTGCCAGATTTTATACTGCAATATTTACAACAAGGGGTGGTGAGGGACAGAGTCTCTGAATTAAGCAGAAAGCTCTCACCCAGTCAAGAGATCAGGGCTAGATCCAACACCGTTTTTTTGCTCACTGCACCATCCCAGTTTCAGAACCTGGCTGTATGCAAATTAGTCTGTTCCTGTCCCAGTGCATGATGGGAACAGGGCAAACCAAACTACAAAAGCCAATTCTTACACTGGGAAGGAAACAAGCTCCCGGGGACCGGTTTCTGGCATTACAGCCGTCTTCGGCCCGGTTTGCTTGAATCCTGATGGTGCAATGAGCAAGGGTCTCACATCTGAGAATACCCTTCCACGCTTAGGGTGGACAAAAATATTTACAACAAGGGGTGGTGAGGGACAGAGTCTCTGAATTAAGCAGAAAGCTCTCACCCAGTCAAGAGATCAGGGCTAGATCCAACACCGTTTTTTAGCTCACTGCACCATCCCAGTTTCAGAACCTGGCTGTATGCAAATTAGTCTGTTCCTGTCCCAGTGCATGATGGGAACAGGGCAAACGAAACTACAAAAGCCAATTCTTACACTGGGAAGGAAACAAGCTCCCCTTTTTGTAAACCACCCCCTTTTTGTAAATCATAGATTTTATACTGCGACAGCGTGTCATGTTTCCATTGGTGCCTACACTTGAAACCATGGTGGTAAATGAGGACAAACATTAAAAAAAAAATAGTGAGGGGGTTGTAGACTGATATAAGTATGCAAGACAAGGGTTTTTAACCTACAGAGTGTTTTGGGCGCTCTGCCTGAAGTGTTCGCAATGCTTGTAGAAGCAGTAATAGTGCCCGTGGTGCAACTGGCAAGCGGAAAAAGACCCTATAACCGCTCAAATGGTATGTCAGAGTTACCCAACATACACAAACAAAATATACAGATTTGCCTATGCACACACACTAAATATTAATTCTAATTATGTCACAGTATAGACACACAGTCGGCAAAGCCAAGGACAACAAAACATAACAATGGAATTTCCTGGAACTTGTTGCTGTGGTTTCAGTTTTTAATGGTTCCACAACCAGTCGACACGTGTTTTGTCGCATTTGGAACAGTGTGTTCGCGACTCCTCAGGGCTATGGTATAGATGCCAAAAAATAAATGGTCGCTCCACCAGTGATAATTCTGCCACGGCGGGGTTCGGGATAATATGCGAACAATGTCTCTGAAGTAGTGCCAAGTACGACAAATTGTCCAGTGGATATGTTTCAAAGACGGAGTGTTTCCTAGTGGTTCTGTGGAATGTAAGTGTGATTCTTAATGGAAATCGGACTTGAACGTGTAGCTCAGGGCAGTACGCCTGGGATGTTTCCACAGTAATGTACTGGAACGGACAACCCCATAAGTGTTTGTTTGATGGAACGCGTAGTGTTGTGGATCTGACTTCTCCCGGTTCGCTGTGTTCCGTATTACGATGTAAGCACTACTCAAGTGTCTCACAATAAGACCACACTCGTTGGCGGAGCCATGTTGCAAGGATTCTGTTCATACACAGAACTGTGCACAGAGACCTAGGACGTCAGTGAATTGTGGCATACCAGAAACTCACCTTCGTACCTAGAAAAAACCCAACCAGCTAGCATCAGTGTCACATTAGCTCTTCGTCCTATAACAAAGAAACCAATGATTAGACAACCTAGAGCATGCGACTTAGGACCATATCAGGAATGGTGGGAAGTGAGAACACTCTTTGTTATACTCTCATACCAGCCCACAACAGGAGTAAAATTGAGACACAGTAAGGTTAAAATATTTATTTTAACGACGTGATCTCATGTGCAGTATTTTAGCCAACATAAGCAGACATATGATTAGGAATAATATGGTCAGTATGGTTACAATTCTATGAAATACAAAAGTAAGAATCATATTACAATGAAAGTGAAAACAGGTCCTATAGCGCCTAGTTTTAACACCTTCCCTATATAGGAACTATGTGTTATAAACTAAAGAAGGTCTCTTGGGCTTGCTTTGAGGGACCCCATTACCTTTCCGCTCATTAAGAGTAAATTACATCTGGATCAGCATAGTCTCTCTGCATCTCTGGAAACAAGAATCTTCCAAGTGTGTGAAATCATGGCGAGTGTGTGATAATAAGGACGCCAGAATCTTACTTTGCTCATAGCTGCCAAACTGTTTCCTCCAGCTCAGGCATCCCAGGTGGCAAAAAACCTGGGTGTTAAGATCGATAACAATCTGACAACGAAATCTCAGATTCTGGGCCTCTCGGGCACATGTTTCGGAATCTTAAAGATGCTGCGAAAGTTCCTCCCTTTGCTCACTAAAGGACATAGGAAGATCACGGTGCAAGCTCTGATTGGCTCAAGATTAGATTATGCCCATGCTCTCTACTTGGGTCTCCCAGATTATCTTGTGCAGCGGCTTCAGGTTGTGCAGAATTCGGCGGCGCGCGCCATTTTTGGCCTCCGCAGGCAAGACAGAGTGTCCGGCCTGCTACAGTCACTTCACTGGCTGCCTATCCGAAAGCGGATAGTTTTTAAGGCACTGACGCTGGCTCATAAGGCGCTCTTCGGCTCGGGAGCAAAATACCTTCAGCACAGGCTTGCCTTTTATCGTCCAACTAGAGCTCTTCGTTCGGAGTCTCTGTCTCTGGCGGTGGTTCCCCGGGTCAGGAAGGCCCGTGTGGTGGGGCGCTCCTTTAGTGTTTGGAAAACCTTGCCACTGGCTCTACGATGCACTTCAAATCTGTTGTCCTTTAGGAAAAATCTAAAAACCTGGCTTTTTACTCTTTAGTTATGTTATTGTGTTGGTCTGGAACTCTTTCTTCTGCTATGTTTCTCTTTTCTGAGTTGCCAAAACAAAGCGCCGGGACACTCCGTTGGAGTAGCCGTGCGCTATAAAAATAAAGTATAACATAACATAACATAACATAACATAACATAACCTTTGTGTCTAGTGAGCGTTACACGGACATGTCCAAAAACAGCTAACATGTTTTGATAACCTTGACGGCTCAGCACTCACTGTTCAGACTAGGGGCACGATGTAAGTCTAGAGATGCCAAAAACAAACCTTTTCTCATGTATAGTCCTTCGTGAAGGCTAACGTACAAAACAGCTATGCAGTGTTGTGTGCAAAAGCAGCAAAAGGTAAAATGGGGTTTAAACTTCTAATAAGTCATGTTAACATATCATGCGTGCAAAGCAGGCCTTAGGCCATACTACACTTGATGCCAGTTCCTTTACACCACTATTTTGTCCGTGTGGTCCTTTACCAACATGTGGGTCTAAAGGGTCCAGCTGCCTTTATGCATACAAATATATGGTAGACAAGGCTGCATCACGGTGAAGGTGCACAAGTTGAAGGGGTAACAAGGTCACCAACCCTTACTGACCAATTAAATGAGCTTCCAATCTGTTTACAATTCAGCCCTCAGCAAGGGGGACACCTCTTACCCCCTTGTTAACGTAGAGAGAAAAGGTTGTGCTGGGGCTTGAAGGTTTGAATGTTAGTTCTTTGGAATAATTCCAATAAATTCCCATAAGTTAGTGCAGAACATATTTATTGACACATCAGAGTGAACAGCCAACACGTGTTTCACCCCTAAGCGGCCAGCAGGCCTGGGGCTTCTTCAGGGCGATATTGTTTTGGTTTAATTTTTTGGCTTTTAGTATGTTCGTCAAAAAACATTTATTCTAGTAGTCACGGCACAATGCTTAGTTCCTCCTGAATCGAGTCGGATATCAAGTTGGTTGGTGAAGGTGCGCATGACACAGCTTTGCTGGCACACACTAGCACATGTGCAAATGTGCAGCTGCTGAGGCACCACATCTCTTATACAGTGCTTCATGTTGTTTTGGGGGCCTAGGGACAGCCCCCTTACCAGACAGCACTTTCTGAGGCATCACACGCGGGGTTCAGAGAGGCCATGCATTCCTGCTTTAAAATCAATTTATACATTTATAAAACAACTAAGCACTGACAGACCATAGTGAGATCTATAAAAACACACATGGAGTGCAAACTCATGCAACCTTACGTTCCCTGCTTTCCAACGTTTCTAGTACTTTCTAGCACCAGGCTGCAATGGTTGCTACACTGTTCTTCTACCTAACTATAGTGCTTTGAACGTATTCATCCTTTTGATGTATCACAATCAGTGGAAACAGCACTGCTGAATTATCATGCATCTCTGCAGATTTTATCAACTGTAACATATCAAGATGGATTCAATTGTAAAGTGTTTAACTCTTTCCGAAACGCTTTTCAGAGTAACTTTACATACATTTGGTAAATTTTGGTTAGGTGGATGGCGGCCAGTGCAAGTTTGAACATTTCAATGACCTAAACTAATTGCTGAAACTGAGACAAATTCACTAATCAAGGGAACTCTTTTGAAATCAAGGGACATATAATTAATCTATGACCTACCAGCTTGTGTGGTATATTACAGCTCCCACTCCATTGAGCAATTTGTAAGTCCACAGTAGCAATGTAGGCAGCATTTGTTCCTCATACCTCAGGCAAACCTTTTAAAAACCAACAGGTTCTGTCCAAACACTATAATTGTGCAACCAATGGGAACTTAAAATTGAATGGAAAGTGAAAACATCGACTTACCACGCATGACACAGAAGATGACCAATGACTGTATGCCTTTAAAATACAGCCACACAGTGATTGACCACATAGTGAAAGTACCGCCCCCCACGCTCTTTATGGATTAGAATAAACAAACTGAATGCCAGTACTGTGCAATCAATTTAGTAAATAACAGAGAAATTGAGGTCTGAATCACTCAATTCAAAAACCACTTTTTCAGTCACAAGTTTCTTTGATCAAATCTGTTTATTTTTCTTTTTATTTTTTTCTTTCATCATGTGAAAATTATAATGATCAAGCTTACACAAGATAAAATTTATTGAGTAGCTTTGAAATTGGACTCAACTTATGTGATTGACATTGGGGGGTAGACGTAAGTGTTAAGGGGGCTTTTTGGGAAAGTAGGGGGTACTTAATACAAACTAACCAAACACGAATTGACTAACACTTTCAGACAGACATTGGTGAACATATATTGACGACAGACAACCAGGAATGGGAAAAAGGAAGGAAGACGGGAGTGATTCGAGGGAAAAATAGTTTTTTTTAGGGTACAGGCCCTGCACTAGTTCTATTTTTAAATGCAGGTACAACCTAATACACTAGATGAAAAGATACACAAACTTTTTATGATATTCATAAAAAATAGACCATCGAACAATTTTTTTATTGAAACGCAATTTTAGGATCGATTAGTCTATACAATTAAGAATGGCAAGGCCAAGGGTAACATGGTCGATGCGTTTCGAATCCCTTTGTGGTTAACAGGATTCTCTTCAGGACCACACACAAAAATCTGCAAAACATAAATTGAATAACAAACTGTCAGTCGTAAAAATTAAACAACTGTCAACTCACATTCAAAACAGCACACACTCAGGTCATACCTGTGTTCTGTTGTATTCTCCTTTATTGAGTGCTGAAAAAAGGGAGAAGTCAGGTCTGAGTAAAACGGTCTGAGTAAAAAAGAATCAGGCGGGGTCTTATTTGTCAGGGTGAGATATCCTATGAGATGTACTCACTTGATCGGGGTGATCAACTAATTCACAGAATCCTCATGTATTCGAATGTCGGCGAGCCAACAAATCCATTGCTTGTTTTTTGTTTTTTGAAATTCAATGTCCGTGTCGTTTCTGAAAAAGAAGTGTTTTAGAAGTTATCAGACTTGTGATGTATATGTGTCTAGATAGAAGAATAAAATGACTGTGCACGGGGTCCTTGCAAGTTGCAGGCAATGTCTCCTTTGAGACCGTACTTTAGGCGTCACATTTAAAATTACAAATCACCGCGAGTGCGTATTTGCCAGAGCCAAGCTACTGTAGGCATCATTCTCACGCAGGCTGCTTGAAACACGCTGAAGCGTTCGTGGTCTTTTAAACAAAAATCAATATCGTATTGTTGAATGTATAAATCGCGATTCGGATACGAAGGCTTGAAAACAGCTTGTGGGTGGACAGCAATGTTCTTACCTCGGTTGAACACCGGTATCTTCCACCATGGTTCACTTCCGTGAATGGGAGCGATGGAAGTTAGTTCCGGGTCGGTCGCCATAAATTGGATCTCTGTTCCGGGTTGGAAACTCGGTGGTCTTGGGAATTGTAGTATTTAGGGGAATTGTAGTTTATTTTTCCATATATCAGTGCCCGATTTGCCGTGTGAATTGAAACAGGATTAAGACGGCATGCCCTTCCCGATGAACTCCAGTTGGGAGATAATATGAGCCCCCGTTAGTGATTTCGAAAAGGTGAGCTTCACCTAAAATTACAAGTTGGCCAAAGTGGATTGCATATTCATTGCAAATTTGATAGTGATGGGGATTGAACTTCTTATTTCACAGCAAATATATTGGGAATCGAGGGTGAAAATACTCCCAAAGTTGTGATGCTGAAAAAAACCTTCATCAATGCGATTTGTAGGACAAAGAATCATAGATAAAAACAAGTTGGCATTTGTTTTGAGGATAAATCTGTTAATTCATATGAAGGCATCCATTTATTAGAAGATAAAAGATCGGCCTCTTGATCATACATTATATAGTTCTGACATCTCATTCAAAACCCGAATGGTGGTATTACATTTGAGAATCAGCATTGCTTCTCGCTGTCTCAGTTTGGCTTCTACATCTCCGCCTCTCGGGTCATGCTCAATCTTAGAAATGATTGTCCATCTTATATCGGTTTCCACGTGTGAATGGTCGATCCAATGTTGAACAGGAGGAGCTGTCAGGACATTTTTCTTTATCTGGGATTTATGTTGCGACATCCTTTGCCTAGCTTCCTGGTTTGTCTTACCGATATACAATTAATTGCATGAACAGAGTATTCCATAGACAATGTTTTGTGTCTTGCAATTAGTAAATAGGTCATGTTTCCATGATATCCCTTCATGTTGGAACAGATTGCCTTCAATTGTGGATGTGCAGCATAAACATGTGCCGCATTTTCGATGTCCAATTATGGGGGAAGATTCACATAGTCCCGTAATGTCGGAGCTTTGGTTCGAGGTACTGCTGCTCTAACAATTTGATTGGCTAAACTTTTGTCCTTCTTGAATGTGAAGAGTGGTGCTTCGCAAAATTGGACATCAAGGTCCTTTAATAGATGCCAATTTTGGTGGATGATTTTTTTGAAGAAATTGGACGATGGGCAATGAGTAGAAACGCAAACTGTGCGTTGTTGTTGTTTTTTCTCTTTCTTTTGCAGAAGTTCTTCGCATGGAGTCCACCAAGCTCGTTTGATTGCCTGTGTTAATAATCTCGCAGGATAGCCTCGCTCAAGTAATCTTTCTTTTAGAGCATTCGCGTGGTTCATGTATTCATCCTTGAAGGTACAGTTCCTCCGAATGCGGAGGAACTGTCCTAGCGGTAGGTTCTGTTTTAGGCTCCTTGGATGGTTACTCGAGTAATCTAGTGCTTTGTTTCGGTCCGATTTCTTCTTAAAAAGAGTCGTTACCAGCTGTCCGTTGGAACAATATACTTAGACGTCCAAAAAAGACAGGCGAGTCATAGATGTTTGAAGACTGAACTGAATATCTTTCATTCTGTTATTGAGCCATTGGTGGAATGTCGAGAGCTGTTCAGGAGTTCCAGACCATGTGAAAAAAACATCATCAATAAATCTGACCCATCCACCAAGCCATTGATGGAACGGGTTGTTGTTGTGGATGTATCTATCCTCGTATTGACTCATGAATAGAATTGCCAGCTCCGGAGCAAAAGGACAGCCCATGGCTACTCCTTTTATTTGGAAGTAGAAGTCATCTTTAAACCTGAAATAGTTTTTTGTCAGTGCCATTCTGGCTAGTTCCAGGATGAATTCCGTTGGTATTTTAGTTGGACGTGTCCGTTTGTTCAGATAAAGTTCCAGCACTTCCAATGCTTGGTCTTGAGGGATTTGGGTATATAAAGAGACAATGTCAATGCTGACTAGAAGATCATGGTTTTCAAGGAATGGTAATTGATGTAACTTGTTTAAAAAATCCGTGGTGTCCTGGAGGAAACTCATCCGCTTGAAGAAAAAGCAAATTTGAACTGATTTACATGGCCACTACACATGGCCACTACTTACTCCAACATCACAGGTCAGGCACTATACCATCAGGATTGATAGTAAAGATAGCAATGGCTTGGTGGATGGGTCAGATTTATTGATGATGTTTTTTTACATGGTCTGGAACTCCTGAACAGCTCTCGACATTCCACCAATGGCTCAATAACAGAATGAAAGATATTCAGTTCAGTCTTCAAACATCTATGACTCGCCTGCCTTTTTTGGACGTCGAAGTATATTTTTCCAACGGACAGCTGGTAACGACTCTTTTTAAGAAGAAATCTGACCGAAACAAAGCACTGGATTACTCGAGTAACCATCCAAGGAGCTTAAAACAGAGCCTACCGGAACGACAGTTCCTCCGCATTCGGAGGAACTGTACCTTCAAGGATGAATACCTGAACCACGCGAATGCTCTAAAAGAAAGATTACTTGAGCGAGGCTATCCTGCGAGATTATTAAAACAGGCAATCAAACGAGCGTGGTGGACTCCACGCGAAGAACTTCTGCAAAAGAAAGAGAAAAAACAACAACAACGCACAGTTTGCATTTCTACTTATTGCCCATCGTCCAATTTCTTCCAAAAAATCATCCACCAAAATTGGCATCTAATAAAGGACCTTGATGTCCAATTTTCCGAAGCACCACTCTTTGCATTCAAGAAGGACAAAAGTTTAGCCAATCAAATTGTTAGAGCAGCTGTACCTCGAACCAAAGCTCCGGGACTATGTGAATCTTCCCCCCATAATTGGACATCGAAAATGCGGTACATGTTTATGCTGCACATCCACCATTGAAGGCAATCTGTTCCAACATGAAGGGATATCATGGAAACATGACCTATTTACCAATTGCAAGACACAAAACATCGTCTATGGAATACTCTGTCCATGCAATAAATTGTATATCGGTAAGACAAACCAGGAAGCTAGGCAAAGGATGTCGCAACATAAATCCCGGATAAAGAAAAATGTCCTGACAGCTCCTCTTGTTCAACATTGGATCGACCATTCACACGTGGAAACCAATATAAGATGGACAATCATTTCTAAGATCGAGCATGACCCGAGAGGCGGAGATGTAGAAGCCAAACTGAGACAGCGAGAAGCAATGCTGATTCTCAAATTTAATACCACCATTTGGGGTTTGAATGAGATGTCAGAACTATATAATGTATGATCAAGAGTCCGATCTTTTATCTTCTAATAAACGGATGCCTTCATATGAATTAACAAATGTATCCTCAAAACAAATGCCAACTTGTTTTTATCTATGATTCTTTGTCCTACAAATCGCATTGATGAAGGTTTTTTTCAGCATCACAACTTTCAGAGTATTTTCACCCTCGATTCCCAATATATTTGCTGTGAAATAAGAAGTTCAATCCCCGCCACTATCAAACTCGCAATGAATATGCAATCCACTTTGGCCAACTTGTAATTTTAGGTGAAGCTCACCTTTTCGAAATCACTAACGGGGGCTCATATAATCTCCCAACTGGAGTTCATCGGGTAGGGCATGTCGTCTTAATCCTGTTTCAATTCACACGGCAAATCGGGCACTGATATATGGAAAAACAAACTACAATTCCCCTAATTACTACAATTCCCAAGACCAACGAGTTTCTAACCCGGAACAGAGATTCAATTTATGGCGACCGACCCGGAACTAACTTCCATCGCTCACATTCACGGAAGCCACCCATGGTGGAAGATACCGGTGTTTAACCGAGGTAAGAACATTGCTGTCCACCCACAAGCCGTTTTTAAGCCTTCGTACCCGAATCGCGATTTATACATTCAACAATACGATATTGATTTTCGTTTAAAAGACCACGAACGCTTCAGCGCGTTTCAAGCAGCCTGCCTGAGAATGATGCCTACAGTAGCTTGGCTCTGGCAAATACGCACTCGCGGTGATTTGTAATGCCTAAAGTACCGTCTCAAAGGAGATATTGCCAGCAATTTGCAAGGACCCCGTGCACAGTCATTTTATTCTTCTATCTAGACACATATACATCACAAGTCTGGTAACTTCCAAAACACTTCTTTTTCAGAAACGACACGGACATTGAATTTCAAAAAACAAAAAACAAGCAATGGATTTGTTGGCTCGCCGACATTCAAATACATGAGGATTCTGTGAATTAGTTGATCACCCCCATCAAGTGAGTACAACTCATAGGACCTCTCACCCTGACAAATAAGACCTGGCCTGATTCTTTTTTACTCAGACCGTTTTACTCAGACCTGACTTCTCCCTTTTTTCAGCACTCAATAAAGGAGAATACAACAGAACACAGGTATGACCTGAGTGTGTGCTGTTTTGAATGTGAGTTGAGAGTTGTTCAATTTTTACGACTGACAGTTTGTTATTCAATTTATGTTTTGCAGATTTTTGTGTGTGGTCCTGAAGAGAATCCTTTTAACCACAAAGGGATTCAAAACGTGTCGACCCTGTTACGCTTGACCTTGCCATTCTTAATTTTATAGACTAATCGATCCCAAAATTGCGTTTCAATTAAAAATTGTTCGATGGTCTATTTTTTATGAATATCATAAAAAGTTGGTGTATCTTTTCATCTAGTGTATTAGGTTGTACCTGCATTTAAAAATAGAACTAGTGCAGGGCCTGTACCCTAAAAAAAACTATTTTTCCCTCGAATCACTCCCGTCCTCCTTTTTCCCATTCATGGTTGTCTGTCGTCAATATATGTTCACCAATGTCTGTCTGAAAGTGTTAGTCAATTCGTGTTTGATTAGTTTGTATTAAGTACCCCCCACTTTCCCAAAAAGCCCCCTTAACACTTACGTCTACCCCCCAATGTCAATCACATAAGTTGAGTCCAATTTTAAAGCTACTCATTAAATTTTATCTTGTGTAAGCTTCATCATTATAATTTTGATGTTGTATGTAAAAAAATAAAAAATAAAAAAATAAACAGATTTAATCAAAGAAACTTGTGACTGAAAAAGTGGTTTTTGAATTGAGTGATTCGGACCTCAATTTCTCTGTTATTTACTAAATTGATTGCACAGTACTGGCATTCAGTTTGTTCATTCTTATCTTGGCGCAGCCTTACTGTGCTTTTTACCAAAACCCTTGGTGTTTTCTTGCTTGATGGATTAGAGGCATACCACCTGGCAGCAAAAACCCAACCCAGAGGCTTCTCTCATGTTGTTTGTTAGTAAACAACATGAAAGACGCACCAAGATTGGTAGGAGCAGGGAAAACAAATGCTCCAAAGGAGACCCTGGGCCTGTGGCTGTAATCCACTGACTCCTTAACATTGCACATGTTAGAGAAACCCTTAACATTGCACAGGTTAGAGAAACCTACAGTGTGCATGTCAGGCTGGCCGCAGTAAGACACTAGTCCAGCCTGACATGCACTTTTCCCTTCTAGTCCTCTGAAACCTCCCTGATGTCAATCAAGCCTCACTCCACCCTCAAGCAGTAAGTTACCTTACCGGAAATGTCATTGAGAGAATCAGCAAAAGACTCACTTTAATTTTAAAATTACAGTTTGTGGGGTTCATGGAGCAGAGGGCAACGTCCTGCACCCTAAGGAAGGAACCGCCCCAGTTTATTTTGCTGATATTAATGTTGTCTGCATCAGGCTCAAACCCATGCAGTTATCTAAACCTTTAAAAACACTTACACAGGGTGTTCAAAACTGCCCCCATTTATAAGCATGGGCAACCTTTAATGTCTTGCCTGAGAAAGCGCATGCACTGTTGCTTGCAACGATCTGCTGTTTCCTATACATCAGAAAAACTCTAAAAAGGAGCTTTTAGCCCAATGATTGCTATTCATTTTGTAGCCCTTGTCAGCGAGTTTTGGCGTCACTTAGACTTCATGTTTTCAAAATGTGTTTGTTTTCTTCTCTTGAGTATGGACCAAGTACTTATTGATTTCTTGATTAGAGTTCTTCTGGGCTGCTTGCACTTGGATGATGGTGCTTTTCTTTTTTTTTGGCTTTTGCTTGCAACATGAAAACATCAAAGTTGAAACTCATGCTTCCCAATATTTCCAAGGGTGCATGCAAACAACTAGAAATTAGTAACCTTTGGCGCATGTGACTAATATCTGAAACAAGCATTTTGTCAGCCTGTTATTTTACTCGAAGAGGAAGCTGTAAACATACTCCCTTCATTTAGGACTGTTGCCATACAGTAGTTTGTAGTTGAACTTTTTCAAACAGATTTCAATTGAGTGCACATTGGCAACATTGGCCTTATCGCCATACAGTATGGGTTTGATTCCCAAAGGTAAACTTATACTTTTGTATAAGACTACTACTTCTTTGTCTTTATAAACTACATGCTAAGTTTTATGACTTTTCCCTCCCTATACTGATGTGTGCGGAGAAATCTGCACCTGGTTATTCCACAGTTGGGAGGAGATCTTTGTAAACATAGGTATATACACAACAGTAAATCTAAGTTTACCTTTTCTGAATCAACCCATCTGTATTTTTCTGAATGAATGTTTTCTGCTTTGCCACATTTAATTATTTGTTGGTCGCCTCACCTAAACCCTAAAATTGCCCTTACCTACATTTACCTCTACCCACCCCATAACCCTTAAGTTACCCTTATCTCTCTTTATGCTTACCCACCCCTGAACCCTAAATTCACCCATACCTCCCTTTACCTCTATACACCCCTGAAAGCTGAAATCACCCCTACCTTCCTTTATCTCTAGGCACCTACCAAACCCAAAAGCAACCCTACCTCCCCTTACCTATACCCACCCAGGACCTTAAAATTACCCTTACAACCCTTTACCTGTACCCGCCCCAAACGCTAAAATTAACCATACCTCCCTTTACCTCTGCACATCTCCAACCGTAGAATCACTCCTACGGCCCTTTACCTCTACCCATCCGAACCCTAAAATCACCCTTATCTCATTTTACCTCTACCAATCCATAAACCCTGAAACCACTTCTCTAAATAACTTTAAATGTATGTAATTTAAAAATACTTACCTGCATGTTACAGCACTACCTAGTAAAGGTACAAATAATTACCTGTGTGGTCCTAACCTTTGTAGCAAAGACTATATGTTAAAGGTTGTGTGTTGTAACAGCTTTGTGGCAAAGGCTGTTTTATCTCAGGCAGGACACATTTCCTGCCCCTCTTTAACCACCCGCCTGCCATCACCTTATCACCCCTAACAGGTTTGGTGGTACTGTCAGTTGTTTTATGTCGTTATGTATGTTTGGTGTGAACCTTCATCTCTTTGGCAGTCTGCTCCATCCCCCCATGCCCTTTTCCTTAGGTCTCACCCGAGACTGTTGCTGGCAAGACATTTTGTTTACTTACGAGGGGCCTAGAGGCCACCAACTGCATACCGTTGGTTGGCTTAATCATCCCTCTCTTTGCTTTGCTTCTGTTTGGTCAGCCAGTACTGGCTGTACTTCTGTTTTGTCTTTTTGCCCCTACCTTGAGTCATGAGCCAAGTACTGCTACCCTTGCCCAGTGTCCTTCCACTACTCGCAGCTTTCAGAGGTATTTTTCCCCTTTGCTTCAATTAAATTCCTCCCTCCTTCACCTACCGCACTGTTCCTTGTCCAGTCCGTCTCACTCTCATCCTCTGTTGTTGCTTGCCATATCCACCCCCAACTCCTCTCTCTCTCTCCCCCTTCATTGCTTGCCCTCTCCCATTCTGTCAGAAAAAAAGCACCCTAACATCACATTAACAGGTTTCAAGGTGCTAAAAATTATTACAGTGTTGTTCTCCCTTCTCAGAATGGCCTTTTAGGCACTGTATTCATGGGTGGCAACATGGTGAACTTCAGCTTGGAGGTAAGGTAACTAAGCAAGTGAGTTTTTTCCCTGAATGACTTTTATGCATTTGTAAGTTGCTGGCATCAAAGCCATAATCCTTCTCACTTTTTAATGCTATGTTATGTGTTATGTTAACAGGGTTTTAAAAGATCTCTAATCACCCAGGTGGGTATCCAGTCACTTCTGCAGGTTTTTTAGGCCAGCCTAAGCAGGCTTTATTCGAAAAAACAAGTTTTCACCTTCTTGCAGAAGTCAAAAAGAGAGAAGGAGGCTCTGATGTGTTGCAGGAGTGTGTTCAAGACTTTGTAGCAGAGTACTTTGTAGGTGTTTTTAGGCATTTGACGTGTGTGAGCTTGCATATTCGGAACCTGTGGAATTCCCTAAAGTGTTGTGTGATATGGGCTAGGTGTGGGAGGTGGTGGATTGATCTGGCTGCTGAATTGTGAATGGTCTACAGTCTTCTTTTGAGCTAGTTGGTTATCCTTGCATACATGACTGGTCTTCTGGTGATGATGGCTAGAATGATAATTTTCCTGGTATCATCTGGTAGCCAATTTAAGATTTCCTTCAGCATGCTGAGGGTGTTGAAGCAGGACAAGATCACTGTATAGACTTGACCAATCATGTCCAGTTTGTTGTTTATGCTGGTTCTCAGGATTCATGCTTGCAACCAAGGAATGTGGGTAGGTTTTTTACAACTTCAGACTGCTTTAAATAGATTGCAGACCTTGCATCAAATTATGAATGGTGGCAATTTTCATTTGTTTTTGTTATTGCTTAAATTGTGTTTTGCATAACTGTGTATTTCAATGTCTTGTTAGTTTTCATTCACTGACAAGGTGCTTTTATGTCACAAGCTCTGTAAACAAATACCATTTTTTTTAAAGCAGAGAACAATCCCATACAAAGAAAATGGATCACTGCCCTCATAGTCAGTGCTTTTTTTTCTAACTTTCAGGCCTGCTGCTGTACAAGATCACTAAAAGACTGCACTAATAGCTCTTGTGTAGGCGGGAGCTATTAGTTTTGCCAATGCTTGTTTAGATATTTAATTCACTAATTAGGGCCACTTTTATTTTGGTACTCTGGTCTGTTTTCTGTGCCAGTCCAGCCTTGTTTCAACATGATTGACATCTGAAGCAGACATGCAAACAAACTAAATGTAGTGGGGAATATGAAAACAGCATAACTGTGGCCTCTCCTCTCACAAGATAATAGTGACACTTATGATGAATACTCAAATGTTTTTGCATGCATTGGCAATCACATTATCGTTAATACTAAAAACACACATACCTGCATTTTTTATACACAATAAAACAGTATTTAATGTAGTCTACACTATAAAAAATGAATGTTTGTCTACATCAATAGGCATACTAAAGATAGGAATGTATATGAATGCATATGAGAACTGTGATACACTCTGCAATTTATTTCAGAGCATGATGGAGTTAGTCAAATGGGCATATTCAACCGAGTACTTCCAGTAATTCGAGAAGATCCACATGATGTAAGAGCCAGTAAAGAAGTTTCAGACATTCATTTCAGGTCAGCATGAATCGGATTCTTATGGTGGATGAGATACACTGATGGAGAATGCCATTGCTAACGCAATTGAATCTCCCAATCATAATTTTCTGGCAAAGAAAGGAGGTACATTTAGTTAGTGACATATAACCACCAGTCCTTGAAGAACTTGTGGCTGCATGCTTGAGGTGGACGGTTCAACCCAAAGCACTTTAAATGGATCACCAAGTGGTTCCAACTACAGCGGGACATAGTAACAGGGAAGGGAAGGTGGAGGGACATACATTCAGTCCTGCAGTCTGTCCACAAAAGAGGGAAACACAGGACCCCAGACATGCTCACACTATAGCCCGGGCGTGGCAGGTGGGCCAATATGGGGGACGAGTGATCGTAGCGCTCAGCTCTGGCCCATATATTTATCCTCCATAATAAATTAACACATCAGTGGCCCATTCAACACCCAACTGCCTCATCTGCTGTTATCCCAGACTGAGCTTGGGGATGGTATTGTGACAGCTTGAGACAAGTATGGAGAGTCGCAGCTTCCTGTCGTGCCTGACTGCTAGGGGCAAGCGGGAGACAACTGTGATCGGAGCCGCAGGCCCGGAAAAGTGTGCTGACTGCGGAAGGGCTGCTAGGGACTCTGGGCCTCAGCATCAGCCGCTGCCCAGAAATCAAGTTTGTTGGTACTGAAGGAGGCCGCAAGGTTAGGGGTGAGGGGATTGGATGTGGTAATGGGCCATGATTCAGATCTCTGCGGCAACTGGCCTGCCTGCGCCTGGGAGTAACTCCATTCTTTCTGGTCCTTGAGTGTGGTAGGTGTGACCCGAGGCCCCATCTGTGATGTGAGCCTTGAAGGACTGCAGCTCCTTGCTGTCTCATTCATGCTGGAAGTACGTGCTCCGGTGGCCTATGGCAGCATGTGCCTGACTTACCTTAATTCTGGAAACCCATCTGCAGGAGGCCCGGATTAAGAGGGGGCCCTACATATAGCCTCCACATATTGCATCAGTCAACATAGGCATAGGGGGCTTTACTCACAGTGACATGGAGAATCAGTGGATATTTATATGGGCAAAGTGCTTGCAGGGCACATGGCACTACACCGGCTAAATGACTGTGACTACCAGCCGTGACCTGCTGGTTGTAGAGTTCACGCATTGTGGATGCCTCATCTGAACCCTGACTTCTAAATACATACTCAGAAGCCAGTTTGGGTGATGTGGGGAGCTGCTCTCAGTGAAGCTGGGTGGGAAGACACCACTACCCCACATATATAGTCGAACAGAGACAGCATAGGAGCGCTGTGCTAGACTCGTGAGTGAGTGAGTTTGGGCCTGATCAGGGGGGCGGCTACTGGTTTTATTGAGACTGGGACTCCCCGAGGTGCAAATCGATGCTCTGCACCAGCATACCTATAGAAGAGGGACAGCCCAGTCCAGCGGCTTCCTCTCTGTACCCCACACACCAAGGTCTATCCTCACAGAACAGGAGATAGAATGCCCTGTGAATGTCTGGGTTTCAGATTATGGGAACACCAACATGATCGATTTTTGATTCTGGATACTCTTCTTTATGGATTGTAATAATTTAGGACCGACAAAAAGAAGTGCACATGATATTGAACACATATGATTATGTTTGACTGAGAAACACCAATGATACCACTGGGACGGAAAGGGAACTGGAGACAAGGTTTATTGCAAATACATAAAGGAGAAGACAGCCGCTGAGGAAGTTGTGGGAAATACCTGATACGATAAAACACATGTTGGATTGGCATGAAGAGACAAAAAGAAAATAAAGAACAAGAGACAAAGATTGTCCAAAATATTGGATATTGTATATATTATTGATTTGAAAGTGTGTGCTTGGAAATCACTTTGTGGTACCACAGTCTATCCTGCCCTGGAGATGATGGGGTAGATGTTCCCCCACAAGGCCTGCCTAGATGTGAGGCATCACCCCCCATGGAAGGTAACACTCTAGACTAGAAAAGCCCTGTCAAAGCAGTAGTAGATGAATATATTTATGCTTGGGGGGATTGTCGACACTTGCCAGAGAACCTAGTGCAACTCCTAGCAGGGGACTCTGCACAGCTGTATGAAGTTGTGCCTCAAGAAGATCAAATTGTGCCCCCCGCAAGGGTCCAACACTCCCCTTTGACACATTTCTATCACTGACAGTTGGCCTGCCATTTATATTCCACCTTGCATTGCCCACTGGAGTGCTAGATGGACATGGGGTAGCCTAGGGTAAAAAGATCTACCCCTCAACCAGGCTCATTCAAACCAGATATGACCGTGCCTGGAGAGTCCAAAAGGTCCAAAACGATGACACCTCAGAATGCAGCAACAATTCGACAAAATATTGGTGGCAACAGCTGACTGTAGTCCATGGTCCAACAAGATATGAGTACTGTCTTAGTGGGACTGGGTCTGCTGAGGGCAGACCACTATAAACTGATGGATAGGGTGAATGAAATGAAATCAGAGATGGAAGAACTGTGCCAGACACAATTGCACCAGATCAGGCGAGTGACAGTGTTTACTGATAAATTGCATATACTGGAAAACCAAAGCTGATGAGACAGAGGGCTACAACCGACAGAAAAACGTCGACATAGTGATCCTCACAGAGGGAACGGAAGGAAATTATGTGGTGACCTACCTTGAACACTAGTTGCAGACAGAGGTCACCTGAATCATTTATCAAGCTTTTTCACCCTAGAGAGTGTGCACTGAGTGCCTGTCCAGCCACCAACTCCTGGCCGACCTCCCTGCCCGGCAATTTCCCAGCTTCTACAGTTGAAAGATAGGGATACCTTGCTACAGAGGGCTGGAACAGCTGGCCCATACCTCATTGGAAGTGGGAAAGCTTCACTATTCCTGGATTATATGGCCACACTAGAGAATAAGACAACCTCCTTTATAGAAATTAAAATGGAAATGAGAGAGGAAGGCCTGCAGTATGCTCCGATGCTCCCGGTCAAGCTAAAGATCATGCTGGATGGTAAAACCCACTTCTGCAAGGATCCCCAAGAGGCCTGGGATTGTTTGGATGCTTATGGGACAAAGCATCTATACTGGACAGGGGAGACCTCCCAATGGTGACACCAAAATCTGTTGACAAACTGGTCTAACACGGTACAATATTGTGGCGCCTCGGGGTTACTCTGTACGCTGACTGGGTTTGTGGGTGGGGCTACACCCCCGTCTAATAGACTTACAGACACCGGTACTCTGGGTAAGGCTGGTTTTATTAACTTAAAAGTACGTTTTCTGTGTACTGGTTTCCAGTAATAAGGCAGTGCTGACTCGGCCTCGTCTGAGAGTCTTTGATGGCGTTTCTCCACAGCTGTTAGTCGAACGTCCCGGTGGATTCTGGGACTGGTGGTCAAGGCGTTCACCTCCACGATGTCGGGACGTCTCCGCCGTGCAGGGAGGAAAGAGAACAGCGTTTTAGTTTACTGGTTTTGGACCATTACACGGGGAAGGGGGTGAGGACTCACACGTGCACAATTCTCCATCTATATCCTATAGTGCCGGGTAGTGAGGGGAGGGTAGTGCATAGGGTGTGAGTGACAAATTTACTTTCGTGGTTTAACCCACTTAAATCCCGCCCAGCCTGAAAGCCGTGATCGCACCTCTGGTAGCCACACTTCCCTCGATGAAGTGTGGCTGGGCGAAGCGCCTTCCTGTTGGCCTCCTGGCTTGTCGTTTTCTTCCTTTGTCTCTCCCCTGTCGGCAATCCCTTCGCTTTCTTCTTTCTTGACCTTTCCTTCCTGCGGTCGAAGTTCCTCCGGCTTCCGAACCTGTTCCGCTGGCCTTCCTTGCTCCTGGCTCTGCTCCTCCGAAGTCCACTCGTCAGCTTCACTTCTTCGTTGTCCGCCATGTACTCCACCTTCGCCTCCGGGTGTAACACACACCTGTGAGAGTTCCTGGGCGGCCTTTACCTGAGCTGAGGGGGCGTAACTGGTGACGTGTTCATTGTCCAACTCCACCCAATTAAAGTAGCAGGAATCGCCAGCGTCCTCCGGATCCGTATCGTAGGGTTCTCCACTCTCTCGCCAAGTTCCAGTATGCTGTTTAAAGAGAGGTGAAAGAGGTAAGCCAGGTGGATCTGAAACCGCCACTCCGTCACACACCTCCCCCCTAGGATTCTCCCGATCGGGGAGAGGAAATCTGGAGAGAAAATCGGCATTGGCATTGTCTTTACCCTTACGGTGGAGCACTTGGAAAGAGAAGGGTTGTAACGATAAGAACCACCTCATGACTCTTGGATTATTGGAGGCGTTGCGACTCATCCACTGGAGGGGGGCATGATCGGTGTACAACTGAAAAGTGTGACCCTCCATGTAATACCTCAGTTTATCCACTGCCCATTTGATCGCCAAACACTCTTTCTCGATCGTGGGATACTTCACCTCCCTGGGAAACAGTTTTCTACTAATGTATAGAATGGGGTGCTCAAGTCCCTCGTCTGTCAACTGTGACAACACAGCTACAATCCCGAAGTCGGAGGCGTCTGTGTGGAGAATGAATGGTTTAGCGAAGTCAGGGGATGTCAACACTGGACGGGAAGTAATCGCCTTTTTGAGAGTCGTAAATGCAGTCCTCATCTCTGGTGTGGGATACAAAAAGTCAGTCTTTGAGGTTTGCTTTTTCAGGGTATCGGTAAGAGGGGCTGCAATGTCGGAGAAAGAAGGAATAAATCTCCGATAATATCCCACTAGTCCTAGAAAAGCCCTCATCGCACGGACATTGGTGGGAAAAGGGGTGTCTGCTATGGCACGAACTTTTTCATCTTGAGGTTCAATGAGTCCGCGTCCCAACACATATCCCAGGTATTTCACCTTCTGGAACGCGATCCTTGACTTCTTGGAGTTGATGTGTAGGCCCGCTTTGGAAAGTTGTAGCACGATGGTCTCTAAGTGTTGTAAGTGAGTCTCCCAGTCTGGACTAAAGATGATGATGTCGTCCAAGTAAGCGGAACTGTATGCCTGGTGTTCTCGTAAGACTTCATTCATCAACCTCTGGAAGGTCGCTGGGGCCCCATGCAACCCGAACGGAAGTACAGTAAATTCAAATAAACCGTCAGGGGTTGAGAATGCGGTTTTCTTGCGATCTTCCTCACGTAATGGCACCTGCCAGTACCCCTTGGTGAGATCCAGGGTAGTGATGAATCTGGCCTCTCCCAACTTCTCGATCAGTTAGTCTATCCTGGGAATGGGGTAGGCATCAAATGTTGAAACTGCATTGAGGGCCCGGAAGTCCATGCAGAATCTGCTACTTTGGGCACCATCACGATCGGCGAGGACCAGTCGCTTCTTGACGGACGTATGACTCCTAAGCGGAGCATCTCCTTCACCTCCTTGCTTATGGCTTCTCTTTTGGCGGCTGGTATCCTATACGGTCGTTGTTTCACAATGGTCCCTTTAGGGGTTTCGATTCTGTGTTCAGCCAGAGTCGTGGATCCCGGGAGGACTGAAAATATGTCTGCACATCTGCTGAGAACTCCCTGTAATCCCTCTCGCTGCTCCTGGTATAACTCTTCGTTAATGACCAGCTGGGACACTGTGTTTTCTTTCCGGTTCTCTTTCTCTGTGAAGGCTATGAGAGGAGGGACCCGAGCCAATTCTTCAGGACATTGATGTGAAAGACCTGACTCCTCCTATTAGTTAGCCTAGCCGGTATGTTGTTTTGCCGATGGTTTCAATGACCTGATATGGCCTTGCCACTCCGTTTGAAACCGCTTCGTGGTGGAGGGTAGCAAGACTAGGGCCCAGTCGTTAAGTTCAAGCTTTCTCCATTTCTTCCCCTTGTCATAGTGACTCTTTTGTTTGGATTGACTCTTCTCTAGTTCTGCAAAAGCGAGCTCTCAAATCTTTCCAATTTGGTTTTTAAGAGTCTGGCTATATTCGAGCAGGGTTTTCGTTTCTCCAGTAGGTTCGGCCTCCCAATACTCCTTTGTCATGTCTAACAAACTCCTAGGCTGTCTTCCATATAGCATCTCAAACGAGGAACATCCAAGGCTGCTTTGGGTTTGACCCCTGATAACATAAAGTGCCAGTGGAAGTAAGCGGTCCCAGTCTTTTTGGTTGGCAGTGAGCATTTTCTTTAGTATACTCTTCAAGGTCCCATTATATCATTCCTCAAGCCCATCTGTCTGAGGGTGGTATATTGATGTCTTGATTTGATGTAGGTTCAACATCTGACGGACTTCTTTCATAACCCGGGACATGAAGGGGGTTCCTTGGTCCGTTAATATCTCCTTCGGGAAACCAACGTGTGAAAACAGTTCCAGGAACTTCTCAGCAATGTTCTTGGAGGTTGGTGATTTTAAGGGAAAAGCGTCCGGGTATCTGGTGGCGTAATCTACAATGACGAGGGCATATTGGTTACCTCTGCCTGTTCGTGGGAGAGGACCTATGAGGTCCATTGCCACCCTCTCGAATGGCGTCCCAATTATGGGTAGTGGTTGGAACGGGATGGCCGGGGGTTTTTGTATGTTCTTGCGTTGACACACATCACAGGTTTGGCAGTGTGTCTTGATGTCTTGGTAAACTCCTGGCCAAGAGAAATTCCTTAGAATGTTTTGGGTGGTTTTCTCGCTGCCTGTATGCCCTGCGAGGAGATGGGTATGAGCGTAGAACATGATCTGCTCTCTAAAACACACTGGGACAAGGAGCTGCTTGGGTTCGTTTTCTTTCGCCTGTCGATATAACAACTCATCCTGGATCAGGAATCTAGGATACCTGGGGTTTGGGTTATCTTGCTCTGCATGGGCCTGTTCCCAGGCGTTAAACAGGGTACTGTCATTGACTTGTGCAAACTGAAAACTTCGATCCCCCTCCCAGGGATCAGGGCTTATAAGCACCGGTTTTGAGTCCACAGTCTTATTTTTCAGCCTTTCTGAAAAGAAATCTAGGAAGTGGGGGTTATCAGTTCCAAGCAGGAGCTCTTCTGGTAGATTGTTCATTATTCCGACCTTCACTACGACCTGTCGCCCTCCCTCTAACTCTAAAGGAACATAGGCAACCCGGTAACTCTTCACATCCTCGTGCACACACTTAATGTTAACTAGGGTCTCTGGCACAATCTGAGATTCACACACAAACCAGCCTTGCATCACGGACTGTTTACACCCCGAATCTAACAGAGCTTTAACCGTTTTTCCATTCACTTGAACACTCACGTGATAAGCGCCTCTGAGTTCTGCTGAAAACATAACGGCTCGAGGCAAATAGCCGACCTCCATGGGTTCCTCCTGCATTCTCTTCTTCGGGCAAAATCTAGCGATGTGGCCCCATGTGCCACAATCAAAGCATTGAGGGCCTCTCGACGGGGAGACATCCGGGTTCAGAGGTCTGAGAATGGGGATCCCGGGAGGCGGTCTTGGTTTCCGATCTATTCGAACAGGAGGTTTTACGTTTTTTTCCGTTTCCATAGGGTGTAGTTTCGGCTGAGCACGTGCATATGTGGAAGCCATCTCCATGGCTTGCGCGGTGGTCAGATTTGAATGTTGCCGTAACCAACGTTGGGTCCCAAATGGCAGAGCCTCGAGATACTGCTCTAAGTAAATTTTGTCCATTATAGCTTCCTTTGTACTCTGAGATGGAGTCAGCCACTTGTCAGCAGCCGCCTTCAAGCGGAAAAATAGTGTCTTTGGGTTTTCGCCTGGAGTCCCTCTCTCCTTTCGGAAGCGGACACGGTATGCTTCGGCATCCAGCCCCAGGTGGTCTAGGATAATAGTCTTGATCTGAGCATACAGTGTCTGTCCATTTCCATTGGCCACTTGATATGCGGCCTGCGCTTCCCCCGTTAACAGTGGCGCAAGGAAAAACAGCCATTTTTCCAACGGCCAACCGCAAGCTAGCGCAACTCTTTCGAAATTGATTAGGAAGGCATCTGGGTCTTCTCCTGCCACGTACTTTTGTAGAGATATTCCAGATGGGGTGGGATTGGTTTGTCTTACTTCCCTTACTGGTGTACCTGTTGTGTCGATCCTTATCGGTTGGATTTCCCCGAGGGTTTTTACCACACTGTCTCTAAGAGCGTCTCTGTCGGCCTGCGCGGTAGCTATCTGCTGTTCTACAGCCCAGCCCAATTGCTCTTGACCCTTCACTAACCGTTGAAGAAGTTCTTCCATCTTTGGTTCCCAGATGGCTATTGGCGTGCCCGCATTCTCCACCACTTGTGGCGACTCAGGGTTACTCTGTACGCTGACTGGGTTTGTGGGTGGGGCTACACCCCCGTCTAATAGACTTACAGACACCGGTACTCTGGGTAAGGCTGGTTTTATTAACTTAAAAGTACGTTTTCTGTGTACTGGTTTCCAGTAATAAGGCAGTGCTGACTCGGCCTTGTCTGAGAGTCTTTGGTGGCGTTTCTCCACAGCTGTTCGTCGAACGTCCCGGTGGATTCTGGGACTGGTGGTCCAGGCGTTCACCTCCACGATGTCGGGACATCTCCGCCGTGCAGGGAGGAAAGAGAACAGCGTTTTAGTTTACTGGTTTTGGACCATTACACGGGGAAGGGGGTGAGGACTCACACGTGCACAATTCTCCATCTATATCCTATAGTGCCGGGTAGTGAGGGGAGGGTAGTGCATAGGGTGTGAGTGACAAATTTACTTTCGTGGTTTAACCCACTTAAATCCCGCCCAGCCTGAAAGCCGTGATCGTACCTCTGGTTGCCACACTTCCCTCGATGAAGTGTGGCTGGGCGAAGCGCCTTCCTGTTGGCCTCCTGGCTTGTCGTTTTCTTCCGTCGTCTCTCCTCTGTCGGCAATCCCTTCGCTTTCTTCTTTCTTGACCTTTCCTTCCTGCGGTCGAAGTTCCTCCGGCTTCCGAACCTGTTCCGCTGGCCTTCCTTGCTCCTGGCTCTGCTCCTCCGAAGTCCACTCGTCAGCTTCACTTCTTCGTTGTCCGCCACGTTCTCCACCTTCGCCTCCGGGTGTAACACACACCTGTGAGAGTTCCTGGGCGACCTTTACCTGAGCTGAGGGGGCGTAACTGGTGACGTGTTCATTGTCCAACTCCGCCCAATTAAAGTAGCAGGAATCACCAGCGTCCTCCGGATCCGTATCGTAGGGTTCTCCACTCTCTCGCCAAGTTCCAGTATGCTGTTTAAAGAGAGGTGAAAGAGGTAAGCCAGGTGGATCTGAAACCGCCACCCCGTCACAAATATATTTTTTGTTACCAATGTCCTGTTGTAAAAGTGCTGCTGGCGGAGTGAGGGATTCCTCGGCTGCCTGCGCTTGCCATCAGAGGAGTCCAATGTACACTACGCAACACAGCACACATGTGGTGTAGTGAGTGCTTAAATATATGTCCTCATAAATGGTTTAACTATGTTCCTGCCACAGATCTTGAGTGCGACAATGGCTTACCTCTAGTGAACACACCACACATGGACCAGGAGCGGACACATACTTTCCAGACTGCACTCACCAACACCTCACAACTTGACCCTGCTTATGAGTCCTGTGGAGCCTAGACTATGACTCTGTTTGCTGATTGTTGTACGTTTGGGCTGTCAGTCATTGCTGTTCAGCCCTGGGGATGGGGAGTTCAATGTTGGGGAATTCGTTATAGTGTAGCTCAGGGAGCACAATATAGGGGTGGCTGGGAGATGTGGTTCTGGAAACAGCTTGGTTAAACCTGTTTGCTGTCAATGACAACCCAATTCATATGGCCACTAGGAACACAGGACTTCTTGTATGACCTGGAATGTCCGGGGATGATGAATGCAGCTAAGCACCACAATATTCATAGGTATATTAGGTGCAGGGGAGTCCATATAGCCATGTTAGAGGAGACCCATCTCAACAGGATGGAAGTGGAGCACTTATGCCGGAGATGGCGTGGCCAGTTACATGTCACCTCATGCTCTGCATAAACCAGAGGGACGATTGCCTTGGTCAGGGCTGTGATCCCTTTTGAACATATACAATCGTCTTTTGATAAGAAGGGACGGTACGTGCCAGTGATGGGCAGGTTACTGGGGAAAGAAGTGACTTAGGGAGCATCTATGCACCCAACCACGACCACATCTGGTGCACTCACCACAGTACAGAGCGAGACTACTTCTTCTACTCACACATCTATGCCCTGCACACTAGACTAGACAGAATCCTGTGCTCAGAGGGACTAAGCCAATATGTGACATTCTCTGCATAGTTGGGGCCGCACTCTCTATGACCACAGTTCCCTACTCTTGGGGTACTGACCAATAGATGACAGGCTAGTGATTCTAACATGGCGTCTCCAACCAACAGCACTAGAGGACACCTGCTACAAGGAATCACTGCATAATGACATTACAGACTATTTTAACGAAAAATAGGGCTCTGCGTCATCTGCTCTTCTAGATTCAGAGGCCTTTAAAGTTGCAATTCGTGGTCACTGTATAGGGCAGGGAGTCGGTATTAGAAGGTACAGTGTTCACAGAGTTCAGTGGTTCCCCAAAGGCTTACAGAGATAAAAGTAGATAATACCTTACTCTTTATTTGTGGTAGTGTGGGCGAGCAGTAAGGCTTTTTCAGAAGGTAGAGTTGAGCATTTATTGTACACACTCAGGAAAAAATGACGTCACACAAAGACTGAACTCAGATCAATTGTTTGTATTTGTACTTTTACAGACACTTTGATCAGCAAGCAAGCTGGAAGAATAATGACTTTTATTGCAGGTTTGTAAAATATGCAAATACAGTTGTTTATACTTAGTGTGATATGCCTAGATATTACACTGGGACATTTCCTAAATAAAAGGAAAGTAAAACAGTTTTCATAAAACCACAGTTTCGTATGTTTCCATACAAACATCCTCAACACAGTCGAATTGCAGAGTAAACAGTCAATGCAATCCTATTGAGAAAAATTAGGTTATTGGTTTGCAGGTAAGTAAACGGTCTTTGGGGTTGAGTGTCTGGAGTTAGAATAAGGGTTCACCCAGGGTCAAGGATGCACTGAAAAAGCACCCTCAGCAGTACTAGGGCGGCCAGGTACAGAGTGCTGAGGCCCAATGTTATCCTATGGGGCTAGGGGGTAATCAGTTGGTGGCTGCTCTCAGAATGCCACTAGGGCAAAGGGGATGGCCCGAGTTAGCACACAAGATGCACCCATAGCAGCACAGGGGCGGCTTGGTGCAAAGTGCTGATTTGGTGTCGGTACCCTGTTGTTTTCAAAGGGAGTTGCTGGTTTTGGATTTTGGCTGCAGACTTGGTCCAGGAAGTCTTCTGGGAAGAACCAACAGCTGGGCAGGTAAGTTGGAAGGCTCAGGGACGTAGGTGCACCTCAGGTCCAGGGCGCAGGGCAGCTGGATGCTTAGGTATCTTTTGAGGTCGGATTTCACCTTAGCGGGCTACTCGAGGTTAGTGGGTTCTCTGTACAGAGGCAGCAGGTGACGTTGGGGAGTCCTGGAGGAGTCAACCTACAGTGGACTCAGACTGTTGAGAGCTGGGGGAGCTAGCTGGGACCTGTGGCTAACTCCGATTTGTGCCAACGGCGACGGGTGCCATGGTGGTTCCAGGCATCGGGGTTCTTTGTCTTCAGAAGTACCATAGTCTTTCTTTGGAGATTATTTTGAACATAGCCACTGTTCACAGAAGATCTGGTATTTGGTGAAGACATTAGTTCCTCCCTGTGGTTCTGGGGGTCAGTGGCTGCAGAGCAAGATGACTCTTGTGCAGGATGTCTGGAAACTGCAAACAGGCAGGTGGGGTTAGAGTCAAGTCAGTGCTTCTCTGAAGTCTCCTCTGCAGTGAGTCTTCTTTCATTCTTCTGAGGTGTTAGCCTGGAAGAGGTGGGCACACCTTCTGGGATGTCCCAATTTGTCCCACCTGTCTTCCCACTGAAAAGGGGGTGAGACAGGAAGGGGGCTGACTCCTAAGAGCAGGAGAGGCTGGGGTTTGTGTTGCAAAGGCAGCAAGGCCTGCTCCTGATCTGGGGGAGGTGTGAAGACCTCTGCCCAGCCAAGGCTTTATTTCTGGGCTCAGGGGGCAATTGTCCCCATCCCAGGGGGCCTGAAATCTGTCTTGTGGTGGCAGATTGGTGTTTACCAGTCAGGGAACCCACCAGAGGCTGGTTATTTTGCAGGGAGCATCTCTAAGATGCCCTCTGAGTACATAGCATAATAATACCAAAATGGCATCAATGTGGGTTTATTATGCTGAGAAGTTTGCTACCAAACTTCCCAGAATTCAGTAAAGTCGGCTGGGTGCAGTGGAATTCGTAATGACAAACTCCCAAAACAAATAGTCTTTATGGCGTTACTGCACTTACAATGTCTAAGAATGGACTTAGACACTGTAGGGGTACAGTGCTCATGCAACTGTACCCTCACCAGTGGTATAGTGGCCCAGCTAGAGGGGTGTCTTGCCTATACCATAGGCAGTGGGTTGCAGGCATGGCACACAGACGTGTGCATTGTCAACTCTTGACTTTTTTTCTTCTCCAAAACATGCAACCTTCAATGGCAGTGTGCCTGTGCTAAGGTACATGACCTCTAAGGGTGGCAACATATGTGCTGCAGCTCTCAGAGGCTCTCAGAAGCATTCTCTGGTCACAGTGTCTTTGGTACCCAAGGGACTAACATGTGGCCAGAGAGATGCCAATTGGGGATACAAAGGTACAGTTTTGGGAAATTACACAGGCCCTGGGAACCTGATTGTCAGGGACCCAGGGACCATCAAGTCAAAATGCATCAGAAATCAGGCCAAAAGTTGAGGGTTTACTACAACAGAAACCCACTTTCATACAGAAAGGGACCTAAATGAGGAACTACAAACTCTAGGTTCCACCATCCATACACTGGACAAAAGACTTGACGCCAATCCAGTTATCCAACAGAGATTATCAGACATGAAAGAAAGTTATAACACTATTCTAGAACGAGTGAGGTGCTACGATTACATGGCCTAAGTAGCTAGGGCACACAATGAGGAAGCTAAAACTAGTATGGCTTTTCCACCCTGAGCTGCGTAGCACACCCATCAGACACATAACATCCGCTGCTCGGGTGCACATCTATTCACCTGCGGCCATCAAAGATTAGTTCCGACGCTGCAATGAGACATTATACTGCAGCCCAGAGGAGCTCTCAGATAATTAGCAGGAGAGGATTCTAGACAGTCTGTCTCTTCTCGCGTTGCTGTGTGAGGCACAGGATGCTCTTGGAGGCCCAGTGGCAATGCAGGAGATACGACATGCCATTAAGGAAATGGCCACTGGTAAAACCCTGGGCCCAGAATGACTCCCAGTGGAGTTTCCTCAGCTTGTATGGGTCTGCTGGCCCTCAGATTGGAAACTCTCGAAGCTGAGTCCTTAAAGACAGGCTGCCTACCTGATTCTACAAGTAGTACAACTGTGAACCAACTCCCAAATACCAAAATCTTCGGGCCCCCGCCTCCGCTTTCCACCCACTATCCATACTTAATATGGATTGAGCAAAGTGCTAGCATTCAGGCTACTATCTTACATGTCAGTCTTGGACAACTAACATAAAAAATGGTTTCATAGCAAGCTGTAGTATCTCTCTCGATCTTAGGAGACAGTAGCATGTATACACCACCCTGAGTATGGCTTACCTTGTGACAATCCTCATGTCAGTGGACCTTGAGAAGGCCTTTGATTGGGATTTCCGATTGAAAGTAATGCTTAAGAAGGGGATGGGGGAAGGATGCACCAGATGGATTACCCTACTTTATTTGAGACAAAGCACAAGTTAATTCCAGTGCCATGATTTCCACCACGTACAACATATTCGGGAGTTTGAGACAGGATTGCCCACTGTCTGAGCTCACTTGATTTTAGATTTAATGGGCTTCGACAAACCTGCTGTTTGTCCTGGCCATGTAGCCCATGGTGTAAATATTCTGGAGGGAGGGAAGGGGAAGCGGTATGATAGTGGATGGCCAAGAACATATTATCTCCTGGTAGGCGGTTTATCTCCTTCTATACTTTGCTGATTGCCCTGTCGGGGCACAGGTTGCGATCCATCAACACAACTATCGAGCCTACAGGTAAACCGGACTAAAACATGCACATTTCCCTGAATATGGGGCTCCCTTCGGTTGCCGGATCTCCACTTGGCACTTACCTGGTCACCCATACCTTTTAAATACTAAGGGATCAAGCTGTATCATAATCTGGATGACATACACAAGGGAAAATTTGGAGGTGTGCTTGGCTCTCCTAGGGTCTGTGTCTCCTTCTGGAGATCCCTGCAATTGGCCCAATTATATAAAATGGGATGCACCCTCATTTTTATTATATTTCTTAACAAATCTCCCAGTGCTGATTTCAGTCACATTGTTCAAAAAATTAGATGTCTTAATCTGTGAATTAATATGGGACGGAGGTTGCCATAGAGTGTCATTTGAAGCTCTGCGCTGCCCACCAAAAGATGGAGGCCAAACTGACTTTGAGATCTACCATCATGCGGAACAAATGCAATGGGTGGCCAAACGGTGGGACGCAACCCAGAGGAGTGAACTGGACCTTATGGGCCTTGCCCTACACCATGGAATCCTGTTGGCCAGGATATTGTGCCCCGAAATCACCATACCACGACCAGGCACCCTGTTGCAGGCAGCTCTGCATGGTTGGCACTGCTGTGTGGTGTGTATGCTGAGAGCCTCACTTTATGCTCCTACTGTTTTGTTAGGGGACTTCCAAATGGGACACCTATGCCTGTTTCACAGATGCCCATCTCTCCAGCTGGACAGAGACTTGCCTGGCGACGGTGGGAGACAACTTTGCTTTGGGACCCCTTCCACCACTGGAGGTATTATTGGAACAATATGCCTTACCCCGGGGTAATTTCTTGAACTGTGAGTCCTTAGTGCGGTCCTTTGCAGACCTGTGGGATAAGGGGAGGGACGAATATACACCTCATACTGTGCTACAACTCCTACTTTCTATGGGCTCGGCATGCCACCTGGGGACATGGTTATACCGGCCTCTGAGTAAAATGGGACTGAGACAGCTGGAGACCCTTAGAGCCAGGTGGAATGGAATCTTGGGCCGTTAACTTGCAGATGGGGAATGGAACACAATATTAGCTCACCCTAAAAAAGTGTTGCGCAATACGAGATTGATGTATATTCAAATCAACTTTTTGCACATGACCTACCTAGCCCCCATAGACTGCAGATTATTTATGGCGGGTAGCCCAGTAAGTGCCCCATGTGTTGTCTGCCAGATGCTGACCGTTGCTATATGACATGGGGGTGCCCAACTCTCCAGACATTTTGGACTGCGGTCATCCTCTGACTACATTCTGCACTGGGTTGTTCTCTTCCTTGCACAGTGGAAACTTGCCTCCTGGTGGGGCTTCCCGTGCCTAAACTACATAAAATAGGCCCTATAGTTATCCAAACATAGAATAGCAATGTCTTGGAATGTGGGAACGGGCCAATGCTGGAAACGTGGGTGAGGGATGTCATGACCTTGGCCCGGGCCAAGGAAAGTGCTCTCTGACGGGTGGATGCAAGGGAAGTCCACAGACATCCAGTAGTAGACTTATAGGCGGAGTCCCTGTAGAGTTGGGAGCACGGGGGGCAGATCCCGAATAAAGGGGCATATTATCACGAACAACTTTAAAATGATAGCATGTTTAGCTGTAGAAAATTGTTGCCAAAGCGGCGATAATGGGCTTGATATTATGCCCTGGAGAATTCCAATAGAAGCCCATGTTCACACCAGAACATGGACTTCTACTGTAATTCTCAAGGGCAGATTATCAAGCCCATTATCGCCATTTTAGCTGCAGTTTTCCGCCGCTGAACCGGTGATAATTTTTAACGCCGTTTTTGATAATATGCCCCAAAGTGACTCATATGGTCGGGAGAGAGGAGGGGCAACTTTGACAGGGGGATAATGTCAGGGGTCCACACGTAGGAGAACATGAGACTGGATGACTGCATTGACCCACCCACCGACATGTATTGCGTATATAACACCAACATGACATTCCATATTTTGCACGCAATACCTCCTCCCAATGTAAGTATTATCCAACTAGCTGCCACAAAAATGATGACAATTATATTCCGTTGCCAGACATACTTCCCGCAATATACCTCCTACTCTATGCCCTGAAGCCCCCTAGAGCCTCCCTACACATGTTTAGTTTGTTGATTTTTGTTTTTGATTTCTTTATTTCTTTTTTCCTGGTTCCCACACTCCCTTGGCATTGATTCATAGTCATGTAGTACCCATACTACGGGAAAGCCTTTGAAAGAAGCCGGAAACCAGGTTCATATGGCCGAGATACCCCCCACCCCCTCTCAACACAATCCCCAAAAGGAGGGAAACCGGAAACAGTTCTTGAAGTTTTTGGAAGTGGGATGGAGTGACCATCCCGGCCGTATTTATTAAAACAAAATTAAAACATTAAACGTTTCATGTTATGTACAATTTCATTACCACATTGCGATGTTTGGCTAACCTTAACAGATTCTCTAATACAGAGGTTCTCCTAGCCGAACTAGCATCCTACAAACATTTTCTTGACATATTGAAATTGTACATCCTAACGTTTAAGGGCCAACGGCAAGGTCATAACCGGTGTCAAGATCCCTAACCCGACTTACCCCTCCCACTTGGGAGGGGCGACAGCACGGAGGCGTACCTCAAGTGCAACTACTACCAATTTCCCTTGACTTGACGGGGGCACCTAAAGACTCGACGCCAGTTAAAGGTCGTTCGAATACTCGTGTGAGGTATCTAGAAGGTATCGTAGACCTTATCCCAACCCCACACAACTTACCGCATCTGCCGTCGCAGATGTCACTGGCCCCGGGAAATTCCCCAGGAGGGGGCTGTAACCCCTCCTACAAAGGAAGGGGCCTTGACCGCCTTTTCCTTTACTTCCGGCGACCCATCCTTAGAAGGGACCGCCTCCCCATTGAGGGGCCAATGGCCACCTCTCCCGAGCGCTCCCATCCGTGTTGGGTGACGCCCACTCATAGGGATCTACTAATTAGTGCTCACCGATCATGACCTTACCGCCTACCAAAATAAATACGACAGTGCTAACTAAACCTAAGAATACATTGGCCACTATGACCGAAAGAGCATGCTTAAAATTCAACACTATATCTGAATCTCTTTAATGGCAAAAACGTACTCAAACCGACCATTCTTTATTATACTCAACATCAACATGACTCCACAACCTGTAAACGAGATGGAAGCAAAATTAATCAACTTTATTACAAACAACTGGCTGTCTTCAGGGGCTGGTGGGTGGGTCAAAATTGGCTCTTCGTTCTGTCCCGAGCTCACGTGCAGCGAGGAGGTGCAGCTTCAGGGCACAAGAACAAGAGGATGTCTTCTGGTCTTGCGTCCCTTTTTATCCGTCTTCAGGGCGGGCGTATACCCGCCCCTGCCTGCCCCGAGGGCGTGGCTGGCTGCGTCAGTGTCTAGGCAAGCCCACTCTAGGGCGGGAACGGGCGCGCCCCAGCTACGCCGCTTCGGGCATACCAGCCGAGACGCGCCCCCCGCCCAAAAATGGCTTCCCGGGGGGATCGAGGCACTCTGCCATAAGTTCGGGGGGACCGAGTTGGTCGCCCCTTTCCATATGGCCGAGATACCCGCCACCCCCTCTCAACACAATCCCCAAAAGGAGGGAAACCGGAAACAGTTCTTGAAGTTTTTGGAAGTGGGATGGAGTGACCATCCCGGCCGTATTTATTAAAACAAAATTAAAACATTAAACGTTTCATGTTATGTACAATTTCATTACCACATTGCGATGTTTGGCTAACCTTAACAGATTCTCTAATACAGAGGTTCTCCTAGCCGAACTAGCATCCTACAAACATTTTCTTGACATATTGAAATTGTACATCCTAACGTTTAAGGGCCAACGGCAAGGTCATAACCGGTGTCAAGATCCCTAACCCGACTTACCCCTCCCACTTGGGAGGGGCGACAGCACGGAGGCGTACCTCAAGTGCAACTACTACCAATTTCCCTTGACTTGACGGGGGCACCTAAAGACTCGACGCCAGTTAAAGGTCGTTCGAATACTCGTGTGAGGTATCTAGAAGGTATCGTAGACCTTATCCCAACCCCACACAACTTACCGCATCTGCCGTCGCAGATGTCACTGGCCCCGGGAAATTCCCCAGGAGGGGGCTGTAACCCCTCCTACAAAGGAAGGGGCCTTGACCGCCTTTTCCTTTACTTCCGGCGACCCATCCTTAGAAGGGACCGCCTCCCCATTGAGGGGCCAATGGCCACCTCTCCCGAGCGCTCCCATCCGTGTTGGGTGACGCCCACTCATAGGGATCTACTAATTAGTGCTCACCGATCATGACCTTACCGCCACAGGCCGGATAGTTGACCGGCTATCCGGACCCCCACAAAACTCCTACCTAAAGGTCATGTTTCAACGTTTTTTAACCATGCTAAGAAGTCTCCTATGAGTAACTCATTTCCCACCCGAGACAAATGCACACCATCCCCTAGATACATACTGTCATCATTAATACAACCATGCGAGATAGAATGCAATGTCCTGGAACAGAACAACCTACTCACTTTGTTATTAAGTTTTCTAACAGAATGGTTCAAAGCAGGAATCGAAACAGCCCCCCGCCACACTTTTCGTGGGATCATATGAGACCACGCAATTATGCACCCCGGAACTTTCCTCGCCAACCAACTTACGGTGGAAAGCATTGCCTCTAGGAGAAGTCGTCTACCGGTGGTGACCAAATCATTGCCCCCTAAATGTACTATGACTATAGACGGCGGTGACCTCGTCCGCCCTAACAAACCCTCAAAGAATGCCTGAAACTGGTCAATACAGAGACCGCCCCTTCCGTAGAAGGACACCCTGTACCCGTATTCCCCAGCTACGTGAATCATGTCACCTGCTTTGAATACGTCAGCGGCACGCCTCACGTATGAGTGGCCCACGACCCACACCTCTTTCCTCACAGCCGGTGATGTCTGACCGCTGGCCTGGTGTTGGGTCGACTGCATAGTCCGCCCCGCCTCGAAGGCTTGCGTAACTGAAAACCAAACAAAAGACAAGAAGCGTGAGTACATTATCATAGCTTCCCAACATGTGCAACCGCACATACCTCTTATAACAATTGGAGGACCAGCGCCCCACACGTTTCACTTGTTCCACATTGAGACCCCTGGCTGTAGCTTCAGTGGCAGCCCCTATCCGAAAGGAATGGGTCCCAAACTCGCCCGGGTCCAAGCCCGCTGCGGTAATTGACATCGCGAGCACCCGCTGAAACTGAAACTTCGTCAGTGGGGTGGCGTCCGCGTGTCTCAACAATGTCCCTCCCCATGATGCCACCCTTCGTGCTAGGTAGTCTTCTACACATTTTACCGGACACATGGAGGACCCTGGAATCCTGCGAATGACTATGCCGTCCCCTACCCCACCTTGATCGGTTTTGGACTTGACAAAGGATACAGTCATCATCTCACCCCAGATCTGAACGTGTTCCCGACACAAACCCCCCACCACATCCTGTTTGTTCCTTGCCACCAGCTCACTTATCCTCATCGCCCCGTGAAATGCAAGCGTAAAAGCAGCTCGGAACAAACAGGCCTCGAACTGAGACGAGCATGTGGCGGGGAGTGTGGCCAGCAACTGGGACAACCTATCCAGACCTATCGGGCGCCTCTCATCTACTCTGCGACCCTCAAGGCGTTGCCACCCACGCAGCGCTTTCTGTACCACAAAAGACGCTGTCGGGTCCTGGATATTATGAGCCCTGGCAACAAAGGAAATGGCAGCACGATGCCTCTGGGCTGTAGCCACCGACTTCCCAGCCCTACGCAAGGACATCAGAAAATGTACTACCCAATCCTCATGCCCCCAAAGCCCCCCTCTCTCAGTCCCCAGAAAGGCTAAATAGGCCCGAAACGCCCCTTCGTATGCCTTCCTCGTCCTTGGTGCTAGACTCTCTCCCACGAGGTAACGAAGTTCGGGGCACCGAGAGACCAGAGAGCTTCGGGAAAGGGTGCCGGCTCTGGGTCCGCTGAGGGAAGGAAACCCGAGAAAGCCTGCATTTGAAAACGAGACAGTGCATCAGCCGCCTGATTCATTACCCCTGGGACATGTTTCGCTCTGAATACCACGTTCAGTTGCATACACAGTAAGACAATTTCTTTAAGCAGCCTTAAAATCATTTTACAACGTGCTGCCTGACTATTGATGCATTCTACAACGGTCATATTGTCAGACCAAAATATGACAGAGTGATTTTTGAATCCATCGGGCCAGGTTCTGAGGGCCACCAAAATGGGAAACAGTTCAAGGAAAGCAATATTACTCGTCAGCCCCTCTTCATGCCACCATGTTGGCCACCTTTGTGCCGACCATTTTGTGCCGAAGATGGCGCCAAAGCCCATGCTTCCCGCTGAATCCGTCCATAGACCAAGCTCTTCAGAGGACAAGACTGGTTTGTTCCAGACGACTCGACCATTGAAATCCGCCAAAAATGCTAACCAAATACGCATGTCTTGGCGGACCTCAGCCGATAGTCTCGTGCGATGATGACCCTCCTTTAGGCCAACCATCGCCTGGGCAATTGAAGGGGAAAAGGGGCGGGCCATTGGGATCACCCTCAGGGCAAAATTCAACTTCCCCACCAATTGCTGCAATTGATGCAGCGTAACTTTAGATGCATTTATACACATTTGCAGGGCTGCCCTGAATTTCGACACTTTGGCAGCTGGTAAACGAAAACAACCCTCACTAGAGTCCAACTCGATCCCCAGAAACTCGAGGCAAGTCGTGGGACCCACAGTTTTACCTGGTGCCAATGGCACGCCAAATCGATCCATTAATACACAAAATGCAGTCAAGGCCCGGGCACATTCGTCATCCCCAGCGGCCCCAAGGAACAGAAAGTCATCAAGGTAATGCATCACGTTTCGAAAACCCGTTTCCTTCGTGTAAACCCATTGTAGAAAACTACTGAATTTCTCGAAATATGCACAAGATATAGAGCACCCCATCGGCATACACCTATCCATGTAATACGAACCTTGAAACATGAATCCCAGAAGACGTTGGTCGTCCGGGTGTACCGGGAGCAAACGGAACGCTGACTCGATATCTGATTTCGCCATCAGCGTCCCGGGCCCCAGGCGATTCAAAATGGCTACGGCCTCATCGAATGATGCGTACCGCACCGAACATACCTCTGGATCAATTGCATCGTTCACAGAAAGGCCATGAGGAGCTGATAAATTGTGGATCAATCGAAACTCACCTGGGTCCTTCTTGGGGACCACCCCTAAAGGAGAACAGACAAAATTCTGTACCGGGGGAACACTAAACGGGCCGGCAACCCGACCTCGGATAACCTCTTTCCGGATCTTATCCTGCACTACAGTCGTATGCTGCAAGACGGAAAGTTGATTTTTGCACGTCCCGACACCCTGAAAGTCCCCCACCGGGATGCGGAAACCATATGAAAAACCGTTCCACAGCACCCCAGCAGAAGTACGATCTGGGTATTCGCTGAGCCAGGGAATCATCGCCAAGGTATCAATCGGGGTTGGTAAAGGCGCCCCTCGGACTACATTAGACCTGTTTGGCGCCTCCTCTACCCCCATTCTCACCCGTTTTGGTTCTGCACGAGGACTCAGGATGGGGTGCCCCGCAACCACTACATTCGTGCTTGAACTTACACGATCCCGGGGGCCTAGTACATTTACCTTTGTTGAAATTGAAACAGAAACCCCTCTTCCCTGCATTGCCGGCGGGTCTCGGATAATCGTCGGTACCCGTACCCGACCGAAAGGGCGTCCCCCCATATTGGCGGGAGGACTCACCAACAGTACTCCCCACCAACGGCATTTTCAACATCCCTGACTCTTTCATTTTATCCCATGTCAAAGAATCATAACAGTCCCAGGTTAAACTTTTGTTATGCTCCATCGCTTTCCTGAAAAGGTTGTCATAACAGAACCATTGGTTACCTTGGTGCGATGTCGAGTACCCCATAATTCGTGACTGATATACTGGAAACTCAGGGAGCAATTCAGGCCTACGTTCCCCCAAAATTGACGTAAAAATTCCCCATGCATTGCCCCAGTTGCCAATATTCTCATTCACTTTAAAGGCGGCCATTTTTGCGCGCCAAACACTTGGATGCATCAGATCCTTTTGACTCTTAACAGTTTCAACCTCATAATGATCAACAAGCAAGGAGAAAATGTTTACATATTCCCCCGCCCAAATCTTCTCCTTTATTGCCAAAGGAACATGTTGCCCCAATTTTTCTCTACGAGAGGGTGTTGACTCATCCCTCGCGATCGGCAATGGCCGCTTACCTGCACCGAACGCTGCTTCCGCCACTCGTGGCTTGTCTATCACCGCAGCCGGCGCGGGTACCTTGGCTGTATCACGTGTCTCGCGCAACTGTTTCATGAGTGCTTGCGCTTCGGCAGCCGTGGCGCCCTCGCTACTGTCCCCCAACCACGCTGCTAACTGTGCCGCCAACTCGGGAGGCATATCCTCAGCGGATGTCGGGGTGACTACGACGGGAATCGGATTCCCTTCCTTCGGTACCGGGGCCGGTACCGGGGCTGGCGCCTCGAGCGGGGAACAGGGAACCGGGACGTCTCCCCCGACTGGCCCCCTTCTCGGCCTCTTTGGCTTCCCTCCAGCCGGTGGACGCCCCGATCCCTCCTCTCCGTCTCGCTCCGCCAACCGCTTCTTTATTTCGGACATTTCCTTCATGAGGACCCGAACCATCTGGTCAGTCGTCATTCTCTTCGCGCCTTTCTTGGGCATCTTTCACACGAAGTATCTAGAAGACAAAAAGAAAGATTAAAACGCTCAAAATTGGCTCTTCGTTCTGTCCCGAGCTCACGTGCAGCGAGGAGGTGCAGCTTCAGGGCACAAGAACAAGAGGATGTCTTCTGGTCTTGCGTCCCTTTTTATCCGTCTTCAGGGCGGGCGTATACCCGCCCCTGCCTGCCCCGAGGGCGTGGCTGGCTGCGTCAGTGTCTAGGCAAGCCCACTCTAGGGCGGGAACGGGCGCGCCCCAGCTACGCCGCTTCGGGCATACCAGCCGAGACGCGCCCCCCGCCCAAAAATGGCTTCCCGGGGGGATCGAGGCACTCTGCCATAAGTTCGGGGGGACCGAGTTGGTCGCCCCTTTCCATGAACACACTAACCATAATGTAGCTAGGATAAAAAAGATGAGTAATGAAACCAAACCAATACCAAACGTATGGAACACATTGCTATGCGACAGTGTATGGCTGATACATGTCAATAATTGTGGATACTGCTATCAAATGATGGCAAACTTTCTTTGCGTTCCCAGCACAATATCAACCTTTGACAGAGACTTGCAGTATGATATTATTTGGCAAAACAAATTACCAATTTCAATCAAAATATATATAAAAACAAGCATTGAAGAATGGCAGAAGAAATTGCTCAGCGTGCAAAGAAATTATCACTCTGCTGCAAATGGCATGCTTAATGAGCTCAAGGGTCTCAGTTTACCATGGAGCAACCAAGCAGGCTGCATGAAGTTGTCAGCATAGTATTCTGACATGCTTTATATTTTTCATTTTTGAAATTCTTTGCTTAGGTTTTATATACAAGCATTGTGATAAAGGTATACATTTTTTAAACATTTGTATTTGTCAGTTTTCTAATCTTTTAATAATGTTTTGACATAAGGAAGATTGCCAGAACAACACACTTAGCTACAGATCATTCACATGTCCCATTGCAATGTGTTTGTTTATTATATTTGTGACATATTTTTGTTGAGAAATCACTCGTAATTGCAAATTACATTATGCGTCTAGTGAAGGGAGTAACCAGAGAATTAAAATCCCACTTGAACTATACCTCCACTGACAGTGAGTACATGAGGAGGCAAACCCTACCATTCTAGGAGAGTTGCCTTGTCCCTTTAGTCATCCATCCATATATGCATACATCCTTTCATGCGTCCATCCATCGGTATCTTCACATATTCATCTAGGCATACGTTCACCTTACATTCTTTCACTGTTCCGCATCTTTCCATTCTTTAATCGTCCACTCATTCTCCCTATAATCTTTCGATCTTTGTGGTCTTTCATCCATACCCTCACACTTCCATCTAACTATTTTTTTCCCACCAACTTGCATTTCTCCATTTCTTCCTTATTTCCTCTTACATTTCCTTCCTTTCTCCTCCTATTCTTTCTTTCCTCCTTCTATTCAACCATATTTTGTCTTTCATTGTATTTTGTCTTTCATCATTACTTTCCCTTTCTTACCTTTCTCTCATGCTTACTGTGAATAGTTGATATGGCATATGCTGTCCACTATTCTAGTGGGCAACCTGCACCAGTCCAAACCGCCCCTTATTGATGGTTAAAGACAACCTTATAGAAAGATATCCTAGTGGTAGTTGTGGATAGCAGCCTTCAGGCTAAGTCTTGAAGGAATGTAAAGCAGCTTGTTTTACCAGTCTATAATCTTGTGAATGACCAAATGAAAGGAGAACCACACCAGGTATATATTTATATATATATATATATTACAATCCAGCCGGTATCCGCGCAGAAATCCCAAACGCAGAATCCAGCGTGTGGGCACAAAAGACACGCCAAAGTCAGTCTTTCGTTGTTGGTTGCTTTATTAAATCATGAAGTGCAGGGTGCAAAAAGTCGAACAGACGCGTTTCGGATAGAGCGTCCTTGCTCACTGTTAACGGGAGTGTGGACCACAATATGTATATGTAGTGTTTGTTACACGTTAGCGCGCCCAAATTCAAAACTGAATACATGGAAATGGACATAGGACCCATACATTGCCTAAGCCTATATTTAAGAAAAGACGGGCGCCATCTTGGAATAGTACAAACACATGATTATTCTGCTGACAAATGTTAACAAATAATTGCTAAACATTAAAAAGCTCTAAGAGTGTGCATAAGTCATTATATCATTGAAACTATCGATTTCAGTCGCTCATAGCGCAAATTACTATCAATAAAAAGATTTCATAACTGTACAAATACATGTGTACTTGGTATTTCACCAAAATATGTTTCATGATTAAAAAACTGGTCACCTGTATGATGTATATTGTAATGTGAACCACAGGAAATATGCATGGAAAACAAAACACCTAAAAACATTACATTATGTAAAATTACATGTCAACATTCTTTACTTTATTGGGATCTACTAAGTGGAGACATAACTTTTGATAAAGTGCATAGTGCATTATGTAAACATCCGTATGTGCAAACATTCTGCATATTAAAGTGCATAGTGCAAAACAGTGCTATTGTATCACATTGTGCAAATACGCAGCTTCTCCATGTGCTGTTGATATTACCAACATATTATGGTCCCTATGTCTGCTGGAATGTTTTGTTGTTTTTTTCAGAGCATAATATCCTTTGAGGTGTCTTATACTAAAGGTGACATAAATGGTATAAGACTCCTTATTGCAACACGAGCTAAGTAAAGCTTGTCAAGTTACGTTTGTGGTCCCTGTTTGGTCTCTTAGAACCAAAAATAATAATAATAAAAGTAATAAGTGGAGAGGAAAACGTGACAACTGAAATATATTTATAAAGGATTCATAGGATAATATATCCAAGAAAATATTTATTGGAATTAATTAAACCATATGATAATGGATAGAATACATGAAAAGAAATGATAAAAAAGCGGTGTGTAACAGGATGTATAGGTCTATCACTACATATGATGAGTGAGTATATGTATGAGTGACTATATAGAACAGTTGGTGAATGAGTGGATGTGTATATAGATGGTGGAATTACGGAATTGGTTTTTGTGACTGGTATGGGTATATCCACTTTTTTGAAAATGTTAGTTTCTATTTTTGATTATATGTTTCAAGGGTTACTTTACAGTAAAAGGAGGTCCGTCACTTTGTCACAAGGATGGTGTCATCAGTGATGTCATGAGTGATGTCACTGACCATGTCATGAGTGATGTAATATGTGATGTCATCAGCAGTGCATTACACGCGCAAGTTATAGTGAGTCCAACTAACTATAACGTGGAATTTCATTGGTTTTATGTCAGTAAAATTTCCAGCTAACTATAACTGGTGTGAAACCTATGGTTTTTTCAGTGAATTTAATAGGTTTTTTAAATGCTAATTCCTAACTATAACTGGTGTGAAACCTATGGTTTTTTTCTGTGAATTTAATAGGTTTTTTAAATGCTAATTGCTAACTATAACTGGTGTGAAACCTATGGTTTTTTCAGTGAATTTCATAGGTTTTTTAATAGCAAATTTCTATAGCTATGAAATGTAATATTTTCTAAAATGAATCCTATATTGTATATTTATGTAATACTATTTTTTTTATATATATTGTTCATGTTTTTTTTTTCTTCATTTTTTGCCTTTGAGCGCTCCCGGTACGCTTACCGGTGTGCGCACCGGTAAGCGCATATTTTTGGGCGCGCCCCGGTGTGCGTACCAGGTCGCGTCCCTTTAGCGCACCCCAAAAAAAATAAAAAAAATAATGAAGGAGTGAGCATAAGGAAAGGGACAGAGAGAGTGGTGTAAAGAGAAAGAAAGCTAGAGGTAGGAACACACAGGGACTGTGTAATAGATAGTAAGACACAGAAAAGGTATAAGAGGAAGTAACTGAGAATAGGAAAATTAATAAGGGAGCAAAAGAAGAGAAGAAAGAGGAAGAAGACTAAAGCAGAGGTTCTGGGAGAATGTGAATGGGTGGTGAAAGTAAAAGGAAGGAAAGTAAAGGATGGAGAATGGAAAGGGGCGACCATTCGGTCCCCCCGAACGCATGGTTGGGGGCCCGGATCCTCCCGGGAAACCATTTTGGGTGGGGGGCGTGTCACGGCTGGTATGCCCGAAGCGGCATAGCCGGGGCGTGCCTTTTTCCCGCCCAAGAGGGGTTGTCCTAGACACCTACGCCGATGGCCACGCCCAGTAGGCATACCAACGGAGGGTTCACGCCCTCCCGAAGAAGAATAAAGAGAGCGGGAATCCGAAGAAGCATCCTCTTGTTCCTGTGCTTGGAAGCTGCACCCACTCGTTGCACGTGAGCCCTCGACGGAACAAGGAGCAATTTTGAGAACTTGTAATTCTTGTGTTTCTCTTTCAGCGACTTCGAGGCTAAGGATCCAGGATCGTGTTGATCAACTCGGATCGAATATTCAATAACAATGCCAGGCAAGAAGGCAGGAAAGAAGTCCGGAACCGACCAGATTCTTCGCATGCTGGTAAGAGATATGGCGAACATGAAGAAGCAGATGGCTGCGATGAACAATCCGGGTAAACCAAAGAAGGTAATAGGCCCGGCATTGCCGGGAGTTGCCCCCGAGGGTAGGGGGAAACGGGTCAGGAATAGGGCGGCAGGGGGGGAGGTCCCAGTCCCCGAGGTACCCCCGGCGCGCCCGGCCAGTCCAGTCGAGGCCCCGGTACCAATCCCGGACGCGGGTCAACCGATTCCGGTTGTTGTTACGCCAGCCAACGAGGAGGACATGCCTCCAGAATTAGCCGCCCAGTTGGCCGCATGGCTCGGCAGAAACACAGGGGGTGCTACGGCGCCTGAAGACACGGCCAAAGAGGCCAAGTTACTAATGCAGCAGTTGCGGCAGTCGCGAGATGCCGCAAAGGCGAATCTCCCTCTTGTCCCCCCACAGGCGACCTTGGAAGGACCGGCAGCTGGCGTCGAAAAAAAAGCGGGAACGACAATGGAGCCGGGTAAGCAGACATTGCCAATGGCAAGGGAGGGGTCTTTGCCCTCAAGAAGGGAGAAGGTGGTCAACATATACCGTTGGCCACGAAAGAATTGATATGGGCTGATAAGTATGTAAATATGTTTTCTCTGCTGACTGACCATCGCGAGATGGAGTATGCTAAGACGCAGAAAGATTTGTGGCACCCGAGTCTATGGCGAGCAAAAATGGAGGGATTCAGGGTTGATGAGACAATCACAAATTGGGCCAAGGCCTTTGCGATGTTTACTGCAATTATTGGGGAACGTAAGCCCGAGGTTTTGCCCGAATTGTCTTGCTATCAGGCACGAATAATGGATTTTTATGAAACGTATGAGGGCAATGAGTGGATGGGTTACCATACGAAGTTCTGTAAGGCCAAGGAGTACGATTCATCTCTGACGTGGGATTGTCTCAACTCGATTTCTTGGCAGAAGCAGCTCCTGCCGGGCGCGACAAAGTCGTCCTCGCTAGGCGGAAATGGATCGGGGCCTTCCCGCCAACAGCCCGCGGTGCCCTTTCGAGCGGGCCCCGGTGGCGACCACCAAGCAAGGACTGGTGGGAATGGGGGTAAGAGAGGGGTCTGTTGGAATTTTAACAGGGGCAATTACACCAGGCCACAAGGAACATGTAAGTTCAGACATGCGTGTGCAGGTTGCGGGAATTCCTCTCACCCCGAGAGTTCGTGCAGATCCAGGAATAGTGGGACGGTGGGTAGAGGAGGGTCCAAACAAGACTGAGGGGAACCACTGTGTACCGCTACCTACCCCCGTTGATATCATGGCAATGATCCCCTGGCTAAACGAATACCCCGACCACGTCTCCGCTGGGGTGTTGAGGAATGATTCAGAAAAGGGGGTGGTGATGAACAGAGTGTCTGAATTGAGCAGACCACTCTTACCCAGTCCAAAGATCAGGGCTTGATCCATCACCGTTATTTATCTCACTGCCCCATCCCAGCTCAGAACCTGGCTATATGCAAATCAGTCTGTCCCTGGCCCAGTGCATCATGGGAACAGGGCAGACTAAACTACCAAGCCAATTCTTCACCAGAAAGGAGACAAGCTACCGGGGACCGGTTTCTGGCATTTCAGCCGTCTTCGGCCCGGCTTGCTTGAATCCTGATGGAGCAGTGAGGGGCCATTGTGTACCGCTACCTACCCCCGTTGATATTATGGCAATGATCCCCTGGCTAAACGAATACCCTGATCATGTCTCCGCTGGGGTGTTGAGGAATGGCTTCTTATATGGTTTCCACATCCCGGCGGGGGACTTTCGTGGGGAGCCACTTTGTAGAAAGCAACTGTCGGCTCAGCATAATCCGGCGGTGGTGGAGAAGAAGATTGCAAAAGAGGTTGCCCTTGGCCGGGTTGCTGGCCCATATAGGCACCCGCCAGTAACTAATTTCATCTGTTCCCCATTAGGAGTGGTTCCCAAGAAGGACCCGGGGGAATTTAGGCTGATCCATAACTTGTCAGCTCCGAGGGGTCTCTCGGTGAACGATGCGATTGACCCGGGAGTTTGTTCGGTGCGGTACACATCCTTCGATGATGCCGTCACCATGTTGAATCGCCTGGGGTCCGGAGCGCTGATGGCGAAGTCAGATATTGAGTCGGCGTTCCGGTTACACCCCGGTACACCCACGGGATCAGCATCTGTTAGGCTTTGTGTTCCAGGGACGTTACTACATGGATAGATGTATGCCAATGGGTTGCTCCATCTCTTGTGCTTATTTTGAGAAATTCAGCTGTTTTTTGGAATGGGCATTCACCAAAGCCACTGGCCATAGCCATGTTATGCATTACTTAGATGATTTTTTGTTCTTGGGGGCAGCCGGCGACACAAAATGTGCGCAGGCGCTACGGGAATTTTCCACCCTCATGAAGGGATTCGGAGTGCCATTGGCACCAGGTAAGACGGTTGGACCATCTACTTCACTCGAGTTTCTGGGAATTGAGCTCGATTCTGTGGAGGGATGTTTCCGTTTGCCAGTAGGGAAAGTAGCGAAATTCAGGGCTTCCCTGGAACTGTGCCTTAGCAAGGAGAAAGTTACCCTCCATCAGTTACAACAAGCAGTGGGTCAGCTTAACTTTGCCCTGAGAGTGATACCAATGGCACGCCCCTTTTCCCGCTCTATCGCACAAGCTATGGTTGGTCTCAAGGAAGGACACCACCGCACGAGACTGTCTGCAGAGGTTCGCCAGGACATGCGCATATGGTTGGCATTTCTGGCGGATTTCAACGGTCGAGTGGTGTGGAACAAGCCGCCAGCGTCTTCGGACGAGCTGGGTTTGTGGACCGACTCGGCGGGGAGCGTGGGATTTGGCGCAATCTTTGGTAATCGATGGTCGGCGCAGACAGGGCCGACGTGGTGGCACACCAGCGGTCTCACAGGTAACATTGGGTTCCTCGAGTTATTCCCCATTTTTGTGGCTCTGATGGCATGGCCGGATGAGTTCAGAGATCGCTCTGTGGTGTTTTGGTCCGACAATATGACTGTTGTTGAATGTATAAATAATAAGGCAGCACGCTGCAAGTGGATATTGCGATTATTGAAGGAAATTGTACTACTTTGCATGAGACTGAATGTGCAATTCAGGGCGAAGCATGTGCCGGGTGTACTGAATCAGGCTGCTGATGCACTCTCTCGTTCACACATGCAGGCTTTCAGGGGTTATCTACCTTCCGCGGACCTAGCGGCGGCACCATTTCCCGAAGCACTCTGGCTACTCGGTGCCCCGGATTACAAGACCTCGTGGCAGCAAGCCTAGCCCCCAGGACGATTTGGGTCCGGCAGGGGAGGACAAATGGGGTCAGGAGGATTGCTTCCTAAAGTTTCTGGTAGCATTACACAGGGAAGGCCGATCAGTAGCAACGGCCAATAGGCACCGGGCCGCCATTTCATTCATGGCGCAGGCGCATGGCATCAAGGACCCGACATCGTCCTTTTTGGTAAAGAAAGCCCTTCATGGCTGGCAATGCCTGGAAGGTTGTACAATAGACGAGAGGCGCCCGATTGGGTTAGAAAGGTTGTCCCTGCTTATGTCGATACTGCCCACGGCATGTTCCTCCCATTTCGAAGCAGTTCTGTTCCGGGCCGCTTTCCCATTAGCGTTCCATGGGGATATGCGGGTGAGCGAACAGGTCGCAAAGAATAAGAAAGATGTGGAGGGAGGTCTGTGTCGGGATCACATCGTGATATGGGGTGATTCCATGGTAGTCACAATAGCTAAGTCCAAGACTGATCAGAGAGCTATGGGAGACAGTGTTGTTGTCCAGCGCATGCGAGGGTCCCCCATGTGCCCGATAATGTGCATCGAGGAATATTTGGCGCTGAGGGCGGATACATGGGGTGGGAGTTTGCTGAGACACATCAATGCCACCCCACTGACAAGGTTTCAGTTTCAGAGGGTGCTAGCACTGGCAATCGCAGCGGCGGGCATGGACCCGTGCGATGTTGGGACCCACTCCTTCAGGATAGGGGCTGCTACTGAGGCTACAGCCAGGGGTCAGAGTGTTGAAGAGGTGAAACAGTTGGGACGATGGTCCTCGAATTGTTTTTAAAGGTATGTGCGATTGCACATGTTGTGAAGTCAAGTTACATGCACTCACGCTTCTTGTCTTCTGTTTGATTTACAGTTTCGCGAGCATGTTATGCGGGGCGGAATTTGCAGTCGACCCGGCACCAGGGGACCAGCGGTCAGAGATCACCGGCTGAGGAGAGAGTGGTGTGGGTCGTGGGCCACTCATACGTGAGGCGGGCCGGACACGTATTCAAAGCAGGTGACGCGACTCACGCAGCTGGGGAATACGGGTACAGAGTGACCTTCCACGGAAGGGGCGGGCTCTGTATTGACCAGTTTGAATCTTTTGTAGAGGAACTCTTAGGGCGGCAGAGGTCACCGCCATCTGTAATCATAGTACACCTGGGGGGCAATGACATGGTGACACTCGGTAGGCGAGTACTACTCAAGCGAGTTTTGTCTACCGTTAGCTGGCTGGCGAGAAGGATCCCGGGGTGCACGATAGCATGACTCATGATAATGCCACATATGCCATACCCCCTTTAAACACAGAACTTCCAATGTTCACCAAAGCACTATCTACACTTAAACCTTGAGATTTATGAATTGTCACTGCATATGCCAAACAAACAGGAAACTGTTTTCGGTGAACATATAAGTCTTTTACAAGCAAAAACCTAGCAGAACAACGACTGATTTGTTGAACTTGTTCAATGCCATCAAATTTAATTTTTAAAAATTCAATTCCATCTCTATTTCTATAATTCATAAAATCAACAACATGACCCATTGCTCCATTTACCAGACCTCTTTCAACATTTAAATTCCTTCTCAAAATGGTACGACAATTAAAACACACATTCAGAGTCTTTTCAAAACCAGCTGTTTTAGATATAATCTTCTCTAATGAATCCAATTTTGTTTTCACATTTTCTGACAAAGTAATTGTTGCTCCCATATGCTCAATTTTATCTATTGCTTCTAGTTTTACAATCTCTTCATTTTCTAACTCTAACAATTTGTTGTTGAAGATGGAACATTCTTGCAGAGTTGGAATCAAACATATTGCAGATTTGTTCTTAGTAACTTCCTTAAAAATATTCTCTGGAAGAATGTTTTCATTTGGATACAAATTTGAAATTAATCGTGCATGTAAAGTTTCTTTCGCATGCTCGCTTACTTTTCCGATACTTACATCTTGTAGAATTTTTTTATAATCTTCATCCTTTGCCTGTCGCATATTTTGAAACAGTTCTTCATATTTGAAATTTAGCAATATATTAACGTTTCCAATGCTTCCAAGTGATTTCCTGGCATCTTCATGCGTGAGCATTTTAAACACTGGTTGACCTTTTACTGGAGTCAACTGCAATAGATCTCCAAAAACAATAATGTGTTTTCCTCCAAATAACACATCATACTCTGTTCTAAGCATTTCTTGCATTCTCAAATGCATGAAAGCAAGCATTAGATTTGAGACCATGCTTACTTCATCAATGATAAGAAGTTTCATTTTCTTCAGGACTCTTGAAACTTCAGAACACGCATCTCCAGATAACGTGTTGTAATGCAATTTATTATCATGCTCAACTGGCAGCATCAGTAAACGATGTAGAGTAATCCCTTTAATGTTATGTGCTGCCAGTCCAGTTGGAGCAGTTACATCACAAGACAGCGGTGAATCAGTCCTTTTCTGCAGATAAGTTGAAATTGCTTTAATTAGAAAATGTTTTCCTGTCCCTACTTCTCCACTTACGTACAGTCGGACAGGCTCAAATGTTGTACATGAGCACTCTTTTTTCTTATGTCTGTATCCATGTTCAATCTGTTCTGTGACTTCATCATATATCTTTTTCTGCTCAACGTTTAGTTGCTTTACCGAATCTTCTAAGTTAACTACATTCTCTTGAGCTTGTTCCATAGCTCTTTCCACCTCATCCATGGCAGTGGCAGCTTCATTCTGGATAATTGGTCCTCCTAGTGGATCTTGACTCAATGAAGTAGAACTCTGACTATCTTGAGAACTGTTTCTGGCAATCTCTTCAGCAATTGTGGCTTCTTGCTCTATTTCTTCATTCAACATTTGTTGATAATTTGGAAAAACAGGACATTCTATGGTATCCTTCGTTGCATTAAAAGAATCTTCGTAACAGAGAAAATCTCCAAGTAGTTCCTCTTCTATGCGCCATGGCTTAAAGAGTTGCAAAAGAGCTAAATAGTAAAATTCTCTTTTGTCTGGAGATTCACAACTCAATTTTCGATGATTAATCAAATGGCCTTATTTCTGCTTCACTAGACATCCTTCATTTCCAATGACAGCATATTTTCCATTATTGATATCTTCTGTGATGTTCCTTTTATAACTATAGTTTTGCAGAACTTCATACAAACAAGCGTTCTCAATGTGACTACTTCTATTTGGATAGTATGTATCCAACATGTTTGTCTTCAAAATATCTGTACTATTTGGTTCTTTCTCCGCCAAATACTCAATTTCTTGTACAGATTTCAAAACTCAGTTTCGTGTTGCAGCAAGACCTAGACTCACCCAAATGATTGTTCTCGATTTGGCATAGAGACTTGCTGATGATAACCGATCAGAACATTCATATGCTCCAATTTCTCGATGCGACAACATCTTCAGACTGTAACTGTATAATTTCTTGCTTAGACTCTTTTCATGTGAAATGTCCTCCCACATTTCCTTCAGTTCTGTCTTTTCTTTTTTTGTGATGTAAGATGTCAAATATCGAGCCACAGCAATAGAGTTGTCAGCAACGAACTGAATATCCATGTTAGCATTCCACATGGACAAAATCACTGAGTTGTAGTCGTTGATGTACTTGGATTCTTCATTTCTTTTTAAATTGTATGTATTTTTGGGTGATTTCCTCGTCACAGTATGTCGTAGAGATGACATCAAATTATTTACTCTTCCCTTAGAAATCACTGGTCGTGGAAACGCAAAACGACATTTTATGTAGAACGTTTCCTTGTTTTTGAATTTTCGACGACAGTACTTCCCACAACGATGGGATTGGAAGCGTAAAACTTGTTGCCTTAAATGGTTTTCTTCAGTACTTTTAGGAACAGCACATGTTGCATACTCTTCAATGAAACTCATCACTGTTTCATCCGAATCTGATCCAAATTTGGGTGCATCTTTAATATGTATATGAGAAGCACCTCTCGCTTGATACTCCTTTCTCCAAAAGAAATCCAAAACCTCTCCAAGAGGAGGATTTTTTTATTGGTAATAACACATCATAGCTTCAAATCTATGATTGAAATATCTGCATACATTCACTGGATCCAAAGAACACAGTTCTACTGGTGTTTTCAATTCTATATTTTGTATATTAGCATTTGCCTCACGTAGAAATTCAAGTAAGTCGTCCCATGCATACTCAGCACAGCTAAGAGTGAGGAACCATGTAGGAGTTCCTAAGTTTCTTAGCATACATTTCAATTCCCCATGATGACGGTACCAATACTCGTTTGTACCACGCTGACATGCCATGAGATTGATTAGAGGAGATTCCAAAATATTATCTTGCAGATTGACTTTTTCCATAAAGTCCCTTGCCGAAACATTTTGCAGATGTGCTCCACTTTTCGGTATATGATTTACTGCATATGAAAGTCCAGACAAGTTACTTTCATACAGTAGATGAAACAAATATTGAATGCATTGACGAAACCTTGAATCTTCAGCATATAATCTTAAAGTCCGGTATTCAGAAGCAGGAATTTGAACTGGTCGATTGTCATATCGTCCACCTCGACCTGTTGGAAATAGCTGTGGAAAACAACGAGCTTCCAAACTTTCTTCCCATACACTAATGGGACTTCCTTTTGCTGCTTTCATTTGAAACAACTCAATTGCATTCCCCATTACTTCTTTGGAATGCAAAGGATGAACAGTATAATGTTCATATATTTCTTCACCTCTAGACACATCAACTTTTTCAATTTGGCCGAGTGAACAATCACTGTCTTCTTCTGCAGCTATTTCCTCTGCTTCAACACATACATGTTTGTAGTACTCATTGTTTTTGACCAAATACAACGTTGCCTTTTTGACTTTCCTAACATCCACTAAATCTTGCCAGATTTTCTTACTCTTTTTCGGAACCCCATTAACTAGAATAACTAAAGGTTCCTCTTCCACTTTTTCTACACCAATAATATCAATATTTTTCTTGAAATCTAGAGGCAAATAAACAACTCTTCCCTTTAATCCTCTCAGTAAATCTGAAGGAGGCAATTTCCCTGTCTTAGGCTCCATGCAAACAATTGCCTGAAAAGGATGGACACATTGAATCAAAATAGATTCATATGTATTTAAATCCATCAATTCAGAAGGAATGTCTACCAACTCCAGATTATTATAAACAGCTCTAGCAGGCATTCTCTTTTCATTTAATTTATTATAACAATATTTACAAATACGCTGATCAAAACTCAAATCAAAACAATTCTCCACCAACAAAAAAGTTGCAAAATTCCTCCATTCACTATTACTTTCCATTTCACTTTTGCATATAAATCAACTAACCTAGTCTGAATCTTATAATGAGTCAGTCGACAACACGCACAAGTAAAATTAGGCCTTTCACTTGATTTCAACTGAAACTTGCTAATTTCCTGGTCCAACTTTTCTGTACTTGAAATCTGTACATTCTCTTCCACATTATCTTGTATTACTGTGTCAATTTCTACACTGTCCTCTTTTTCGCAAAAATAACAAATCTCAATTTCTTCACAAATCTTCTTCACATCTAATTCAGTTCGATGCAAAAGAGCACTGTTTAACTGTTTAAGCTTAAGTGCTGGACTTTTTGCAAAATACAACCTTCTCACTAATTTCCTCATTTTGTTATGATGCACTGCTAACATCCTAAAATGATGAAAAACACTCTGACATACTTTTCTAGAAAGACAAGCCAATGAATGTCCATGCAAACCTGTGTTTTCTCTCACTCTGCAAGGATCTAAGTCTTGCAATATCTTCATTTTTTGTTTTAGACTTTTCTTACTATATATACGTAAGAAATTACGAAGCACATCGATAGAATCCTGTTGCACACTACAAATACTACTACATTTCCAATTGTACACTGGACCCTTAGTACGTCTTCCTAAAACTTCATCACTTAATACCTCTTCTACATCTCTAGACACAAGTTTCTCTTTTTCAATCGGACAACCATCTTTCACCTCATATCCTCGACCACTGGTGTCAACTGCATGCACTAAATCATTCTCCTGGAAGTAACTCTCCTCATTAAAAAATGGCTCACAACTTGAACTATGCATCCATTTTCCAGAAAAAACTTTACAAAAATGAGTTTGATTAATTACTCTTTTGCATCTACTGTTTGATTTGAAAACATCAATTGTCTTGTTAAGTGTCCTAATTCTATTGATTACTAAAACAAATAATGTGTTCCTAACTTCAAAAGCTTGATCAACAATCTTCTCTACATTTTTCTTTTTCCTATAAAAAGCAGCTCTCTGTGTACCTTTCTTAATGTTTTTTAATAAATATAAAACTACCCTATTGCGAACCATTCGTTTATGAATGTCCCTAAATTCATTTTGTCTTCTATTCCTATAAATATTATTGTCTCCTGCTGCAGTAGTAAGATTTTGGGGAGACCTCTCCTTTCTCTTCAAATGTACTGTCTCCTTCTGTAAACTCACATGTATATTTACATTTTTTTTATCTATAAATATTCCGAAGAAAGGACTTCGTTGTCTTACCAGAAGCTTTTTTCACATTTTTTGTAGTATTTGTTGTAGGACACTGTTTTAATTGCGTTGCTCTTTTTGTTTTGTTGGCATTTTGCCTTAATATTGAAATGTTGATTTAAATCTGTGGTAAAAAAAAAAACACATTATAGACCACTATTATCAAACAACAAAGCAATGAAAATAAGTAAACAATATAAACACTATAATACTTATACATATAACCTTATCTCTGTTTTTTAAATGTTATTCTAAAAAAATATTTTGAGCACATGAATTGGTTTTACATTATTGACAAGGATTAGACAGTACCATTGATTTGCCCCCAAAATCGTTTTTTGAATAACATTTTGCCAACACAGCGCAGGTCCTATGTACAAGTATTCAATTTCACTAGTGGAACCTCAGTGTTTCACAAAATACAAATCCACTATCTTGCAAATGTTCATAGCAAACATTATCAAAAAGCAAGACACAAACCAACAACAAAGAAACTCAGGGCCTTATTTAGGAAGGCCTTGCGCCACCGGTGTGTCATTTTTTCCCAATGTTAAAAGGGACGCATCTGCGGCACAAGGCAATCATAAATAAGGCCCAAATGTAAATACCATTGATTTGCCACCAAAATAATTTTTTGAATAACATTTTACCAACACAGGGCAGGTCCTATGTACACGCATTCAATGTCACTACTGAAACCTCACTGTTACACAAAATACAAATCCTCTATCTTGCAAATGTTAATAGCAACAATTATCAAAAAGCAAGACACAAACCAACAGCAAAGAAACTCAGGGTCCTATTTATGAAAGCCTTGCGCCACCGGTGCGTCATTTTTTTCCCATGTTAAAAGTGACGCACCTGCGGAACAAGGCAATCAAAAATAAGGCCCAAATGTAAATACCATTGATTTGCCCCCAAAATCGTTTCTTGAATAACATTTTACCAACACAGCGCAGGTCCTATGTACAAGTATTCAATTTCACTACTGAAACCTCACTGTTTCACAAAATATAAATCCTCTATCTTGCAAATGTTGATAGCAAACATTGTCAAAAAGCAACACACAAACCAACAGCAAAGAAACTCAAGGCCTTATTTATGAAAGCCTTGCACCACCGGTACGTCATTTTTTTCCCATGTTAAAAGTCACGCACCTGCGGCACGAGGCAATCAAAATAAGGCCCAAATGTAAATACCATTGATTTGCCCCCAAAATTGCCCAAATGTAAATACCATTGATTTGCCCCCAAAATCGTTTTTGGAATAACATTTTACCAACACAGCGCAGGTGCTATGCACAAGCATTCAATTTCACAAGTGAAACCTCACTGTTTCACAAAATACAAATCCTCTATCTTGCAAATGTTAATAGCAAGAATTAGCAAAAAGCAACACACAAACGAACACCAAAGAAATTCAGGGCCTTATTTATAAAGGCCTTGCGCCACCGGTGCGTAATTTTTTTCCCATGTTACAAGTGACGCACCTGCGGCACAAGGCAATCAAAAATAAGGCCCAGATGTAAATACCAGTGATTTGCCCCCAAAATCGTTTTTTGAATAACATTTTACCAGTGGTCACCCAGGTCTGCAACTCTATTCTTCTATCAGGCAACTACCCAGACCCCCTTAAAAATACGTTACTAAAACCCCTGTTAAAAAAACCATCCCTTGATAAAAGTGAGTTAAAAAACTATCGTCCCATTGCGAGCCTCCCTTTCATGGCGAAGCTGATCGAAAAAACAATGAATTCCCAGATCTCCGACTTTATAGAAAAACATCATCTCTTGGATAATACCCAGTTCGGATTTAGGAAATTCCATGGGACAGAGACAGCCCTGATCAAGGCTGCTGACGATATCAGGGTAATCAGGGACCAGGGGGGCACAGCCATTCTAGTTTTGCTAGACCTATCTGCAGCCTTCGACACGGTCGACCACACCATCTTGGTCGACCGGGTCGAGGGTTTTGGAATCTGTCACACCGCCAAAAACCTAATTGCGTCCTTTCTTGCCAAAAGAACGCAGGCTGTCATCCTAGGACCCTTTCAATCGGCCCAACTCTCAGCTCCATGCGGCGTTCCTCAAGGCTCATCCCTGAGTCCGACACTGTTTAATATCTACGTGTCGGACCTTGCTAAAACCATCAAAGCACATGGGATGAGCCTAACCTCCTACGCCGATGATACCCAACTAGTGTTGGCAATCAAAGGGGATGGAGATCAAGTGGCCGAACAATTCAAGAAAGGACTCTTAGATATAGGAGACTGGATGTCTACCAACTGTTTAAAGTTGAATTCTGACAAAACCGAGGTACTCATTTTTGGAACACTCCTGCCAGCTTGGCCTACAAGCTGGTGGCCTGAGACCTTCGGTACGCCTCCTACGCCTGCCGCCAAAGTCAGGAACCTTGGCATCATCTTCGATGATGCCCTAAATTTCATGGACCATGCTAATAAAATGGTGTCTTCGGCACACCTAAAGCTCAAGATGATCAGGAAAATACACCCTTTCCTTCCTGACTCAGCCATCAAGACACTGGTCACCTCTCTAGTCTTGTCCTCCCTGGACTACTGTAATGGTCTCTTTCTAAATGCTCAATCTAGAGTCATCACCAAACTGCAGACCATTCAAAACGCGGCAGCACGCCTGCTCGCTGGCAAAACCAAATTCGAATCCATTTCCAACAGCATAAAGGACTTTCACTGTCTCACTGTGCAGAAAAGAATCCAATTCAAATCCCTATGTATTGTATTCAAGGCACTCAACAACCAAGGCCCCCAGTTTTTAAAAGACCAATTACAAATGCATAAACCCTCCAGAGCCCTAAGATCAGCCACTCTCAATCAATTAGTCACCCCCCACACCAAAACTGTCACCTGGGGCGATCGCCGCTTCCTGGTAGCTGCCCCCAAGCTATGGAATACCCTGCCACTCAACATCAAACAAAGCCCCACCCTTCTTCAATTCCGTAAACTCTTGAAAACCTGGTTGTTCACCCAATAAGCATTCCTGCTCAGAGTCATTCTCAAATAACTGGCTTACAGCGCCAAGACGCCTACGGGTATAAGCAGCGCTTTAGAAATATTAAAAATAAATAAATAAATAAACACAGAGCAGGTCCTATGTACAAGCATTAAATTTCACTGCTGAAACCTCACTGTTTCACAAAGTCAAATCCTCTATCTTGCAAATGTTGATAGCAAGCATTATCAAAAAGCAACACACAAACCAACAGCAAAGAAACTCAAGGCCTTATTTATGAAAGTCTTGCAGCACCGGTACGTCATTTTTTTCCCATGTTAAAAGTGACGCACCTGCGGCACAAGGCAATCAAAATAAGGCCCAAATGTAAATACCAGAGTTGCACCCAAAATTGCCCAAATGTAAATACCATTGATTTGCCCCCAAAATCGTTTTTTGAATAACATTTTACCAACACAGCGCAGGTCCTATGTACAAGCATTCAATTTCACTAGTGAAACCTCACTGTTTCACAAAATACAAATCTTCTATCTTGCAAATGTTAATAGCAAGAATTATCAAAAAGCAACACACAAACAAACAGCAAAGAAACTCAGGGCCTTATTTATGAAGGCCTTGCGCGACCGGTGCGTCATTTTTTTCCCATGTTAAAAGTGACGCACCTGCGGCACAGGCCAATCAAAAATAAGACAAAAATGTAAATACCATTGATTTGGCCCCAAAATCGTTTTTTGAATAACATTTTACCAACACAGCGCAGGTCCTATGTACAAGCATTCAATTTCACTACTGAAACCTCACTGTTTCAAAAAAGACAAATCCTCTATCTTGCATATTTTATTATCAAGCATTTCCAAAAAACATGCCACAAACCAACAAGAAAAAATCTCAATCTGCTTCCTAATTTGAGATAACGCAGGTGACATAATTCTAAAACATTCAAATATATTTCTTTACAGAGGCAGACACTATTAATTTTTTCTCAAAAATATAAGCCATCCGTTTACCCCCAAATCGTTTTTTAAATAACTTTTTACAAACACAGCACAAGTCCTATGTACAAGCATTCAATTTTACTACTGAAACTTCACTATCTGCTTCCAAATCTTCTCCAGAGAGCAAACAAGTGTCTATCTAAATTAAATGAATCATTACTTACCTTTACAAATGCTTTGGGAGATTGAGAACAGTGTCAGATACACACACCAATCTTTCTTTAGCAGAGCAAAAGGTCTGCACTCAATACAATGAAACGAAGACTGGCAGAGAAAACCTCTAATTCTACACACATATGGCTCATTTCAACCAATCAAAACTCTTCCCTCACTTTTTTCAAACCAACACCCTTCCCCCTCTCAGACCTTTCTATCTGTTACCATAGCAACTCCCTCCTATCTGAACTCTCAGGTTCAAAATTGTATTCTACAATGTTGCAAATTAAGTCAGCAAGGATGTTTGACCTCTCAATACACCAGCTTATCCAGGGCATTATTGCTTTTAGTGACTTTTTCTTAACCGTTCAAATTGCTTCTTTCACACAACACAACAATGCACCCTAACTTTCATTTTTCAACTATCTGAATCCACCAATCATTGCCTGCGATTCAAGAGCAGGGAAACTCCACAATTATTTTTTTTGTAACCTCCTTCTGTTCCAACTGCCATTTCATTCCCACACTTCATCTGACTGCACCAGAACCTTCTCTCATCATGTATTCTGTGTGGATTATTGGACATAGCTACATCCACTGGGCTCAAAGGTATGCAGCTAGCAGAAATGTTCACAACCTTGATTTATCAAATGTGGAAATCAAGTGGATTGGCCAGAGAGGATTGAGAGGTCACCAATTGATACCATTGGTGAAAACCTTTTTGCATCTGCCACACCCTGACCTCTTAATACTGCACTGTGGTGGAAATGACTTGGGCACTATGACTGGGGTTGGTCTGGAAATGCTTTTAAAGGACACCTTTGATCAATTGATGACACCTTTTCCACAAACTCCCTAGGTATATTCCAATATATGCCATAGACAGAAATGGAACTGGTCCAACCAATTTTGTCCATAATTTGAGAAAGCACGGAAACATGTGAATAAATCTGTTTCTGCTTACATGAGAGACTGTGGAATGGGTTCAATATACAATATTAACTTGCGTTACAACATGCAAGACATCTACAGAGGAGATGGTTTGCACTTCTCAGATGAGGGGAATAGAATATTCCTCCTGAATTTAAGACTGTGCATTGGAACCTACTTGTAGGTACCTAAATCAGCCACAGAACCCAAAAGCTCTTTTCAGAGCTACCCTACCTCTGATCACTCAAAATGATTATCTTTCTCTAACTTTTTTCACTATTTTTCACCAGATTACGCTCCCGGGTACGCTTCCCGGTGCGCGTACCGGGCGCTCCCCCCACGAAATTTTAATTTTTATTTTTTATTTTGGGCATATATGACCATCCTAAACTCCCCTCAGAAAACCGAGAGGGTCAAGGGGTGTCTACTGTGCCCCCTTTTACCCATTACCAACATTGTTTTTCCTCCATCTTGTGTCTCAATTCGACCGAAATACAAACTGGCGGACTCCTGTAGCGCTCCTGGTACGCGTACCGGGGCGCGCACCGGTAAGCGCTCCTAAAAAAAAGGTGGGAAACGAAATTACATAAAAACCACTGGACAGACTTTCACCAAATATAGAATAGACCCTACTACATACCAGTCCCTACTATTTTCCCAAATGTGATGGTATTCCATTGAGCCATTTAGACTGTAGCCCTGTCTAAATATCCTGAGGTAAATTACATGACAAAAACACATATGAAAGGGTTAGAATTTTCAACCAATTAAAATGTTACTTATATTTTGTACTTTTATATACTGACATTTGACTGGTTATGTACATCAATATATATGAAAAATGAGAGGGAAACACAGCCATTTTGACTAATAGTTCCTGAGGTACATTTCAAAAGAATTTTCACAGGAAACTTCAACTGCTTTTAAAAAGGTAAGTTAATATTTTTGAAGGGGAACTATGTTGTGCACTTTAAGTTGATTTGACAAAACGTTTTCTGATAGTTATATACAGTCCCTCTGCAATAGTTATAGATTGAGATAGGCTTCTCTGTTATACTTATGAATTGAGTTAGGCTTCTCTGGTATAATTATGAATGTACTTATGCTTCATCACATGCACTTTTTAATAGTTCTACTTCCTGCCTGAAACCATACACTACCCAAAAATTAAAAACTCAGAAGTACCTGTCTGAACTTAAACCCCAGAGTACCCTAACTCTACTGATATAGTTATTTGTTATGCAATTTACAGCAACAAAATGGAAGGAAAACAAGACAACATTAATATTTCCTTCAAAGTTGTTGAAGAAACCAATCAAGAGGAAGATATGGATGACTTGGACTTTATGGATCAGACTCTGGACCAAGAAATTCTTGACAGTGTGGAAAAAATAGAATCATTCATTCAAAATGAGGACATTCCAGATGATCTAATGTTAGAAGTTATTTTAAATTTTGAAAAATCAGAACAATACATTTATATTTAATAATTAAAAATTGTTTGACGCATTATTCATTTTTATATGTAATCCATGAAGTACTACCAAAATAATTATAATATAAAGTGAGACTTATAGTATACTGTGCAACTTTTTTGTGTTACATAGTACGTTTGCTCATAGTTACTTCCTTTCTCCCACAATATTATCTACAATGTGTAATATACATCTCTTTTTCATCATAAGGCAGCAGGATACACTACCCATCATCCACTAGGCCTTCTCAGGAAGTGCTTAAAGTATCTGTTTCTGCTTTCTTGACAGACTATGGTATGGAATCCATATACCACAATAACTTCTGTAACAACATGCAAGATATCTACAGAGGAGAAGGTGTACATTAAATTTAAGGGACAAATTTACAAACCCCTTGAGCCACCTTTGGGTCACGTTTAACATGGGAAAGGTTACACAAAAGTGGCGCAAGGGGCTTGTAAATCTGCCCCTAACTCTCTACATTGCTACCTACATGTAGGTACTTAAATCACTAAAAAAAATACAACAACAAAAAGAATTTTTTTCAAAAAACAGCTACATGTTTTTTTAAACTGTCATTCTTTTTTCCCCATAGTATGCTTTTTGGTATGCTCCCCGGTACGCTCCCTGGTGCGCGTACCGGACGCTCCCCCCTCGAAAATCAAAAAAAAATATATTTTTTTCCCAGCGGGGCCCTTTTATAGCCCCCACATCAAACCTAGGGGGTCAGGGGGGTCTACCCTGCCCCCTTATGGTCATTTCCCCCTTTGTTTTAGACACCTCTTGTGTCTCGATCCTACCGAGACACAAGATGGCGGCCGCTCTGGACTGTTTCGAATGTTTACAGACACCCGAGAGCCAATCAGCTTTCCGCATGCAAGTCGCGTAGCGTGCCCGGTACGCGCCTCGGTGCGCGTACCGGTGCGCTGCCATAGATATATATATTTTTTTTAACCTAAATTACTCAAAATCCACTGGAGCACGTATCTTGAGACATAGCAAAGGCACATCGGGCTACCAGTCCCTACAATTTTGCCAAGTTTGGTGTAAATCCATTCAGCTGTTCGGGCTAAAAGTGAAGTCGAAATTAACATGGGGAAAACACGTTTTGGGACCCCTTTTATCTCGGCCCCCGCTTGACGAATACCCCCCAAACTTTCAGGGAAGGAGTGGATGGTGGAATTACTGAATTGGTTGTTGTAACTGGTATGGGTATCTCCTTTTTTTTTTTAAATGTTAGTTTCTATTTTTGATTATGTTTTTCAAGGGTTACATTACACTGAAAGGAGGTCTCTCACTCTGTCACAAAGATGGTGTCATCAGTGATGTCATGAGTGATGTCACTGACCATGTCATGAGTGATGTAATATGTGACGTCATCAGCAGTGCATTGCGGGCGGCAAGTTATAGTGAGTCCAACTAACTATAACGTGGGAATTTCAATGGTTTTATGTCAGTAAAATTTCCAGCTTACTATAACTGGTGTGAAACCTATGTTTTTTTCAGTGAATTTAATAGGTTTTTTAAATGCTAATTCCTAACTATAACTGGTGTGAAACCCATGTTTTTTTCAGTGAATATATATATATAATTATATTACCTACTGGCATTCGCCAGTAGGTATATATAGTTAGGATTTTTTCCCTATGGGATTTCTGAAAATTCTATGTCTAATAACTTTGGCGTTTGTGGACGGAATTGGCTGAAATTTTCTGGAAAATGGCACATTTTGTTTCTGAGCAGCTCCTGGAAATTTGGGGGGGTTTCGGCAAGGGGGGGCTGAGATAAAAGGGGGGTCCCAAAACACGTTTTTCCCATGTTAATTTCCATAGGGCGGTTGGCCTCACTTTTAGCTCGAACGGCTGAATGGATTTGCACGAAACTTGGCAAAATTGTAGGGACTGTTAGCCCGATGTGCCTTTGCTAGGTCTCAATATATGTGCTCCAGTAGTTTTTGAGAAATTAACGTTCAAAACAAGATATATATCTGTAACAGCGCTCCGGGCTGCGCTCCGGTTCGCTTACTTTTCGCTAAACGGAACTTTGCGCGCAGAAAGCTGATTGGCTCCCCGGTGTCTGTCAACATTCTAAACAGTCCGGAGCGGCCGCCATCTTATCTCTCGGTAGGATCGAGAGACAAGAGGAGGAGAAAAACGAAGGGGGAATTTAATGAAAGGGGGCAAGGTAGACCCTTCTTGACCCCCTAGGAATGATGTTGGGGTTATTAAAGGGTCCCGTGGGGCAAATAAAAAAATAAATAAAAAAAAATTGATTTTTTGCGGTAGAAGCGCTTCCCGGTTCGCGAACCGGGTCCGAAACGGGAATTCGCCATTTTGTGTTTCGTTTTAATTAAATTACAAGATGGAGGAAAAACAATGTGAGAAGTGGGTATAAGGGGATACGGGAGACGTATCCTGACCCCGTATGTTTTCTGAGGGTGGCTGAGGATGCTCATATATATTGATACTTGTCTTCCAGCGGCTGCGCGTGAGCGTTTTTTTTTTTTTTGCTGCTTGACGTCTGTTAACGTTCGATTCGAAGGAAATCAGGAAGTGTTGACCGCCATTTTGACACTGCGAGTAAATATATTGTTAAAAATAATTGTTATAAATTAATCCGTATTGATAAACATTGTCTGCGCCATCTTGCTTTTTTTCCAATGCCACACTTATGTCGTGCACGGCAGCCATTTTAGATGCCTTGACCAGACCCACTCTCTGCACGCTGCCGATCCTCAGCATGGCTCCCCACCCTCGCAAGCATCTCCCCCACGCACTGGTCACCCCCGCTCTCTCTCTCATGCATGGGCCATAAACCTCCCCCTATCTGCGCTGCTCTTCCCTGAGAATCACACCCCGTGCCCGCCCGACACCTCCCTTTCACCCTATTCACTACCGCACCCTCTGACACTCCTCTTCCTCTGTGTCCGATTGTCCAGGCCGGTCCCAGGCTATCACCTAGCCCTGCGGAAGTAGTTTATGGCCCCAACTGTAAAGAATCACCCCTCTTCAAAGGAGTTACAGTAGATCAAGGCCCCCACCCCATGAGATCCGTCACACCACACGCGTTCCTACTATCTGATAACGATCCTGTATTGTGATTGGGGAGGGGATTCTCACTGTGAGGGTGTGTGGGACCGAGCCTGAAGCGGAAGATTCCGGGGATGCCTTTTTGTACATCAAAGTCTTCACAATTATGTGTCACATTAAAAATATATAGCACTCCAACAAAGTAGTAGGATTATAACACTTTAATAACTTATAAATATATACAACGCTCCAACCAAGTAAACACGTTAAAATAAAAATTTAAAACAAAGCAACAATGGGCTGCTGTGAGATGGCGTCAGTAGAGGTCTGTTGTGCGAATAGTCCGAAGGCAGCACAACGCGCTGAGATCTGGACGGCACCCAGGTGATGTCCTTTACTTGCCGCACTGGTCTTGGCATCCTACAATGCTGCGCCGAAAAACGGCGTGGGGCGCCCCGGGGGGGTGGGGGGAGGCGGCGTGAATGGGCCTCCCCAGGTGGAGGCTCCTCTGCTGCAATGGGGCGCCCCTTTAGCGTTTCAGTTGCCATTCAGCGGTTTTCCGCCCGCTTTTGCTGCTCTGTGCCTCGTCAGTAGCGGTCTGTTGTGCGAATAGTCCGAGGGCAGCACAACGCGCTGAGATCTGGACGGCACCCAGGTGATGTCCTTTACTTGCCCCACTGGTCTTGGCATCCTACAATGCTGCGCTGAAAAACGGCGTGGGGCGCCCCGGGGGGGGGGGGGAGGCGGCGTGAACGGGCCTCCCCAGGTGGAGGCTCGTCTGCTGCAATGGGGCACCCCTTTAGCGTTTCAGTTGCCATTCAGTGGTTTTCCGCCCGCTTTTGCTGCACTGTGCCTCATCCGCCATTCAGCTGTTTACCGCCTGCTCCTGCGGCTACAGCGTCTCGCCCACCATCCAGTTGAGTTGCGCCCGCTCTTGCGGCTACAGCGTCTCGCTCACCATCTAGTTGAATTGTGCCCACTCTTGCGGTGCAGCGATAGCCGGCTGCCACAGGACTCTTAAAATGGCGGCCGGCTCTTCGGATTTGGGCCTGGTCCACTAAAATGGCCCTGGGACACCTTGGAACTCGGACGCTTGTCTGCTAGGGCTTGGGCCCCATTCTCGAAACTGTCCCCTCAGCCTTGAAGATTCTACAAAAGTCTTGGGGGCCCCCGACTACCGCAGGCTTCCGGTGGGGAGCGGCTGCCATGATTGCTTGCGGAATGGCCACGACGGTGCTACGAGATGGTGGTGCTCTCATGCTGACACCAGCTTCAGTCTGAAACATCCAGAAACACTGTAGACTATCAATTCGATGACTTCCGGTGGAACCTCAACGTGACCCGGTAGGGAAGAACTTGCCCTCCCCTCTTTTTACTGATCTTTTGACGGTTCTTGTTGCCTGTCCCCTCTGTTGTCATCTAACGGAACCTTTTTGGATTGCCAAGTGAGAAAAAAAAAGGTGGGGCTTTCATCGTTTGGGAAAAAAAAATGTTTTAATCCAATGAAAAGTGTTATTTTTAGGTCATATGATCAAGCATTTCATCATTAGGAAACCAAAAGTAAAATGAACCAATGAAAAGTTTCATAAACAAGTCAAATGACCTGTTATGCGGTTTTGGGCTATAAAAAGCCTACAAAATCCGTTGGCCTGTGAGGCGGCGTCAGTAGCGGACCGATGTGCGAATAGGCTGAAGGCAGCACAACGCGCCGAGATCCAGATGGCACCGAGGTGGTGTCCAGCAAGTTGCCGCACTGGTGTGGCCATCCTACAATGCGGCGCCGAAAGACGGCATGGGGTGCCCGGGGGGGGAGGCGGCATAAACGGGCCTCTCCCGCCACCCCAGGTGAAGGCACCTCATCTGCAGTGGGGCGCCTCTTAGCGTTTCACTCGCCTTCCAGCTGAGTTCTGCCCGCTCTTGCGGCACAGTGCCTCACCCTCCATCCAGCTGAGTTCCGCCCGCTCTTGCGGTACAGCGTCTCGCTCGCCATCCAGCTGAGTTTCGCCCGCTCTTGCGGTACAGTGACTCGAACGCGCCGAGATCCGGATGGCACCGAGGTGGTGTCCAGCAAGTTTCACTGGTGTGGCCATCCTAAAATGCTGCGCCAAAAGACGGCGTGGGGTGCCCGGTGGGGGGAGGGGGAAGGCGGCACAAACGGGCCAGTGGGGCGCCTCTTAGCGTTTCACTCGCCTTCCAGCTGAGTTCCGCCCGCTCTTGCGGTACAGTGACTCACCCTCCATCTAGCTGAATTGCGGCTACTCTTGTGGTGCAGCGATAGCCGGCTGCAACAGGACTCTCAAAATGGTGGCCAGCTCTTTGGATTTGGGCCTGGTCCACTAAAATGGCCCTGTGATACCTTGGAACTCGGACGCTTGCCTGCTAGGGCATGGGCCCCATTCACGAAAGCGTCCCCTCTTTTGACTGATTGTTCTTGTTGTCTATTTCTTCTGTTGTCATTTAACGGAACCTTTTTGGACTGCCGAAAGGGGTTCTGGTCCGACCGCTGGTTGGTGGAGACATTTTGACTATATCCTGGACCTGCCCGGCCTCGCCCAAAATGGCGCTGGTATAAATGGGACTCGTAACTCCTTGTTGTGTACTGGTTAGCCAACCTTGATATCACGAGATACGTATGCAGTTTTAAAGCACATGGCGGGCGGGGACGAGAATTGATTGAACATTTGGACATCCCTATTGATATTAAGTTCTGATGTGTTATTGATTACTGTACTATTGAAAGTTCGAATTAACGTCACCCATGGTACTTGCCCGCAAATGTATATCTAGATAATTTTATTGTAACTGGCCCTGTCGTACTTTAATTGTAAAATGTACGTCCACCGATTCCGCAAATGTTAGACACCTTAGTTCTTGCAACCTAATGGGTCGCCCGTTACATTCTTCTACAGTGTAAATGTCCCCTCATCATATACGATTCCAGTTTGCTCCGTGGCCGGCCCACGTGGTTATAGGCCCGTATTTGTATACTGACATTTTCACAATAAAGGTTTTTAAAACAAAACATGGTAGTAGTACCTTTTTTGGTAAAGTTTTGAATAATAGCCACTGTTTTGGAATCAGTAAAAGGCAAGTGAAATAAAGCAGTCCAATTACATGACGGTTAAAAGGTATAATACGCAGGAACGCAGTAAGGATAAATGGTCAAGGGCTGTTGTGTTTTCCACTCCTGCAACATAAAGTGATCGATAAGAATCCTTTGCTTTACAAGTCAGAGTGAGAAAAAAAAAGGTGGGGCTTTCATCATTTGGGAAAATAAAATATTCGAAAGCAATGAAAAGTGTTATTTTTAGGTCATATGACCAAGCCTTTCATCATTAGAATAACAAAAGTAAAATGAACCAATGAAAAGTTTTATTAACAAGTCACATGACCTGTTATGCTTACGTTACGAGCTGCGCGCCACACTCTGGATCGTTTCCGGGAAGCTGCGCCTCGCGCACCGGAGCACTTCCGGGTGCGCTAACGCGGCGCGTCATATGACGCATTACGCGACAACGAAGGTCCAGAATATAGTCAAAATGTCTCCACCAACCAGCGGTCGGAACACAACCTGTTTCAGCAGTCCAAAAAGTTCTGTTAAATGACAAGAGAAGGGACAGGCAACAAGAACTATCAATCAAAGAGGGGAGGGCAAGTTCTTCTATACCGGGTCACGTTGGGGCTCCACTGGAACTGATCGAATTGGTAGTCTACAGTGTTTCTGGATGTTTCAGACTGAAGCTGGCATTAGCATGAGAGCACCACCATCTCGTGGCTACGTTGTGGCCATTCCGCGAGCAATCATGGCAGTCGCTCCCCACCGGTAGTCTACGGGAGTCGGGGGTCCCGGTGACTGTTGTAGAATCTTCAAGGCTGAGGGGACTCTTTTGGGAATGGGGCCGATGCCCTAGCAGTCAAGCGTCCGAGTTCCACGGTTGCCCAGAGCCATCTTTGCAGGCCAGGCCCAAGTCTGTGGAGCCGACCGCCATTTCGTGAGCTCCGTAGCAGCCGCCTGTCGCTGTACCGCAAGATTGGGTGCAATTCCGTTGGATGGCGGGTGAGACGTTGTAATAGCAAGAGCAGGCGCAATTCAGCTGGCCGAGCGAGGCACTGTGTCGCAAGAGCGGGCGCAAGTCAGCTGGTCGAGTGAAGCGCTGGGGTGTAGCTGAGAAACCTCCACCTGGGGAGGTGGGGGAGGCTCGTTCGCGCCGCCTCTCTCTTCTACTGCACCCCACGCCGTCTCCTGGTGCAGGTATATGTGATGGTCGGACCAGGGCACCGCAGGACGTGTCTTCAGGTCAAACGGATTGTGGGACAAGGTGTGGAGCAGGCGCAATTATCTCGGGGGCCTCCGTCAAGCGGTTCAGGGAGGCACCGCATCACATTGTTTTCCAATGCAGTCAGGTCCACAAACAGCCCCCACTTACTTTGAGAATAGTGAAGCTGCAGCAGATGCAAATAAGCTTCAGACAGTGTTACAAGCGCTGCTCCAAACCCTCAACTATGGCACCCAACATCCAGGACTTATGCCATTTGTGCAAGGCAGTGACATCGAAGCATCTCAGGGACCAAGCAACATACCATATCCAGAGTCCTTCCCACAACCTCTGCCTTCCTTCTTACCTAGTTATTGTTCTTTCACTCCCACTCCAGGCTTTTAGTCTGTGGATGGAAAACCATGAACCTACACTCACCTATGAAAATCTTACTATTGATGGTTTATTTTGAGCCCAAAATACAAAGGCTTGTTTGGATCGATGTTGCAGCAGGCTGCCATGTAAATAGTTATTTAATAAAACGTTTTACCCTGTTACTTTGCTGGTGTGTTGTATATATTTATAATATTTGCATAGTGTTTGTCGTTATTTTGGGTGGGGTGGGCGGCGGAGCCGAGCTGTCTTGCAGCCATCAGGGTGTCGAGCTCAGTTCCTCTCACTAGTTTCGTATTTGTCATGAGGGGTTGTTCATAATGTTTCTATTTTAGCGAGGTTAAAAAGAGATCCCATTAGTGGCCTACTGATTTTGCTTGATTCCTTTTGTTTTTTAACGATTTTTCACTATCTGCAAAGACTAAACAGAGTATTGCGACTCTGTGCTTGTTTGTAAATAGAGAATGAACCAAAGAGAACCAATTCCAAAACAATAAATGCTAGGATAACAATCAATCAAATGGAGAGGGAAGCAGGCACGACGGATTACAACGGGGGCAAAGGCCTGTGTTACCTACCCTTCACTATCTGCAAAGAGAGAATATTCCTAAAAGAAAAGAGGAGGCGGGGCAGCGTTTAAAGCACATCAGCGTGCATAAATACGAAAATGTTTTTACCTACCACGTACTTGACATTTTACAGCTTTTGATATTTGCTATTACAAAAACATTGAAATTCACTGAAAAAACCATAGGTTATAGACCATATATAGTTAGGGATTAGCATTTACAAAACCTTAATTTACTCGCACAAAACCATTGAAATTCGCATATATAGTTAGTTGCACTAACTATATATCGCACACCCGCAATCCACTGCTGATGATGTCACATATTACATCATTAATGACATGGTCAGTGACATCACTGATGACATCACTGATGACATCTCAAATGACATCACTGATGACATCACTGATGACATCTCAAATGATATCACTGATGACATCACTGATGACATCTCATTTGACATTACTGATCACATCACTGATTATATCATTTATGTGATAATACAATGAACATCTTCAGACTCTAATATAACCTTAGATACATTCAGTATACACAGACACTCACAGACTGTCACTTTTCCATGGAGTTACTCACACACCTAGTCAGTCATGCAAAGAATCAATCACACCTCCATTTTCTCAACTATGCAGCTATACACACCTTACTTATTCAAACATATACTAACACATATTTACTCTCTTATACAATCCCTGATACATGTTCACAATGATCCATACAGCCACTCACACATTCACTGGCTCTTATGCACAGTTATTTATATATGTCAACTCTCACATGTACTGTGTTTTACAAATCCATTCACTCACCAATACACTCATGCAGACAGTCAACCGCCCATACAGCTGTTTCCACATGCACTTTTGAACCCATACATATAGTGAATCAACTACTCAACATCTATGCACAGAGTCACACACCTCCCAGCCACCCACACACACACTCAGTCTCCCATACAAATACTTGGGCAACCAATCAATAACCCATATAGTTACTCATATAGCTACTGATCAACACATGCAGCAGTTTACAGAACAACAGACATAATGATGCACAAATTAAGACAGTTTAGTCACTAACCCATGCACTCAGTGAGACACATTAAATCACTCACTCATACAGTCAGTCATGCACCTACTAAATCCTTCATCCAGACACTTATACATCCACTCATTCTTCAATATGTAAGACATATTTTAACTTTACAGAAACATACAGTCACTGGATGTTGTCATCAGTGGTGTCATCAGTGATGTCATTTGAGATGTCATCAGTGATGTCATCAGTGATGTCACTGACCATGTCATGAATGATGTAATATGTGACATCATCAGCAGTGGATTGCGGGTGCGCGATATATAGTTAGTGCAACTAACTATATATGCGAATTTCAATGGTTTTGTGCGAGTAAATTAAGGTTTTGTAAATGCTAATCCCTAACTATATATGGTCTATAACCTATGGTTTTTTCAGTGAATTTTCAAGGTTTTGTAAATGCTAATTCCTAACTATATATGGTCTATAACCTATGGTTTTTTCAGTGATATATATATATATATAAATATATATATATATGTATATTCACTAAAAAAAAACATAGGTTTAACATACGTTATAGTTAGGAATTAGCATTTGAAAAACCTTAGAAATTCTCTGAAAAAACAAAGGTTTCACACATGTTATAGTTAGCGTGACATTTCAGTTATACAAAACGATTGAAATTCCCCCATTATAGTTAGTTCAGGCAACTATAATTTGCGCGTCTGCAATGCACTGCTGATGACGTCACACATAACATCACTCATGATATGGTCAGTGACATCACTCATGACATCACTGATACGTTATGCTGTCCGTTGCAGAATAAAATAATTACTCACGGAAATCTGGGTCTCCTGTTTCTTGGCGGTGCTGCGGCTGGATTGAGTCTGTTTCATTGTTCGTGGAAACCTGTGTTGATATATATATATATATATATATATATATATATATATATATATATATATATATATATATATATATATATATATATATATATATTCAATGAAAAAGCCATTGGTTATAGAACATATATAGTTAGGAATTTGCATTTACAAAACCTTATTTTACTCGCATAAAACCATTGAAATTCCATATATAGTTAGATGCGCTAACTATATATCGCGCACCCGCAATCCACTGCTGATGATGTCACATATTACATCATTCATGACATGGTTAGTGACCTCACTGATGACATCACTGATGACATCTCAAATGACATCACTGATGACATCACTGATGACAACATCCAGTGACTGTATGTTTCTGTAAAGTTAAAATATGTCTTCCATATTGAAGAATGAGTGGATGTATAAGTGTCTGGATGAAGGATTTAGTAGGTGCATGACTGACTGTATGAGTGAGTGATTAAATGTGTCTCACTGAGTGCATGGGTTAGTGACTAAACTGTTTTAATTTGTGCATCATTATATCTGTTGTTCTACAAACTGCTGCATATGTTGATCAGTAGCTATATGAGTAACTGTATGGGTTATTCATTGGTTGTCCAAGTATTTGTATGGGAAACTGAGTGTGTGTGTATGGGTGGCTGGGAGGTGTGTGACTCTGTACATAGATGTGTGAGTAGTTGATTCACTATATGTATGGGTTCAAAAGTGCATGTGGAAACAGCTGTATGGGCGGTTGACTGTGCATGAGTGTATTAGTGAGTGAATGGATATCTCAGTGCTACATGTCAAAGTAAGTACATATGTAAAACACAGTACATGTGAGAGTTGACATCTATAAATAACTGTGCATAAAAGCCAGTGAATGTGTGAGTGGCTGTATGGATCATTGTGAACATGTATCAGGGATTGTATAAGAGAGTAAATATGTGTTAGTATATGTTTGAATAAGTAAGGTGTGTATAACTGTATAATTGAGAAAATGGAGGTGTGATTGATTTTTTGCATAACTGACTAGGTGTGTGAGTAACTCCATGGATGAGTGACAGTCTGTGACTGTCTGTTTACACTGATTGTATCTAAGGTTATATTAGAGTCTGAAGAGGTTCATGGTATTATCACAAGAATGACATCATCAGTGATGTGATCAGTCATGTCAAATGAGATGTTATCAGTGATTTTATCAGTGATGTCATTTGAGATGTCATCAGTGATGTCATTTGAGATGTCATCAGTGATGTCATCAGTGATGTCACTAACTATGTCATGAATGATGTAATATGTGACATCATCAGCAGTGGATTGCGGGTGCGCGATATATAGTTAGCGCATCTAACTATATATGGAATTTCAATGGTTTTATGCGAGTAAAATAAGGTTTTGTAAATGCAAATTCCTAACTATATATGTTCTATAACCAATGGTTTTTTCATTGAATTTTCAAGGTTTTGTAAATGCAAATTCCTAACTATATATGGCCTATAACCTATGGTTTTTTCAGTGAATTTCATTGTTTTTTTAATAGCAAATATCAAAAGCTGTAAAATGTCAAGTACGTGATAGGTAAAAACGTTTTCGTGTTTATGCACGCTGATGTGCTTTGAACGCTGCCCCCCTCCCCTCTTTTCTCTTAGTAGTACTCTCTCTTTGCAGATAGTGAAGAGTAGTTAACGCAGGCCTTTACCCCCGTTGTAATCCGTCGTGCCTGCTTGTCTCTCCATTTGATTGATTGTTATCCAAGCATTTACTGTTTTACAATTGATTCTCTTTGGTTCATTCTCTATTTACAAACAAGCACAAAGTCGCAATACTCTGTTTAGTCTTTGCAGATAGTGAAAAATCGTGAAGAATCGTGTAAAAAAATAAAAGTAATCGAGCAAAATCAGTAGGCCACTAATTGGATCTCTTTTTGACCTCGCTAAAATAGAAATATTAGGAACAACCCTTCATGAGAAAAACGAAAATAGTGAGATGAACTGAGCTCCACACCATGAGGGCTGCAAGACAGCTCGGCTCCGCCACCCACCCCGCCCAAAATAACGACAAACCCTATGCAAATATTAAAAATATAGACAACACACCAGCAAAGAAACAGGGTAAAACATTTTATTAAATAACTATTTACATAACTATTTTATACTTTTTATTGCCCGATCCGGCTAGCTCAATCGATCGAGCATGAAACTCATGCACTCTGATAGCAAGCGTTGCTACTGATGCTATGCAGACCAAAACTGGTTTTCAGTTTGTACATTTTTCTAGATTTTTCCATCCAAGGTTGGTTGACTTTGTAGAACGATGGCTTCAGATTTTCAACATACGGTGTGGTGGCGCGGACTGGGAGGGGGCGCTTCGCTCCTGCCCCCTCCCCAAGTAAGATTTTCATGAAACGTGAAAGTACGTTAATGGTTTTGGTCCCTGAGTTGCTTCAATGTCACTGCCATTCTCAAATGGCATAAGTTCTGGATGTTGGGTGCCATAGTTCAGAGTTCTGAGCAGCGCTTGTAACACTGTCTGAAGCTTATTTCCACCTACTGCAGCTTCACTATTCTCAAAGTAAGTGAGTGTCGTTTGTGGACCTGACTGCATTTGAAAACAATGTGATATGTTACCTTCCTAAACCGCTTGACGGAGGCCCCCGAGGGGCGGTGTGATGGCCATGGACTCGGAGAAGACGCTTGGCTCCGACCCCCTCCCCAAGTCTTATAGCACCGGTGAGGCCTGAGATCGCCCCCGACATAGGCGGCCGGCTCCCGGGGTCCGGCGGAACTTTTTGCAAATTGATGACTCTTCTATTCTGGACCTTGTCCCACAATCCGTTTGACCTGAAGACACGCTGTAGTGGAGTGCCCCTTTACCGTTTTAGTTGCCATTCTGCTCGCTTTTGCTACACTGTGCCTCTTCCGCCATTCAGCTGTTTACCGCCCGCTCTTGCAACTACAGCGTCTCGCTCACCATGTAGTTGAGTTGCTCCCGCTCTTGCCATGCAACGATAAGCGACTGCCACAGGACTCTCAAAATGGCGGCCGGCTCTTCAGATTTGGGCGTGGTCCACTAAAATGGCCCTGGGACACCTTGGAACTCGGACGCTTCCCTGATAGGGCTTGGGTCCCATTCTCGAAAGCGTCCCCTCAGCCGTGAAGATTCTACAAAAGTCTTGGGGGCCCCCGACTCCCGCAGGCTTCTGGTGGGGAGCGGCTGCCATGTTTGCTCGTGGAATGGCCACGACGGACCTACGAGATGGTAGTGCTCTCATGCTGACGCCAGCTTTAGTCTGCAACGTCCAGAAACACTGTAGACTACCAATTCGATCAGTTCCGGTAGCGCCCCAACATGACCCGGTAGAGAAGAACTTGCCCTCCCCTCTTTCACTGATGGTTCTTGTTGCCTGTCCCCTCTGTTGTCATTTTACAGAACTTTTTGGACTGCTGAAATGGGTTGTGTTCCGAACGCTGGTTGGTGGAGACATTTTGACTATATTCTTGACCTACGTTGTCGCGTAATGCGTTATATGAAACGCCGCGTTAGTGCACCCGGAAGTAATCCGGGGCGCGGCGCGCAGCGCGCAACGTAAGCATAACAGGTCATGTGACTTGTTAATAAAACTTTTTATTGGTTCATTTTACTTTTGTTATTTTAATAATGAAAAGCTTGGTCATATGACCTAAAAAATACGCTTTCTATTGATTTCGAACTTTTTTTAAAAAACATATATGTTATAATATTCCAGGCTAATGTACTTTCCCGGAAAATTTACAACTGTCCTGCAAGTAAAATATATTCCTTTTTCGAGAAAAAGGGCGTTTCTTCGTTCCATGACGGAGCCGTTGAGTAAAAGAGACTCGGCCTGCTGTCTTAGTCGCCGATACGCCTGATTATCAGATTCTTATCGATCACTTTATGTTGCAGAAGTGGAAAACACAACTGCCCTTGACCATTTATCTTTATTGCGTTCCTACATATTATACCTTTTATCCGTCATGTAATTGGACTGCTTTATTTCACTTGCCTTTTACTGATTCGAAAACAGTGACTAAAAGTAAAAACTTTACCAATGTAAATACTACTACCATGTTTTGTTTTAAAAACCTTTATTGTGAAAATGTCAGCATACAAATACGGGCCTATAACCACGTGGGCCGGCCACGGAGCAAACTGAAATTCGAACTTTCAATAGTACAGTAATCAATAACACATCAGAACTTAATATCAATAGGGATGTCGAAATATTCAATCAATTCTCGTCCCCGCCCGCCATGAGCATCAAAACTGCATTCATATCTCGTGATATCAAGGTTGTTCAACTAGTACACAACAATGAGTTACGAGTCCCATTTATACCGGCGCCATTTTGGGCGAGGCCGGGCAGGTCCAAGATATAGTCAAAATGTCTCCACCAACCATCGGCCAGACCAGAACCCCTTTCGGCCCTTTATGCTACAAGATGGTGTCTTCCATTCAGAAAATATTGTTGGCAGCATTTTGAAAGGAAACATAAACAGCCGTTCTCCTAGTGAGTCTCACATTGTTACATTTAGGAAGAATGTTGAAGAGTAGTATGTGGAAAATCTGAAGCCATTTTTCTACAAACTCTCAATCAGCCTTGGATGGAAAAAAAAATCCTGAAGAATGTACAAACTGAAAACCAATTTTTGTCTGTATAGCATCAACAGCAACGCTTGAGTCAGCTTTGTGTCAAGCCGCCATTTTCATTCAATCAATAGCGTCCCCCTGCACACATTCAGGGACCTGGTCGTGTCTTCAGATGAAACGGATTGTAGGACAAGAAGCAGAAAGGAAAAGGAAAAAAGTTCCGCCGGACCTCGGGAGCCGGCCGCCTATGTCATGTGCGACCTTTGGCCACACCAGGGCAATAGTGAAGCTGCAGCAGGTGCAAATAAGCTTCAGACAGTCGTACAAGCACTGCTCAGAACTCTCAACTATGGCACTCAACATCCAGGACTTGCCATTCGGATCTTGGCGCCTTGTGCTGGTTCCGACCTATTCACACATCGGTCCACTACTGACATCACCTCATAAGCCAACGGGGCACCCCACGCCGACTTTCGGCGCAGCATTGTAGGATGGCCACACCAGTGCGGCAACTTGCTGGACACCACCTCGGTGCCATCCGGATCTCGGCGCGTTCGAGTCACTGTACTGAAAGAGTGACCGGAACTCAGCTGGACACGCCGTCTTTCGGCGCAGCATTGTAGGATGGCCACACCAGTGCGGCAACTTGCTGGACACCACCTCGGTGCCATCCGGATCTCGGCGCGTTCGAGTCACTGTACCGCAAGAGTGACCGCAACTCAGCTGGACACGCCGTCTTTCGGCGCATCATTGTAGGATGGCCACACCAGTGCGGCAATTTGCTGGACACCACCTCGGTGCCATCCGGATCTCGGCGCGTTGTGCTGCCTTCGGCCTACTGTAGCCGCAAGTGCGGACGCAACTCAGTTGGACGGCGAGTGAAACGCTAAGGGGCGCCGCACTGCAGCCGAGGAGCCTCCATCTTGGGGGAGACGCACAGCCCCCACTGACTGACACGACCTCACAGGCCAACGGGGCGCCCCACGCCGACTTTCGGCGCAGCATTGTAGGATAGCCACACCAGTGCAGAAACTTGCTGGACACTAACTCGGTGCCATCCGGATCTCGGCGAGTTGTGCTGCCTTCGGCCTATTCGCACATCGGTCCGCTACTGACGCCGCCTCACGTGCCAACGGATTTTCTACGCTTTTTGTAGCCCTATGCCGCATAACAGGTCATGTGACTTGTTTATAAAACTTTTCATTGGTTCATTTTACTTTTGGTTTCCTAATGATGGAAGGCTTGGTCATATGACCTAAAAATAACACTTTTCATTGGTTTAGAACATTTTTTTTTCCCAAACGATGAAAGCCCCACCTTGTTTCTGGATGATTCAGACTGAAGCTGGCGTCAGCATGAGAGCAACACCATCTCGTGGCTCCGTCGTGGTCATTCCGCGAGCAATCATGGCAGCCGCTCCCCACCGGAAGCCTGCAGGAGTCGAGGGCCCCCAAGACTTTTGTAGAATCTTCACGGCTGAGGGGACGCTTTTCGAGAATGGAGCCCAAGCCCTAGCAGGCAAGCGTCCGAGTTCCAAGGTGTCCCAGGGCCATTTTAGTGGACCAGGCCCAAAACCGAAGAGCCGTCCGCCATTTTAAGAGTCATGTGGCAGCCGCCTATCGCTGCACTGCAAGAGTGGGAGCAACTCAACAACATGGTGAGCGAGACGCTGTAGCCGCAAGAGCGGGCGCAACTCAGCTGGATGGCCGCCACCTGGGGAGGCCCGTTCACGCCGCCTCCCCCACGCCCCACCCCCCCCGGGCCGCCCCACGCCAATTTTCGGAGCAGCATTGTAGGATACCAAAACCAGTGCGGCAGTTTACTGGACATCACCTGGGTGCCATCAACATCTCAGCGCGTTCTGCTGCCTTGGGACTATTCGCACAACAGACCGCTACTGACGAGGCCTCCCTCCGCAACACCCTGGACTCCCAATGCTGTTTTTCTTTGCTGCATTGTAGGATCCTAAAAACCAGTGCGGCACCCAGATGACATCACCTGGGTGCCGTCCAGAACTCAGCACGTTGTGCTGCCTTGGGACTATTCGCACAAAAGACAGCTTCTGACCATTGTTGCTTTTTTTTGTCAAAAATGTTTAAATGTTTGTTACAGTTTTTGTTCCGTTCGTTATATTTAAAAGTTAATAAAGTTTTATAATCCCACTTTGTTGGAGTGCTATATATTTTAAAAAAATCGGGTGAATGGGGCCTTGAATCGGGTTATTGTCATGTGTGGGCTTTGCAAGTGTACTGCTACAGGATCGGACATTTCAAACTCAAATGCACGTTCTTTTTCTTACCTTTCCGAAGCATGGAGCGCAATAGCAGGCAGAGAAAGGGTGATGCAAGTGTTGAACACTGCCTGGCCTGGCAAGTTGCTGGCAGTGCCCCCCCCCCGCCCGCCCGCTCCTGAAAGAGGACACACCGCCGCCCCGAGTACTTCACAGATCTTTAAAAGACCATGCGCTTGTTCATGAGGCTTAAATGGTTTATCACCCCTTCTAGAACACCTGCATCGACCCTCTGACGTTTCCTGGAACAATTACCACGTAACACAATACCAAGCTTTGTCAGCTGAAACCCCCGAGGAATCGTGGGGCATATTATCAAGGGGGTTTATCTCCGCTTTTTTGGCTTTAAAAGCCAAGAAAGCGGAGATAAAATTATCTCCCTATTACCAAGCTGTCGCTAACACCAGTTAGTGACAGCTAAAAGGAGATAGCGACCATCTTGGGCCCCGCTTTGCATGTCAGTGATATTTATCACTAATGACATGCAAAGTGGGCGTGCCAAGATGTTAGCGACTGGAAACAGTCCCTAACATCGCTATCTCCTATTACCAACTTTTGGAGATATTCGCGCTAAGCACGAATATCTCAAAAAGCTAACACCTGCCCTGAGCAGTTCTTAGCCATGTTATCCAATGGGAGGTGGATAACATGGCTAAGAGCATTTGCTCGATAATGCATGAATATCGCTGACTTTTCAGCGATATTCATGCATTGCGGCCGTTTTTTATCGCATTTGCGATAAACCTTGCTAATAGCAAGGTTTATCTGCGATAAAAATCGCCGATGTGCGGCGATAATTTTTGTCTCTAAACAAGTTAGAGACAAAAATTATCGCTAGTTGTTGGTAATATGCCCCCGGGTTTTTGCTTGCAGAAATCGGGAGGCGGGAGACTAGCACTGAAATCAGTAGTCTCACGCCTGAATCGGGAGGGTTGGCATGTCTCGATTCTCTACAGCTGGGGCCATAAACTACATCCGCAGGGCTAGGTGATAGCCTGGGACCGGCCTGGCATCTAAAATGGCTGCCGTGCACGACAAAATTGTGGCATTGGAAAAAAGGCAAGATGGCGCAGACAATGTTTATCAATAAGGATTCATTTATAACAAAATATTTTATCGCACTGACAAATTGGCGGTCAACACTTCCTGATTTCCATCGATTCGAACGTTAACAGACGTCACGCAGCAAAAAAAAAAAAAAAGCTCACGCACAGCCGCTGGAAGAGATGTATCAACATATATGAGCCTCCTCAGCCACCCTCAGGAAACATAGGGGATTAGGATACGTCTCCCGCACCCCCTTATACCTAGTAATTTAATTAAAACGAAGCACAAAATGGCGAATTCCCGTTTCGCTACCAGTTTGCGGCCCAGTTCGCGGCCCGTGAAGCGCTTCTACCGTGAAAAATCATTTTTTTTTTATTTTCCCCACGGGACCCTTTAATAACCCCAACAACATTCCTAGGGGGTCAAGAGGGGTATACCTTGCCCCCTTTCATTAAATTCCCCCTTCGTTTTTCACCTCTTCTTCTCTCTTGATCCTACCGAGAGATAAGATGGCGGCCGCTCCGGACTGTTTAGAATGTTGACAGACACCGGAGAGCCAATCAGCTTTCTGCGCGCAAAGTTCCGTTTCGCGAAAAGTAAGCGAACCGGAGCGCAGCCCGGAGCGCTGTTACAGATATATATCTTGTTTTGAACGTTAATTTCTCAAAAACTACTGGAGCACATATATTGAGACCTAGCAAAGGCACATCGGGCTAACAGTCCCTACAATTTTGCCAAGTTTCATGCAAATCCATTCAGCCGTTCGAGCTAAAAGTGAGTCCAACCGCCCTATGGAAATTAACATGGGAAAAACGCGTTTTGGGACCCCCCTTTTTTCTCGGCCCCCCCTCGACAAAACCCCCCCAAATTTTCAAGGGCTGCTCAGAAACAAAATGTGCCATTTTCCTGAAAATTTCAGCCGATTCCGTCCACAAACGCCAAAGTTATTAGACATAGAATTTTCAAAAATCCCATAGGGAATAAATCCTAACTATATATACCTACTGGCGATAGCCAGTAGGTAATATATATATATATATTCACTGAAAAAACCATAGGTTTCACACCAGTTATAGTTAGGAATTAGCATTAAAAAAACCTAATAAATTCACTGAAAAAACCATAGGTTTCGCACCAGTTATAGTTAGATGGAAATTTTACTGACATAAAACCAATGAAATTCCACGTTATAGTTAGTTGGACTCACTATAACTTGCGCGTGTAATGCACTGCTGATGACATCACATATTACATCACTCATGACATGGTCAGTGACATCACTCATGACATCACAGATGACACCATCCAGTGAATGTGTGTCTTTCTGAAAAATAAATATGTTTTATATATGTATTTGTAAAGGACGATGGAAGAATAAATGGTTAAATAAGTGTGTAAATGGATGTTTGTTTTTAAAAGAATTGATTGGTTAACTGCCTTATTAAGTGTATCTTAGTGAATACATATATTAGCGAATAATGTTTAAATATTTAAATATATGTATCAGTGTTTCACTTTGTGTATAAGTGGATGCATGGTTTGGTGAGTAGCTACATGTGTGTGAATATGGGTTATTAGATGTTTTTTAGTATCGGTATGAGTGTCTGAATGGTTTGGTGGGGATGTTACTTTGCAGATAGATGCATCAATGACTGACTCACTGTATGTTTTTTGAAGACAGCATATGAGCAGGACTGTATGGGTGGATCAGTGTGTATATGTGTGTGTTAGTGAGTGAATACCTGCCTCACTAGTGTCTTTATCAGTAACGACATATGTTTTTATGTAGTGTATGTGAGTATTGATATATATAAGTCAGTATATGTGAGAGTGAGAGATTGAAAGAGTTTCTGTTTAACCCCTTCCAGGCTCATGACGAGCTGGGCTCGTCATGAAGTAGCCTCCTACCAGGCTGATGACGAGCCCAGCTCGTCATACACAATGGACTTTTGAAAATTACAGCACAGGAGCAAAATATCACTAGCAGCGATGGTGTTAAATAAGTATGTGCTTCTATAAGTGATTGTTTAAGAGAGTAAGTATGTGTAAGTTTCCTTAGAAGTAAGGTGGTAGTGTGTGTATATCTGTATATGTACATAAATGGATGTTTATTAGTTTATTTGCATGTGTGAGTATGTGTGTGAGTAACCTTTTGATGACTGTCAGTGTGTAACAGGATGTATAGGTGTATCACTACATATGATGAGTGAGTATATGTATGAGTGACTATATAGAATTGTTGGTGAATGAGTGGATTTGTATATAGATGGTGGAATTACTGAATTGGTTGTTGTAACTGGTATGGGTATATCCATTTTTTTGAAAATATTAGTTTCTATTTTTTAATATTTGTTTCAAGGGTTACTTTACAGTGAAAGGAGGTCTGTCACTTTGTCACAAGGATAGTGTCATCAGTGATGTCATGAGTGATGTCACTGACCATGTCATGAGTGATGTAATATGTGATGTCATCAGCAGTGCATTACACGCGCAAGTTATAGTGAGTCCAACTAACTGTAACGTGGAATTTCATTGGTTTTATGTCAGTAAAATTTCCAGCTAACTATAACTGATGTGAAACCTATGGTTTTTTCAGTGAATTTATTAGGTTTTTTTAATGCTAATTCCTAACTATAACTGGTGTGAAACCTATGGTTTTTTCAGTGAATTTCATAGGTTTTTTAAATGCTAATTCCTAACTATAAGTCTCAGTTTATAAGTAAGACTGTTACCGCTCTAGTTGTTCTTTAGAACACTCTGGGACATTCTGTCATTGGGCTATAGTTGGGCTACATCTGGCTGATATTTGGGATACAATTGTTTTTTTTTGTCTCTGGTGGCCATCTTTGGGCTACATTGGGCTACATTGGGCTACATTTGGGCTCTAACATATATATAGCCCAATGTAGCCCAATATATATTTTTTCAAAGTTAATTTTCGTAAAAACCACTGGAGCATATATCTTTAGACATAGCAAAGGCACATCGGGCTACCAGTTTCTACAATTTAGCCCATTTTTTTGTTTGTATATATATATATTTTTTTTTTTCTTGGAGCGCTCCCGGTGCGTGCCCCGGTGAGCGCCCCGGAAAGCGTAGTATTATGAAGCGCCCCAGGGCACGTACGGGGGAGCGTCCCGTTAGCGCCCATATCGCGAACGAAAACGTGATCGTGACGTATCGCGTAGCCGAGTCCGCGTGACACGCACGGCGTAAGCGCACCCGGAAGTACTCGAGCAAATACGATCACGCAACGTAAACATCCAACGCGCTTACGTGACGCGACCCGGGGCACGCCCCCGGGCGTGCCTGGGGCGCATAGCGTAAGCGCGTCGGGTCATGTGACCTTAAAATAACACTTTTCATTGGTTCATAACAGTTTTGGTTTCATAATGATGAAGCCCCTGGTCTTGTGACCTGAAAATAACACTTCTCATTGGTTCAGGACAGTTTTTTTTCCAAATGATGAAAGACCCCACCTTTTTTCCTTACTCTGACTTTGTCCTTTGACTTAGGAAGACCTGTTTGTACCTCTCTGTACCTTTTTGATCTTTATAATGGCTTCAGTAGCAGCAGCAGCTGGTGCATCTGCCCCACCACAACCACCAAGAGGACCAGCTCAAGATTACATTGGTGGTCAACAAGAGGAGGAGGAGGAAGAGGAAGAGGAGGATGGTGGAAGATGGCTGCCTGAACAAAATACCCCATACAAGCCCAAGTCACACATTGTATGGGAGTTTTTTTCACTCCCAGAGGGCAAGAAAAAAGTGAATGCAGCCAAGGTAACTTGCCTAATCTGTAAGGAAGAACTTTCAAGGGGCAACCCAAACAAAAAATATTCCTTTGGTAACAATACCATGATTCGACATATGACCCGTAAGCACCCTAATAACTATTCTCGTGCAGAGCTCAGGGAACTGGCCAGTAACCTCCCCCAGTCTTCAAGGACCACCTCCCAAAGAAACAAACCCACTTCATCGGGACCAGAAACATCAGAGATTATGCCTTGTATTCAGCCACGATTTGCTGATTTTAAAATCACTTGTACTGCATGTGGCAAGCTTATCGCCTATGGTGAAAAGAGCGTAAAGCTCATCGTCCTTGCAGGTGACAATCACAAGTGCCCCAAAAAGAAGTAATTTTCTGGGTTTTTTGTTTTTTTGCTCCAGTTGAGCCAGTTTCAATTCCCTTTTTTTTGTTTCTCCCCATAAAAAAATACAAAAAAAATATAAAACTGTTTTGAAAAGCCAAAAAAAGTACAAAATGTTCAAAAAACACAAAAAATATATAAAACAACAAAACGAAGAAAAAAAAAGTTCTTTTTAGAACTAACTCCAATTTCTAAAAAAAGGCTTCATTTTTTAAAAACTCTGTCATTCTTTTTTCCTCATAGTACGCTCCCTGGTCTGCTCCTCGGTACGCGTACCGGGCGCTCCCCCCGCGCAAAACGAAAAAAAAAAAAAGATTTAAATGCCCCGCGGGGACCTTTTATAGCCTCCACATCAAACCTAGAGGGTCAGAGGGGGTCTATCCTTGACGCCTTATGGTCATTTCCCCCTTTGTTTTAGCCACCTCTTGTGTCTCGATTTTACAGAGACACAAGATGGCGGCCGCTCCGGACTGTTTCAAATGTTTACAGACACCCGAGAGCCAATCAGCTTTCCGTGCGCACCTCGCATGGTGCGCCCGAAGCGCTCCCCGGGGCGCGTACCGGGGTGCTGCCATAGATATATATATTTTTTTTAACCTAAATTACTCAAAGACCACTGGAGCACACATCATGAGACATAGCAAAGGCACATCGGGCTACCAGTCCCTACAAGTTTGCCAAGTTTGGTGGAAATCCATTGAGCCGTTCGGGCTAAAAGTGAAATCGACCGCCCTATGGAAATTAACATGGGGAAAACGCGTTTTGGGACCCACCTTTTATCTCGGCCCCCGCTTGACGAATCCCCCCAAACTTTCGGGGAAGGACCAGAACGCCGCGAGGCCATTTTGAGGAGATTTTCAGTCAGATTCATCAACCGGCACCAAAGTTATTCCAAATAGAATTTTGAGATTTAACATTGAAAACAATCCTAACTATAACTACCTACTGGCAACCGCCAGTAGGTAATATATATATATATATATATATATATATATATATATATATATATATATATATATATATATATATATATATATATATATGTATTTATTCTAAGCACACTCCTCTGGTCTCTTTATGAGGCTAGAGGCAAAAGTACATTCAGTAAACTCAAGTAGCACACAGTAAATTCGCACAGTACATGTTATACCCTAGGTGCTTCACAAACACTATACTAAGAAAGTGGTATAAGAACCACGACGGGCATTGATATCAGGCCTTGAGCCTGTAGAACCATGGGGGCCACCAAGAACAACCAAAGGTAGTGACACAGGGGACCCACGGGGGACGCGTGCAGTGTCTAAACACAGACACGAATCGCCATTTACTTCAATGTGGAAAGTCGCGGTTGGAAAATTACAGAGGAAGGAGACTTAAAAGAGGACTTGGAGCAAACCCCTTTAGAACTAGACAGTTCTAGAGTCAACACCCACAGGAGCACCGGAGTACTCGTGTTACCTCACCCAGGGAAGCCAGGTGCATAGGTGTCTTTTCGTGTTGGGTTTCGTCGTCGTTTTCTATTGCGATCTGCTGAAAAGTGCTGCAGGCGACCAAGTGGAAAGTGTCCGGATGGATCCAAGCCTAGAGTGGAATCAAGAAAAACCTGAAAGCAGCGGGGACAGAGTCTGGGTCACTAGCCAGTGACCCGGAAGGTAAGGAGATGATGCCAACCAATGTCGGATGATTTCAGGTGAAGAAGGTGAAGCTTGACTCTTCCGCCACGAGGACCAGGAGGTGTTACCAAACAACCTGGAGCTGGATTCAAGCTGCCCCATGAAGGATGTCGAGTGCTGCGTTGTCGGATTCCGGATGGGACCCAGCAAGCCATGGCAACAGCAACCCATGCAGTAAACAGAGATTGGCTTCAGTGCAGACCAGCAAAGTCTGAGGGCCTCACACTTTAGAGGGAAGTCAGGGCACATCTGGAGCAACTAGGAAAGCCCAAGAAACAGAACAATTACCTTCATGGGGACCCACCAGTCAATGGACCAGGGATCACAATGGAGCCTCAAGTAGAAATGCTAGAAGTGGGCCTACGGAACACTCGTGGAGTGTAGGCCCACAATCTTCAATGCAAATAGTGCTTGGGACTTGGACTGCAAGTAGCCCAATGCACAACTTTGGGAATGCTCGAAAAGTTGATGCACTTGCAAATGTGCCTGGTGTCCAGGAGCTCTGATCCCACGTCTCTCGTGATAGCTGCATGTCTCAGCTTTGCTGGGATCTCATGTCGACCTTGGAGATGTCTGGAAGTCTAAATCCTGTGTCACAAATCCATCGGGATCCGGCAGGAGCCTTGGTAATGCAGACCAGCAAGATGCTTCTTTGGTGCCTGTTTGAACAGGGGAGTCACTCCTTGACCCCAAGGGAGATTTTTCCGTCTTCTAGTGAAAATAGAATATTGAAGTTCCAGGATATATGTTGCAGAGTTTCGTCCAGGGTAATCTAAAGTCCTAAGGACTGGGTTCCTATACTTATACTAAGTTTAGGGGTTGGACTTACGCTAGGGACCCACCTGTGGGTGGATCCAGGGAGGGGGTGGTTACACCCATTTCACTTTGTCCAGCTTTGTGCCCCTGCAACCTGTTTGAACTGGGATATGCACAGGGACACCAAGTGTGCCCCCAGCCCTGTCTGAAAACCATTCCCTGAATGCTCCCACCAAGGCCCAATATACTAAAGCCTATCTGGGGAGGTGGTTACACCTCCCTGTGACAGGAAACCTATTGACCAGGCCTCTCCTGCTGGACTTTCGTCCAGCAACAGGAGGTCAGACTCGTGTCTGTGGCTGCAGCATCCATTTTGTGATGCTAGGGCTCTTTTAAACTATTACCGGTCAGGTAAGTGTGTACATGTCTTCTCCCTCTAAAAGGACGGAATTCTACCACCGCCTCAAGACTGGCGGGGATAGGATTCCAAAATGTTTGACACCAAACACAACATATTTCCATGCAGCCATTCCAAAGTTAGTATTTACTGCAAGGTTATAATGCACTTAAGAGTATATCGTTTGGCTGCATCACAGAACAGCTACAGGGAATAGATTTCGAAAGCTGCAGAGGGGTCCTGCTCATGCATGGACTTCCTCTCACACAAAAAACCCACACTGCCTTCAGGATTTATAAGGCCTGCCAAAGTAATGACTTATAGGTTTATGTGTGTCAGTGATTAATGGTAGATATAGGTAGCCTATAACTTAGTAAAGGGTGCATGCACCACCTTACCCAGGTTGCAGTAGCAGACCTGTGGTGCCATTATGGAAGGGTTCCCAGCGGTGTCATAATACATGCTTCAGTCCCTGGTAGGACTCTGGGGTACCTATGCCCTTGGTATTTAAGGTACCATATACTAGGGACTCACAACTTGGAGTGTACCTAATGTACAGGCAATTAATTTAGAGAGGAATCAGATAGGCTGGGGTCCTAGTTATCAGGGCCCCAGCCAGACTAAATTCGAGAAACAGTGAAACACCAGGAAAAAAGTGGGGGTAACCATAGTAAGCAGACCCTACTCTCCTACACTTACTTAATCTGTTTGTCCTGCTGTGTTTCCACTTTTTTGTAATTTCATGTTTTTATTTATCTCTTTTGTTTGCGTACATTTCTGCCCAGCTCAAATACCACTCCGTCATTTATTGTCTAACTAATGTCAGATGTACAGACAGAGAATGCCCATAAATAGATAATGAATGTTTAGTGGGACCGATTTAACCAACTTCTGTCACCCAGTAGCAGTCCTGCTTAAGCTGCCTATGTTGGGTGTTCCCTACACCCTTGTAAGCTAAAACAGGTACCAGACTCAACAAAATCATTTGGACTAATGTGCACTCATTTCATCCTTTCAATTGAATTGTGTGTGTACAACGTGATAATGTGTCTCAGTATGTTGTTTCTGTGTGTGAAACCACACCACACAATCCATATTCATTGAGAAATGCTGCTGCCATGCTAAAAACCAATATATTGTTTCAGCTTCTCTAAAAACAATGTGTCCAGCACGTGATTCTTAGCAAAAAAAGGTATTCTTTGCCTACCTGGCTCAGCTGCTGTGAGTCCTGGCTAGGATTGCCATTTTGGGGTGATGCTAAAACGTAGGCGTTGTGTAAGGTAATACGTGGCAAAATAGACAGTGATCTTACACAAAGGGGCTAATTCCAACCGCCTCATTAGGATGCGATCAAACACTGTTCAGTTGCATTCCTGCATTTCCCTATGGGAGCATGCATTACAGGCATAAACAGGCCATAATACATGCTCCCATAGGGAAATGGGAGGTGCTGCTCATCCCTGCACCCCGGGCAGACCCTTCAAGGGGCCTGCCCCAGGGTGCACGTCAAGGTTCCTGTCAGGGGATGCAGGGATCAACAGGGGGGCATGTTGCACCCTCTGCCTCCAATCGGGGGCCACGCTCCTTAGGCGGCCCTGCTGTGGGCCCCAAATACGCTTTCTGACATGGTATCGGACAGGTCAACAAAGAAACCATGCCAGAAACTGCATTGTAATCCCAAGGGTGGAAAGGCCTGCCTTTTGGTATTAAGAGCTGGTTCCTACTGGTCAGTGGGCTCTTCGAGTCATTCGGAAGCAAGCCAGGATAACCAGGCTGTTTACTTTCAGACCGCCAGCATTTTAATGAGGCAGTCGTAAAGTAAACCTTGCGGCTGATTATGATCAGACTCAGAAGGCTACGACCATCGGTAGCAGCCTTTATGGGCAGCATTGTAATTTGCCATTTTGGTTTTCTCATAGAATTTTCCCCCTGAAGAAGAGCCTTTGCTCGAAATTCATTGGGGACGCATCAGTTATTGAGTTTACGGATTCTACTAGGTTGGAACTTTGCTATTAATGTGGATTCCATCCATCTCGGGATTCAAATGTATCAATGATAAATGGTTCATCATAGGACGTAATGTGATTTGAATACTAGTTCCAATAAATTCCAAATACACCGGAGTACATCTTGATTATTTTGTGATTATCGACAAAGCGATTTCATCGCACATGGAGGATTCGGGATTGTTACCTTACACTGCGTAAGGTTCACTTTCCAGGTTCTTAGTCCAGCACCTCATGGTCAGGAGGTGAACATCTCGAACTCCCAAACCTCACCATACTATAGTAAGGAGTACAGCGGTTTTCCTTTTTATCCTTTTTATCTTTATTTTTATCTTTTTATCCTTTTTAACTTTAGCATTGTAATTAGCCCCGCAGTGTCTAGTGAAAACTTTGATGGAGCAAGTATTAGCACGAAAAGCGACTTTCTTCTAATCATGAACCTCGAATAACCCTAACTATGTAATCAACATGTTCGTCTTACTAATTTACCCTTTTTTCCCTTGATATTGGGTATCTGAGTGAAGCTTGCTTATGTGTTTCCTAATCCTAATACGCTTGCATCTAAGATGGCTGCTGCTACTTGGGAATTTCTACTGCGCATGCGTCTGTCATACCCACGTGACATGACGTACTCGCAGTCTTGGAGGGAAGTCTGTCGCATCTGCGCACTAGTGTTAATATGGCTGTTCTGTGTTTTCACATGCGAGAGGCTTGCACTGCTGCTTTTGCTAAGCTATTCATTCTGCCTAATCCTAATGCTATAGTTTATTATAAAGTAATGGGTATAGTGTAGAAATTCATGGTATACAGTGTAATCATTTATTTCTGTGTTCTAAAACTGTTTCCTTTTACTCTTCATGTATCGCAATCCTTGGGCCTGGGAGGTGCTATTACTCCATTTAGAAAATCCTTCTGCGCATGACAGACTGCAGCAAGAAGATGAACTCTTTGGTTGGGTTGTTAAAAAATAAGTAAAAGGAGGGTCTCTTAGGATCCTAATAGACCCTCCTTTTACTTATTTTTTAACAACCCAACCAGACCCATGAATAAAGGGATACCAGGGGTCTGATTGAGGTATTTTATATATACCCCTTTGCCTTCACTATCATAAGAGCTTCCCAACACTGTGGTTGAGCCCACCCGACCTGTAGGAGTCGGGGTGACCCAATGATGAAGCATGACACCACCAGGGTGTGTGAGGGTAACTAAAAACAAGTAGTGTTGCCCCCCCTCCATACACATAGATATGGTTAGCATATCAAACACATCCCTAGTCAGTTAGTGTTTAATCCCACCTTATACATAGGCCCCCCCTTTTTCCTATGTGCGCTACCTACATTGAACTATCTGTTCTCTCAATAGGTTGCCTTTGGAGTATTTTTTGTTATTAGGTGGAAGGAATCGGCATGAGAACCTGAATTTGATGGGCGTGAACATAATGTGAATAAGGAGACAGCGAAAGTCTAATATTTAGGTGGTGTGATGACCTGTCCTCCTCCTTTGTCCAATCAAAATTGGGGATCCTTACACATGCAACATTGGGGAGTGGTACACTGACCTGGAAAACAGTATAAATAGCTGTCAAAGATTTCCCGTCGGGAAGGAGTAATCCGGCACCTGCAAAATCGGACTACGAATTCCAGGATGATTAGCGAGTAGATGTTATGTAAACAAACGACCCGTTACATAACTCCTGGAAACACGCCCTATAAAAGGAGAAACCCAGAGGGAGAACACTGTTGGATATTGTGTTTCCACCGACGTACCTGCTTCGTGAAGAGCAGCGTTCCGAAGAGGTAATCCCGTCAGGCAAGAACGGAGGTAGGTCGAGTCGTTACTCCCTGGGCCGTGTCTTGCCAAGCTTAACCTGTTATTGACCCGGAAGCTCTACCGGACAACCATTGAGCCTTACCTTGACTCGGCTGAGTCTAGGCGTCTTGGTTCGTGTGCTGGTAGGAGCCGTAGTTCCCAGCCCGACCAGAGATACAGGGACTACCAGCTGTAACGCACACCAGGAGGTGTTTTCCGCGTTACAGGCTAGGGAGTCCACAGGATCGATCGAGCGGCTGCTCTCGATTCCTGTACACCTATTCTGATTTGGGCATCGGTGACGCAGCACCCGGAGGTGTCTCAGCGTCCCGGTGTAGTACGAGGAAGAGGTCGAGCGGCTGCTCCCTTCAGGCAGAGACCCCGGCTGGGTGTCTCCCTGTCTCCTCTGTTCTCCCCATCACTCTGCGTACCCCTCACAGCATACCGACTGGCATTGTCGGCCATTGTTTATCTGCCCTCTGTTGGCATACGCAGGGACCGGCGTATTTGCAGAGGACGGTTAGGACCATCCGTGCTGTGGGTTGGCACTGTGGATAGACTGGAGGATTCCAGCGACTATAACATTTGTTTCCGTATTGTATTATTTTTGCCTTTATTAAAATAACTAAAATGTACACAAGTGGTTGCGTCCTCATTACGTGTCTGTTTACGATCCTGAGACGATCCGGTCATTCGCTTGGCAAAGGTGGCTCCTCAGTCACAAGGAATGGCAGGTGAAGGATGGGATACCCCTGAAAGGCAGGTGCCTGCTAATACTCACACCTAGATTACGGAAACAAGCATTTGTCTGGTGCCATGACTCTCCATGTGCTGGACATTTGGGGTTCGAAAAAACGATGGCTAGCATGGGACGGCATTTCTGGTGGCCCACCATGAGAGTGTATGTCAGGAGGTGGGGACAGGCGTGTACTACTTGTCATACCTTGAAGACCGATCACGGCCGACCCAAGGGGCTCCTCCGTCCACTTCCGACCCCGGATAGGCCATGATAACATATCACTGGACTTCGTGGTGGGGCTACCTATAGACCAAGGGATGACAGCGATCCTGGTGGTGGTGGACTTTTCTAACGAAGATGGGACACTTCATCCCCTGCAGAAGAGTCCCTACAGCAGGCGAATTGGCGTCACTCCTCCTGAAAAATGTGGTACGACTACATGGATTGCCAGGGGTGATAGTGTCAGACCGGGGGTCGTAATTCACGGCGCAGTTCTGGAAAACATGGTGCACAGCGCTGCACGTTAAAACCGCCCTGTCCACCAGCTACCACCCTCAAACCGATGGACAAACCGAGCGTCTGAATCAAACGCTCAAACAGTATCTGCGATGTTTTGTGGACCAGGGTAAGGAGGAATGGGTAGACCTGCTATGGGTAGCGGAGATAGCATACAACAATGCCACTCACAGCTCCACCCAGTAATCACCGTTCTATAGCAACTATGGCCAGCATCCCAGGTTCTTGCCTTTTCTCCATCCACTCAAAGACAACAGGATTCCCGCCACGGCGGACAGGGTAGCATGCATTAAGGACGCATTGATGCGCTCAAAGGCTGTCCTGACTGAGGCCAAGAAAAAATACAAGGCCACGGCTGACAGGAAAAGATGGCCTGGGCCACTGTACCGTACTGGAGACTTTGTCTGGGTATCCACAAGGAATATGCGATTTCGAAAGAACAGTGTGTTCCATCCCAAGTTCCTGGGCCCCTATCGGATTTCCAAGTGTATCGGTCCAGTGAATGTGAAGGTGTGTTTGCCCCAGTCATTGCGGATACACCCTGTCTTTCACGTATCTTTAATTAAACCAGCAACCTCCAAGCAGTCTGAGACACCAAGGCCGATATGTGTGGAATCGGAGGTGGAGTATGAGGTATCGGGCATACTAGCGTCCAAATGGCGTAGGAGCAAGCTGTGGTACCTGGTGGCTTGGAAAGGCTATGGTCCGGAGGAACAGTCATGGGAGCCGGCTGAAGGAGTCCATGCCCCGCGCTTGGTTTCGTTGTTTCATCGTAGGTTTCCTTCCAGCGCTGGCCCCGTGGGGAGCCGCTGAGAGAGGGAGGATGTACTGTCAAAGATTTCCCGTCGGGAAGGAGTAATCCGGCACCTGGAAAATCGGACTACGAATCCCAGGATGCTTAGCGAGTAGATGTTATGTAAACAAACGACCCGTTACATAACTCCTGGAAACACGCCCTATAAAAGGAGGAACCCAGAGGGAGAACACTGTCGGATATTGTGTTTCCACCGACGTACCTGCTTCGTGAAGAGCAGCGTTCCGAAGAGGTAATCCCGTCAGGCAAGAACGGAGGTAGGTCGAGTCGTTACTCCCTGGGCCGTGTCTTGCCAAGCTTAACCTGTTATTGACCCGGAAGCTCTACCGGACAACCATTGAGCCTTACCTTGACTCGGCTGAGTCTAGGCGTCTTGGTTCGTGTGCTGGTAGGAGCCGTAGCTCCCAGCCCGACCAGAGATACAGGGACTACCAGCTGTAACGAACACCAGGAGGTGTTTTCCGCGTTACAGGCTAGGAAGTCCACAGGATCGATCGAGCGGCTGCTCTCGATTCCTGTACACCTATTCTGATTTGGGCATCGGTGACGCAGCACCCAGAGGTGTCTCAGCGTCCCGGTGTAGTACGAGGAAGAGGTCGAGCGGCTGCTCCCTTCAGGTAGAGACCCCGGCTGGGTGTCTCCCTGTCTCCTCTGTTCTCCCCATCACTCTGCGTACCCCTCACAGCATACCGACTGGCATTGTCGGCCATTGTTTATCTGCCCTCTGTTGGCATACGCCGGGACCGGCGTATTTGCAGAGGACGGTTAGGACCATCCGTGCTGTGGGTTGGTACCGTGGATAGAATGGAGGATTCCAGTGACTATAACATTTGTTTCCGTATTGTATTATTTTTGCCTTTATTAAAATAACTAAAACGTACACAAGTGGTTGCGTTCTCATTACGTGTCTGTTTACGATCCTGAGACGATCAGGACGTTACAATAGCGTAGATTTAGCTAGAGAAATTGTCCGACTTTTCCAAATAGCTGACCTGTCACTGACCCAACGCACTCAATAGGTGACTTTTAGCAGAGTACTGTGTAGCACTCTGTTGGGATGTTCGAGAACCCAATCGGGGTTTTGGGAAGTTGAAGTGCTGGTGAAGCACTTTGCTGGTGAATGCTGTAACCCAATCAGGGTTTTGGCTGATTCCTTGCAGAGAGGGAGTAGCGCAGGCATTGCAACCGAAACTGCGGGTGCTGGTCTTAACCTTTGGTGGTCTGGTCCTGATCGAAATTCTGGGGTTATCCTGTCCTGATTTTCCTGATCTGCACCTGCTCGCCTACTGGCACTGAAGTCTTAGAGGTTTTCTCCTGTCCTTTTCAACTGACCCGTGGCCAGGGTTGGTCTTCACATCATTTTAGGTAAATATAAATTTGTGTGGGAAATTGTCAATATAATTTGCGTCCTTTTCTTTATCTTCTCTGAAATTTGCAAAGTTTGATTGCATTATGTTCCTTTTCTTTCCCTTCTCTTAGTAAATGAGAAATTCATGTTTTGCTGTTTATTAGCGTGTTCCACTTTCTTACCCACCTTTTAGTAAATGGTAAATGTTTTTCATGATAGTATATGTTCCTTTTCCTTACCCTCTCTTTAAGGAGTTAAGCTTTATTATCTAAATGTATAGTGTGTTCCAAATTCTTACCTTCCCTTTAGTTATGTGCTAAATTTGAGTCTCGATATTGCATATTGTTTTCTTTTTTTCCAAACTGATAATAATTGCGAAAGTTCTTGGGTTTAGTATGTTCACTTTCTTTACCCTCCTTTAGTCAAGTTGCGAAAGTATGTTTCTCGAAATAGCATGTTTCTTGTTCTTAACTTCCCTTTATTTCGAGTTTGGTAAATGGTTGGCATAATCTATCTTTTGCATAGCTATGCAGTGTTTCTGATCTTGGTTATTGATAGTTTAATCACTTTCAATCTGTGGCTCATGACTTTTGATGATGATTAGATAAAGAGTTTGAACCTACCCTGAGTCTGTGGTATTATATGGGTGCATATATTATGGTATTTTTGAGTGTCTTTCTTTACATAACTCCCTGATTTATGGTGGTCTTAGGTACCAGTGACAAGGATTGGTAAGTCAATGGTATGGGAATTATTGGTAGTAGAGTGTGGGTTACCTGATTGAAGAAATGTATAATTAGAATTATGGGCTCAGATGAGTATCGGTAAAATTATAGTCTGGTGATCTGCGCGCTCTCTCAGTATATTTCTTTGGTAGCAGTAGTATGGTTAGGGATTAGTTAAAGATAGGTAGTTAGTTCATTGGTTATGGTTCATATTTCATTGATCGATCAAATTTGGTATTATTGAAATGTTTTTGATGCTGCTATATTGAATTTTATGTATTAACCAAAATCGTTCGTACCTGTTATATGTTTTGTCTGGAATCCCCGGGGGCAGAATAGCGGGTGGTAAATAGAAGCCACACCGCGGTGAGGTCACTTACCTAGAGGAAGTTAGTGCATGGTTGGGCAGAACCAGAAGCACTATTTAGGGTTTTTCGTATGAATGTGTGAATAAATGATAGTAAGGAGTTCGCTAGCAAAACTTTTGTTGTGATATAACCTAGTAAGGGTCACACGGAAGACGTAGCGAATCATCTGAGCTTGATTGATAGCAAAGGGGTTCGCTGGTGAAACTTCGGTCTTAGTGTATATCCCGGAGTGAATAAAGTCTGGAGGAGTAGCAAGTTCTCTAATGCTTGTGTGAAGGGTAGATGGAAGAGATCTACTTGTAGTGTATGAAAGGTAAACGGAAGGGATTTACTTGCAGTTAAATATTTCTTTCCTATCTAGTCACTCGGGCACAGTGGCGAATGTGTTTCCATTGTTAAATAATAAGATCTGCACTTTAAAATAAAAGGAATTTAGTTTTCGCATTACCTTGTGAAGTAAGCCTGGATGTAGAATACGCAGACCTTACCCAGAGCCTGAACAAAGCTATTGATCAGATAGCACCGGAAAAAACTCAGCCAATAAAAGGACCTGGTAAAGAGGCTCCATGGTTTACCCCATTATTAAGGGAACAAAAAAGAAAACTCCGAGCTCGGGAGAGAATCTGGAGGAAAACTAAGCAGGATACAGCAAGGAACCAATATAAAGACTCACTCCATCTGTAAAAAAAACTTATCTCACAAGCTAAGGCGGAGTACTATGAGTCTCGCCTACAGAAGGCCAGGAATACCCAGAAGGAGACTTTCCAAATCCTGTTGGAGTTGAGTAAAAAACAGGAGAATTCTGAATCTCCCATAAACTGTAACACCTTCCAGGGGTATTTCCTAGAAAGAGTAGACTATCATCCTAGAAATTAAGAATAGTATGGCGAACAGTGATACTATACATTCTGAGGCCCATAATCCTGCTCACTGCCCCATAGTACAGTTCCCTGAGTTGGATGAGCTGAGCCTAGAGCAGCTAATGGGTAAAACCAAATCTGGCTCCCCAGTGGACCCATGTCCCCCGAGTGTCTTCCGTGTGGCACGGCCGCTATTGGAAGCTCGGATTATCTCTCTCCTTAATAGGTCCCTAGAAACAGGGTATTTACCCGGTGACCTCAAGGAGGCGCGAGTTAGACCCCTACTGAAGAAACCAGGCGCAGACCCGGCTGTCCTGAAGAACTACAGGCCGATTTCCCAGTTGCCTTTCCTTGCAAAGGTCTTAGAGCAACACGTGCTGAAGTCCCTGTCCCTGTACCTCGAATCCCATGGCTTACTGCATGAGCGACAGGCGGGGTTTCAAGCACACCATAGCACTGAGCTAGTAATGCTCTTGGTGTTAGATGAACTGAGAGGCATGTCTGACAGCAAAAAACCGAGCACCCTGATTTTATAAGACCTGTCAGCGGCGCTCGATACCGTCAGCCATGACCGGCTCCTGGGAAGACTGGAGGCCTGTGGGATCAAAGGCTTGGCCTTCAAGTGGCTGCAATCCTTCCTTTTGGGAAGGACTCAGAGGATACAACTAGGGGAGTCGATATCTGAGGTGGGGTTCTTAGAGTGTGGAGTACCACAGGGCTCCGCACTGTCCCCACTTCTGTTTAATCTTTACCTGCAGCCTCTGATTGCATCCCTGGCCGAGATGGGCTGTAGAGTCTTCAACTATGCTGACGATACTCAGCTTGTGCTGAGTATCGATAACACAGGGACAGCACAAATCCAAGCTCAAAACATCTTGAGGTATACCGTAGGGTGGATGACGGAAAACCTACTAAAGATCAACCCGGATAAGACCGAGGTATTGGTAATTCCATCTACCACCTCACCGTGGAGTGTTCTGTACTGGCCTGCAGAGCTTGGATTAGCCCCAAAGCCTAGTGCCAACGTAAAGAGCCTGGGGATTAAACTAGATTGTGATCTATCAATGTGCAGCCAAATTTCCACCGTTGTTGGAACCTCCACGAACCTCATCAGACAACTGAGAAAGCTAGCCCCCTTCCTCTCTCATTCTATGATGCGCTCAATTGTAGCAGCAACCGTCATCTCACGGATCGATTATGGGAATTCCCTGTACCTTGTCCTCCCAAAGATACTGACAAACAGACTCCAGGTCGTAATGAATGACGCCGCACGACTGATCTTTGGATTGCCCAGACGAACAAAGGCCTCCCCTCTACTCCAAAACCTTCATTGGCTCCCTGTTAAAGAGAGAGTTGAGTTTAAGAGCCTATGTATCGCGCACAAGGCGATCTACGGCCATGCTCCGGCCTACATCAAAGCTCGCCTGGAAGTATACAACCCAAAGAGGATTCTCAGCTATTGGTCTGCCCCTGCTACAAATTAGTGACTAAGGGAGGGAGAGCCTTCTCTGTCCTGGCCCCCCAGTTATGGAACAAGCTGCCTGAGGGGCTACGCAGGGAGGTGAATCTCCTACGGTTCAGGAAATCACTGAAAACACTGCTGTTCAGAAGAGCCCTGATCGCAATGTAGTCCTGTAGCTGTGTCTCTCTGAGGAGTTGAGCCAAGTTATTGTAATAACATTGATTTCCAAGCGCTTAGAGACCTGCAGGTGATTGGGCACGCTATAAATCTAAAATAACAATAACAAGGAGGGAGTCAGTTGCGGAGCTCCGTTGACGTCACTTAGAGCCGCGCTGGTATTGGTCAAGACAGCGGGCGTGTAGCTGAGATAGAATTGTAAAGGAGGGGTGTGCGCAAGAGCGTGGGAACTCGTCTCAGGAGAAAAGCCGTGCACTCATTGGTTGAAATTATTTGAAATCGGCTTGTTGGTTGGTTGACGAAAAAAAAAGCGCGCTAGTATTGGAAGTGTTTAGCAAACAGAAATTTGCATTATCGCATGATTTGAATTTTTGCAAAATATATGGGGTATCCAAGTTAAACAGAAACTCGACCTGATAGAAGATACTTAGGGTTTGCTAGAGAACAGATGATAAGAGGTAGACCTAACAATATGTAAGGAAATAAGAGAAAAAAGTCACTTGTAGACAGAGTTAGGAATTACTTTAATAAAGACAAGCCCATTAAAACTAAAGAAGGAGTCATTATTCCGCCTCCAAATACTCCCGCATCATTTATGATGTTTGACAGGGGTTACCACTCCTGTGTATGGTTAGAGAACAGGGTCGAATACACAAAAGATGACGGAATTCTGGCATTTCCCTTAGAAGGCACATTTAATGGAAGAAATTTGTTTAATTTAAGGACTCGAATGAATGATTTTCATCCCAGACCTAGATTAACGCAATATGAGGCCCTAGAAGAATGGGAGATTGAGGCTTTTGAGTGAGACAGACTTAGAATTGAAAAAGAATTAAATACATTTTACCCAAAGGTTCCACGAGATTCCAAAGAAAAAACAAATGAAACAATGGAGACAGAATATGTTAGTGGAAGGGCTTTACCCAGTACTAACTGTAGAGGAGCCTGTGGGAGGTAAAAGTACTGAAAAAACCAAACATTTAATGACTAGTGGTGATTCAGACGAAGATTACATGGAGGATTTATTCATGAAAAATCCACCACCTTATAATGAGGAACCAAGAACAGTAAATCCGAATAACCAGTTTTCTAAACCACCTTATAATGAGGAATCAAGTACAGCAAATCCGACTGCCCAGTTTTTAAAGCAACCTTTAATTCTGCAAGTGATACATGAGACCTCCATCGAAAGGGTATTACAAGAAAGAGAACGAGAAGCTTTAAATAAACAGAGAAGTGAATTAATTCAGAAAATGTCCCAATTAAATACAAGTCCTGAAGCTTTGACAATTCCAGTGACTATTGGCCCAGTTGTTCCTTTGTACGGAGATAAGCAAGCTAGTCCAAAAGCACCAGTTATAACTGCATCAGTAGTACAGCCAAGAAAGAACCACTGATAATAGATGATCAGGCAAGTGAATGTGAATCAGCAATATCCTTAATGGATTTACCGATAAGAGAACCCGAACGTGGTTCAATGAGGAAAACCACTCCTTTAACCTCGAGAGAAGTACAGATAGAGACATCTTCAGGAACGAGAAGTGCCACTGTTGTAACTCCTGAGGAGATAGACAGATGGACACGAGAAATAGAGAGACCAAAGACACAGCCTAAGCCATTAGATATATATACATTGAGAATTGAAATAGAAGAAATGATGGCTGGGAATGTGGGATTGGAGAGATTAAATACCCTTAGTGAAGATGAATTACTGTTTATTTGTAAAAGCATCACCAGAAATACAAAGATGTTTCATGAGAAACTAATGGACACTGCAGCTAGCATGGGAATCACCAATGGTAAATCTAAATTACTGCAGAAACCCTACCGAGTAGAATTTTCTGACAAGGATTTAGAAAACATGAATGTGTCGGGAAGAAAGGTGCAAATAAGAGAGCTGATGACATTAATGCAAATATGGGGAGAACTAGAGAAATGGAAAGCAAGATGGGCAAAGAAAAAGAAAGAGATTCGATCAAGACAAATGACTTCAGAATATGTTTTGAAAGAACCAGACAAAGTGGAAAAATGATGTCCCATGCAAGAGGTACCAGGTGGAGGCTATGTGCATGTTCCATGGTCCAGACAAGATATTTTGTCATTTACGAATGATTTCCCAAAACATCGAGAAAAACCTCTAGAGTGGTACAGACAGGTCGAAAGATTTGTAAAGGTGTCAAAGTGCCATTCAAAAGACTTAGATGGCTTATTTGACATTGTAGTCCCCGTAGATTTGTGAACCGAATGCAAAGTAGCTGTGGATTGTCTAGTGATGAGTACCCAAGAGACAAAGACAGGGGCACCTTCAGAGGATGTAATGAAAAAATATAATCAAGTAATACTGTACCTTAAGGGAAAGGTGCCTGCAAAAGAGACAGACTGGATAAAAATAGATAGAACCACTCAGAATAAAGACGAATCAGAGCATTCATATTATGAACGTCTATTACAGACCTTTAAACAATACAGCCGATTAGATAACATTGACATGGAAGACATGACACATTTTATTTATCAATTTGTGCTAGGATTAAGACCAGAAATTTCACAATGGATTAAAGACAATAAAATGTGTTGGCAGGCTAAGCTCATAGATGAGGTCCTTAAATATGCAAAGTATTGTGAAGATGAGCAAGAAAACAATCAGAAAGAGTGAAACTTAGTGAAATTAGCAGAGCAACAAGAACAATAGTTAAACCAGATGACTAGAAATCAGAATAACGGCTATGGAAGTGGGGGGAGGCCCAGGGGAAAATTCAATAGGCAGGATGCGAAAAAGCAGTTCCCCTGTCACGGATGTGGCAAGTTGGGACACTGGAAGGGTGAGTGAAAGGCTGTGCAGAATGGTAATGTACAAAATAATGATTTAAATCCACAGATGCAGAATGAGGTGCCACGGAAGACCCATCAGCAGGTAAAACAGAACCAGATACCCTCGGCGCCAATGCCAAATTATAGGAGTAAAGCACAACAGAGTGTAGATACTTCTAATTGGGAAGGAAGGGAAAAGAGAGATGCATCCACATCACAATTTCTTTTCAATGACACATTCTTTTGTGAAGAACCTTACTGATGGTGCCTGAGGGGGGAGGATGAGGAGTGCGTGCTTGGCACCTCCTTGCTGGTAGACCAGTCACGGCCATACATTGAGGGAAAGGTTGAAGGAAATGATGTCACCTTTCTATTGGACACTGGTGCTACCCGTTCTACTGTGAGAACAGCAGACGTTCCAAACCTACCCCTCTCTGGAGAAGCAATCCAAGTATTGGGCGTTTCTAATAAACAAATTAGTACCCCAGTTACAGAACCAATGGAAGTAAAAATAGGGAATTTTAAAGAAATGCATAGATTCGTAGTCTGTGACTCAAGTCCGGTAAATCTACTAGAACGAGATGTGTTGTGCAAAATGAATTGCACCATCGTTTGCACTCCAAATGGCGTTGAAATTCAAACCTCAGATGAAGACGGAGTTTACAAATTATTGTTAGCAAGACCAGAAACAGAAACAATTGACAATAAAAGACTTACCAGAAGAACTGCAACAGACGGTAAACCCAGAGGTGTGGGACTTTACTGGAAAGGATGTAGGATTAATGGTAAATGTTGACCCAATAAAAGTGACCATAAAAGAAGACGCAGTATACCCATATACTCGACAGTACAAAATGAGTGCAGAAATAAAGGCAGGTGTTGGAGTAGAAATAAAACGTCTGGTGGAAGCAGGCATTTTACAAGAAGTAATGAGCAGTCCATGTAACTCTCCCATAATTGGTATAAAGTACAGGGTTGTACAAGACCTTGGAAAAGTTAATAAGATTGTTGTCCCTTGCTGTCCAGTTGTTCCAAATCCTGCAGGGATTCTGTATCAGATACAGTGGGAAACTGGATAGTTTACGGTCATTGACCTATGTCACCCATTTTTCTCGATCCCATTGCACCCAGATAGCAAATTTCTTTTCTCATTTGAATTCGACAGTCATGTCTATGTCTGGAATAGTGTCCCTCAGGGGTACACAGAAAGCCCCTCGATTTTTAACCAGATTTTGAAAAAGTGCCTTGAGTCATTAGTACTATCTGGACAGTCAGTCTTGGTTCAGTATATAGACGACCTTTTGGTGGCCTCCAAATCACGAAGAGACTGTGTTGTTGATACCATTGCTTTACTGAATGATCTGGGTGAGGGAGGACATAAAGTGTCCCCAGAGAAATTACAATTTTATGCTAACTCAGTGAAATATCTGGGGCATCGGATAGAGCGAGTTGTCAGGAAAGTTACCACAGAAAGATTCAGGATAATTAAAAACATGGATTTGCCACAAACACAAAAAGAGATAGGAATATTTCTTGGAGTTGTAGAATATTGCAGGCAATGGATTGTGAGATTCGCAGTCCTTGCAAAGCCCCTGATACAAATGACAAAGAAAAGAGCAAAAGACCCAGTAGAGTGGGATGACGAAAGCATGACTGCTTTTGTAAATTTGCAAGACTGCCTGTGTACAGCTCCAGCATTGGGAATGCCTGACTATTCAAAAGATTCTGCACTTTTTTGTGACACACAAGATAAGTGTGCACTTTCAGTTTTGACTCAGATTCATGGACTAGTGCGACGTCCAGTGGCATATTTTTCGTCCACATTAGACCCAGTGGCAGCTGCCTTGCCCGGATGTCTGAAAGCAGTATTTGTAACTTGCATGAGCCTTGAGCAGAGTGAATCTATCATTATGGAACATCCTGTAACTGTGTATGTTCCACATGCAGTTGTAATTTTGCTAACCAGGACTAAGACTCAGTATCTCACACATAGTCGGCTGACTAAGTGCAAGAGATTTCTCGTAGGTGCAGGAAATGTAACCATTGCTGGATGTAATATTTTGAACCCAGCAACCCTACTACCTAATTCATATAGAGTAGGTCTTAAGGAAGAAGTTGAGCATGACTGCATTGATCTGAATGAATACAGCACAAAACCAAGACAAGATATAAGAGAGGAGCCCTAAATAGTCAGACTATGAGCTATGAGCTATGAGCTATTTGTTGATGGCTCATGCATGAGACATGAGGAAGGAGGTTTAAGCACTGCCTACGCAGTGTGTACCTTGGGAGGTCCAGTGGAAGCATCATATTTGCCTGGAATCAAGTCTGCACAAGTAGCCAAATTGGTTGCCCTGGCAAAGGCCTGTAAATTTGGGAAAAATTGGAAAGTAACCATATTCACTGACAGCCAATATGGTTACGGGGTTGTGCATGACTATGGCCAATTATGGATGCAAAGGGAATTTCTGACTTCGTCAGACACTCCCATCAGAAATGGTCAATATGTGAAAGATTTACTGGAAGCAATCCAGTTGCCAAAAGAAGTGGCTGTGGTCAAGTGTGCTGCTCACAAATCTGGCAATGACAAAGTGACAGCTGGTAATCGATATGCTGACCAGTTAGCCCAACATTGTGCAAAATATAAAATGGCTGTTAAGAAAAAGGTTGAGGTGGGCGGAAACAGCTACCAACTTATGTTGTGTTGGTGTGGATACATGGGAAGAAGTGAGAGATTTGCAGAATGCAGCAGAACCTAAAGAAAAGGAACAATGGAGGAAATTAGGGTGTCAGAGAAGGGCTGAAGATGGTGTCATTGTAACCTTGACGAAACTGTAGTGTTACCAAACAGTCTGCTTGCTCCTATGGCTAGGTTGATTCATGGAGATTCACATTTGGGAAGAGATGCTATGATACGTCTGTTCAGACGACCATGGTTTAATGTGAAATTCAGAAACATAGCAGAGGCACTCTGTCAGAGGTGCTTGATTTGTCAGCAAATGAACCCAGGGAAGAAAACAGTGGTATTACCAGGAAAGATTGGAAAGGCAGAAGGTCCTTTTATTCCACTGCAGTTTGACTTCATTCAGTTGCCCCCTTGTCGAGGACTAAAATATGTGCTTGTCATTGTCTGCCTGTTTTCAAAATGGGTGGAAGCTTACCCTGCACGAAAAAACGATAGCATCACTGTGGCTAAGCTTTTACTTAGAGAGCTTATCCCACAGTTCGGTTTTCCAGTAACAATTGAATCAGACAGAGGAAAACATTTTAACAGTGAAATAATGGGTCTAATTTGTGAAGCATTCAAAATTAAGCAAAAACTGCACTGTGCATATCACCCACAAGCTTCTGGAGTGGTAGACCAATTGAATTGTACTATCAAGTCAAGATTGGGAAAGATGTATGAGTCAACTTGATTGGAGTGGCCAGATGCTCTGCTACTTGTTCTGATGGGACTTAGAAGTATTCCAGACCGGAACACAGGCTTAAGTCCCCATGAAATACTGATGGGAAGAGCAATGCGGCAAGCATGGGTGCCAGGACACAAACTGCTAAACATATCTGATAATTTAGTACTGGAATACTGCAAAGAACTGGTTGACCAAGTGCGTTCTATCTCACGCCAGGTTGGGGAAGACGCTGTCTCCAGATCAGCAACTCCAGCACATGACCTGTACCCAGGGGATTGGGTAGTGATAAAGAAACATACTCGAAAATATTGTCTCGCACCCAGGTGGGGTAAACCAAGTCAAGTGATTCTGGTTACCACCACAGCTGTAAAGTATGCAGGAGTTCCACAATGGATCCATGCCAGTCACACGAAGAAGGTGACGGAAGCTGATGAAACTGAGGCTGAAGGTTGCACAGCTAAAGGGTCCCAAGATATCGATCCTGAAGTAGCTGAAGAAGAACAACCGAGCACCAGTCAAGATGATTGGATTCCAGTATTCGACATACCTGCAGAATATGTGCGAACAAGGAGTCACATCTATCTAGACGGACAGAGTGATAGCGAGGATGAGACAGGTGTAGAAGAAGATACTCAGATCATCAAAATCCATGTCAAAAGTATTTCTGAAGAGGACCAGATAGGGAAAGATCAAGTAATCGACACTACAACCAGGACTCCTGAATCTGAAGAGGGACAGAAAGAAATTAGGGCGCAAGCTCAAGCAGATGAAAATCAAGGGTTCGAAGAGCTTGAGCGGGACCAGGTATGAATAGACAATTGTGTTCAGGACGAAGAAAGTGAAACAAATGAAAGTCAAATGCAACAGATTACTGAACAAGGCCAGCTTAGTAACCAGGCTAAAGAAACAGAAATAAGACCTGGATCTAGTCAGATAACGAGGGAAAAAGAAGCAAGTACTGAAATCGATGTGCCACAACTGAGCGAAAATAAAAGTGCATTCGAAGAGGGCCAAAACACAGTACCAGTTAAAAAACTCAGAAAAGGAGACAAATGGCCTAGCTATGTTAAAACACTGAGACTGCGTTTAATGAAAATTAATGAAGAACCTGAACAAGTGGATGAGGTAACAAGTCAAACTAATCCACCTGTGATATAACCCAGAAGAAGAAGTCCACAACTAAAAAGACTGAATAACACATACAAAGGCCCTGAGTGGACCTACATAGTTTTGGAAGATTTTGAAAATCTAGATATAAGTGACGAAAATAATGAAGAATTGATTACTGATCAAACTGACAAAGAAGTGAGACTCACCTGAGAGTCGCACAGGGTAAAGATTTGTAAAAGTTACAAAGAGGGGTTGAGTCTACTTTAGTCAGAAATTGCTGATCATACTGTTTATGGAAGACCGAAAAGAAATTGTTTAAAAACATGCTGCTTAATATGAGTATGTAGTGTAGCAATAGTACTTATGCTTTGGATAGGACTAACCATAGCTATTCCTTAACATGATGAATAAAGATACAAATTTGTACCATACTAAGCAATTGCCAATTGACACAGAAGAGCTACAAATGAGAGATACACCACAAAGAGTAGATAAACAAGAGAGAGCACTTAGCCTTAGAAAAAACTAAAATAGACTTATGATGAGGAAGGACTGCATTATAATAGAATCAAAAACAGAACTCATTTAAATGTGTTTGCAAACCTGTTAGTACACTATGTAGAAGCAATGAAAATAGAAGACTGCTACGTCCGTATGAAGCTGCCTACTTCGGTAGCTGAGGGTGTGACATACCACCACTTGCCGCTAATATATGGAATTTCCAGTAGGGTTTTAGCGAGCTTATTTTACAATAAATGACCTTTATAGTATTATTATTCTAACTCAGATGTGATATTTTCCGAACTTCCTGTATGTAGAAACCTAAACCCGGTCCATACTGCTAGAGATGTAGCACGCTATATGAGTGAATATTTTCTAACTGTAGGAAAAATAGATATAGATGAAGCAGGGAGGGGGCAAATCACCCACAGTTGAGACATTAATCAATTTGTTAAGGCTGTGTGCTCCTGATTCTCTAGCCCTAGTAGCTGGGGATTTTAACTGTTCATTCGAACCCTTGGCAGTAGAGGATATTTTAGGAATACATGAGGATGACGCACAATGGGGCGTTCCGTCCCTAACCCTTAAGCCCGTGAGGAGATGGTCTCCTATAGTCATTCAATTAAACGGCTTAATGACAGAAACAGGTTTACGGGCTGCCAACGGCCGTACTACCTCCGACGCTCAGGGTGCTATTACTTATAATAGAGTGTTGTGTGAGAGTAGGATTGACTACATAATGATAGATAGGAGGACCTGGAAGTCTGTAGTGGATATGGTCATTATTCCATCGGTTGAGAGTGACCACAACCCTTTGTCCCTCACACTGGAAAACCCATGGCACAGAAAGGAGCGTATATCCTCAAAAGACAGGAGTTTATTAACAAAAGAACATATTCCATCGAATTGTAATAGATTTTTAAAATGGCCAAAGTTCTGTCTGGATGATTCTAAATTGCGCGAGTTGGATGGAATCCTTGCAGAGCAGTTATTAAGGCTGTCTGTAGTCTGCGGTGAGGAGGCAGGGTCAGTAGAGATAAAAAACATTTATACTGCCACAATGGACCACATTGGCAAGCTGTTTATGGTCCAACCCAAGAAGAACCTGGCACATACCAAGCCACTGCAGAGCTGGTTTGATAGTAATTGTAGAAGGAGGAAACTGATTTAATTTCTGCCATCAAATCTTCGAACCCAGTATCTGTGCGTTCGGCAAGATTGCATTATAGAAAGGCAATTATAGCCGCAAAAAGGGCTTGGGAAGAGTCCCATTGGGAAAATCTCAGAGATGCTAGTAGAAATGGGGATGCTGATTTGTTTTGGTCACTAGTTAGAAAATCATCTGGGTGCAGCTCGAACCAAATTCCAAACCATATCACGGATAGTGAATGGTTTGAACATTTTTCTAAGCTATATGGAGGGATTGACCTGCCCGGAGTCCCCGGGCATTTGAGCGGTGCTTTGGTTGATGGTTCCGGTCAGCTCACGCCAACTATAGTTAATAAAAAAGAGGTTTTCGCTGCAATAGCCAAAATAGTTTCCGCCAAAGCCCCAGGACAGGACGGAGTGCCTGGTGGCCTTTTTAAAGCTAACCCCGAAGGTTGGGCAACGTATTTTACCATCTTTATAAATGCATTGATGGCAGGCTCTCCAGTCTCTAGTTCCTGGAAAGCGGCTGAGGTGATTCCCATTTATAAGAAGGGCCCCAGGGAGAACCCTGCCAACTACGGTCCAATTAGTCTGATAGACGCGGGACAGAAGTTGGTTGGCAGGGTTCTCCTTGAAAGGATCCTCTCGTGGGCAGAGGAGAACAAAATCATTTCCCCTTACCAGGCTGGTTTTAGGGCATGTACTGATACAACTGATCAAGCATTTAGGTTGCTCCTTCTCCACTGGAAGGTGGTTACCATCGGCAAAGGCGGTCTTTATTTGGCATTTATTGACTTGAAGAACGCCTTTGACCTGGTTCCCCGAGACCGATTGTGGACTATACTGGAGGAGATGGGGATCCTGCTTCCAATCCTAAACCTCTTGATACGTATGCATGATGGCACTTATACCCGCATTAGATGGGGCTCTCAAGAGCAAAAAACCGATAGGATTCCTCTTAAGTGTGGGGTTAGACAGGGGTGCGTGTTAGCCCCAACACTCTTTTCTTTGTTTGTGAATGGTGTTGTCTCTTTTTTACTTGAAATTGACGCAGATGCCCCGGTTCTGGCAGGCGATAAAGTGCCCACCTTACTCTTCGCAGATGACACCTTGCTGGTTTCAAAAACCCCTGTGGGCTTACAAAAATTGCTGAATCGCTTTAGTTTGTTTTGCGAACTTAGGGGCCTAGTCATTAACACCACCAAAACTAAGCTTCTCTATTTCAACCCGAGTAAGTCCTCCAGGTCCACCCTCTTTCTTGATGGAGAACCATTGGAGCGCATAAAAGAATTTGATGATCTGGGAATCAGAATTTCTCATAATTTGAAGTGGCAGCCCCATATTGATAAAATGCTTTTGAACCACAAAAGGGTGACTGGTGTTTTGGGGTGGGAACATCGCATGTCCATCTCTAAGCCTATTGCCCCTGCCCTAGATATATATGCTGCAAAGGCTGTGGGCAGCGCCCTTTATGGTGCCGAGCTGTGGGGTTTCGAATGTATTAGTGCACTTACCACTTCTGAAAATAAGTACCTTAGAGAGCTAGCATCCCTTCCGATGGGTACCCCCATCAAACCACTATTGAGCGATCTGGGTCGCCGCCCTATTCGGGACTTAGCTAGGCTACGACCTCTTTTATATTGGGCCAGGTTATGGTGGACCCCCGAGCTCTCTAAGTACCTTGTTGGCTTGATAGAGGTTATGAACCTTAATGGTTCTTATAAAGTCAGTTGGATCCGTAACATTAAGAAGCTTTTGAGTGAAACTGGTTTGCCAATTAGTTGGGAGCTGGGAGCATGGAGCTTCCGTATCCAAGCTTGAACTCAAGCGAGTCTACTGGAACTGGGTGTATGAGCAAGATCTAAGGGACCCAAACCAGGGTAGGCTGACCGAGGAGTTTAAACAGCATAAAATCAAGCCTCGCTTGGAGCCTTACCTGGACCTTATTGTAAAACCAAGGGATAGATCGCTGTTCATCCAGTTCAGGTTGGGAAATTTACCTTTACACGATTACACTTATAAGTTGAAGCCCCCGTACCAAACTCCATCCGAGTGCCCTACCTGTAATGGGGTCACTGAAACTATTGCCTATGTTTTTTTTGTGTGCCCAGCTTATGCAAAGCCGAGACAGAGATGGCTAAAACCTACATGTTTACTGCTCGGTACCAGGAATCATTCCGTAGCTTTGAGAATTCTAAAGACCGACACCAGCACACGTCTAGTTTGTGGGGTTGCTAAATCTTTGAGCTGGGCCTGGGTAATCAGAGCAAAATCTTTGAGATGACTCAGTTTTTAATCAAACTTTCCTAATTTTTACTTTCATAAAGCTGATATTGTTTAATACGCTTCTTAACCTATTTATTGTATTATGGATGTTTTTATTGTAACTAATTCTGCAAACTGTAAAGACCTATGAATTGTGGTCTTTTTTTATTTTTTATCCTGTGTATGTGCTTTTATGATATCACGTGTTTATCGAAATAAAGCTTTGAACTGAAACTGATATAGATGAAGCACACAAGAATAACTTAACATGTCTATTACACGAAAAAGAAAAGATATTTCTGAATATGGTAGAGAAATGAAGAGAGAGTTTCCAAAGAAAGGCAAAGGACAAGAATCAGAATACCCCTAAATGGGCTGAAAGTATAGGGAGCACCTCAAATGGTGGAGATAATGCTGCTATGTTGTTGGATTTCGAAAAGAAGGGGAAACTCTGTCTTCACAGAGAAAAGACTTGTTATTATAACAAGATATTTATTGGTTCCAGTGAATGTGAGCACAATTAGGTAATTATGGGTTGGGGTTTCAAAGATGGGTCAGAACTTGTGTTTCCCGGAATTTATTATATATGTGGGAACACAGCTTTTTCAAAATACCAGATCATTGGTATGGGAGCTGTTATTTTGGTATTGTCTTCCCAAAGATAGACCATGTGGGTAAAATCACTGGAAGCAATGGAGAAACAAATGGATTAGTACGTAGCAAAAGAGAAAGTGTTGGAGAAATAGTGGGTGATATATTTAGTGCATTGATACCTACAGTGGGGGTGGCTCTGAATACACACAGAATCTGCAAATTGTCAACAGTAGTGGATCGGTTATCAACTGACACTGCTGGAGGTTTCTTGATGGTCAATGCTGAATTGGTTGCGATCAGATCTATGGTTTTCTATGGCTCTTGACACGTTATTGGCAAAAGAGGGCAGAGTCTGTAGAATGTTGAAAGCTCAACATTGTTGCACTTACATTTCAGACAAAAGTGTTGAAATTAAGGGGTATGTGAGAATTATTACTAATTTGGAAAAAGAGCTTAAACTACTGGAGGTTGATAGTGCATGGAAGAGGCTTACTGATGGTCTCTCTTTTGTAGTAGTTGGTTTTCTAATCTAGGTAAAAGTCCTGTGAGTAAAATACTGATGCCAATGGCGGGAATATGTTTATTAGTTTTAGGAATAATAATTTGTTGCAAATGTCGAAAACATAAAAAGAAATATTCCATGAATAAGTGAGGAGTAAAAAGAAATATTGAAGAACTTTAATTAGAAGAGTTGAATAGCCAGATCTATAAAAAGATGAAAAATTTTCATCCTAATAATAATGAGAAAAAGCAGAACAGAAAGTTTGAAGATATTGAAATGGGTGAAATGTGAGAAGTTGGCATCTGTTTCATTAATTTGTGATGATATAAAATATCATCAAAGAAGGGATTGATGGAGCAAGGATGTGCACAAAAAGCGACTTACTTGTAATCATGAACCTCGAATAACCCTAACTATGTAATCAACATGTTCGTCTTACTTATTTACCCTTTTTTCCCTCGATATTGGGTATCCGAGTGAAGCTTGCTTATGTGTTCCCTAATCATAATACCCTTGCATCTAAGATGGCTGCTGCTACGTGGGAATTTCTACTGCGCATGCGTCAGTCATACCCACTTGACATGATGTACTCGCAGTCTTAGAGGGAAGTCTGTCGCATCTGTGCACTAGTGTTAAAATGGCTGCTCTGTGTTCTCACATGCGAGAGGCTTACACTGCTGCTTTTGCTAAGCTGTTCGTTCTGCCTAATTCTAATGCTATAGTTTATTATAAAGTAATGGATATAGTGTAGACATTCATGGTATACAGTGTAATCATTTATTTCTGTGTTCTAAAACTGTTTCCTTTTACTTTTCATGTATCGTAATCCTTGGGCCTGGGAGGTGCTATTACTCCATTTTGAAAATCCTATTGCGCATTACAGACTGCAGCAAGAAGATGAACTCTTTGGCATTGAATTGAGCCAAGGGACAGTCACAGCCAAGATGCGCCTGGGAAGATGACACCTGACCCTGCTAGAAGAAGATAAATTGTATACAATGTATTTGTAAATAGAATATCCATTGTTAGGTGGAAGGAATCGGCATGAGAACCTGAATTTGATGGGTGTGAACATAAATTTGAATAAAGAGACGGCAACAGTCTTAAATGTAGGTGGTGTGATGACCTGTCCTCCTCCTTTGTCCAATCGAAATTGGGGATCCTTACACTTGCAACATTGGGGGGTGGTACACTGACCTGGAAAACAGTATAACTAGCATAGGTTTAGCTAGAGAAATTGTCCGACTTGTCCGAATAGCTGACCTGTCACTGACCCAACGCACTCAATAGGTGACTTTGAGCAGGGGGCTGCGGAGCACTCTGTCGGGAGGTTCGAGAACCCAATCGGGGTTTTGGGAAGTTGAAGTGCTGGAGAAGCACTTTGCTGGTGAATGGTGTAACCCAATCATGGTTTTGGCTGATTCCTTGCAGAGAGGGAGTAGAGCAGGCGTTGCAACCGAAACTGCGGGTGCTGGTCTTAACCTTTGGTGGTCAGGTCCTGATTCAAATTCTGGGGTTATCCTGTCCTGATTTTTCTGATCTGTACCTACTCGCCTACTGGCACTGAAGTCTTTGGGGTTTTCTCCTGTCCTTTTCAACTGACTCGTGGCCAGGGTTGGTCTTCACACCATTCTAGGTAAATATAAATCTGTGTGGGACATTGTCAATATAATTTGCGTCCTTTTCTTTACCTTCTCTGAAATTTGCAAAGTTTGATTGCATTATGTTCCTTTTCTATCCTTTCCCTTAGTAAATGACAAATTCATGTTCTGCTGTTTATTAGCTTGTTCCACTTTCGTACCCAGCTTTTAGTAAATGCTAAATGTTTTTCATGATAGTATTTGTTCCTTTTCCTTACCCTCCCTTTAAGGAGTTAAGCTTTATTATCTGAATTTATAGTGTGTTCCAAATTCTTACCTTCCTTATAGTTATGTGCTAAATTTGAGTCTCTATATTACATATTGTGTTCTCTTTTTCCAAACTGTCAATACTTGCGAAAGTTCCTGGGTTTAGTATGTTCCCTTTCTTTACCCTCCTTTAGTCAAGTTGCGAAAGTCTGTTTCTCTAAATAGCATGTTCCTTGTTCTTACCTTCCCTTTACTTCGAGTTTGCTAAATGGTTGGCATAATCTATCTTTTGCATAGCTATACACTGTTTCTGATCTTGGTTTTTGATAGTTTAATCGCTTTCAATCTGTGGCTCATGACTTTTGATAATGATTAGATATAGAGTTTGAATCTACCCTGAGTCTGTGGTTATTATATGAGTGCATATGTTATGGTATTTTTGAGTGCCTTTCTTTACATAACTCTCTGATTCATTGTGGTCTTAGGTACCATCGACAAGGTGGTTTAATAATTCCCTGTTTTTAGATCCTGTTTTTACATCATCTTTTACTTCCTTTTTTCACAATTTTTTTCTCTTTAATCACACAAATAGTACACCTTTTCATGTAGTCTGGGATGCATTTCAGGCTTCAGCTAGGGATTTTATTATCAGATTTGTTTCCAATAAACATCTAAAAGCACGACATACTACTAATGCTCTCTTAGCCAAAATAAAGCATTGGAACATTCCTATTACTCATCCAAATCTAAGGACTGCTTATCCGATCGTCTGAAGGCCAAATTTCAGTTCAATTGGGATACAACCAACAACGCTTCCAATTTCCTGCTCCGATCCAGTGCCAAATATTACGGAGGCCAGAATAAAGCTGGTAAATTGCTAGCTAATTATTTAAAGGTTAAACAAAATAATCTTAACATTGAGTCTGTTTTTGGTCAAGATACTCAATTGAAATTTAAAGACGGAGATATCTTGAATGAGTTTCTTCACTTTTATGAATCACTTTACAAATCTGAAACGTCTTCCTCTGACCATGACATGACTCAATTTCTATCTCCAATACAATTTACCCCTCCTATTAATTTGGATCTTTCCCCTTTAGAAACTGATCTCTCACAGAAGGAACTTTCAGAGGCTTTAAAGACACTTAAGAAGGACAAGGCTCATTTTTCAAATTTACTCCTCCCTAAATTATGTATCCTCATCTCTGCTTTTTTGCAATCGGGTCAATCTTCAGGCTCATTTGCAGACGCCCTCATTTGCCTTATACCAAAAGAAGGTAAGGATCCACAACATTGTAAAAATCACTGCCCTATATCTCTAATCAATATTGATTATAAGATTTTCTCAAAAGCATTAGCTTTGCGGCTAGAATCTCATTTGCCCGATTTGCTAGGAGCAGAACAATCCGGATTTATTAAAGGATGTCTTATTACAGATAATACCTGTTTATTTTTATTTTATTTTATCTAAAGCCTCACCTCCTCTCATCCTCTAGCGGTCATAGGGCTTGATGCTGAAAAAGCTTTTGATAGAGTTGAGTGGCCTTATCTTTTCCGTGTCCTTCAATGGTTTGGTTTTGGCCCGAAGATTATCACTTTAACCTCTCTTCTGTATTCTGATCCTAGGGCAGCATGTCAACAAATGGTGACCTTTCTCCTTACTTTCACCTACATAGAGGTGTCAGGCAGAGTTGTCCACTTTCTCCTATGCTTCTTAACCTTGCTTTGGAACCCTTTCTATTACGAATTCGTCAAAATGCCTATATTCATGGTTTCACTTTGAAAGATACTACTGTCAAGTTGGCAGCATATGCTGATGATGTTCTTCTGTTTTTATCCCGACCTCAGACTTCTCATCCTGCTTTTCTAGCAGAGGTTCAGTCCTTTGCATTTGTATCGGGTTATAAGTTAAACAGGGATAAGTATGAAATTTTGCCTCTTACCAAGTTTACTCTCAGTGTTGATTTTGTCTCTTCAGGTTTCACTTGGAGCCCCCAATACTTTCCGTACTTAGGTTTACAATTCTCTCTGACCGAAAAGCAAAGCATTCACTTGCATTTAAAACTCCGATATGCTGACGCGCTGCTGAAGCACCTGAGCACGCTAGCACGCCATTGATTTTACCTGCACTATAACAATTTTAAAATCGCCGTATGTACTGCCTGTAAATGAAAAACGATTTGCACAGTATAATATTTTAAATTGTTGACACATTAGCAAAACTGTACCTTGTGTGTAGGATACCGCTCATCTCCCCGTTCCACCGCAGCTTGTGCTGTTTGTTGTGGAGGGAGTGGACTAGCGCGGTACAGAGGGAGTCCTTCACCCTCACTTCCGGGGGCCATTTTAGAGAGGTGACGGTCTAGTGGTTGCACTAGGACCATCAGGAGCCTCCTATTTAAAGCTCACATGGGGCTGACGCGCAGCGGACGCGCGCAGCGGGCGCACCGATGGCGCGCCGGAGGTGCGCCAGAGGTAAGCCCGTCTGTGCCCGTCCGTGCCACGGCCGGGACTAGGGACACCCCTCCTGGCCATCCTAGTCACGATATACATATCTCTAGAGATATGATATACTCGCTGCAGGCCCAGGATAGTTGCTGCCAAAACACACTGCAAGCAGACACCTGGCGGGGACCCTCATGCTGTAAACACTGTAGAGCGGAGCTCACCCCGGAGATACATACCATTACGCCCAATGGCTTTACAACTTTCCGTGGGGGACTCATTAACGCCAGGTCAATGTGTAAAAATGGAGCGCATGTTCATGATTTAATCGCGGAGAACGACCTGGATTGCTTGTTCGTTACAGAGACGTGGCTTAAAGCCTGGTGTACCCCTGATGTTGTTTCAGCTCTGCCGCAAGGGTATCACATCCAGCGATTGGATAGGCAGATACAACGCGGGGGAGGGCTCGCCATTATCCATCGCGATTCCATCAAATGTACCACATTTGAACTCCCAGATATCAAGGAGGCGGAAAGCCTGGGTTTCAATCTCCATATATACAAGTCCACTACTTTCACCCTGTATGGAGTATTGATATACCGACCACCGGGTCAACAGAAAAACTTCCTAGATAGTCTAGCTGAGGTGATCAGCAATCTCGCCCTCAAATTCGCTAATTTTACTGTTTTAGGCGATCGAAATCTTCACCTTGACTCTGACTCTGATGCCAATGCATCTTGTTTTAAAGATCTAATAGACGTACTAGGGCTGACCCTACTAACACGGGACCCTACGCATAAGGCAGGACACCTATTGGACTGCGTATGCACAAATTTAACATCCTTACAGGTCAAACCGCCCTGCCCCCAAACCTGGACCGACCACATGTTCATACCATTTGACCTCTTAATGGAGGGGAAGGGGATCAGAAAGAGTCTCCCTAGGGCTCACGCCAGTATGAAACATGACTGGAAGAAAATAAGTAAGGATCCAGACCTGCAGCAGAGAGCTGTGGCACTGAAACCCACTCTTACGGGTGTCACGGAAGTAGATAATAAAAACTTTAACCACTGGATTAAGGAAATTTGTGGTCCCCCTAAGGCCACAAATCCCAGTAAACCACTCCAGAACAAAAAATCGGCACCCTGGTTCTTGCTCTCCTTAAAAGAGAAACACGTAGAGGTCAAAAGGTTGGAGAGAAAATGGCGCCGTCTGTATAAGGAAGAGGATCGCAGCCACTATAAAGAATTTAGGAAGCAATACCATGCACAGATTAAAACTGCCAAAAAAGAATATTACTTAAAAGCAATTGACTCTTCAAATAATAAACAGAAAGAGATTTTTAAAGTAGTCAACGATTTCATGAAACCAAGGTTCCTTCTATCAGAGATCCCTCCCTCCCTCACTCTATGCAATTCGATTGCAGACTACTTCGAGCAGAAAATAACAAACCTCACCAAAGACTTTTCTGAACAGCCCGCTGTCAAGGCAGTAGAGGACCTAGAAACTGCCCCGGGAATAGCACAGTTCTGTGATTTCCTGCCTATTAGCCCAGAAGACTCACGTCAACTGATTCTGTCCACTAAATCTGGCTCTCCTTTCGACCTTTGTCCCCCTATGCTGTTACATGCCTTAGTAGATACAGTTAACCCTATCATAAACAGCATCATAAACTCATCTCTGTCTTCTGCCGAGATTCCATCGGAATGGAAACTGGCGGCAGTAAAACCGCTGCAAAAAAACCCTTGCCAGACTCCTCAACACTCTCCAACCTCCGCCCAATCTCCCTGCTCCCGCTGCTTTTTAAAATGACTGAAACTGTGGCGACCAAACAGTTGACTAAGTTCCTGGAGGATGAGGACATCCTGCACCCTAATCAATCTGGGTTTCGGGCCTCACACTCCACCGAGTCTGCCCTTTTGTACACCGTGGAGACACTGAAGACCGCCATGGATCAAGGAAGGAAGGCCGTCCTTGTCTTGCTTGATCTATCGGCGGCCTTCAATACGGTGTCCCACTCAATACTGATCAGTCGTCTGGTAGCGGCGGGGATAGCGGGCACTGTGTTGGACTAGTTGAAGAACTTCCTAGACCATCCTAGACAGGTCACGGTGTTGGGAGAACACTGCTCGAAGGAAAAAATCACGCAAACAGGGGTACCGCAGGGCTCCAGTCTGAGCCCGGTACTGTTCAACTTATATATGACCCCCTTGATTGAGCTGATTTCGTCCTTTAACATCAGTACCATATCATACGCTGACGACACTCAGCTCATTCTAGTTGTAGATAGGGAAAATGGAAAGGCAGAGGAAAATCTAAAAGACTGCCTTACCGCGACCTTCATTTGGATGCGTGAGAACCATCTAAAATGCAACACCGGGAAGACCGAAATTATACCTTTCGGCCCCCAAAACTCCTTCTCCCCTAGCCTATGGTGGCCATCGGATGCGGAGTCCCCTCCCGATACCATCGCTACGGCCCGGAACCTAGGGATCAGGTTTGATAGTGCCCTATCTTTCAAACAGCAGGCAGGGGCAGTGGCAGGGTCTTGTTTTAACATCATCAGAGGACTCAGAAAGTTTTTTGATTTTCTCCCTCTGACAGCCAGGAAGACGGTGACAGTAGCACTCGTAACTTCTCGTTTGGACTACTGCAACAGTTTATATGCAGGACTAAATCGTTCTGTCCTGCATAGGTTGCAGGTTGTCCAAAATGCTGCTGCCCGCCTGGTTTTAAAATGGCCTAGGAGGTCATCTGCCTCGGCTGCTCTCAAGGCCCTACACTGGCTACCCATTCACAAACGCATACTGTTCAAGATCCTAGTGATTACCTTCAGAGCATATCACCAAAAAGGACCCAAATACTTTCTCCCCTGGTTCAAACAGTATGCACCAACACGTTCCCTCAGATCAGCAAACATGAATCTGTTACAGATCCCCAAATTTAGACTCTCAACAAGAGGAGGGAAATCCCTTGCAACACTGGGCGCAAAGGCTTGGAATAAACTCCCACACAATCTGTGCCTGATCTCTGCTGAGAATCATTTCCGTAAGGCTCTGAAAACATGGATTTTCAACCTGTCAGATACGGTCTGTATGACTCTGGTTTAGACACAGTTGTGTTTCAGTATAGACGAGATAGACGTGCGAACTGACTGTTTCCGGCCTTCCACCTAGGCTACGGGCTAAAAGCGCCAAGATGCTCCTTGGAGTGACAGCCGCGCTATATAAGTGCATAATTACATTACATTACATTTCAGAGACAATTTCTCGCTGTTTGGAAAACTGCATCCAAAAATTATCGTCTTTGGCGTCGAAGTGGCATCCTCTTTATTTGTCAGGGTGGGGTCGATGAGATACCATTAAAATTATGCTCTCCCCCATAGACTTGTATATGATCTCTAATATTCCATGAATTATTCCGTTCAGAAATTTTAAGAAGATTACTTCCATTTTGTCCTCCTTATTTTGGAGAACTAAAAAAGCACATATGTCTGTTTCAAAACGAATTCGTTCAAAGTCAGAGGGTGGGGAGAATTTCCCTGACCTTCCTACTTACCACAAATCATTCCTTCTGCACCAGGCATCAAAGTGGCTCTCTGATTCTAGCATCTATCTCCCTAAATGGGCTTTACTTGAGAAATCCTTTCTTTCACCTTTCTCATTTCAAGAGTACCTCTCTTTTACACATATACCACAATCCATTTCCACTCCCATAATTAAAATTACTTCCAAATTGATCCCGCCTGCTGCTGTGAACTCATTCTTTACCTCACCCATTTGGCATAATAAGAATATTTTAATTAATAATAAAACCATTTTTGAAAGGGCCAGCTCTATGTTCTTCATACCTCTATCCTTTAAATCTAAATATACCCTCTTGTCGGACTCTATTCAAAATGCCCACTCAAAATTTGAGTTAATCCAACCAACTGATCCACATGAGCTCTTGCATACGGGTCAACTTAGGACTCTTGTTCTTGGTGCTTCCGCAGCATCCTCTATATATCAGTTTCTTCATACTTCCTCACATCCAAGAGATAAAACTAAGGTAGAATTAGCGATTTAGGATCCTCCTGGCCGATGGACTTTTGGGGTAAAATCTGGCTTAAAATTTGTAAATCTTCTAGAGTGGCTAATACCACACAAACACGCTTTTTTATTTACAATAGGCTCTTACTTTCTCCACTCAAACTGCATGCTAGAATTGCTCATATCCCAGATCTATGTTGGTCTTGTTCGTTACCACAGGCTGACCTATTTCATATGCTCTTCACATGTAATTTTGTTCACACTTTTTGGAAAAAAGTATGTGCTCAAATAAACTCAATTTTTAACTCCATCCACTCTTTTACCCCCTCACATATTTTCCTAGGCAGTCTATCCCCCATATGGGAATATTGTGAGTCTAATGTTAATATCATAGACTTATTGCTGGCAGTGGCCTTTCAGCAAATTACCAAGAACTGGAAGGACTTCACCAAACTATAATTTCAGGCATAGTGGTATGGGGTTTGTTATAATCATAGATTCAACACGTCTTTTGTATACCCGTTACACATGGCATCACAACGCCTTCATCTGTGGTCACCTATCATACTCTTCATTTGCTTCCTTCACAAGAAGAAGTTGCTAAACCCCCATGACATTGTTTGGAGTTATTATTGCATGCTCTGTTTTATATTGTACTGTACTTTCCATTTTCTATTTACATATTTCTCATATGATCTAATTTTGTTGTTTATTGATATTTATCTATTCTGGTAACATACCTTATAATATTTTTTCTTTTTTTTTGCTTCAAACCATACTTGTTCTCTTGGCTACACAATTGATACATTACATGTTATTTTTCTATTATATGTTATTCTCATCTCAGTTGTATTGCTAGCATATTTACTTTCAATAAACTCTCTTTTGAACTGAAAAAAGTGTGTCACTTGATTATAACCACAAGAAACATATAATACATAGGATTCTCCAACTCCTGTAGAAAAACCTGTATCTAAATTCTTTATAATATGCGACTTGTGATAGACACAGTCACCTGTTAAAATGAAATTATGTCAGACCTCAACTGCAATAACTTATTAGAGTTGAGTTTTAATGTCACAATACTTACTGTCAGAGCCATCATACAAGAGAAAGGCAGGTCAGATCACAAAGCATATTTAATGCAGCTGTTTAAAGAACAAAAACTAGATGGGTGCTGACAAGGAGAAAGAATTGTTTTGGCAACGTTTATTTTTTGCACTCCTTAGGTTATTCTCTGCAAGTTTCTTCTGCACCTTTAAAACAACTGACTGGAATTGAACTAATTCTAATATTTTTTTTGCAACAATTATCTAACATGTTTTTTGCTGTGTTTAACTTAGCACAGGAAATTTTTATTCTTTACATTTGGAAAAATGCTCTCTCTTTTATATGAAACAGCTACACACCAAAGATGTAAGTGGTTTGTGATAGAGGTGATGGTGTGACCATGTATTATAATAAGTAAAGTACTCCAGTACATGGTAATAATATTGCGAGTCACTTCAGAGTTACTAAACCCTATAATGGAATTTGGCCTTTTGCCTCCTTCCACTATGTGGCCCTGGAGGTCCTCAGTGACTTGCAATATCTATTATAATGCAAGTGAGGGGGCACATTCAATATAGCCTTATAGCCCGCCGTAGCGGGCTATACTGGCTATTGAAGGCCAGCTGAATCTTTAAAGGCCCGAGCCGAAGGCGAGGGACTTTAACGAAACAGCGGGACTTTAATAGCCGTATAGCCCTGCTACGAAGGGCTATAAGGCTATTAGAACATTCTGCCACTAGAGGGCAGAATGTTCTAACAAATTAAACAAAGGGTTCTTGAAGCTCGAGGGGATATAAATCCCCTTGAACTTCAGGAAGCCTTTGTAGAACATTGGAATGTTGCTCTGCGGGCCTTTACCGGCCCGTAGAAGCAGGGAGCACTCCATTGTCTGCAATGGAGCTCCTAACATTCCAATGTTCTAATATCTATTATAATGCAAGTCAGGGGGCACATTAACACTTATATAATCGCTCCTGTATTAATTAAAGTATGTGGTGCAAACCTAGTGATTGATTAGCTTTTGTCATACCAGCTACAATGCCACTTGTGAGTTGGAAAGATCTTATGTAACAAAATGAAGCACACCAAGTACTTTCACAAATGCATTGAAGGGCTGTGATTTAAAGGGGAGGGGATCTCAAGTCCTGTTCCCACTCACTCATCATATCATTGATGATCTTCTGGAATAATACATTTAAATAATAATAATAATAATAATAATAATAATAATAATAATAATAATAATAATAATAATAATATTAATATTAATAATAATAAATAAACAAGTGAGTGAAATTTCATATGACCTGGACTGTAAATCTCTCCGTTCAAGTCCACACTTAGACCCGCTGAACAGATCTTACACAGCAGGCAAAACCAGGCTCACCTAAGTGACGCTCTCACTCTATCAGCCTGAAGCTAAATTCTGTCAATGAGATTAATCACCTTAGGAATTGTGGATTTTAACCTTGCACGGGCCCGAAGGGGGAAAGCCACAAACTGTAGACTCTGCCCATACAAGAGGGAATTATGGCTGCACCTTTTATGCTGTTGCCCCAATCTCATCAATGAACGAAGGCGACTATTGCACCCTATTTGTACCAATGGAACAAAATCCTGCAGCGAAGTGTCAGCCATGTGTTTTTCCAAGTCCAGCACGATGACTCTAGCAAGACTGAGGAAATTTGTCCACCACTTCAGGACTGCCTTAAAAATGGCAAATGAACTAAATAAAACTCTGGAGAAGTACTTTATAAATTCAGCGAAAGAATGTTGACCTGGTCTCGACTGTGCATTGATGCCTTTCTGCACTTCAAGCATCCCCTCTAGGAAAGCGCCTCTCAAGGTTAATGGATCAGAGGTCATTGGGAATGAACCACAGGTCTATAATGCTACCCATCCTCATAGAACAACACAGGATTCTGGACTGCCACCAAAGCCACACCTCCATAAACATAAACTGTGGGGAAATCTGACTGTGGTGGAATTGGGGAGGGGCAACACATTTTTTTATCAAAAATTGTTTTACATTTCTCTTAAATACAACAGTTTTTAACCATTTGTTTTAGCCGTAACATGTTGATCACTTTTACTGTAATGATTTTAAATAATTGTACAGTTAATAATAAATCCAAAATACTACTATTCAGGGGTTAGAAGGGACCCACGCTGAAATGGAGCTATTTAGCTCTTAGACTCTACTGTTATAAGCACGGGGAGAGTGTTGCTGGCACAGCTGTAAAATCAGGCTGAGCAAAATTTGATTCTATCTGAAGTCCAATATGGTTTCTGGCACGGTGGTATGACAGTGGACAAAACTCCTGAATTTATATCGGCTTAGCAGCAAATACACATGGACCAAGAAGAGTTCTTTTCACTAAGAATGGACCTAAGATTTGTTATTGACAGTGTCAAGCATTCTAAGCTCTGGTTCATCATTCATGGGAATGGATGTGGAGGATTCTATAGTTTGCCTATTTAGGGAAATACACACCAATGTATCAGCCATGGGGTGATTTGGTCTTGATCATAAATGCACTGACTGGAGTCCAATAAAGAGAGGTGTTCACCAAGTGAGTGCACTGATGCCCTTTCTTACTATACTATAAATGGTTTGGAGATCTTCCTAATATTGAATAGAAAGGGCATGGTGCAGCTGGGTAGGCGCCCAATCCTAATGCTGCTTCATGCAGAGGGCTCAGTCTTGCTGGCCAGGACTGCTAATGGGACTCTAGAGATGTTTGTGTCATTTTACTGTTTTATGAAGCAGCTTGACCTGGTGACAAATTTGTCAAAATAGTTGTTGTTAGAGATCTATGGGACAAAATCTTCTACAGATTATTATTAGGAGGGTTGCTACAGACCATTACTTATCTAAGAATACCATTAGATTTTAAATTACATCACTTACACTGGGTTAAGCACCAACAATGTCCCATGCTGGCAGATGCTTTTCTTAGGTTGGCAGCTAAGTTAGGACAGAAAACTGTGAGGGAAAATATTATAATAGACAAGAGAAAGTGCCCTTCTGTGGCAACATATGGCACGGGTCTATGGGTTGCTAAGACACTAGCGGTCTACAGAATGTAGAAAATATATTTTGTAAAGACTCTGCCGTACCAAAAAGACGATCTACCTATAGAACCGGAGCTACCAAGATTTCTGTACTGTGCTTTCATGTGGAAACATTATCAAATGTTTTGGTTGTTTTTTTAAGGAATGTAATGTATGTAACAATGTTATTGTGACTCTATGCTGTACAATGTTTTCAAATAAAATGTTGTTCCAACTAATGAATATTGCAATTTTGATCATTTTGAAATAATGATTTGAAAATATGATATGATGTAACAAAAAAATATAGTATATGGTCATATCAATTGTTTGGTGTGATCATGATGTGAGATGGTGAATTGAGATCAATATTGGCATGTGTGCAGTCTAACCCTTTCTAGTTGACTACTTAGATGGTGGCGAGTTGATGGACAAAAGACCGTTGGAGTACCGCCATCTTCATCAGATTTGTTCACCCACATCGACGGCACCATATCCCACAGCAGCCATCGGAGGAAGTACTGTAAGTTTGTCCACCGGGCCAATCACAATGTTACTTCCCACCTACGTAACTGTGGCGGGAAAACCTCCACACCTGAATTGGCGGAGTGGATTGGATAAATTGTTGAAACTAACCTTTCTGTTTCACACTTCCTTTTCCGTAATGGAGCTGATTGTCCAAGTCCTGCCTTTGCTGCTGCCACTTGACCACGAAGCAACTCAACACCGAGGTAACTGGAATCAAAGGTAAGCTTCTGTTATATCCTGTTATATTTTGACTTGTCTGTTTATATGTGATCTAGACTCTTGCATGTTGAAATCTCTTTTACAAGCAATAACATACCAATGTGTTATGCATATGTAAGTAATGTTGTCATTTAAGAAATGTAAAGCAACACAGTTGTATATTTTATCTAATTGTAAACTTGGTGCACTTGTCTTTACACTTACATATTAATGACATCAATCGAAAAATCAAAAACTGAGCATACGTTGTATTAACTTAATTTTCCCAAAATACAAAATCATAAACATTTGCATTTCACATTATTGGGATGATTGAAATGTAATAAAATGTAGAAATTGCACTTGACAAGGCAAAACATTTGTTTCAAAATAACTGTAACATAAATATTAGTTCCAAACTTTAATACATTAGTATAGTTACCAATTTAACATTTCTCCTTGTCTAGTGCATTTCCTGCATTTGATTAAATGGTATTTGTGTCATTTTATTTTAAGGTGCACTGCATATGTGTTCACTTTAATCACTTACTATATACAAATATAAACAACTGTATTAACACCTGAAAAAATATGATAAATCTGTTTGTTGGTGTGTCTATCATCATGGTGAATGCTTGCAACAAGTTCTAAATTTTCATTAAATACCTTTTTAACTAGTCTAGGGACTTTACAAATTAGACAATTAAAAAAACTGTTGCATTTTCTGCCTTTACTCAAAATTAAAATATGTACATCACATTTTAATCATTAACAGTTCAAGGGAATAAAGTATAGTAAATACAAAATAATGTTGGTCCAAACTTGGTGCAATTTAAATATTTGTTATGAAGACATTAGATACTTCTCTCAAATCAATATATGTTATTTAAAAATTAAACAGTAAAAAGAAACTAAATTTCACAAAGACATGATGCTGGAGAGTTGTGCCAAATGTGCCTCCTAAACAGGCTGCCAAAGAGGAACCTTTCCGTCATGGAAGGGTGTCTAGTGGGCACAGAGCAGGCACCTCAGGGATCTTTCTTGGAAGGGGTGGGTTTGGGTTTGACAGGGGGGATGGCCAAGAAAGACATACATTCAGGAGGAAAATATGGGTAGGAGGTTTGTGAGAGGATTGGGAGTTAGAGGGAAATACAGTGCATGATGTGTGAATGTCCGTTGGTTTTGCAGTTGCCCCAGGGTCTGGGGTATGTTGTGTATGTTTGGGTGTTTGTTTCATGTCAGTTGTATGTTATTCTGGTGAGTGTGTATGTTTGTGTTTGGTGGGTGCTGTTTTGCACATACGTGTGCTTGTGTGAGGATGCATGTTTTGCAGTTGCATATGTGTCTGGTGTGTGTTTGAATATGTGCAGTTTCTCAGGAGTTTTGCATTCAGGTGAGTGTTTGTTTGCATTTGGTGGGTGCTGGTTTGCATGTATGTGTGTGTTTGAATGAGGCTGATGTTGAGGTGGTTGGTGTGGTTGGGGTACTTGTAGGGCTGGTGTAGGTTTGAATGTGTGTGGTTTCTCAGGTGTTTTGTATTTGGGTGAGTGTGTGTGTTTGTGTTTGGTTGGTGTTGTTGTGAGTGTAGGTGTGCATATGAATGAGTCTGTTGTTGAGGTGGTTTGTGTGGTTGTGGTGCTCTTGGGTATGCCAGTAGTGGTGGTAGTGGTTGTGGGTGGGATGGTACTTGTGCTATTGGTTGTTGTGGGTGCGCCCGTGGCTGTGGGTGCACTGGTGGTTGTTGGTCTGCTGGTGGTTGGGGATGTGCTGGTTGTTTTGGTGCTTGTGGGTGTCACCAGATGCTTCCCCACTTTTCTGATTACTGTCCCCTTCACCTGTTCCTGAAGATGCTGAAAAGACATATACTATAATTTTATTGTATCTATGTAAAAAGAACAGATCATTACCTTTTTTATCAAAACATATACTAAATTTTCAGATTTCACTCATTTCAAATCTTTCAAACTTTGGTTCATTTTTATTATATTCTCACGCATGTGGGGAACATCTTTAGAAACCATTTGGTCACATTTTTGAAAATTCCCAATGTTGCTCCTAAATCATTTTTAACCACTTTAAATTCACTCCAGGAACTGTTTTACACCTCTGAATGATATGGATTTGTGGTTTAGAATAGTGAACTTATGTCACAAAAAATAATATAAAGGAAAAATAACTTTGTAGAGTATTTGTGCAAGGCTGAAATAGCTGAACTATATGTATTTATAATCATTTGAATACATATCAATAAGTGTTAACCATTACTGCAGTACTGTACCACTATTTGCAGAATCTTAAATCCTGTACCCTTTCAGCATTGTTCAATGGTAATACTTACTTCAAGCACCTTAAGTATTTTTCAAATGTCAAAAATATTAAATGGAATCTGTACTGAAGTTGCTTTGTATTATATCACACCCTATGTATTTACTTATGCAGTAGAAGACATTTAGAAACATTTGTGGGGAATTTGCAAAAGACTTCTACAGCATAAGTAAATACATTGGACTTGGTATATTTCTAATCCACTTTAGTACAGAGCAAACAGTTTGCTTTCCCATTTCGAACATATTCAAAAGATATATTGGCTTTTACTTTAAGCAAAAATTGGTACAACAACACAGTAAAAATTTCATACACTGATTCATATACAATATTTAATTTAAAAATTGAAATGCAAATCACAACATGCATCAGATCAAACCTTGATGCATTCAGAGAATTTCATTATGAGTCATGATTTGTGCTTAATTTTGAGTTTTCAAGATAGGGTACTCCAATATATCTGTGACGCAAGATTCCACCTGCAAAAGTCACTTTAAGAATCATATTTTTGTTCATCATTGGTTTATGATTTGGACATCACAAAGGACATTTTGAAAAATATATTTTCAACATGTGTTCCTCTGTCATCAGTGTGTACACTTTTCTCTCTTTCTTTCAAAAAATATATGCCTATCAAAATATTTTTTCAGAACACATGCACATTAGGTAAAAGGTAAGACATCATGCAAATCTGTCACTTTTAATATAACTTAAAGTCTTTTTGATTCCAAACTTATTATTGAGATGTTTTTAATGATAAATATAGCTATTTAATCTAAAGTTTGTGGCAATTTTGTTTATAAGACTAAACCACTAATGAGACATTTGGAACATCCGCTGTATTATAAGTGATTTTATTGGTATGTCACCTGTAATTGGGATAACGTAACATCCTTCCCAATTATGACGTAGCATCACACCTGACACAATTATAACTTGTGGCCTGTTTGGTACAACTGTTCCTTATAACACCTAGGAAAATCAAGTACATTTGTTATTTGGGCAGGCATGTGTCTTCTAAAAACAGTCCTTAGGTACTGGATAGAAATAAAGTGGAATAATTTTCCACCTAATTCATACATAAAACACATCATCATACACCTTGTGTAAAACTAACACCTTCATTATTTATAAATAAGCATGGGCGAATTTTGCGAATCTGACGTTCGCGAATTTTGCGAATTTGCGAACTCGCAATCCGCAAAATCTGCAAGGATTTCTGCCAGTTCGCAAGGATTTCTGACAGTTCGCGAGGGTTTTGTAACAGTTCGCAATCGCGAACTTACATGTCGGCTCGCAACGGTCACGATTATGTTGTTTCTACGTCTGGTTCATCATCATAGGTTCCCAGCACCCTCTGTTTCACCCCTGCCACCCTCTGTTTTACCCATGCCACCCTCTGGTACATCAATGCCTTATGCCACCCTCTGGTTCATCATCACTGTAGATTATGGGGGGAAAAAGCAAGCACACCTGCCTGCTTCAACTGACATGAATTAATTTGGGGTTGATTTATTAATGTGTCACTGTTTTAAAATTCCAGTCTGGCACCTGCTTCCTTATCTGTAATTTGCTTTCTGTTGCAGTGCAATTTTTTTTTCCAGGACCTTTGTGGCCTACTTGTAGCTATTCTATGAGCCTGCTGACAGGGTCAGAGCAGGGTCATACAATTGTTGCAACTAGCAACTGAACTCTGGAGGGGCCCTTGTCAGGAAGCACTACAGGGAACGGTTACTAATGATGAGTTTGAACTTTTGAACCTGCTTTCACTTTTGCAAAACTCGTTTTTCTGCAGAGCAGCATTACAGCAACTTTAATGCCCCACCAAGCTTATATGAGAAAGTTGATTTCTAATCCAAAAGTTATCCAAAGAAAATCAAAAGGCCTCAAATCTAAAAAAGTGCAGGCAAATGTCAACCTGAGGAGTTATTCTGATAAAAATAATCATTTTCAGAAGGTCTATGCTGCTTGCTAGTAGATTTCTTGTGCAGAATTGCAATTTTTGTAATTTCGCGAGTGCAAGATTGTTGCTGCCCGCCGCACCTACATGTTCGCAATTGCGAACTTACACCGCAAAGAAAAAAAATCCGCTGCGTGCAAATTTGCAGATTTTGCGGGAAATTCGCGAATCTCGCGGATTGCGAATTTACCGAAAATCCGCAAAATCCGCGAGCGTAACGGATTTTCCGCCCATGCTTATTTAGAAAGACCATTGCCGGTAATACTTTATTGCATGCCATTGGTAGCCACCCTGACAATCTTAGATGGAGTATCCCCTTCAGGGAATTCTTGACGGCCAAGCACATCTGCAGCTCTGACAGTGCTTTTGAGGTTGAACAACAAATCATGATCTCCAGATTTATTGAAAGAGGCCAGAGGCCTCCATATGTGCCATGCCATTATTTTGTTGTCTTTCTTAAATCTTACATGTTCACCAGGCACAAGCATTGCTATACAACTATGGTCAAGCAGTGGCTCTCCGAATTGAAGTATCATCTGTGTCTGGGGGCATTTACAGGCACCACGCCGACATTCAGAATTAAGTTTTCAGATTATGCTGGTTGCCACTCTTACATACGTTTCACTGTTATTAACATGGCTGGAAGGCATGTTCCTGAAAGAAGTAGTCACAGGATCTACTCCACATGCTGGATTTGTAACTACATGTTGACACTTGAGGCACCAATGATAGTTGACTGTGTACAGATGTACAATTCTGCAAGCATTATGCACTAGACAATACATAATTCAACCGTATGTTATGTTAGAACATGTTTCAAAATGACCACTGCCTTCCTGTCTGTACGCAGTTTGCAGTTCTATGTTGGTTTACACTTTCATGTATCTAAAGATGTTTAGGTGTTGCACTTCGCTGTGTGATCAAGACCATATTTTAGTCAAAACGCGTCACGGAGGGAATATAAAGTAAATAAATCCCATTATTGCTGTAGTGTCATCATTTTTGCCTGCGTGCACGCTGTACTAACTCAGTGAAGGCTTGATTAACCGATTTGCTCCACCGGTTAGAGCGCCATCTTCCACGGGTATAGGTTCCCAGAAGGAGTATTTGCATATGCGGCGGAGCAGGTCTTGATCACACACATATATATATTTATATATATCTTCAAACAGTTCCCCAGATTTGAGGCTGCACTCCAGATCAGGTGAGTGAACACACTTTTTAAAAAAACAGGTTGCTTGTCGTCCCGAATGCTTTTTACCCTGGCCTGACGCGTTTCTTGGGTTCCTCTCCCCTTCATCAGAGGCCAAACATGAGCTGCCGATAATTGCGTGCCTCTGCACTGGTTCCCTGCACGTGATTAAATAAATGTGGTTGCCGGTAAACAGCTTTAATTAGTCCAGTTCCGAAATGCCTGCTGGGACCTGCAGTATCATCTGGCACATTTCATACCTCCAATGGGTCCGGGGCTCATGGTGTATTCAAGGGATCCTTTCTCAGCCCTCCATTGGGCCCCCGGACAAGATTCAGCCTGCCACAATCGAATTTCCTAATCCACCGTTCACAAGGGACATGTGAGGTTCCGTGACAATTGTAAGTGGTGTTTTCGACTCGCACGAATATGGTCGAGTCTGGTATCTATGAACCGCAAATGACGAGTTTAGTGGGTGTACACAGTTTCGCTACGCTAAACTAAACCGTTCGTTTGTTATGTGGGTATTTCTATCTGTACCCACGGGTTCCATCTTAGATATGGCATCCATTTTGTCTCTTGCCCTCAAGTAGCCAGCGAACGGACGCTGTCCGCTTCGCGACCCAGGGACTCCCAAGATATTTGTGGAAGACACATGTCCTTTGTAAGTGTCTTTATGACGAGGGGGATGATACTGTAAGGCAGATGGCCCTGCTCGAGGCTCATCTCGCCGTGCCGGTTTATTGTCTTAGCCGTGCATCTCATTAGGCACGTCCCTTTGATGCCTGTATCTTGTGTCTCTCGATACCTCCCTTTTACACCCTTTCCAATCTCCCCACTGTCTCCGTCTTCCTCTACACCTGTCCTTGTTCCTATTTCAATCTGTTTTACTGCTGGTTGGAATGCACTAATGTTGGGAAGATGGGTTTTTACAGTTGGGAACCGCCAAATGCTTCCGCACTTATGTTCCGGTCCTTATGTGTATCAAAGTGACCAAAGCGACCCCTCTGGGGGATAATTATGGGAACCGGGTCATAAACTTTTGTGTTCAATGTAACTCTATGGGATAACCATGTATAAAAGGAGCGATCCGCAGAACCAATTTGAAGCAGACGCGCTGAACTACACTTGTTGTACTTCCGTGATCTCTGTGTTTCCCTGCAGTAAATAAACCCTTGAATCTTTGACGCCGAAGGAAGTGTCCCGTGTCTCTGTGATTCGTACGCCGGAGCAGGTTACCCACGAAGGTTTCAGGTGTTGTGCCCTGGCACCGCTGGGTTCTAAATAAACCCAGTCCTTCAGTTGGCGCCCAATGTGGGGCTGCATCAGTGGTACCGGTCCAAGCCCGACGATCGTGAGGAACTTCGTGTGAAATCTCCGAGGGAAGGTGCACCCCGCTTCATCGATCCTGTTGTCGAAATAAGTGGCCCGAAGACTTTTCCCGCGAAGATTCCCGCCTCCTGACGGCTGCGACGGACTGCTGCCCTGACTGTAGACCTGTTTTGGCGCCTGGCGTAGACCTTGGTAGAGCGAGACGATTGACGGGCCTTCCTGGTGACGCCATCGATCTTTGAGTTAAGTATTTGTGGGTCGCTCCCAGAGTCCTTAGTTGTTGACACTTTAGCGAGTGTTTTTGTTGTTGACGTTGTGAGAGTGTTTTTGTCGATGACACTTTGCTAGCGTACTTTGTTGTGTTGTTTGACGACTGCAGCCGCCAAAAACTGAGGGTTTTGCTTTTGCTGGGACTTGGTAAATTCCGTAACCCTTGAAGTTTGTGAAACTCGGCTAGTGTACAAGATGCCTGGTCGTAGTACTTTGTTTAGTTGTTTCAGACCTTGTGGTATGGATTCCCGACTGGAGGACTCGTGTCCGATACCTCCGGTTGGAACTCCGACTTATGAACTGTACAGTAAACATGGGCTAGGCCCGATTACTTTTAATGAATACTGGATTAAATATACGAAGAAGGACGGTGACCTTCGTTGGCCACCTCATGGTAGTTTTGAAACCCCGATTTTAGATAACCTAGAGGCTAAATTATTTGCGAAAAAGTCAAGGCCGGCCATGTTTGATGCCTTTCGGTTGTGGCGAAAAGAAGCCAAACAGAAAGAAATCAGACAGACTAAACGACATCAGCGAGATAATGTTGCTACCATTGTGAAGAAAGCAGAGCAGTTTCAGCGTGATAAGGAGGTTAAGGAAAAGGAAGTGTTTGATAGGCTGCAGCGTATGTCTGTAGATAAATGCTATCCTGCTTTGCCTGCGGAGTCGGATAAGAAGGAAGAACCAGTTGAGGATCCTTTAATGTCCTATCTTATGAAGTCGCCCCCTCCGTATGTACAGGGTACCACAGCTCCTGTGCTTCCCCCTGTACCTGTTCCTGCACCTATTCTTCCTTTGCCTGTTCCTCAACCTGCACCCGTTCTTCCGACTGTTCCTGCTCCTTTGCCTACTGCTATCCCTACTGCTCCTCCGCTTCCACATACTCCTGCTCCCGCTACTGCACCTGTTTTGTTAACTCCTGCTGTTGCTACTGTTTCTACCCCCTCACTTGTTAGTCCTGTGACCTATACTTCTCCCTCTATTCGTAGTCGTAATTCTCCTCTTGCGGCTAGTTTCTTTCATTCGCTCGGACCTGTTCTTGGGTCCGCTGGTTCGGATGGTCCACAGAGACGTAGTCAGCTTCCTGGTAACAGAGAACGTGCTTCGCTATATAATATGGCGATGGGTTGGATGATGCATCCTCTTCGAAATCCACCACGTGTTGTGCTCGACACATTTTGTCAATTCAATATACCAACTCAAAGGTTTGTGTTCGAGGAAATGTGTAAGGTCCTACGCGATCAGATATCGGCCGATGCACCTGACGAGGTGCTGACCGCCCTGTCTGATCTTCAGCTTCAGTTCTCGAACGGACTGATAGTGGATACCAACGTTCGACGTGCTGTTGAGCGGTTGCTTTCTTTCCGTCCCACTCCTATATCCCAAGCCTTGTTTGTTGAGGATATTGAAAGACAACCGGATGAGTCCAGTCAGTTTCCTATGCGAGAGGTTCCACCAGTGTGGATGCCTGGTAATCCTGGGGCAAACCCCCCGATTCCGCCATTCTTTCAGAGAGTGTGGATACATCTCCCATGGAAACGCTCCGAAGTGTTGCAGGTGAAGCAATCTTTGCCTGACCCTCGCAAAAATCCTGCAGGGTACTACAAGGAATTATCGCAGCTCGTAGATGCTACGATAATGAATCTTGCCGATATTGATATGTTGTTTGGCAATGTTGTACCGCAACCGGTATGGGCTAAGATTGGTCAGGAAAACCATCCGAATGAATTAGGTGGTGCTTGGGCTGCCATAGTAGCGGCGGATGCCCGACAAATTGGTGGTGCTAAACCAGAGCAGCTGATTGCTGATCTTCCTCAAAGAATAATAACGTTAATGAAAACTCTTATGCCAGCTATGAGGGTAAATTGGGACAAATTATCAGCTTGTAAACAAAAGAAGGATGAGAGTGTCTCCGACTTCTTTACGAGGTTTGAGGAGGCATTCATTGATCATAGTGGTCAGGATATGAGCACTGAGGGTGGTCAAAGGTTGTTCGTGGACAAATTTGTCTCCAACTTATTGCCCGATTTGAGCAATAAATTAAAGAATTCAGAGAGTGCGTGGGCCGTTTCTACTTCAGCTCAGATATTGGCCACAGCACAATATTATGAGAACAGAGAGAAAGAAGAGAACGACCGCGCTGATAAAAAGACGAAAGAGCTTAAAACTAAAGTGTTGCTACAGCAGGCGTATCCTCCACGTTCGAATCAGAATTCTTCGCAACAAAATAGATCACAGCCGCAATCGAACCGATCACAATCTCGTAATGACTCCTCTTTCCAAAGATCATCGTTAGGGTACAATCAATGTGCTTATTGTAGACAGGAGGGACACATTAAATTCAATTGCCCTGTTTTGAATGATCGCAATAGTGGTAATTCGTTTAAAGGAGGTCGCGGTGGTTCGCATCAGGTATCACGTGGTAGGGGTCGTGGTGCTCAGAATGATCGCTCTGATAACTCATCTAATTCTAATAACTGTTTCGATCAATGTGGATCATCACAAGGACGATCTGCGCAGTACAATGTAGACGATTATTACGTCGATCAGGGAACTGACGACAGTAATTACTAGGACAGCCAAAGACAAGGAGAGGGAGTGGTATCAGTTCTGGTTGATCAGAGAGGGCCTTACGTCGCAGTTGCTACATCGGGCGTCGTTGAGCCTTTTCTGTTGGACACTGGTGCAGCGAAAAGTTCCATTAAGCATTCGAAACTCCCTGGCGCACCTTTGTCTGGCTTAACAAATGTTTCCGTTGGATTCTCTGGCGCCCCCGTTAGCAATCCAGTTTCGCGCCCTTTACCCCTTACAATCGGGCCTCGTGAGCTAGAAGCTCCGTTGATTTTGACTACTGGTTGTGGTGAAAATCTTTTGGGCCTGGATTTGCTTAAACGTTTGTATGCAACTTTGTATTGTTCTCCTGCGGGGGTAAAGCTTACGTTAGGAGAGAGGGTCGTCTCTCCTATGTACTTGTCTCTCGATAAGCTTCCACCGGAATTGAGTTCTCTTCCTGCGTCTTTGTGGGCAACGGGTCCCAATGATGTGGGCCTGCTTGACATCTCCCCTTATGTTGTTCAGTTGAAATCTAATGTGCGATTGCCACGTATTCCCCAGTATCGGATCTCTCTTGATGGTGAACGAGCATTGTTAGCGATCATTTATGATCTGATCGAGAAGGACGTTATTGAAGAGACTCGGGGAAACGTGTGCAACAGCCCTGTACTGCCCATCCTTAAACGTACCGATTCTTCAAAACCGCCTGTTTATCGTTTTGTTATCGATTTACGGGAGGTGAATAAAATTGTGGTTCCTCAGTTTCCCGTTGTGCCTGACATCACGGCGCTACTGACTCTGATTCCGGCTTCTGCATCGTGGTTTTCGGTGATTGACTTGAAGAATGCGTTCTTCAGCATCCCGATTGCAGAGGAGAGTAGGGACCTTTTTGGTTTCTCTCTCGGTGGACGCAGCTTCCGGTTTAAACGCGCTCCTCAGGGCTACTGTGAAAGTCCATCGATTTACAGTCAAGCCTTGAAGGGTCAGCTGGATGCGTTTACGTTGCCGGCTGGTGCGGCCTTAATCCAATACGTCGATGACCTATTGGTGGCTGCAGATACTCAGGACATTTGCAAGATTGCTACGGTGTCGTTGCTGCAACATCTCTGCGAGCTAAATCATAAGGTGTCACCTTCTAAACTCCAATATTGTTGTCAAGAAGTAACCTATCTAGGTCACTTATTGTCAAAGGAGGGAAGGAGGTTGACCCCAGAGAGGATTGCAGCAATTGCACGAATGGCTGTGCCAACAACCCAAAGAGATGTGCGTGCCTTTCTAGGTATCACGTCGTACTGCAGGCAATGGATTCCTAATTTTTCATTGCTAGCGAAACCATTGGTGGCTCTTACGTGCAAGGATGTTTCAACTCCTTTACCATGGACGGAAGAATGTCAGAAAAGTTTTTCTGAATTACGTGATTCATTGTGCTCGGCTCCTGTGTTAGGTACTCCTGACTACAGTAAGCCGTTTACATTATATGTTCACGAGAGGGAAGGTTGTGCTTTGAGTGTTTTAACGCAACCTTTTGGTGGTAAACAACGTCCATGTGCATATTTTTCCTCGACCTTGGACCCGGTAGCTAGAGCATTGCCGAGTTGTTTGAGAGCAACTGCGGCAGCTGCGGTCTCCATCCGACAATCAGCAGGATTGGTCATGGATAATATGCTTACGGTGATGGTTCCGCATGCAGTCGATACTCTTTTGAATCGTACGAAAACTCAGCATTTGACGAGTGCGAGGTTGTCTGGGTACGAGTTGACGCTGTTGGTGAGCCATATTCAAATAAAACGTTGTAATGTTCTGAACCCGGCGACTTTGTTACCAATTAGCTCAGAGTCAGATGAAGTAGCAGAACATGATTGTTACTTGAGGACAGAGGAGGAAACAAAAGGTCGAGTGGACCTTAAAAACACCCCATTGGAAGATCCAGATGGAACACTGTATGTGGATGGGTCATGTTTTAAGTTGTCGAATGGCGATGTGACTACTGCTTATGCTGTTGTAACGTTGAATACTGTTGTTGAGACTGCAAGGTTGAATCAGAATTCTGCCCAAGCTGCAGAGCTGATCGCTCATACTAGAGCGTGCGTATTAGCAAAAGGGAAACGTGTGAATGTGTTTACCGACAGCCAATACGCGTTTGCTGTTGCACATAGCTTTGGACGATTGTGGAGAGAGAGAGGTTTTTTGACATCGCATGGTACAAAGATTCAGCATGGCCAGCTTGTGAATGATCTTTTGGATGCACTGACGTTGCCTAAGCAGGTAGCGATTGTTAAATGTAGCGCGCATCGTAAGGTGACGGATGATGTTGGTCGTGGTAATGCGTTTGCGGATGAGATTGCTAAGGAGACTGCCCGGAACCTTAGCACTCGAATGTATGTGACGAGTTCGGTTAGGTGGCCTACAGAGTCGAGCATGTGTGAAGACACTATTGAAAGTGTGAAAGAAATTCAGAAAGAGGCCACCGAGACTGAAAAGACGAAGTGGAAAGAAAGTACGGGAAAGTTGGATGTGAATGGTTGTTGGATTGATTTGTCGGATCAGAAAAGATGGTTGTTGCCTGATGCATATGTGCTGGCCGTTGTGACAATGGCGCATGGGTTAGCACATATTAGCGCGAAAGGTATTTGTAAGTTGCTGTCTCCTGTGTGGAAGAATGACGGTATCACGAAATGTGCTGAACGTCTGGTCAAAAATTGTATGGTGTGTATGATGTACAATCCTGGCAAAGGAACCCCAACTCCTCCTGGCAGTTTTGCTCCCCCTTCATGTCCCTTTGAGGTGATTCAATTGGACTTCATCCATATGGAGCGATGCAATAACCTGAAGTACGTTTTAGTAGTGGTTTGCGCATTCTCCCGATGGATCGAGGCCTATCCTCTCAAAGACAATACTGCTTTGTCTACTGCGAAAATCCTACTGAAGGAATACTTTCCTCGGTACGGAATGCCTAGAGTCGTGTGGTCAGATAACGGAAGTGAGTTTGTGGGAAGTGTGATGAAGAGTGTGTGTAAGGGCCTTGGAATTAATCAGAAATTCCATAGTGCCAATCATCCCCAGTCAGCTGGTTTGGTTGAAGGGTATAACGGCACCCTTAAACTGAAACTAGCAAAGATTCAGGCTACGACTGGTCTTTCGTGGCCTGACGCTTTACCTTTAGCATTACTGTCAACTAGGGTGACTGTACACTCCCGAGTAGGGCTTAGTCCCTATGAAATAGTGTTCGGTCGCCCTGCGAATGTTTGGGGGGTTCCTAGGCCAGGTATGTTCTGTGATCTTGAGTATCCAATGCTGATCGATTATCTTCATGACTTGACTGCTAAACTGAGGTTAATTCACCAACAGGTTTACGACGCATTGCCCAAGGCAGACGGAGGGTCCAGGCCACCAGCTCCAGCCCGGAGATTGGGTGGTGACGCGCAACTTTTCGCGCAAGAACAATTTGGATCCGAGGTTCACTGGACCCTACCAGGTTCTCCTTGCCACGAGGACTGCTGTTCGTCTTGAGGGACGGAAAAACTGGGTGCACGCCACCCACACCAAAAAGGTCCCTATCCCTTTGCCGGCAGACCCGTGGGTGAGGAGAGGCATTGCATCAACTGAAACCGAAGGATTGTCGTCGTTTGTACCTTTTAGCGACGCACAGCCTGTCGGAGAATCCTCAGTGCAGCAGAAAGACACTGTTGAACAATTGTCATCTAAAGACTCAAGAACCGAACACTCAACTGATCAGCAGGACGTCGTCTCTCCAACGGATCCTTTGTTTGACGAGCAGACACGTCCTGGGAAAACCCGATACTTTTTGCGATCTAGCACTAAAGACTAATAAAAGATCCTGCTTTGCTTTATTGACAACTGCTCTAATCCCGTTTTCCGTGATCAGTTTGAACATTTGTATTATTGTGATTATTTTTGTATATATTCATTGAGCTTCGTTCCTTATACCTTTTTGCTTCCACAGTTGAGAAACATTGTTTTTGCATGCATATATATATATTTGTGCAATAAAGGCCGGTGGGCCGCGCGCGTACTTCCTTCTGGTTAGTAGGTCTTGATGCTAGGTTAAAGACCGTTGGTTCCTGGGAACTCCTAGGGATTGACTACTGCTACACAGAACGAAGTGCGTCAAGAAACGTTGCGGACGGTCGTAGGGAATGGCATTTTCGAAGCTGATGGACTTGGAAGAAGCTCAAGCTCGAAGATTCAAGCTGCAGCAACTCAGCCGTACGAAATGTTTTGTATTACAAGTATTTGTATTATTTTTGACTGTTTCTGCATTATTGGCGGGTGGGGTGTATTACATGATATCTTACTTCTTACCTTCTGTCATACCTACTCCTACCCCTGACCCTAAACTCACCTCCACTGCTTCTCCTCATTCTTTTCATGTCTTACCCGAACACGAGCAGGCTAGACGTGCAGAATTCCGCAATAATTCCTTTATTCAGCTCCTTCACCAGCATCAGTTAGTGGTTAACACTACTAATTGTTGGGTGTGTGGGTTGATGCCACATACTACGGATAAGGGAATTCCATATCTGGTGTTACCGTACAGTTCCCAAGGGTCCGCTCGAGCATTTCAAACAATGTTTCGAAGCGCACTAGGTTTCCACCCCATTCGAGAACCACGCTCTCCCTACTCTGGTCCTACTTCGTATCAAAAACCTTTGTCTATAGCAATAGAGGATTTAGATAGTGATATCTATGATCCTTCGCTTATTCCTGAAGAAGAGGTACAAGCCTATAGGGTCCTGAGTAGAGGTGAGTATAGTGTGTTCACTACTGAAAAACAGCTTAAAAGCTCACCTCCGATATGGGTCGTACCCCACATTGGTAATTTTTGTCTAATGGGTCGTGGCCGAAGATCGAAAGCCCGACTGGGAGAGAGTGCTTGCACCGAAAATTACATTCTGCCGATGGTCTCGTCCCCTGTGTTTCTGGCTGCCAAGGGTACATACTTTATCTGCCATGATCGTGCGTACGCATGGTTGCCCGCTGACTTCATGGGCTCATGCTTCATCGCAAATTTGTTGCCTCCGACGTTTACCGTAGATGCAGATTATCACAAGACCAGAGTTGTGAGAGGCGTAATTAGCGAAGAGGACACTGCCGGTCAAGAGGCAGGAGACTTTTTCAAGGGTTTCCTCCCGTTTTGGGGGCCTATGGTTAATAGTAGGAACCTGAGACAGTTGACTCGAGTGGTAGAATCGACAGCTAATATTACTGCCAGTGCCCTTGGTAATATCACCACAGAACTCCAGGCGGATAGACTTATGACGTTACAAAACCGTATGGTTTTAGATGTCATCCTAGCAGATCGAGGTGGGGTATGTAAGGTGATCCATTCGAGCTGCTGCATTTTCATTCCTGATAATGCTCCGACCGTTTATCAAGCCATCTCGAAGTTGCATAAGATCTCCGAATCCATACACGTGGATGTAGGGGATTGGACGCTACTTGGGTGGTTTTGGGGCCTGATGTCGACTTGGGGTTGGAAGATTCTGATGATCATCGGAGTCGTTGTGGCATTCCTGTTCACGTGTTGCCTTTGTGTGCAGTGCGGTCCTGCCTTATGTGGCCTCTGTGCTACAACGTGTATGAGACAGCCTCCTGTTACCAAGGGGACTCGGCTGGACAGAGCTATGCTACAACAACATCTAGATGGTCTGATGAATATTGAGTATGATTCCGACTAGTGCTTGCCTACATGAGGGCAAAAGGAGCGTCTGAGGTTCCGTGACAATTGTAAGTGGTGTTTTCGACTCGCACGAATATGGTCGAGTCTGGTATCTATGAACCGCAAATGACGAGTTTAGTGGGTGTACACAGTTTCGCTACGCTAAACTAAACCGTTCGTTTGTTATGTGGGTATTTCTATCTGTACCCACGGGTTCCATCTTAGATATGGCATCCATTTTGTCTCTTGCCCTCAAGTAGCCAGCGAACGGACGCTGTCCGCTTCGCGACCCTGGGACTCCCAAGATATTTGTGGAAGACACATGTCCTTTGTAAGTGTCTTTATGACGAGGGGGATGATACTGTAAGGCAGATGGCCCTGCTCGAGGCTCATCTCGCCATGCCGGTTTATTGTCTTAGCCGTGCATCTCATTAGGCACGTCCCTTTGATGCCTGTATCTCGTGTCTCTCGATACCTCCCTTTTACACCCTTTCCGATCTCCCCACTGTCTCCGTCTTCCTCTACACCTGTCCTTGTTCCTATTTCAATCTGTTTTACTGCTGGTTGGAATGCACTAATGTTGGGAAGATGGGTTTTTACAGTTGGGAACCGCCAAATGCTTCCGCACTTATGTTCCGGATATTTGACAAGTAATCATCCTCCCCTTTCTAAGCGCCTTGAAACCCTCTGGGTATGTAGTGCGCTATACAAATCCTATGACTTGACTTGACTTGAAAGTGACCAAAGCGACCCCTCTGGGGGATAATTATGGGAACCGGGTCATAAACTTTTGTGTTCAATGTAACTCTATGGGATAACCATGTATAAAAGGAGCGATCCGCAGAACCAATTTGAAGCAGACGCGCTGAACTACACTTGTTGTACTTCCGTGATCTCTGTGTTTCCCTGCAGTAAATAAACCCTTGAATCTTTGACGCCGAAGGAAGTGTCCCGTGTCTCTGTGATTCGTACGCCGGAGCAGGTTACCCACGAAGGTTTCAGGTGTTGTGCCCTGGCACCGCTGGGTTCTAAATAAACCCAGTCCTTCACATGCTTTCCCTCACTCAGATCCAGCGTCCTTCATTGGCGGTGCGTAGCCTCCACGGCCTGGAAGCGCCGTGATTAATGTCTTCAAACAGTTCCCCAGATTTGAGGCTGCACTCGAGATCAGGTGAGTGAACACACTTTATTAACAAAACAGGTTGCTTGTCGTCCCGAATGCTTTTTCCCCTGGCCTGAAGCGTTTCTGGGGTTCCTCTCCCCTTCATCAGAGGCCAAACATGAGCTGCCGATAATTGCGTGCCTCTGCACTGGTCCCCTGCACGTGATTAAATAAATGTGGTTGCAGGTAGACAGCTTTAATTAGTCCAGTTCCGAAATGCCTGCTGGGACCTGCAGTATCATCTTGCACATTTCATCCCTCCAATGGGTCCGGGGCTCATGGTGTATTCAAGGGATCCTTTCTCAGCCCTCCATTGCGCCCCCGGACGAGATTCAGCCTGCCACAATAGAATTTCCTAATCCGCCGTTCGCGAGGGACATGCTTTCCCTCACGCAGACCCAGCACCTTTCACTGGCGGTGCGTAGCCTCCACGGCCTGGAAGCGCTGTGATTAATGTCTTCAAACAGTTCCCCAGATTTGAGGCCGCACTCCAGATCAGGTGAGTGAACTCACTTTATTAACAAAACAGGTTGCTTGTCGTCCCGAATGCTTTTTCCCCTGGCCTGACGCGTTTCTGGGGTTCCTCTCCCCTTCATCAGAGGCCAAACATGAGCTGCCGATAATTGCGTGTCTCTGCACTGGTCCCCTGCACGTGATTAAATAAATGTGGTTGCCGGTACACCGCTTTAATTAGTTCAGTTCCGAAATGCCTGCTGGGACCTGCAGTATCATCTTGCACATTTCATCCCTCCAATGGGTCCGGGGCTCATGCTGTATTTAAGGGATCCTTTCTCAGCCCTCCATTGGGCCCCCGGACGAGATTCAGCCTGCCATAATCGAATTTCCTAATCCGCCGTTCGCGAGGGACATGCTTTCCCTCACGCAGACCCAGCATCTTTCATTGGCGGTGCGTAGCCTCCACAGCCTGGAAGCGCCGTGATTAATGTCTTCAAACAGTTCCCCAGATTTGAGGCCGCACTCCAGATCAGGTGAGTGAACACACTTTATTAACAAAACATGTTGCTTGTCGTCCCGAATGCTTTTTCTCCTGGCCTGACGCGTTTCTGGGGTTCCTCTCCCTTTCATCAGAGGCCAAACATGAGCTGCCGATAATTGCGTGCCTCTGCACTGGTCCCCTGCACGTGATTAAATAAATGTGGTTGCCGGTAAACAGCTTTAATTAGTCCAGTTCCTAAATGCCTGCTGGGACCTGCAGTATCATCTTGCACAGTTCATCCCTCCAATGAGTCCGGGGCTCATGCTGTATTCAAGGGATCCTTTCTCAGCCCTCCATTGTGCCCCCAGACGAGATTCAGCCTGCCACAATCGAATTTCCTAATCCACCGTTCGCGAGGGACATGCTTTCCCTCACTCAGACCCAGCATCTTTCATTGGCGATGCATAGCCTCCACGGTCTGGAAGCGCCGTGATTAATGTCTTCAAACAGTTCCCCAGATTTGAGGCCGCACTCCATATCAGGTGAGTGAACACACTTTATTAACAAAACAGGTTGCTTGTCGTCCCGAATGCTTTTTCCTCTGGCCTGACGCGTTTCTGGGGTTCCTCTCCCTTTCATCAGAGGCCAAACATGAGCTGCCGATAATTGCGTGCCTCTGCACTGGTCCCCTGCACGTGATTAAATAAATGTGGTTGCCGGTACACAGCTTTAATTAGTCCAGTTCCAAAATGCCTGCGGGGACCTGCAGTATCATCTTGCACGTTTCATCCCTCCAATGGGTCCGGGTCTCATGCTGTATTCAAGGGATCCTTTCTCAGCCCTCCATTGGGCCCCCGGACGAGATTCAGCCTGCCACAATAGAATTTCCTAATCCGCCGTTCGCGAGGGACATGCTTTCCCTCACGCAGACCCAGCATCTTTCATTGGCGGTGCGTAGCCTCCACGGCCTGGAAGCGCAGTGATTAATGTCTTCAAACAGTTCCACAGATTGGAGGCCGCACTTCAGATCAGGTGAGTGAACACACTTTATTAACAAAACAGGTTGGTTGTCGTCCCAAATGCTTTTTCCCCTGGCCTGACGCGTTTCTGGGGTTCCTCTCCCCTTCATCAGAGGCCAAACATGAGCTGCTGATAATTGCGTGCCTCTGCACTGGTCCCCTGCACGTGATTAAATAAATGTGGTTGCCGGTACACAGATTTAATTAGTCCAGATCGGAAATGCCTGCTGGGACCTGCAGTATCATCTTGCACATTTCATCCCTCCAATGGGTCCGGGGCTCATGCTGTATTCAAGGGATCCTTTCTCAGCTCACCACACCAAGTGCGTCCAACAGATTCTTTACTTTATTAAAAGCCAAGGAAGGTATTACGTGTTTCGAGTCTGCTGACTCTTAATCATATGCCAAATGCTGCTGTCATGGTGGGTTTGTTAGCTTTTAAATAACGTGACTAATAGACATTGAAAAAATACATTCTTCCAGTTTTAAAGGTACAGTCTATTCTTGATTTCCAGATCTAATTTTCGGCTTTACCACACATCTTGGAAGCAACGAGGGTAAGTACAGACATTAGTAAAGGTTAATCCTCTTGACCCCTTAGTGGTAATTATTCCATATTTTCCCTCGCTGTATATATTTATATATTTATATATATATTCACTGAAAAAACCATAGGTTTCACACCAGTTATAGTTAGGAATTAGCATTTAAAAAACCTATTAAATTCACTGACAAAACCATAGATTTCACACCATTTATAGTTAGCTGGAAATTTTACTGACATAAAACCATTGAAATTCCCACGTTATAGTTAGTTGGACTCACTATAACTTGCGCGCCTGTAATGCACTGCTGATGACGTCACATATTACATCACTCATGACATGGTCAGTGACATCACTCATGACATCACTGATGACACCATCCAGTGAATGTGTGTCTTTCTGAAAAATAAATTTGTTTTATATATGTATTTGTAAAGGTCGATGGAAGAATAAATGTTTAAATAAGTGTGTAAATGGATGTTTTTTTTAAAAAAAATTGGTTGGGTAACTGGCTTATTACGTGTATCTTAGTGAATACATATATTAGCGAGTATTGTTTAAATATTTAAATGTTTGTATCAGTGTTTCTCTTTGTGTATAAGTGGCTGCAGGGGTTGGTGACTGACTCACTGTTTGTATGTGTTTTGAAGACAGCATATGTGCAGGACTGTATGGGTGGATGAGTGTGTATATGTGTGTGTTAGTGAGTGAATGACTGTCTCACTAGTGTCTTCATTAGTAACGACATATGTTTTAATCTAGTATATGTGAGTATTGATGTATATAAGTGAGTATAGTATATATAGTGAGAGATTGTAGGAGTTCCTGTTTAAATAAGTATGTGTTTCTATAAGTGATTGTTTAAGAGAGTAAGTATGGGTAAGTTTCCTTAGAAGTAAGGTGGTAGTGTGTGTATAAATGTATATGCAAATAAATGGATGTTCAATAGTTTATTTGCATGTGTGAGTATGTGTGTGAGTAACTTTTGGATGACTGCTGATGTGTAACAGGATGTATAGGTGTATCACTACATATGATGAGTGAGTATATATATGAGTGACTATATAGAACTGTTGGTGAATGAGTGGATGTGTATATAGATGGTGGAATTACTGAATTGGTTGTTGTTACTGGTTTGGGTATCTCCATTTTTTTGAAAATGTTTGTTTCTATTTTTGAATATGTGTTTCAAGCGTTACATTACACTGAAATTAGGTCTGTCACTCTGTCACAAGGATGGTGTCATCAGTGATGTCATGAGTGATGTCACTGACCATGTCATGAGTGATGTAATATGTGACGTCATCAGCAGTGCATTACAGGCGCGCAAGTTATAGTGAGTCCAACTAACTATAACGTGGGAATTTCAATGGTTTTATGTCAGTAAAATTTCCAGCTAACTATAAATGGTGTGAAATCTATGGTTTTGTCAGTGAATTTAATAGGTTTTTTAAATGCTAATTCCTAACTATAACTGGTGTGAAACCTATGGTTTTTTCAGTGAATTTCAAAGGTTTTTTAAATGCTAATTCCTAACTATAACTGGTGTGAAACCTATGGTTTTTTCAGTGAATTTCAAAGGTTTTTTTAATGCTAATTCCTAACTATATAAGACCTGAAAGCCCACCAGGAATCTCCAGTATGCGCCAGGGGACTGCATTGCAGAGAGGTGTAATGAAGCCACAACCCTTTTTACACCTCTCTGCAACGCAGCCCCCGTGCATGTTTGAAGAGGGGGAACTAATTCCCCTTGCATACTGGGGGGCCCTGGGGGCCGATTAGCCCACCTGGAACCTCCAGTATGCGCCAGGGGCTGCATTGCAGAGGTGTAATGAGACTATGCCCCTTGTTACACCTCTCTGCAACGCAGCCCACTGCCGCGTTTGCAGAGGGGGAACTATTTTCCCCTTGCATACTGGGGGTCCCTGGGGTCAACTGGTCCACCAGTAGCCTCCAGTATGCGCGAGGGAGCTGCATTGCAGAGAAGTGTAATGAGGCCACACCCTTGTTACACCTCTCTGCAATGCAGGCCACTGGCGCGTTTGTAGAGGGGGGACTAATTCCCCTTGCATACTGGGGGTCCCTGGATCATATCTGCCCAAACACCAATATTCCGAACGATTGTAAATTACTTTTCTTGAGAAACATTTGGATTTGGATTATCATGTCCTATACTTTGGAATTTTTGAAAGACTGACTTTGAGGATGCTATAAATTACTCAAGTCTGCCCGAATTGTGTGGGTAAAATTGATACCTAGTCACTTTGAATAAGAATATACTTATGTCTCGTCTAACATTTGGAAGAAATATCTAGTTATATGACAACTGGATACCGACATAACTTGAAGGAAATAAGAACGCCCTGAAGAAGTTCTGTTGTACAGAACGAAACCTTTCGGCTGGCTGTGGTACATAAACTTAAGGAAAATAAAAGCATTTGAATATACACCAAGATTCAGCGCTTCAATAAGGACTCTAAGTGATATGATTTGATTGGACTCATTGTGAAAGTGGTGCTGTGCCAAACTTTGGAATATTCTCCACTACTCTCTACTACTTACTCTCTCCTACTCCACTACTCTCAAATACTCACTGTCTACTACTCATTCTCTACTACTCTACTACTCTCTCTCTACTACTCACTCCCTACTACTCGCTACTCACTACTCCCTACTACTCACTATCTACTACTCTCTACTACTCACTCTCTACTACTCTCTCTACTACTCACTCTTTACTACTCACTACTACTCTCTACTACTCACTCTCTACTTCTCACTCTCTATTACTGTCTACTACTCACTCTCTACTACTCTCTCTCTACTAGTCTCTACTACTCACTCTACTACTCACTCTCTACTACTCACTACTATTCTCTCTGCTACTCATTCTCTACTGCTCTCTACTACTCACTCTCTACTACTCACTCTCTACTACTCACTCTTTACTACTCTCTACTACTCACTTTCTACTGCTCTCTACTACTCACTCTACTACTTACTCTCTACTACTGTCTACTACTCACTCTCTACTACTCACTCTCTACTACTCTCTACTACTCACTCTACTATTCACTCTACTACTCTCTACTACTCACTCTCTGCTACTCTCTCTACTGCTCTCTACTACTCTCTACTACTCACTCTCTACTCTCTATTACTCACTCTCTACTCTCTACCTCTCTACCTCTCTCTTCTTCTCTCTCTACTAATCTCTACCTCTCTACCGCTACCTCTCTACCTCTCTACCTCTACACCTCTACCTCTCTACCTCTCTCTACACGCACACATATACACATATATGCATATATATATATGCATATGCATTTATATATATATGTATGTGTATGTATAAAAAAAACCAACAAAACATTTTTTTTTTTAAACAGCTACTTTTAAAACTGTCATTCTTTTTCCCCATGGTACACTCCCCGGTACGCTTACCGGTGCGCGTACCGGTGCGCGTACCGGGCGCTCACCCCGCGAAAATCAAAAATTTTTTTTATTTTTTTTTTCTCCGCTGGGCCCTTTTATGGCCCCCACATCAAACCTAGGGGGTCAAGGGGGGTCTACTCTGCCCCCTTATGGTCATTTCCCTCTTTGTTTTGGCCACCTCTCGTGTCTCGATCCTACCGAGACACAAGATGGCGGCCGCTCCGGACTGTTTAGAATGTTTACAGACATCCCAGAGCCAATCAGCTTTCTGCGCGCAAGTCGCGGTAAGCGCCCGGTGCGCGTACCGGTGCGCGTACCGGAGCGCGGCTATAGATATATATATTTTTTTGAACCTTAATTACTCAAAATCCACTGGAGCACATATCTTGAGACATAGCAAAGGCACATCGGGCTACCAGTCCCTACAATTTTGCCAAGTTTGGTGGAAATCCATTCAGCCGTTCGGGCTAAAAGTGAAATCGACCGCCCTATGGAAATTAACATGGGGAAAACGCGTTTTGGGACCCCCCTTTTATCTCGGCCCCCGCTTGACGAATCCCCCCCAAACTTTCAGGGAAGGACCGGAACGCCGCGAGGCCATTTTGAGGAAATTTTCAGGCAGATTCGTCAACCGGCGCCAATGTTATTCCAAATAGAATTTTCAGATTTAACATTGAAAAAAATCCTAACTATAACTACCTACTGGCGACCGCCAGTAGGTAATATATATATATATATATATATATATATATATATATCGTAGAACACTCTTTCAAGAAATGCGCCTCATTCCTGCATGCGCGAAGAAAAAGCACGGACCACACAAATTCCTATGTTAATCCGCAACGTTTACTTAACTCCCAAACATACAGCAGCAGCCATTACGCATTTCGTCCCTATCAGGGGGCTTGATCATATATATATATATATTCACTGAAAAAACCATAGGTTTCACACCAGTTATAGTTAGGAATTAGCATTTAAAAAACCTATGAAATTCACTGAAAAAACCATAGGTTTCACACCGGTTATAGTTAGGAATTAGCATTTAAAAAACCTATTAAATTCACTGAAAAAACCATAGGTTTCACACCAGTTATAGTTAGCTGGAAATTTTACTGATATAAAAACATTGAAATTCCCACGTTATAGTTAGTCGGACTCACTATAACTTCCCCGTGCAATGCACTGCTGATGACATCACATATTACATCACTCATGACATGGTCAGTGACATCACTCATGACATCACTGATGACACCATCCTTGTGACACAGTGACAGACCTCCTCTCAGTGTAAAGTAACCCTTGAGACACATATTCAAAAATAGAAACTGAAATTTTTAAAAAATGGACATACCTATATCAGTTACAACAAGCAATTCTGTACTTCCACTATCTATATACACATCCACTCATTCACCAACAGTTCTATATAGTCACTCATACATATACTCACTCATCATATGAAGAGATACACCTATACATCCTGTTACACACCGACATTCATCCAAAAGTTACTCACACACATATTCACACGTGCAAATAAACTATTGAACAACCATTTATTTGAATATAGAGTTATACACACACTTCCACCTTACTTCTATTGAAAATTACACATATTTATTCTCTTAAACAATCACTTATAGAAACACATACTTATTTAAACAGGAAATCTTACAATCTCTTACTCTCACATATACTCACTTATATACATCAATATTCATATATACTAGATTAAAACATATGTAGTTACTGATAAAGACACTAGTGAGACAGTCATTCACTCACTAACAAACACATATAGACACTCATCCACCCATACAGTCCTGTACATATGCTGTCTTCAAAACACATACAAACAAAGAGTCAGTCACTCATGCATCTATGTGCTAAGTAATACCCCCACCAAACCATATAGACACTCATACTGATACTAATAAAAATATCAAATAACCCATATACATACGCATGTAGCTACTTATCAACACATGTAGCCACTTATACACAAAGTGAAACACTAATATATGTATTTAAATATTTAAACATAACTCACTAATATTTATTTTTCAGAAAGACACATATTCACTGGATGGTGTCATCAGTGATGTCATGAGTGATGTCACTGACCATGTCATGAGTGATGTAATATGTGATGTCATCAGCAGTGCATTGCACGAGCAAGTTATAGTGAGTCCGACTAACTATAACGTGGGAATTTCAATGGTTTTATATCAGTAACATTTCCAGCTAACTATAACTGGTGTGAAACCTATGGTTTTTTCAGTGAATTTAATAGGTTTTTTAAATGCTAATTCCTAACTATAACCGGTGTGAAACCTATGGTTTTTTCAGTGAATTTCATAGGTTTTTTAAATGCTAATTCCTAACTATAACTGGTGTGAAACCTATGGTTTTTTCAGTGAATTTCATAGGTTTTTTTAATGCTAATTCCTAACTATAAGTTTCACTTTATAAATAAGACTGTTAGCACTCTAGTTGTTCTTTTTAACACTCTGGTACATTCTGTCATTGGGCTACAGTTGGGCTACATCTAGTTGAAATTTGGGCTACATTTACAATTTTTGGTCTCTGGTGGCCATCTTTGGGCTACATTGGGCTACTTTGGGCTACATTTGGGCTACATTTTGGCTCTAACATATATTAAGCCCAATGAAGCACAATACATATTTTTCTAAAGTTATTTTTTTTTCAAACCACTTCAGAATAGGGCTACCTGTCCCTACAATTATCCCATTTTTTTTTTTTTAAATTTTGGGGGGAGCGCTCCCGGAGCGCGCCCCGGGGAGCGCCCCGAAAAGCGTATTTCTGAAAAGCGCCCCGGGGCGCGCTCCGGGGAGCGTCCCGTGAGCGCCAATATCGCAAACGAAAACATGATCGTGACGTATCGCGTAGCCGCGACCGCGTGATACGCACGGCGTAAGCGCACCCGGAAGTACTCGAGCGAATACGATCGCACAACGTAAACTTCCGACGCGCGTAGCGTAAGCGCGTCGGGTCATGTGAGCAGAAAATAACACTTTTCATTGGTTCATAACAGTTTTAGTTTCATAATGATGAAGCCCCTGGTCTTGTGACCTGAAAATAACACTTCTCATTGGTTCAGGACAGGTTTTTTTTCTAAATGATGAAAGACCCCACCTTTTTTCCTTATTCTGACTTTGTCCTTTGACTGAGGAAGACCTGTTTGTTGCTCTCTCTACTTTTTTGCTCCAAATAATGGCTTCATTAGTAGCATCAGCTGGTGCATCTGCCCCACCACCACCACCACAACCACCAAGAGGACCAGCTCCAAATTATATTGGTGGTCAAGAACAGGAGGAGGAGGAAGAGGAAGAGGAGGAGGGGAGAAGAAGATGGCTGCCAGAAGAAAATACCCCATACAAACCCAAACCACACATTGTATGGGAGTTTTTTTCAATTCCAGAGGGGAAAAAAAAGGTGAATGCGCCCAAGGTGACTTGCCTCATCTGCAATGATGAACTTTCACGGGGCAACCCAAACAAAAAATATTCATTTGGTAACTATACCATGATTCGGCACATGACCAGAAAGCACCCAATCAACTACTCTCGTGCAGAGTTCCGGGAACTGGCCAGTAACCTCCCCCAGTCATCAAGGACCCCCTCCCAAAGAAACCAACCCACTTCCTCGGAACCAGAAACATCCGAGGTGATGCCTTGCATTCAGCCGAGATTTGCTGATTTTAAAATCACTTGTTCTGCATGTGGCAAGCTTATCGCCTATGGCGAAAAAAGCGTTAAGCTCATCGTCCTTGCAGGTGATAATCACAAGTGCCCCAAAAAGAAGTAATTTTTTGGGTTTTTTGTTTTTTTGCTCCAGTTGAGCCAGTTTCAATTCCCTTTTTTTGTTTCTCCCCCTAAAAAAATACAAAAAAAAATATAAAACTGTTTTGAAAAGCCAAAAAAAGTTCAAAAAGTTCAAAAAACACAAAAAAATATAAAACAACAAAAAGAAGAAAAAAAAAGTTCTTTTTAGGACTACCTCCAATTTCTAAATAAAAACTTCATTTTTTAAAAACTCTGTCACCTTTTTTCATCATAGTACGCTCCCAGGGCCGCTCCCCGGTGCGCGCACCGGGCGCTTCCCCCGCGCAAAACGAAAAAAAAAAAATATTTTAAATGCCCCGCGGGGCCCTTATATAGCCCCCACATCAAACCTAGGGGGTCAAAGGGGTCTATCCCTGACGCCTTATGGTCAGTTCCCCCTTTGTGTTAGCCACCTCTTATGCCTCGATTTTACCGAGACACAAGATGGCGGCCGCTCTGGACTGTTTCGAATGTTTACAGACACCCGAGAGCCATTCAGCTTTCCATGCGCACCTCGCGTCACGCGCCCGGAGCGCTCCCTGGTGCGCGCACCGGTGCGCTGCTATAGATATATATATTTTTGGGAACCTAAATTACTCAAAATCCACTGCAGCACATATCTTGAGACATAGCAAAGGCACATCAGGCTACCAATCCCTACAATTTTGCCAAATTTGGTGGAAATCCATTCAGCCGTTCGGGTTAAAAGTGAAATCGACCGCCCTATGGAAATTAACATGGGGAAAACGCGTTTTGGGACCCCCCTTTTATCTCGGCCCCCGCTTGACGTATCCCCCCCAAACTTTCAAGGAAGGACCGGAGCTCAACGAGGCCATTTTCAGGAAATTTTCAGGCAGATTCTTCAAACCGGTGCCAAAGTTATTCCAAATAGAATTTTGAGATTTAACATTGAAAAAAATCCTAACTATAACTACCTACTGGCGACCGCCAGTAGGTAATATATATATATATATATATATATATATATATATATATATATATATATATATATATATATAACGATTCCTCATTTTCTTCAGCTGCTGCAAACAAACAAGAGCAGATCCAGGTATTGTGCATATCTTGTTGTTTTATTAACGCACAAACAGCCTCGCCATTACCCTTTTGGCAGTCTCCTGCTTGATCACATGCCAGAGTTAGGAAGTCTGATCGCCTTATTTAAAGTGACAGTGCATACCGGTTAATTAATAGAAACAGAAGAAATACATACTTAAATGCGTACGTTTTCCTATGGGCATTGGGATACAATATTTTGCATAAATGCATATTGTAAATTTATTCTTTGTACTTACAAATCTCTTTCAGTACACAATATTGAAAAGAAACCAGATTAATACTGATACAAAAAAATCCTATCATTCCTTAGCACAAATGCTGCATTCAATAATCACCAATGTTTCACTTAATTCTGAATCTCTTCATGTGACTGGTTAAAGTTATTTGAAGTGCCAATCAATGTAAATACCCTAAAAAGCGCTAAAACCAATGAATTGTGCTAGTGCTAAAACAAATAAAAATCAAATGTTCAAATCCTATGCATCCACATAAGTACAGGATACCAAGTATTGACATTATATCTATTCATATACCACTTGGCGTGCCCTGGAAAAAGTTTTTGGTGAAAAACTTAGCACGTGCAAACTAATATATGGGGAACAAGGTGGAACCTGATTAATATAATTTTTTTAAAAATTGATTCCCACAGTTGTAAACATAGACATAAAATATGTAATTAAATAAATAAATAAATACATATAAATATCAATATTTATACAACTCAATTGTGAAAAATTCTCTATATATTCTTTAATCCATTCCCTCCTTTTAATATAAGATTCATTAGCTTATGTTCTATGTTTGGAAATGATTTACAGACTGACCATGGCTGGTTAGTTTGTAGGGACATAGTCTGAGAATGATGTTATATAAACTAGATAAATGAATAAATAACTAACAATTTCAGTTAGGGGTCTATATTTTCGTCTGGATTTCTGGAGTCAAGGGGAATCTGTATGGTTGTTTTTTATAAGTAAGTGTATAGGTCATCGCTCGTGTTAAGGCCCCCCGGATATTTAGCATCCAACTATATATTGAGTTTCCAGGCGCCTTAACTTCGCTTCCCTGTTACCCCCTTGTTTCTCTGCGGGTATCACATCTAATACATAGTATTTTAGATGCTTGAGATTACTTTCATGTTGTTCTTTAAAGTGTCTTGCAACATTGTAGCTAGGGTTATTGTTAGTGATAGCTCTATTATGTGTTAGGACCCCTTTGTGAATAGCCAATTAAGTGCTACCAATGTATTTCAAATCACAGATACATTCTAAAACATAGACCGCATACTCTGTTCTACAGGTCAAATGTGGATTTATAGACCGAGGACTATCATTGAAAGCTGTGTGATATAATGATTTGTTTACACCAAAATGACATGCCTTGCAACTAGTATATTTGAAAAACCCTTTTCTAGATGCCAGCCCATACCCTGCCTCTTGGTCCTCAGGATTGTTCCTCACCATGGCATTGCTCATTGGTGCCATTTTTCTGTAGGTAATAGATAGTTGTCTAGGGAGAAAATGTCAGTTCATGGGACCATCTAATATGATGGGCCAACTGCGTCTCATAATCCCCCTAATCTGTTTCTCCTGTCTTGAGAATAACATAATAAGCCTTATGGGTTCATTAGGAGCACCCATGATGTTACTAGATGCTCCATCTGGCCTCATTTTGTATGTAAGTAAATCGTCCCTGGACTTCTGCCTAGATTTTGCCATGGCTTTATCTATGGATTTGTTCCTGTATCCCCTCTCCAGGAATCATACCTTGCTCTCATTTTGTTTACTTTCAGAATCCTTCTCCCTACTGCATATCATTCTTTGAGGAGTACAGTTCACTGTGCATACAAATTGCAACTCCCATTGCAAAAATGTTGTGAACTGGTATATTTTAAAGTGTTGTTCAAATTGTAAAAATAGTTAAATTTTTTCAGTTTACTTTTGTTGATTTTAAGCAACCAAGAATAAGGTGTGAGTCACTGAAGTATACATGATGTTAACTGATGGGTATTTCCTCCAATATTTATGATTTGTCATGCAAAATGAAAATACAATGTCAAATTAGGATTACGCAATAAAAAAAGTGGTCATGCTAATTACATTTCTTGGTCATGAAGAAACAATGTTTGTATAAATAATTTCAAACAAGGTATATTGTTGTTTAGGTAGCTTTCAAGTGGTCTAACCTTGCTGAACTAATGGACCCAATCCATAGGTTCCTACTTTTAGAAAGATGCAGTTTTTCTGCTCTTAGATCTTTAATCCATTCCCTCCTTTTATTATAAGATTCATTAGCTAATGTTCTATGTTTGGAAATGATTTACAGACTGACCATGGCTGGTTAGTTTGTAGGGACTTAGTCTGAGAATGATGTTATATAAACTAGATAAATAAATAAATAACTAACAATTTCAGTTAGGGGTTTCTATTTTCGTCTGGATTTCTGGAGTCAAGGGGAATATGTATGGTTGTTTTTTATAAGTAAGTGTATAGGTCATCGCTCGTGTTAAGGCCCCCCGGATATTTAGCATCCAACTATATATTGAGTTTCCAGGCGCCTTAACTTCGCTTCCCTGTTACCCCCTTGTTTCTCTCCGGGTATCGCATCTAATACATAGTATTTTAGATGCTTGAGATTACTTTCATGTTGTTCTTTAAAGTGTCTTGCAACATTGTAGCTAGGGTTATTGTTAGTGATAGCCCTATTATGTGTTAGGACCTCTTTGTGAATAGCCAATTAAGTGCTACCAATGTATTTCAAATCACAGATACATTCTAAAACATAGACCGCATACTCTGTTCTGCAGGTCAAATATGGATTTATAGACCGAGGACTATCATTAAAAGCTGTGTGATATAATGATTTGTTTACACCAAAATGACATGACTTGCAACTAGTATATTTGAAAAACCCTTTTCTAGATGCCAGCCCATACCCTGCCTCTTGGTCCTCAGGATTGTTCCTCACCATGGCATTGCTCATTGGTTCCATTTTTCTGTAGGTAATAGATGGTTGTCTAGGGAGAAAATGTCAGTTCATGGGACCATCTAATATGATGGGCCAACTGCGTCTCATAATCCCCCTAATCTGTTTCTCCTGTCTTGAGAATAACAGAATAAGCCTTGTGGGTTCATTAGGAGCATCCATGATGTTACTAGATGCTCCATCTGGCCTCATTTTGTATGTAAGTAAATCGTCCCTGGACTTCTGCCTAGATTTTGCCATGGCTTTATCTATGGATTTGTTCCTGTATCCCCTCTCCAGGAATCATACCTTGCTCTCATTTTGTTTACTTTCACAATCCTTCTCCCTACTGCATATCATTCTTTGAGGAGTACAGTTCACTGTGCATACAAATTGCAACTCCCATTGCAAAAATGTTGCGACTTGGTATATTTTAAAGTGTTGTTCAAATTGTAAAAATAGTTACATTTTTTCAATTTACTTTTGTTGATTTTAAGCAACCAAGAATAAGGTGTGAGTCACTGAAGTATACATGATGTTAACTGATGGGTATTTCCTCCAATATTTATGATTTGTCATGAAAAATGAAAATACAATGTCAAATTAGGATTACGCAATAAAAAAAGTGGTCATGCTAATTACATTTCTTGGTCATGAAGAAACAATGTTTGTATAAATAATTTCAAACAAGGTATATTGTTGTTTAGGTAGCTTTCAAGTGGTCTAACCTTGCTGAACTAATGGACCCAATCCATAGGTTTCTACTTTTAGAAAGATGCAGTTTTTCTGCTCTTAGATCTGTGTGTTTGTCGCCTGTCTCCAACACACGTCTGGGGTGGGTGTCATCTGGATGTTGGGCATCTCTTCTAGATGGCCACACACAAAGAAAGGGTAGGTGTGACTGAGTGGCCATACACATTATAAAGAGTCATCCTGGGCAGGATGGGAGTGGGGAGCTGACACTCCTGAATAGGCAGTGTCCTGTACCCACATGAAAGGCTGCATAACTCCTGTAGTGAGTCTGGAGCCGGAGCTGGGAGGGAGAATGTCTGTGTACTTTATGGCCACTATTTGAAGTCACCTCCACTTCACAGGCACAGCTTGATATAAGTACTTGGTCTCTAACCCCAGCAAATCAGACTCTACTGGACTTGTGAAGAAACTCTGCCAGGAGGAAGGACTGTTATGCAGCTACAAAGACTGCCATTTTGCTGGACTGGCCCCCTGGGGGAGCAGATTAGGGGCTATTTCCCCCACCTGCCCCCTGGGGCGTATAAAGACGGTGGTATTTTATTGTGGAGGTGGGGCATTGGTATTCTAATTTTTGGCAGCCCCACCCACTATATACATAAATAAATAAATCCCTGGTGCCTAGTGTGTTTTCGGTACCCCGGTGGAGCAGATCGGGAACTTTCAGGCACAGTGCGACCATTAGAGCCCTGACCCACAAACCGCATACACCAGCAGCTTGCGCGGCATCTTTGAATTTAAGTAACTCTCAGTTTAATTAAGTTCAGAGATGCCGAGGGAAAACTGACAATTATGTCAGTCAGCATGACTTCCGACCGCCTACCCCCTTAAGAGTTTGAAGGGGTGGGCGGTCCAACGTCATGTTGACTGACATGATTGTCAAACCAGGGGCAGCAGGCAGCACTACAAGTGCGCATGACTGGGGAATGTCCGAAAATGTTTTCACCGTGCCCAGTCATGAGAACTAGTGTCCGCATAGGCTGGCGCGTGCCCATTAACAGAGCAAAGGTTGAGCAGAGGCTCAAACCTTGGTCTCCTAATGGGCAGGCGGGCGGAGAGTAACCATGCCCTAAGTCAATCCTGGTGCTGCTGGCAGTGCCAGGATTGCCTGAGAGGGGTTGCCACCCACTTGCCAGCAGTGATGCAGCTGTTCCGTTCCTGAAGGCTCCAATGGACGCGATTCAGAAAAGGGGGTGGAGATGAACAGAGTGTCTGAATTAAGCAGACCACTCTTACCCAGTCCAAAGATCAGGGCTTCATCCATCACCGTTATTTAGCTCACTGCACCATCCCAGCTCAGAACCTGGCTATATGCAAATCAGTCTGTCCCTGGCCCAGTGCATCATGGGAACAGGGCAGACTAAACTACCAAGCCAATTCTTCACCAGAAAGGAGACAAGCTTCCGGGGACCGGTTTCTGGCATTTCAGCCGTCGTCGGCCCGGCTTGCTTGAATCCTCATAGTGCAGTGAGCAAGGGACTCATGTCTGAGTATACCCTGCCACACCTATAGTGGCAAAAAACGATTCAGAAAAGGGGGTGGTGGACGCGAGGCGGTGCAGACCTGCTCAGGTAGGATTTTTTAATTTATTTTAAATGTCACGCCCCCGCGCAGGACACCCCCCGCAAACCGCGACTGCACTACATTTAATAACAACATGTTTGCGATATCAGGAAGCTGAAATTATTAAATGCAAGACTCCCAAACACAGCGCACAAACTACTTTTTGAAGAGGTATGCATAATGGCACCCGAAAAGTTAAAAGAGGGAATTAAGTTTAAATAAGTGTTGCTCAGCAAAATCGCACCCATGTAAAAGCACAACGAAGTGGAAAGCGCACACACGAGCCAGCTTTAAAAACAGCAGCGAAATGAGAAAATAGCGTCTTCAAAAATTGTCCACCTGTCAGCAGTTCAGAGAGGCTGTGATGAATCACGCATGTTAAAATACATTAGAACTCAAACGCAATAGTGTAGCTCAATGTGCAGCTTTAACAGCCAGTGCCCCCACTCCGCCGTCGGCCTCAACCCGCCAACCTGAGCAATTTACTTCAGCTGACAGAGAATTACAGGCACCTTCTTAATATATGTTCATATGCCCGTTCCAATTACACCTTTATCAGTCACATTAACTGCTAATGTTGCTAGTTACCATCAATTTTTCTATAACCAGCGGTGACTCAATTATGTTTGCTACAGGATGATCATGCAAATAAACTGCATTCAAGTTTGGGGAGGAATGCAGCATTCCTGAAAGTAAGATGGTTAAATAGCACTTTACTCTCAGCTGCATCCCTTGCCCTCCTCTGGAAGCAAACACCAGAGTTAATATTAATGCAGAGGTAGGCCTTTGACGCAGAATTCGCATTCCTGTGCTGGAGAATCTGAAGGTACTCACTATAGCCAAAAAGTCAAAAAACCAGCGAAGAGAAGGCCCGACTTGGTCCGATTTTTGAATAGTTGGGAGTCAAATATTCACCAAAAAGTCCAGCAGTGTGTACTGAAACAACCTCAACTGCTCACATGATTTAGATCAGATAAGTAGAGTCGGTACATTCCTGGTTGAGATCTTGTACTCTGAAATGAAGAACAGCAATGCCCTCGTACAACCTGTCCTCAATGTTGCCAGCACAAAAGTCCATCATCCATCATTTTTAATTTATTTGTAATTATTTTTATTACACTCCTTTGCTTCTCGTCTATTTAAAATTAAGTTACGGCGAGTTGGGACCGAAGGGGCAGGCAGAGTGCATATCTTTGCCTCCTGTCATGGTATACGTAGCTCTTGATGTTTCATTATTTATAAATTGCGCAAGGTCACTCTCTGCGTCAGTGATCTGGGAAAATAAAATGATTATGCTTGGACACTCACCCTAATTCCATTTAACCCCTTCGACCCTGATGACGAGCTCAGCTCGTCATCAGCCACCGGTGGCGTGTGCTGATGACGAGCTGAGCTCGTCATGTAACGCGGAAAAGGGAAAACAGCCGCACAGCGCAAAAATCACCGCAGCAGCGATGCGGTTAAAAAGAGATAAACTATTTTATATCTCAATACATAAAAGCAAAGGTGCACCACACAATTCCAGAAATATAATGTCAATAATCACAGATGTAGGTTTTCTTAGTTGTGATTTTCTTTATTCCAAACAGAAGGTGTACAGTCAAAACAAGGGTGCTCGCAGCCGACGCGTTTCGTCCTCAAGGGACTTCTTCAGGGCTGCCATAAATACATATAAACATACAATTAAAAACTAAGTCTTAAAAACTTAGTCATCTAAAAGAGCCAGACTCTGTTACAGTTAATGACCTAGGAGTTATGATATCATAATTGACCACTATGGTCAAACTGTTTAGGAACATATGCAACCATTTTTTTCTTTTTTATCACAAGCTGATTTACATTTAGGATGGGAAAACAACAACATATAATATATTGATTATCATAAATACTTTTCATATAAAGGATACATTTATCCAATATGCTTGATAGTAACATTTAGTTAAAATCAATACTTTGAAAGGGAGTAAATAAATCTAGAGAAAAGGTAAGTAGGGTACGGCGATGGGATCCAGGTTTGCTCCCGCTTATGCCGGCCTGTTTATGGGCTGGTTGAGCGGGAGCATGCCTGGGGTCGACATGCGGCAAAGTGGTCAGATCATGTGATATTCTGGGGCAGGTATATTGATGATGTTATTATACTCTGGAATGGACCTGCCCCAGAACTGTTGTCATACTATGACTATCTAAATGACAACCCATACAATGTCCGATTCACCATGGGATTCAGTGACAAGCAGATTGACTTCTTGGACGTGACCTTCTTCATTGAGGATAATAAAATTAACAGCAGAACCCATAGAAAAACAACAGCGTGCAATAGTAAATTGCATTTTAAAAGCTCACAACCCCGCCATGTCATTGAAAACATACATTATGGGGAGATGCTCCGCATGCGGCGGAATTGCAGCACGGAGGACTCCTTTATCACTAACATAGGTGAAACAGAAACATTTCCTAAAGCGAGGTTCTCGACCAAAAATATTGTGGAAGGCTAAGGAAAGAGTCAACAAAGTAAAAATGGAAACTACTCTTGTGACCACGCCCTGTAAGAAACAACAAAATGTTCCTGTGGCTTTTGCCACCAAATACACTGATGAAAACAGTAGAATCTACAATACCTTAAGAAAACATTGGCACTTACTAACAGAGATACCAAGCTTGGCCAATATTATACCAACAAAACCAAAGGTAACATATAGGCGGGGACAACATTTGAGAAATATTCTATGTCCAAGCTACGTGACCACAGAAAAGAAAAAATCATGTTGGCTCCCACCTAAGATTGTGGGCTTCCACACCTGCAGGGGGTGCAATGTCTGCAAATTGGGCAGAGATAAAACAAAGGAGTTTTGCTTTAATACATCAAAAACACATCAGATCAAACACCTAATCAATTGCAATACGACCTTTGTGATATACATTGTGGGCTGCCCCTGTGAAAAAATCTATGTGGGTAGCACAAAACGACCCCTCAAATTGAGAATCCAGGAGCATGTTCGTGCACGCCGCAACGGTGATCACAAATATGCGATGACTTTTCACATGCAAGAAAAGCACACACCCGAAGATGATCTGTGGTTTATGGGGATTGATCATGTACCTGTACATCCACGAGGTGGTGACAGGACCCTTGCCCTTCAAAAAAAAGAAGCTGAGTGGATCTGTAGATTGAGAAGTCTGAAATTGGGTCACAATTTTGATGACGAAATGCATTACCTATTAGTGTGACCCCCTCCCTCTCTCTCGTTGAATGCAGAAATCCTTCCGAATCCGACCACAAAATAATGGGTATTACTAACAACCTTCTAGCAACCTTCTAGACCAACTGAGCTACGCTTTTTGTTTTGGACAAGAGAAGGATGGATAGGGACTCCGATTATAGTATCAGTTTGTACAAACACAAGGAAGATCTGAACAATCAGATTAGGACCATTAGCTTATTGCAAACCAGTAGATTGCAAAGCCTAAATCTAGAGGATACAATGGAACTTCAAATAATATCTTGTAATACACACATCTTTGGCTTTCCTTTGTTTGTTGCATGACTAGGAAATATACAAATTTGCCCACATAAGATCTCATTGCTTGTTATAACATTTTTTAAGATATGTAGATTATCGTTTAGAACTGTTGGTATGTATCACACTGAACTTATCACAATATGTTATGAGCATGTATGTCAAAGTCATCTGGAGATATAGCATGCTCTTACATTTAATGATAAAACCATTACCATAACAAATGATAAAAAAAATTCATTGATATTGTGAGTTGGACCAGATTGACAGTCCATCGAAGAACTCCCTTTTCTCTCCACACCTACCTTACACAAGTACTCTAATCACAACTAGAAAAACGTTTTCCCCTCTTTTTCATCTATTAATTTTTTTTCCTTCTAGATGTCTAAAAAAACTCCTTTCCTCTTCTTTTTTCCTCCCTCCGACCTTCATACCCTTGGGGGATAGACTTCCAAAATAATTCTTTTGAGGTTGCGACTATAATTACCAATGATCTTTATTCAATTCACTAACAATTTTGTGGATTGCCTTCGTTAATCTGTGGAGCCCCCAAATAGATATCGGCATTATCGTAGATACACAAGGGCCACCTTGGACTTTCCAATATGGCTGCCGTCTGTGATCTCTATACATACCTGAATAAAACATTATTTTCTGGCACATTGGTCACAACTATTTCATCACTAGTGGACTTATTAATTATGCCTTAATATAAAATACACCTAAATAGAATCCGCATTTTGAGATATTAGGGTCAGTTTAATACGACATTTTCTGTAGCTGTATGAAACAACTGCACCGAATAAAAAAGCAATATGAACATCTCGCCTTCTTTTGTAGACAGCTGGGAAAATGATTTTATTCCCTGTGGATGCGAAGTGTTTCACTTTGGAGAGGTATTTTCCATCTTAAATCTCGATGTTTACACAACATGGCCATTATCCTCTCGAGACAAGCTTTGTGCCTTACATAAGATGGCCGACACGCAGCGTTAGTGGTACAAACTATGACACACTGGTTGATTTTCTTAGCTACAGCATTTATGATCAATAATAGATACAAACGGTTTCGAATGACTAACCTTAACCAAGTGTATGCTTTTAGGTATATCCGTAAAGAATATCTTTTCGCTACCCACTGCAAACACATTACAAATATGGCCGCCATTCATGGAGAAAGACTTCGTGATATCACCAAGATGGTAGATATGACGCAATGAAGGAGGGAAATTGAACCACAGGTGATTTCACCTTTGTAATTAAATTTGTACTATAAATAGTATGAGGGGATGTAGCACTTTTTTGCGCCCTTTTCCGGGAAGGAAGCCGTTCGTCGCGTGGTTCGGAACGAAGAAGGAGGATGCGGGGAATCTAAAACTTTATCAAGGTGAGCGCCGAAGGAGTGCCTTCTTTAGTAGACAACCTCTGGGTTTACTAACGTATGTGGGATTCAATCAGGAATAACTTTTACTTCTTAGAGGGACAGCCTCTGTGTACTTACACTCGTCTATGGGTTAATTACCATTTTCCCAATAAAAGGTTGTAGGAACTAACATGCATATATTTAGTTTATATGCACGGATCTAGACCCTTGGCAGTTCATATTACATGCATTGATATAACACTGAGGAGGCTATGTTCATTTGTTGTGCATGGCCCCTTTTAAATACTCAGTTGCCTTTATTTATCTCGAATATAAATGATAGATAGAACATATAGGCTGCTTAGATCGGTACGCTTTACAGTCTATAATACTACTGTGATAAACATACTCTTCTTCATTTGATTTAGGGTTTAAATTCACAGTACAAAATATATGACCAGATTGTACATATATTCTAATAATTGGATACTGCTCACCCACAGTAGATTAATAAATATACTGTTCGGTCTCCCTATTTTTTAGAGTCATCCCTGATGGAACATCTATCTTTCTGTCCATCCTCCTCTGAATACTTGTCTATATTATAACCAAAGAGGTAAGGCGACACTTCCACCTCTTGTTGCTATGTTACCATACACAATTTAAACCTGCCGATTTCTACTAAATACTTGCTTATCATTCTCTCAGGACTACTCATAGAAATCTTGAAAAAAATTCGGAAGACGATTTACACTGTGACTACTTGTTTGCATACATATACGATTTTGTGGTGAGTTACAACTTCAGTCCACATATATCACTTGGAGTATACATGAGACATCAATGTAGACAGGGTCTCTATTTAATAAGAAGTGTATATTTTCTCTTAGGAATATTTCTCTATGAACAGTGCTTGGTTTAATGGGTGCCATGACTGAGCTATATAGATGTCTCACCATGAAATGAGGTTGCTCCGTTATAAATACATCATTATTGAATTATATAGATATGACTTAGTCTTGCAGATTGCGTTGTTATCTGAAACAGAAATGTGGATATTACATGATAATGCACTCTTCCTTAAGGGATGTGTCAACATCTGGATACAGTGGTTTCAGTATAAAGACATCATTATTGAGGTAGACAGATACATTTAGTCTTGTTGGTCCCCAAGATCATTTAAATATAGTTGTTTATGGTTCATAAAAATATGATTAAGGGAAAGACTTTGTCAGATTTTGTCCTGGGAAATTCCCATGCCACTAGGGGTACTGAGATACTTGTGTTCCCTATTGATAAACCTCTTATATGATTCTGTTCCGCTCCTTTATTAGGCTTCCCAATACTTCCTACTAAGAAATCGTTTGGAAACGTTCATCCACAAAGAAATTTCCCACCGTTTACGATGACTATATACACTTAAAATAATTTGGTATGTAGTACCTATTTCCTCACATTTTCATGATGAGATGCAAAATAATGTGTTTCCCCCATAGCACACCCCGTTGCACCTGGAATTTGGAGCTTCTATTCCCTGTCACCCTACTTACCTTTTCTCTAGATTTATTTACTCCCTTTCAAAGTATTGCTTTTAACTAAATGTTACCTTCAAGCATATTGGATAAAATGTATCCTTTATATGAAAAGTATTTAAGATAACCAATATATTATATGTTGTTGTTTTCCCATCCTAAATGTAAATCAGCTTGTGATAAAAAAGAAAAAATTGGTTGCATATGTTCCTAAAGAGTTTGACCATAGTGGTCAATTATGATATCAAAACTCCTAGGTCATTAACTGTAACAAAGTCTGGCTCTTTTAGATGACTATGTTTTTAAGACTTAGTTTTTAATTGTATGTTTATATGTATTTATGGCAGCCCTGACGAAGTACCTTGAGGACAAAACGCGTCGGCTGCGAGCACCCGTGTTTTGACTGTACACCCTCTGTTTGGAATAAAGAAAACCACAACTAAGAAAACCTACGTCTGTGATTATTGACATTATATTTCTGGAATTGTTTGGTGCAACTTTGCTTTTATGTATTAATTTACTGAGTTCTTGGATGAACTATCACTGTGACAGTGGGTGTTAACCAGTGTGCACACACTTCGCCCATACAAACTATCTAGGGCGATTCAAAACATTTTGGGGGTGATTTGGGTTAGGTGCTGTAATTAGGAAGTTTCCACTGTCTCCTCTGTCTTTTGAAATTATTTTATATCTCAAAATGATATTCAGTCACCATGCTCACATTTAATTCTCTCCTATATGCGTTCCATACAGAAAGTAATATTTTTCCACCTTTCCTTCCCCCAAAGCTATTAGTGCTCACTTTCATGTGCTAAACAGCATTTTGTCATGGAGCACACACAAGCAGTGCTTGTGAATGCTGGTGCTTAGGTGCATTGGCGCCTTAAAGCTAGACCCATTGACCTGAATATGTTTTAAATAAAGGTACATTAGTCAGCCATGTGTGAGCATCATTCATTCATTTCCTGCAATCAGTCTTTAAGCGGTGTGAAACAGTTTCATAAGTACTCAAGCCCCGGGTGCTGATGTGATTTGCCAAGGATCACACAAGTCACAGAATGGAGAATGACTCTGACTATTCTTCGCTGGCACTAGACCTTGAAGATTGGACCCCGTCGACTCCGAATCCCTGACCACCCAGGCCGAGCCTATGCATGAGGGCACAGGGCCACCTGCCAGGAAGAAACATCACGGCGCGCAGGGGAAGGGCACACACTCCCCATAAAATATTTCAGTCAGCACTGAGGAGAACCCACTGACTAGTCGGAGAGACTCATGGGAGTCCGTTCCCAGCACTGAAAGAGGGGTATTGCAGCTGGAAAACCAATGCATGGTCATCAAGGGGTGGTGGAGAGAAGGTAAGAGTCCAATGTGTAAGTGAAAAGAACAGTCACCTGTATTGAGGCATAGCTATCAAGAGTGTAGCAAGTGCAGTGGCTCCGGGCCCGGGGGTGTTACTGAGACCCATGGCATCATCGCTCCGTCAGTTAGTGCACTGCTGGCAGCAGCTCGTCCCAATGGTTGCTGCTGACTGGACTGCAGGCCGGACTAGACTGACTAAAGAAAACTCAGGAGTAATCATTTTAAAATTTGGTAATATTGGTATTAGTTGCACATCACTAGTACCAGTTTAACATCCAAGTACCAGTTTAACATAAAAATATGGCAATACGCCACAGAAAGGGGACCAGTCCAGCTTCGAAAAGTGCCTTCCACTGCACGGCAGCATATTTTGTTGCATTTTTAGTAACTTTTGAACTGTTTGAACTAAAAGCTATTTTTTTGTTAAAATCTGCAGATTATGTGGAAGAAGATGGATTACATGGCAGATGATGGATTACATGGCAAATGGCAAATATATAACTATACGAAAATCGTGGAAAGGGGCGACCATTCGGTCCCCCCGAACGTATGGTTGAGTACCACGAGCCCCCCGGGAAGCCATTTTGTGGGCGGGAGGCGAGCCTCTGCAGGTATGCCCGAAGCGGCGTAGCCGGGGCGCGCCTTTTCCCGCCCTAGAGTGGGCTGGCCTAGACACTGACGCGGACGGCCACGCCCTAGGGGCAGGCAGGGGCGGGTTTACGCCCGCCCTGAAGACGGATAAAAGGAGCAACAAGCCAAGAACGCATCCTCTTGTTCCTGTGCTCTGAAGCTGCACCCCCTCGCTGCACGTGAGCTCGAGACGGAACGAAGAGCCAATTTTGAGTGTGGTAATCTTTCTTGTTTGTTTTACAGATACTCTGTTGGAGAATGCCTAAGAAGGTCGGAAAGCGAATGACTACCGACCAGATGCTGCGTGTTCTTATGAAAGAGGTGACTGACCTAAAGAAGCGAATGGCGGAGAAAGATGGCGAAGAGGGACCGAAACGTCCGTTGGCTGGAACTGCTCCGGGAGGAAAAGGCAAGAGACCCAGAAGGGGAGCAGCTGGAGGGGACATCCCGGTTCCCTGCACCCCACTCCAAGAGCCAACTCCGGTGCCGGCGGAGGGGAATCCGATTCCCGTGGTGGTCACCCCTGTGTCCGGCGAGGATATGCCGCCCGAGCTGGCAGCACAATTAGCAGCGTGGTTGGGAAAAAATAACGAGGGCGCCACGGCTGATGACGCACGGGTTTTGATGAGGCAACTGCGTGAAACAAGGGAGGCGGCGAAGGCAGCATCGCCAGTTATCGCGCCGGCCGCGGCAGGAGGAAAGACAGATACAGCTTCCGGTTCAGGTAAGCGGCCATTGCCGATTGCGAGGGATGAGTCTGCCCCGTCACGAAGGGAAAAGTTGGGTCAACATGTCCCTCTAGCTATTAAGGAGAAGATATGGGCAGACGAGTATGTAAACATCTTCTCGTTGCTTACCATTATGAGATGGAGTATGTTAAGAGCCAAAAGGAGCTCATGCATCCGGGTGTTTGGCGCGCAAAGATGGCCGCCTTCAAGGTAAATGAAAACATTGGCAATTGGGGCAAAGCATGGGGGATTTTTACATCCATCCTGGGCGAACGTAGGCCCGAATTGTTGTCCGAATTGCCGATTTATCAGTCACGGATCATGGGGTATTCTGTGTCGCATGGGGGCAATCAGTGGTTCTGTTACGATAATATTTTCAGAAAAGCGAAAGAACATGATAAAAACTTAACTTGGGATTGTTACGATTCTGTGTCTTGGTCAAAAATGGCGGATACTGGTATGTTGAATTTGCCATTGGTGGGGAGTAATGGGGGGGAGTCCTCCCGCCAATATTCGGGGACCCCCTTTCGATCAGGCGCGAGTAACGAATACCACTCCAGGCCGAACGGCACCTCAGGTAAAAAGGGGAGTTGTTGGAATTTTAACAGGGGAAAATGTACGAGGCCCCAGGGGTCATGCAAATTTAGGCACGAATGTAGCGGGTGTGGGCAAGCGTCCCATCCTGAGTCCATGTGCAGAGCCAAAACGGGTGATAACGGGGGTAGAGGAGGCGCCAAACAGGTCTGAAATAGTCCGAGGGGCGCCTTTACCTACTCCGATTGATACCATGGCAATGATTCCTTGGCTCAGCGAATACCCGGATCACGCTTCCGCTGGGGTGTTGCGAAACGGGTTTTCATATGGTTTCCGCATCCCGGTGGGGGAGTTTCAGGGTTTAGCGAAATGTAAAAACCAAATATCAGTCTTGCAGCACACGACCGTGGTACAAGAGAAGATTGTGAAAGAGGTGGCTCGAGGTCGAGTCGCCGGTCCGTTTCACGTTCCACCGGTCGCTAACTTTGTTTGTTCCCCTTTAGGGGTGGTCCCCAAGAAGGACCCGGGTGAGTTTCGGCTGATACATAATTTGTCGGCCCCACGTGGTCTTTCCGTAAATGATGCGATAGACCCGGCAGTGTGTTCAGTACGGTATGCATCTTTCGATGAGGCCGTAGCCATATTGAATCGCCTAGGGCCCGGTGCGCTGATGGCAAAATCTGATATCGAGTCAGCGTTCCGGTTGCTCCCGGTACATCCAGACGATCAGCGTCTTCTTGGTTTCATGTTTCAGGGACACTATTACATGGATAGATGTATGCCAATGGGGTGCTCTATATCTTGTTCCTATTTTGAGCAGTTCAGTTGTTTCCTGCAATGGGTCTTCACAAAGAAGACGGGGTTTCATCAGGTTATGCATTATCTCGATGACTTTTTGTTTCTAGGGGCAGCCGGGGATCCGGAATGTGGTCAGGCCTTGAATGAATTTTGTGCCTTAATGAATCATTTTGGTGTGCCATTGGCACCCGGTAAGACAGTGGGTCCTTCGACTTGCCTGGAGTTTCTGGGGATCGAGCTCGACTCGGAGGAGGGTTGTTTTCGTTTACCAAGAGAAAAAGTGCTCAGGTTCAGGGCATCCCTGGAGACGTGTATTAGTCTGTCTAAGGTTAAGTTGCAGCAATTACAACAATTGGTGGGACAGCTGAATTTCGCCCTGAGAGTAATGCCGATGGCCCGCCCCTTTTCCCGCTCGATCGCTCAGGCCATGGTTGGCCTGAAGGAGGGTCATCATCGCACGAGGCTTTCGGCCGAGGTTCGCCAGGACATGCGCATTTGGTTAGCATTTCTGGCGGATTTCAATGGTCGAGTTGTCTGGAACAAACCGGCGGTATCCTCTGAGGAGCTGGGCCTGTGGACAGACTCGGCCGGGAGCATTGGTTTTGGCGACATATTTGGCACACAATGGTCAGCTCAAAAATGGCCGTCATGGTGGCATGAGGGTGGGCTGACGAGTAACATTGCTTTTCTTGAACTGTTCCCCATTCTGGTGGCCCTGAAAACTTGGCCGGAGGGGTTGAGAGATCACTCTGTGGTATTCTGGTCTGATAACATGACCGTGGTCGAGTGTATCAATAGCCAGGCGGCACGATGCAAATGGATCCTGAGGCTGCTCAAAGAAATTGTCTTGTTATGTATGCAATTGAATGTCCTATTTAAAGCAAGACACGTGCCGGGGGTGATGAACCAAGCAGCTGATGCGCTTTCTCGTTTCCGTATGCAGGCCTTCTGGGGTTTTCTGCCCACAGCGGACCCGGTGGCGGCACCCTTTCCCGAAGCTCTCTGGTCTCTCGGTGCCCCGAACTACGAAACCTCGTGGGAGAGAGTTTAGCACCCAGGACAAGGAAGGCATATGAAGGGGCGTTCCGTTCCTATTTGGCCTTTTTGGGGACTACTGGAGAGGAGCTTTGGGGCCAGGAGGAGGGGGTGGTAAATTTTTTACTGTCTTTACATCAGGCAGGCAAATCTGTGGCTACGGCCCAGAGGCATCGGGCAGCCATTTCCTTTGTGGCAAGGGCTTATGGGATCCAGGACCCGACAGCGTCTTTCGTTGTACAAAAAGCGCTACGTGGGTGGCAACGCCTTGAGGGTCGCAGAGTAGATGAAAGGCGCCCGATAGGTCTGGATAGGTTGGCCCTGTTATTATCTGTACTCCCTTCAACGTGTTCATCCCAGTATGAAACAGTGTTATTCCGAGCCGCTTTTGCGCTAGCATTCCATGGGGCTATGCGGGTAAGTGAACTAGGGGCGAGGAACAAGAGGGATGTGACGGGAGGACTGTGCCGGGAGCACGTTCAGGTCAGAGGGGAGACAATGTCCATCTCATTTGTCAGGTCCAAATCCGACCAGGGTGCGGTGGGGGACTGCATAATCATACAAAGGATTCCCGGGTCCTCCATGTGCCCAGTAAGTTGCGTAGAGGAATATTTAGCGCAAAGGGTGGCATCATGGGGGGGGACCTTGTTGAGACACGCTGACACCACCCCATTGACGAGGTTTCAGTTTCAGCGGGTGCTTGCGATGTCAATTTCCGCTGCGGGCTTGAACCCCGGCGAGTTTGGGACCCATTCCTTTCGGATAGGGGCTGCTACTGAGGCTACAGCCAGGGGTCTGAATGTCGAACAAGTTAAACGTGTGGGGCGTTGGTCCTCGAACTGTTATAAAAGGTATGTGCGGTTGCACATGTTGTGAAGCTGTAATGATGTACTCACGCTTCTTGTTTTTGTTTGGTTTTCAGTTGCGCAAGCCTACGAGGTGGGGCGGACTGTGCAGTCGACCCAACACCGGGTCAGCGGTCAGACATCACCGGCTGTGAAAAAGGAGGTGTGGGTCGTGGGCCACTCATACGTGAGGCGGGCCGCGGACGTATTCAAAGCAGGTGACATGATTCACGTGGCTGGGGAATACGGGTACAGTGTGTCCTTCTACGGAAAGGGCGGGCTCTGTATTGACCAATTTCAATCATTTTTTGAGGGTTTGTTAGGGCGGACGAGGTCACCGCCGGCTATAGTCATAGTGCATCTCGGGGGCAACGATTTGGTGTCCACTGGTAGACGACTACTTCTTGAGGCAATGCTTTCCACTGTAAGTTGGATAGCGAGAAGAGTTCCAGGGTGCACAATCGCATGGTCCCATTTGATCCCGCGAAAAGTGTGGCGGGGGGCTCTTTCAGTTTCTGCTCTGAATCATTAAGTAAGGAAGATTAATAATAAAGTGAGTCGATTGTTCCGTTCAGGTACACTGCATTCTATTTCACATGGTTGTATTATAGGGGACAGTATGTATTTGGGTGATGGTGTTCATTTGTCCCGGGTTGGGAATGAGTTACTCATAGGAGACCTGATAGCTTGGCTGGGGACTTTAAGACATGACCTTTAGGTAGGAGTTTGTGGGGCGTCCGGATAGCCGGTCAACTATCCGGCCTGTGGCGGTAAGGTCATAATCGGTGAGCACTAATTGGTAGATCCCTATGAGTGGGCGTCACCCATTACGGATGGGAGCGCTCGAGGGAGGTGGCCATTGGCCCCTCAACGGGTAGGCGGTCCCTTCTAAGGATGGGACGCCGAAAGGAAAGGAAAGGCGGTCAAGGCCCCTTCCTGGGTAGGAGGGGCTACCGCCCCCTCCTGGGGAATTTCCCGGGGCCAGGATATCTGCGATGGCAGATGTGGTAAGTTGTGTGGGGTTTGGGAGGGGGTCTACGCTACCTTCTAGATACCTCACACGAGTCCTCGGACGACCTTTAAGTGGCGTCGAGTTTATTGGGGCCCCCGTCAAGTCAAGGGAAATTGGTAGTTGCACTTGAGGTACACCTCTGTGCGGTCGCCCCTCACAAGTGAGGGGGATATTTCTGGTTTAGGGATCTTGACACCGGTTACGACCTTGCCGTTGGCCCTTAAACGTTAGGATGTACAATTTCAAAATGTCAAGTTAATGTTTTGTAGGATGCTAGTTCGGCTAGGAGAACCTTTGTATTAGAGAATATGTTAAGGTGAGCCAAACATCGCAATGTGGTAATGAAATTGTACATAATATGAAACTGTTATTTTAATGTTTTTAATTTTGTTTCATATTTTAATAAATACGGCCGGGAGGGTCACTCCCTCCCGTCTTCCAAAAGTTCAGAACTGTTTCCGGTTTCCCATCCTTGGGGAGTGTGTTGAGAGGGGGTGGCGGGTATCTCGGCCATATGGAAAGGGGCGACCATTCGGTCCCCCCAAACGTATGGTTGAGTACCACGAGCCCCCCGGGAAGCCATTTTGTGGGCGGGAGGCGAGCCTCGGCTGGTATGCCCGAAGCGGCGTAGCCGGGGCGTGCCTTTTCCCGCCCTAGAGTGGGCTGGCCTAGACACTGACGCGGACGGCCACGCCCTAGGGGCAGGCAGGGGCGGGTTTACGCCCGCCCTGAAGACGGATAAAAGGAGCAACAAGCCAAGAACGCATCCTCTTGTTCCTGTGCTCTGAAGCTGCACCCCCTCGCTGCACGTGAGCTCGAGACGGAACGAAGAGCCAATTTTGACCCACCCACCGGCCCCTGAGGACAGCCAGTTGTTTTGAATAAAGCTTTGATGTGGTAATTCTAATTTTTGCAGGTTGTGGTGAATGTCGTGTTATCTTGAATATGCAATAAAGAATGGTCATCTACAGTATGTTTTTCAAATAAAGTTATTCTGCAGTAATATTTGAACAGTAATCACATATGAAATGGTTATGGTGTTTTGTAATTGAGTGATTTTAGCTAAATTGTCGTATTTATTTTTGGTCGGGCGGTAAGGTCATGATCGGTGAGCACTAATTGGTAGATCCCTATGAGTGGGCGTCACCCATTACGGATTGGAGCGCTCGAGGGAGGTGGCCATTGGCCCCTCAACGGGTAGGCGGTCCCTTCTAAGGATGGGACGCCGAAAGGAAAGGAAAGGCGGTCAAGGCCCCTTCCTGGGTAGGAGGGGCTACAGCCCCCTCCTGGGGAATTTCCCGGGGCCAGGATATCTGCGACGGCAGATGTGGTAAGTTGTGTGGGGTTTGGGAGGGGGTCTACGCTACCTTCTAGATACCTCACACGAGTCCTCGGACGACCTTTAAGTGGCGTCGAGTTTATTGGGGCCCCCGTCAAGTCAAGGGAAATTGGTAGTTGCACTTGAGGTACACCTCTGTGCGGTCGCCCCTCACAAGTGAGGGGGATATTTCTGGTAAAGGGATCTTGACACCGGTTACGACCTTGCCGTTGGCCCTTAAACGTTAGGATGTACAATTTCAAAATGTCAAGTTAATGTTTTGTAGGATGTTAGTTCGGCTAGGAGAACCTTTGTATTAGAGAATATGTTAAGGTGAGCCAAACATCGCAATGTGGTAATGAAATTGTACATAATATGAAACTGTTATTTTAATGTTTTTAATTTTGTTTCATATTTTAATAAATACGGCCGGGAGGGTCACTCCCTCCCGTCTTCCAAAAGTTCAGAACTGTTTCCGGTTTCCCATCCTTGGGGAGTGTGTTGAGAGGGGGTGGCGGGTATCTCGGCCATACTACCGCCGCACAATCGCATTTCCAGTGTCCCTGCTCATAGTCATCTTCACAAAGGCTTTATCCAAGTTTTGAAATTTTTTGCTGGGTCCTAGGATGAAAACGTCTTGTGGAGTTTTGTGTCAAACAATGGCTGGTGTCGGAGTTCAGGACACTTTTGGTTGCACTCTATTGTGGGCTAACCCACAAGCTGGCAGATGAATAAGTGAACTGAACAGCCAGACCTTGAAACTTTGAGGAAGAAATACACAGGCATTGGAATGAGATGCAAGGATGGAGCTGAAATCCAGAGGCATGTAGCAGAGAGAAAGCAACTGTTTAACAATATAAGAGGCATTTACTTTGAGGTTTGTGGCTGAAATAATCTGTGTGTTTTCTTTTCTTTTTTCCTGGGCTTCAGTTAAAGATTGCAGGAATCACTGTTAGCATGAGCTGAAAGCCATTTTGTACTTGGCAGCCATTTTAGTTAGCTATGTGCTTGCCATGTGCTTTCTCCCTCTTCCAGAGCCTTGCACAGGCTCAGAAAGGCCTAGCTGTCAAAATGCCCTGTTCCTAGTATAGAACTGTCAGGCTATTCTTTTTGATGTAAGGAGAAATATCTCTCCTCCCACTTTGTTGAGCAAGCAAATTTTGTATACACATATTAGTCAAATTGCATGCTTGTATGTGCTAGGACCTCCCCATGGTTTTATGCTGACTATGTAACCTATGCATATTTAAGGCCCCTGTTCTCTGTACTCCTTAGAATGCCTCCTACAGTGGCCTGAGGGTACCGTATGATGTAATCTCCCTCATGGGAGGTTAATAAATGCATTGTTTTAATATTACAGCTTCTGTGCCAAGTTCTTCTTTTTAGGTTTAAAGGACCAGGTGTATCATTGAACCCCTTTGATAGGAGACAGGAATCTACTGAGAAGGACATGACAGGAATCTACTAAGGGGGTACCCTGCTCACAGAGATTCTTTGCCTCTGCAGCCCCGTATATTTCTGGTCTCTCTGATCTGATCCTCCAAATGTTTGCCGCTCCCGACTGAGAACATTTTTAGCATGAGTATTCTAAAAATGACCGTTAGGTCATTCAGAACTTGGCAGTGAGAGCTTGGAGATTTGTGCTGGGAAAGGTCGTCGACATGTGATTTGTCTTGTTTTGGCCAAAAATCTTGGAACTTGTTCTTGGCGTGCCTGTTCTTAGCACACATCATAGAATGTTTTGCTTTCATGGAGGTACCAATGAGAATCTTGAATGAACTCAGCCGGCTCCCCTAGATGGGATACCTGAATAGTTTTAGGTATAAAAAACATATTTTCTTCCTTGGTGACTAAGTATCCCATGGAACTAAATATGTACATAAAAAGGATCCTGGTCTGTGCACTTAGTAGTGATATGCAGAGCGCTTATTGAGTGTTCTGCCAGCCAAAACTGGCAAATTTGGTGTATTTTGGCATCTTGAAAATGCAACAGTCTTTGGGCTGTTTTGGTGCAGTTTTTTTTTTACTACTTTTTTGAAGTTCTTGTAAATATGACTTACAATGAGTATTTACAAATGGTTTGGTTTCAGTAAAGTCTATGGGCTGTGTCTTGGTTTGGTCCTAAGTGTTGATTTGTGGGTTGAGTGTTTGTTTGTCTATTTGGTTTGTAGTTTGACACCGGTGGTACTTGTGTGAGTAAGCAGCAATTGCGTTCTCTTTGTAAGAATGGCTAGCCTTAAGCGCACAGTATTGTGTGTTCTGGGTGTTTGACCCGCTACTGAAAATGTCTGAAATGAGCTCAATGTGTTTTTTTTTGTCATCATTCTGTTATGCAAAATGTCATTTAAATAATTACATATTAAATAAAAAATCCAGAAATGAAATTATGTAACATATGTTAAATAGCTGCACGCTATCATTAAAATTGACAAAGTAAGAAACTATACATATGTGCATATTGCCACAATGCTAAAGATAAAATTAGAATTCACATTCAATAGGAATACAATAGGCCTCAAAAAAGAAATTGTGTGCTTTGTAATAACTAGCCCTAAAATACAAAATGTTACAGCATTCCCCTTAGATACATTGTATTAGATATTAAAAGGCATTCACATCATCTGAGTAAATTGGTTGTTGCTGAACTAAACACGACATAAAAGAAGATAGATTTTGACTGCCTTGAAATGCCTCCATTTTTACATAGACTGTGACGTGCTTACTTTCATCACCAGAGAAAGAAAAATAGCTTTCCAACAGCAGTGTTTAAACTGTCTCACTGTGAAGAAGCTGTCTGAAACAACCAGGAGATTACACTTTGTCAGGGCATTTCAAATACAGAAAAGGTTTTTTTCTCCTGAGCAAGGTGTAGAATTTGACACCCGCTGGTCAGAGCAACAGCTGCGTCAATAATACATGGCTATTCTTGGTCCCGAGCCACAAGGAATCTGCTGAGTCAACTAGATTTTAAGTTAGTGTAAACAAATTATAAAGGCCTACATTACAGGCTGCTGATTTTAAAAGTTACAAAAGACAATTTCATTATTTTGGATAACAGAGAAATGATTAGAAGGGATTTTCTTTCTTAGTGCCTTTTTAATAAGCACATCAGTGGTTCTGATGTTAAAAAATAACCGTCCTTTAAAAAATGGCGCAGACTTTTCACGTTTCAGTAAGGATTCTGGGCTTATGGTTGTAAATGAAAAGATGTTGAGGCAAAAAGGAATGAGGCTTGCCTTTCATACGTGCAACTATCAAAAGGGTTGGTGTTATTAAAAAAAAACAAGGGGAATTTTCATTATATGAAAAAGAAAAAGTTTATTAAAAATAAGTGCACTAAATTCGTTTTTTAATCTCTATACTGCCTAGTAATCATACTGTGAACTCCTAGCATCAAAGTTGAATTTAAGCAGCGCTTTACCGCAATGAGCGGAACTAAAATGGAAAATGTCACTTTTCCCAGGCGTACAAAACTCATTTTTATAAGGGTGTACCTTATACATTTCTGATCCCTCATTCCTGGGATATCTAGGGGAAGCTCTGAGGATGGCTAATATGCCAAAACATTATAGGGTATTCATTTTTAAGTGCCCCCAACAAGTTGAAATTGGGCAAAATGTACTGTTTAAAAGAAGTTCTGCCAGTCAGAGCAGTTTTCAAAGTTATCTTAGGCTTCAGTAAATGCACACATTTAAGTATAACATAAATAGTTGACCTCTATACTGCTAGAAAAGCACACCGCACACTGCTTACAAATGTAAATAAATATAAAAAACCAGCAGAAGTTATTAAGCGTACCTCTAAATTACTGCAAACAGGAACGGAATAGGACTGCTTTTCAGCTGTGAGTCTCCATAAGTTGCTTTGAATTGCAAAAGCCTTGGAAAGCCTTGCACACAAATAGGACAGCTGGTAAGGGTTATGGGTTGAGTTCTGCTTTTAGCAGCTTAGCAGGGCTAAAGGCAAGGTTTGCTTTGACACTTTTGACGTCTGAACATTTTTGAAAGATGAGATGACAGCGCAGGGAGAGAAAGAGATGTTTTGCTTACTATTGTTGGCAAAAGCAAGTTTTTGTGCATTCATATGATCAGAAGGAAATATAGTGGTATATGTGGGCCCTGATTAGAGCATAACTCTGACATGTATATACAAGTAATAGTTTTAGTTTAAAGATTACTTTTAAAGGGCTGAGATAAGGAGGCAATGGGATTAAGTTTGAATTCATGCGCCCTCGTGTTACAACTACTACAATTGCTAAATGAATTGGTGGTTAGTTATTAATGTTTTCTAGCTAGCTAAATGTGCTATTTACCTCCTACAACTTTGTTTATGCCCAGTTGCTACAAATAGGGGTTAATAGTGACCACAGAAGTAAAACCTGTTTCAGGTTTCCTCCTGTCGAAATGGGGGAAGGAGGCTAGCAACTCTGCAAATTAAGGGTAGGCAAATTGATGTGTTCTCTCTCTTTTTCTTACTCTCTTTTGAGCCTGTTTAAATTGTCTGGGAAACAGCCATGAGACATTTAATTGGCTATTCAGTAATACTGTTTAAAAGATTGTTAGCATTAATAAAATTAATAAATAAATATGCTATTATACTGCCCATCCTGTCTGATGAAATTATGAAAGGCTGAGTAGTCTAGATTGCTGTTCCCTTATTTGACCTTAAGGTGAACTAGATGTGGGTATTTTTTGTTCTAAAATTCTTAGGTGATAACACCATTATTATTAGCTATTTTGTGTAAATAAGCCTACAGTCCTTATTAGAGCTGATGTTGCATTGTTTCGATCATGAAAAGTAGAATGCAGGGAAGACCCCCCTTTGATCCTCAGCAAACATTTTTGAAAAGAAAATATTGTTTTATAGGAGTTTGTTTGTCGCAACATGTTCTGCTGGAGACATTTATGTACCCACAGTGTTGATGTGTTTTTTAGTTCTTTATGTAATAGGAATCTCTGTTAAATTAGTAGTTTTAGATTTTCCTGTTGCACCTATAACATGAGAGCATGGTCCTAAGCGTACAATGTAGGTGCTTTTATTAAGATAAGTAATTTTAGAAGTGTCTGTAGTCCTATACAAGTAATGCAAGGTTTATGAGTAAACGTGTAGAACATTTACTTTTTTTCTTGAGGGTTCTTCAGATGAATAATATAAAAATATACACAAATGTAGGGATTTCGAATATGTCTGTATTGTTTTTCTTTTTTCCTCATAATTTAGTAAATGAACACAGACTTCCTTAGCTGCTTCAAATAGTGTAAAAGGTTCAGGTTGTTTACTCTCAGATAGATGAAGTGGTTCTTGGGTGCCTTGCTAATTTATGGGGCATCACAAAACTAGGAAGTATTCTGAGACTATCCTCTCTGTTGATAGATTATTTCTGTGCCTTGTCTAAAGACCTTTTGTTCTGTCCACCAATAGATATTTGCTGCCTTACAACCATTGCCAGAGGGGCCCAGACATCAGATCCAGCCGTGGGAGTCAGCATCAGTCCAGCTTGAAGCCAAAGTGAAGGTAATCAGGACATGCATTGCTGGCAACTAGGACCTCAGTGAAGGTGGAAGCACTGGTATGTGAAGTGTGTACCCCTGCCACTATCTTGGGTGAAAGACGTGGTCACAAATCAGAAAGGAAAAATTGTGGATCAAGTTTTTGTTGCCCTGCTGAGAGTGACAGACCAACCAGAACGGCAAGGAGGCTTTTGCTTGAGGTGACCCCTTTTGAAAGAAGGGCTGCTTCAGAGATCCCAGCATCACACTTCTGAGTCCTGGTCCCAAAGTGAATGAAAGTTTGCACCTTTGTTTGATGACCAAGAGTGCAAGGGCATACTGGATAATCTTTGGCCCCAACAAAAAAGCAGTGCGAAAGCAGAGCGATACAGGTGTTAGGGAAGGACTTGAGTTTAGGGTACAGGTGCTGTGCCCTTGGTGCCTGCTAGATCAAAGTAATGAAAACTGGTGCACAGCCTGAGACACTGGACAGGATAGTTGAGGGCATTTGCCCCGATGGGGTGATTGCCCTATCCTTGAAAGAAAGAACTTTTTTGGTCTCAAACTGGGCAGTGATTCCTGAATAGCGAGTTGTGCAGCTACACTGTGGGAACAACAAGAGTCTGCCTGTGATGCTCAAACGGACACAGGGAGAAGACTCAGCTCTGGCTGGTTGTACAGTGGCTTCAATTTCTCAAGGACTTTTTTTGTTAGTAATGTACCCTTTTGGACATCCCATTTCTGAGGAGGAGCAGCCAGTTGCGGCTCCTCGTCCTAATTTCTATGGCCCTGTATGGTCCTCCTGGTCCCCTGGAAAAAGGATTATTTTTTACTATATTAATTTATACTTTATTCTTTTTAGAACTCATAAAAGTAACACTGGAAAAGACTATTGAAAATGTGTTTATTAGGTATGTGCTGTTGGCTATTCTTAAATTGATATAGATGGTCACTGAAACACATAGGAGCCCTGAATCGTTTTTTTAGATAGAATTGGATCAGATGGTATAGGATTTGCTTTTTAAATAGGGTTGAAAAATATTGATATGTTCTGTTTGTAATAATAGTCAATAGCCAATGCTCTGTTCCCTTTGTACTCCTGCTTATACCGTATATATACCCACCTAATTAAATGTTTAGAATGAAAAATGCCCACCTAGCAATGGATTAGGATATTGATGAATGTATGAGAATAAATGTACAAAATATTTTCTATGTTCCTACTAGATCATAGGAATGTCTTTAGCTCATGCTAAAAGGACAATCTGTTAAAGATTGCAGGAATCACTGTTAGAATAAGCTGAAAAGTATTTTGTACTCGGCAGCCATCTTAGTTAGCCATGTGCTTGCCATGTGCTTTCTCCCTCTTCAAGAGCCTTGCACATGCCTAGAAAGACCTAAATGTCAGAATGCACCTGCTCCTAGTATAGAACTGTCAGGCTATGCTTGTTGATGTAAGGAGAAATATCTCTCCTCCCACTTTGTTGAGCAAGCACATTTTGTATACCCATATTAGTCAAATTGCATGCTTGTATGTGCCAGGACCTCCCCTTGGTTTTATGCTGGTCATATAACCTATGCATATATAAGACCCCTGTTCTCTGTATGCGTTAGAATGCCTCCTACAGTGGCCTGAGGGTACCGTATGACGCAATCTTCCTCATGTGAGGTTAATAATAAGGTGAATGCATTGTTTTTATATAACAGCTTCCGTGCCTATTTTTTCTTTGTTGTTTTAAATGACCAGGTGTATCAGTGAACCCCTTAGAAGGTTTTTATTTCTTCACTCCGATACTGCAATGTTCATTGTTATCTGCTGTTAATAGCGTGAGCCTTTATTTTCCACCCTTTTCAATATTTTATGTGATATACACTTATATGTTAGTCGATATTGTGCAGATAGATTTCACTATCATGAAACTTATGTTCTTATCTATTCTATTTATTTATATGACCTTCCCTTAGAGAGGAAGTGTAGAAAAGGAGAGCGACATAGGGCACCAATGAGGAGAGTAAGTATTTATGCAGGGTATGGAACAATGGAATTTCGACGTATGCTGAAGCCTTAGGGGACATCAATACATCGGTCCTATGAATATAAGCAGTATTAAAAAATAGTTATGCTATTTTCAATATAGCTCAGCTGATCCTAGCTATCCAAGTCTTGATGAGATACAGGAATCATATTTCAAATAAAATAACTAGGAGAATTATTCAATACATCTAGCAGACCATAAGAAGAAATGCATACACTGCACATTGAATCCATATATGTATAGTTTATGGATTCATCTGAAAGCAACATGCTCAGTGCTGTGTTGACACAACAGTGAGGGAAAGTGCGGGCGCAAGCAATAGTGTGTATATCAAAAAGAAATGAGTGATAGCAGTCACAGTGGTGCCCAGCCCCTAGTGTTCTTAAAGTTGTCACAAAAAGTGATAATTATGATTATATTAGTGACAGAACGTTATCATCACAGGTTTATTGATTGTTCCTTGCAGGAAATATTGTGCTAGTTTGCCTGTCACTAAACTAGACTCACTCATATCATTTATGTCTGTTTGACTGTTCGTTGTGCTTTAAGACACTCATGTTTACCTTTGGCAAAAGCAGGGTAGGCAAGGTCTGTCGTGCTAGGCTCTCAAAGTGAAATGAAACAGTGTTGAAGTACATGTGCTTTATAATTGACCAATAACATGACATAACGTAACATAGGTGGTAGATGTTAGAAATACATAAATCTATAGTCAAGCATAGGTGTAAACCTAAAACTGCAGATTATTTGTTTTTATTGGAACCATATGAGTGTTGTGCCCATAAGACAGATGTCAAAAATCCAAAAGGGTAGCAAATAAAAGTTTCACCAGTAGTAATGGAGCCCCAGTTTTACCCCAGCTCATGTCGTAGTTTCGCCCTTTGTCTCTCAGACCTGTTTTAGGCTATAGGAGCTTGGCGACCACTCTATTATTCATGAAACAACGAGTTGCCATTTTTATTCCAAATAATGACTCCTGGATGTTGAGTTCAGAGATTCAAAAGGCTACAAGAAATGCCAGTGGATAACAAAAATGAAAAATATAGTCTAAAAGTGGAAAGTACACAGCTCTGGTAATGTGCTCAGTGTAAGACCCACCATTTGAATCAATTTTTAACAACATTTTCTTGCGGTGGGAGAAACCCCCGCACCCTCCTTTTGAAGTTTGGGGGTACAACATTTTTCGGCCCACCACTTTCAAAATCCACCAGCCGCCACTAGGAACTATTGCCCCCATCTGCCGCCCAAGGGGGCAGAAAGACTGAATTTAGTTAAAAACATTGGGGGGAGGAAAAGCCCTGCCAAAGGGACTGCTCCACCCTCCTTGGGTCATAGTGGGGGGGATCCCTGCTTGGGATCTCCCTCCTGCGGTGATCCCGTCGCGTTCTAATCTAGGACCCCGATCAATTCTGTGACCTTATGCCCCCATACGGCTATAATCCATTCATACCCCTATAATGGCATAAACGATCAGAGCCATATTTCAGCCATATTTCTGAAACTCGCCTCTGCAGCTCATTACAGTAAATGACACACAGAAGCCACTATCTTAGATTACTAGATTACACTCCGAGTTCTTCAACAAGATAAAACTCAGCAACCTGGGAAAGCCCCGCTTGCTATGTTTTGATTAGTAATAGAACTCTAATGAGCACTGAAAGGACGATCACTTCCTAGTGACATCTTTATTGACGTCTTATGTCCAAAAACCTACGTCAAACCAGGCACCTTTCAGGTATAAATATTACCAACGTTGCCTTAAGTAAGCACGATGCCGATAATGATGGTGTGGTGAATACAGGAGCAGAACAGCTGTCCCTTGCAGAGCCCAGCAGATGCAAGCAGCCCACGGACGCTGCCCCTCCTCCTCCTTGACGCGCTGAGAGAGACGCTGTCTTTTCTCTTGCCGAGAAAATCCAGCTCCGGCGTTTCCAGCCTACTCTTGCGAGTGACTGGGATATCGAGCCCTGAAAGGAGATACAAGACTTCCAACATTCTATTCCAGAAGTATGGTGTTGACTAAACCCTTAGAGAGAATTCTTGAAGCAAACCTTGGCAAAACCAACTTAACTTAAACTGCTACTTACTTACTCCCTCCCAAGTATTAGGCTTAGGTCAGGTACACTGGGGTAGGCGTAGTTAGAAGCACCAGTTGAGTACGTTAGCTAAATGTATATATGAATGTATATATTTTATTCATTTTAACCATTGTATGGCTAAGGAACCATATCAATGCTTTTACAGTATTATTTCGCAATCCTCCTTTTACTGTACGCACTTTTTATAATAACAAGTCTTGCAATTGTGGCAATTCATTTCTCTTGCACGAGAAGAAAGACTGTTCAATAAATAATACCTTTGATTGAAAACGCCCGTCTCTCTATTCTCTGCATCTTGGTGAAAGTAATCTGCACAACTGACTGAGTAAAATAACTGTCTATTGTTTCACACGACTCTAGAGATTGACTCTTATTCTAAGGAGCAAAGTTGTCATGTTTATGCGGTTGTTGGAAAACTGAATCCCTTCTTGTCTGTGCCAGGGAAGCTGATCACTTCCTATTCAGTCAAGAAAGTTTCCAGTGACCTCTGAGCTAGTTGGTAACAAACCCAATTAAGTTTAGCATAGTCAGTAGAGACCTGGAAGACCGCACTTCTACGTCTACACTGCTGTTTATGTTATTCCAATGCGCAGGGCCTATAGGGAAAATAGGAACTATACTACAATCCCAAAGCAAGCATCCATTAGGAGATCCATTGGGATAGCCCATTGAACACAGAGGCAGTGAAACTGAAAAAAGCTGATCGGGTCATTTCAGTTTCGCCTTCACTGAAATGACGTCTGCATGACTTGCAGGTTTATAGTCATTTCAGTGAAACAATCAGAACAGCCTTCAGAGCTGGGCGAGCTCTTCTCCAGTTCCTGAGGCTGTTTTGATTGAAAGGAAATCCCTCTTGTATCAACCCCAGAGGGATTTCCTGTTTCATGTGCGTGGATACTGTAGCGAAGGATGGCTCCTGGATGTCCGACGCATGGAAAGGGTTAACCGCTTAACATCTCATTCATTACTCTATCAAACACAGAAGCAGCGGATACCAATTTTAAAAGTATGTGGGTAAATCTAGATAATCAGAAAGGAGTCACAAATGCAATCAAATCATTTGAGTCAGCTTACAGGTGAATTTGATTCTACACAGAATTCAAATATAAAGTAGAGAGTCCACTTGCTTCTGATAGCGTACACACTGTTAGAACTGGGGGTCTCTAGGTGGCAAAGGTGTACACCTTTGACCAAATAGGGACTCTTGCTTCTAAGTCAGGGAAAGGTGATTACACTACTGGATAACCCCTGCTCACCCCCTTGGTAGCTTGGCAAGCGCAGACAGGCTTATCTCATAGGCAGTGTTAAGCATTTGTGAATATACACTGTAATACAGTGAAAACATTACAGATGGACACCGCACAGGTTTTATAAAAATAAGTATTCTTTATATAGACTTAACACAAGACCACAAAGGATAAAAATCCACAACACTGTACTTAAAAATTGACTTAAAGATAGTAGAAGTTGCATAATTCAAGCTGATAATAAATGCGACAAAGTTCTCACAAAAGTACCTGGATGTGTAACGCAAAACAAACAAAAGGTTGGTAGGAAGGGAGATGCGTTGGATCCTTGCTTCGGGGAAGACAATGCATTGTGCCTCAATCCTTGCGCAGAGTAGGGGATGCATCTCGATCCTTACCAGAGAGGAGGTGATGCGTAGATTCTCGAGATGTGTTCCGGTTGCGATGCGACAAACGGCATCGGAGGAGGAATAGCCATCGTCCACAAGTCTACCCCCAAGGTCACCACCCACGCAGATGACACCCTCAATACCGCCGAACACCTGCACTTCCGGATCCACACCGACCCCAACACCACCCTCAGAGGAACTCTCATCTACAGACCCCCGGACCCCGGGCCCGCTTTAGCGACTCCATTGCTGACCTCTCCAGCACCCACGCACTCGCCTCCATGGACTACATCCTCCTCGGCGACCTGAACTTCCACCTTGAGAACAGCAACAACGCCAACTCCTCCACTCTGATTGACAACTTCACCAACCTCGGCCTCAGACAACTCGTCACCGCACCCACACACGCAGTCGCCAACACGCTGGATGCCATCTTCTCCACAAAAACAAAAACAACAAGTGATGGACTGAATGTGGATCAGTGTCACACACTCCCCCAGTCAAAAGATCTGGGCCCAAATCCATCGTTTTTTTGCACTCCACACCACCCTGGGTTAGACAATGGCGATATGCAAATCAGCTCTGACCCTGTTGCCCCATGGGAACAGTCCAGTCCGAACTACAAAAGCCATGTCCTTCCCAGAACGGAATCAAGCATCCGAGGACCGGACCGGTTTCGAGGTAACACCTCTCATCAGCCCGGCTAGCTTGACTCCAAGTGGTGTGGAGTGCCTGGGACCCACGTCTGGGCATCCCCAGCGCACTTAGGGCGGCAACTGCAAAAACAACAAGTGATGGACTGAATGTGGATCAGTGTCACACACTCCCCCAGTCAAAAGATCTGGGCCCAAATCCATCGTTTTTTTGCACTCCACACCACCCTGGGTTAGACAATGGTGATATGCAAATCAGCTCTGACCCTGTTGCCCCATGGGAACAGTCCAGTCCGAACTACAAAAGCCATGTCCTTCCCAGAACGGAATCAAGCATCCGAGGACCGGACCGGTTTCGAGGTAACACCTCTCATCAGCCCGGCTAGCTTGACTCCAAGTGGTGTGGAGTGCCTGGGACCCACGTCTGGGCATCCCCAGCGCACTTAGGGCGGCAACTGCAAAAACAACAAGTGATGGACTGAATGTGGATCAGTGTCACACACTCCCCCAGTCAAAAGATCTGGGCCCAAATCCATCGTTTTTTTGCACTCCACACCACCCTGGGTTAGACAATGGCGATATGCAAATCAGCTCTGACCCTGTTGCCCCATGGGAACAGTCCAGTCCGAACTACAAAAGCCATGTCCTTCCCAGAACGGAATCAAGCATCCGAGGACCGGACCGGTTTCGAGGTAACACCTCTCATCAGCCCGGCTAGCTTGACTCCAAGTGGTGTGCAGTGCCTGGGACCCACGTCTGGGCATCCCCAGCGCACTTAGGGCGGCAACTGCAAAAACAACAAGTGATGGACTGAATGTGGATCAGTGTCACACACTCCCCCAGTCAAAAGATCTGGGCCCAAATCCATCGTTTTTTTGCACTCCACACCACCCTGGGTTAGACAATGGCGATATGCAAATCAGCTCTGACCCTGTTGTCCCATGGGAACAGTCCAGTCCGAACTACAAAAGCCATGTCCTTCCCAGAACGGAATCAAGCATCCAAGGACCGGACCGGTTTGGAGGTAACACCTCTCCTCAGCCCGGCTAGCTTGACTCCAAGTGGTGTGGAGTGCCTGGGACCCACGTCTGGGCATCCCCAGCGCACTTAGGGCGGCAACTGCAAAAACAACAAGTGATGGACTGAATGTGGATCAGTGTCACACACTCCCCCAGTCAAAAGATCTGGGCCCAAATCCATCGTTTTTTTGCACTCCACACCACCCTGGGTTAGACAATGGCGATATGCAAATCAGCTCTGACCCTGTTGCCCCATGGGAACAGTCCATTCCGAACTACAAAAGCCATGTCCTTCCCAGAACGGAATCAAGCATCCGAGGACCGGACCGGTTTCGAGGTAACACCTCTCATCAGCCCGGCTAGCTTGACTCCAAGTGGTGTGGAGTGCCTGGGACCCACGTCTGGGCATCCCCAGCGCACTTAGGGCGGCAACTGCAAAAACAACAAGTGATGGACTGAATGTGGATCAGTGTCACACACTCCCCCAGTCAAAAGATCTGGGCCCAAATCCATCGTTTTTTTGCACTCCACACCACCCTGGGTTAGACAATGGCGATATGCAAATCAGCTCTGACCCTGTTGCCCCATGGGAACAGTCCAGTCCGAACTACAAAAGCCATGTCCTTCCCAGAACGGAATCAAGCATCCGAGGACCGGACCGGTTTCGAGGTAACACCTCTCATCAGCCCGGCTAGCTTGACTCCAAGTGGTGTGGAGTGCCTGGGACCCACGTCTGGGCATCCCCAGCGCACTTAGGGCGGCAACTGCAAAAACAACAAGTGATGGACTGAATGTGGATCAGCGTCACACAGTCCCCCTGTCAAAAGATCTGGGCCCAAATCCATCGTTTTTTTGCACTCCACACCACCCTGGGTTAGACAATGGCGATATGCAAATCAGCTCTGACCCTGTTGCCCCATGGGAACAGTCCAGTCCGAACTACAAAAGCCATGTCCTTCCCAGAACGGAATCAAGCATCCGAGGACCGGACCGGTTTCGAGGTAACACCTCTCATCAGCCCGGCTAGCTTGACTCCAAGTGGTGTGGAGTGCCTGGGACCCACGTCTGGGCATCCCCAGCGCACTTAGGGCGGCAACTGCAAAAACAACAAGTGATGGACTGAATGTGGATCAGTGTCACACACTCCCCCAGTCAAAAGATCTGGGCCCAAATCCATCGTTTTTTTGCACTCCACACCACCCTGGGTTAGACAATGGCGATATGCAAATCAGCTCTGACCCTGTTGCCCCATGGGACTAGTCCAGTCCGAACTACAAAAGCCATGTCCTTCCCAGAACTGAATCAAGCATCCGAGGACCGGACCGGTTTCGAGGTAACACCTCTCATCAGCCCGGCTAGCTTGACTCCAAGTGGTGTGGAGTGCCTGGGACCCACGTCTGGGCATCCCCAGCGCACTTAGGGCGGCAACTGCAAAAACAACAAGTGATGGACTGAATGTGGATCAGTGTCACACACTCCCCCAGTCAAAAGATCTGGGCCCAAATCCATCGTTTTTTTGCACTCCACACCACCCTGGGTTAGACAATGGCGATGTGCAAATCAGCTCTGACCCTGTTGCCCCATGGGAACAGTCCAGTCCGAACTACAAAAGCCATGTCCTTCCCAGAACGGAATCAAGCATCCGAGGACCGGACCGGTTTCGAGGTAACACCTCTCATCAGCCCGGCTAGCTTGACTCCAAGTGGTGTGGAGTGCCTGGGACCCACGTCTGGGCATCCCCAGCGCACTTAGGGCGGCAACTGCAAAAACAACAAGTGATGGACTGAATGTGGATCAGTGTCACACACTCCCCCACTCAAAATATCTGGGTCAAAATCCATCAGTTTTTTGCACTCCACACCACCCTGGGTTAGACAATGGCGATATGCAAATCAGCTCTGACCCTGTTGCCCCATGGGAACAGTCCAGTCCGAACTACAAAAGCCATGTCCTTCCCAGAACGGATTCAAGCATCCGAGGACCGGACCGGTTTCGAGGTAACACCTCTCATCAGCCCGGCTAGCTTGACTCCAAGTGGTGTGGAGTGCCTGGGACCCACGTCTGGGCATCCCCAGCGCACTTAGGGCGGCAACTGCAAAAACAACAAGTGATGGACTGAATGTGGATCAGTGTCACACACTCCCCCAGTCAAAAGATCTGGGCCCAAATCCATCGTTTTTTTGCACTCCACACCACCCTGGGTTAGACAATGGCGATATGCAAATCAGCTCTGACCCTGTTGCCCCATGGGAACAGTCCAGTCCGAACTACAAAAGCCATGTCCTTCCCAGAACGGAATCAAGCATCCGAGGACCGGACCGGTTTCGAGGTAACCCCTCTCATCAGCCCCGCTAGCTTGACTCCAAGTGGTGTGGAGTGCCTGGGACCCACGTCTGGGCATCCCCAGCGCACTTAGGGCGGCAACTGCAAAAACAACAAGTGATGGACTGAATGTGGATCAGTGTCACACACTCCCCCAGTCAAAAGATCTGGGCCCAAATCCATCGTTTTTTTGCACTCCACACCACCCTGGGTTAGACAATGGCGATATGCAAATCAGCTCTGACCCTGTTGCCCCATGGGAACAGTCCAGTCCCAGGCACTCCACACCACTGGAGTCAAGCTAGCCGGGCTGATGAGAGGTGATACCTCGAAACCGGTCCGGTCCTCGGATGCTTGATTCCGTTCTGGGAAGGGCATGACTTTTGTAGTTCGGACTGGACTGTTCCCATGGGGCACAGGGTCAGAGCTGATTTGCATATCGCCATTGTCTAACCCAGGGTGGTGTGGAGTGCAAAAAACGATGGATTTGGGCCCAGATCTTCGGACTGGGGTGAATGTGTGACATTGATCCACATTCTGTCCATCACCTGTTTTGTTTGCAATTGCCGCCATAAGTGCGCTGGGGATGCTCAGACGTGGGTCCCAGGCACTCCACACCACTGGAGTCAAGCTAGCCGGGCTGATGAGAGGTGATACCTCGAAACCGGTCCGGTCCTCGGATGCTTGATTCCGTTCTGGGAAGGGCATGACTTTTGTAGTTCGGACTGGACTGTTCCCATGGGGCACAGGGTCAGAGCTGATTTGCATATTGCCATTGTCTAACCCAGGGTGGTGTGGAGTGCAAAAAACGATGGATTTGGGCCCAGATCTTCGGACTGGGGTGAATGTGTGACATTGATCCACATTCTGTCCATCACCTGTTTTGTTTGCAATTGCCGCCATAAGTGCGCTGGGGATGCTCAGACGTGGGTCCCAGGCACTCCACACCACTGGAGTCAAGCTAGCCGGGCTGATGAGAGGTGATACCTCGAAACCGGTCCGGTCCTCGGATGCTTGATTCCGTTCTGGGAAGGGCATGACTTTTGTAGTTCGGACTGGACTGTTCCCATGGGGCACAGGGTCAGAGCTGATTTGCATATCGCCATTGTCTAACCCAGGGTGGTGTGGAGTGCAAATAAACGATGGATTTGGGTCCAGATCTTCGGACTGGGGTGAATGTGTGATATTGATCCACATTCTGTCCATCACCTGTTTTGTTTGCAATTGCTGCCATAAGTGCGCTGGGGATGCTCAGACGTGGGTCCCAGGCACTCCACACCACTGGAGTCAAGCTAGCCGGGCTGATGAGAGGTGATACCTCGAAACCGGTCCGGTCCTCGGATGCTTGATTCCGTTCTGGGAAGGGCATGACTTTTGTAGTTCGGACTGGACTGTTCCCATGGGGCACAGGGTCAGAGCTGATTTGCATATCGCCATTGTCTAACCCAGGGTGGTGTGGAGTGCAAAAAAACGATGGATTTGGGCCCAGATCTTCGGACTGGGGTGAATGTGTGACATTGATCCACATTCTGTCCATCACCTGTTTTGTTTGCAATTGCCGCCATAAGTGCGCTGGGGATGCTCAGACGTGGGTCCCAGGCACTCCACACCACTGGAGTCAAGCTAGCCGGGCTGATGAGAGGTGATACCTCGAAACCGGTCCGGTCCTCGGATGCTTGATTCCGTTCTGGGAAGGGCATGACTTTTGTAGTTCGGACTGGACTGTTCCAATGGGGCACAGGGTCAGAGCTGATTTGCATATCGCCATTGTCTAACCCAGGGTGGTGTGGAGTGCAAAAAAACGATGGATTTGGGCCCAGATCTTCGGACTGGGGTGAATGTGTGACATTGATCCACATTCTGTCCATCACCTGTTTTGTTTGCAATCTTCTCCACAAGCACCCACGTCACCTTCGACCACACTGGACCGACCACTGCTGCATTCACTTCACCTTCAAAAAGCCATGCACCATCACACCCAAAAGCAAAGTAATCGAAGATCAGCTGATCACCACCCTCTCCCAGAACCCACCCACTGACCCCATCAACCCAGACACCGCAGCCCTCAACCTCAGACAGTGGATCAACGACTGTGCCAACACCCTCGCCCCATTAAAGAAACCCTCCAACAACCACCCCAGCAAGAGAGCCACCTGGTTCATCGACAAGCTCCTGGCCTCCAAGCGCGCACACCGGAAACTGGAGAAGAAATGGCTCCACGAACGCACACCGGACAACCACGCAGCCCTCAAGGACGCCACCCGCAGACACCATCACCTCATCAGATCAGCCAAGAGATCCTCCTTCAAAGACCACCTGGATAACAATGCACATGACAGCAAAGAGCTCTTCCGCATCGTAAAAGAACTCTCCAGTCCAGCCAACACCAGGTTGACCAACCTCTGAAAGGTGGCAGGGGCATTCTTCATCCCAAAAGGCATAACCCAGATTTGATAGTGCCCATCTGGTGTGGAGAATGCTGACCTCTCTTTGGTCCTATCAGTTAAGGCCAGTACCCAGATGTAAAATCAAACGTGCTGAGGTACCGTGCAGCCCCTAACCGATCAATTTGCACAAGAGCTCTGAAGATGGGGTGCGCATCAGTCCTGGTGACTGAATTGAGTCCTCGGTAGTCCACACAGAACCGAAGTTTGGGGGTGGTACTAGGCGCGGCAGCCTTTGGGATTAAAACCATTGGGCTGGCCCAAGGACTGTTAGAGGACTCAATCACCTCTAATGAAAACATCTTGGAGACCTCCTCCTTGATGTAAGCTCTGACCTTGTCAGTCACCATGTAAGCCTTCACAGGAGGAAAGTCCCCAGCATCCACATCATGGACGCACTACTCTGTGATACCAGGAATCAAGGAAAACAAATCAGAGAATTGTCCAAACATTTGTCGACAATCTTGCTGCTGATCAAGGGTCAGTGTGGCAGGGAGGCTGACACCATCCACTGACCCATCTTGCTCTGTTGCAGACAGGAGGTCAGGAAGAGGCTCAGTCTCCTCCTCCATTCCATAATCTGTCGCTATAAGCATGCCCACTTCGGATCTCCCGGGGCTTCAGGCTGTTAACATGCTGAACCCGCAAAGGGTTCCTTGGAGACAGCAAGTTCACCAGGTAGGTGATATCACTTTTGCACTCCACCACCTTAAATGGTCCAGTCCACCTGTCCTGGAGCGCACTTGGCTCTACAGGGGCCATGACCCAAACTTTCTGTCCAGGTTTAAGCTCAATCAGAGTGACATTCTGATCGTACCACCGCTTCATATCCTCCTGGCTGGCTTCCAGATTCACCTGAGCGAGTTGTCTGAATCGCCGAGTCTGATTCCTGAAGGCTAGCATGTAACTGTATACATCCTGGGGAGCTTTTCTGGGAGATTGCTGCCAGCCTTCCTTGACCAGACTCAAAGGTTCTCTTACCGGTTGTCCACACAACAGTTAAAAGGGGCAGAACCCTAGGGACTTTTGTGGCACTTCACGGTAAGCAAAAAAAAGGCATGGCAAGAGGAAGTCCCACTTATACCTCATAGGTTCCTCAAGACCCATAATCATGCCTTTAAGTGTCCAGTTGAATCTCTCAACCAACCCATTACCTTGTGGATGTAAGGAGTAGTGAAATTGTATGTAACACCACACTCCTTCCACAGAGAATTCATATAACTGGAAATTAAGTTTGTTCCTCAGTCAGACACCACCTCTCTGGGAAACCGCACACGGGAGAAAATCTCCATCAGTGCACGTCCCACCACAGGGGCAGTCACTGTCCTGAGCGGGATGGCTTCCAGGTACCGGCTAGCATGGTCTACCAAGACCAGGATAAACCTGTTGTCCATGGCTGTCTTGGTATCCAGTGGCCCCATAATGTCACTGACCAGCCATTCAAAGGGGGTACTGACTACAGGGAAAGGTTGGAGAGGAGCATTGTGCTCCCTTCAACTTTTCCCACTTGCTTGGCAAGTTTGACAAGTCCTACAATAAGTCTAAACTATTCATTATCTGGGGCCAATAAAAGTGTATGACAAGCCTTTCAAAGGTCTTGTCCTGCCCCAGATGTTTTCTCTACTTTGTATAAGATTTGAACGGCACAATGTGATTTAAGTGCTACTTTGCGTACAATACTGCATATATTCCACAATTTTTGGCATGCCTGTTTCTAGCACACTTCGTAGAATGTGTTGCTTTTGTGGTGGTACCAGTATGAGACTCAATGAGACACACCGACCCCCCGGAGGGAACGCCTAATAGGGATATGTATATTAAATATGGTATTTCTTCTATAATGTACAGCACTTTATGGAATAAATATACTAGTAGGGATCCTGAGTTGTGTTGGCCTATGCATGTGTCATTTGATTTACGAAAGATTCAGTATGTGGAACAATGTATTTTTATGTGAAAGACTAGGCAAGATATGTCTGACTGTGTACAAATGTGGGAGAAAGAAGTGCGTGAACAAATAAAGCGAGAGCAAGCCCTAATTGAAAACGAACAGCAAAAAAGTATTCATGCGAAAGCATTAGAAATGAAAAATAAAGAAATAAAAGAGAGAGAAGATAGGAGCGTCATGTGCAGGTAACTGGCCAATATGCTGTTTGGCAACCCCTTTATCCTATCCCTAACAAACCACAAGATGATTCTCTCTTGCTAGACCATTCTACACCTCCATATACTTTCCCTTCTGCTCCTCATTAGTCAGATGAGGACTCTGCTACAGAGCAAGAGAATTTACGGGAAATTCATTCTATGTTGACCGCTGAACGTACATTGACCTTTTGTGGTATTGTTTCTGCTTCTGAACTTATAGATAACATGAAAAACTGGCAGGAAAGGGAGCAACTATATTTTACCGAGGTATACGCCGCAGAGGTCATTGAGCGGTTTCGGAAACATTCTGGAGAGTTGGAACTGATGATATAGCAGATGATTGTAAGCAAATGCGTGATGGTCTTTTTCTCTTCTCTCAGGTGGCTGACTCAATCAGATGTTTGGTTAAACTACGTGCTGAAGCAGTCCGTTTGCGAAAAGAGAAAAAGGCAGCAGAGGAAGCTGCACAAACATCCCAGACTGGTGGGACACAGGCTTCTACTTCCAAAACAGATAAGAATGTGGTAGTTCATGTGAGACTTATGCGGGAAGCTGCACCTCTGTCTGTTCCTCGTAGAGGTACAGGAACAGATGATGATAAGAATTCCACTGATGCAAATGGTTATTTTATTTATAATTTGGTTTACACTCCTTGGAATAGAGCGGATGTTATGGCTCTTAAAACTGCATTGCCCATCCACAGGAAAAGCCAGCCACTTTTTATGAGGAAGTTGAGAGTGCCATTAGCTCTTGTACCATGACTCTTCCTGATATCAATATGTTTTTCGGATTGATAATACCCCCTGAAATGTGGAGAACTGTTCGTAAAGTTGATGATTGTGCGTCATTTGGGGCGAGATGGAAAGATTTAGAACAAATGGATGTAGAAAGGGAACCCACACAGAAACCATGTCAGCTAATTTTTCGATCTTCCAGCAGCTATATTAGTAAAGTTAAAGACGATTATTCCCCCTAAAAAGATAGACTGGACTGTATTAGCATCCTGTAACCAAAAGCCAGATGAATCGGTTTCTGACTTCTTTACATGTTTTGAGGAGGCATTTCACGATTTTAGTGGCCAGTCTTTGACAGATGACATGGGCAGGCATCTGTTTGTTGATAAATATATCACCAACCTGTTGCCAGGAATAGCTAGTCGCCTAAAGGCCAGTGAGAGTACATGGACTACCTCTTCTCAGGTTTCTCTTTTGACTATTTCTCAGTATTATGAACGGCAGGAATTAGAAGCGAAGGGTAATGAGGTTAAGAAGACTAACGAGTTAAAAATGAAGGTTATGTTAGCTCAGGCTTATGGTCCGCCTTCTAGAGGTGGTGACAGGGGTGGACATGTGTCTTATGGTCCGTCTTTTCCTCCTTATGCTCGTCCGACTTTGTCTTCTGACCAGTGTGCGTACTGTAAGAAATTTGGACATTGGGCTGCCGATTGTCCGGTATTGCATGCTCAGCAGTATTCACGTGGATGGGGACAAATGAGAAATCGTTCAGGATATTAAGGGCCTAGAGGAAGCACGGACAATCATGTTAGGTTTGATACTAATACATGTGTACAGAATAGTTTTACCACCTTCGATAGACGGAACCAATATCAAATGTCTGACTATTTTCCGTCTGATTTGAAGGATTCTGCTTACGCATAAGACTGCCTAGGATGGGGTAAGGAATCAGTTGACGTTCCAGTAGATCAGAAGGGTCCCTATGTTACAGCACATGTTTTGGGTTCTACTGATCAGTTTCTGGTTGATACAGGAGCTACTCATAGAGCCTTATCTAAACATTTGGTTCCAAGGGCTCCCCTGTCTGGCTTAACCAATACATCAATAGGTTTTGATGGAACACTTTCCCTTAGCCCACTGTCACAACCATTTGCATTTCATGTTGACTAATTTCCTGCTCCATGTCCATTTGTGCTTTCTCTGAACACACCAGACAATATTGTGGGGCTTGATTTGCTCAAGTAGTTCAGGGATACGATACGATTTTCTCCAGAAAGTGTACGTGTTATTCTGAATGACAACTACCCTGTGATTGAGAGATCTTGTCTTGTTAAAGAGGACATTGCATTAGCTTCACTCCCTAGTACTTTGTCGGCTACTTCAGACCCTGATGTAGGGCAAATGGTAATTCTACTAGTACATATTAGTGTTAAGCATGGCGCTTCATTGCCACGCTTTCCTCAATACAAAATTTCTCAAGAAGGCAAAGAAGCACTTGAACGCATTGTCCATGATTTAATTGCAGTGGGGGTTGTGAAAGAAGTTCCTTATAACATTTGCAACAGTCCTATTCTTCCCATTTTGAAAAAAGACTCTGACACTAGAATTTACAGATTCATTATTGATTTGCGTGAAGTTAATAAGATTGTAGTACCACAATACCCCGTGGTTTCTGACATAACGACACTTCTTACCTTAGTTCCTCCGACAGCAACTACATTCAGTGTGATTGACCTTAAGAATGCTTTCTTTTGGATTCCTATTCATCCTGATAGATGATATTTGTTCAGCTTCAATTTGAACAATCGATCATACAGATTTTGTAGAATTCCTGAAAGGGTATACTGAGAGACCTAGAATTTACAGTCAAGCATTGAAAAGACAACTTGATTCTTTCACCTTGCCTGAAGGAGTGGCTCTCATACAATATGTCGATGACATCTTGTTGGCAGCCGATACGCCTGAACAGTGTGAAAAATGTACTTTGTCTTTGCTTTCCTTTCTTGCTTCACACCACCACAAAGTGTCACGGAAGAAATTGCAATATTGAAGACCCAAGGTTACCTACTTAGGTCACCTTCTGTCTGAGGAGGGGCGTGCACTTACACCAGATCTCATTCAAGCAATTTTAGACACACCAGTGCCTTGTACTCAGAAAGATGTCTGTGCATTCACTGGTCTTACTTCTTTTTGCAGGCAATGGATATTAGGTTTTTCACACATTGTTAAACCCTTGTTGGCACTTCTGACCAAAGAAACTCCAATGCCCCTTCCATGGACGAATGAATGGCAAAATGCTTTTCGTCAGTTACGTCAAGCTCTTTGCTCTGCACCTAGTTTTAGGCACTCCAGATTATATGAAGGCTTTTACACTCTATATGCATGAAAAAGATGAGTGTGCATTGTCAGTCTTAGTACAGACACACGGTGACAAGCAGCGTCCCTTTGCATATTTTTCAGCTGTTCTTGATCCCGTTGATCGTGCATTGCCTGGGTGCTTTCGTTCAGTTGCAGCAGCAGCTGTGTCTATAAGTCAGAGTGAAGGGATAGTTTTGTCACATAAATTGCTGGTGCTAGTACCCTATGCGGTCGATGCCCTTTTGAACCAGACTAAGACACAACACTTGACTAGTGCTCGCTTGACAGGATATGAATTGGCATTGTTGGCCCCTTACATTACCCTGAAGAGATGTGCAACTTTGAACCCAGCTACTTTGTTACCATATCCAGTGACTCAGACTCAGTCACAGGAGTCTCATGGAAAGGGGCGACCACTCGGTCCCCCCGAACGTATGGTTGGGGGCCCGTATCCTCCCGGGAAACCGTTTTGGGCGGGGGGCGTGTCACGGCTGGTATGCCCAAAGCGGCGTAGCCGGGGCGCGCCTTTTCCCGCCCAAGAGGGGTTGTCCTAGACACCTACACCGATGGCCACGCCCAGTAGGCGTACCAGCGGAGGGTTAAAGAGAGCGGGAATCCAAAGAAGCATCCTCTTGTTCCTGTGCTTGGAAGCTGCACCCACTCGTTGCACGTGAGCCCTCGACGGAACAAGGAGCAATTTTGAGAACTTGTAATTCTTGTGTTTCTCTTTCAGCGACTTCGAGGCTAAGGATCGAGGACCGTGTTGATCGACTTGGAGCGAATATTCGAAAACAATGTCTGGCAAGAAGGCAGGAAAGAGGTCCGAGACTGACCAGGTGCTTCGCATGCTGGTAAGCAGAATGGCGAAGATCGAACGAAACGTTGTTCTGGTCCCAGCGCTTGGCCGAGATATGGCGAACATGAAGAAGCAGATGGCTGCGATGAACAATCTGGGTAAACCAAAGAAGGTAATAGGCCCGGCATTGCCGGGAGTCGCCCCCGAGGGTAGGGGGAAACGGGTCAGGAATAGGGCGGCAGGGGGGGAGGTTCCGGTCCCCGAGGTACCCCCGGCGAGCCCTGCCATTCCAGTCGAGGCCCTGGTACCAATCCCGGACGCGGGTCAGCCGATTCCGGTTGTGATTACGCCCGCCAACGAGGAGGACATGCCACCTGAATGGCCGCCCAGTTGGCCGCATGGCTCGGCAGAAAAACAGGGGGTGCTACGGCACCTGGAGACACGGCCGAAGAGGCCAGGTTACTAATTCAGCAGTTGCGGCAGTCGCGAGATGCCGCAAAGGCGAATCTCCCTCTTGTCCCCCCACAGGTGACCCCGGAAGGACCGGCAGCTGGCGTCGGAAAAACAGCGGGAACGACAACCGAACCGGGTAAGCGGGCATTGCCAATTGCGGGGGAGGGCTCATTGCCCTCAAGACGGGAGAGAGTGGTTCAATATATCCCGTTGGCCACGAAAGAATTGATATGGGCTGACAAGTATGTTAATATGTTTTCTCTTCTGACTGACCATCGCGAGATGGAGTATGCTAAGACGCAGAAAGATTTGTGGCACCCGAGTGTCTGGCGAGCCAAGATGGCGGGATTCAGGGTGGATGGGACAATAACAAATTGGGCCAAGGCCTTTGCGATGTTTACTGCAATTATTGGGGAACATAAGCCCGAGGTTTTGCCTGAGTTGTCTTGCTATCAGGCACGAATAATGGATTTTTATGAAACGTATGGGGGGGAATGAACGGATGGGTTACAACATGAAATTCCGTAAGGCCAAAGAGTACGATTCATCTCTGACGTGGGATTGTCTCGACTCGATTTCTTGGCAGAAGCAGCTCCTGCCGGGCGCGACGAAGACGTCCACGCCAGGCGGGAATGGGTCGGGGTTTTCCCGCCAACAGCCCGCGGTGCCCTTTCGAGCGGGCGCCGGTGGCGACCACCAAGCAAGGACCGGTGGGAATGGGGGAAAGAGGGGGGTCTGTTGGATCTTTAACAGGGGCAACTGCACCAGACCACAAGGGACATGTAAGTTCAGACATGCGTGTGCGGGTTGTGGGAATTCCTCGCACCCCGAGAGTTCGTGCAGATCCAAGAATGGCGGGTCGGGAGGTAGAGGAGGGTCCAAACAAGACTGAGGGGGACCACTGTGTACCGTTACCTACCCCCGTTGATATCATGGCAATGATCCCCTGACTAAACAAATACCCTGATCATGTCTCCGCTGGGGTGTTGAGGAATGGATTCTTATATGGTTTCCACATCCCGGCGGGGGATTTTCGTGGGGAACCACTTTGTAGAAACCAACTATCGGCTCAGCATAATCCAGCGGTGGTAGAGAGGAAGATTGCAAAAGAGGTTAACCTGGGCCGGGTTGCGGGCCCATATGGGCACCCGCCAGTAACAAATTTCATCTGTTCCCCGTTAGGAGTGGTCCCCAAAAAAGACCCAGGGGAATTTAGGCTGATCCATAACTTGTCAGCTCCGAAGGGTCTCTCGGTGAACGATGCAATTGACCCGGGAGTTTGTTCGGTGCGGTACGCATCCTTCGATGATGCCGTCACCATGTTGAATCGCCTGGGGCCCGGAGCGCTGATGGCGAAGTCAGATATCGAGTCGGCGTTCCGGTTGCTCCCGGTACACCCACAGGATCAGCGTCTGTTAGGCTTTGTGTTCCAAGGACGTTACTACATGGATAGATGTATGCCAATGGGTTGCTCCATCTCTTGTGCTTATTTTGAGAAATTCAGCTGTTTTTTGGAATGGGCATTCACCGAGGCCACGGGGCATAGCCATGTTATGCATTACTTAGATGATTTTCTGTTCTTGGGGGCAGCCGGCGACACAAAATGTGCGCAGGCGCTACAGGATTTTTGCATCCTCATGAAGGAATTCGGGGTGCCATTGGCACCAGGTAAGACGGTTGGACCATCTACTTCACTGGAGTTTCTGGGAATTGAGATCGATTCTGTGGAGGGATGTTTCCGTTTGCCGGTAGGGAAAGTAGCGAAATTTAGGGTTTCCCTGGAACTGTGCCTTAGTAAGGAGAAAGTGACCCTGCATCAGTTACAACAAGCAGTGGGTCAGCTTAACTTTGCCCTGAGGGTGGTACCAATGGCCCGCCCCTTTTCACGCTCTATTGCACAAGCTATGGTTGGTCTCAAGGAAGGACACCACCGCACGAGACTGTCTGCAGAGGTTCGCCAGGACATGCGCATCTGGTTGGCATTTCTGGCGGACTTCAACGGTCGAGTGGTATGGAACAAGCCACCAGCGTCTTCGGACGAGCTAGGTTTGTGGACTGACTCGGCGGGGAGCGTGGGATTTGGCGCCATTTTTGGTAACCGATGGTCGGTGCAAACATGGCCGACATGGTGGCACACCAGCGGTCTCACAAGTAACATTGGGTTCCTCGAGCTATTCCCTATTTTTGTGGCTCTGATGGCATGGCCGGACGAGTTCAGAGATCGCTCTGTGGTATTTTGGTCCGACAATATGACTGTTGTTGAATGTATAAATAATCAGGCAGCACGCTGCAAGTGGATATTGAGATTGTTGAAGGAAATTGTACTACTTTGCATGAGACTGAATGTACAGTTCAGGGCGAAACATGTGCCGGGTGTACTGAATCATGCTGCTGATGCACTCTCTCGTTCACATATGCAGGCGTTCAGGGGTTATCTACCTACTGCGGACCTAGCGGCGGCACAATTCCCCGAAGTACTCTGGCTACTCGGTGCCCCGGATTACAAGACCTCGTGGCAGCAAACTTAGCCCCCAGGACGAGGAAGGCATACGAAGGAGCGTTTCGTTCCTATTGTGCATTTTTGGGTCCTGCAGGGGATCAGAAATGGGGTCAGGAGGATTGCTTCCTAAGGTTTCTGGTAGCATTACACAGGGAGGGCCGATCAGTGGCAACGGCCAATAGGCACCGGGCGGCCATTTCATTCATGGTGCAGGTGCATGGCATCAAGGACCCGACATCTTCCTTTTTGGCAAGGAAAGCCCTTCGTGGCTGGCAGCGCCTTGAGGGTCGTAGAGTAGACGAGAGGCGCCCGATTGGGTTAGAAAGGTTATCCCTGCTTATGGCGATACTACCCACGACATGTTCCTCCCAATTCGAAGCAGTTCTGTTCCGGGCCACTTTCGCATTAGCGTTCCATGGGGCTATGCGGGTGAGCAAACTGGTCGCAAAGAATAAGAAAGATGTGGAGGGAGGTCTGTGTCGGGATCACATCCTGATTAGGGGTGATTCAATGGTAGTCACAACAGCTAAGTCCAAGACTGGCCAGAGAGCTATGGGAGACAGTGTTGTTGCCCAGCGCATGCGAGGGTCCCCCATGTGCCTGGTAAAGTGCATTGAGGAATATTTGGCGCTGAGGGCGGATACATGGGGTGGGAGTCTGCTGAGACACATCGATGCCACCCCACTGACGAGGTTTCAGTTTCAGAGGGTGCTAACATTGGCAATCGCAGCGGCGGGCTTGGACCCGTGCGATTTTGGGACCCACTCCTTTAGGATAGGGGCTGCGACTGAGGCTACAGCCAGGGGTCAGAGTGCCGAAGAGGTGAAACTGTTAGGACGATGGTCCTCGAATTGTTTTAAAAGGTATGTGCGGTTGCACATGTTGTGAAGTCAAGTTACATGCACTCATGCTTCTTGTCTTCTGTTTGATTTACAGTTTTGCGAGCATGTTATGCGGGGCGGAATTTGCAGTCGACCCGGCAACAGGGGACCAGCGGTCAGAGATCACCGGCTGAGGAGAGAGTGGTGTGGGTCGTGGGCCACTCATACGTGAGGCGGGCCGGGGACGTATTCAAAGCAGGTGACACGACTCACGCAGCTGGGGAATACGGGTACAGAGTGACCTTCCACGGAAGGGGCGGGCTCTGTATTGACCAGTTCGAATCTTTTGTCGAGGGACTCTTAGGGCGGCAGAGGTCACCGCCATCTGTAATCATAGTACACCTGGGGGGCAATGACATGGTGACACTGGGTAGGCGAGTATTACTCGAGTGAGTTTTGTCTACCGTTAGCTGACTGGCGAAAAGAATCCCGGGGTGCACGATTGCATGGTCCCACATGATTCCCAGGAAGGTATGGCGGGGGGCCTCTCGGTGTCAGCACTGAACCATTCAGTGAAGAAGGTCAACAACAAAATTGGTAGGTTGCTTCACTCGGCGCAGTTGCACAGTATTCCGCATGGGTGTATTCGGGGTGATCACATGTATCTCGATGATGGGGTTCACTTGTCCCGGGAGGGGAATGTCTTACTCATAGGAGACTTCATAGCATGGCTAAGGGGTTTAAGGAAGCATGACCTTTAGGAGGAGTTTGTGGGGGGGCCGGATAGCCGGTCAACTATCCGGCCTGTGGCGGTAAGGTCATGATCGGTGAGCAGTAATTTCAAGGTCCCTAGAGGGGGGCGCCACCCACTGTGGATGGGAGCGCCTGGGGGGAGGCGGCCATTGGCCCCTCCCACGGGGAGGCGGCACCCACTAAGTATGGGTCGCCTAGGGGAAGACGGCCATAGGCCCCTTCCAGGGGAGGAGGCGGCTATATGCCCCTCCTACGAATTTCCCGGGGCCTGGATATCCACGACGGCGGATGTGATAGACAGTGTGGGGTGGGGGGGGAGTCCACTCTGCCTTCTTACAAACACCTCACACGGGTCCTCGGACGACCTTTAAGATGGCGTCAAGTTGAAATGGGGGGCCCCCAACAAGACAAGGGAAATTGGAGTTGGCACAGAGAGTACAGTCCTCTGCGCAGCCGCCACTCACACCGTGAGGGCGAGAGTTTTGGTAGTAGGGTTCTGACACCGGTTGCGACCTTGCCGTTGGCCCGTAATGCTAGGATGTACAATTTTAATTTAGAAAGTATGCATTTGCAGGATGTTAGACTCGGCTAGGAAAACCTTTGTATTAGAGATTTGTTAAGGTTAGCCAATGAACATGTCTACATCGAAATGTAATAAATGAAAATTGTACATGATATGAAACTTTTATTTAATGTTTTAATTTTGTTTCATATTTTAATAAATACGGCCGGGAGGGTAACTCCCTCCCGCCTTCCAAAAGTTCAGAACTGCGTCCATCTTCCCATCCTTGGGTATTGTGTTGGGAGGGGGTGACAGGCATCCCGGCCATATGGAAAGGGGCGACCACTCGGTCCCCCCGAACGTATGGTTGGGGGCCCGGATCCTCCCGGGAAACCGTTTTGGGCGGGGGCGTGTCACGGCTGGTATGCCCAAAGCGGCGTAGCCGGGGCGCGCCTTTTCCCGCCCAAGAGGGGTTGTCCTAGACACCTACACCGATGGCCACGCCCAGTAGGCGTACCAGCGGAGGGTTCACGCCCTCCCGACGAGGAATAAAGAGAGCGGGAATCCAAAGAGGCATCCTCTTGTTCCTGTGCTTGGAAGCTGCACCCACTCGTTGCACGTGAGCCCTCGACGGAACAAGGAGCAATTTTGACCCACCCACCAGCCCCTTATGGCAATGTTAGTTCTGCAATAAAGTCTTTTTTCTCTGATAAACATCTTCTTCCCTCGGTGTTGCGGTATATGAAGGTCTGGTTTAATGATATGATTTCTGTCTGAAGGTACTGTTTTTTCTTGTAGCATAGACAAATATGCAAGTTGACAAGATGATGTTTTTTCCCTTAGTAGGTAATCAAATGTCGTATTTATTTTTTGGTCGGGCGGTAAGATCATGATCGGTGAGCAGTAATTTCAAGGTCCCTAGAGGGGGGCGCCACCCACTATGGATGGGAGCGCCTGGGGGGAGGCGGCCATTGGCCCCTTCCAGGGGAGGAGGCGGCTATATGCCCCTCCTACGAATTTCCCAGGGCCCGGATATCCGCGACGGCGGATGTGATAGACAGTGTGGGGTGGGGGGGGAGTCCACGCTGCCTTCTTACAAACACCTCACACGGGTCCTCGGACGACCTTTAAGATGGCGTCGAGTTGAAATGGGGGGCCCCCAACAAGACAAGGGAAATTGGAGTTGGCACAGAGGGTACAGTCCTCTGCGCGGCTGCCACTCACACCGTGAGGGCGAGAGTTTTGGTAGTAGGGATCTGACACCGGTTGCGACCTTGCCGTTGGCCCGTAATGCTAGGATGTACAATTTTAATTTAGAAAGTATGCATTTGCAGGATGTTAGACTCGGCTAGGAAAACCTTTGTATTAGAGATTTGTTAAGGTTAGCCAATGAACATGTCTTCATCGAAATGTAATAAATGAAAATTGTACATGATATGAAACTTTTATTTAATGTTTTAATTTTGTTTCATATTTTAATAAATACGGCCGGGAGGGTAACTCCCTCCCGCCTTCCAAAAGTTCAGAACTGCGTCCGTCTTCCCATCCTTGGGGATTGTGTTGGGAGGGGGTGACAGGCATCCCGGCCATATGATTGTATATTCCTTACTGAGGAACAGACAACGGGTCACATCGATTTGCAAGATGTGCCTCTTTCAGATGTAGATGGGGAACTATGGGTTGCTGGATCTTGTTTGAAGTTACCAGATGGCACGACCTCAGCCGCATATGCAATTACGACACTTCAGACAGTAGTGGAGACAGCTCATATACCACAGAAGGCAGCTCAAGCAGCTGAGCTAATAGCTTTGCATGAGCCTGTAAACTTAGCACTGACTTGCGTGTGAACATCTATACAGATAGCCGATATGCTTTTGGAGTGGCCCATGATCTTGGCCGACTCTGGAAGGAAAGAGGCTTTCTTAAATCCACATGGGATGCAGATAATGCATGGAGAACTAGTGCATAATCTTCTGACTGCACTGACATATCCAAAGAAAATAGCTATTGTTAAGTGTAGCGCACACAAGAAAGTGATTGACAAGACAGGACAAGGCAACTTCTTTGCAGTTTGCACAGCCCGTGAGACTGCGATGCAGCGAAGCACTACATCAATTTACATAGTGAAGTCCCAAGCTAAAAGCTGGCAAGATAGTATTCAAGAAATGCTAGACATACAGAGATCGGCTTCTGTGGAAGAACTTGAGCAATGGTCTAAAGAGGGAATGTTGGATGATGAGGGCTGTTGGGGCAATAAAGAGATGGATAAGTGGAAACTGTCAACAGCCTATTTACAGCCTATGGTTCAGATGGCACATGGGACAGCACATGGAGCCTCAGCAATGATGAAATTGCTTACGTAAGTTTGGGAGCATCCAGAAATTGCCGGCACAGCTAAAAGGATAGTTCAGTCCTGTTTGATCTGTTGGTAGTACAATCTTGGTAAAGAGACACAGACTCCTACAGGAGGGTTTGCTGCACCAACCGCACCTTTTGAATTTTTGCAAATGGATTATATCCAACTTGAAAGTTGCAATAACTTGAAGTATGTTCTAGTAGTGGTATGTGCCTTCAGTAAATGGATAGAGGCATACCCTACAAAGGATAATACGTCTCTCACCACATCAAAGGTGCTTTTAAAGGAATTCTTCCCTAGATTTTGTGTTTGCAAACTTTTGTGGAGTGACAACGGACCTCATTTTATTGGGCAAGCTGTTGAGTATGTCCTGAAAGGATTAGGGATCAAACAGAAGTTCCATACAGTTTTCCACCCACAATCAGCAGGATTAGTGGAAAGGTATAACGCTACTTTGAAATTGAAAGTGGCGAAAATACTGGCTTCCACGTCTTTGAAATGGCCTGATGCATTGCCCTTGGCATTGTTGTCTATTAGATCAGTGCCACATTCATGATCTGGGTTTACACCATATGCGGTGGTATTTGGGAGACCGATGAACATTTGGGGAGTTCCTAAGCCACGCCCATACATGATGTACCATGTGTTCTGATGAGTGACTATTTAGCACAGTTGACTGACAGTTTGATTTCTATTCATCAACAGGTTCGAGAAGCTCTTCCTGACAGGTCTACAGGTGAGGCCCATGAACTCCGGCCCGGAGATCATCTAATGGTAAAAGTCTTCGAGAGATCAAACAGCTTGGAGCCCAGGTGGCGAGGACCAGAATAGGTGCTCCTAGCTACGAGTACAGCGGTTTGAGTGAGGAACAGGAAGAACTGGATTCACAGCACTCACTTCAATCGAGTGTCGCCTACCTTGGTGTAATCTGCAATGCTGACTGACCATCGAGAGATTCTGGATACAGAGAAAGGCCATGCCATATCACCAGATGAATCTGAGGAAGTCTTCCCGGACCACACGATCCCTGGAGTATCCCAATACCAACTGAGACCATGGAAAGAGCCTGCATTGTTAAAAAAGAGCTACCGTCCTGGGTTTGTGAAATGGAGCTGATGTGGCAACGGGGGGAATCAGTCCTACATAATGACACCCGTCTTGACCCTCGGTGAAGAAACCAACGGCTGCCCAGGACTTTAGAGCTCCAACGATTAATTCAACAACGAAGTGATCATGTCTGCAGGGAGATCAACTGTTGCTAAGATCTGTAATAAAAAGGCCATATGTGCTGAAGGATTTGTTGTTGCCATGGCAGTTGCAGCAGTGACAACCTGGTTTGTTGAGGAATTGGCTCCGGCTCAACAACTGCTGATCACCACTACCCCAGTATCGGCTGAGCATCATTACTTTAAGCTTCCATACCATGAGCAAAAGCATCAACAATTCTACCTGAACAACACGTTTATTCAAATGTTACATCATACGCACAATGCCACAAATACTACTGACTGTTGGGTGTGTTGGATCATACCTGCTCACCAGAAGAAGGGAGGAACACCTTTTATTCCTCTTCCTTTTTCGCATAATGGTTCTTGTCCAGCCTGGTTTGTGCTTTTGTTTGCTTCCGAAAAGGCTAACATTTCAAGGATGACAGTAGGACGGATTAATTATCATCTCAATAAAGTGTGTTATCCAGATGAAGATGGTCATTCTCGCGCTGAAGGGACTAAATGGGAATGGGAGTAGTATCGACCTGAAAATATTTCCACGCCATATGTTTTCCCAAATATGAGAACTATTAAGAACAATGAACCATTTGTGATTTCTGTTACTAGAGCTAAAGCAGACTTGTGTATATGTGATGTTGGAATAATTCCAGTAGGAAGAAGTGAGTGTACTGGTTCTGACTATTGAAGGGGCCAATAACAGTATTTATATATCCTCACATAATACCTACTTTGTCTGTGGTATCAAGGGATATTACTAACTACCTTTTCGATGGTCTGGAGTATGCTATGTGTCCTTTCTGTTGCCCCCTGTGTTTCTGGCGCCTACATCATATCACAAGGATTTCAAACTGTACAATGATATTTCTAAGAACAGATATAAGAGGACAACAAGCACCAATGAGGTGGACCAGACTGACACCACCTTGCAACAATACGTTGATTTCAATTTGGGCTTGTTTTTCTTTGTGGGTGCTGCATTAAACAGCAGAAAGATAAGACGATTGACTCATGTTGTGGAAGCTGTTACCAATCAGCCAGCTATGACTCTTGGGAAGATTACAGAAGAGCTGAAAGTTGCGAGGATTGTAGCACTACAGAATCGTATGGTTTTAGATGTAGTTTTGGCTGATCGAGGTGGTGCATGTCACATCATCGGTAGTAGTTGCTGCGTCTACATTCCGGATCACTCTCCTTCAGTGTTTGATGCAATCTCCAAACTGCATAGGTTTGCTGCTGAAATTCACCCAGAGACTGGCACCTGGACTTTCTCCAGCTGGTTTTGGACATTGTTTGTTACCTGGGGCTGGAAGTTATTGACTATCCTATGTGTAATACTAGTGATACTATTTACATGCTTTCTATGTATACAATGTGGTCCAATGCTTTGCTCCGTCTGCATCACTGCCTGTACACCTGGCAAGCGAAATGTTGCAGAATTAAAAGCCCAACACATGTTGAATAAAGAGATTACCAAAGTGATGCAAATAATCGTACAAGATCTGAATCCAGATTACCCCAAATGAACGAGTCTCTTCAGCTAATGCTAAAAGGGTCGACTGTTGTAATTTGGCAGTGATCAGGGTTAGCATTTAGTTGAAGCCATCTTGTTTTCCGCAGCCATCTTGTCCGCCATGTGCTCACCATGAGCTCTGTCCTTCCTTGCAGTCGTTTACTCTTGTACTCTGCTTATGGACAGACTATATAACTTGTCACTGACCAAAGAACGGAAGGATTGACTCCATACTCCATAAGTCTTATTCCCGGTGTACAAAACAAAAGTCTTAAAGGTAAGCCCGGCACTTCGTGCTTTGGCTAGTCACTTTGGCAACACTTGATTTAAGTGACACACGGGGGCAAAAAGTATTAATTATATATTTCTACATTCTTACAGGACCCATGCACTTTCAGGCTATATGATATCTTGTTGACTGCAAAAGTTCTATGCTCACCACATCATTTTTTAGGTAAGTGAAATCATTAAGTTAGTTACGCGGAAACAATGGCATTTAAAAAGATGGGTTGGTTGGAGAACGTGGTCGTAGCACTCCTGCAAATGAAATGGATAATTATTCTGAACGGTGACGTATTTTTTAAACGTACCCATAAAATTGTGCAAAACTTTAAGATGCAGGACACGGGATTGGTTTGTTTATATATGCTAAGATGTGTTTCTTAATGCAATATGGGATTACCAGCAAATCCAATATGGATGTGAAGACGGCACATTGGGAGTGTACATAGGAGAGATTGATGAAATGGACTAATAACAATGATGGTGTTTTTATTATCATGTATATTTTATGTTATCTATGTATGTACTGTGATAAGCAAGCATTTCTTTGATATGAATAGGATGTATAAAAACAAAGAGAAAGTTTATGAATTTACAGTACAATATGTGAATATGATTACGCATATAGGTGGCTTTTATTTATTCCCTTTATCCTTTTGTGACATACTGTTTTATGTATAAATTTCAGCCTTGAAAAAGCCCGCGGAGGGCGAAACGCGCGTCGGCTGTGACGGTGTGGCAAAAGAAAGGAATTGTTAATAAATGGACTTGGAATAACATTGAACATTGTACATGTCTTTTTGAGGACTATGAGGAGCCTGTGAAATCACCTGTCTTCAGAGTTGTAATGGCTGAATGCTATTTGGAGAATAGTAACTAAGAGGGATGTGCCTTGGTACTTTTTCATAATTTGTGTACGATATTCCGTCTCGCCTTGAGTGAGTAGGAGATCGTGGATTGTTGCTTCTAGGTGGATAAGCACGATACCAGAGGAGCACTCCAATAGTGTGTATTAAATACATTACATTGTAACTATTACTAAGGGGAATACGTGTTCACAGATGTGCGGACCAAACATAGCAAATCCACCGTGTGCTTTTCGTTGTCAGACTATATTTAGGTTCTGCTACTCTGCACGTGCGCAGAAGACACTGCAACTGTTCACATATGTTTTAGTCTGTAACGTGTGTATTTTTACCACACTTAGCAAACTGCTAAGCTCCGTCTTACTGTTCACTGTACATTTCTGTATGACCTTTTATGTATGTAAACCTTCTTTTCTGTACTTGTACCACCTTCTTCTGAGCCCCTGTGTGGGTATTAAAGGACCATGGTCCTTCTGTTCAGTGTGCTACTTCATACACTACCGAAGGGTGTTGTGTGAATGTAGTTTCACCTCATGAGGTTTAACCCCTTCGAGGCTGATGACGAGCTGGGCTCGTCATGGTGTAGCCTCCTCAAACACTGATGACGAGCCCAGCTCGTCATGAACAATGGGTTTTTTAAAAAGTCAGCATTCCAGCAGAATCAGAGCAGCGCGCATGTGGTTAATAAATACTTTGTTTTATATTCCAGTTTCCGTGCCAACTCTATTCTATTGGTCTGAGGACTTGTGCAGAGAAGGGCAAACCCCTACCACTGGTAGGCCTAGCTGAGGCTCACCACAACAGTACGTTTTAGTGTTATTAGGTAGCTGACTTTTAGGGACCATCTCAAAGTCTCCTAATGAGAAAAGGGACATTTCTGCAGGATCCCACCCACCTTGGGTACCCATCCCATTCCCACCCAGGGCTACACTGGCCGTCTAATGGGATGGTGCATGGGGTGGCACATACTGACCCTTGTGGGGACACTGGGGTCCATACCAATGGTGTCCCACCTGCTTACACTGAAAGCAGGTAGCGGGCCCCCTGTGAACAGGTTCACCTGTCGGGGGCTCTGACTTCTTCTCAGGGAGGATCGGAACCCTTCCCTTTGTTCCCTTGGGAATTACATTGGGGCCCTTTCTGGAACTCCCTTTGTTTACCCTTGCCCCCCGCTCTTCTGCTAGGGACTCTGCCCACCTTTGGAGGAGTCTCCCACACAACCCTTGTGGACCCGGGTACTGACCCAGAAGTCCCCCTCCTCAGCAAGCTTCCTAGGGTTAGTCACCTTGCTATCAATAAGGTGCTGGTGTAGCTCAGGAAATTAATTAGCAGACAAGTTCTCTCTTGCAATCAAATCATAGAGTGCTGCAAAAGTATCCACTTTGCTACCCTTCACCCAACCATCCATAGCTCTGCAAAAAAAGATACATTTTCTACCCAAGTTGTTCCCTTCAGTTTCTTACAGTTTCTGAATCTCTGTCTATAGATTTCTGGGGTTAAACCTTACCTTGTCATCAGGGCTTCCTTCATGTTGGCATAAGACATCCTATTCTCACTGGGTAGGTCTAACAAGGTAACCCTCCCCTCAATCACAAAGCGGCCCCACAACCCCCTTCCCCAATCTTTCTCAGGGACCCAGTGGCCAAACATTACTATCTCATTGGCTGCAAACCACTGCCCAATATCTGCATGCTTATGGAAATCTTTGATGACATCCTTGGGGATATATAGCCTGCCTTCTGAAGGCACAGATGGTGCGCTGCCCTCAGAGGGGTTGATCTCTAAGCCCTTTGCCTTGATCTCTAATTCCCTCAACATTTTCTCATGTTCCATTCTCATTCTCTCTCTCCAAGGACAATCTGTTATTCTCTGATTCCCTCTGACCCTCCATCTTAAGCTTAGCCATCTCGGGCTTGTGTGCCCTATTTCTCTTCCTGTATTCCAGCTCTCTGGGGGACAGGTCTTTGGAAGAGGTACTACTGCCTGGTGGGAACGGTACCCCTTCCCTTGTAGGAAACACTGGATCATCCAGTTGCCCATCTGCATCCCCAGCTGGCTCAACCACCAACTCAGGGGCATTTCTTGCTTCTACCCTGGCCCTCAGCGCCTTTTGGTAGTCATCCTTTTTAGAAATGCCTCATGTATCAACTTTCAATTTCTTGCAGAGATGCTTGAGCTATTTCAAAGTGTAGGTTTCCAAAATCTTTTCATCAAAATCTAGATCCATATTTGCAACAGATGCTGGTCTACTCATGGCAGGATTAATTGGCAGTTCACATGAAAAATAACAGTCCAAGGAAAACAAAATTCTACCCAAAAAATAGAATGTGGTCGCGTTTGGTCTGCACTCACTAGTAGTGTACACCAATTACTGTATATGAGTTGCAAATGCAGGTCCAAATCCTCACTGAGCAGCACCAATGTTAGAACTGGGGGTCTCTAGTTGGCAATGGTATACACTTTAGACCAAAAAGAGACCCTTGCTTCTAAGTCAGAAAAAGGGGATTACACTACTGGATAAAACTTGGTAGCTTGGCACGAGCAAACAGGCTTATCTCAGAGGCAGTATTTTAAGCATTTGTGAATATACACAGTAATACAGTGAAAACACTACAGAGGGACACCGCACAGGTTTTATAAAAATAAGTATTCTTTATATAGACTTCACACAACGACAAAAATCCACAACACTGTACTTAAAAATTGACTTAAAGATGGTAGAAGTTGTGTAAATATAGTTGATAATATATGCGACAAAGTTCTCGCTACAGTACCTGGATGCATGACGTAAAACAAACAAAAGATTCGAAGGAAGGGAGATGCGTCAGTTCCTTGCTTCGGGGGAGATGATGCGTCACGCCTCAATGCTTGCGCAGTGTAGGGGATGCGTCTTGATCCTTACCGGAGATGAGGTGATGCGTAAATTCTCGTAATGCGTTCCAGTTGCAATGCGCCAAGATGGCACCTCGATGCAATGCGACAATCTGGTGCGATGCGATAAGATGGCACCCTTGATGTGACGACGTGAAGATGATGTGTGCTTGCCCTTACGGCCGTGTGGCGAACTTGGTACTTTGAATCCGTGACAGGCCCTGCGACATGCTTCTCCGGTGATGGGACTGCAGCCTAAATAACTAACTAAAATATCGAAAAGGTACCTTTTTAAGACTGTGCTAGTTTTTGCTAAGTTGTGTTTGTCTAATCTTCACAAATATCATATTTAAATAGACCCTCATGATATTAGTCACTAAAATCTGTTTGATTATCAAAAACATCTTGCCTTTCAACTATGAGACTTTACCGCAGGAATTACGTTTTACACTCATGTGGTAGGGTAATTCTCCAAACCTATGCAAAATGATTCATCATCATTTTCTACTTAGGCCACTTAGTAGGCTGTTCACCTAGAGATGTTACATTAGGCTTGCACAGTGGCATTCAACATTATGTGCCAGTGGATGCAAAGTACACACATAAACAGAGACAAAACATGTACTCACAGAAATCACTGGTATCTCATATGATACCCAAGAAAATAAAACAACAATATACACCAATGAAAGGTACCATAATTAATACAGCATGGTGTCTAAAGAGCCTCAACCCAGAGAACAAATGAAAACTGAACAATGGACACTGAGGACCCACAAATAGCAGTTGGAATGAATACGTGGCTGGGTACATAGAAGCTGATAGAAGACCTTAGAACATTCTCTATTGTTGAGCAAAGACTGCAATAACATGAAGACAGATTACTGGCAGCCACAATCACAAACAAACATGATGATGTCACAGGTGTGCAAAGACCTAAATGACAGGTGGATCAGGTCCTGGCAGATGCGTACGTTTTGAAATAGAAATACTATCAATTCTGTAAGTGAGGAAAGACTTGTCCTGCAAAAGGTCAGCCTGTGCAATGAAGACACCGAAGCAAAATGTATTTGACACAGAAGTGCTTGACAGAAGCAGATATGTAAATGAAGTGACATTATGAAAGTTGTTACGGTTCTCCCAGTTGTTTCTGCAGCATGTTTTCCAAGTGTAATCTATTGATACACAAAGCAAGGAAAGAGAGGCCTTAGGAGATGGCAAGCTGGTTAATTTCTTAGAAGCACTTCATCAAAAAACAACTGCAGGGCAGCAGACACTTATGGAAGAAATCTTCATAAATATTTACCTATTCACACAGTGATGTACTTCATCTGATATAATGCTTTCCAACCCCCAGATTCCAATGGTCCTGTAATAACATGAACTACTAAGGATATCAAAACAGCCCATCCAAGCAATGGCAAACCATGAACACATTATGAGAGCCAAGGGCTGAAGGGGACTGAACCTAAGTTCATTATCTTTATATATGTCTTATAGTACACTTTTGAAGAAGTGATCACTGGTGGTCTCACCCACAGCTAAAGCTGCCTGTAGCCAGACTTCCAAAGAAACCTTAAAACGGTGAGGCAATGTGACTTAAATAGTTTTCTCAAGCATTGGTCTTGATGGGCAGGACTTTGGTATTGTTGGTAGGAAAGATTCTCTGTTCACTCTCAAAGGTGGACATTATGGGGGGCTGATCTGCTATTATTGTGTTTTGTCACTTGCTGAGAAAATGTCAAATGGATTCCATCTTATACAAGCTGCATAAGAATCAAACAACTCAGTGGTTCAGGAACATTGTAAACGAAAGGTTATCTGTTTGTGGGCCATCGACACCCCTTTCATTGGGCAGGCCCGGCCCGTGCAGGGCGTTATACCGGGGCGCTGACGTCAGGCAGGGGAGGGTCAGGGTGGGGGGTTGTTAAATGCAGGATATGGACTATTACAGGTAAGTACCGAAAAAAAAAGAATTTCGTTGCCCACACTGCATCGCCAAATGTGATGCAGCATGGGCAACGAAATTCGTTTTTTTGTTTCAGTACTTACCTGTAATGGTCCATATCCCGCATTTTACAACTCCCCACCCTGACCCTCCCCTGCCTGAAGTCATCCCCCGGTATAACGCCCTGCACGGGCCGGGCCTGTCATTGGTTAGGTTGGTATACAACTGTTACCACTGATTTTTTACAACGGATTCCATGACCACGGATTTTTTACAACGCAGGTCATGTTACAACGGATCCTTTTACAACGCTATTCACTACAACGCAGGTACTATTACAACGCAATACCATTACATCGTAAGTATAATTATAGGTAAGTTTATCTTTTAAAAAAAATATTTATTAGTGGTATATTTTGGGGTACAGGGGTGTTTTTAGGTTTTAGGGCTGGGTTTGGGTTTTGAGGTACAGGGGTATTTTTAGGTTTTAGGGCCGGGTTTGGGTTTTGGGGTACAGGGGTATTTTTAGGTTTTAGGGCTGGGTTTGGGTTTTGGGGTACAGGGGTATTTTTAGGTTTTAGGGTTGGGTTTGGGTTTTGGGGTACAGGGGTATTTTTAGGTTTTAGGGCTGGGTTTGGGTTTTGAGGTACAGGGGTATTTTTAGGTTTTAGGGCTGGGTTTGGGTTTTGGGGTACAGGGGTATTTTTAGGTTTTAGGGCTGGGTTTGGGTTTTGGGGTACAGGGGTATTTTTAGGTTTTAGGGCTGGGTTTGGGTTTTGGGGTACAGGGGTATTTTTAGGTTTTAGGGCTGGCTTTGGGTTTTGGGGTACAGGGGTATTTTTAGGTTTTAGGGCTGGGTTTGGGTTTTGGGGTACAGGGGTATTTTTAGGTTTTAGGGTTGGGTTTGGGTTTTGGGGTACAGGGGTATTTTTAGGTTTTAGGGCTGGGTTTGGGTTTTGAGGTACAGGGGTATTTTTAGGTTTTAGGGCTGGGTTTGGGTTTTGGGGTACAGGGGTATTTTTAGGTTTTAGGGCTGGGTTTGGGTTTTGGGGTACAGGGGTATTTTTAGGTTTTAGGGCTGGGTTTGGGTTTTGGGGTACAGGGGTATTTTTAGGTTTTAGGGCTGGGTTTGGGTTTTGGGGTACAGGGGTATTTTTAGGTTTTAGGGCTGGGTTTGGGTTTTGGGGTACAGGGGTATTTTTAGGTTTTAGGGCTGGGTTTGGGTTTTGGGGTACAGGGGTATTTTTAGGTTTTAGGGCTGGGTTTGGGTTTTGAGGTACAGGGGTATTTTTAGGTTTTAGGGCTGGGTTTGGGTTTTGAGGTACAGGGGTATTTTTAGGTTTTAGGGCTGGGTTTGGGTTTTGGGGTACAGGGGTATTTTTAGGTTTTAGGGCTGGGTTTGGGTTTTGGGGTACAGGGGTATTTTTAGGTTTTAGGGCTGGGTTTGGGTTTTGGGGTACAGGGGTATTTTTAGGTTTTAGGGCTGGGTTTGGGTTTGGGGGTACAGGGGTATTTTTAGGTTTTAGGGCTGGGTTTGGGTTTTGGGGTACAGGGGTATTTTTAGGTTGTAGGGCTGGGTTTGGGTTTTGGGGTACAGGGGTATTTTTAGGTTTTAGGGCTGGGTTTGGGTTTTGGGGTACAGGGGTATTTTTAGGTTTTAGGGCTGGGTTTGGGTTTTGAGGTACAGGGGTATTTTTAGGTTTTAGGGCTGGGTTTGGGTTTTGGGGTACAGGGTTATTTTTAATATATATTTACAATTTAAAAAATTAAAATTAATTGTATTAATATATGTTTTATTTTTTTAATAATAAATAATTAAAATTAATAATACATTAATAATTATTTACATTAAATATTTATTTTATTTACTTACCTGTAATTATACTTACGATGTAATGGTATGCGTTGTAATAGTACCTGCGTTGTAGTGAATAGCGTTGTAAAGGGATCCGTTGTAACATGGCCTGCGTTGTAAAAAATCTGTGGTCATGGTATGCGTTGTAAAAGGATGCGTTGCAACGTCATATATCCGTTAGGTTCCGTCTGAGTTCCCTCCTCTGAGGACATTGTAACTAGTGACAAACCACTCATAAAGTTTATATATATGATCGATTCTTAATCAGCTTTCTTTCAAACATGATTTAGTATCAATAGAATGCTCTATGCACCTGCAATATGGGTTTAACATAAAAAATATGACTGGAATAGTAACATACATCACCCTGTAGACATTTTAATGAATATTAAAATGTAAAAGCATAGTTCTCCTCTGAAGCTTCATTGATTACGAGACAATTAAATAAATCGTGTTTCTAAAAAGCAACATTTTGTTGCTGAAGCAACAATGTTTAAAGAAAAGAGACCATGCCATCATATTGTGTACCTAATCTAGAGAAGTTACTGCTCCCAAATGCTGGAAGGTAAGAGAGGTAAAGGTGTTTCAAATAATTTCTCATACATACCGTTTCATTGCATTTTGTTACAGACCTGGGTTGAAGATTCAGATATTAACATCAAGTTACTGTTATATTAAGCAGACCTTTCACGTATTCACGCAACAACTGTGATCTAACTTGACATACTAGTAATAAGTGCCACGCTTCTATAAATGCTAAAGAGTTACTCCTACGTGTACTCCTGTGTCCAATGTAAATTTATGACCTTGTTAATTTACAGAGGTTATCAAGAAAGTTGTGATTTTCACAGATTACCAGGAGTACTTGTAGAATTGTTTTATGAAATGCAGGATTCTCACATGAGAAACATTTTTTGCATCTTTAAATGTTCTAGGTGCATATTTGCGCATGTCTACATCCATTGTGTTTTTTATCTGTTGGTTGAAATATTTTCCCAACCAACTTTGGGAGACCTCCCTTTCCATTTACCCATGGAAATAGGTATATGTTATACTTGTGATGTGGGACCTTACCTTTTTAATGGTTCTAGGTTCTGAGGGTGGTGTAATTCCAGGCGTGGCAGTTGAAGCTCAGCTGGCAGAGGGACGTCTGTGCCGGCATCACAGGGAAACCATATCTCCAATAAACAGCATTACAAATATTCCAGATCGTTTCTGCTCAAAAGAATTTCCCGACGACCTGCCAGCTTAATCCTGGGATTGCCAACAGCCACAAACCCACTGTGCGAGGACTAAGGATGCTCAGACGTTGGTGCCCTGCTGATGCACTGCTGGCTGGTTGACCTGCTCGTTGGCCGCCCCACTATATAAGCGACAATATTATTTTGGAAAGCGGTGATTCAGACAGTGTTTGAGGGTGACTACTGGAAAAACCCAGTGCACGTGCACGCACAGTTTGCAGCATGCGATTACGCCCTGTATTATCGCATGCAACACTTGGTTGACGATCCTTATTCAGCAAGACCCATTTCCTCCCCTTAGTGAGGAAATGCACAAGAAGCACGACGGTCATGTTGGGGGCCATTTTCTCAGCGATTCCCAACCTCTGGAGTCTACTGAACATTTACTGTTGGTATCACGTTAGGAAGGTACTGGACTGCAGTTTCTTATTTTGGTGACTCGCACACCACCTACATTTATTTATAATTGCGAGCCATCAGCGAAACCTTTATTCAAACATTACAGTTTTAAGACACTTAAAAAAAAAATATTTTTTGAAAACTCTTTCCAATTTTTTTTTTAAAATACACCAACAGCATAAAACGTTTAGCGAATCCTGCGACCTCCACACGTTTGCATGTGTCTACTTTAACCCTCCTAAATCCAACCAAGCAGGTTCAAAGTACCACAGTGTCCCCACCATTACATTTATCCTCACTAGGTCCACTCCCAATTGATTGGGAAGATTATTTGACCATGTTCAAAACATATTTGGAGGCCATGGATGGAGTGCGTTTCAGTGCTAAGAAGCATTATTAGTGAATAATCTAGGCAAAGAAGGACAACACATCTTAAGGTATCTACCATTAGTTACGCAACCTAATGGGATCCAATTGAGGATGTATATGTGGAGGCAAAGAAGAGATTGAAACTCAGGTTTGCTAAAGAGGTCAATCTGGTAATGAGCCGGTACACATTTTATACCCATCAGCAGGAGGAAGGCCAATCTATAGATGAATTTGTTGCAAAACTATGCAAATTGTCGCTGAAAGGCAAATTTGAAGCCATTACGGATTAACTTGTCTGTGACCAATTGATAGTCCACTGCAGGTGCAAGAAAACCCAAGAACGTTTATGGGATGCCAAGAATAGGTTGTCAGAGATGTCATAGATATAGCCAAGGTAGTAGAACAATCGCAAAAATACATGCACGAAATGGATAAAAGAAGGCACACAGGGAGCATGTAGTTTCTTCTGTCGTAAAAGAGAATTCTGGTTTGGCTGCTGTTTCAAGACTCAATCGTAATGTACCAAACGTTAAACAATCAACTAATTCCTGCTACAGATTTGACAGTGCTTTTCACACAGCAGATTATCATAGATGTGTAGCTCTAGATACGACTTGGAGAAAATGTGTTCGCAAAGGACACTTTGCGGCAGTATGCACACAGGCAGGGAGATCCAAAGTAATAATTGTGGATGAAGGTAATGATTTCAGTGTAAATGGACAGGAGGTACAGTTGATGGAGGACTCAGAGTCCATGTACACCATTATTCCAAAAGTGTGTTTGAAAGGACATGGCCAGAAGAAAATAGTTACCCAAATACATTAATCTAGTGGGGTACCAAGGGGAAACCATAGATTTGATAGTATTCATGAATGCCACTATTGAGTTCCAGGGAAGGGACATTGTGGGGAAAGCGTATGTGACTATAGATGGCCCACCCATACTAGTATGGATGCATTAATGCAATTTGTGCATTGTTGTGAATACAAAGGCACCCATACAAGTGATGGTGGTTGAAGAAATTAGTCTGAAAGACATTTTAGATAAAGCTAACAATGTCTTTAGAGAAGACTTACGCTGCTTGTGAGGTTACTCGCACAAAATAATACTGAAACCCAATGCCATACCAGTACAGTATAGAGGATGTACGATTCCCTTGGTGGTGCATGCAGGTATCAATGAGTTACATAAAGATATAGTGACATTCGGAGTAATTGAACCTATTGTGAGTGTTATGTGGGTATCTCCTGTTGTGATCATGGGGAAAACTGACATTAAGGTTAGATTCTGCATTGATTTAAGGTCACTTAATCAGAATGTTGTTGTTGACGCATACCCCTTTCCTAACATAAATGAGCTTATTCTAGCTTTATGTGGGGGAATTACTTCTCTAAATTGGACTTTAAAGATGCATACCATCAGATCAATTTACATGAACAATCAAAGTAACTCACAGCATTTATCATGATGGAAGGGTTATTCTAATGAACCAGAATGCCTTTTGGGTTGTGGTCAGCTGCGAGCGCCATTCAATGGATGATGGGTGAATTGTTCAGAGATATGACAAAAGTTCATGTACTTCCAAGATGATATACTTATTTTTTGGAACACAATAGAACAGTCAATATGGTCCTTAGGCAAGCCTTACATAGGACAAGAGAGGTAGGACTAACACTAATGCACCAAAAGTGCAAATGTTTGGTGAAGAACGTGGAATATTCAGGGTTCAACATATCCGTTGAAGGCGTGAAGCCGAAGAGAAATCTGAAGGATGCTATCAAGTTAGAGCCAGCGCCGAATGACAAAGAAAAGTTGAGGTAATTCCTAGGCCTTGTTGAATATTACTCAAAATTTGTAAGGAATATTTCTGAGAAGACTGAGATGTTGAGGGAACTTTTAAAGAAAGGGAACAATTGTGTGGGGAGAGGTCCAGCAAGGTTCATTTGAGTTAATCAAAAGAGAAATTTGTGAGGCCCGCGTTCCTACGCCAATGAACACTAAATTGAAGCCAGTTCTCACTGTGGATGCCAATGCCCCTGGTATCTATGCAGTACTGGGCCAAGTTCATGGTGATAAAGAGAAAACAGTGGTGTTCGCATCCAGAACTTTGACTGACTCGGAAAGAAATTATTCTTCATACAATGTGAAACCCTAGCAGCAGCACAGGGTTGTGGGGACTTCAGGACTTATGTGTGGGTTCCAAATTCTTGTTACGATCAGACCATAAGACGTTGTTGAAAGTGCTGTTGCCAGGTGGTACGAGCAAATGTTCAGCTAGACTTGGTAGATTTGCTGATCGTTTACAGGAATATTGCTATTTTGTGGAACACATTCAGGGATAAAGGATCACACAAGCTAATTTTTTATCGAGGTTGTCTTTAGTTTGGCAAAAAGTGGATTGCCCGGCGGTTTGAACAAAGGATAGTGAGGGAGCAGTGGCCTCCATTCAAGATGTTTTGAATGTTGTAGAACACATATGTTTACCAAACAGGATTGGATCAGAGAGCTGGAAACGGATGTTGCGCTGGGTGAAGTGATGCACATGGTACTGCAAGGGGGGAGGAGAGAGAGTACAGTGTCCAATTCAGTCAGGCCTTATCTCAGACTGATGGATGAGTTGCTGGTGCATGAAGGAGTTTTATTGATGAGGGATGATGTCTTTATTCCTCCTCAAGGTTTGAGACAAAAGCTAATTGAGTTAGCACATGAGGGGCACTTTGTGCAAACCAAAACTAAAAAAGGGTTATGAGTGGATTGGTGGTGGCCTGGAGTTGATACTGAGGTTGATGAGTGGGTGGAATAGTGCTTTGTGTGTAAAGAGAGTGAGAAAAGGCTGAGAGTGGAGTGCAAAGTGATTTGGTACATATAAGTGATCCTGGCCGATCTTGGCATACCATCCTTGTAGACTTCATTGGTCCTATACACAAGTTAAGAGGAGAATTAAGATTTGTCATGGTAGTTGTTGGATATGCATTCTAAATGGCTTGATGTCAAGTTCATGAAGGAAGTTACTACAAAGGCAAATGTAACTGTGCTAAGGAAAATTTGGAGTGAGGAAGGTTTGCCATCAGTGGTTATTACAGATAATGGCACATGCTGACATGTGAAATTCAAGAGTTTCTGGAGACATCCAGCATCAAACATAATCGCACTGACCTTACAATTCCCAAGGGAATTACATTTTTGAGAGGGCTAATCGAATTGTTAAAGGTGCTATTCAAATGGCCTTCTGAAGTGGGAAGGATAGTTGTGGGCTGGTGTCTGAGATGTTGAGGGCTATCGCTCAAATGCACATGGAATGAGGGGTAAGACACAGTTTGACTTGATGGTTGAAAGGCTACCTGTGACAACGCTAGTTCCTGCCTGGTTTAGAGGAATTATCTGTGTTACCACAGGGTGCGAAATTTTCTCAGGGGAAAATGTTTCCCAACACATCTGTCAGGGTGATTGTGTGAAGTTGCAGAATTGTAAATGTGGCAGTGGTTTATTCAAATTAAAAGGTGGTGCCTTCCTTACGTCATGCTGTGGTGTTGGAAAATGGAGAGAGGTGGAATTACAGATGTGTTGCGTTGTATCAGAAAGGGGGCTCATGCAATGTCGGTAAGAAAAATGATGGAAAACTCACAGACTGTACTTTTATGCTTATGTCAGACGATGAGTTGTCACCCTCTTCATGAGGAAGGCCCACTGTTATAATACACTCCTTAGGCGGGGGTGATGTCGGTGTTGGCCCAACCTCACAGCACAAGGAACAAAGGCAAGAAGAGCTCAGCATCCCCTGAGTATTTGCATGATTATGTACGATCGTGATGTTGTCAAGGTTGCTTTTCTTGTAGCTTTTTATTTGCCTTTGGTATCGTTTTTCACATGTTTCCTTTTTCCAGGTAATCTCAAAGCACTTGTTTATTTTTTTCCCCAGCCTGTTCATCTTTATTTACTTTGTGTATAGTAAACCATTGCCATGGTTTTGCGTGTTATTGTTTAAATGTTATAAGAGAGGGGGATGTGTTATACTTATGATGTGGGAGGATATGGAACCTTACCTGGTCAATGGTTCTAGGTTCTGGGGTGTGGAATTCCAGGTGTGGCAGTTGGAGCTCAGCTGGCAGAGGGACGGCTGTGCCCCCATCGCAGGAAAACCATATCCCTAATAAACAGCTTTACAAAGATTCCTGATCGTTTCTGCTCACAAGAATTTAATAGACCAACTTAAAGAAAAGTCATAAGTAGATACTTAGCTCTACAAGTTTGTGGCTGTTCACCTACTTTCCAAGCGTCTTCATCGCGAAGCATTCATTACTCTGTGATTCGATTTTTATCAACAACAATTTACAGCTTACTGGTGTAATTTTATGTCAGGATAAATCACTTTGCGAGTGTGAATTCCTATTTTGTGAATATATATTATGTGATTATACCTTGGTTAGACAAGCCATTCAAGCACATGCTTAACTTATGTGTGTATATCACTGTGAGGTGAAGTGCAAACTTTGAATTTCTGCTAGCGGAGGGGCTGCGTGTAGCGCTGTGAGCCGGGGAGAAGGAGGAAAGGAGACTTGTTGTGCCCTGCGGGATACCGGGAATGCGAGGACCAGCATTCCATTTTCGACCACAGCTGGTGCCTCTTCCTGGTATCAACCTGCCCACCTGCCTTACAATTACAGGTTCCTCCCGCGCAACGCGGGACGCGCACGGGTGTGCACCGGGCTAAGAACGGGCCAAGGGCGGCCCCGTTGTAGCCCGTTAGAGACCGATTGAGACCGGACCGGGCCCCGCCCTCTTGGCTGTTGCATTGGGACACTCATCCAGCTATTACATAGGGGTAAGATTTGACTTTGAACCTGAACAGGGACTGTGACCACTTGAATATAAGATGGCGGGGCGAGAAACCAGGAGCAAAGCGGCAAATTCTGCTGCTCTAACAGTTGGTGCCATGGAAAATTTTATCATTAGAGCTAATTCTCTTCTGACACATGAAATTGCCAACCTGGAGCGCAGACTTTCCCAGGGAATTGAGAACGCTAAGCGGTCCTCTCTAGGCCACATAGCCAAAGCCCTAACTCCTATTAGACAGGAACTTCCCGTGGAAGCAAATGTATTAATTAGTACTCCATCGAACCAGGGAAGTTCCGCGGTTCAACCAAGGGATTCCCCATTGAATATTTCCGTTACTCCGGAGTTAGTCCCATCATCAAGCACTGTACTTGCACCACCTGTAAATGAGAATGATCGGTTACATAACCGACCCCACCAAGGGCATAGGGAAGGAGCAATCCCCAAAAGGAAGCATGGGCAACATACATCGGGGGCAAAAAGGCGAAGGTCCCTAAACATCATAATCCCACAGATAATAAGAAGGGGAGGAATGAACGTGAGCCCATACCTCTAGATACCCATACCCAAGCTAATACACAGGTTCATAATCAGCCAGTACTCTCAGTTAGCTTAACATCAACCAATGGTCTCCGAGGGGCGGGTGAAGACTCAGCAGAGCATAACAACCTGGGCAGTCTGCTTGAGTCTCTAATTCACCTGCTTGAAGTTAGACTCTCACAAATGGAGGTCAGGCTCACAAGAATAGAAGAAGCAACAGGGGCTACTGTAGATTATCTTAAGGCAGTTAATCACCAACAGGGGAAGTCGCCTAATATTCATGTGGGTGAAACCGTAGTGGGGCCAGTTCTCTCTGTAGTGCCCCCTCCCCCGAGTATTCCACCTCCATCTTCCAAACCCCCTCCTCCTGTTATCCCCTCTAGTAATCCGTCTTTGGGCACAACTAGGACCATGGTGTCAGAGGGGCAAATTGTCTCGGAGGGCAAAACCCATAGGAATAAGCGAGCTATTCACCTTCCCCCTGAGGCAGCTCCGTTTGTGGTCATCCTAAGCGGAGTTCCTGAGCTTGCTACTTCTGTTAATGAAACTTTTGCATCTCTAAAAAATAAAGTCCTCAGTTGGTTAAATAAATATAGACCTCTCCCCCCTGGGGTCAACAGTGAAATTATGCTAGTCAGGCGAGTACCGTGGGTGGGATTGACAAGGAAAAATACCACTGGTGACTGTGTCCTGATAAATTTCAGGGGCCCGAGGACGGTGGCCCACATCTGTAACTGGCCTGTGATTTCACCAGACACCTCTATACAAACTCTGCCACTGTCATCCTTTATCCTGACAAATTTGAGCGGTTTGGGGATGAGTCGGATGAGGGCTGGTCATGGGTAACACCCAGAAGACCACGCAGGGGCGACTGGTCAAGGCCGCCACCAAGAGTCCGCGGGAGAGGTGACTGGAACTTGCCCTACCATAGCGGCCCATATAGTCAATTCTCGCACCCCAACAGATTCAGTTGCCTGGACATGGTCGACTGACATTGCATCAGGGGCGGGGCTAAACAGCAGCGGTGCATTAGCCTAGCTGGGTCTAGCTGTATTGGAGGCATAGGGGCGCTTACTACTGGCGATCTGAGTAATGATGGGGCCCGAGATGTTGATAATGGACCGCTTATTATAACCGGGCTTGTGAGAAATCTTCCCCCAGTCCCATCAACAGGAGTACTATCCCTTGTGAACGGAACCGTTTGCAGGTCACTTGGGATTTATCTGACCCAGATGTAAACGGGCCAAACAATTGCGCCAATAAAGATATGGGTGATATGGGACCTATCTCCATTGTTTGCTGGAACTTGGCAGGACTAGCTAATAAACTTGACTACCCCGACTGAGGGTCATTTATAGACGTACACGACGTCTGCCTTTTCCAGGAGACATGGGCTAGGGAGGACCACTGGCATACGGGGTTTGCCACATTTTCAATCGTGGTGAAATGGGGGGGAGGGACGCCCATTTGGCGGATTACTATCTGGGGGGGCTCCCATCTAGGGTGTAAGGCGAGGTCCCTCGAAACCAACTCTGTGGACGTCCAATGCGTACTTCTGGAGTGGCCAAATGCCGTTAAACTGGCAATGGTCAATGTTTATTCAAGACCAGTGGGTATAGCAAATGTCTCTGGCACAATTGAGGAATTAGCCTTGTTCCTGAGTTCCATCCTGCAAGGCACCTCGTACGTGGCAGGGAGAGACTTCAACTGCCAATTCGAGCCGCTGCCATATTTTTGGATGGTGCAACCATGGAGGAGGATGACCAATGGGGAATCCCCCCTCTGGCAGGCCTCCCAGTGAAGTCTTTGACACCATTAGCCACCCAAATTATGTGCTTGACCCTAGTAAACTGTCTAAGGACCTGTAATGGCCGGGTCAACGGAGATATCCCTCCTAAACCAACTTTTACCAAACCAGGGTACATTTATCGCCTGGACTATATATTAGTGGAAACGTGCGACTGGGTCAGAGTTGTGGACTTCAAGGTAACCCCCGAGATGAAAGTGACCACAATGCGCTGATCTTAAAATTTGCGGTGCCGAGTGTTACTATTCCCACCCAGGGGGACGATGATCTCATGGAGCCTAGTATGATCCTATCTAGCAATCGGTGTAGAGTTAGGTGGCCCAAAATTATAGGAAGCCCCAAAGATATCCAGAGGCTGTATGCCAAGACTGTCCCAGTTTTACAAAAAGTCGAAAATATCATCCAGCAACTCCCGTCTGTGGAGAGCCATAGAGAACTGGGGGATATTCATTTGGAGGTATGTGGTACCTTAGCTGAGGTATTGAACCCAGTACTGAGGGTTAAGAAAGGCAAGGGGATGCATGCTTAGTGGTATAACGCTGCCTGCAGGAAGGCTAAAGCTGACCTATTGGAGGCCATGAAGCAACATGATAATACTGTATTGATCAGGGCTAAGAGGAAGGAGTATAAACATCTTATCCAGAATGCCTAGATCGAATGGGACAATGACAACTGGACGGACATGATGAGTGCTCTCAAATCTAGAGACACTCGGAAATTCTGGCAGATTATCAAAAGCGGCTCTGCTGATCCAACTCCAGCAGTCGAGGCTAACATTGCACGCAGTGTGTGGGAGGCCCACTTTCGATCTTTGTAGGTGCAGGCCGATGTAGATCAGTCCGGGGATCAAGCAGACCTAGTGGCAGATTCCACCCTCATCCCATCTCTGGAGTGGGATAAATTCACCACAGCGGAGATTGGGTCAGCTATTTCTAGACTCTTTGCAGAAAAAGCCCCAGGGTTGGACAAACTCCCAGGCGATTTATTCAAACACGAACCAAATGTTTGGGCCCCATACTTACAGGTGGTATTCAATGCAATCCTTGGAGGGATGTCGGTGCCTACTACCTGGCTGGGGGTGGAGATTGTCCCCATCTTTAAGAAGAGTTCCCCTCTGCTCTAAGCCAATTATAGGCCCATCAGCTTAATCGACGTCCCACAAAAGATTTTTGCGAGCCTGATCTTGGATCGCCTATTAGAATGGATGCTAGACCACTCTGTCCTGAGCCCCTACCAAGCTGGGTTCAGGAATAAAGTATCTACTATAGATCAGGTTTTCCGACTCGCCCTATTATTTTGGAAAACTGAGGGTGGCAGCCTCTATACTGTATTCGTTGACTTTCGAGCGGCCTTTGATCTTGTACCTCATAGGAAACTTTGGTCCGTGCTTTCCAACCTGGGGGTCCCTCAAACTCTCCTATATATAGTTATCCGACTACATACAGATAACTTTGCGCAGGTCAGATGTGGCAGGGAGGGAACTCTATCCAATAGATTCCCCGTTGACAGGGGGGTAAGACAGGGCTGTGTGTTAGCACCGACCCTGTTTTGCCTCTATGTCAAAGGGGTCATTGCCCATCTGAATGGGGTTCAAAACAGCAATGCCCCCAAGCTCGCAGGCAGCAGGGTGCCGGCGATTATGTTCGCAGACGACACCCTGCTGCTGTCCAAGTCGCCAATGGGGATACAGCAAGTCCTCGATGGTTTCGAGGCATTCTGCCAATGCATTGAAAACCAAATATATGGTTTTCAACCCACCACCTAAAACTTGCTCCAATCCGCATATTGGTGCTAATAGGCTAGAAAGGGTCCGAACCTTTGAGTATCTGGTGGTCACCCTAAACGAAAAGATGTTGTGGGGGCACCACCAGGAGAAATCTCAATTAAAACTGGCCCAAATAGCAGGAGGAATTATTAGGCTTATAAGCAAAAATAAATCTTCCTCCAAGCCGGTTGGACCACCGTTAGAGATCTACAGAGCACAGGCCAGGGGAAGCGAACACTGGGGCTACGCGTGTAAACATGATCTAGTAGCAACAGAGAACACATTTATTAGACAGCTTTTATCACTTCCTCCCAGCACCCCTTTGCTGCCAATGAGGCTTGACTTGGGTCTGAGAACCCTTGATGAAGTTCTGGGCCTACGGCCTCTAACCTTTCGGCGTAGGTTATGGTCTGTACCAGAGCTACTCAAATATAGGTCAGAATTGCAGGAAATCCTTACCCTCCCAAATGCTGGGAAAATCCCCTGGTTAAATTACATAAAAAAATGAACTAGGGCGATTAGGACTACCCACTTTATGGTCCGATCCACTGTCATCATGCTCTAGGGTCTCACGGAAGCGCCTTGTCATACTGTATCATGAAAGCAAACTTGCTGCATACTCACAAAGTACAGGCTTGGGCACTTTAACTGAATCATTTCTAATGGCTAAGGAAATCTACAGGTTCGAACATGTCTTAGATGTTATATTTCCAATCACCATTAGGAAATTGTACCTACAATGGAGGTACAGCAGTTTGCCGATTCAAGCTTATACTAGTAAATGGTCTGAGTCCGCGCCGAGCCACTGCCCAGGGTGTAAACTAGCAAACTTCTTATGGGGCAACCCAGTATCCCTAAGAACCTGGGCAATACTTTAATAGTTTCAACAGAGGTCCTGTCGGGTATGAACACAATTGCTTTAAATTCTGTATATATCTTCAACTGTAATCATGACATAACCTTACTATTTATTATGCCACTTCGAACGAATCATTAAAGTGCAAATCCAAACGAAGGAAAGGGTCAGCAAACGTTTTTAATTATTGAATTACTTTTTCATTCATGATTTGTTTTTTCTTTTCAACTGACACCTTGATATATGCATAGAAATTATTTACAAAATACGGCGCAACAATTCAAATCAGTGAACAATGTGACATAAGGTGAAAAAGTTGTGACTCAGTGACATAACAATTGGTGATCTATATACATGTGAATAAAGGGTATTGAAGGGGGAGAAGGTTAGGAAGCCGGTTCCTGATTTAATGATACTCCAATCCAACACGCTATATTAGTTAGCTGTGGTGTGTTGGACACGGTTAACTGGTCCTTGTGATATTCTGTCAACGTTTCGACCCTATAGACACCTTATTTATGGGTCTTTGGCGGGTCTTCATTATGACGGGGGCAGAGGAAGGAATATTGCGCCAGATATCTTCATGAGTCAGACAACTTGAGGTTCTACAGGTCATGGTCTCGTCTTCTATATTGATGAATCTATTTCGAGCAGATTTGACCTTTGGTAATTATCCTGATTCAATCATGTCAAATGGCGGAAACTGAGTTGCACATACTGTTCTTTTGCAACGCTTATGTGCAGGCTAGGAGGCAATGGATTGTCCCGGTCTGTAAAAACCTGGGGTTTTCCCAATGTTTGCATGCATATAGGGGCTTCAAATCTGATTTATCTGGGTTTATAGTTTTTGCCATAGCCACATATCTGGGAATAGTTTGGCACAAGAGAAGACACCTATTAATTGGGGACGTATGACAACAGTTAAATTGTAAATCTCTTACAGTAACAATGTTTGTATGCATGAGGCTGGCCCTCGTTTTATAAATTGGTCTTATAATGTTCTTATCCTTCTATTTTTTTTTTTTTTAAAACCTTTATTTTAGCATTCAGTAGAAATACAAGCATGGGCCTACAACCGCGGGGACCGTCAGCTAGACAAATTAAATTGTTGATATCACAATACAACACAGCTCATCAGCCGACAACCCAAGGGTCCGGCAGCGATTCAGAATAAAACTTGTATTGGTATGCATAACTGGATTGCAGGATAAGACAGAGGTTTCATTTTATATTATATAGGAGAGGATCAGGTGCCATACAGTCGAACAGGAGAATGCGGGGGGCAGGGTAAAAAACAGGATATACATGTAATGACCACTATAATGGAGATTCGGCGCCAGAACATATAGGTCGGTACAAAAGAGCACACAATATATATTTCCATGTTGCGCCAATACTCGAGGCCTGCCCGCCCATAAATCAGGATGTTATAAAAGCAAAAGCACGAAATACAAGCATACGATAAGAATCTGAATGATTCGTAGCTATACTGACCCTACGAGAAAGGAGAGAAAAAGAGGAAAAGGCCATAGAAAATAAAAAAGGCAAAATAAAAAAAAAACTCCAGCCCCCCACCCTGCACCCCTGCAAATGGCTACAGCCTAACCCCAACAGCAGCGTGCCTGTCGCCCCTAAGAACTAAAACCCCAAAGGTAGGAAAAGAGAGAACGGAGGAGGGCATATCCATGTGGGCTCCCAGCCCCTTTAGACCCCCGCCTGAAACAGCCACCCCCTATCACTAACAGACAAACTTATGACAGCAATGTAGAGGAGTTAGAGGGTACCGTGAGACACTGCCCAGCCTCTTAGAGCAAACAGTTACAGGTCCAACACTTGTAAAAGCCATGCCAACCCATCCCGATCCAGCCGATCTTAACCTTGGCCCTTCCTAACAAAAACACGAACCCCCTCCAGCGAGACCCAAAGGCACACAAAGATGCAATAAAGGAGAAAAGAGTCAGCAGAGATCAGCCCATGGCTACCCGCAAGCAGTAAGTCCTCAGGAACTGTAGATGCAGACGAACTCTCCCGCAGAGATGAACAGTCCCGATGTGTCTTAAACAGGAGTCGTAGCGTCACCAGGAAGGGAGAAGATGGCCACAAATTAGATGGAAAGTCACAAACAAAAGTCTCCGGGAGGGGAACACCTGACGATATCTCCAAAGCCGGTAGTGGTGGAAGGTTCAGCAACATCATGATATCTCTGGGAACACCGTCCACCAGGGCACCATCCGATGGTTCCAGTATTCGTTTCCTCACGGGGTTCTTGCACAAAATGGCCGCGTTTGGAATGGCTGCAGAATCCCGTTTCAACAATAAGGCCGGGCCCGGTTCCACCAGGAGCATTCCAGATAGGCGTGTGTCCAATTTGCTCAACAAAGTATCCACATGTGAGCGTAGTGCCCAAAGTTCTGCCAGTATTAACCTCAGCGATGGCTCATGCACCCTTCGGTCCATATTCAATATCAATCTCTATCACCTCCCCGGGAGATTCCGGCATCCTCGGGGGGGACAGACAGGACCTCGAACGTGCAGATGCGAAGGGTGACCAGTCTTTGCTCGCAACCACAGTCAACCCGGTTAAGGCCGCAGGCCGGTAACCCCGAACCACCGAGCCCCGGAGGGAGCAAACAGGGTCCGTGGGACGGGGGCCTCCACCCGCAGCCAGCAGCACGCAGACTCACTCCTCCATCGATAATGAGCAATGACAACGATCACCACAAAATCTGGGCTGAGACAAAGCCTCCACTCCGCTCGACCGGACCCAGCCTGAGTCTCCTGGCCGATGTTGTTGCACTGCAGCCCGGCTGTGAAAGTACCCCAGGCCCCGGCTTCACCGCCGGAGCAGGCCGCAAACTAAAACTCGATGTAACTCCGTCAAACAAGCCGATAAAAGTTTCCGGATTTCACCATCGGAGTGCGGGACAGTTCATGAACACAGAGGCTAGGCGTTAAATCAGGATATCATGCAGGATATCGCGGCGGGTTCCGAAGGTCGACGGAGCCGGGAGTCTAAGCAGCCATCTTGCTTGCTGACGTAGCTCCTCCCCCTATCCTTCTATTTTTAGCTGTTTTTAATGTAATGTTTTCTTGTATCTTTTATGGCAATATGTTGCCGAAATAAAGATGATGATGATGATGATCACTTTAAGACTTGAAGCCACAATGCGAAGACTAGAATCCACTGGGGAAGGAGAAGGACAACCAGCATTTCTGAACTGTATATTTGACTTTAAATGCAATGACAAATAATTATATGGGAAGAGTTGCTCAAGTATAAACGGTGATCTGTGAATGTGGCCTGGGATCGCTAGATCTCCAGGACTCTAGTGCGCACAACGGTTATTTGCTTGTACAAAATGAAACCATTAGTCAATGTCTTCCATGTTCTTAAGTCAACACAAGTTTAGTAAATAAAATTCATTCTTGTCATTTTATGAACATATCATCAAAAATCAAAAATCAAGACTTCATATACAATTATTAAACACAATTTTTGTACAACACAATTACACTTATAACCCAATGCATTTCGGGGTCTACACCCCTTCGTCAGGGGTCTAAAGAAAAAGAAAAGAGAAAAAGGAAACAAAAGAGTAGGAAGCTCAATTAGTTTTAGTATCTTAAAAGTAATCAGCTGTTTAAGATTTTTATTGGTATATCAATCACCTTACCCTGGTAACTGGTTGCTTTTGGTGTGTACGTGTTGTGAAATAAAAATCTATGAGGTCAGAAAAATAGGAAGGAATGGCAAATAAGTCTCATAGTTCAATATAGTAATTGATGTTATTTGGTAATGATATTTGTAATGATTACCTGAGTTTTAGGATTGAATCAGATTACCTGTAAATAACCGAAGACATATATATCAGAAAGTGCTACTTTTAGTGCCTACTTGGTATGTTTAGATCCAAAGCACATGGCTCACCTGTTTGATCATATACACGTAGCCAAGATAGTGGGTTCTATTGGGGTTTAAGCGAGATAAAGAAAGTGTCATTAAATAATTGACACACAATTCGTTTCTAGAAAATTATATAATACGAAATAGTGATTTACCTGCGAGTGTAGGAATGTGGGTCTAATGACTCGCTTACTTCTTATTCATCTCTCGCTGCAAAAAGTGAGGTAATATTCGTTTTAGCGAACTACTGACCAAACAAAGCACTATGCTTACTACCGCACTACGCGGGTTAATTCTTAAAAGCTTACCGGGAGGCGAGTGTAGGGGTGTGAGTCCAGCGACTCGCTTATGCCTTTTTCTTCTCTCGCTAGAAAAATTAAGATAACGTATGTGTTTTAGCGGGCTGTTAATCTAACAGAATGCAATTCTTATTACCGCTTCACGCGGGTTAGTTTTAAGAAGGCTTACCGGGAGAAAAAGTAACCGGCTCTGTGCTGGCGTTCTTCCAAGTAGATTGTTGTTGGTAACACAGTAACGTGCATAGTCCTTTTACCGTGTCGAGTTGAGTCACTCAACATTGAGAAAGGACTACGGGCGGTGATTTTGGCGGCCATAGTTGGATGGGATCACTTCTGACTGTTGTATTGACTATTGAGGAGGTTATTTACAACGCATTAATGCCTAATCGATGAAAATAGCGACTTATTGTCACGATAAAAGGGGAAAATATAACTGCATAAATAAAGTATAGTAAGCTAATGTGTTCCTTAATGGAATCCTTTGCCTTTAGTGTTCCTATTGTATGTCTATACAGAAACAGCAAAGCTGAAATTTAAGGAAATTAGGAGAAAATAAGGAAGATGAAATTCGAAGTAAGAAAATAGAACAGAAAGGGATGAGTTCTCATCTCTGTCTTCATCTAAAATACATTTTGAACACTGGTTACATATCTGAAATGAGATGCTTATAATAGCTCATATAATCTTTGTACATAATGATATTTACAATACCAGAAATTAGTTTTTTTACATAATGTGTGTTATTACAACCTGTTAATGGTATGACACTGCGTTAGTTTCTCCTTTGAGAATTTGGCTATAGGTGTTTGGTATGACTCTGCCTTAGTTTCTCATTTGAAAATTTAGCTATTGGTGCTAGTGCGTGAGATGCAGTGTTATTATGAGATGCTTCAAATGTCTCTATGTTGGATTCATACTTATGAGACTTAGATTACTCATAACCATATGTAATTTAGGGATCATAGAAAACATATCATGTCCAGTTTATCATTGAGCCCATTCGGGGCCACAGTCTTTAGTTTTCGAATCCCAAAAATTTCCCTTCTTAGTAGAATTTTTGCATTGTCTTGTCCCAATAGCTGTGGAACTTGTTCAATTATCTGAAAACGTAGTTGAGCTATAGTATGATTTTTTTCAGCCCAATGCTTTGCAAGTGGTGATGTCATGTTTTTATTTCGGATTCGGCTCTTGTGTTCTGTTAAACGGATTTTCAATCTTCTATCCGTTTTGCCAACATATAATAGCCCGCAGGGGCACTTAATTGAATACACGACATGTTCTGCATTGCAGTTTGCTGAATGTCTCAATGCAATCTTCTCTCCTGTTCGTGGGTGTTGCAATGCGCTACCAGTGATTACATTGTTGCAGTTTTTGCAATTGAAACATTTTGTTGTGCCTTTAAAAGTTTCAACACAAGGTTCCATTTTTTCTGATTTATTTAGAAGTTCTTTTAGGTTTTGTGATCTTTTATAAGCGAATAAAGGCTTTTGTTCATATAATGTTCCAAAATCACTTTCCATTTGTAGAATGTCCCATCTTTTATTTATGGTTCTTTTAATGTCTCTTGAGGCAGTTGAGTACTTAGACGTGAATACCATTCTCTTGTTCTCAACTTTGGTCTTTTTCTGCAGTAACTCTCCTCTTGGTATAACCTTCACTCTTTCCATTTGCTTGGTGATGAGCTTTTCCGGATATCCTCTATCAAGGTAGCATTGTTTTTGGTATTCAAAGTTTTTTATACACTCTGTTTGATCAGATGAGATTCTTTTTATTCTTATGAATTGAGATATCGGAAGATTATCCTTTAAAGTCATCGGATGGAAACTCCCATATTGTAGTGATGTGTTCTTGTCGGTGGGTTTTTTATATAGTTCTGTGACGATAACATTGCCCTTTATCCCCACAAATACATCCAAAAATGGGATTGTCGTGTTACTTATGTGGCTGGTGAACTTGACTCTTGGGTTCACTAGATTCAAGCTGTCAATGTTTCTTTGCAGATCTGCAGTTGGTTTCTTCCAAATTAGAAAAATATCATCTATATACCTTTAATAGTATAAGATGCCTTCACTCCAAGTCCTGTCCTCCAGTATGTATTCCAATTCCAGTTTATCCATGAATATATTCGCGTAGATACAGGCTCCTGGGAAACCCATGGCTGTTCCACTTAATTGGGAATAGTATTCGTTTTGCCAACTAAAATAGCTGTTGTTTAAGCAAAACTCCAGTAGTTGCATGATCAAATATTTAGTCTCTATGGGTTTGTCCAACTTCAGCAATGCCCATTCCATGGCCTCCAGGCCCATTTTGTGAGGAATTGATGTATACAATGATGCAACATCAATTGTACAAAGCGTTAGATTCTCTTGTTCTTCCAGGTTAATTGAGGTCAAACTTCTTAGGAAGTGTGATGTATCCTCCAAGTATGTAGGCCAATTATGCATAAATGTTTGCATATGTGCATCAATAAAAATGCCCAGATTTTCAAAAATTGACGAGCAGCCAGATACAATAGGCCTGATGGGGGGATTTAGTAGTTGTTTGTGCACCTTAGGTAGGAAATAAATTCTCGGTCTCCTAGGGTAAATTTGTCTGAGGTACCTTTTTGTTGTCAGTGTGATCCAGCCTAATTCCTCGGCTTTATCAAATCCAAACTTTGGCATATTTCATTTGTTGGATCTTGAGAGAGTCTTTGGTAGATGTCAGTATCTTGCACGTGTTCGTCTCCTTTTTTAATGTAGAATTCAGTATCCATAATCACAAGACCTCCCCCTTTGTCCGCCTTTTGGATGATGATGTCCTTGTTGTTGCTTAGATTGCGTAAAGCACTTTGTTCCGCACGTGTTAGGTTTTTCAGTTTGCTTTTGTATTGAATTTTTGTCATGTCAGCCTTCACCAATGTTTCAAATAAATCCAAGCTTTTGTGAGAAACTGGTGCCATAAAGGTGCTTTTCGGTTTGAATTGTTCGGCTACATTATCTGGCGATTCGATGGGATTGAGAATAGTAAAAAAATATTTTAAACACAATATCCTCATGAATTTGAAGAAGGCTATCTCCGTTTCCAATTCGTTTGTTCGGTATGTACTTACAAAAGTAGGCCCTTTATTTAGTAGCTGGATTTCAAATTTAGATAACTTATGTTTGGAAATGTTGATAACTATGTTTTGCTCTGACTCCGTAGTCCCTGCTTCTTTGATTGTTCCTTCTCCTTTTCTTTTGCCTTGTCCTCTTCTCGTTTTTTGTCGCCAATTTGTGGCGTTGTTTGATCCGGTGGTTTGCCGAGGTTCGTGCCCTTCTCTAAAAAAGGATCCGAAGAGGATGTGGATGCTGAGTCTATTGTTACTGTTCTTTCGGTGTCTTTTTTTCGTGCCTGATCGTGTGATAAAGGTTGTCTTGAGGTGTTCGTGTCACCATCTGATACCATGCTCTCTTGGGATGAAGATGTCTGTTGCTTTTTCCCAGTGAATCGTCTCTTTGCGTAAACTTCTGCCCAAGTATAGTGCCATATATATTCATAGCATATTTAGCAGGGTAATGCAGGCCCTGCGGCTCAGGGGGAGGCCCAACCCTTCAGGGGCCCCAAAACTTTCAGGGTGACCCAGTCCAGCTCAAGGCCATTGAATATCTGTGAATATCTTTGAGAAATGGAAACTTAAGTGCCCCACAAACATTCTGCATTCATTTTATGTTATGCCATTGAGTGTGTCCCATGTAGTCCTGTTGTGCAACCTATTTGAAGTATATCTTCATTTTACTGACAGAAACCTCAGTCCCTGCTCCTTTCCCTCCCGTGTGTCCCAAGTTATGTCCCAAGCTTGGCGTAGGGCTCACTACCCACAACAAACCACAGGGCACTGCAGAATCATTGCATGCATTCAGTCACACAAAGAGTGTCAACAGCAGTCAGCTCTATACCAATGTAAAAGGGGATAATAATAATTCTTCTCCAGTTCTTATTATTGCTCATAGCCGCCTAGTTGATCAATTTAAAAACCTTATTAGTTCTGCTAGTATGAACCGTTGAGACCCCCATTTCAAGATCACCTTTGAGGCCAAACTGTGCAGACAGTCCTAGTTTACATTTAATATTTCTGCCAACATCCATTTAACAATTTTCCAAAACAGCAAACAGAGACCTAAGGGTTCAAACATTTCAACTTCCACGAGTAATTAATTTCTATTTGTGCCAGATAATGTTGTTATGTGTGCAGCAGCGGGTGATTGTTATGAAGCTCATTCAATGCCAAAGCCTTGCTTTACTTTCCTTCAGAGAAAATAACCCGCTAAGGTAAATATATCATTTCAGTGGCATTGATTTCACTGTTTTGTAAAATCTTTCTTGACGCATCCGCTTAGAGCCATCGAGTAGGTAATGTATAATATATTGCTTCACAAAGAACGTATTAGGAAGATAAATGTGCTATTATCAATATTACTCCTCACAATTTCAGAAGAGCTACGCATGCACTGAGACATATATATCATTGCAGAAGATGCTATGTGAAAAGCAAATACAATTGTAAAGCATCTTACGAGCATCTGAGCCCCCCTTGGTAACAGGAGGTTCAAGCCCTATCCTGTGTTCACCCGCTCTCCTTCTCACTTTGGCGATTGGTTCCAATCTCTATATAAATGTACACTGTTTTTATAGAATGTGAAAGTAGGAAGTAGCAGTAGGATGTCGCTGTGGTATGATTGCTTGATGTATGAGGTTAGGTTAATACAATTCAGCTGTGCACACATTCTTCTGCATTTGCACATCATTTTAAAAGAAGTGAGGGGCATATTAGGAAGAAGCTCGTTAAAATATCGCCATTTTAGCGGCAGGAAACAGCCGCAAAAACGACGATAATGGACTTGCAAATATGCATTATAAAATTCCAATAGACGCCCAGGTTAGATGTCCTGCACATCTAACCTGGGCTTCTATTGGAATTTTATACCGCATATTAGCAAGCCCATTATCGCAGTTTTATCAGCAGTATCCTGCCACTAAAACGGCTATTATTGTTATGTTAAATGTTATGTTAAAAGCATTTATTAAGCGCGCTTACACCAAACGGTTTCATGGCGCTGTGAGCGGGGAGGGGGTAAACAGTTCAGCAATGCGGTGATACAAACAGTATTTAGTCATAGGCTTTATGAAACAAAAGGGTTGTCAGGAGTGACCTGAAGCGAGCGTAGGAGTTGGTGACTATCAGTTCCAGGGGAAGAGCGTTCCAGTGGGATGGAGCGAGGAATGAGAATCTGTGGCCACCATGTTTTTTGCGCTTGAAGGTAGGGGTGGTGAGCAGAGCCAAGTGGGAGGAACGAAGATTACGTGAAGGGAGATAGTGATGAAGGAGAGAGGAGATGAACACCGGGCCTTGACCTGCCAATGCCTTAAAGGTATTGCAGCCTAATTTAAATTCGCAGCGCTTGGCCACCGGAAGCCAGTGGAGAGGTTTAAGCAGGGGGCGGACATGATGGTGTCTAGGTTGATGGAAGACCAAGCGCGCGCCCTGATTCTGCACCAACTGTAGGCGGTTTAGCTGGTACACAGGGATGCCTACATAATGAGAGTTGACATAATCAAGCCTGGACACTACTAGAGCCAAAAGAACCAGAGTGAGGGCCTCCCTAGTTAGAAAGCGAGAGATCTTATGGATCTTCCGGAGATGGAAAAAGCTAGAGGAGACCACCGCGTTGATGTGGGGCTTCAAAGAAAGGTCCTTACAAAAAATGACTCTTAGTCTCTTAGCGGAGTCCACGGGGCATGGAGGGGGACCAAGGCAGGGAGGCCAAAAGTTAGAGCTCCAAGGGGCGGAGGCGCCACCGGTTAGGACCAACTCAGTTTTGTCAGGGTTGAGTTTTAAAACATTTTCCCCATCCAGTTGCTAATGAGACACAGAGTTGACTGGAAGTTGTGGATAGAATGGTCAGAGGAATCAATATCAAAAACTAGCTGGATGTCGTCAGCGTAGTTAAAAGCGGTAACCTTACTGCCTTGCAGGGAACGAATAAGGGGGGTCAGATATAAATCGAAAAGGAGGGGCGAAAGGGAAGAGACCTGGGGAACACCGCAAGTCAGCCTAATCTTTTCCCCAGAGAAATTAGAGAGACGGACAGCCTGGTGGCGGTTGGTCAAAAAAGAGCGAACCCACTGTAAGGCTGTCTCCCGGATGCCGGCCTCCTCGACACGGTCGACCAAGATGTCATGGTCAACCGCGTCAAAGGCGGCCGACAAATCCAGAAGCACCAGGGCCTGGCTGGTCCCAAGGTCCGCCCCTCTCCGCAATTCCTCCATAACTGAAAGAATGACTGACTCAGTCAAATGAGCCGGCCTAAAGCCGAAACCAACAGCAAAAGACCCTGTCCACAGGACGTAGACTTGTGTCAGTTACTGGAATAATAGAACAGTCTGTGTGTACTGATAACTATTATAGTCCCCTACAATTTCTGAGGGGACAATTCACTGCACCTCGCCCAAAAGTTTCCAAATTCAAGCTAAAAAAGGCCAATCTTCCTTGACAGATACACAGAACAACAAGTAAATGCTGTCTGACACATCTAAATCAGTATCAGGCATCCACACAGTCAGTGTTGGACCAAGTTCTACTTAGAAAAAATGTGCGAGAAACTAATGACACAGCACGGAAACACCACCAACGGAGTAACTGGTATGTAATTTCCAGACAAGCCCCTGTCTCATTATCGGTAGTCACTCGATTCTCAAAGAAAGAAGAAGGAAATTAGGTAATGGTATGCATGCATGAATAGCTACCAGCCTTTTTATCCTAACAGCAGACATTCATTTCTCTACGAATAAAGTTATTGAAGGGAATTGGATGCTGTGTTTTATGCACTTATTAATGTTGTGTGTTTGTCCCTAGCAGATGCTTTCTGCTTCCACTGTTTGTTACACGTTTTGGTTGTTTGCTTTGAACAATTTCCTTCTTCTTTCTTTGGAAACTTAACTTAAAACTGCTACTTACTCATCCCATCCCACGTATTAGGCTTAGGTCAGGTACACCGGGGTAGGCTTAGTTAGAAGCACCAGTTGAGTACGTTAGTCAATGTATTTATGTATGTATATATTTTATCCCTTTTAAAGTATCATATGGCTAAGAAACCATATCAATGCTTTTACAGTATTATTTCATAATACTACTTTTACTGTACGCACTTTACTTTACTTTAAGTATTGCAATTGTGGCAATTCACTTCTCTTGCATGAGAAAGAAGACTGCTCAATAAATAACACCATTTTATTGAAAATGCCCGTCTCTCTATTTCTCTGCACTCTGGTGAAAGTAAGTATGCACTGCTGACTGAGTGAAATAACTGTCTATTGTTTTCACACAACTCTAGAGATACACTCTTATTCTGAGGGAGCAAAGTTGTCATGTTTATGTGGTTGTCGGAAACTGAATCCCTTCTACTCTGAGCCAGGGAGCTTGTCCCTCCCTATTCATTCAAGAAAGTTTCCAGTTACCTCTGAGCTAGCTGGCGCAAACCTAAATTAAGGTTAACATAGTCAGTAGAGACCTAGATGACCTCAGTCCTACGTCTACACTGCTGTTTATGTTATTCCAATGCGCAGAGCCTATTGGGAAAATAGGAACTACACTACACTACTTTCTCTCTGAATCAGACCTTGTTCTCATTCTCAGGGCCTGATTTAGAGTTTAGTGGATGGGTGCTCATTCAAAAACATGATAGATTTCCCATCCATCTTATTACAAGTGAAGTGCTGAAAGCTCCTCTCAGGAGAACCTCCACACCCCCTGGTAAGTGATATTGGCTTTTTACCAAATTGTGGCCATTACTACTGATCTCAAGTTGTTGCAATATGTGCAACTAAATTTGCCAAAATGTGTTTAGCGGAAAATACCCACAACCACCTCGTAAAGTGTTAGTTGAATTATATGCTACTAGGATTGTATGATTAAAATTCCATAATTTGGAAGTAATGCTCCCAAACATTCTTTGGAGAGAACCGCTAAGTAAATAATAGCAATAGTATTCCCAAAGCACACAGGACCCGTTTCACAAAAGTATTCTGAGACAAAATCCTAACCTTATGACTTTTTGTATTCACAAAGGGCATTTAGAAGTAGCCAAGTTAGGATTTGTCTCAGATTACTTTGGGTTAATTCGGCCTACAGTGCCCTAACTGAGGTGTCCTGGTGTTAGATTAGGTTGTAGGAGCGAGTAACCAAAAAGAACTATACAGCCTGGTTGAAACAGCCCAGTATATAAAGATTTACTGAAGACAAGATGCGTGGATTCATATCTCAAACACAGTGGCAAAGATTTCAATCTTTGAGTAAGGAAAAGCAAAATACCATGCTCGCTGATGTGAGACAGACTAAACTGAAGAACAACAAGGGGGTATTTCATTCTACAATATTCGATCCAAATTCATTTTCCTAATGTGCATATAAATTGATTTTTTGACGTTTCTCATATTTTGTTTTGAACTTTAAAAAATGCCATTGTACTGAAAATTCACCTAGACTATGTCTACACTTTTTGCTAATTACTAAAAATTGTCATGTATAGTTATAAGAAAATGGGTTATTGGTTGAGGGGGTTGAAAACCCTTCTCAAGCAACAACCAATATATTTGTCAGGGAGAACCAACAAAGTCACAAAGTCAACCTGTCACTAACCCCCGGTAGCTTGGCCGTAAGCAGTCACTCTTAACTCGGACACACTGTGTTAAGTTTTTATGCAGGATCACAAACAGTAGCAAAATGAGAACACAACGCAAGACAAACCCCACAATCATTTGAAAATATAGAGAATATTTTTATAAATAAAATAACACCAAAATGACAAAAATGTAATCTGTGCCACTATAGATATTGAGGGCCTCATTTATGAAAAAGTGACGCATCGCTGAGAGAAAACAGTGATGCGTCACTTTTCATTGCACCCTCCTTGCGATACCAATGATGCGGCATATTTACAGCATGACGCATCATGTCGCAAGGAGATACAGATACGTCAGTATTTCTGACGTATCTGTAGGTGCAAAAATGTCGCATTGCTGCAGTGTGTCACAAAAGTGACGCAACTCCAGCAATGGGTCATTACACATGGGCAAGTCGAATGTGTAATGGGCCATGCGTCAGTCTTACGCCTGCCATGAGGCAGCCGTAAGATATTGACGCATTTGTGTCCTAGAAGTGGTGCAGTGAAATCTTATGGATTTCACTGCGTCACTTCTACAACATTTTCTTGTGTTGGAACGCCCCCCTGCATACATTATACCTGGCGCAGGTATAATGTGGCGCAGGGGTTTACAAAGTGATGCATCTACCGAGATGCGTCACTTTATAAATATGGTGCAACAAGGGTCATTTTTTACGCCGCTGTTGCAGCACAAAAAGTGATGCACCATCGGTGCAAAAGTGACGCAAGAGCTCATAAATAAGCCCCTGAATTTTAAAGGTTTCGATAAAAATAGCCGTAAAAGTTTCAAAGTGTCAACTGAGGGTTTCTGGTCACGATGGGAGAGGACAAAATGACGAGTTCAGTTTCAATGAGATAGATAGGCCATGCAGTAGTGAAAATCGAATTTAGGAGATGTAAAACTAAAAAGTACATGTTCAATGATTTAAATACGCAGCAGACTGGCCTAAGGGATTTGTAGGGCCTAACTTAGAGGTGACTTAAATGTATTGAAAAAAAAGGTTTAGGCCTGGCATAGGTTTATTTGGCCAGGTCAAATTGGCAGTTTTAAAGCACTATAGGTGTAGTGGCAGGTGCAATACATGTTTTACAGTTCTACTTGAGTGTGTGGCACAATGAGTACTACAGGTTCACTGTTAGTATTTAATGTAGAGGCCCTGTGTACATGTACTACCACATACTTAGGACTTATTTCTGCCATATCAAGCGTGAGCCATATGCACCATGTTTTAGGGAGAGAGCATAAACACATTAGCACTGGTTAGCAGCAGTAAAATGCGCAGTTCTAATGCCAATAGAAGAGAAATTCAGAAAACAGGAGGGGTGAGGCAAAATATTTCGGAGTAATATTGCACCAATGATGTCAGGTCTAACACTAATTATAATATTAGATTTATTAAAATTATAATCTGAACACTGATATGTGGTATTAACATTTGAATTCTGCAGACTCTTTTGTTGGTATCACAAATGTTTGTGAATATTCTTGTAGGGCTCCTGACAACCTAGGGCCTGATTATGAGTTTGGCTGTTTTGGAGCGGGCCACCAAACCAGTGCCCGACTCCAAATTTGCAAAACCTGTAGTAGTCTATGCGCCGGATTGCATGTTGTAATCCTGGCAAGCGGTCCTCCGGCTGTGGTCCCAAGGTGCCACATTTCTAAGGCTCAAGGGAGAGCCATAGAAAAGCAGCACCCTGGGAGCATCGCAGCACGTTTCTGCATAGGGACAAATGGAGCATGCCATGCATTACTTCCTGATTTGATTGATTTGATTTATATATTTATAGAGCGCGCGATAGCCCGGAAGCGTCTTAGCGCTGGGGTTCGATGAGTGGTGGATTACCGATAACAGGTAAAGAGATCACAAGGGGATGATGGACGGAGCGCTGAAACTTTCCAGACACTCACACCCAGTCACAGATCTGAGTTGAATCCATCATCATTCTTAACTCACTTTGCCATCCAAGTTCAGACACAGCTATATGCACATCAGTCTTGACCCTGTTCCTCATGGGAATAGTCCAGCCCGAACTGTCAAGCCATGTCTTCCCTGGACCAAAAATAAACTTTCTGGAACCTTTTTCTGGCTAACAGCCGTCATCAACCAGGCTAGCTTGAATCCAGTGGAAAAATGAGCAAGGGACCCACATCTGGGCATAAGCAGCCAACTTAGGGCGAACAAAGCGAACACAGGGAGATGATGGACGGAGCGCTGAAACTTGTCAGACACTCACACCCAGTCACAGATTTGGGTTGAATCCATCATCGTTCTTTAGCTCACTTTGCCACCCCAGTTCAGACACAGCTATGTGCAAATCAGTCTTGACCCTGTGCCTCATGGGAACACTCCAGCCCCAAACTGTCAAGGCATGTCTTTCCTGGACCGGAAACAAGCATCCTGGGACCGGTTTCTGGCTAACAGCCAACATCAGCCAGGCTAGCTTGAATCCAGTGGCAAAGTGAGCAAGGGACCCACGCCTGGGCATACCCTGCCAACTTAGGGTGAACAAAGTGAACACAAGGTAAAGATCCAAGTTTTTCCGGCTTTTCTAAAATTCAAAAGCGAAGTGAGCAAATAACCACATCTGGCTATACCCTGCCAACTTAGGGTGAACAAAACGAACACAAGGAGATGATGGACAGAGTGCTGAAACTTTTCAGATACTCAACCCCAGTCACAGATCTGGGTTGAATCCATCATTGTTCTTTAGCTCACTTAGCCACCCCAGTTCAGACACAGCTATATGCAAATCTATCTTGACCCTGTACCTCATGGGAACATTCCAGCCTGAACTGCCAAGCCATGTCTTCCCTGGACCGGAAACAAGCATCCTGGGCCGGTTTCTGGCTAACAGCCATCATGAGCAAGGCTAGCTTGAATCCAGTGGTAAAGTGAGCAAGGGACCCAGGTCTCGGCATATCCAGCCAACTTAGGGTGAAAAAAGTGAACACAAGGTAAAGATCCAAGTTTTTCTGGCTTTTCTAAAAGACAAAAGTGAAGGGCTGCTTTTTATTGTGATTGGAAGAAGGTTCCAGATTTTGGCTGTCCATAACAAGAAGGGTGGGGAATTCAATGGGGAGAAGATCAATAAGTGCCTAAAATAAACTTTTGCCTGGTTTAAACATAACCATTTGAAATGTAACACAGACAAATCTGATCTCCTCTTCTTTGGCTCCCCACTGCTGGATGTCTGGAAACAATGGTGGCCCCAAGATATGTTGCCTCCCCAGTCCACAGTTAGGACTGTTAAAAACTTGGGTGTAAAAATAGTTGATGCCCTCTTCATGGCTCCTCAGGTTCAGTAGTCAATCGGAACGTGTTTTGGTCAGCTGAAGATGTTCTGGAGGTTTCTATTTCTACTACAGACCGAACACAGAAAAATGGTTATTCAAGCACTTATTATCTCAAGGCTGGACTATGCCAACATCCTATATCTGGGCCTTCCGGACTTCTTATTTACTAAACTGCAGGAGGTGCAGAACGCTGCAGCCAGGGCTATCTTGAGCCTAGGGCCTCTCTTTTTATGTACCTGGCAGATCTCTCAGATATGCCCATCAACATCTTATGATCACCCCTAAACATCTTAGAGTCAGCAAAGGCGGTCGCTCCTTTCAAGTGCTAGTGGCTGGACTGTGGAATAAGCTGCCTCTCGCATTTAGACAGGTCACTAATCTGCTTGCTTTCTGGAAACAACTAAAATCCTGGCTGTTCCAGCAAATAAACTAATTTTTACGTTGTCTATCTGGTTTTCTTTTTTTTCTTTTCCTTGTCTCCGCCTGCTCTGGGCCTGCCTCTGTCTTAAGCGCCGTGACACTCTTTTGAGTAGCTGCGCACTTTAGAAATCCATTTTAACATAACATAACATAACAGAAAGCTGCTTCCCCCATCTGACCTGCTTGAACTTAAGTACTTGTAAAAGTTTTGCGTGAACAAATCTCAAGCTTCTTGCAGGATTATACCGTTTCAGGTGTGTTTTCAGAAATTGTGGTCCTGAACCATAAAGGGCCTTGTCGGCCAAGCATAGTGATATAAACATACTCCTTTTTTCGATCGTTAACCAGTGGAGGGCCCTCAGTCTGGGAACGATTGGCTCTGATCTGGGAATATCCAGCACCAACCTTGCTGCTACATTCTGCAGATGCTGGAGTTTTGTTAGGTTTGGGCCTGTACCCTGAGTACAGAGCATTGCCATAATCCAGTATGGACAGGGCCGATGCCGTAACTTATGTTTTACTTGAATCATGGGGGATAAATGGGTGTATTCTTCTGATCATTTTAAAAATATGCAAAAATAACAGTTGATGGACAGAATGCAGAACAATGTCATACATTCACCCCAGTATGGAGATCTGGGCCTAAATCCATCGTTTTATTGCTCACCATGCAATTCCAGTTTGAACCTAGCCATTTGCAAATCAGTCTTGACCCGAGTGGGACGGGTATGCTCAGACGTGAGTCCCGTGCTCTCCATGCCACTGGAATTAAGGTATCCTGGCTGATGACGGCTGATAGCCAGAAACCGGTCTTAGGATGCTTGATTACGGTCCAGGGAAGACGTGGCTTGGCAGTTCGGGCTGGACTGTTCCCATGAGGCACAGGGTCAAGACTGATTTGCATATGACCATATCTGAACTGGGGTGGCGTGGTGAGCAAAATAACAATGGATTAAACCCAGATCTGTGACTGGGGGTGAATGGTTTGCCATTGTGCAACATTCTGTCAATCAATTGTTGTTTTTGCATTTGTCACCCCGAGTGGGACGGGTATGCTCAGACGTGAGTCCTGTGCTCTTCATGCCACTGGAATCAAGCTATCCTGGCTGATGACAGCTGATAGCCAGAAACCGGTCCTAGGATGCTTGATTCCGTTCCAGGGAAGACATGGCTTGGCAGTTCGGGCTGGACTGTTCCCATGAGGCACAGGGTCAAGACTGATTTGCATATGGCCATGTCTGAACTGGGGTGGTGTGGTGAGCAAAATAACAATGGATTAAACCAAGATCTGTGACTGGGGTGAATGTTTTGCTATTGTGCAACATTGCAACCATCAATTGTTGTTTTTGCATTTTAAAAATATACCAGACAGTTACGGACAGTTTATTACTCTTGGCGTTAAAATTCATTTATTTTATCAAATATGACTACCAGATTTCTAACTTTGTTCACTCGGATTAGACAGACTAGCTGGCCACCATTCAGGCGACCAAAAGTCCGCATCTGCTCTTAGTAGCATAACTTCGATTGTATCACCATTCAATTTCAGGCAGTTAAGCTGCATCCATTTATTAACCTGCCTCATGCAGTTGTTGAAGCGGTCAGCTGTTTCCTCCACACTGCTTGAGATCGACACCTCTATTTGGGTGTCATCTGCATATTGTATTGTATTGTATTGTAATTGCATTTATATAGCGCTTAGTACCCCTGACGAGGCGTTGAAGAACTTTTCCGGTAAGTAGCACGCTACTCCGGGACCCATAGAGCATTAGTGTTGAATTAGTATAGTGAAACATGCAAGTACATTTTAAGTGGTGGATAAGTTAGTCAGTTATTTGGATTTGGAATGATAGCAGAAGGATAGAGGAGGAAAAAAGGATTGTATTTATATAGCACTTGTTACCCCTGAAAGAGTGTTGAAGCACGCAATTCAGGAAGCCCATAAAGAATTAGGGGTGAATTAATATGGTGAAATATGAAATTAGTATAGTGAAACATGCAAGTACATTTTAAGTGGTGGATAAGTTAGTCAGTTATTTGGATTTGGAATGATAGCAGAAGGATAGAGGAGGAAAAAAGGATTGTATTTATATAGCACTTGTTACCCCTGAAGGAGTGTTGAAGCACGCAATTCAGGAAGCCCATAAAGAATTAGGGGTGAATTAATATGGTGAAATATGAAATTAATTTCAGTGGTGGATATTAGCCAGTTATTTGGAGTGAGAAGGATAGCGGAGCGATACAAGGGGAAGAAAGGTTTGCATTCATGTAGCACTTGTTACCCCTGATGGATAGTGAAGCGCTTTTCTGGCGAGTAGCACTCCACTCCGGAACCCATCAGGATTAGTGTTGAATTGGTATGGTGAAGCATGAAAGTAATTTCAGTGGTGGATATGGTATTTAGTTATTTGGATTGAGAAGGGTTGGGGAGGGATAGAAAAGAGGGAAGATTTAAGAAAGGTTTTGTTCTAGGGGATCGGTATAGTAAAAGAGGTGTCAGATGATGCAAGGAGGGTTATTTTGGGGATTACAGTAGTGGTTGGGGTTTGGGATTAATGAGAGAGTGGATGTAGAGGATATATTGATAAATGTATAGGATGAGAGATAGGGTAGTGCATTGGAAAGAGTAGTAGAAAGAAGTTTGAGATGAGTCAGAAGGTTGGGCTAGAGGATATATTGAGCGAAGTATAGGCTGAGAAACAGGGAAGTGCATTGGAAATGCTAAATTAGAAGAAAGTGATAAATATATAGATCCATAAGTGCATTGAAAGTATATAGATGCATAAAGGAGTTATGTATATTGGGCAGCATTTCTGGCCCTGGTCCTGGTCAGTCTCGAACAGTCTCAAACAGGCAACCGCCCTTGTCCTCTCTGCCCTTAACAGGCTCAAACAGGCAACTGCCCTTGTCCTCTCCGCCCTTAGCTGAGATGCCCGGGCTGAGACGCCCTAACCCTTGCCTTTTATAGCCCTAGTAATCAGGTGACCCCGTCAGCCAATGGGAACCCTAGCCCTAGAACTATCCAATCACAACTCAAGCCCTACAAATCTAGAACCAATAGGAAACCAGGACCTTACAGCTAATCTTAGCCCTAGTCCAAGCACCCAACCAGTTCAAAAACGCTGTACTCTACGCCTAATAGAGGCCCTAGACCTACCAGCAGTCCCAACCCAACTCCAAGCAATCAATGTCACAGGAAGCCCTAGTCCGTACTTCCAATAGAAAGCCCAACCATACTCTTAGTCCCACAACTAGTCCAGCAAACATTCACACCAGAAGCCCTAATTGCTACTTCCAATTAAAGGTCAAACCCTAGCCCTAGACCCACCCTAGTCCCTACAACCAATTACATAGGAAACCCTAGTCCCTACTTCCAATTGAAATCCTAACCCTAGCCCTAGCCCCAACCCTACATTGATTGAATCACAGACCCATAAACCAATCAGAACACGCAAATACCCAACTAATGAGGACACTAACCCTAATCCAATAGATGCATCAGATACAACCACCAATCAGTGTATACATGTAACCAACCACTAACAGACCATATATGGTCCCAGCCACCTCAGAGAAGGTTTGCTGGCCAGGGAGTTGGAAACTGCTTTTCCTGTTCAGAATCTCCTAGGAGACAGACAGGCTCAATCCACTCATTGGACCTCTGCAGGCAAAGGCCTCACTAACTTGAAATCTAACAATACTGTTTGAATAAAACTGTACTTCTTCTCCTGGCCAAAAAACGAAGTGCACAGCCCCTAGTAAGCACAGTTTAAACAGCTCACAGAAGCATCCTCTGATGTAGAATATCCCTGTTGCTGGGGGGGGGGGGGGGCGAGAGGGGTTGGTTTTACTGGCTTGTGAACACAAAATAGTGGCTGGGGGTGTACTGTTTTGACATACAGGTCTTAGCACAGAGCAAAGGAAACATTTGGTGGGAAAACTGAATAGTCACCAGGAATGAGAGGGAAAAACAACAGAGTTTGGACTGCTATTCCCACAATTCAACACGTTGAATGGAAGCACTCATGGGCATGAAAAATCACAAGTTTAAAACACAAAACAGGTGATAAAATATGCAGTCACAGGCAGGTTAAAACTACAATTTTAAACTGTAACAACCACATACAAAGACAGTAATCACAGAAAGGGAAAATCGTTTTTTTTAAAACTTCGGTTTTGGGGAAGAGACAGCACCAGTCTGCCTGCTTTACCACTTCCTGGACTCTGCCTACTGCAATCTGGGAAACAGGTAGGCTACAACTCACAAGATGGAACTTAGTTCACCCAGATCAGTCGGGGTTAATGCAGAGGAGGAACACTGCTCTAAATTTACGTAGACTGCACGGGGTCCTGGGCAGGGTGCCGACCATACGTGAGGACGCAATTATAGTCTCCTTAGATGCCACTATGGCATTTGATACCCTGGAATGGCCTTATATTTTTGCCGTTCTGGCAAAATTGGGGTTTGGGATGACTTTTAGCCGCTGATGGCGATTATTATATAGCGCACCAATGGCTCAACCAGTCATAAACAATAAAAAATCTGAGACTTTCACACTTAGCCGAAGGACCCACCAGGGGTGCCCCCTCTCTCCTTTACTTTTTGCTCTGGCCCTCAAGCCACTTGTGGCATGGATCCGTAAGGAAGTAATGATCCGTGGCATGCAGTGGTCGGCAGACTCTCTTTGTATGCGGATGATATCCTTCCATAGCTCACGTCCCCCAAGAGATCCCTGATTGCCGTATTCGACATCCTGGACAATTTTGGCAGATATTCTGGGTTTCGTATCAACTGGCAAAAAATCTCTCCTTTATCCTCTGGGGGGGGCCCTCCCCCTCTACCCCAGAATGGCCTTATGCCGATAGTGTCAGAGGGCTTCAAATACCTAGCCATACTCATATCTCTTGATCCCATGGTTAGATACTTCCGTAACCTGGTCGCCCCACTGCAAAGACTCAAAAGTGATATTGCACACTGGAAGTCACTCCCGCTATCACTATTGGGCAAAGCAGCTCTCTTTAAAATGATGTCCCTGCCCCGTTTCCTATATGCACTGCAGAACTCAGCTGACTCCATCCCAAACTCATACTTTAAAGACATTGAAGGGCTCCAGCGAGACCTTCTCTGGGGCGGGAGACCGCGTATCGCTTTACAAAAACATACACTCAGCTAGTACGATGGCGGAATCGGATGAACAGATATTAAAATATTACTGGGCAGCATATCTTATAGCAATAAATTGCGGTACATATGGTCACCCTGACAACCCGGGCTTCCTCATGGATCATTTGCTTCTTCCGAATGGTACATATTCCCGTGCACTATAGTCCAAACTAAACAGATACCCGCTGATGGGCCCCACCAATCACACAGTCCAAATCTGGCATTCCGCAACAAAATCGCTTGGCTGGAACTATAAGTTGACTCCTGCCACACCTCTGTGGGACTCACACAAGTTATGAGACTTTTGAAACTCCAAAGGATTCAATAAATGGTATCTAATCTGCATCCCCCACATCAGGAACCTTTGAGACGCAGGGGGCGTGAAGCCCTTCAGCACTCTCCAAAGCCAATATGCATGCTTTGGCGGACTCTGAACTTTTTCGGTACCTTTAAGTCTGACATGCTTTGCAAACGGTGTTACCCTGTGACTCCACTCCACCAGATAGCTCCCCACTAGAGGACAGACTACTAGATTGACACTTGCCTGAAAAGGGTATCTCCCTAACCTATCGAAAACCCATCAACAATATGGGCGACCCCCTACTGGCACTACGGGCAAAGTGGACTGGAGAGGGTATCACATTAGGACGATGAGAGTTGGCGGGTGGCGGTCTCCTCCCCCAAAAATGTTGCGATCTTGGAGCGACTCTTATTGGTGCAACTAAAAATCCTGCACAGAATCTATATAACAGGTCCCCAAATGGTGCACTTAGGGGGGTTGACGGACGGGTCTGGTAGAAGAGGATGCACACAAATGGGCACATTCATGCACATCATATGGCACTGTGAGCCGATCCAGGAGTATTGGTGTAAAATACATGCAGTCATAAGTGAAACGTTAGAGGTAGAAATCAGAAGCGCCTAGATGCCTCCTTAACATCTGGGAACCTACTGACCTTAGCACTTACAACACACAATGGGTTACACTCGGCTGCATGATCGCCAAGAGAAACATAGCGCGGCTCTGGGGAGCTTCACACACACCCACAATTGCAGATTGGAAAAAAGACCTTGATTGGTGTATGCTAAGAGAAAAGACAGTTTATATTGCCCCTGGCTGCCCCCCCAAAAAGGGTCTAAGATATGGGCCCCCTGGAATGAATACCGTAGCAATATATGCACTCCTCCGAGTAATATCGACAGTGATGACTCCCCCTACCCGTGATTTCCAACGAACTTCATCATTGTATTTATATGCTAATTCTTTTTTATTCCACTGTAAACCTTTTTATAGACAATTGTGAATCTGTACCACTATGTCGAGGCTGTTTAATAAAAAGATTTTTTTTAAAAAGGCACTGTTGGATCAGACGACAATGGCCTACTTCCACCACAACAGGAAGACAGAGCTGTTGGTCAACAATAGCCCGGTGGGGCTAGGGGCAGTCTTACTGCAAGGGGACACCAAAGGGACCTATGTCCATATATCGTATGAGTGTGAGGCGCTAGCCAAAAGATGGGTCTGCCAGCACTTTCATCTGTACTTATGTGGCCACCCTTTCAGAGTAATAACGGACCATAAACCTCTCCTACCGTTGTTCAGTGGGTGCTCCAGACAGGCACCCAAGGATTGGAAGGTGGGCAGTGCAACTGCAGGCGTTCTCATTCCAGCTGTTGTATCGACCGGGAGCGGATAACCCAGCTGATTTTCTGTCGAGGCATCCCATGCAAAGGGAAGGAAACCAGGTCCATGATGACAGCGTAAACACAGAGGATTTTATTTATAAAGTTTTATATAGCGCGAACATGATCCTGAGAGATATGAGGAGGCTTCACAATTAAAGATGGTCAACATTAGGCAAGTCAAAAACATAACAAAGGGAACAGTTACAAAGGGTGAAACACATCATCACAGTAATTACAATGGATGAGGGAGTAAATCCAATATATTCAAGCAAAAGATCGGAGCCCAATTAAGGTAGGAACTTGCACATAGGGAATCATTTTAGTTCAATTTATGCATGATCCAGCACAATGCCAGCCTTCTGGGCGTCATTAAGGACGACTTGTGCAACACCACGGAATTGGACAATACGATGACAAGGGTCAAGGAAGCACTGGAAAAAGGACGGTGGCATTGATTCCTGGATGGTCTAGCCGCACTCACGGTGGAAGAGCAGAATTCCTGGAGACAAATATGTAGGGTAAGTGACAAACTCAGCATCGGTGGGTCCGGGCTGGTTCTTAGAGGACAAAGAATTGTAATCCCCAAAGGCCTACACTGACGGATTGTCACCCTATCCCACCAGGGTCACCAAGGTACGGCAAAGACAAAGGCCCGGCTCCAGGCAAAGTTGTTGTTCCCAGGCATGGACAATTTGGTGGACAAAGAAGTAAGGAAATACCATCCCTGCACCATCACTGGTGTCGACCCTGCGCTGGTGATCACCAAAGAACCCTGTGACGCGCCTTGGACCAAGGTCAGCATCGACTTTGTAAGCTTCCCAGATGGAGGGACACCATGGTCATCATGGATTACTTTTCCAAATTTACGGTGGTTGAGTTGGTACCTTCCACAATGTTCACGCATGTTCAACCGGCCCTAGAAAAGATCATTGCCAGTTTTGGTTTGCCTGGGGAAGTAAAATCTGACAACGGACAGCCCTTCCAGGGTCAGGACTTCCATGACTTCCTGGAACGGTGAGCCATCAGATACTGCCGGATCACACCCCAGAGGCCTCACGCTAATGGTGAGGTCAAGCACTTCATGAGGACCCCAAACAGGGCACTACAAATTGGAGTGGACCAGCAACAGCGCCCGGAGACATGTTTCCAACAATTCCTGCTTGCCTACCGGCAGACACCTCATTCAACCACAGGGTGCACCCCAGCTACGCTCCTCTTGAAATGCACCCCAAGGGATTTCATTCCCAAAGACCCAAACTGGGCACCACCAAGACTGGACACAGACAGAGTCCAGCAGAAACGTAAAGTCACCAATGAAAAGGCCAACACCAGCAGAGGGGCCAAGACTCTATCCGTGAGTGTAGAATCCCGAGTGGTCCTTAAAGATCATCAACCAGGCTGGAAGTTTCACACAATGGAGGTGTGGACTGTGACCAGGGTAGATGGCACGATGATTACGGCTCTGCGAGGCCAACACACGGTGGTGCAAAGGGTATCCTGGTTCAAGGAAGTCGTCGGTGTCCCACACCCCAACAGGATAGCATCGGAGGGAGAAGAGGACCCCATGGATGTGTCCAAGGGACCGACTGCAAGTCCGAGTGTGACTCTGGCGCCATCATCTGGCCAGAATGGGGTGAGCGCACCTAGGGAAGGTCCTCAGGGCTCATCGGAAACGTGGCTTGCCCCACATTCACAATCAGACATGGCACTAGCAACTCCACCGGGCTATCTCATTCAGTCCCTACCCCGCCCCTTAGGCAGAGGTGGTGGTGTCGCCATTATCCACCGGGACTATCTCCACTGTAAAACCAGTGATGCGCAGATTACCGACTCAGAAAGTCTTCACTTTACCATCAAGCTAAACCCAACCAACTCATTAACGGGAATACTTGTGTACCGTCCTCCCGGTCTCCCAGGTCCCTTCGTTAGTTCCCTCCTGGACTCAGTTACTACCCAGGCCCACTCTCTATCAAACTTTATGATAGTAGGTGACTGAACATTCATCTCGAAGACCCGGCAGACTCGGTAGCTAACGACCTGATCTTAGATCTGGTGGCACTTGACATTCGCCTCCTTAACTCCGGAGCCACCCACATCAAGGGTCATCTATTGGACCCGGTGTTCACTAGCTCTCCCTCGATGCAAGCGAAGGAGGCTCTTCCCCTTCCCTGGACAGACCACTTCTTAGTCTCCTTCCAACTACCTGGAACTTTCAGGAAACCCCAAAAACCGCCCACCTACAGCAGGGACAGGACCTGGTCCAGACTCCCCACTGAAAAATGGGCCAAGACCCTAGAAAGGACCACCCCTGCATACGCGGAAGACCCGGCTATCGCCGACAAAAAATTCAGAGAGTGGATCACCTCCTCCCTGGACTCAGTGCTCCCACTTAGAACTAGGGAGGACAAAAACGGCAAACCTGGTTCGGCACCGTGGTATACAGCGGATCTCCGACTACTTCGCAAAAACTGCAAAAAAGCTGAACGGCTTTGGAGGAGAAACTGGCAGCATGCCAACAAAGAAGCTTACCAGATCACAGTCAGACTCTATAAAGAGGCCATCAGAAAAGCCAAAGCTTCACACTACGACACGCGGATACAAGAATCATCCAACTCAGCCAGGGAATCCTTCTTAATTGTAAAGGAGCTGCTCAAAGTTCCCAACACTCCCCCCTCCACTACCCCCAAAGTTGACCGAAGTAATGAACTAGCTAATTACTTTAACGACAAAATCACCCGTATCTTGGCCTCCCTCCCACCCCCCAGCCCCACTAGTCACATGGAAAGCCGTCTATCCCTCGACCAGGCCGAAAACAATCTACGCCCCACACTGCCGACATTTCGGCCAGTAACTTGCCTAGAGGTAGAACGAACCTTGACGAAAATGAAAAGCGGATCACCTCGGGACCCAGCACCGATCAGGTTCCTCAAAACCGTAGCCTCAGTCATCGTGCCCACTGTCACGGAACTTATTAACAGCTCGCTCACCCACGGATCCGTCCCCGACAACTGGAAGAGTGCTGTGGTGAAGGCACTTAAAAAAAAACCCCAGCTAGACCCAGCAGACATGTCTAATTACCGACCAATATCACTCCTCCCTGGTATCAGCAAAGTAGCAGAGAAATTGGTAAACGTACAATTATCTCAGTTCTTTGAGACCAACAATGTACTTAGGCAATCCCAAACTGGATTCCGCCCGGGCCATGGCACAGACACTGCACTTCTTGCCGTCATTGAGGAGGCAAGGCGCATACTGGATTCAGGAGGATCAGTGGCATTGATCCTCCTGGATCTAAGCGCAGCCTTCGACACAGTCAACCACCGTGTCCTTCTACATAGACTGGCGAATGCAGGACTTACCGGGACGGCACTCAGTTGGATTGAATCCTTCCTTACAGGTCGCACGTTCCAAGTGTGGGACGACAATCACCACTCATCCACCCTTCCACTCACAAGCGGTGTCCCTCAGGGCTCCTCCCTGAGCCCGAAGCTTTTTAATGCATATATGGCCCCCCTTGAGGACGTGGTGACACCATTTAACATAAAAATGATAAGCTATGCTGACGACACTCAGCTGGTCGTCTCCTTGTCCCAACTGATCGACCACCCAGAAAACCTGACCAATTGTCTTACAGAAATTCATAACTGGATGAATAATTCATCATTAAAACTAAATGGGTCAAAGACGGAGGTGATGCTCCTAGGGAAACAATGGATGACCATCCCTCCAGCACTCTGGCCCGACGTGTTCGGGGAAATCCCCCCCCCGAAGCGTGAAATTAAGACACTCGGTGTGTGGCTCGAACCAGAGCTTTCTATGAAGACACAAGCAGCTAAAACTTCGGGCACCTGCTTCGGGCTCATGCGCACGACCCGCAAGATTCTCCCCTTACTGCCACCTACTTCCAGGAAACTGCTCATCCAGGGACTAGTACTGTCTCGCCTGGACTACAGCAATTTGGTCTACCTGGGAGCCCCTGAGGCCACCCTGACGAAGGTCCAGCGGACACAGAACGCGGCGGCACGCCTGCTCACCAACCTCCCCTCCAGAATGTCCGCCAAGCCGGCCCTCAAAGCTCTGCACTGGCTCCCTGTGCGCCAAAGGGTGCAATTCAAAGCCATGTGCACGACACATAAGCTGATCAACGGATCTGGCCCGGCGATCCTCAGCAAAATGATCACCCCCTACACAGCAACCAGATCCCTACGATCCCAGAATGTGAACCTGGCCAACATTCCTAGATTCAAAAGGACTCGCACAGGAGGACGACAATTCTCCGTTCAAGCAGCTGCTGGATGGAACGCTCTTCCCCGCTCCCTCAGACTTGAACCTAACTACCTGGCATTTCGCAAGAAATTAAAGACACACCTATTCCCTAAATAGAGTCCCTCTATAAGTGTCTCTCCTCTCTCCCTTCCCCTCAACAGGATCACAAATCTTATAGCGCGGGGATGCCCTTGAGTCACCAGGCGCTTTAGAAATCGTTATTAAATTAAATTTTAAATTAAATCTGGGAGTGGAGACACCAAGAAGTCCCAGGCGAAATGTCATCTTGCAGCCAACGGTACCGGCTGAGACCCAACTCCACACCCAGCCAGAATTTAAGGGACTATGCATGCTGAGCCCTGGGGATTGGCAGACTTGGCCACGATCATCTTGTCAAAAGCATACCCGGTTAACACTTCTGTTCTAATGTTCCTATCTTATTTATGTTCACGTTTTCTGTTAATCCCAATCGATAGGAAAGGAGGGATGTAGAGGGCCACCCGGTCTCTACGAGACAATGTATCAGCACCTCACCCCTCGTGACCGGGCTCGGTCCGGGGGCATAAACAGGCTTGAGGTCGCACGAGACCTTCGGCCGAATAGCAACCCAGAGTGCATGTGTCCTGTGTTGAGCACTGCCAGTAGGCCAAGACCCCGATAGTCCACCGCCCTTTACAGGCAGAAAGGTGTGCAACAGACGCAATCCTACTCGTGAGGAAAAGTGTTGCCAAGCAAGTGCCGCCTTGGAAATTCCAACGTGCAGAATTGCTGACATTTCGCGTTCTCTGCGGTAGTGAATAGATCTAACCAAGGCTCCCCCCACTGCTGAAAGAGACCTTGCACCACCACAGAGTGAAGACGCCATTCGCAATCCATCATGCACCTGCGGCTAAGTTCATCCGCCCTGGCGTTCAGCGAACATGCCAGGTGCCCTGGTGTTCCAGCCATGTCCACAGGCGGAGGGCCTCTTCACATAGGGCAGAACCCCACACTCTCTGATTATCGATGCAATAGGAATGACACAAATATTAAAGAGAGTGGGGCTCATGGAGGACCCCTGGGGCACTCCACAGGGTTAACTAAAGGATTTGGATGTAAAATCTCCCACTTTGAATGAGAAAGTTCTATCCATTAAAAATGATGACATCAACGTGAGAGCAGCGTCTTGAACCCCAAATTCTGCTAGACGGGCAATGACTATCTTGTGATTCATGGTGTCGAAGGCCACCAATAAATCCAATAGAATCAGGACGGCCATCCCTCCTGCATTTAGTATAGCCCTGAGTTCACCTGCTGCCATGACCAAGGATGTCTCAGTTCCATGTTCCTCCCTGAACCCATACTGAGATTGGTCCAAAAAGTTTCTCCCCCAGTTACTGTGCAGGAACTCCCAGTACCTGTGCAGAAACTGCGGGTGCAAACATGCATAGGGCACAACATGCAGGGGGGCAAACCATGAGCCCCCTGCATGCACCTACATGCACAGAGGCTACAGGGAGCCCTGTTAGTGGCCCCTGGGTTTCTTCACCACCACCCTTTTCATGGTGAGGCTCACTGATGTGGAAACGTCCTAGTGGCCAACTCATAATATTCTCGGCTGTACTGCCGCCGTCTGTGACCACTGTGCCACTTACGCAGGGTCAATGATTACAGGCTGTTGCAGAGATCCTTTGGCAGTCCAGCCGCCAAACTCAAAATATGGCAATCCCTACCAGATAATTGCATGTCCCATAGACTGCCAAACCTGTAATCGGGCTCTAGAGTATTCTATGCCCCAGTCCAGTATGCAGAGTACTCATGTTCTCCTGCAAGTGTTGATGAATCATGTCCACTATGTGTTCCATGGTGCTATTTGGAAAAACAATTGAATACAAAAATTGCAATACAAAAATATAGTGTCATTAATATAGGGATGTCAAAAATATAAAAGTAAAAAATATCGATTTACAAAATATTGTATGTAATATTGTTAGTAAGTGTTATTTGGTATGTCATTTATTGTATTGTGATAGATTATATATCTTTATGAATTTTTTTATTTGTGTGAATAATTAGATTTTTGAAGTTTGTGTTTTTAGTTGTATTAATGTTAACAAATATAGCTTTAAAATTTCTTTTAGCATGCTGGATATTGTTGTTCTAGAGGACAACGGTTTGGAGTTTTTTAAGAAATAGAGATTTTTAATGTATATTTTAAGTCAATTATTTTAATGATATATAAATTAATATTGTACAATTCGTAAATTTATTTAGGCACATATTAATTATAATACATTTAAAATCATATTTTTGTATTGTACATATTTAAATAAAAAAATAACAATTTGTCATAAATTCTTTTCATTTTAAAATTTGTTTTAGATATTTTTATTTAAATATTTGTAATTTTGGGTTAGGATTTTATTTTTTATTTTATGGTTCAAGGTTTAAAAATGGTAGTAAATATTTAAAATATATATATTAATTAATAATAGTGATCAAAATATTTTATATGGTAATGTTTATATATTAATATATAGATTTATACGTTTGGTTAGTGTCTTTTTTATGCACATTTCAGTTTCTTTTATAGATGAAAAATAATGTATAAGTATGGAGCGAAAATTATCGTTTAGTAGCAGAACCAGACAGGGGTGCCCAACATCATCTCTGTTGTTTGCCCTAGCAGTGGAGCCACTGGCATGCAATGCAAGGACAGGAGATGCTTATAGGGGAATAGAGCTCGGAGGACAAATCCACCATATTGCTCTATGTGTGGATGACCTACTGATCTTTTTGAGGAGCATATCAATGGTATTGGAGGGAGCTTGAGGGCTGCTAGAGAAATTTAGCTCACTCTCCGGGCTGAGAGTAAAGTGGCAGAAATCATTCTTAGTCCCCAGCATGGGAGCACTGCTCCAGTGGCTGATGCATTGGCTGGTGGGCAGACTAACACCTGTGAGGAGAATGTTTTTTTTGTCCCTGACCTTCACTTCTTGCTTATAATATTACTACAGCTTAGACGCCCTAATGAAAATAAGTCCTAAGTTTAGGGTGATGCAACAATGTTTGGTCTATTGGTTGCAGAAAACGTGCATGAAAATATCCTACTCAATTGATATCCCCATGACATTGCTAGAAGTACTACCACACTGAGGAGAATGGTGGGTGTTGACAGATTTGATAGCTGTAGGAGTGGGGCCACTTTCTACTCCACGGTACTGTGAAGGAGGTGGTGACAAACATTGGGGGGTGGGCCTGGCTGAACTTCCACCATAAAGCTGTCATTATATTATGTTGTCAGGAACCTTAAAATGCAGTCATTTGCTTGGATAAGGCAAAGAGGTAGGACATGTTGCTTCCCCTCACTGTCCTTTGTAACCGCTGTGGGAATCCCCAAACCAAGAAGGACTGAATGAGCATGTTGTAGAGGGCTTCATAAGTATCAAGACACAGCCACTTTAAGCATATAAACTTCCATATCTTACAGTGGATATATTTCAATCCTGCACATGTTCTGGTGTGGCCCAATACGTACTGCCTATTGGAAGAAGGTCACTTTTGTGCTCACTGAGGTCATAGATAGGGATATCCCCTTCACCCCAGAACACTGCTTACATTGGTTTTCCCACAATGCTAAAACTAAAGCTACAAGTAGGTTTCATGACCTAATTTTCATACTTGTAAAGGGAAAAAAATTCCCTGAAAATGGAAGGCACCATGGGGACCCAGGGTGGTGGTATGGCGTTAAAGAATTGGAACGATGGGCGGGATATGAAAGTACAGTGCTGCTCTAAGGAGCCAGACATGGATGTGATTTACTAGACATGGACAGGGCCTGGGAAATATTAGTAAACTGTATAACACATCCATTACCTTGGCCCTCGGGGGCCGCAGACAAGACCCCCTAAGACAACATCAACTATAAATGGTTGCATACAGCAGACATATGATTGCTGAGATTGTATGGCTGATGTACAGTTGCAGACTGCATAACATTACCTACGTACTCCTAGAGGCAACCTACATGGCATTGTTTATGCCTAAAGTTGAGCTAATATATATGATATGTAGCATAGGAGCACAACAGTAGCGAGGGGGTTGGTATATCATGGGAGGGGGAGAACATTTTCATGCTCTTGTTATTCTAAGTATTAAATATTCATTTGCTGGTAAGATTCTTAAATATTGGATAACAGTCTATAGTTGGATATGTAAAACCAAATAAAATCAGTTAAAATAAATATGTTTTATGGAGTAATGATTGTGTTGTACATTTTTATTTATTTTGGCACACTCCATAAAATGTTTCAGATTGTAGTAGAAATAGTAATTCTCATCTCTATAGTACACAGCACCTTCCCCAAATTGCCATTGATTCCAGCAGGAATAGTAAATGTCACCTCTTTATTGTCCAATACTTTCTCCAAATGGTTTTGGGTTGGGGTGGGAATAGTACATGACTTTTATTATTGTCCAACAACTTCCCCCAATTGGGTTGTATTTGAGTGGGAATAGCAAGTGTAACACATTTAGAGTCCAACACTTCTCCTAATTGGCATTGATTTGAGTATGAATAGTAAATATCACAATTTTAGAGTCAAACACCTGCCTCAAATTTGTGTAGATTGAAGTGGTAATAAGTAAATGCTATCCCTTTGCTGTCTAACACTTTACCCAAATTGGTTAGATTTGGAGTGGAAATAGAAAATGCTATCCTTTCATTGTCCAACATTTTCCCCAAATTGGTATAGATAAGAATGGGATTATTAAATGCCACCTATTTAGGGGTCGATTACGATCCAGTAGGAAACAGCTCCGACCGTCGGTTGGAGCCTTTTCCTACGGCGTCATAATTGGCTGTCTGGATTCATTCCTGTTGGACCTATTTGGGTGGAGTCGGTCAGATGAATCCAAACTGGACTGCCAATTGGAAAGCCTCCAGCAATCCCAGGGGCGTTTCTTTCCGAGGAAGGGATTAAAATGTCGGATTCCGTCAGCCTTTCTGTGCTGGCCTGAAAGGCTGTTGGAAGTCAACTTTGGGGGCCCCCAGCAGGGCCCCAATAGGTGCACAGCCTCTGGTTGGGGGCCGAGCAGGCAACTATAGTGCCCCCTGTTGATACCTGCACCCCGGGGCAAGCACCTTCAGGTGTCTGCCACGAGGTGCAGGGATGAACTGCACCTCTTCTCTTTACAATGAGAGCATGCATTCTGGTTGAAATGCATCCTCCCATTGTAACTAATAGGAGTGCAACTGAACAGTGTCCAGTAGCATCCTAATTGCTGGGTTGTTGCCGCCGAAAGGAGGTCGTTCGGTTCCAGTACTGAATCGAAATCGGACGGACTCGAGTCTGTCCGACATTGAATTCGGGCCTTTAGTGTCCAACAACTTCTCCAAATTGGTATATGTTGGAGTGGGAAATGTAAATGCCACCCCTTTGGTGTCCAATACCTTCCCCAAATTGGTATATATTGGTGTGGAAATAGTAAATGTCACCCCTTTAGTGTCCAACAGTTATTACCTTCAGATGTTTCCTCTATCAACTTTCGATGCTACTTTCTGTTCCTTTCATGGTGAAATATGAAAGAAGATTTGAGCAAGTTGACAACTTGTTACAAGAAATGAAGTCTATTTTCTAAAGGGTGTTTTGATTTCCAGGCCATTACACAGATGTGTCCAACATGGGATGTATTAGTCGATCGGCGTTCAGGAGTAGATACAAAATATATACGTGTATGTACAAAATACATACTTAAGATAACCTCAAACAATTAAAATTGCTTTATTAAAACATGCAGTCCTATATTGTGTTTGAAATTACATGTATATATTTTGTTTCCAATAGCAGGAACGTTTTTATAATCGCTCAAACATCCAGAATATAAACTATACAAATACCTATTTTAAATGTGAGAAGGAACGTGTGTGAAAGGGCGATGTTATCCAACTCAACATTATGATAGTAACTATTACCAATCATAACATTTTTATTTTACTATCTTTTAGATGTAGAGGTTCAGGGTGCATTATGTCCCAGCACATGGTGAAAAACACACTGGTGACAGAAAGTTGAGCTGCGAATATTTTTTGCAGTCAATCTCTCACTTCTTCTCTCTTTTCATAAAAAAATTACACACAAAGTTAACTTCCTTTTTATCTTACAGGTTGTGGTTCACAAATTGGCATCCCCCATACACCTCTAAAACTCAAGTATTTTGATAGATGTTATACTTAGTTTGGTTTCCACCGACTTAATGGTACCTGAAACAACAAGGTTCTGTGGAGTTTGCGATGATGTTTGGTCTAAGCGGGACGCATTGGTAGCAAAGTCTATAAAATCAAGTTTTCTAATAAATATTGGTTGTTCATTGACAGAAGTAAGTTGAAGTATATCTCCAAAAACTATGAAATATTTTGTTCTAAATAAGTGCTCTCATTCAATACGGTCAAGTGGCAATGATTTCTGGTGCACTGAGTTAGTAATTCTTTTGGTGTTGAGTTTGAACATACCCTGTGATGATGCGTAATTGAAGTAATGTCTTTTGTCGATTGAATTCTGCATCAATTTGATTTAAAAGTGATAGAATTCCTTATTGCTGACATAAAACTTTTATTTTTTCTTTCCAATGATTTATTGGGCACTGAGTTAGTAGTATCTTTGAAGCTGAGCTTGTACATACACTCTGATAATGAGTGGTAAAGGGGGACACAAACATCGATGAATCCTATTTTGTTACAGTTAACAGAATCTGAGGACACAGTACAATTGTTTCTGCCTTAAATAAATCGAGACTGAATTCAATGTTGTCTTTAGTGCTACTGCGCCACTGGTACCAAGTAGTAAACTCTGTTGATCGCAGTGTACATTTGAAGGCAGTACTTAGTACAGACATTGAGGAACGTTTTTTGTGGCATCCATTAGCAAAATGGTTTCTGCCTTACATCAATCAAGTCGTGTCCAATTGTCTCTGCCTTAAATAAATCGAGACTGAATTCAATGTTGTTTGTAGTGCTTCTCCGCTTCTGGTACCAAGTAGTGAACTCTGTTGATCGCAATGTACATTTGAAGGCAGTACTTAGTACAGACATTGAGGAACTTTTTTTTGTGGCATCCATTAACAAAATTGTCTCTGCCTTACATAAATCAAGGCTAACTTGAATGCTGTCCGTAGTGTAGATGGAAAGGTGAATTCAAGTTGTGAACTGCGCAAACAAAACAGTCTGCAACTGGAACAAATAAAGAAAAAAAAATGAATGGCGGGAGCAACGGTGCTGTTGTTTGCGCCTGCAAATCAAATCAATGGACTGTTCTCCATAATATAATGTTTCTTTGCAAAATTTGCAAAGAATAATAAGGTCTGCAAAATTGGGACGGATGTCCGGATGAGAAGTTGACGGTGCTGTGGAAGTGCTGGCTACAGCTGGTGGAGGGTCTTCCCGCAGCCTGTCGCATGCAACCCTAATATAATTGTGGGGATGAAGAGTCTTCACATGTTTTACCATGCTGGCAGTTCCAAATAATTTAGAAAACAGGATATTCTATAGTACCTTTAGTTGTGTTGAACAAAGATTTGTAGCTCTGAAAATCTTGAAGAGTTGCAAAAGAGCTAAATAGTAAAATTCCATTTTGTCAGGAGTATCAAAACTCAGTTTTCAATGATTAATCAAATGTCCTTTTCTTTGTTTCACCAAACATCCTTCACAACCTATCACAGCATATGTTCCAATATTGCTGTTGGCTGCTGGAGGCTGAGTTGTGGGGTAGCCCGATCACTTCTTTTGAATGAAGTGGATGTACACTGTAATGTTCATAGATTTCTTCACTTCTTATAGTACTCATTGTTTTTTATCAGATACAAACTCGCCTTTTGCACTTTCCTAACATCCACTAATCCCTCACAGATTTTCTTACTCTTAGGGCTTGGAATTAGAATTAGAATAAGAATTGGCAACCACATCCAATGAAAGTAGTAGACAAACAAATTACCCACTGCCTTGCTGGGGAAGTAGTTACCAAAAATCACAATACTGGACTGTATTGAGAGTCTGTAATTGGAATTAGAATTGGCAATCACATGTGACAAAGGCACAAGACGCGGAAATTACTCACTGCCTTGTCGGGGAAGAAGTTACCAAAAATATTAATACTGAACTCTATCGAGGGCCTGTAATTTGAAATTAGAATTGACAACCACATCCAACGAAAGCAGCGGACATGCAAATTACCGACTGCCTTCTTGGGGATGTAGTTGCTATAAACAACAATACTGGACTCTAATGTAAATGTATGTATAGGCATTTATATAGCGCACTACTTACCCGGAGGGTCCCAAGGGGCTTCGACTGCTGCGAAACCCTTCCTGGCTTCCCTGAGAGATGGTCCCTTAATGGGTATCTCCAGGGTGAGACCAGGCATCCCTGGCGGTCTGGTGGGGCCGTTAGTGAAGATGAGGCAAGCTAATGCCCAGAGTTGCCGAGTGTGATCGCTGATCAGAGTGGGCACCGAGGCGAGAGAATTATCAAGTCCGCTGACCCTGGTCCAGAAACCTGCCGTGCCGGGAATCGAACCCTGGTCCCGGGCCGTCCTCTGCTCTCGGGTCTGCCGCCTCTAACCAGTGAGCCACACAGTGGGCCTGTAATTAGAATTAGAATAGGCAACCATGTCCAACGAAGGCAGCAGACGGGTAAATTGCCCACTGCCTTGTTGGGGAAGTAGTAACCAAAAAATTACTATTGCATGAAATATTATGGTCTGTAAAATCGGGAGGATTGTCCGGATGCGGACTTCATGGTGCTGTGGAAGTGCTGGCTACAGCTGGTGGAGGGTTTTCCTGCAACCTGTTGCATACAGCTCTCTCATAATTGCGGGTATGAACATTCTTCACATGTCGTACCATGTTGTTGGTTCCAAATGAATATTTTTTATTTGGATCACCTCTAAAAAGCATGGCCTCACACACGTTGCAGGTGACCTTGGCTTTTTCTCTTTGTTTTCTCCGTTTGGAATTGTAAAAAAATTCTAGATCAGAGCTTCTTTCCTTTTTGGCTGTGCATCCTCAGGAAGAAATTCTTTTTCTGAAGAGTGTTTAGATGTATCTTCCTCCTGGCGTGCAGCCATATTAAAGATTTATTTTGCGATTTCTATTTATTTTGCGATTTCTAAAGCGCCTGGTGACCCGTAGGCATCCCCGCGCTATTCAACCTGTGAAGATACAGAGGGGGGAAGGGGGGTGCTTTATTTGGGGAAAAGGAGGGTTTTAAGTTTCCTGCGGAACACCATGTGGGAGGGTTCCAGGCGAAGACTGAGAGGGAGTGAGTTCCACGCTGTGGAGGCTTTGACCGAAAAGCGGCGACCGCCGGTGCGGGCCTTCCTAAATTTAGGCACCGTAGCAAGGTGTTCGGCGTCGGAGCGAAGGGGTCTTGAGGCTTTGTAAGGGGTGACCATGTGTTTAAGCGCGGCGGGGCCAGCTCCGTTGATGAGCTTGTGGGTGGTACAGAGGGCCTTGAACTCTACTCTCTGGCGGACTGGAAGCCAGTGTAGGGCTTTGAGGGCAGGCTTGGCCGACACTCTGGGGGGAAGGTTCATAATGAGCCTGGCCGCCGCATTCTGGGTGCGTTGGAGTTTGGCCAGGGTGTATTCAGGGGCCCCCAGATATATGGCATTGCTGTAATCGAGCCGGGCCAAGACCAGACCCTGGACAAGTAATTTCCTGGATGGGAGGGGAAGAAGGGGCAAGATCTTGCGTACGGACCGCAGGAGACCGAAGCAGGTGCCTGCTGTCTTGGCTGCCTGCGTTTTCATGGTGAGGTCAGGTTCCAACCAAACTCCTAGTGTTTTGATTTCATTTCTAGGAGAGGGGATTTCGCCGAAGGTGTCGGGCCAAGATGTGGGTGGGAAGGTCGTCCATTTATTGCCCAGGAGCATGATCTCGGTCTTTGCGCCGTTCAGCTTCAAGGCCGAGTCACACATCCAGGTATGGATGTCCTGGAGACAGTGCAGCAAGCTGTCAGGATGGTTATCCAGGTGGGACAGGGATACAACAAGTTGGGTGTCGTCAGCGTAATTAATTATTTTTATACCGTAGGGGGCCACTACGTCTTCCAGGGGAGCCATATAGACATTAAACAGGGTGGGGCTGAGCGACGACCCCTGGGGAACTCCATTCTTCAGTGGAAGAGGTTCTGACCGGGAGTTGCCGTCCCACACCTAGAAGGATCGATGGGAAAGAAAGGATTCGATCCATGCTCGCGCCGTACCCACAATACCTGCCTTGGCCAGGCGGTGTAGAAGGACACGATGATCCACCGTATCAAAGGCGGCGCTAAGGTCCAGGAGGATCACTGCCACTGATCCCCCTGAATCTAGGATACACCTTGCCTCCTCGATGACGGAGAGGAGTGCGGTGTCCGTGCCATGGCCGGGTCGAAACCCAGTTTGGGATTGGCGCAGGATATTGTTTGTCTCGAGAAATTGGGATAGTTGTGAGTTGACTAGTTTTTCAGCCATCTTACTGATACAAGGGAGCAGTGAGATCGGTCTGTAATTGGACATGTCGTCCGGATTCAGTTGGGGCTTTTTCAGCAAAGCCTTCACAACTGCGTTCTTCCAGTTGGAGGGTACCGTTCCACCAGCGAAGGAAGAGTTGATGAGGTCCTTGATGATTGGGGCTATGGTGGAGGACACCTTTTTTAAGAATCTAGTCGGGGCTGGGTCAAGGGGGGAACCGCTTTTCATTTTCTCTAGCGTGGACGTCACCTCGGTGAGGGAAACTGCTCTGAAAGTCTCCAGCTGTGGGCTGTTGTTTTCGTCCGCCGTCGCCAGGATGGGAGGGGGGCTGACGGTGGGAAGGGAGTCCAGTATCCGCAGAATTTTAGACTCGAAGTAATTGGCCAGATCCTTGCTTCTGTCTGGGGGGGGAGTGAGGGGGGGTGCTGTTGGGATGTTTAGTAGTTCTTTAACTATCTGGTAGGATTCTTTGGCTGAGTTGGTCGCGGTTTTTATTCTGTTGTCATAAAACGTTGATTTGGCTAATTTCAAGGCTGTTTTGTATTGTCTTACCGCGTTGTGATAGATGTCCTTTTTGCTATGGAGCCAATCTTTCCTCCATGCTCTCTCCGCCTGTTTGCACACTTTGTGGAGCGCTCTAAGGTCGGAGTTATACCAGGGGGCATGGCCCTTGGTTTTTGTTTTCACCTCCCGATTTTTGATGGGGATGAGGCTGTCGAGGGAGGAGGAAATCCAGTCTCTGAACTGGATGTCTCCCGTGGTGGGGTCGGCTGCAAGACTGGGGGTAGTAGCGTCAAGCGCCAATGCCCAGTTGTCCGTCGAAAGTCTGGCCCAGGATCTATCCTTGGTGAAAGTAGGGGGGTTGTGGGGTTTTTTAAAGGCCCCTGGGAGATGGGTCGAGACCAGGAAGTGGTCCGTCCACGGGAGGGGGAGGGAATTGGTGAACTGGAGGGAGGGAATGTTCGAGAATACCGGGTCGAGTAGATGTCCTTTCACATGCGTGGCTCCTGAATTAATCAGGGTGAGGCCGAGGGCGCCGAGTTCACTGATTAAGTCAGACGACCCTGTGTCTGTGGGATCATTGAAATGGATGTTGAGGTCGCCTGTAATCAGGAAGTTGGATGTTAAGTGGGCAAGGGATGAAACGGATTCTAATAGGGCGGCAGAGAAGGGGCCGCAATGTCCAGGGGGTCTGTAGACCAGAAGGCCTGACAGGGAGTAGGTTGGCGAGAGCGTCAGAGTGAACAAACAGCTCTCCGACTCCTTGCTCTGGAACTCGGTAGATCGGCAGGTGAAGTGGTCTCGGTAGATGATGGCTATACCACCACCTCGACCTAGAGGGCGGGGTTGGGACATGATGAGAAAGCCCGGGGGAAGGGCCGAGACAATGTCGGAGTTAGAATGACCGGTGATCCAGGTTTCGGTTAAGAAGAGTATATCCAGCACGTGTTCAACAATAAGGTGGTTGATGAGGAGGGCGTGCTTGGGGAGCGATCTACAGTTGAGTGTCGCTAGTTTAAGTCCAGGGAGTGGAACGGCCATCCTGGGAAGGAGTAGGTTTCCAGGTTTGCAGATGTTACAGCTAGTGAAGGGGACGTTTAGGTCATGTATGGCATGACAGATGTTGTTTTTCAAAGGTCTGAGGCTGAGGAGGTCTCGCCGGGTGTAAAGTCTCCTAGTGGTGGTAGGTTCCGGCATAGAGTCTGGCCCTGTGCCCGGTCGTGCGCGGACGGGCGCAGACGGGCTGTCTTCAAAAACACAGAAGCTTCAGAAAAGAGATGGTTGTCAGGGAAGTAGTTACCAAAAACAACAATACTGGACTCTATTGAGGGCCTGTAATTGGAATTAGAATTAAAATAAAAATTTGCAACCACATCCAACAAAGGCAACAGACGCGCAAATTACCCACTGCCTTGTCAGAAAAGTAGTTACCAAAAACAATAATAGTGGACTCTATTGAGGGCCGGTAATTCAAGTTAGAATTAGAATAAGAATTGGCAACCGCATCCAACGAAGGCAGCAGACGTGCAAATTACCTACTGCTTTGTCGGGGAAGTAGGTACCAAAAACAACAATACTGGACTCTTTCGAGGGTTTGGAATTAGAATAAGAATTGGCAACCACATTCAACAAAGGCAGCAGACGTGCAAATTACTCACTGCCTTGTCAGGGACGTAGTTCACAAAAAGAACAATACTGCACTCTATTGAGTGTCTGTAATTGGAATTAGAATAAGAATTGGCAAGCACATCCAACAAAGACAGCAGATGCGCAAATTACCCACTGCCTTCTCGGGGAAGTAGGTACCATAAAATTATTATTGCATGAAATAATAAGGTCTGCAAAATTGGGATGGATGTCCGGATGCAGAGTTGATGGTGCTGGCTACAGCTGGTGGAGGGTCTTCCTGCAGCCTGTCGCATTGAAGCTCTTGCATAATTGCGGGGATGAAGAGTCTTCACATGTTTTACTATACTGACAATCACAAATGAACATTTTTTATGATAGTATTTAAGATGTGCAGATAATAATGCACAAAGGCAAGCATTAAGTTTGATACCATGCTTAACTCATCAATATTAAGAAGTTTCATTTTCTTCAAGACTCTTGAAACTTCACAAGAAGCTTCTACAGATAGCTTGTGGTATTCTAATTTATTTTCATGTGTACAGGTAGCATTAGTAAACAACGTAAAGTAATTCCTTTAATGTTGTGTCCTGCCAACGCAGTTGAAGCAGTGACAACCCAAGACAAATGCGACTCAGTTGTTCTCTGTTGATACCTGGTGATTACTTTCATTAAGAAACGTTTTCCTGTTACAGCTTGTTCAGTCACGTACATTCAGAGAGGTTGAAATGAAGTGCATGAGCACTCTTTCTTTTCATGAAGTACTCCATGGTCAATCTGTTCTCTCAATTGGTCATATATTTGTTTTTGCTCAATATTTAGTTATTCACAAATTGGCGTCAACCCCCCCTCAAAAACCTTCAAAGTTCTACATTTGTGCATTCTGTGATGATGAGTGGCCATTTTAACAATGACTGCGAAGTGTGCTTCGATTTCATGTTGCAGCAAGATCACCCAAATGATTCTTGTAGATTTGGACTATAGACTTGCAGATGATAAGCGATCTAAGTATTTACAAGCTCTGATTTCTTGAAGAGATAACATCTTCAAACTGTAACTGTATAATTTCTTACTTAAACTCTTCTCATGGAAAATCTCTTCAAAGATTTCCTTCAATTCCATCTTTTCTGATTTTGTTATGTAGAATGTTACATATCGAGCAACAGCAATTGAATTGTCCGCAACGTATTCAATATCCATGTTAGCATTCCACATGGACAGAATAACTGGATTATAATCATTTATATATTTTGACTCCACACTTCTTCTCAAAAAACACTTTTTTAGCAGGGTATGTTGCATAGCTGAGATAAAACAGTTTAGTCTTCCTTTGGATATTATAGGACGTTGAAAACTAAAACGACATTTGGTGTAAAACTTTTCTTTTGTCTTGTACTTTCGACTATAGTATTTCTCACAACAATGGCTTTGGAATTGTAAGACTTGTTGTCTTAAGTTGTTTTCTTCTGTGCTTTTGAGGTATAGCACATGTAGCATATTCTTCAATTAAAGACAACACAGTATCATCCGAATTTGTTCGGAATTTGTGTGTATCTTTGATCCATATTAGCTTATGTATTTGACAAGCACCTCTTGCTTGATTTTCCTTTCTCCAAAAGAAATCCAAAATTTCTCCAAGAGGAGAATTCTTTTTATTACAGATAAAACACATCATTGGTTCAAATCTATGATTGTAAAACCTGCATACATTAACTGGTTCCAAAGAGCACAAATCTCCAGTTGTCTTGTATTCAATATTTTCTAGATTTGGAGATCTACTACAATTTAGTAAAAGGACAACCAGTATTTAAAACTCTTTAACATGAAGATACCAAAATGTCTTTGGGTAGCATTGGAAATGTTAACATTTGGTCATATTTTGAATATACGGAACTTATTACAAATATGCGACAGGCAAATGATGCTGATTATGGAACTATTTTTCAAGATATAAGAATTGGAAAAGTGACTGAACATGGCAAATAAGAAATTATAAAATTGGAAGCTGTTGATAAAATGGAGCACGAAGGAAACACTATTATTTTGAAAGAAAAGTTGAACAGGAAATTGGATTCTTAGGGAAATCAATATCTAAAACTGCTGGTTTAGAAAAGAATCTATATGCATGTATAAACTGTCGGGTAATTTTACGGCGTAATTTACATTTTGAAAAAGATTTAGTAAATGGAGCAAAGGGTAAAGTTGTTGATTTCATTAATTATCTAAGTAGAGATGGTATTGAATTTTTGAAAGTCAAATTTGATCAAATTGAAGAAGTACAACTATTTAGTCTTTGGTCAGCTCAGTTTTTGCAAACTTCTTAAAATATCAGCGTCGGGCTGTCGACATATGTAAGAAACTGTAAACAGTGTGAATATCTGGGAAATTATTAATATCAGCATCTATTCTTGGAATGTTGAGCAATTGTTGCGCTCTATCGAGGGCTTGGAATTAGAATTAGAATTATAATAAGAATTGGCAGCAGATGCGTAAATTACCCACTGCCTTGTTCGGGACGTACTTATGAAAAACAACAAGACTAGACTCTATTGAGGGTCTGTAATTAGAATAAGAATTGGCAACCACATATTTTTCTGAAGAGTGTTCAGATGTATCTTCCTCCTGACGTGCAGTAATATTAAAGATGTCTTCAAAAACACAGAAGCTTCAGAAGAGAGATGGTTGTCAGGTAACTAGTTACCAAAAACAATAATACTGGACTCTATTGAGGGCCTGTAATTCAAGTTAGAATTAGAATAAGAATTGGCAACCACATCCAATGAAGGTAGCAGATGCGCAAATTACCCACTGGCTTGTTGGGGAAGTAGTTACCAAAAACAACAAGACTGGATTCGATCAAAGGCCTGTAATTAGAATTAGAATTGGTAATCATATCCAATGAAGGAAGCAGACGTGCAAATTACGCACTGCCTTGTCGGGGAAGTAGTTACCAAAAACAACAATACTCGGATGTATTGAGGGCCTGTAATTAGATTTAGAATTAGAATTGGCAAGCACATCCAACAAAGGCAGCAGACGTGCTGTTTCTTGCAAAGTCTTCAACAGAATCTAAAGACCTAAAATGATGATGCTCGGCCTTTGTAATAACGACTGAAAAGCCTGCTTCACACGTAGTGCACCCTCTTTGAATCTGCGAGTCAATGGAGTGCAAAAATCTAGGTACACAATCTTGAGAACTTACTGGTATGCAGTGGGAGTGCATGGGATATACTACTTTAGAAGAAAAACAGCACACAGACACCTCCTTACAGTAGAACTTGATAACTTAACTTGGAAGAAGAATGAAAGTGGTTCTGTATATGAAGGAAGATTTGAGCAAGTTGACAACTTGGAACAAAAAATAAAGACATCTCATATTGTAACACAGATTCTAAAAGGAGTTCATCTGTTGTTGCTTCAAGATCATACTGATGGTTTGCCATTTCAGAGTTTATAGCTTCCAGTAACTCTACGTCATCCAGTGCTTACAAAAAATCAGCAACATTGCTTTAATTTTCAAATTCACAGATGACATCTAAAGTACTGATGTCCTCTGAATTAGTCCTGCTGCCTGTTATAGATTGATTTTGTAGTTCAATTATACTGTTGCTCATTTTTAATGTCTCTTCTGTAATATTGGCCTCTTTATCCATAACAAATCTGTTATGTTCTAGGTCTTAGCACGGAAACATAAAAATATAACTTTAACAGTTTTCTTAGTACATAATACAAACGTAGGTTTACAAACTATTTTGACCCCCAGAAAATATTATGTAAATACAGTTGTATAATAACATTCCAACAGTAGAGTTTTAGTAGTTTAACTGGGTTGGCACACAATATTAAAGGAATTATTTTACATCGTTTACTAATGCTACCAGTAGAGCATGAAAACAAATTGGAATACTAAAATCTATCTGGTGAAGCTTGTTGTGAAGTTTCAAGAGTCTTGAAGAAATTGAAACTTCTCATTATTGATGAGGTGAGCATGGTTTCAAACTTAATGCTTGCCTTTGTGTATTTAAGAATGCAGCAAATTCTTAAAACAGAGTATGACGTGTTCTTTGGAGGAAAACACATCATATTTTTTGGAGGTCTACTACAATTTACTTCTGTAAAAGGACAACCAGTAATTTTTGAAAATATAATTTGATGAAGTTAAATAACTATGACAATTTAGTCAGTATACAGCTCGGTTTTTGCAAACGTCTTAAAATATCTGCTTCGGTTGTTGACTTATGTAAGAAACTGCAAACAGGGTCAATATCTGGGATATTATTAGTGTCAGCATGTATTGTTTGAATGTTCAGCTATTCATTAACATGCGTCCTTCTGCCTACCCTGTCAACACCTGTGGTTGTGTCATGTTATTATTTATTTCACATACGCATTAACAGCTCTATCTTACACATACTTACTCCATTATCAAACTTGTGTGTGAATAGAAACAATGGAGTCGATGCCCACACAGAATAAAAAATAAGAGGAGTGACCTTACTCACAACTTGAAAGACTTCTTCAAATAAATACTACTTATGATAATCCGGACACAACACTAGTTTGCTGGAGTATGCAGAACATGTAATTCTACAGCTGGCATGAGATCACATCTTTACTTTCTTAATACATACATTTGTTAAATTTGTAACATGAAAAAGGTAAGTAAGATCTTGCATTTGTTTTGATACATTCGAAGTGGACCCATCAGCAGCATTCTAAACATTGTGCCACTAGGAAGGGTTCATAGCCAATGAGCCAACATGGCAGACGCAATTCAGAAAAGACTACGTATATATTTGTGAAGCTTTTTGGTTGCAGACACCACAATACTTTTCAACAGAGTCAAAATCTAAAAAAGATGTATATTAGCGTATCATAACAGCAATGCTAACCATTGAAAATGTTATTTGCTATATATTGTACATGTTTCCAAGTGTTCTATAATGAAGGAAATGAGTCAGGCACAACTGTACCAAAGAAATTGTAATGGCTAGACAACGAACATAATTGAAAATTCACTTACATAATGAAATGTCTCCCTATACTATGTTAAAGTTATGCCTTTTTCTAAAAAAAATGTATATGACAAAAAAATACCAAACAATCCAATCTTCATGACATCACTAGAGTATTACACCTTTTTTTCATTGAAATGTTAAAGACAAACCTTATGACTTCATTAGGTCCATTGCAATTTTCAATAGATAATTCTCTAATATTTTGTTAATAACAATCTGGGCAACTGACAGCTGACTTATGTAACATTGTGCAAACTGAAAAGAGAGTTATAAATGTATATGTTGTACAAATGTCCAACCTGAATTTTTATTTACATAAAAACAATTATTCGCAATAGGATTGGGGTTTAAAAGCAATTGTAGGTTTCAGATCAAGCGCGTTGGGACCATAATAGTGGTCAGACGAAATCATATGCAAATAGCAATATGATCCCGATGGACACTATAGATACATTTGGTAGACGTTAACCAATGTCATCCTTAAAAACCTTCTTTGCTATTTACAAGTATTGTAAACAAGGAAGCTATTAAGATAAAGTAATGTATCTTTAACAAATTAAGATTTTAAAAAATCATAACGGAAGTATCATTACCAGCATGCAAAAAACACCTCAATTGTAGCTGTTCTGTTGCTTTTGGTTACATTCTACGATTAACTGCCATTGGTCATAGTCGGGACGCTTCAATTGCTGTAGGAAAACCCTTTAGAGACATATGAATGGTTATGTTAAATATTTTGCTTTTTTAATTTCATAAAGAGAAATCATATTGACAATTTTATATTTATGCAATATAAGAATTAATAAAGAGAAAACTGAGATTTGTTTAAGGAAAACTTACCTTCAATTTAGTAAAAACTCTTCATAGGGCTGAATTTTTTTACTCAGTGAATCATGAACGATTATTGTCTTGGTTAAAGTTTTCAAAATCTATAAAGAAAACAATATAGAAATACATTTTTTAGTATGGAGAGTTTACATTTTATGAGACAGATGTCTACTCTAATACATTAGAAAATCATTTAAAAATATTAGTCTTTAAGTTATTTGAAAAAAAAACTTAGGCACTTTAAACTATTAGAACCAGTCATATTTTCCAACAATAACTTTCAAAACAGACTGATAAATGTTGAAAAACTTGCAGTTACCAGAAGTATCCTATCACAGCCAGTATTTGTCGGGCAAAGAACAATGTCCATATTCTCAAAAGGTACCTGTAGAGTTAAAAATACAATCATTAATAACTTTACATTACAACCCAAATACATACGTTTAGACTTACAACAATTCGAAAAAGTGAATATCAATGCAATATATATTCAAAATAAACAAACTTCACCTGAAAAACATCTTACATTTGTCATAGTCTTCTAAACATTATTCGATTCTACTGTCAAACATTAATTAAAATAATCCCTAACTTTCAATATTCCTTTGCACCTGTAACACTGAAAAGTCACATAACAGATATGAATATTTACCTGAAAAGCAGAAGATCGATATTTACCCAGGAATATACTGGACGACACTGTTGCTGAGATTGCTGCACACTAACGTTAACATAAAAGTTTTTCAGTACACACATTGATGAAGAATTATTATTTATGGCTAGGGAACTTTATACCACACATCTAAATTATGTCCCATTACTTAAAAAAAAAGTACCCCTTGATAGATTACCTTTCACACTCTATTTCCTAGGCCTGAATATGTCGAGATTATATGTTCTACGTAAAGGCATGTTGTTAGCATTGACTACATTTACATGTTTTCCTTGCATTTTAGAAATACAGAAGGATACAGTAAAGTTGTGCTCCAAAATTTTTTCATTTCCTCGTTGTTCGACTGCAATTTTTTAGAAGCACTAAATTTCCTTCTCTGAAGGTGCAAAGCTTATATTTCTTGGAAACTCTCTTTTTATATTTTTCTACATGCTTTTCTTGGACAACATCAATATTCTGCTCTGTGTGCTACTGTAATTCTTCTTTTCTAATGTTCTTTTCTGCTCTAATGCGTGCATATTCGCTTTCTGTTGGTAGTATAAACTCAAGGTAATAAAGTAAACATAAAACTCAATCACTGATACTTACCATTTAAAAATATATACTCTATTCAAATTTTAAAAAGTAATATTTTTATAAATACATTTTATGACAAAAACAGGAACATTAGCACAGCAAAAAATAGATGGCATGTTTTTAACAAGTATTCAACAAGTACATGTATGTATAAATACATATCACATAAATTTGCAGATTCAAATACACATTGGAGTACTTTAAATTTTACATTTCAATGACAAATCAATACTTAGAAAATTATACTACCGTCAACGGTGAATTTTTTATACAGTCTACGCAATCCATGCTTCTGGACTTTACTGAAACCATCAGGATACAGATAACGGCTTACATAATCCAGAAGCTCTTGGTACTTAGTGGCATCCATTTCTATTTCAAATAAAGAGAAATGAGAAAAAAGACGAAGAGATTGCATGTTAGATGTAAAGAACAAATTGTACATGATCACATTCAATTATAAAGACATAAATAACTATTAAGGTGTGTGAATACACAATTACTGAAAAAAGTGTCACTCTGTCTTCACAGCTCAATCTGCTCATGAATTTTAAGCGAGGGACAGAGAATACCTCGCATTACATGGAGGTAGCAATTTTATGAGCGGGACAAAACTTGCATTAACTTTGGGGTTATGGCACGCACGATTTATAAGAATAGATGTCTGTGAGGGCCACGTGACAGAGCAACAAGTATTATAATCACGGGAGGATTAAGAGGGAGCACATTACATTAAGTTCAGCATCAGACATGCATGATATTTGAAAGAACAGGCCAGGAACGGCCACGCGGCGCAGGAATAAATATGAAAGTCAAGGAAGGATTAAGTCATTGGCACACCACAAAAGTAGGATTAAACCTTACACTACCATTACATGCAACAAAGCACAGGGCACATGGCACACCACAAAAATGTGACACAGAAATGTACAAGATTCAAGTTTTTTGAGCGGGAATACATTTACGTTAACTTCGGGGTATGGCACGCACTATTTATAAGAATAGAGGCCTGGGAGGGCCACGTGACGAAGAAACATGCATTACAGTCATGCACGCACAATTTATAAGAATAGATGCCTGAGAGGGCCACGTGACACAGCAAGAAGCATTACAGTCATGCACACACGATTTGTAAGAATAGAGGCCTGGAAGGCCCACATGACACAGCAACAAGTATTACAGTCATGCATGCACGATTTCTAAGAATAGAGGCCTGGGAGCGCCATGTGACACAGGAACAACTATTACAAACACGGGAGGAATAAGAGAGAGCACATTACATTAAGTTCAGCGTCAGACATGCATAATGTTTGAAAACCAGGTCAGGAACGGCCAAGCGGCGCAGGAATAAATATGAAAGTTTAGGGAGGATTACGTGATTGGACCACCACAGAACTAGGAGTAAACCTTACACTACCATTGCATACAACGAAGCACAGGGCACGTAGCGCAGCACAAAAATGCTACACGGAAATTCACAAGAATCAATTTCCTGAGCGGGAGAAAACTTACATTAACTTCGGGGTATGGCATGTACTATTTATAAGAATAGAGGCCTGGGAGAGCCACGTGATGCAACAATAACTAATACAATCATGCACACATGATTTATAGGAATAGAGGCCTGGGAGCGCCATGTGATGTAGTAACAACTATTGCAATCATGGGAGGATTAAGAGGGAGCACATTACATTAAGATCAGCGTCAGACATGCATGATATTTCAAAAAACAAGTCAGGAACGGCCACGCGGCGCAGGAATAAATATGAACGTCTAGGGAGGATTAAGTGATTGGACCACCACAGAACTAGGATTAAACCTTACACTACCATTGCATACAAGGAAGCACATGGCATGTAGCGCAGCACAAAAATGTCACACAGAAATTCACAAGAATCATTTTCCTGAGCGGGAGAAAACTTACATTAAATTCATGGTATGGCACGCAGTATTTATAAGAATAGAGTCGTGGGAGAGCCACGTCACGCAGCAAGAAGTATTACAGTCATGCATGCACGATTTATAAGAATAGGGTCCTGGGAGGACCATGTGATGCAGCAAGAAATATTTCAGTCATGCACACACGATTTATAAAAATAGAGGCCTGGGAGCGCCATGTGACTCAGTAACAACTATTACAATCACGGGAGGATTAAGAGGGAGTACATTATATTAAGATCAGCATCAGACATGCATGATGTTTGAAAAAACATGGCACGGCGCAGGAATAAATATGAAAGTCTAGGGAGGTTTAAGTGATTGGACCATGTTAGAAATGGTATCTCTGGCTGGCCAAGGCTTGCACCACAGTCAGTCAGAGACCACCACTCTAAGTCAGGGCAACGGAGTAACACGCCAAGATAACCCCTGCTCACCCTCTAGGTAACGTGACGCGAGCAGCAAGGCTAAACTTGGAGGCTATGTAGGTTAAGAGTTTGCGCACGCACCCAGCAACAACACCCAAGGCCCACCACAAAGGAAACTCCACACAAGGTTATATATAAAAATAGCCTTTGTATTATACCAAAACACATTAGATAAAAACACACACTTTACAATGTGCCAACAGGCACGGGCAGAATTTACAGGGGATATGTACAAGACAGGGCCACATGGACCACTGTCAGGAATATGCACTTTCAGACTTAATACTTGGTAGAATTAGCACTTGTAGGAATAATAATTAGCACATAGCACATATAATAATAATCACTGTAGCACAAAATAGAACATAAAGCACACAACCCGTAACCACTGGTAACAGGTAAGTACCACCTACGCAACCCTAACCACCTTTGGAAAAGGTCACGCAGGGAACCGGGACCTCACTAGCAACACCCGTACTAGGAGAAAAACAACCACCTCAGTATCACCATACATTTAGGGGTATAGGCACATTACACATGATGCATCAAAACACATTCAGAGGTGCAGGGAAGGAAAACACATGATGCCTAAAAACATTCAGCGGTGTAAGAGCAATTGCGCAGCACTCACATTAGGCATTAACACCAAAACTGTCCCGAATGTCAAGGGCCTAAACGTAGCAGCTTCCCACTAAGTGCTGGGCATCTGTAGATACACTGATGGGGCCAATGTTGGAGCCTTGCAGGCTCTGAACAAATGACTGTCCCCTGACAGTCATTTGTTCTCTGGGCTCTGAACAAAGCTAATGCCCCTGAGCCTCTCTGGGCTCTCAAAACAACTGTGGCCCCTTGAGCCTCTCTGGGCTCGAAGAACAACTGTGGCACCGTGAGCCTCTCTGGCTCTCAGCACCAATGCGCTGTTGTTGAAGTCCCTCGTGGACTCGAGAACTGTGTGCCCAGGGTGGGGGGAGCGGCCCACTGCCAGCCAGGGCCGCTTTACCTTCCCGAATGCAGGAGCCCTCGTGGGCTAAAACCAAAAATGGGGGCTGTGAGCCTCAGGGCTTTGTAACAACAATGCCCCCCTTGTTGGAGTCCCGCCCTGGGCACTCATGACACAATGGCCCCCGGAGCCCTCGTGGCTTCAAATAGACTGGTGAGGAGGGGAGCGGCCCGCTCCTTCCGGGGCAGGTCTACACTGTTAGCCCTGACAAGACGCCCGCACTCACCGGCAGTAGGGGGCGGCGTCTCAGACGGGCTCCCTCATCTTGCGACGGCTCTCCTTGCTCTCCCGGGTGCGGACTCTGCTTGGCTTCCCCAGACCAAGGGAAGCAGAGGAAGGAGTCGGCTGGTCTCCTTTTTCCGGCCAGATTGACGGCTTTGCCCATGTCCTCGGCTTGTGCATGGCGTCATGGGTGAGCGCGGGGAAGCCCCTGAGGCTGATCCAATCCCTGCGCGGCCCAGGTATGATGATGCAGAAGTCCTCGCGGCCCAGGGACCAATCCCAGCGTGAAGGGGGCGGGCACAGCCCTCGGCCCCAAATCTCCCGGGCCGGCGGTGGTGACTTCTTCTGGGCAATATCCGGGGTAGGCTCCCGGGATTAAGTGATTAAATAACACGGGGTGGACTCCCGTGAAGAGGCACAAATCAGCACCAGGTTCCTGGTGGGGCGGGCACCCGTCAGGGGCCACACAAGGGCAAAAAGATACTGCAATATGTGGCGTGGGCAGCCGCGAAAGGGGAAATAAAGTGCTCTGAGAGCTAGGGGTACATCCAGCACTTCCAGGCACTGGAGGCTCCCTCAAAGTTCAAGTAAAGTGCTCCTCAGGCGCTAGTGCCCCCAAAGTCCTTCCCAAAGTCCTTCAGGGGGTGAGGGGTTGCAAGGCTAGGCCCAGAGCCAGCTCACAGCTCACAGGGTCCTCCTAGGCAGGGAGGCAATCCCCAGTGGCGGTCCTTCTGGCGCCCAACAGCAGCAGCCCCCCTCAACTTGGATCAGGAAGAGAACAATTTATGTGGGGACACAGCCCCTTTTTATATACAGCATTCCTTTGTCTGGCTTCAGGGTGAGGGGATAAACCAGTCACATCTGGTTTGTGAGCACTGTGATGGGCTCAGCCCCTCACTCTATTCACTGGCAGGGCTAGGGACATTAGACACACCACAGGGGGCGGAGCCAGCATTGTGTGGGGAAAGCCCAACCCTATTCAGGACCCAGGTGCACTCCTCCCCAGCCATCAGCATGCTAATCTCCACACTCACCCCCGGGGCAGACCCGTCCACACTCCTGGAGCCAGGCTCACCAGCCAGCTCCAGCCAATCACGTGCCAGCACACTCACTGCACACACAAACCCATGTCTAGAAGTGGCACTTCCACACTAGAAACATTCACGCCGCACACATCATTGCGTAGCATCTAATCTCATGAGTCCACACATACCAAACTCGAGCCTCCACACCTCACGCATCAGACATTCCCCATGCATTCCTATGGGAGGGCAGGCCAACCTTACTCCACGCACTCAGAGTGCACTCAGAGTGCGCACGCACTTTCCACTGGGACACAGTGAAAGTGCGCAGAAACCAAAAATCACTACCACCAATTCACATTCAAAAAGCAAAAAGTTTAGGGGTGAACCTGCCAGAAGAGCCAGAAGAGCCAAGTCCAACAGGCCACCACAGAACTAGGATTAAATCTTACACTAACATGGCATACAAGGGAGCACAGGGCACATATCGCAGCACAAAAATGCGACACAGAAAATCAATTTTCTGAGCGGTAGAAAACTTACATTAACTTCGGGGTATCGCATGCACTATTTATAAGAATAGAGGCCTGGGAGGGCCGTGTGACGCAGCAAGAAGTATTACAGTCATGCACGCACGATTTATAAGAATAGAGGCGTGGGAGTGTAATGTGATGCAGCAACAACTATTACAAACATGGGAGGAATAAGAGAGAGCACATTACATTAAGGTTAGCATCTGAAATGCATGATATTTGAAAAAACGGGCCAGGAACGGCCACGCGGCGCAGGAATAAATATGAAAGTTAAGGCAGGATTAAGTGATTGGAACACCACAGAACTAGGCTTAAACCTTACACAACCATTACATACAAGGAAGCACAGGGCACGTGGCGCAGTTCAAAAATGCGACACAGAAATACACAACGATGTACGAGAAGCAATACAGTACTCATAGTTACAGTATAGAAAATTACAAAAATAATGCAAATTTCCCCCCTTGGAAGGATAGGAAAAAGATACGGTATGCACACAATGAACTGGACAAATGTGCCTCCTTGTTTGGTAGTTCGGGCCTACATGAACCTTTCAAAACAGAAGGACGGACCATCACAGCGATTGGGATGGGAGCAACTATAAAATGGCATAGAGCACGTGCGCCCCTTCTTTTTTATAGGTAGGGTCACATGTGTTGTGATGCATGTGCTGGATGGGTGTGGTGTGGCTGTTCACCAGCCATGAGGGAGTGTGTGTGTGCCGTTCTGACATCTAGACCTGGAACTAACAAATCACTACAATGGAAATCTGGGCCATGTAATGTTGTTGTGTTTTCCTGGTAGCGTAAGCATTGTGGGCTGGCCTGACGTACTGAAGAATGATTCCGGAGCTATGGGCATGATTCCGTTGTGAGCTATATGAAAAATCATGTGATTCAGAAGTCCGTTTTGTAGAGCTGACGTCACCCGGGTCTTAAAAGTAAATGTGTCATTATATCTGTAACGTTCCACAACTTGGCTAACATGGAAGGTACGGGGTATCACTGAATGTATATTCGAGGTAGAAACGCACATAACGTCACGCAGAAGCGCCAATGCGATGCGTAATGTCAAAACTTATTCGCAACGTATGGGCTGGTACGCGTACAGTACGATTACAGGTGTGAAAGATAATAAGAGGATAGTACGTGTACAATACGTTTATCACAAAAAAATGCTAAAAATATATAGACATTAATTTTAATATATTAAAAAAATAATTTTTACATTTTTTTATTATTTTACATTAAAAATATGTAATGTAATTTGAAAAATAAAATAGCTAAATATAATTATTATAAATGTACTAAATTAGTATCAGAAAAATAAATCTGACAATTAATAGATATAAACATTGGCATTTATAAAACCTATGAAATTCACTGAAAAAAACATAGGTTTTGGGCACATTATAGTTAGGAATTAGCATTTAAAAAACCTTGCAAATTCACTGAAAAATCTATAGTTTTCACACATGCTATAGTTAGGAATTAGCATTTAAAAAACCTTGGAAATTCACTGAAAAAACATAGGTTTCAGCCACGTTATATTTAGGAATTAGCATTTAAAAAACCTTAGAAATTCACTGAAAAAACCCATAGGTGATGTCATTTGAGATGTCATCAGTGATGTCATCAGTGATTTCAATGACCATGTCATGAATGATGTAATATGTGACATTATCAGCAGTGTATTGCGGGCGCGCGAGTTATAGTGAGTACAACTAACTATAACGAGGGAATTTCAATGGTTTTGTATGAGTAAAATGTCCAGCTAACTATAACTGGTGTGAAACCTATGGTTTTTTCAGTGAATTTCAAACAAGTTTTAAATGTTAATTCCTAACTATAACGTGTGTGAAAACTCTGTTTTTTTAATTGAATTTCAAATGTTTTTTAAATGCTAACTTTAAAATGTATCAATTATTATATTTATTTGTTATTATACAAATGTTTTATATTTTTTACAATATTTAAATTTTACATTTGATTTATGTATTATTATTTACTAATACCTTTTTTTGTGTTTATTAAAGGTGCGCGCACGGTGCTCGCACGCATGCGTGCACTGTGTTCGCACGCATGCGCGCACGCTGCACGTACTCCGCGAAAATGTGTTCATTCCAAAAAGTCATTTCTGTAAATGTAATGTACATAATAACCCAAGACATTCTGTGACATAACTATAAAAATAGTATTTTTGACTTTTAAGAACCGTATATTAGCTTTAAAAGCATTTACAAAAATCGGGTAAAACGTCATTCATACGCGACTCGTGCACGTCCCGATTGCGCTGCGTGCGAGCTTCGTCTTCGCTCCGTGCGTGCGTAAAGTCATGTGACTTGAAAACAACACTTTTTATTGGTTCATAGTAGTTTCTTTTCCAAATCTTCAAACACCCCACCCCCTTCCCTCACAAGCTGTTTCACTTTCCAGGCAGAAACATCTACAAGGAATTGTTTGTGCTTTTCACCTTCTGAAAATGGCAGAACAGCAGCAGCCACAGCACACTTCCTCTGATTCAGATGTGGAGTTTGTTCCTGAACAGCGACCTCCAAAGAAAACCAAGGAATATTTCATTTGGAAGTTTTTCACATATCCAGAGGGGCAGAAGAAGGTTAATGCCTCTAAGATAACTTGCAAAATATGTGATACCACCCTTTCTAGAGGTGATGCAAGCAAACATTATTCCTTTGGAATAGCGAGCATGACTCGCCACTTGTAAAAACTTCATCCTAATAATTATGCACGAGCATCTAACCAATATATGAGGGACGACCCTGCAGCTGCTGTCCCAGCACCTCTTCATCTGGACCAGGCGCAACACCATAGTTAGCTGGCCCAGACATCGGGCCAGAATTTGGAGACCTGAAGATACATTGTAAATATTGCAATTAACTATTGTGCTATGGGGAACAAAGCATCAATTTGATTGTCCAAAAGAAGAGGCAACATAGATGCTCCCATCACTAATTTTTTTCTTTTATTTTGTTTGTTCCTGTTGAGCAGTTTTTGGCTACCTGTTTGGTTTTTTTCTTCAAAAAATCCCCCAAAATGTACAATTGTTCTAAAAACACAAAAAAATTAAAACAAAAAAACAGTTCTTGTAAGAACTAACTTCACTGCTCCAAGAAGAGCTATATTTCTTATATACTGTGTCATACTTTATTTGAATTAATGTGTAGTGTATAAATGAATGACTGAAATGAGTGAGTGAAGGTGAAGGAAGGGACTGAGTGAAGGAGTGAGGAAAGAGGAGTATGGTGATTGAAAGAAGGGGAGTCAAAGAATGAGTGAAAGAAGGGGAGTGGAGAAGCGTGGCTCAATGATTAGAGCGGCAGACCCTGATGCAGAGGTCTAGCCCGGGACCAGGGTTCAATTCCCCGCCTCGGCGGGTCTTGGGCTCAAAATTCCACGGACCTGATAATTCTCGCCTCGGTGCCAATTCCAATCATGGAGTCCCACTCTGCAACTCTGGGCAATAGCTTGCTTAATCTCCACAACGGCCCCCACAACGCTAAGGATGCCTGACCTCCACCTTGGGGGTGCCCGGGAGTGAACGCCTCAAAGGGAAAGCCAGGATGGGTTCCACAGCGGTATTCGTACAAGCGCCTTGAGACCCTTGCGGGTGAGTAGTGGGCTATACAAGTATCAATTAGATTTACAATTTACTATGGGTAGGGAAGTGAGGTATGGGGTGTGAAAGGGAAGGGTAGTAAAGAAAATAGAATGAGGGAGGGGAGTGGGGTAGGGAGACAGGGAATGGGAGTAAGGGACGGAGAGGGGGAGGTAGGGCAGGGTAAGGGGAGTGAAGGTAAGGGAAGTGGAGTGATGGTGAAGGAAGGGGTATGAGGATGAGAAAAAGGGGGTAAGGGAAAGTGAGGGACTGGAAGTGATGGTGACAGAAGGGAAGTGAGGGGAAGGAGGGAGTTTGGGAAGGGGGTAAACGACAGAGAGAAGAGGTAGAACAGGGTAAGGGGAGTGAAGGTAAGGGATGTGGAGTGATAGTCAGGATAAGGGTATGAGTATGAGAAAAAGGGGGTAAGGGAAAGTGAGGGAATGGATGTGAGGGGAAGGAGGGAGTTAGGAAAAGGGAGTAAGGGAAGGGGAGTAAGGGATGGAGTGAGGGAAGGAGATTGAGGGGTAGTGACGGAAAGGGAGTGAGAAAGGGAAAGGGAGTGAGACACACACAGGGAGAGGTGGAGTGGGGAAAAAGGAGTGAGGATGAGTGAAGGGCAGTGACAGTTTGCGAAGGAGTATGAGGGTGAGGGAAAGGGAAAGGGTATGAGGGAGAAGGAAGAAAATTAAAAGAGAGGGGAGGTGAGTGAGGGAGAGAGGAGGAGTGGTAGAAGGAGAGAGGAAAATAGATTAAGGATGAGGGAGAGAGTGAGAGGGAGAGTGAGTGACTGAGAGGGAGTGAGGCAGTTAGAGTGAGACAGAGGGAGACAGGGAGAGAGAGGAAAGGGGACTAAGTGATAACGGAGGAGTGATGGAAACAGAAAGGGAAAGACAGTAAGGGTGAGGGAGAGAGAGGAAAAGACTGAGAGAGGAAAAGAGAGGGAGACCGAGGAACTGAGAGGGAATGAGGCGGTTAGACTAAGTGAGACAGAGGGAGAGAGGGAGAGAGAAATGGAGTGAATGGGAGTGAGGGAGTAAAGGAAGGGGAGTAAGCAAAAGGGAGTGAGGAAAGGGAAGTGAGGGAAGGAGACTGACGGATGGAGTGAGGGAAAGAGAGTGAGGGGGAGTGAGGGAATGAGAGCAGGAGAAAGGGAATGGAAGTGAGGCACAGAGAGGAGAACATGAAGTGGGGGAAGAGGAGTGGGATTGAGTGAAGGGCAGTGACAGTGAGGGAAGGGATTTTAGGGTGAGGGAAGGAGAGTGAGGGAAAAAGAAGCATATTAAGAGAGAGGAAAAGGGAGTGAGTGAGAGAGAAGGATTTATGGAAAGAGAGAGTAAAGAAAAGGAAGAGTGGTGGAGAGAGAGGGAGACAGTGAGAGAGAGAAAGAGAGGGAGAGTGAGGGACTGTGAGGGATTGAGGCAGTTATAGTGACTGAGACAGAGGAAGAGACTTAGAGACGGATGGAGGAAAGGGGAGTGAGGAAGGGAATAAAGGAAGGGGAGTGAGCGAAAGGGAGTGAGGGAGTGAGTGAAGGTGAGTGATGATGGTGTGAAGGGAAGAGAGTGAGGGGGGAGTGAGAAGAGAGTGAGGGATAGAGCAAGACAAGGGTAGTGATGGAGGAAGAAATGAAAGAGAAGTGAGGGACAGAGAGGGGAAAGAGGGAGCAGGAGAAGGGGAGTGAGGGTGAGGGAAGGGTACTGATGGTGAGAGAACGAGTGTAAAGGTGAATGAAGGGGAGTAAGGAGAGTGAGGGAAGGGGAGTAAGATGAGTAAAGGAAGGGGAGTAAGGGAGAGAGTGAAGAAAGGGAAAAAGGGAAAGAGATGTAAGAGAGTGATGAAAAAGTATTTTTTGTTTGTCATACTTACCTTATAAGTAATGACAAGTTAATAATACATTTTTTATAAATATAGTATCTGTGGAAGAGAAGAAAAATTGAGTTATAATATACATTTCACAATACAAAATAATTTGTACAATAGGTAATGTATCTTATTTTGCTGTTCCCAGAATATATTGAATTTCAGCGGACAAAATAAAAGTCAATCAATAAAATTGTCTTTAAAAAAAACATTCAACATTTTCATTAATAATGTAAACATTTGAAAAAAAACATATCTTAAATGTTTTTTTCGGACAGCGACTTTTTACGTAAATATAGGACATCTCCAACAATCACAAAGTAACAAAACATTATTATTTCTTTTTTATACACTCTAAATAAAGTTATGTACAAACATGCTAACAACATTTACCCGAAATAGTCATTTTTTGTTTCAGATACTTTTCCTCATGGCCAAATAGTATGTGTGAAATCCTTAGTTTGGAAGTTACTTAATAGTACTCTTAAGCATCCGTTTCCCAACCTTCTGAATCAAAAGCACCAACATCTTTTGTACCATCTAACAATGGTTATACCTCCACCTGATGCTATTTATCATGTACATAGAACCTTAACCTAAACAACTAGCATGCTATCAGAATCTCAACATCATCTGGTATGCCGATGACACTCTGCTCATCCTCTATCTTAGCAAGGAGCTGTATACCATTAACCCCTTGTGTGCTCATGACAGAGCCGCTCCGTCATGAGCCTCGGTTGAGCTTTGCTCATGATGGAGCGCTTCCGTCATGGCCCGCTCGGCGCGCCTGCGTGGCGCGAATTTCGTGCCGGCGCGGCGCGTTCTATTGAGCGGGCTCGCTCGTGACGGAACCGCTCTGTCTTGAGCACAGCTCAACCGCGGCTCATGACGGAGCGGCTCCGTCACGAGCATGCGAGCGCTGCTCGACCCCCCCGCCCCCTTAGCGCTGCAGCAGAATTCCCGCCGCAGCGAAGGGGTTAAAAGAAAACTCTACAAGGGGGTAAAAAATTTCACCAGCATCTATAAGAACTACAACAAATCTAAAACACCTCTGCCTCACTGATGATGAACATCTCCTGTGATATCCACATCACCCACTATCTGATACACTTACACTACCTTTACGTCAACTACAAGAATTTTTTGAACCTGATCACCCTCACTCACAAAGTATTTTTCAACACCGGACTACCCTTTAATAACAGCAGTAATTTTCACAGGCCAATTATTTTCCCTAAAATGTGGGTTGTGAAAACACTAGGTAAGAATATGGTAAGTCATAAAGCAAACGTTGTTTAAAAATCAATTGAGTATCATTACAATGTGTCCAGCCTTTTGTAGATTTTAAATAGGCTGGGTAATGTCCTGATGTTGTAGAAGGACCATAATGGAAAATAATTGCTACAGTTACAAAAGTTCTTCCTGATATTGATAGTTGAGAAGCCACAATTTTTTTAATTTTTTTATTTAAGTTGTCAGTTTTCTTCCATCAGGTCTGCATCGTTGCAGCATTAAAATAACAGACTGTCCATATCTTTGTACTAATAATGATGATAACATTTGTGAGTTACATTGGGTATAGACCATGTTTTGATTTGATTCTCTAACTAGATTATTAAAAGACACTGATTTGCAGTCTGGTAAATTCAAATATATAAATCTTTCAGTGTCTATTTTAGTACTACTTGAAAACAAACAATTATCACAGTCTTGTTGCCATTTATACCATAGGCCAAAAAGATTTTCAATATCTATACCTTCATCTTGCAATACAACAAGCATATACATTAGAAATTCCTGACAATCTTGCTGAATATTCGGTGAAAATTGATTTAAACCAGAACATATGTCTAAAACATTTTGAAAATCAGAAACACTTTCTATTTTAGTTTTATCACTACTACATTTCTCAAACACAGAATTCAACAAACAACAATATTTTTTGTCCCGATTTTCAACAATTTGCTGTTGTAAGGTTTCAAGAAAAAAACAACATTAACCACTACATTAGCATAGCAGTTGACACCAGAACTGTTTTCAAACTGAAAACCAACAACCTCTTCAATAGTATCCTTTTTCTTTTTGCTTACTATCACTGGTTCATCTAGTTTTTTTTCTTTCTACAACCTCCCAACAATTTTATTCATATCTTCTTTTTCGACCTACCACACGCTTTTCAAATAAAGGATATTGAGGTAAATTGGGAGCATGTTCTCTTCTTAAACTATTATACTCTTTTACACAATTTACATCTGCATAATCTTTGTCTCGTCAAAATCAAATAAGTATAATCCAGATAAAGTTCTGACTCGAGATAAATCAACATATGCCATACCCTCTTTAAACACAGTACTTCCAATATTCACCAAAGAACTATCTACACTTAAACCTTGAAATTTATGAATAGTCACCGCATATGCCAAACAAACAGGAAACTGTTTTCGGCGGACATATAAATCTTTTACAACACAAATCGAGCTGAACAACGACTTCAATTTAATCAAATTTGATTTTCAAAAATTCAATGTAATCTCCATTTGGGTAATTAACAAAATCAACAACATTACCCATTGCTCCATTTACTAAACCTCTTTCCACATGTAAATTACGTCGTAAAATTATCCGACAATTTATACATGCATATAGATTCTTTTCTAAACCAGCAGTTTTAGATATTGATTTCTCTAAAGAATCCAATTTTGACTTCAACTTTTCTGACAAAATAATAGTAGCTCCTTCATGCTCTATTCTAACAATAGCTTCCAGTTTTATATTTTCTTGATTTTCTAACTTTAACATTTTGTCATTGAATATTGAACATTCTTGCAGAGTTGACATCAAGCATATCACTGATTTATTTTCTGCAATTTTTCTATATATATTCTCTGCAACAATATTTTCGTTTGGAAACAAACTTGAAAGTAATCGTGCCTCTAAAGCTTCTTTGCCATGTTCACTCACTTTTCCAATTCTTATATATTCAAGAATACTTTTATAATCACTATCCTTTGCCTGTCGCATATTTGTAATGAGTTCTGTATATTCGAAATATGACCAAATATTAACATTTCCAATGCTTCCCAGGCACTTTCTGGTGTCTTCATGTGTAACTGTTTTAAATACTGGTTGTCCTTTCATAGGAGTTAGTTGAAGTAGATCTCCAAAAACTATTACGTGTTTGCCTCCAAATAACACATCATACTCTGTTTTAAGGATTTGTTGCATTCTTAAATGCACAAAGGCAAGCATTAAATTTTATACCATGCTTACCTCATCAATAATGAGAAGTTTCATTTTTTGCAAGACTCTAGAAACTTCACAACAAGCTTCTCCAGATAGATTGTGGTATTCTAATTTGTTTTCATGCTCTACTGACAGCATCAATAAACAATGTAAAGTAATCCCTTTAATGTTATGTACTGCAAACCCAGTTGGAGCATTAACAACACAAGAGAGTGACAACTCAGTTCTTCTCTGTAGATAAGTTGCAATTCCTTTAATTAGAAAACTTTTTCCAGTTCCTGCTTCTCCACTCACGTACAGTCGGACAGGTTTAAATGACGTACATGAGCACTCTTTTTTCTCATGACATAAACCATGCTCAATCTGTTCTGTCACTTGATCATATATTTGTATTTGCTCAACATTTAGTTGTTTTTCCAATTCTTCTAAGTTTATTACATCCTCTTGAGCTTGTTGCATTGCTCTTTCCACCTCATCCATGGCAGTTGCTGCTTCATTTTGGATAATTGGTTCTCCTAGTGGATCCTAGAATCTAGTCCTTGCAACATCTTAGTCTTTTGTTTAAGATTTTTTTTTTACTATAGTGCGGTATGAATTACATAAAATATCAATAGATTCCTGTCATATACAAATACTACTGCAATCCCAAGTATACACTGGGGCTTTAGTACGTCTCCTTAGAGCTTCATCAGCTATTACTTCTTCTACATTTCTGGGAACCATCTTCTCTTTCTCAATTGGACAACCATTTCTAACCTCATAAGCTCTACCACTGGTATCAACTGCATGCAATACATTATTAGTCTGAAAATAACTCTATTCATTAAAGAAAGGCTCTGAACTTGAAATGTTTTTCCATTAACCCTGGGCGGTGAGCTCCGTAGAGCGCAAAGTTGTCAAATACTTCGCAAGCTACAGCGTAGCGTAGTTGTTTTTCTTCCTCGCATGCCCAATATGCGTTCTCGCGTGTGTGGTAATGATTTACCATGATTTTGCATTTGCTTGCTCGATTTTCTCTCCCGGTCGCGTGCGCCACGAGGTTTGGAATCCGGCCACTCAATCCCAAGAAACTGTGCGAACACGTAATTCGGAAGCGCGAACACGTAATTCGGACGCGCTATCTTCCTTCCGGTGCAGTGTTGGTAAGATCGCGTTCCCGAACACGCACAAACTACAATCTGGCACAGAATATCTCTCAAGCACGATAAAACCTTCTCGAAAATGATCATTTTGCTCAGAAAAAGCCCTCAGATTGTGATTTGGCTATAGTCTTTTGTGCAAGGAGTCCTCTTTTTTCCTACTCTTTTTTTCAAGAGGAAGGAAGAGCCCCTGAATCTCCAACTTCCTGTTCCTGTCAAGCAGGCTCCTCCCAGTGCTTTGACCATGTGCTGTTCACTTTCATTTATATTTGGAGCTGGAAGGATCACTTTTTGTGTATGTATGCTGCATCATATCATTGTATTTCTTTGAAATTTCAGCCAGCAGGCCCACAGGTACCCTTGGGTCCAACCATGTTTCTGTGGTGTCTGTTGAATTTCAAGTTTTTAAAAATCATGGATGGCATCGGATTGAATTGCAAACTGTGTTTTTTGGAGTGGCATTTCAGTTTTTGGGTGTGTGTTTATTAAATAGGGGCTTTTCAGCCAATAGGTAAACCTAGGAGTTCATATACTTAGTGTAGGCCTGCTTCAGTTCATTGTATGCCCTTTCTGTTTGTGGCCGGGCCATGTGGTGGCGGACATTTTGTTTGACCAGCCACTGTGCTTTTGCCATAGGCCTTGAAGCTTGCGGCCTACTCTGCCAGTAGGCCCAGGGGTACTCATTATCAGTCATCATGGGTGCATGAAAGTTAAACATCAATTTTTTTGTTGTCTGTTGAATTCTAACATCATGTATGGCATGTATGGCTTTGGATTGATTTGCAAAATGTGTTTTTTTGGTGTGGAGTCTCAGTTTTTGGATGTGTTAAATAAATAGGGCTTTTCTGCCAGTAGGTAACCTTAGGAGTTCTTTTGGTAACTTTGCACAGCATGACAATGCGAACTTACAGTTGTTGTCTTCTTTGCAAGCTCAATCTGCGTGTTCGTGCACACGATAACGACTTTTTGTACAGTTTGCGAAGCCGAACACTACAAATTTGCAATTTGGTGAGCAATATGTCTCGAGCTTCATAAAACCTTTTCAAAAATGAAGATTTTGTTCATTTTGCTAAAGAAAATCCACAGGTTGTCATTTGGTTGGTTTTTTTTGGAGCATGGAGTCATTTTTCTGTTTTCAACTTTTTTTTTTAAAAGACGAAGGAAGTTCCCCAGAGACTCCAACTTCCTGTTCCTGTTCTTTGTATGTACTTTCTTGTTGTGGGTTGCCAGGCCATGTCGTGGCGGCCATTTTGTAGGACCTCCCACTGTTCTTTTGCCATAGGCCTCCAAACTTGTGGCCTATTCTGCCAGTAGGCCGAGACTCCCAGAGCTACTCATCAGTGGTGCTTGATGTAACTGTTTCTATGCTGTCTGTAGAAGTTAAACATCATTTAGGGCATGGATGGCATTGTATTGAATTCCAAAATATGTTTTTTGTGGTGTAATTACCTTTTTGGATGTGTGTTAATAAACGCCTTTGTTACATGTGTATGTGTTGTTGTTGTGTAACTTTACAACCTTTTTAGCAATGCAGATTCTCTTTTTTGCATTAATGCTGTGATGTGTAACAGGCATCCTCCTTTGTCTGGCCATATAGGGATATAGGCCTGCTTGAGTGTATTGTTTTCCGGGCCTTACCCTTGTGCCTGTGATGATGAGTGACCATGTGGCTGGGGGTCATTTTGTGGTGGTAGTAGTAGTGTGCTGTTTTGTTTTTGCCACATAGGCCTGTGTGTCTTACCATTGTTCCTCTTGGCTTACTGCTTCCATCCCCATTGCCATCTACAGGTCCCTGATGCTGCATCCATCCCACATGATGCACAAATTAAGGACAAACACATCCACTACATTTGTATTTTAGTTCTTTGCTATTCTTATTCTTACTCTTACTGAGTGTACACTAGTAGTAATTAAAATTAAAGAACAACAAATCCCACGTTTGACTGATGTTCTTCTGCCTTCTTTGCTTGTAGGTGCACAAAAGACTGAGGAGGAGGTGTCTGTCATCATCGCGCGTTGTACTGCCAGACAGACGTCCTGCTGTTGTACGTGACTTGTGGTGTGACCTGACCAGACATCTCTGCAACTTGTGCAACTGAGAACTGCCGACATCTGAAGAAGATGGGCCCAAAGAAAGCAGGTACCAGGTCCTCCAAGACCAAGAAAGTTGCTGAGAAGAAGAAGGAAGAACAGAAGAAGGAAGTGACACTTAAGTCTGGTGTTGACCCCAAAACCGGGGGGCAGGCTGGGCACAGCACCTCCACATCTGTGGGCTCAACCCACTAACCCAGGCCCAAGCAGATGAGTGTGGAAGTGGTAGCCAACCAAATGGTGGAAAGCAGTGATGCTGAGCCTGACCTATCTCAAAGTAGTACATAATCAACGCATGAGGTAACACAGCAGATAAGTGGTGAACAACAACAACCGCAACCACTGCCCGGAATAGTTGTTGTTGTTCCTCTGGAAGTAGGGGCAGTTCAAGAAACTGAGCCTCATGCAGAGGAAGTAGCAGAGGAAGCCACTCATTTAGGAGATCCATTGTCTCCCAAATCCCTAGCAAGGGTTAGTCCATCGAATTATTTGCTAAGCATCCCTTCTGATGATCTAGATCTCACTTGGGAGCCACAACAATCTGAGCATGAGAGGGAGACACATCCCAAGTCCAGGCTAGGGAAAATGAAGGTTCCAGAAATCCTTAGACTTATGGAGGACGATGTAGAACAGCAGGATATTGATAATGATGATGAAGATCTAGTTATCAAGAAGATCACTCCCGGCCCCAAGGACATGGAGACCAATATCATTAACCTATACAGAATGGCTGCGAGTGCGACTAGGGATGTAGCACGCATACCTCCAACACAGAAAACACCATCAAGACCTCCAGCTTCCATATTTACATTAAGGGTCGGCAGCGTCCTATATCCAGCACAAGCACCACCTGAGCAGAAGTGGGTATTTGTACTGCACAGCCACACAGTCAAATTCAACACACACCCTCCAGCTCATCGGGCATTAGAAGTGGCACCTCTAGCAGGAGACAAAAGTTAAGCTCCCCAGTGTGGGACTTCTTTACGGTTAGCGTAAAGGAGGAGAACAGCGCTATATGCTCCATTTGTCATTCCTATGTTAGTCGTTGTAAGCTTAATACAAACTATGGTACCGGAGGCCAAATGGCCCATCTGAAAAAACACCACGCAATCACATGGGAGGACCACCTTTATTGCATAAAAACTGGAACCATTGCTGGAACCATTGCTGTCGGTGGGGATAAAGGAGTAGAAGGTCTGCTCACATCCGAACAGGAAGAGGAAGAAGAAGAAGAGGGATACATTCTCTCTGGTAGTGGTACACAAAGTAGCCCTGTCCCCAGCACTGCAGTGGTACCGCCCACATCCTCAGCAACCTCTCAGTAGCACATGTCAGCCTAAGACACCAAGGAATACTGCAATGCAAAAAAGTGCTGCGTCAAGCCGAACAGAAAGGAATACCACACAGTGTACCATTCTTAGCATGTTTACTAGACAGGAGAGACAGTACGAACAAAACCACCCAAATTTGTATAATGCAAAGCTGGCTAAAATATTAGCGCTGGAACTACTCCCTTTTTCATTTGTTGAAGGGGTGGGTTTCTGGAATTTGTGACAACCATCTGCCCAAAATGGAAGGTTCCCAGCCGCTACTAATTCGCCAGAGCTGCTGTTCCAGCACTACATCACGATGTGCTGGAATTGCTTGGAAAAGCCTTAAAACAGAGTGATGTTCAGAGTATCCACCTGACAACAGACATGTGGACCAGTTGCCAAGCCACTGATTACATGTGCATTACAGCACACTGGATCTCTTTTTCGGGTGTTACAGAAAAGATATCTGCAGGCAATGACACTGCTGAGATTTTTCATGATACTCGCAAACATGCAACTGTAGCCATGCTTGCTATGGAGAAATCTCATACTGCTGGAAACCTTTTGGATGAGTTTAACAGCAAGGTTATTGCGTGGCTGCGACCAAGAGGGCTTAACATTGGTTTTGTTGCCACGGACAATGGCAGTAATGTAGTTAAGGCCATGAAAGATGGTGGCTATTTCAGGGTCCCGTGTTTGGCACACTGCATTAACATTGTTGTTCAAGACTTCCTGAAAAATGAAAGCAAAGTCAGCAACTTACTGACCACCTGCAGAAGAATGTGCACACATTTCAACATTCTTTTAAAGCCCGGAAGCATCTGAGGGTCATTCAACGTGAGCATAAAATGCCAGTCAAAGCACTCATCCTGGAGGTGCCAACACATTGGAACTCAACTTATTAAATGCTTGATCATCTGTTTGAGCAGTACATACCAATTATTGTTTATGTCATGAAAAGAAGATTAGGGGATCCTACTGTGAAAGCCATGACCGTTGAGATGGGGCAGTGGGACCTGGTTAAATGCCTGACAGAGGTGCTACTTTCTTTTGAGGTCTTCGCATGTGCAGTCAGCAGGGAGGACTGTACTATGGGCCAAGCATTCCCATTGTTGTAAATGCTAGAGCAGCAGCTGCAGGAGGTATCTGAAACGTACGAAGGTGTGGAAGACAAAGAAGACACATGTTATTTGGTGAACGCCTTAGCCGTTAGCTTAACAGAAAATACATCACTGCCACAATGTTGGATCCACAGTACAAATTGTTTCTGAACAGTAATGCAGTAATTCCTTTTTTAGAAGTGGATGTTGCCAAGTAAAAAACTTTAATAGCCGAGGAAGCCACTGATTTAGAAAATGGACGGCTCTCAATTAGAGGCCTGCCAGTGCCACCCCAGGACAGAGCAAGTACTACAGGTCATCCAGAGTCAAGTTCTACTTCAGAGCATGAGAGCAGTGTGTTTGCTTCCCAGCAGTCACCAACACTACCAATAATAACATCAACAACAGCACCAACAGGATGAGATTCATCAGACACAGCTAACCAAATGATGACTGATTGGTTTCTATGGAAAGGAATGGATAAGTCCATTGCTGATGCAAAGTCAAAAGAGGCCAAGCAAATTGGAGCACCCCTGACTATTGAGCGGATGGTCCAGGCCTATCTGGATGACACAACAGAAGTCTTCATGGAGCAAAGCCCATTGGTGTATTGGTATGGGAAAAGAAGCCAATGGCCAGTGCTCAGCAGGCTGGCGATAAAGTATCTGGCTTGCCCTGTCACAAGTGTCTCTTTTGAGCATGTTTTCAGTGCTGCTGTGCTATTGTAACTCTGAAAAGGACCAGTCTCTTGCCCAAAAGCGTGGAGAGGTTACCCATGATCAAAATGAATCAGCACTTCATACCACCGGACTACAAAATATGTGAATCACAGCAGGAAGAGGAGAGCGACTCTGAAGACATAAGTAGTAGGTTACATGACCTACTTCTGTCTGAACCACCAGAGTTTGAGGACAAGCTCCTCTTCCCTGACAACTAGGCTTTCAAATTGTTACTTTCTTCCTTCCTTTATTTGTGTGTGTGTGTATATCTGCCTTTCTGGTTCAAATCAAAGCACAACAAATCCATCACCACCGTCTCCTATTTTTAAGTAGCTATTACAGTTGAACGTCTGTGAATTTAACTGTCCACTCAACTCCTCAGAGTCCTGCTCCATCTTCCTGACTCGCCCTAAATACATTTCCATCAAGCCAGATATTGGATGGAGATTAAGAACAGTACAATAATGTAGCCTCTAACAGTCCCTCTATAAGAAGGTAAACATATGTGACTATAGCCATCTTCTGTTTTGTTTCCAAGCGGAAACTCATCACTGTCCTAAGGCTATCACCTCGGTCGGCAGGCACCAACAACTCTTCACTGTCCGAAATTGAGCAGCCATCCAAAAGTAAAGTAAACTTGTCATCAATTTCAGAAAGCTCAGCATCTCTGAGCCAAAGAGAAGACCAAGACAGGTATATGATTAATGAATGATGCCATGCATTGCATTGGATGTAGTTAATATACAAAGTAAAAGTGACTCAAGTGACAGTCAGTGTTTCCTTGTTGTTTAATAACCACATTGTACTCCAACTACTGCAGGTGCAGTCTGGAGTTACTTAATCAGAGTCACTCACTACAGACTGGTTGGTGTTGGACAATATGTACATGTACCACACCATGATGATGACCATAATATCTTTGCATGCAGTCAGTCAGTTGGATCGGAGATGATTGACGGAATAACTGCGTTTCATGAACTGGCATAAAAGGTAAACACAACAATTCAACAAGAACCACAGCAGATCCAGGCTACATGTCTGTGCCGTGGTGGAGTCAAATAGCGGTATGAGGACTGACAGTGGTGCATTGATTTAGTCACTTGATTTGGAAAATTCTAGGTTGCTGTATATGCCTTTTGTCTGGCTCTGTCAAAATTTAAGGTAAATAGAGTTTGGTTCATGGCCCGGTGCAGTGGGCATGTTCTTCTGTGCTGGCTCCTGTCCTGTTGTTCTTGTAGATTAATGCTGAGTAAATAGTACTAGAGTAGACACAATGTATCCAAGCCGCCTCAGTATGAAAGTGTTCTCGCTCAAAAGTCTTGACTCCTAGCACTACACCGTAATTTATGCTTTTTTTTATTCATTTATATTTCAATACCCCTTTTGTTTTATGATCTACACTTACAGGCCGGCCTTTACCCAGTGCTATTATACTTGGAGCAACAACTCAAAATTACCTTACCAATCCGCATCAGCCAGCCAGTGGCACCCAAGAATGATGTGCAGAGTCACTGTCCATGGAAGGGAGGACCAAGATGAATGACGAGATACCCCTCCACAATTGGACCTGGATAATACAGTAACTTTAGTATCATATTCATCATTTGTCTTTTATATAATTTGATTCCTTTTTTCTCTTCAATCATTTTCCGACTGTGTGTTGTTGTATTGTTTTTGTTTGCTAATCCATACAACTATATTTTAATTTTCATCGCTAGCTTTCAGCCCGGTACAGCAGGTAATTAGGGTTTCTCTGAGGGCATAGAGGCAAGGCAAATTTCATATAATACTACTTCCATGTACTGTCTAATTGTGTAGTAGTAGTTAAGTACTGCTCATTAACCATCAAGTTATCTTCATTATGCATGCATTTCCTTTTTCTCCCTTTATAGATTTATTGGATAGTGGATCATCGTTGTCTTCAAAGATTGTTTTGCTTTTGTTGTCTCCATGCATAGTTTTTCTTTGTCAAACCTTTGCTCAAACCCCCCTTCCCATCCATCCATCAAAGCCTAACCCTCTTCCCCCGGGATGTGTGATTTTATATTGAGGTATGATGTGACTACATTAAATGTACACCAACAATTGATCATACGCTTGCTTGGGCAGATGTGGTGAAAGCAACACTAATTCAATGTCAAGGCAGGGCGAGGATCTTCTTCAGCTTGCCCACCCATACTCAGTCTATGTACAAGTCAGTTAATTTTCCAAAGCGACCTACCTAAACATCATAATTAATTGCGGGCATTGATTGGATTCACAGCAGTAAAGTTTATGAATTACGATTGTGTTAAGTCACTCCTTCGACACAACTACAGTTTAACTTCTTAACTTCTTGTACTAGGCTGTCTCCGCCACCATTATGTTTTCTTTTACTTTAGCAGTTGCAATATTGTCTATTTAGCAGTTTTCTTCTGTACTGTACTTTTCTACTACTCCCTCAGTCTCTCTCAGTCTCTTTTTTGTGTGCAAATGCTAGTGCCAGTGTCTACTATTACCACCACAACCATGGCATTTGACTTGCTCCTTTAATTGGTTCTCGAGCTGTGCCATCCGGAGAAGTTTCTGGCGAAATGTTCGGCACTTACATTTGCACCCATGTTGAGGGGCAGCAGTTGTTGCAAAAAAAGGGCATTGGTGGGCAGCGGTGCCGTACTACTGGAGGCAGGGCCTGGCTGGGCCCAGGGCATTGGAAAAGGCTGTAGATGCTGCCGCCTCCTCCTCCTCTGCTTGAGCCACCAGCTGGCGGTATTCTTCACAGATGGCCTCCAGTTTCCGGCGCCAGGCCCTGGCTGCCAACTCCTTCTGCATTGGTTTTTGGGAAGGAGGATCTCTAAAGAAAGAAACTGAATTGTAACCAATACTCCTAGCAAAACAGTAACACAAAATGAATTCAACATATAGTGGCACAGTAGCACTAGCAAGCACAGTACATAACATTTGTGGTAAGTATCTATCCTCCCGCTATCTCGGCCTCTAACATTTGTTGGAGTATTTTTCCAGCATTATACTTGCCCAAGTACTATGGATGGACTCCAGTACACAGAACAACAGTCTTTTTCTTATCTCTAGTTTAGCTAAATTACATAACCTTGTTGTAGCCGGCATGCCAGCTCAGTCAGGTAAGGTTGCATCCAAGACCAACATAAGATTCAATACACAGACTCCTGTAATTTATTTACTACTCTGCAGGTGGGGAAGCTCGTATTTTTCGATTAAGGGTGGCACTGGCCATACTCTCTCTGTTACATGAAGGGCAATTGTTCAATTTCACTTTCACTGTACCCTGGCTACTACAAAAAGGCAGATTACTATAATATATTTCCGATCCAATGATCATTGCTTATATAGAACAATGACCTATCAGTCCAGTAGTGGTCGGTGGTGGGATTGATGGTGGGCGGTGATGTGGGGAGGGGGAGGGGCAGGGTGGGGGGAGCAATTTATGATTTACAGTCAATTACTGGTAAGTAAACATTTAAATGAATAAAACAAATGTTGCTGTGTGCACTGCATTCATAATCCATAGTTTCCTACCCTCCACCCTGCGCCTCCCCCTCCCCATATCACCGCCCGCCAGCACTTCCACCACCGACCGCTAATGCATAAGGTACTTTGTTCATTGTTTGTGTACCCAACAGATAGGCCACCCTTTTGAGGTTGGCTGACACAAGCGGAAAAAAAATAACATAGATAGGTCCTTGGAGTCAGAGGAAGGTGCTTGATAATATATATATGATGTGCTTGCAAACTACTGAGTCATCAACAGTATTCTGAAATAAAATCCTTCTTTTATGTAAATATTACCCTCTGCTTTGCTACTCTGGCACAGTTTGTTTTACATTCTCTTCAAAGTAAGACTCTAGTCTGCATCCCCTGACAGTCTCCACCTATGCTGTCTATGATGAATACATCCAGGCATCCATCCATTAAAAGTAAATGTCAATCATTCTTTTGTTATATATTGCTTAACAAACCTTAGCTGGTTTCACCAACAACCACCATGCATCCACTCCTTCCTTCCTTGACTTGGCTTTGAGTTTGATATCCACTATCCACCCATACTGTGTTGCCCACCCAGGCAGGCATCTTCTTTCACCTTCCACCCATCCTTCAACAACCCATGCATCTGATTCCTATCAACCACCTGCATGCTGCTTCCAAAGTATCCTTCTTTGCTAGTCATATTACATCTTGCCCATCCTTCCTCCTTCCACCCTTCTTTCCCTTTTTTGTTCAACACATCCATCAAGGTCATCTGATCTGACCTTTAGTCTTCTCCATAACTTTCACAGCTGAGTTGGAGTCAGATAGAAGAGGCCATTGGTTACTCAACTCACGCTGGTAATGCTATTGCTAATGCATTGGTAATGCTAAGTAAAGGGTGTCTTCTTCAACCGTTGTATATTGTTCAGTACAACTTCAAGTTCATACTTAATTAATAAGGCTCACTGTACAGTGAGCGAAGCGTTCCCCTTGCAGCTAGTTATGCCAATAGGTAATGAATATAACTTACCACTGCCCACCACTGCTGCTGGCTCCCCCCTGGAGCTTCTGCAGGTGCTGCATCTCCCGCCCCCTCCGGAATGGTTGTATTGCCATTGCCGCTGGCCCTGCCGGCACTGGTGGCTGGTACTGGTAGTACGCCTATTAAAAAATTCACCTTTTTAGATGCCTGTACACCTCCCCCTGTTTTACTCTTTTTCACTAGGAAGAAAGATTGAAAAAACAGTTAAAGTACAACATACATCATCACTAGTCCGAATTGCATACTAGAGTAGAATCAGTAGACAGACATAAGTAGTATTATATGGTCCCTAGTATCATCTCTACTCCTACTCTACTCTTTGGAAAGTTAGCCTGAGCCATGTAACCATTTTAGATACATGTCTATTCTTTTGCGCATGTTACCTCACAGCTTGTTGTGCAGTAAGACACCTTTGAGGCCACATAAGTGTTGCATACAAGTGAAGAGGTCGAAAAACAAGGCACTTTTTTTATGGAGTTCGGTTAGTCCCTATTCCTTAGCCATAATGTTACACTTTTTGGCATGACTGCAAAATGCTTGCATAATTTCATTATACTGTCTAACATGCATAATTTTTCTCATAATAGGCAGAAGATTACCTTCTATGAACCAGAGCTTTGCAGAGCTTACACAAGATGTACGTAACCAGTATTTCTAAGTCCAACAGTGAGGGGTCTCCCAGAATTCACACAGATCTTTTCTATCACGCACTAGTTGTAACAAATGTTTACTGTTTTAATCTTATTTATTTTACATTTTGGAGCTGGCTGTAGTAATTTCATGTAACAACTTACAAAGCCTGTTATTTTGAAATAAATAAACCCTTTGAACTTACACATAGACCCTGTGGTATTTGGTGTGGTGTTGTGGACTTACATGAGTGAGTGAGTGAGTGAGTGAAAGGGTGTTATGTTCTGGGTTGTGTAATAATCATTGGGTATCTTCGTGTGGGGGTTCGGGACCTAATGAGACACTATAGCTAGTCAGTCAGAGAATTATGGGTTCTGAGTTCTGACTGAGGTGTGAGTAAGGTCCAACCTCTCATCACCAGTTCTGCTTCAAGATTACAGAGGACAAGCCAAAGGACAGGAGTGGACCCAGTGGCTACAGCTATTGGTCTATTAGAGCTTTATTCAAAAGAAAACCTTAAATAAAGAGTGGCTAACAGGGCAAGCTTAGCTACAGACAGTCTAACAGTAGTAGTACAGAGAGTCATAGCAGAGGTAGTTAGAAGGAACTTAAAGGCAGGGATAACCAACATTTGGAAACAGATAATCAAGATCAAAGAAGCTTTTGTAAAACATTGAATCATTGAATTAGGGAGTGGAACTATAATTAATAGTTCGAAAAAAGAAGGTGCGTTAAAAGTTAGGGAAATATAATTGTTAATATAACCACTGAGGACGTACTAGGGCCAGCAGCAGAATCCTCCGTAGAGGAGCGGTCCTCTGGTGGTTGTCCCGCCGACTCGGACCCCTTCTTCTTGCCCCTGGGTGCTGATCATGTATGAAATAATAAAGAAAGAGACAATCATTAGCATTGTCCTCCATAGAACCTTTTGTAGTTTGTTTACTCAGTAAACAACCTACAAAAGGTTCGTGGAGGACTGGGGTAAGCAGCATTCAGTGACACAGGAGGCAACACGCAGACTGTAAAAAACATATGAACTAATACTAAGTAAACCTATTATCCATCCACCACTATTTCACAGAAGAAAATTGGAAGGACTAGACTCTCTAGCAATACCATTAAGTAACTTCAATTCTCTAAAGTAAACTCTTACATCAATAATCAGCCCAAGCTAGCGCAAAGTTGCAAACAAGTAAGAGTAGTGCCGAGCAGCACCTGTGTCCTACAATCACAGAAGATTTTAAAACGTAATTGAACTGCAATGTAACTAAACGCACAAGTAATTGTGTTATTTTTCATCAAAAAATTATACACAATACTCATACTACTATATATTAGCTACTCACCAAGCCCCATGACCTCGACACCTAGCAGGTCCAACAGGTCCTGCTCCCGGTCCAGGATGTCTGACCACCAGTGGGCCAGCTGGTTGTGGGTGCGCCGGATCCCTGAGCAGTGAAACACTGCCCAGCCCAACTTCACCCACTGGCGGTGATGCTCCTGTGTAAGGTACCTCCACCTCACCGAAAAGAAAAGCTGACAGGCCTGCACCCCTGCAAGGCGCATTCTGCAGCAAGGCAGCCGGCTCTTGGGCGCAGGCGACTTGCCTTTGGAGCCGGTACTGCTGCCCTTGGCCATGGTTCTGGGGTGGAGGCGGAAAAGAAAAGGAGCTTAAAGAAAGAAGTAAAATAAAACAGTAAAAAAGTAAACAAAAAAACACAGTAAAAGTAGAAATAAATGCAAAATATAAACTTAGAGACAGAGAGAGATAGATGATAAATAAAAAAAGTGAGAAAAACAGTGAAAAAAACTAAGGATTGCAAAGATTAAAGGTGGATAAAAAACTAGGCCCAGAACCATAGCGTAGAGTGGAAAAACAAGATGGCCATGCGCATCGCGACCGTATGGGTAAGTTTGCGTGATATTCCTCACGAGCACGCACTAGTCATCGCGAACAAGTAGATAGCGTTTCCGAACATGACATGCGCATCACAAACACGCTATACGTGAACCGGACAGGAAATAAGGCATCGCAAGTGGGCGGGACAATGGAAAAAACAATATGGCTGGGCCCATAGGCGACCGCATGGATAAGTTCCCGAGCTGGCATCCCCCGAGCACGCAAACAGCGCCCCGAACATGCACCACGCACTTGTGAGAAAGAAAAACACATCGCCAATGGGTGCGACAAGCAACTACGCACACTTGCAAAGCTACGTAAAGCTTGCGTAGTGCAAGAACATCTTCGCATAGCTTCGTGTAGCTTCACATAGCATGACTATGCGCACTATGCCCAGGCCTGGTTTTCATTCACCCCAAAAAAATCACAAAAATTAGTTCTGGTAAATACTCCTTTCTTCTTTTGGCCTTCATAAAATGGATTGGTTTATCTAGTGATCGAATTCTGTTTAAAATTAAAATGAATAATTTCCTTTTTAATTCAAAAGCCTTTTCAACTAGAATTTCAATATCCTTCTTCTTTTTATAAAATAGTGCTCTATTTTATATTTCCTCAAATCTTTCAACAAATTAAAAACAACTCTTTTATATAAAATCTTTTTTCTGATTTCTTTATACTGGATCTGCCTTCTTTTACCATACATTGCGTCTTTTGAATGTAAATTCCCATTTTTTCAGTTGTTTTTATTCATATTCTTTTTTCTGGTCGAAGCATTTTTTGTGTTTTTCTCAATCTTCAGACTGTTTCTAGGCTTTGAAAGTTTTTTAATAAATTGTTTTGTTCTATTACCAGAAGACTTATTGTCTTTCCCCACATTGTTGGTCATCCAATACTTGTTGTTGTTGTTTTTTTCAAATAATAGTCCTTTTTCTGTCCTTTTCTCTTTTCTGTTTTATTAGGCATGATAAGTTTATTTTATTGATGATAAACAATATCTGCAAAAAATAAATATATATAAATGTATTTTAATACATCTATAAATTACAATTTTCTATTACTAAAGCAATACATTGTATATACAATCCATTTAAGCACTTTCTTTTGCAATCACTAAATGAAATTGTATTTGAAGGTGTCAAAGACAATGTGTAGGTGGTTAGAGAACTGCATGTGTACTGGACACGGGTTTGTACCAGTGCATGTGTTCAGGCCTGGGATATTGAATGACTACTTGGGTACTGACTGAATGATTGGAGTACTGCAAGGAGAGTGCATAGGTGAATTCATAAATGTTTGGGTTTTGGTGCAGTGTTTGGATTAGTACATGCTGCTGGATCGCTGACTGGAATAGTGCATGGGGAGTGACAGGGTGATTGGTGGATTGTATAGGTACTGCCTGGATAATTGAAGATGTGAAACACAAGTGTGTAGTTGGTTAGAGGCATGCATGAATAGTGGACAGGAGTTTGCAGCAGTGCATGTGTTAAGGCCTGGGACATTAAATGATTACTTGGGTACTGACTGAATGATTAGAGTACTGCAAGGAGAGTGCATTTGGTGAATTTATAAGTGGTTGTGTTTTGGCACAGTGAATAGATTAGTACATGGTGTTCGATGACTGATTGGAGGAGTGCATGGGGAGTGACAGAGTGATTGCTGAAGTGCATAGGTACTACTTGAAAAATTGAAGGTGGGAAAGACAAGTGTGTAGGTGATTAGAGGACTGCATTAATAGTGGACAGGAGTTTGCATCAGTGCATGTGTTAAGGCCTGGGTCATTCCTTGAGTACTTGAGTAGTGACTAAATGATTAGAGTAGTGCAAACAGAGTGCCTGGGTGAATTTATAAGTGTTTGGGTTTCGACACAGTGAATGAATTAGTACATGGTACTGGATGGCTGATTGGAAGAGTGCTTGGGGAGTGACAGGGTGATTGCTGAAGTGTATAGGTACTACCTGAGTAATTGAAGGTTTAAAAGACAAATGTATAGGTGGTTAGAGGACTGCAGGTGTATTGGAAAGGGGTTTGTAGCAGTCCATGTGTTAAGGCCAGGGTCACTGCATGAGTACTTGAGTAGTGAGTGAATGAATACAGTACTGCATCAAGAGTGCCTGGATAAATATACATGTGGTTGGGTTTTGTGAACGAATTAGTACATGGTGCTGGATGGCTGATTGGAGAAGTGCAATTACAAAGATTCACTAGTCTGAAAGGTGTTAGGTGACTGCATATATTCTACATATTTCACTACAGCACTACTGGTGTGAATGCCTGAATCATTCTGCAAATGCATAAGCAGTGACTGTGTTCTAATACTAGGAAAACTTGACAAGCAGTTATGTGTCAGCAAAGAGATAAAGTAACCACATGCTTCTGTTAGAATTCTTACACAAGAGGACACAGACTCAGTGTGATTCTAGACAAGCAAGACTATTCCCTGGTCTGTAGCAGAACAGACTCAGCAGTCTGGAAGGGGTTAGGTGGCTGCATACATTCTACACATTTCACTACAGCACTGCTAGTGTTAATGCCTGACTCATTCTGTGAATGCATAAGCAATGACTGGGTTGTAAAATAACTGAAACTTGACCACATCATAGATTTTTAAGCAATTATGTGTCAGCAAAGTCATGAAGTAACCACATGCTTCTGTCACAATGGTTGCACAAGTGGACACAGACATACAGTGTAATTCTAGACAAGTAAGACTATTCCCTGGACTTTAGCAGGAGAGACTCACTAGTCTGGAAGGGGTTAGGTGACTGCATACATTCTACACATTTCACTACAGCACTGCTAGTTGTAATCCTGACTCGTTCTGCAAATGCATAGGCAAGACTGGGTTCCAATACTGCTGAAACTTGACAACAGGGTAGGTTTTTTAGCAGTTATGTGTCAGCAAAGGCATGACGTAAGCACATGCTTCAAGTGTTGCACAAGTGGACACAGACTCACAGTGTGATTCTAGACAACCAAGACTATTCCCTGGACTTTAGCAGGAGAAACTCAGTAGTCCAATTAAAAACAAAGGCACCAAATACAACACCTCACAAATTAATAACTCACCTTTCAAATTGATTTGTAGATTAAGAAGTATCTGAATCGCAGACCAGATTTTCTTATTCACACAATGTCTGTAGTGGACAGCTCTTAGCAAAAACAAAAATTGGCACACTTTCCCTCACATACTGCACAAATATACATGTAAATATCAAATCACATTGCTTCCCACATTCATTCAAAAGCTAACACACATTTCTATTGGTTACATATTTTAACCCTTTCCAATTGACATAACTTTCAGCCCTACCCCCATTCTGCTTAATGCCTGTTACCATAGTAACAGTTCATGGAATACGCAACTGAACACACAGAATGTTGCAAATTCAAACAGCAAGTGTGCTTGACGTTTAGCAAAATATCAGCTTATCCTATCTAATGTTCCTTTCAAACAGTTTTTACTAACCAATAAGAAACATGCTTTTAAAACGCAGAAAAATGCACCCTATTTTTCAGTCTATAATGTTCGCAAACAGCCAATAATTTCTCTTCTTTTGTAAAAACTGCATCTTATCCACCATTTTACAAAAATCTTAAATTTCAATCTGCCCATTTCACATACAGACATATTCTGAGTGCATCCAGACCTCCCTTTAAGATGCTTAGAGTGTGGATTTTGGGACACAGCTATATTTTCTGGAGCAAAAGATATGCTGAATGCAGAGTTATTGACAGCGATTTAGCTTTGCCAAATGTAGACATTAAATGGCTAGGACAGAGACGATTAAAGTGGCACCAATTGATGCCATTGGTTAAATCCTTTTGGCATCTCCAAGAACCTGACCACATAATTGTGCACTGTGGTTGCAATGACCTAGGCACTCAGACTGGGGTAGGTCTGGGAATGCTTATGAAGGACACCTTTGGAGAATTTATGTCACTTTTCCCACAAACTGCCTTTGTCTATTCTAACATATATCAAAGGCAGAAATGGAACTGTTCCCATCAATTTTGTCCACAGATTGAGAAAGCTAGGAAACATGTCAATAAAGCTGTTTCTGCTTATCTCAGAAATTATAGGATGGGGTCCATTTATAACAACAATCTGACTTTTAATATGGATAGCATCTATAGGAGAGATGGTGTACATTTTACACCAATTACCCCAAATTTGGCAAATAGGTAGTTATTGGTTCAGAATGAACACTTTTTGTTAAATGGTGTAAATCTGTTCAGTAGTTGCTGAGAAAATGATAATGAAAAAAGTTTTGATACCTATGGCCGCGCAGGATCCGTGGACCCCACAGATCAGGATCCGTCTACCCTACAGATCAGAATCCGCATACCCTGCCGATTATAAGCTGCATTCTAATTGGCAGTGAACACTCTAAACCCAACAGTAATAGAGACTTCCAATTCAAGGGCAATTATGACTATAACACAGAATGTTGTGTTTACTGCCTAATTTGTCCTTGTAGCAAGTATTATATAGGGAACACCAAGCACAAAGCAAAGAAAAGAGTGTTGTAACACAAAAGGGCAATATGTAACCGCAATGAGCAGTATCCTGTAGCCCGCCACTTCAAATTAATACATGGTCAAAATGATAAATTATTGGCATTTGTTGTTTTGGATGCAGTCAGGTCGCAAAGACGTGGTGGGGACAGAGAGCACCAATTGAGAGTTCTAGAATCTAAATATAATAGATTTTGAGACACTTATGCCTTCAGGTTTGAACTCCAGTGAGGAACTGGCAGTTCATTTAGGGTGACACTGTGCGTAATGAATTGATGGTGGCAAGGTCCATAGCTAAGACTGAATGAATATATAGCAGCTCTGTTATGAAAAGCGGTATTAACCAATGGATAAAATGCCTTAATGGGACTTCTTTAAGTATATGTGTAATATGGTTTTAATTGTAAATATGTTTTCTTAATATCGTTCCACTTATGAATTTGTATTTAGAGCACTTGTTTTTTTCATCTCTGTTATGAGGACTACAAATCTAAGGTCATTGAGCAGATGAACATATTTGAAATGGTTTTCATTGGCAAAAGATACATTTCTACGTACAAGGAGCAGTATGAATATGAACAAAACATCACATAATATGTATCCTATGTAATATGGCCCACTTGGGCGAAACTGTTTATACGGTGGAAAAGAGCAACGTTTGCCCACTTGGGCGAGAGTGTAAAGTTTTTGGGGTGAAATATATATTGATGTTGGTAGCAATTTTGATTACACGCACAAGCCCATTTATTCATTTTCTGTTCCTTATGCGTAGTAGGAGTTTATTTGATAATGGAATGCAGCATAAGCCAGAATTATTAAGATTGTCTCATTTATATTGATTTTGAGCACAAACTTGTATCACATTATTTGAAACTTGAGTGTCTTAGCCATTATTAAATGGCGGCCATAATGAAGTGTACCCAGTAGTATGTTAGTCCTATTTTGACTGTGGTGATTGTGAGTATGATTACGGAAGTACAACAGCGCAAGCTTTACCGTGATCAAGCCTTAACAGTGAAACGCTTCGGTTTGTAACTTCTTGTTGCCAATAAAATTACAGAAGCATCCTGGAGTGTACGGAGTACCTTTTTTAAAAAAAAAAAAAAGAGGTGGTTGTTATACATATATATATATATATATATATATATATATATATATGGGACTTTCTGTCGTCTTTTTCACTGCCTAAAAACTGATGCATATGGAAGAAACTGTTTAAATAAACGAGAAACTTCATGTAAATTATGAGAAGTGCGGCCCATCTTCCCCTGGAGACCGGGTACCATGGTTAAAACAAAAAAAAATTGATCAAGCTCCTTTTACGGAGTGAAACGCATCATGGGGGACATTTGTCTCAAGAACACTTTAATAAATCTTTGATACTGCTCGCACAATCCTGTGTGTAGTGGCTTGTCTTTGAACGAGAATATTGGGGAAGATGTCCGCACCTGTTTGGTTCCGCCTTGTAATTGGCGGTCAGGAGTTGCACTTCGATATATATATATATATATATATATATATATATATATATATATATATATATAAAACCTGCTGGCGGTCGCCAGCAGGTAGTTATAGTTAGGACCTAGTTTCCATAGGAAAACCTCAACATTCTATTTGGAATAACTTTGGCGCTGGTCAATGAATCCTCACAAAATTCTCCAAGAAGATGGGTTGCTCCACTCCACTCCTTCCCTGAAAGTTTGGCAGTGATTCGTCAAGCGGGGCCGAGAAAAAAGGGGGATTGCAAAACATGTTTATCTCATGCAATTTGGTGTACATCCGTGCAATAGTTCCTGAGAAAATAAAAAGTAAAATCATAGATATATCTATAGACAAAGTATCGTCCAAGGATTATACGTGTACCATTACGAGCACGAGCTGCATGCTAATTGGCTGTTAACTGTTTGTCAGCACTCTAAACCAGGAAGTGTTGGCAGCCATCTTGTGTCAAACCGAGGCACAAGAAAACAGAAAAAGACGTGTGCAAAAGACACAAAGGGGGCAGGGTAGACACGCTCTGACCACCTAGTTCTGCTCAAGGGGTCCCACAAGGACCCTAAAGGCATAACAAAAAATATTTTTTAAATCCACAGGATGCTCGTAGGATAAGCGTATTCCGTTGAAATAAAAGAAAAGAAAACCTGAAGCCCACTTTAGTGCTAATTCATCAAGCATGGGCCGAGAAAAAAGGGGGGTCCCAAAATGTGTTTTCCCCATGCAATTTTCCATAGTGATCTTTAAGACATGTTACAGCCCGAACTGTTGAACGGAATTACACCAAATTTGGCAAAGAGGTAGAGATTGGTTCGCAGATGACGCTTTTTGTTAAATAGTGTAAATCCATGCGATAGTTCCTGAGAAAATCAAAAGTAAAATCCTAGATATATCTATGGCCGAAGTACCCCTTTGGCTTTAAAATATTAAATGAGGGGGGTCTGAGGCCCCCCAGTCTGGGGGACCAACACCCCCAGGGCTTTAATATATTATTTGAAGGGGGTTCTGAGGCCCCGGAGCCTTGGGGACCACCATCCTCTGGGCTTTTTGAAAGTGTTGGAGGGGGGCCGCGTGATCCTCCTCCTGGAGCCCAAGATGGCCATGGGGACCGCCAACCCCCAGGGCGGGTTCCAGTATTGTCACAGGGTGCACACCCCTGGGACACTGCCGTTTGCAATGACACGGTGGGAGCCTCGCGGCTCCCACCCTGTCATTGGAAACAGCTTTCCTATTTGGAAGAGAGAGCTTATACAGGCCTATTCTAGGGTGGCAGTGTGCGTGGACTAGGGGTTAGCTGGTGCTGATAAGGAGCAGATAGTATTTGTGTTTCTTGTAGTTTTGTGTACCCTCTAAATCAGAAGGGAGTTTATATAGGCCTATTTTTTTAATTTTTATTCATTTATATAAATATTTATATTTTATTTATTTGTGTACTCCCTTGGCAGCTCCTTAAACAATCAAACATATAATTTCGGTACGATCTTTTCTGTGTTGGACAACAGAGTGTTACCCTAATATCTTTGTCATGATATATGATATCTTTTTTCTCTTTTCTGTACTTTAACTTGTTCTTTTTTTACAATATTCTTCTACCTCTTATGTCAATCAGTTCCACACTTTAGCGCCCGTTTGTTTCAGTGTTCTTAGCCTTGTTGTTGTTTTGCTGACTTACCAGTTTGTGTACATGATCCACCGTTCAATTTGTGCAGCCTTCTGTGTATCGTCTTTTATATCTGACCTTGGTTCTTTAGTGTTTAATTCAGTGTCCTGCACATACCAGTACATCTGTTGACATGTACTTTATTCCTTTCCATTTCCCTGCCTCCACCCTAATTAACATTGTAATGGGGGAATCAAAGTAAGGGTCTGTGGTTGTCAGTGTCTGAAGCATGTAACACAGTAGGTAGGACACAAATTAAGGAATCCCGCGTCCACCACTCATGGACTCTCCTGTCCCTTATTTCCCACTCGTTTGCTATGCCTTATTTATCAAATCTCTGCACTTGACCGGGTCTTCCTCCAGTGCATTCTCCTCATAGTCAAGGCACATACAATCTATCATGTAATCTGCCCTTGGCCACTCTGTGTGTGAGGTGGTACCACCACCAGATATTCCATATTATACACCACCTTAAGTGTATACAGCCTCAAAATACCTCCACTGGCCATTGTAAATGCAGAACCTTCGTGATGAGGGGGACCTGGATTCGGGCCCTCTGGGCTTACCTGTTAATGTCTCCCCTCTTTCCGAACAGCATACAGACTCCTGGAAGACGACGGACGCGGCATACAACCCCGTGATGTACGACAAGGACCCGTGTTACTTTAATTGGGCGGAGCTGGACCCTGAGCCCGCCCACCTGCCACTGGTAAAACTCAGCCCGAACACTACACAGGTGTGTGAATCACCCGGAGGCAGAAAAGGAGAGTGATGGCGAGAGGACGTAGCAGAGTGGAGTTCGAGGAAGGAGGAGGCGAGCAAGGAAGAGCGGAGGACGGAGGAGGTGAGCAAGGAAGAGCGGAGGACGGAGGAGTCGAGGGAGGAAGAGCGGAGCATGGAGGAAGCAGGAGGAGGAGTCCGTGACTACAACGACAAGCCAGGAGGCCAACGTGAAGGCGCATCGCCCAGCCACACTTCCCGGGAAGTGTGGCTAGAGCAGGTACGGTCATGCTTCACGGGTTGGTCAGGACGTAGGTGGCTTAAACCACCCTGAAGAATCACTCAGCACACCTTGCACTTATCCCCCCCCTCACCTTACCAACACTTGTACCGGGTACGGTTTCTGCACGTGTGTGTCCCCACTTTCTTCCCCTATCAAACACCTTTTCAGTGCCAGGTTAACACTGGTTTCTTTCTTTCCTGTCGGCATCTGAAACACCTTGGAAAACGGCAGAAGAGCGGCCTACAAATCCCAGAAGACATCGGGAACGGCGGCTTGGAGCAACGAGGACCACGACGGAGGACACCGAAACGCCCTCCCATACTACCGAGTACCGGTCCAGAAGAGGCGACTGTATAAAATAATAAAACCGGCTTTACCAAGAACACCGTTGTCCGTGAGTCTATTTGAGTCCCCACGTGAAGCCCCACACCCTTGTACCACCCTTTTCATCCATTCTTGCATCTTGAGATGTAACCGCCTACCTCTGTTCTTTACATCCTACTTTCCCCTTTTAAATATTCAAATCCTCTTAGAAAGACTGTATCAACCCTTTAAGAGAAAAAGTAAGACGTTTCGGGAATCAATTTATATGTGATCTCTGTCTACCATCCTAATACCCAATCATTAAATTACATGCTTTGTACCATTTCACTCAAGTTCACTTTGTTCCTTCATCTTCAAAACAAATATTAAATACATTTCTTCGGAAGCATCACATACGCCGATATTACAGTAAAGGAGTTGTAAAAATAAATTCAGCGTTTTTACAAAATATTTTATGTGAGCATCTCAAAAAACTGATATTACAGTAAAGAAGTTCTTAAAATAGTTTAAATGTATTACAAAACATGTTATGTGAGCACCTAAAACACTAATATTACAGTAAAGAAATTGTAAAAATAGTTGGAGTGTAGCTCAAAATTTTAAACGTGAGGACTACAAACACTAATAGAACAGTAAACAAGTTGTGAAAATAGTTTCAATGTATCGGAATAACTCATTTCACTTCACTGAGAACATGTTTCTTTACTACTGACAGATCTTACATCTTATAGATGGAAAATGTCACTTACACAGTAAGCATTTGTTCTTGGCATGTAGTAGCGTAGATTCATATGGTTTCCATAGTCCTTCAATATCGTGTTGTGTTAGGATGTTGGCAAGTTGTTTTTCTTTGAAGAAGTCTATTTAGTCACTTGGTAAGGCTGTCTCCTCCTTTTGATGATATTCAGCATGATATTTGACTCTATTGTCAGGGAGCTGCCTGACATAATGTCAGACAAACAGCATCTCACTCATCCCACCTGTTCTCAATGGGGTTCCCCTATAGACTTTGTAATCATCCCTTAATGTATCTTAGCGAAATTGTTACTACTCCATCAATTTCCTGCCTTCCTCCCATCTTCCTCACACTTCTTACTGTCGCACCATGAATAAGACGAAGCACATTATATTAAGTTCAGCATTAGATATGCATGATTTTTGAGAAAATAAGCCGGTAACGGCCACGTGGCACAGGAATAAATATGAAAGTCACTGGAGGATTAATGGATTGGCCCACCACAGAGCTAGGATTATACCTTACACTACGATTAAATGTGAGGAAGTACAAGTCATGTGGCGTAGCAAAAAAATGCAACACAAAAAGTGAACATTTCTCAATTATTTGTGAATAAGATCTATTAAGGTGAAGGTGTAAACCAATGTGAATAAAGGTCTGTAATGTTGAATGTAAAATCCTCAAACAATGTACAACTTATTCAAATATCTGGTTCTGGATGTTGAGTTATGTAAGAATCTGCTAAGCGGGGCATGATGACATGTCCCCCTGAAGAAGACGATGCTACTTTCTGTTCCTACCATGGTGAAATGTGAAAGAAGATTTGAGTAAGTTGACAACCTGTTTCCTGTAGGATGTTTGGATTTCCAGGCCATTACACAGATGTGTCCAACATGGAATGTATTAGTCGATCGGCGTTGAGGAGTAGATACAAAATACTTACGTTTATGTACAAAATACATACTCTAGATAACCTCAAACAATTAAAATAGTTTTAGTCCTATATAGTGTATGAAATGACATGTATATATATTTTTTCCAATAGCTGAAATGTTTTTATAATCGCTCAAACGTCCGGAACATAAACTATACAAATACTTATTTTAAATGTGAGAAGGAACATGTGTGAAAGGGTGATGTTATCCAACTCCACATTACGATAGTAAGTATTACCAATCATAACATTTTTCTTTTTCTATTTTTTAGATGTAGAGCTTCAGGGTGCATTATGTCCCAGCACGTGATGGAAAACACACTGGTGACAGAAAGTTGATCTGCTAATATTCTTTGAAGTCACTCTCTCACTTCGTCTCTCCTTTCATAAAAGAAATTACACACAAAGGTAATTCCTTTTTATCCTACAGGTTGTATTTCACAAAGTGGCGTCCCCCCCCTACACCACTAAAACTCAAGTATTTTGATAGGTGTTATACTTAGTTTGGTTTCCACTGAGTTAGTGGTACCTGAAACAACAAGGTTGTGCGGAGTTTGCGATGATGTGTGGTCTAAGCAGGAAGCCTTGGTAGCAAAGTCTATAAAATCAAGTTTTCTAATAAATATTGGTTGTTCATTCACAGTAGTAAGTTGAAGTATATCTCCAAAAACGATGAAATATTTTGTTCTAAATAAATGATCTAATTCAATACGGTCACGTGGCGATGATTTCTGGTGCACTGAGTTAGTAATTCTTTTGGCGCTGAGTTTGAACATACCCTGTGAAGATGTGTGGTCGGGGGGAGAGGCACATTAACCGAAGTAATGTCTTTTGAAATCTGCATCAATTCTATTTAAAAGAGATAGAATGCCTCATTGCTGACATCAAAATGTTCATTTTTCTTTGCGATGATTTATGGTACACTGAGTTAGTAGTATCTCTGGTGCTGAGCTTGTACATACACTGTGATAATGAGTGGTAAAGGGGGACACAAACATCGATGAATGCTATTTTGTTACAGTTAACAGAATTTGAGGACACAGTACAATTGTCTCTGCCTTTAATAAATTGAGACTGAATTCAATGTTGTCTTTAGTGCTACTGCGCTACTGGTACCAAGTAGTAAACTCTGTTGATCACAGTGTACATTTGAAGGCAGTACTTAGTACAGACATTGAGAAATGTTTTTTGTGGCATCCATTAACAAAATTGTCTCTACCTTACATAAATCAAGTCTAACTTGATTGCTGTCCATAGCGTAGATGGAAAGCTGAATTCAAGTTGTGAACCCTGCTGTCTGCAGTGCAGATTGAAGGCAGTTGTTGACAGACATAGACAAATGCTTTTTGTCACTTATTTAAACAAAATGTGAAGACATATAGTAGAATTGTCTCTGCATTAAAGGAATGAAGGCTGAATTTCCTACAGTTCTACTGTTCAAACTTTAAGAAAATCTGAGAACATTATGCAATTGTCTGTTTTAAATATCTCAAGACTGAATTGAATGTTTTCTGTACTGCTGGCTCTCCTGGTATCTAGTTGTCAACTCTATTGACCGCAGAATAAATTGAAGGCAGTTCTCAGCACAGATACTAAAGAGAAAATTACATCCAAAGTTGTGAACCCTGCTGTCTGCAGTGTAGTTTGAAGGCAGTTGTTAACAGACATAGACAAATGCTTTTTGTCACCTTTTTAAACAAAATGTGAAGACATATAGTAGAATTGTTTCTGCATTAAATAAATGAAGGCTGAATTTCCGACTGTTCAAACTTTAAGAAAATCTGAGGACATTGTGCAATTGTCTCTGTTTTAAATAAATCAAGACTGTATTGAATCATTTCTGTAGTGTCAACTCTACTGACCGTAGAATTGATTGAAGGCAGTTCTCAGCACAGATAATGTAGACAAATTTCCATCCATAGCTGAATTCAAGTTGTGAACCCTGATGTCCGCAATGTAGATTGAAGACACTACTCAACACAAACATCGATGAATACTATTTTGTACAGTAAACAGAATCTAAGGACATAGTACAATTGTCTCTGCCTCAAATAAATCAAGACTAAATTCCATGATGTCTGTAATGCTGATGCGTTCTTGGTATCAAGTAGTAATCTCTGTTCATCGCAGTGTACATTTGAAGGCAGTACTTAGTACAGACATTGAGGAACGTTTTTTGTGGCATCCATCAACAAAATTGTCTCTGCCTTACATAAATCAAGGCTAACTTGAATGCTGTCTGTAATGTAGATGGATAGATGAATTCAAGTTGTGAACCCTGCAGTCCGCAGTGTAGATTGAAGGCAGTTGTTGGCACAGGCATGGATAAATGCTTGTTGTCACTTATTTAAACAAAATGTGAAGACATACAGTAGAATTATCTACCGCCTGCAAATCAAATCAATGGACTGTTCGCCATAACATTTTGTCTCTTTATAAATTTTGCAAAGAATGATATGGTCTCCAAAATCGGGATGATGTCAGGATGTGGGCTCGATGGTGCTGTGGAAAAGCTGGCTACAGGTAGAGGAGGGTCTTCCTGTAGCCTGTCGCATGCAGCTATCGCATAATTTTGGGAATGAACAGTCTTCACATGTCTCAGCATGCTGGGGGTTCAAAATTACAATTTTTTATTCGGAGCACCTGTAGAAAGCATGTTCCCACATATCTTCCAGGCAATATTCTCTTTCTCAATAGGACAACCATTTTTAACCTCATAAGCTCGACCACTGGTGTCACCTGCATGCAACAAATCATTACTCTGAATGCTGTCCATAGTGTAGATGGAATTCTGAATTGAAGTTTTGAACCCTGCTGTCCGCAGTGTACATCAAAGGCACTACTCGACACAAACATCGATGAATGCTTTTTTGTCACAATCTGAGGACACAGTACAATTGTTTCTCACTTAAATAAATCAAGATTGAATTCAATGTAGGCTGTAGTGCTGATGCACTCCTGGTATTAAGTCGTAAACTCTGTTGATCGCAGTGTACATTTGAAGGCAATACTTAGGACAGATATTGAGGAACATTTTTTGTGGCATCCATTAACAAAATTGTCTCTGCCTTACATGAATCAAGTTGTGTCTAATTGTCTCTGCCTTAAATAAATCAAGACTGAATTCAATATTGTTTGTAGTACTTCTCCGTTTCTGGTAGTGAACTCTGTTGCTCACAGTGTATATTTGAAGGCAGTACTTAGTACAGACATTGCAGAACGTTTTTTGTGGCATCCATTAATTTAATTTTCTCTGCCTTATATAAATCAAGGCTAACTTGAATGCTGTCCGTAGTGCAGATGTAAAGGTGAATTCAAGTTGTGTACCCTGCTTTCTGCAGTGTAGATTGAAGGCAGTAGTTGACACAGACATCGAGGAATGCTTTTTGTCACACCCTTTAACAAAATCTGAAGACATATAGTTCAATCGTCTCTGCATTAAGTAAATGAAGGCTGAATTTGCTACTGTTGAAACTTTAAGAAAATTTGAGGACATAGTGCAATTGTCTCTGTTTTAAATATATCAAGACTGAAATCAATGTTTTCTGTAGTGCTGGCGCTCCTGGTATCTCGTTGTCTACTCTACTGACCACAGAATAGATTGAAGGCAGTTCTCAGCACAGATACTGAAGACAAACTTAGATCAAAAGTTGAATTCAAGTTGTGAACCCTGCTGTCCGTAGTGGAGATCGAAGGCACTAGTCAATACAGACATAAGTCTGAGGTGGTGTGGCGGTGAGTTCGCAATCGGCCTGTTTTGAGGAAGCACGCAGTCATGGCGGCAGCCACGTGGCAGGGTGCGTACCTTTGCTGCGATGCAGTCTGTTCTTTTTGCAGAAGTGAACCACGCCCAAGGTGTAGACTAATTATTAGACTGGGCTCTATTGAGGGCCTGTAATTGGAATTAGAATAAGAATTGGCAAGCGCATCTATCGAAGGTAGCAGAAGCGCAAATTACCCACTGCCTTGTTGAGGAAGTAGTTACCATAAAATTATTATTATTTTCAAAGAAAAAAAAGGAAACTGCGCAAACAAAACAGGCTGCAACTGGAACAAATAAACAAAAAAGAAATTAACGGCAGGAGCAACGGTGATCTTGTTTGCGCCTGCAAATCAAATCAATGGACTGTTCTCCATAGCATAATGTTTCTTTGCAAAATTTGCAAAGAATAATAAGGTCTGCAAAATTGGGACGGATATCCGGATGCGGAGTTGAAGGTGCTGTGGAAGTGTTTGCTACAGCTGGTGGAGGGTCTTCCCGCAGCCTGTCGCATGCAACTCTTGCATAATTGTGGGTATGAAGAGTCTTCACATGTTTTACCATGCTGGCAGTTCCTAATAATTAGGAAAAACAGGACATTCTATAGTATCTTTATTTATGTTGAACATTTCTTTGTAGCTCCGAAAAGTAATTCCTATTCTGAACGCCTCGTCTTGAAGAGTTCCAAAAGAGCTAAATAGTCAAATTCAGTTTTGTCAGGAGTATCCAAATTAGTTTTTGGTGATAAATCAAATGTCCTTTTCTTTGTTTCACCAAACATCTTTCAGAACCAATCACAGCATATATACCATTATTGATGTTTCTGTAATATTCTGTTTAAAAGTATAGTTTTGCAGCACTCCATAGAGACAAATGTTCTCAAGATGATGACTTCGATTTTGATAATGTGTTTCTAACATTTGTTTTTTTCAATGTCTGTACTTTCTGGTTCTTTTTCACATAAATATTCAATTTCTTGTACATGTTTAAGTACTCCATTTCTTGTTCCAGCAAGACCTAGACTCACCCAAATGATTGTTCTTGATTTGGAGATCTACTACAACTTACTCCTGTAAGAGGACAACCAGTATTTAAAACATTGAGCATGAAGATACCATGAAGTCTTTGGGTAGTACTGGAAATGTTAACATTTGCTTATATTTTGAATATAAGGAACGTATTACAAATATGCAACAAGAAAATGATGCTGCTTATGGGACTATTCTACAAGATATAAGAATTGGAAAAGTGACTGAACATGGCAAAGAAGCTTTACGGAGATGATTACTTTCTAATTTGTTTCCAAATGAAAATATTGTTCCTGAGAAAATATATATGACAATTGCAGAAAACAAATCTGTAATCTGGTTAATGCCAACATTGCATGAATGTTCTATATTCAATGAAGAAATTTTAAAGTTGGAAAATGAAGAAAGTATAAAATTGGAAGCATTGATAAAATCCAAGGAAGGCAGCAAGTGTCGGGAACGTAGTTACCAAAAACAACAATACTAGACTCTATTGAGTGGCTGTAATTGGAATTAGAATTAGAATAAGAATTGGCAACCACATCCAACGAAGGTAGTAGACACGCAAATTACCCACTGCCTTGTCGGGGAATTAGTTACTAAAAACAACAATACTGGACTGTATTGAGGGTCTGTAATTGGAATTAAAATTGGCAATCACATGCAACAAAGGCACAAGACGAGGAAATTACTGCCTTGTCAGGGAAGTAATTACAAAAAATAATAATACTGAACTCTATCGAGGGCCTGTAATTGGTATTAGAATTGACAGCCACATCCAACAAAAGCAGTGGACACGCAAATTACTCACTGCCTTCTCGGGGATGTAGTAGCCAAAAACAACAATACTGGTCTCTATAGAGGGCCTGTAACTAGAATAAGAATTGGCAACCACATCCAATGAAGGCAACAGATGTACAAATTACCCACGGCTTTGTCGGGAAAGTAGTTACCAAAAACAACAATACTGGGCTGTATTGAGGGCCTGTAATTAGAATAAGAATTGGCAACCACATCCAACGAAGGCAGCAGACGCGCAAATTACCCACTGCCTTGTCGGGGACGTAGTTACCAAAAACAACAATACTGGACTCTTTTGAGGGCCTGTAATTAGAATTGGCAACCACATCCAGCAAAGGCAGCAGACGCGCAAATTACCCACTGCCTTGTCAGGGAAGTCGGTACCAAAAAAAACAATATTGGACTCTATTGAGGGTTTGGAATTAGAATAAGAATTGGCCACCACATTCAACGAAGGCAGCAGACGCGCAAATTACCCACTGCCTTGTCGGGGACGTAGTTACCAAAAAGAACAATACTGCATTCTATTGAGGGATTGGAATTAGAATTAGAATAAGAATTGTCAACCACATCCAACTAAGGCAGCAGACGCACAATTTACCCACTGCCTTGGTGGGACCGTTGTTAGCAAAAACAACAATACTGAACTCTATTGAGGGCCTGTAATTAGAATTAGAATGGGTAACCACATCCAGCAAAGGCAGCAGACGCACAAATTACCCACTGCCTTGTCAGGGAAGTAGGTACCAAAACGACAATACTGGACTCTATTGAGGGTTTGGAATTAGAATAAGAATTGGCAATCACATTCAACGAAGGCAGCAGACGCGCAAATTACCCACTGCCTTGTCGGGGACGTAGTTACCAAAAAGAACAATACTGCACTCTGTCGAGGGTCTGTATTTGGAATTAGAATAAGAATTGGCTACCACATCCAACAAAGACCGCAGACATGCAAATTATCCACTGTCTTCTGGGGGAAGTAGTTACCAAAAAATTATTATTGCATGAAATAATAAGGTCTTCAAAATGGGGATGGATGTCCGGATGCAGCGTTGATTGTGCTGTGGAAGTGCTGGCTACAGATGGTGGAGGGTCTTCCCGCAGCCTGTCGCATGGAGCTCTTGCATAATAGCGAAGATGAAGAGTCTTCACATGTTTTACTATGCTGGCAGTTCCAAATGAATATTTTTTACGATAGTAGTTAAGATGTGCATATAATAATGCACAAGGGCAAGCATTAAGCTTGATACCATGCAAACCTCATCAATAATGAGAAGTTTTATTTTCTTCAAGACTCTTGAAACTTCACAAGAAGCTTCTCCACATAGCTTGTGGTATTCTAATTTGTTTTCATGCTGTTTAGGTAGCATTAGTAAACAATGTAAAGTAATTTCTTTAATGTTGTGTGCTGCCAACCCAGTTGGAGTAGTGACAACACAAGACAAATACAACTCAGTTGTTTTCTGTAGATAACTGGTAATTACTTTAATTAAGAAAGGTTTTCCTGTTCCAGCTTGTCCAGTCAGGTACATTCGAATAGATTTAAAAACGTGCATGAGCACTTTTTCTTTTCATGAAGTAATCCATGGTTAATCTGATCTCTCACTTGGTCATGTATCTGTTTTTGCTCAATATTTAGTTATCCACAAATTGACGTCAACCCCCCTCAAAAACCTACCAAGCTCTACATTTGTGCATTCTGTGATGATGCATGGCCATTGTAACAACGACTGCGAAGTGTGCTTCGATTTCATGTTGCAGCAAGATCTAGACTCACCCAAAGAATTCTTCTAGATTTGGACTATAGACTTGCAGAGGATAAGCGATCTAAGTATTCACACGCTCTGATTTCTTGAAGAGATAACATCTTCAAACTGTAACTGCATAATTTCTTATTTAGACTCTTCTTGTGGGAAATCTCTTCCCACATTTCCTTTAATTCTATCTTTTCTCATTTTGTTATTTAGGATGTTACATAACGAGCAGCAGCAATGGAATTGTCCGTACTGTATTGAATATCCATGTTAGCATTCCACATGGACAGAATAACTGGATTATAATCATTTATATATTTTGACTCTTCACTTCTTCTTAAATTATAGGTATTCTTGAAAACTTTCTTGCCAAGGTATGTTGCATAGCTGACATAAAAGTGTTTACTCTTCCTTTGGATATTATAGGACAGTGATGTCATCAGTGATGTCACTGACCATGTCATTAGTGATATAATATGTGACGTCATCAGCAGTGCATTGTGGATGCACGAGTTATAGTTAGCTGAACTAACTATAACGGGGGATTTCAATGGTTTTGTATGAGTGAAATGTCCAGCTAACTATAACATGTGTGAAACCTATGCTTTTTTCAATGAATTTGCAAGGTTTTTTAAATGCTAATTCCTAACTATAACGTGTGTGAAACCTATGGTGTTTTCATTATGCAGAGAGAATCTTGATTTCATTAAAGACAATAGGAGGCTAACATTATGCAAATACTTTTATTTGCTGCCCAAACATGCAGCCCTTTAAAGAATGTAACTACATCATAATATACAGAACATTGGTAACATGATGAGTAGACTGTGCAGGCTCCCATCATCCTCGTGGGCTGCGATGACACAGCTGAATAACTTGAAAACTCCAGTAAATCCATTTAGTCTTTGATATTGTTATCTGAGAAGAAAAGACAGTGTATAGTGAAATGCATAAGGACTATTAAAGTAAAGCATAGCAATGAAATGCAATAGTAGTATAATAATAGTATAGTAGTACCACAATAAAGCATGAACATAACCAAATCCAAAGCTCTCAGGGAGAGGAGGGTGGGATAATGTTAGCCTCCGATTGTCTTTAATGAAATCAAGATTCTCTCTGCATAATAACTGGAGAATCGTCATTTCATTACAAGACCGCGGGCTACCATTATGCATGTTTAAAGCCATGTAGAGCTACACTGCTAACATGCTCTATTGGTCTCAAGTAAAACTTGGAAAAGGTACTTGCATTAGACCAATCTGCTGCTTTAAGTATTTCGGGCAGAGATCCTCCGGCCCAAAATACTTTGCTAGCCATTGCACCCCTAGAAGAGTGAGCTCCAAATCTAGAAAGATCCACTCCAGCCTCATGCATAATCAAACGTATCCATCTGGCTAGGGTCGCTGAGGATACAGGTCTAAAGGGTCTCACATAAGATAAAAGAAGTTGATCACAACCAACAGTTCTAAAACTTGAAATCTTATTCTCATAGCATTTCATACATTTAAAAACACAAAGTTTTTCACATTCATGAAAGATAGGATAAAAGATGGACTCAGACATTGTTTTAGTTCTTTTCCAGGTGTCAAAATGGACGCCTTCACATGAGTAAAATCTATTAGAAAGTTCTAGAGCTCTAATGTCCGATACCCTTCTAAAGGAGATCAGACACAGGAGAGTAGCTAATTTCATTGATATTCTTTTAAGGGAGAGTGATTTGTTGTCAGGCCAAGAAAGGAAGAGATTAAAAATAAGGTTAACATCCCAAAGGGATTGGTATTGTGCCTTGGGAGGTCATCTTAGACTAATACCTTTCATAACTCTTTTGATAAGGGAATTTCTACCAATAGCAAGATTATTAAAAAGTTAGTGACCTGAAGAAATTGCTGATCTGTAGCAATTGATGGTTTTAAAGGAAAGACCTAGATCAAAGAGATGAGCAAGATAGTTAGCTACTTGTTGAAGAGGACACTGTATGGGATCCAAATCCCTTTCCAGGCACCAACAAGACAATTTTCTCCAAATTCCCTTGTATCTTTTTTTTGTACCTGGAGCCCATGAATCTTCCAATAAGCTTTTAGCTTCCCCTGAAAGGTCTGAATATCTTCCTGAATTCCAGATATCCTCCAGGCAAGAAGGTTCATTTTCCCTTCTAAGACTAGAGGGTGTTCTTCTCCGTCTGGACTCTGGAGTAGGCCTAAGAAGGAAGGAATCAGCAGAGGAAAGTCCACTGCCAACTCCAACACCCCGGGGAACCAAACCTGAGATTTCCAAAAAGAAGTTATCAGAATGATGGAATAAGACTCAAGTCTGACCTTCCACAATACTCTCTGAATCATTGAAAAGGGGGGAAAGGCATAAGCCTTGATTCCTTCCCAAGATTGGAGAAAGGCATCTTCTCTTGAGGCATATGGGTCCGGTCTCCAACTGAAGTAATTCTCCACTTGGTGGGTTAACCTGCGGGCAAATAGGTCTAATTGTATCGGGCCCCAAAGATCTTGGATCTGAGAAAAAATCTCTGGATTCAGTTTCCAATCGCTTGAGTCGTGTAGGAAACGTGAGTTCCAGTCTGCTCTCACATTCTGTGAACCCGGGATGAATTCTGCTCTAAGGGTAATCTTTTGGTCCCAACAAAAATACCATATTCGTTTGGCAAGATCTGAGAGATTTTTGGATCTCGCACCCCCAAGGCGATTTATGTAGGAGGCAGCTGAGAAATTGTCCAAGCGGATTAGGGTATTTGAGTTCTTCAAAAGTTCCTTGAAGCTCATAATTGCATTTAGAGTGGCTGACATTTCTAGGGAATTTATGTGGAGGGATTGTTATTCCAAAGACCACCTCCCTCCGGGCTTTAAATCTTTTAGGCGGGCACCCCATCCCTGATTGCTTGAATCTGATTCTAAGGTGAAATCTGGAAGATTCCCGAAGATAGCTTTCCCATTCCAGGCTTGGAGGTTTTTCAACCACCAAAGAAGATCTTCTCGAGCATCTTGTGAGTGAGGTAGCGTCTCGAGCATCTTGTGAGAGGGGTAGAGATTCTTCGTACCAGAGCCCTTTCCTCAGGCCCAGTGCTTTCAATCTTTGCAGACCTCTGTAATGAAGAGGACCTGGTGAAATGGCTTGAATAGAGGATGAAAGAAGTCCCAAGACTCTGGCTAGATCTTTTAGTCGGATAGACTCTTTCGAAAGGATAAGTGAAACATGTTTTTTTTATTTTTTTAATCTTCTTGTGGGGAAGGATTAGATTTGAAAGAATTGTGTTTACATTGAAACCAAGGAATTCTAGTTCTTGCGAGGGGGTCTGAATAGTTTTCTCCATGTTTACAATGAAGCCCAGATCTTGAAGCAGATCCATTGTCGTTTTTAAATGCTCCATAATTTCTACTTTGTCTTGGCACATGATGAGGATATCGTCTAGATAAATTATTAAGCGAATTCCCCTCTCTCTGGTATAGCTGACCACTGGGCGAAGTACCTTGGTGAAGCACCAAGGGGCTGATGACAGCCCGAATGGGAGGCACTGGAACTGATAAAGAGTCCCTTTTCAAGTAAAACGAAGATGCTTGCGGCACTCCTCGTCCATAGGTATGGTAAAATAGGCGTCTTTTAGGTTTAATTTTACCAGCCAGTCCTTTGCCTGCAAAATGTCCCTCAAAAGATGGATACCCTACATCTTGAAGTGTCTGTATGTTAGAAATGTGTTTAGATATTTGAGATTTATGACAGGGCACCAACCCTTGTACCTCTTTTTGACAAGGAAAATAGTACTTAAAAAGCTCCTTGGGAGTTCTGAAAGAGGAACCTTTATAATGGCTCCTTTGTCTAACATTTGTGAGATTTCTAAATCTATTAATTTTGAGTTCTCCTTGTCTAGAGAAATTTTGTTTGGAATCTTTTTCTGAAAGGGTTCTTTCCAAAAATCTATCTTGAAACCAGTTACTGTTTCCAAGACCAAAGGGTCTTGTGTGATTTGAAGCCAATTGTTTGCAAAAAAACTTGAGTCTTCCTGCCACCTTGGAAGGGAAAGAGGGATTCAGACTTACCTTGGAAAGATTGATTGGCGAATCTTGATCTTCCGCCACGGCCTCTTGAACTCCTTCCTCTCTGGGGGTAGAAGTTTGAGCGGGATCCTCTGTAAGAACGATTGTCTCTTGAATCTTGTGGGTAAAATTGGGACTTGAAATAACCGCGGCTGACAGGTTGCCCCCTCCTGTCAGCCCTTCCAAAAAGTGGTCATCCCCCGAAGACTCTACGCATGTTAGATTGTGCCTTAGAAAAGGCATTGAAGGTGGCCACATATTTTCCTAAGGATTTTACGAAGTTATCACCAAATAACATACCCTTGGCATGACACGTGTCTTCCTAAGCAGAGAGGTCTGCAAGTTTAGGGTTCATTCTGAGGAGGACTGCCTTCCTTCGTTCGGTAATCAGATTGGCATTTGCTTTTCCAATAAAGCAGATTGCACGTTGGGACCAACCACTTAGGAGCTCGGTATTAATCTGAATATTGTTGGTCCTGGCTTCTTCCGCCAAATCAAGAATTTTTGAAAGAGGACCCAGAACATCAAGAAGCTTATCTTGAAACTGTTTTAAGCATCTTTCAATCCCTTTTTGTGGGTCCCTCCCTGATTTAAAAAGAAAAGTGATCAATTTGGGGTCAAGGTTGGGATTATTACAAATCTTATCTTCAGAACAGGGACAAGGGCACTCATTACGCATTAAATTGCGTGTATCTCTGTCCAAGGGTTTCCTCACCCATTTAGATAAATATCTACCAACGTGGTCCATAGGCCACCATTCCGTGCTGCGAGGATGACGAATAGTAGTGGGATTGAACATCTCCTCCCCAAGGGGATCTTTAATAGTAAAGGAGGATGTTGAATGGTGTTCTAGGTCTTCGTCAAGATCCTCAGGAGTATCTTGGGGGTCAAATATAAATTCATCTTCCTCAAAGTCATTAAAAAAGAGTGAGGAGTCGTCATTAAAATCATTTGTATTGTATAAAATACTATTCTCTATAATGCCGCTATGGGCACCTCTTCTCCCAGTCCCAGGTAACTGGGATCTCTCTATTGTGCTGCTACAAGCACCAGCATCTATTGTAGCGCGAGGGCTACCAATTTTAGCGGCATGGGGGAATGATCATTCAGGGGCTTCTTCTTATGAGGTACTTTACCCCTTATCTGAGTACCTCTGCCAGAGGGGGAGTCTCCATCAGAAAGAGAAAAATAGATCTCTTCGGGGGTGGGGGAGATCCTCTTTCTCTTAAGTAGAGCAGCATTAACTGCTTCCCTGACGGAGGATTGTATCTCCTGGTCTAATAGTTTTTTAAAATTATCCCCCAAAGGTTCCTTGGTAGCCTGAGGTGGGGTATTATTGTCAAGGTCCATAGTTAAAAAGATTCCCAAAATGGCTAGATAAGAATTAGCCTTAATATGGCTTTATCAGGTCAAAACTTTAAACTGTTAATACTTGGCTCTGGCAGAGCTTACTCACAGTTGTAGATTTTCTGATGGAAATGAAAATTCCTTGAAATACAGAGATGCTGCAATGTCAGAAAAGGCCACCGGGTGTCAATGTTGCATTAAAATGTGTAATAAATGGCGAAAATATCACCAGAAAGGCTCCGTCTTCATTAGATATCGTTACGGGCTCCTGTTTAATGATGCGGCGTAACTAAGGAAACCAGCGCTGACACAACATCCTCCCAGCATGCGCTGATGCACGTGTCACATTCTAGGAAGTTGCCAGGAAACCAGAGCTCAAATGAGGCAAGCTCCAGTTCCGGTAAAGTTATCATTTTCTTGTTTTTAAGGAAAAAATAATTGGAAAAAACACACAAGGGTGAAATTGGTTGCCCCCAAAAATGCCTTCACGAGCAGGACAGTCAAAAGGGGAGAAGACCGGTACTTACCTAATAAATAAAACAATCGTTAGGCGGTCATAATAAAATAAGAAAGGCAATTGTTCCCTGCCAAAAATTGAACAAGGGGTTTTTAGCTAAAGCAAAAGGTGAAATACACTTGTTATATATAACAGTAAGATAAGCATCAAATATCTACGCAAGATAAATAATAATTATCTACAGCAATAAAGATAAGTTTATATATCTTAGACATGAAGGATATTACAAAGCGTAAAAAGGTATCATAAATTAATAAATAATACATAATTAAGAAAGGTTAAATCATTGATGGAAAGAGTACTTAGCTGTGTCAGAGCAGCGAACAAAAGAGGATGATGGGAACCTGCACAGTCTACTTGTCATGTTACCAATGTTCTGTTTATTATGATGTAGTTACATTCTTTAAAGGGCTGCATGTTTGGGCAGCAAATAAAAGTATTTGCATAATGGTAGCCTCCGGTCTTGTAATGAAATTTCAATGGTTTTGTATGAGTGAAATGTCCAGCTAACTATAATGTGTGAAACCTTAGGTTTTTTTCAATGAATTTGCAAGGTTTTTTAAATGCTAATTCCTAACTATAACGTTTGTGAACCCTATGGTTTTTTCAGTGAATTTGCAAGGTTTTTTTAAATGCTAATTCCTAATTATAACATGTGTACAACCTATGTTTTTTTCAGTGAATTTCAAAGGTTTTGTAAATGTTAATTTTTAAATGTATTAATTATTATATTTCTTTCTTTTTATACTAATATCCTATATTTTTATTATAAATATTTATATATATTTTTTAAGTTATATTTCATATTCTTAATGTAAAATAATAACAAAACAAAATTGAAAAATATTTTTTTTATCCATTATTTTTTTCCAATATATTAAAATTGAATTCTAAATAATTCCTTTTTCATTTTTTTTTGGGTAATTGTACCGTACGCGTATGGTGATCGCACCATACTTTGTACGGCTAATCGTACTCAGCGCATACCTGCACATACGCTATGAATACGCTTGGACGTTTAACATCGCATCAAGGCTTCCGAGTGAACGTCATGTACGTCGCTCTGTATGCGAAAGGCGCGAAAGTTTTTAATATATTTATGTATTTAATATACATACTAACAGAAGACATTATCTAGGATAATTATGAAAATAGTTTTTTTAACTTTTAATAAGCGTATATTACTTTTGAAAGCAATTACAGAAATCGCGGCGGAACGTCATCCTTACTCGCATCGTAAGAGCACCGTAAGCACACGGTAAGCGTACGCAAAGCCATGTGACTTTAAAAGAAGAGATTTGATTGGTTCATAACACTTCCTATTCCAACTGTTGAAAGACCCGTCCCATTTTAATCATTCTACTTTGACTTTCTAAGAAGAAGCATCTCTTCTGAGAATCCTGTCAAATAGAAGGAAGATCAACATAACAGCAATGGACTCATCTTCCAGCCATTCTTCAGAGGAAGATTGCATTCCTGAAGAACCTCCAAAGAAGAAGAAGGAAGCTCTAATTTGTAAGTTTTTTACTTTCCCTGAAGGGCAAAAAAAGGTTAATGCTCCAAAAGCAACCTGTAAAATTTGCCAAACAACTCTTTCAAGGGGTGATCCATCCAAAAAAATACTCCTTCGGCACAGCGAATATGGTGCGACACGTCAAGACCTTGCACCCCAAGAACTTTGCTCGAGGTGCAACACGGAGGTTGCAGGACAACCCACCTGCTGCTGCACCAAGCACATCAACTGGTACAGCAGCCTTTTCAGCAAGCAGTCCAAACCCACATATTGATCCTGAATTTGGTGAAGTTAAAATTCTATGCATTTATTGCGATTAACTCTTGTGTTATGGGGAACAGTCTATCGACCTGATAAAACGCAGGAAGCAGGAGCATCGCTGTCCTTGACAATTATTTTTTTTTTCATTCTTTTGTTCCTGTTGGACAGTTTTTGTGTTCCAGTTCAATTTTTTTAGTTAAAAAAAAACAACTTGTTGAAAAAACACAAAAAAAATAGAAAACTAAAAAGACAAAAAACATTTATTTTTAGATTTACCTTCACTGGTCAAAGAAAGAACTATATTTCTATGTTAGTGTATAAAAGTTTCTGAGAATGAATGTGTAGTTCATAAATGAATGAATGAATACATTACTAGTGTATGGTGAATGTGAAAGTGCAGAACTATAAGGAAGTGCTACAGCATAAATCTACTGTAGTACCTCTGAAACACTTGAATGTATCATATGCACATAAATATGTTAAAAGTCTATGCTTCAATTTGCACTGCTAGTAAAACTGCCTGGAATAATTTGTATGTGTTATGGGTTGATTTACAACCCCATTGTGCCACTTTTACACAACCGTTGCACCACTTTTGTGAAGCACTGGTGGTGCAAAAGATGTGCCATTGTGTGTGGAATTTACAATGTGACGCATCTGGAAGGAGCATTTCATTGTAAAGCCCTGTGCCAAGAAGGAGGCTTTCTTGCGCTGGGGGGTGTTCTGGTGCATCAACGCTTCCTAAAAGTGACTGAGTGAAATCTATAAGATTTAATTTAGTCAATTTTTAGCTTATGCTTGTAAGGATTGACACTGCATTGTGAGCATAGAGCCCCAAGAGCATTGCTGGAGCTGCATTACGCTTGCAACCCGAGTCAAGCAATGCGTCGCCTTCACAGCACAGATACACCACATATTTGTGCCGTTTTTGCCCCATAGTGCACCACATTGTAAATACAGTGCATCCAGGGTGGTGATGTCACAGTACACAATAACTGGCTTATCTCTGGGGATGTACCACTTATTGTACATCTGCTGATTAGTGTTTTAATGTAGTGAGTGGATTCTTTTAGAACACTGTATAGATAAGCGCATAGTGCGGTATGGTCTCTACAAAACTGAAACAGAAGTGTGATAGTGTTTACTGGAAGTGTAAGCATACAGACTGGAGAATTGAAGGCATAAAAGACAAGTTTGCCGTGCATAGAATACTGCATGCATAGTCTATAGGGGTTTGAAGCAGTCCATGCCCTAAGACGCACTTTCCACCATGAGTACTTGGGTACTGGTTGAATGATTACAATTCTGCAAGGAGAGTGTGTGGCTGAATATATAGCAGCTTTACTTTAACAACAGTGTATAGATAAGTATATACTGCTGTATGGTTCACTACAATACTGAAATAGTAGTGTAAGAGTGTTTGGTGAAAGTGTAACGATACACACTGGGCAATGAAATATTTTAAAGGCAAGTTTGCTGGTGTATAGAACAGTGAATGCATAGTCTATAATGATTTGAAGCAGTCCATGCCCTAAGGCCTACTTTGGTCCATGACTATTTGGAAAGCGACAGAATGCACAAGAGATTGTCTAGCTGAATATATAGCACCTTCAGTTTTAGAACAATGCATACATAAGAACATACTGATGTATAACTCACTACAATACTAAAATAGCACGTTTGTGCAGCTCTTCTATGATACTGTTACTAATTTCGAAACGGTCTTCCAAATTGTTTTGTTGATTTTCCATACTGAATTTTTTATGTTGTAGGTCCTTGTAAAAAAACATAAACACTTCATTTTATCATTTTTCCTAATACTGAACACAAATCTAGCTTTATCAACTATTTTGCCCTTTAAAAAATATTATACAAATACCATTCTCAACTACTTTATAAGATTATATAAATATAATATAGCCTTATAGCCCGCCGTAGAAGGTTATACCGGCTATTAAAAGCTCTCTCCAGCATTAAAGACTCGAGCCGAAGGCTTTGAGCTGAGACTTCGCTTGTGCATGCGTTGCGTATGCGTGTTTCGGTGGATTTTGTGTGCCTATGCGCCATATCTGCATCTCCGTCTGGGTATGTACCCCAACAGTTCGCACTCACTGTGCGCATACGTGTATTTTTTCAGAAAAGGCACTGTGCCCATCCATCAATCTGGCATCCTGTTTGACCAATAACAGCTCTGAAACCCTCGTACATATTGTTTAACCAATGACTGTCATCCTAAGTTATAAGTAACCTCCCATTCTTGTACAAGTAAACTTTTAAGTAACCTCGCATCCTTTTAGACAAGGTTGCCAGATTGCGCTATTTCCCGCACAATTGGGCGACTTTTTTCCCAGTTGTGCGGGAAAAACCCATGCATAGCAGTGGGCTAGTTTTTGGGCCACATTGTAGTGTTTGTGCGCAATTTACTAGCCTGGGCGGACGCCCACAAGAGGATACCATGGTGTGATGCCATCACACCCTCTCAGTGTCAAATCAGAGCACAGCGCGCGCTACGAGAGTGGTTACAAGTGGTCACATATTGGAGGTCTGATTCTGGGCCTGCCTCTGCGCACATGATAACCCCGCCCGGTCTCTCTCTGTTGATAATTGTTGGTGCATACACTCACACTTGCACATGCTCGCTGCACGCCCGCCCACACTCCCAATATGTAACCACCTAGCTTTCTTGCTATTACTAAGCCTGGAAGCCAATAAATTAGCCAATAGGATGTCCCCCAGGGCCATCATTCTTATAGCGTGCGAAAATGCTACCAATGACGACCCTGGGCATTGTTTGGTCAGCCCCCGCGGTTCCCATATAATGCAGGGACTGATGTGAGCACACTCTTGTTTGCCTGCTTGTGCTGCAGTGACAGACAGACTCTCGTCGTCATCGAAGATTGTACTATGAACTGTTTGCTGGAGCGTAAGGTAATTGAAATTTTTATGGTCAGGTATGTCCCCTAACGTGTACCCCAACGTCTCCATGTACGAGTTTAAAGTGCATGTAACTTCCCTCCGCAACCGAATCTTAAGACGCAAATACATTTGCGTCCAACGTTAACATGTCCTCTATCAGATCCACCATGAATGGATTGATAATTCAGTTCCTAACCATGCCTTGCCAACGTCTTTACATGGTGCACTTTCACGTTTTTTCCTGGCTCTGCAGGGCTAGGCCCTGATTTCTGCCTCGAACCACTTTTGTCTCTGTCTCTGAAAGCTGCAGCATGGAGATGCATCCCTGACCTCTGCCTTACTTCCTGCCAAGCAAAGCGGTGCCTGGCCCGGCCTGGTCTGCCTGCCAAAACAGTATTTTGCCTTCAAGTTATCAGCGTAGCCAGTTCAGCCTCCTCGAAAACACATTCCAGTCTAGTGAAATAGGTAAACATATCCCCGGCTGCAGAGCAAAGGGCCAAGCCTTCCTGTCTCCCTCATGTAATTCATTGCTCCCGTTACCATGGTAGGCCCGTGGCCCCGCGCATTGCACTTAGACACATATGCATTTAGTATAGAATAGCCTCTGCCCGAGAGACCTTTTACTTCAGATTAAACATACCCCAAATACAAGATATCAGACATGTTACAGGAACAGGTCGATCTGACATGCCAGACGTCTGTCTCTTCTACTAGTGCTAAAGTCAAACCCTTAGCTTTCTCCAGATACACGTCAATCACACGTCATACCAGCTGCGCGCGCACCCAGGTCACAGGTTTCAGCTGACTCTGCAGAATCCTCTATGCATCCACCCACTTATGACACGTTTCTGTGACGTTTCCAGCACACACCTCCGTGCACGCCTTTGTACATGCCTTTTTGCTACGCACATGTGTTCTTATCATATTCTTTTCACTTGTCACGCCTACTGTATTCATTGCTATTGCACAGTTTTACTATATATGTCATGTACTGTTAATAAATCATTGACATATTTTTGCCATCATTGCATATACCCCCGAACCCTTGTATTGATGGAATTGATTTCTATGGCTCGTGCCATCCCGAATTAAAGCCCGTATGACTCAGACACCCCGGACTCTGCCTCTCATTTGATTGAGCTATTCTTTTACTTGTCAGTAATTATACGGAAAAATAGACCGGTAAATTATATTTACCACATAATTTTGGTGCCCGAACAGGGACCCCTCCCCCACCCCACGCGCCGGCGATGCGTCGCAGGCCTTGCCCCCTACCACAGCCGTGACAGACTCCTATGCGCATCTGCAGGTTTTCCTGTATCTCCCTCAGGCCTACGGAGGTGACGGAGACTGCGGTCGACATCCAGACGAGGCGGTGAGGAGTGCGGAGGATCCCGACCAGAGCCCAGCCGAGAGAACAGTGTCCGAGGTGTCCAGAGGCCCACCTGTTCGAAGTGTCGAGGCGCATGCGTAGTGCGCAGCAGCAGTTACGTCGTAGCGGTCCAGTCCAGACGAGTTTCCGAGGCCTTTCGTTCCGTGCTTCCCGGTGAGTACCGTTGCTGGGGACGCATCAAGACGGGTGCATTAATTTGTATCCGGTCAAGACGGGTTTGGGTACACAGATCCGGTCTGCACTGTTTTAGCAGTGTATCTGTGCTGTTTAGCAGTACATCTAGTAATACAATTATTCAGCGATTCAGATTTGTTTTCGTTATAGAACTCGTTAGTAGTCAGTATCTGTTCGAAATGTTTCAATGTGTTTAATGTCGTGGTATGAGTGACTGTTTGCATTTCATTACTGTGTTTCTTGTGTTCACGTCCAGAGTAAAGTAGCAATGCCTTTATTTTCGAAATTACGACAGATAGGAACTAGGAAACGGATACTTGAAGAAGCAGTCCCCATCCCACCTAGGGACACTCCAGGACATTTTATGTACCATAAGCATGGCTTAGATGCCATACTGTACTTAGACTTATGGGTGGACTATACGAAAGACTTGGCAGAGAATCAGAGATGGCCCGTTACAGGGACATGGGATGCCGAGTGCATCATGAGAGTAGAAGAAGCGTTATGGAAAAAGAAAGCCAGACAATCACAGAAAGATGCCATAGAATTGTGGCGCAAAGAATCGCATAGACGGACAGAGAAGTCACTCAGAAAAGCAGAAAAGAGTAGAGAGGATTCCGAAAAAGCTAGAGAAAAAGAACTACTAGAAGAAGGACAGCGAGTCAGAATGGAACAACACGATAGACAGAGTAATGCCCTTATAACAGGACTGTATCCAGTTCTGGCCGAGGGCCTGCCCAAGGCGACCCCGGAAATACCAAATGATCTGCCTACTCCATTGGTTCCGATTAAAGTACGTCATAAACAGACCGCAGCAAATATTTTTCTTTCTTCCTATTTAGATGATGTAGCTCCCGCCTATACCAATGTACCTCGACAACCTGCTAATAATAATCTGCCACAGCATCTTCCTGCTGATCAAGCCACGAACCCTCCACGTCATCAACTTCCCGCACCTGTTGTCACTTCCCCTACTGGTCCCCCTACTCTTGGTCCTAATAACCATTTTGGTACAGATGCAACTCAGAGTCAGTCGTCCCCGATAAATATACCTCTCCCACACCCAATGACTTCAAGTCATGCTCACGGTTCTGCCTCAGGAGGTGCTTCAGGAGGTCCCTATCGCACTCCACCACAAGTACATCGATTGACAATGAGAGAATTAGCAATGCTGCGTACACCTAAAGCAAGCCCAGACGAAAAACTTAAACAGTACCTTACAGATTGTAGATATGATCCAGTACCTGGCAAGACAGGACCCATGATGTTAGCCTCATTACGTTTACGCCGCGTTACAGATTATCTGCTGTTATTACCAGAAATGCCAGAACATCTAGACAACATATATCATTTTATTAGAACAGGAGAGAGGCCAAAATGTGTTCGTGAAGCCATGGCACATCAGAAAGTTGAGACACAAGGTTTGATATTGCGATTTCTGATTAATTGTTTGATAAGGGAACAAGACCAGCCAGGCTTTTCGCAAGAAGAGATGGAGGGATTGTCGAAGTGGAGTCAGAATATTGCAGATTGTAAGCATGATAAAGAGAAATGGATAGAGGCCATGACTAGAAAGATCCGTAAAGAAATAGTAGCAATACATGCCAGACGGGAGGCTGAAAGGCCTCTCGAGTCAGACGATAAAGACACCTCAGAGGAGGAAGAACCAGAGAATGCCGCGGAGACTCAAGACCTGTTAGCTTACGTAGGTAGGGCGAAACTCCCTAAACAGTATTCTCTTGATAGACCTTTCGACAGACCCATTCGTCTTGAAAGCAAGAAACGTTACCTTTCCCCGATTCCAGAGCAATGTTCCCTTGAACATGTTTTCCAAGTTATTGATAAAATCCTGAAAGAAAGAGTAGGTTATCATGAACTCAATACCTTACGTGATCAGGAACTGGCCCGGTCCGCAGTCCAATGGGCCGGGGATGACAGTATATATAAAGATGATTTAGTAGTGCAAACATTTTTAAGTCTTACTCCAGAAGAACAGCGACTAGCTGGTATATACATGACCCAACATCTTATTGTACAGTACGAGAATCAACAATCTGATCCAGGTCCGTTGTATAATCTATTGCAAGATTTACTCCTGAATAGATGGAGAGGCCTAGGTACTGATTTGATTAATGTAATTCTTGAACAACGCCATAAATACTGAACGTTCTTGACTCCACGTTTTGTACCTGTTCCACCCCCAGTAAGCAATCCTTTTCACCTAGATAGACAGAATCCTTTACGAGAAGTACACCCCATCCGTAAACCAGATGATACACTAGAACGTGTATTTGTATACACGCCCATAACTAAAATGGAATTACTGGAAATGAAGAAAATAGTGCCTAGTCATGATAAAGATCCAGCAGGGTTTCACCGTGAAATTAAAGACATGTTACTCATGGGAGATTACACATATCCCGACATTATGAAAATACTGAAAGTATTATTGCCTGCCGGTATTTACGAGAAACTCAAAGAAAAGGAATGGGAGGTGGGACTGAATTGGAAGACGAAGAAAAGGGTCGGACCCCAGCTTTGGGTCTTGGGGATAAGACCAAAGCATTACCAGGATTATTAGTACAGGTTTTGCCAAGACTGTTGACAACTAAAAAGGAGGACTGGGATGCAATCTCAGCCTGCAAACAGAAACACGATGAAGACACTAGCGATTTTTATTCTAGATTCGAGAAATGTTTTATTATAAATAGTGGCCTGAAAACTAGTAGCGAGTCTTACCCACACCTATTTGTGACTAAATTAGTCGAGAATTCATTACCCCAGGTTAAGAACCGTGTACTGAAAGTCGAGAGTGCATGGCAAGCAAATACGCCTTCCCAAATGTTACAAATGTTACAGTACCACCAGAATAGAATTAGGGAGGAACATGATCACGAACAGAGACGTATGAAAGACACGAAAATGAAAATGCTAGTTGCTCAGTCAGTTCCAGCTGAAGGTCAGAAAAAGGGTACGACATAGTCCAATAATTCGGCGGCTCCTGTTAAAGGGACATGCAACTATTGTAAACAGCCAGGTCACTATGTAAACGATTGTGCAGTTTTGAAACACAATATAGCCACAGGTAAAACTAAAGAGAGACCACGTGCACCCAGACAGGACCAGGTCCAACACCAGGTCCAACAACATTTTCCACAGCCTATGCATGTTCCACAACAGACCGTAGCGGTACCACAGCCCCAGCCCATTTCCGCGACACAGCATGTTACACAGCAGATGTACCAGTATGCACAATCCGATTACCCCGATTATCAGCAGTACACATGAAACAGCCTAGAGAGGGAGGTTGGCTTGCCTCTTATTGAGGTTCCTGTAGATCAAGAGGGTCCTTATGTACATAGTCAGGTATTAGGAAAGGATAGAAAGTGTTTGATTGACACAGGGGCAAGCAGAACTACCATTAGTCATGACGAGGTTCCAGGGGCACCCCTCTCAGGCTCACAGAATGTTTCCCTTGGATTTTCAGGAAAGCCTATTGTTAATGAAGTATCGAAACCTGTTCCCCTTGCAGTTGGTCCATTATCCCGTACTACAGACTTATTACTCACGAAATCATGTCCAGAAAACTTGCTTGGTATCAAGACTCTGAAAGCTCTAGGAGCTGTAATTTGTTGTTCTCCGGAAGGAGTAAGGCTGTTCCTTCGTGATTTTAAGGGTCATTATGTGTTGAGAGGTTTTGATCCCAGATTACAGAATGTTCCTGCACATTTATGGGTACAAGGCCCCACTGATGTAGGTTGTATGCACATTACACCATACCGTGTTACACTCAAGCCAGGAGGTGTACTGCCCCGAATCCGACAATACAAGTTACCACCTGATGCTGTAGTGGTTTTACTGAAAATCATTGACGAGCTCATTGCACAAGGAGTGGTTGTAGAAACCGACTCCAATGTGTATAATTCCCCTATCATTCCGATTCTTAAACGCACAGATCCAAATGCCCCTCCAGTTTATCGACTGGTGATTGATTTACGAGAATTGAATAAATGCATTGTACCACAGTATCCTGTGGTCCCAGACATCTCTTCCTTATTGACAGCTATTGATTCAGAGGCGACGTTCTTTACTGTAATCGATCTCAAGAACGCCTTCTTTAGTGTCCCCATTGATCCGGAAAGCCAATACCTTTTCGGATTCTGTTTAAATGGCCGTAGCTTCAAATTTGCACGCGCCCCTCAAGGATTCACAGAAAGCCCCAGCATCTACAGCCAAGCATTGAAACGACAATTTGACAGTATACACATGCCTCCTAACACTGCCCTACTCCAATATGTCGATGATCTATTGATCACCGCCGGAAGTGAACCAGAATGTGAACAAGCATCACTGACAGTTTTGTATTTCCTGGCGGACAAGGGACACAAGGTGTCTCCTTCGAAGTTACAATTCTGTGCCCAGCAAGTTGTGTACCTTGGGCACTTGCTGTCCAAGGAGGGGAGACAGTTGACACCTGATCATATCCAGTTAATTGCACATCTTCCGCAACCCAAGACACAGAAGGAAGTACGAGCCTTTATTGGACTCACTTCCTATTGCAGACAATGGATTCCCCAATACGCATCTCTAGCTAAACCACTTATACAGTTGACAACACAAGAGGCAGCGTCTTCGTCTGTCCTCCCATGGACTCAGGAACATACACAAGCTTTTGACGAATTAAAGAAAGCCTTATGTCAAGCACCTGTTTTAGCGACACCATGTTACAGCAAACCTTTTACACTTTTTGTCACAGAACGCGATGGCACAGCGTTATCGGTTCTCACTCAGGTTCAAGCAGACAAACACAGACCGTGTGCTTATTTTTCGAGTACATTGGATCCGGTAGCACAGGCCTTGCCTGCGTGCTTGAAATCAGTTGCAGCAACAGCTCTAGCAATCAGACAAAGTGATTCCATTGTATTGGGACACCAATTGACAGTACAGGTTCCACACTCTGTGGAAGTCCTCCTAGACAGAACACAGACCCAACACTTGACCATAGCACGACTGACAGGTTACGAATTGACATTATTCCAACCACACATAGAAATCAGACGCTGCAATACACTGAATCCTGCTACACTTTTACCATCGAGCACAACAGATCCTACTCCACATGATTGCGTGGAAGTCATTAACACAATCACGAAGCCCAGACAAGACTTGACAGATGTTGCTTTACCCGATCCACACCTGACACTTTATGTGGATGGTTCATGTATGAGAACAAGTACAGGAGAACTAGTGGCCGCATATGCAGTGACCACTGAAACTGAAGTCTTAGAAACACATCGCATTGACACCCTTTCAGCTCAAGCAGCAGAGCTCATTGCTCTGACCCAAGCCTGTATACGAGCCAAGAACCTTAAAGTAAACATATACACAGATTCACGTTATGCATTTGGAGTCGTACACGACTTCGGTGTCCTCTGGCAAGAAAGAGGTTTCCTGACCTCTCACGGAGCCAAAATCCAGCATGGTCCCCTCATTCAAGCTCTGTTGGAAGCAATACATTTGCCTACAGCCATAGCCATCATGAAGTGCAAAGCACATACGAAAGTCACAGACACTATTTCCCAGGGTAACGACCTGGCAGATCGAACAGCGAAACATACAGCCCAGACCCATACTCATACGACTGATATGACAAAGACTGACGTATCTTCACTGACACATTGCATGACAGTTAGGGACCCCACACATGATGTCATTGACATACAGACACATGCTACTCCTGATGAAATAAAGAGATGGACTGAACAAGGAGGGGTCCAGACTGAACAGGGATGGATGACGAAGAGAAAGACCACATGGTTTCTCCCCGACTCTATGGTTCAAGTTATTATCAACACTACACACAGTCCAGCACATTTAGGAGAGAAAACCATGTTAGACAGTTTACAGAACCTCTGGTTCAACAAACATTTACGAGCAGCAGCAAAACAGAAAGTGCATACCTGCATGATCTGTTGTCAGTTCAATCCAGGAAAAGGTGTTCCAGTGGAACGAGGTGGATTTCATCCTCCCGACCATCCTTTTGAAGTCCTCCAGATGGATTATATCCAGATGGACGGATGCTGAGGATTTAAGTATGTCCTCGTAGTTGTATGTGCCCTATCCCGATGGACAGAAGCATATCCCGTCTCAGATTACACTGCTCCGACCACTGCCAAGCAGTTGGTTCGTGAATTCTTCCCACGGTACGGTTTGCCCCGTGTCGTGTATTCAGATAACGGTCAGCCATTCTCGTCCGAACTCATGAAGCAGGTTTCGCTTCTGTTAGGCTATCAATGGAAATTTCACTGTGTCCGACATCCCGAGGCAGCAGGTCTCGTGGAGCGACACAATCAGACTCTGAAAACACGTCTCGCCAAAGTGTGTAAAGAAAAAGGCGTAGATTGGATAGTAGCTTTGCCAGTTGCCCTCTTTTATATGAGAATGGTAGCCCATTCTAGGACAGGGCTATCCCCGTATGAGGTGGTCTTTGGTAGGCCTCCTAATATGTAGGTGTGCCTGTGCTACTTCTGCAAACTCCTGTTTAAATGAAAGTGTGCCTGTGCTATTTCTGAAATCTGCTGTTTAAAAGATTGTCAGCTCACTTTGTGACTTCAGTTTATTGCCTGCGCAACTTGTGCCAACCTGCTGTTTAAAGGTCTCCTGTTTACAAAAGCGCTACTAACTGGGACCGTTACAACCTGCAATTAAAATTAAAGTCTGCCTGCATCAATCTGTGTGAACTCCATGTTTCGGTACCTTGGAGGTTGTGCACTAGCAGTTTGAGTGAAGAGACGGCTATTCTACTTTGTTATTTGGCTTGCCGTGTGGACTACGCCGAGACCTGATGCCTATTTCTGCCAATCACGTCCTGAGCATACTCTGCAAACTGTGCTGGAATTCACATGCCAGCGCTTGGCTCTACACCATTTGGGAGTCTGTCTACATGACTGACTTCGAGAATTGGAACTTGATCTGCACACCATTAATTTCTGACATTACACTACGTTTGGATCTGTAACCCGGGTGAGAGATCGCTCACCGATGTTTGCTGTTTCATGATTTATTTATTTATTTATTTATTTCCCTTGAAAAAAAAATTGTGTTCTCCAACAAGGTACTGTTTGATTTTCTTTACATTTTTCCATGGACATTTCTACAGAGCTGTTTGTGTCTCCCTTCATTCAAATGACAACGGTGACTACTTTTAATATTTTGATTTGTTATGTTTAAGATGTTGTGAACAATTTTGCATATTTCCTAATTTATGCAATGTGTAGTTTGCGCTGTAATTTACCCTTGAGTGCATTTCTTTTAAGTACTGTGGTGTGCTAAATATCTATTTATATGCTCAATGCTTAGAACTCTGTTTCTAGGTTATGTTTGTATGCTGTTACATGTTCTTTTCTGTATGGATTTGCAAGTGATACATTTTGAAATAATTTATTCTCTTATTGCCTACTTTACTGGAGCCACGTTTGTGCTCAACCTTTGTTGAGGTGCTCATTTGCTTTCATTTTGGTGATGATTTGTAGGCGTTATGCTTATTGGGGTCATTTATGTGCTCAATTATGTTGAGGTGCTCCAATTTGTTTTCATTCTTAGTGATGATGAGCTAGAGTGATGCTTAATTTTGATGTTTATTTCTGTTATGAACCACTTTATAGTGCTCTATTGTTAGAGGTGTTCATGCGCTTGCTATTAGAAGCCATAGGGGCTCAATTTTATTGTCATTTCAGATGAACCACTTATAGTGCTCTATGGTTAGAGGAGTTCATCTATTTACTGTCAGGAGCCGCAGGGCTCAGTTTTATTGGTGATTTTCTGTTACTTACTGTGAGGACCTGCATGGGCTCAGTTTTATTCTATTGATAGAGAAGTTGTGCATTTTCTGTGAAGAGCCGTTTTGTCATGGACCACTTTTACTGTGCTCTATGTTTAGAGGAGTTCATGTGTTTACTTTGAGGAGTTGGGCTCATTTTTATTGTGCTTTATTTTAGAGGAATAGAAAATATTCGAATTTGAGGAGTTGATATTTCATTTTCTATCCACGGTACTGAGCCATACTGTACCTTTGCTCATTTGTATTGAGATGTTCAGTTTTCATTTCATTTAAGCTTACATTCTTTTGTTAGCTTATGGTGCTTGTACAACCTTTGTACCTGCTCCCCTTTGATACTCTTATTTCCATCATGTTGAAGAGGGTGTTTATTTCTGGTGCATTTATGTTCTTTCTTTCTCCTGACTTTCTGCTTCTGCCTTCTTCTGTTTCATCGTATTCATTTTTTTCAATTAAAGGAGGGAGGTGTGTTATATCCTGCTCTTCCTCTCTCTTTGTCCTTTCTTAGTGTTGGTGTCTGCTTGTCTATGTGATGTCTCTGTGATGTCATCCAGGATTCTACCTGTTGCTGTTCAAGGTTTTTATCAGTTACCTGGAGGCTGAGCAGGAAGTTATCTGCTCCCGGTGGGGTTTTTTACCATATTACATTCCTACCTGAATGCTGTACCTTCTATCTAATCTCAAGAATAAATATACTACATGTACATTACAACAAGGACCCTTCATCTTTATTTTACTGAATTTAACACTCAAAGTTTCCACTGCACTGTGAGGAGTTTGTGCTACATAATTTTAAAGTGTGCTTCATTTTTCCTTTGGATATTCTTTCACTAGACTTTGTTGCTTCAAGTATATTTTTGACATTTTCAGGAATATTTTTCTCTTTGTGTGCACATTTTGGGACGATTCTTTACAATTTATACCATTCTTTTGGCATTTTCTGTGCTATATACAGATACAAGTACTTTATTTAATTTGTGTTAACATTTTACTCAACCATGCAATTTGATCCTCCAAGTAAGTTTCTGCAGAGCAAAGGTGAACCATCTATTCCATGGTCACGATGGAAAGAAGAGTTTATTACTTATCTAAAGGCTATCGATGGTGAGCGTATGTCTGCTGAGAGGAAGAAAAATATTTTCCTCCACTGCTTGGGTTCAAAGGGTCAAAATGTCTTCAGAACTCTTCCACCTATGCGTTCGGGTGGTGATCACAATGTTTACGATGAAGCATTATTGCGTATTGAAAATAGGTTCAAACCCAATACTAGTGTTGCATTAAACAGGTATAAATTCTATACTAGAGCTCAGGAAGAAAATGAAAGTTTTGATGACTTTCTTACTGAGCTTTGTCCCTACATTGCAATTTTGGGTTAATGACTGACGAAATGCTCAGGGACCAAATCATTGTACACGTAAGAAGTAAAAAGGTTCAGGAACAACTTTGGATCTTGGGTGATCCCAGTTTAGAAGTGACTATCAGTACCTCCAAAGCTCTTAAACAGTCTGAGCGTTGGATGAAAACTCTTGAAAGTAAAACTTCTTCTGGTACTGTTAGTAAGTCAACTTCTAGTGTTGATGAGTGTAATGTTAATGTTGTTTCCCCTTCTGGCTCATTTTCCAATGGCAAGCCTAACACCAATACGAAGACTCAGTCCAACTCTAAAAATTATTACTGCTTCAGATGTGGTAATCTCAACCACATTGCTTCGTATCCTCGTTGTCCTGCTATTGGAAAAGAGTGCACCAAGTGTGGACGTGTAGGTCATTTTTCAAAAAAGTGCAAAGACCCTAGTACAAGAAAAGATTCATCCTTTTCCTCTAAAGGCAAAGTTTCTACTGTGTCACAAGGTATGTCATCATCCCAAGACCTTGAACATGGTATTGTTGTATCTATCCGCAATATGTTTGATATCAAATCTGCAGAAACTTTGAGTTCTCCGGATTGTATTGTTAATATTTTAGGAAAACAGCTCAAACTTATGGCTGATTCAGGCTCTCCGTGGACCATTATTACCAAGTTGTATTGCCATGAAGTTTTTGGGGACCTTGTTGATCAAACTAGCTTATGTGAGCCTGATATTGTTGCACAAAACTTTGATGAATCCTACATTAATGTTGTTGGTTATAAAGAAGTCCTTATTGAATTTAGGGGAAATAATGCTTGGATCAAAATGTACATTGCTGTCAAAGGTGTGAATGTTCTGGGCTGGAGGGATCAAGCCAGACTTGGAATTACCTTAAATCCCAGGAACAAAGATCCTATCTCTGTGGTTGCCGTTACTTGTGATACTTCACCTTTAGACAACACTGCTTCCTGTGGTGGTAATACTCTTCTGTCTGATAATAGTATGATTGCTTCTGAAACTTCCAAGAATGTGTGTGATCTTGAGAAGGATCTCCCTTTGTTATTTCCTCAAGTTTTTTCTGAAAAACTTGGCAAACTTAAAGGTTTTTCCCATAGAATTAAAGTTAAAAGTAGTGCTATCCCAGTCAAACAAAAATTGAGGGGTGTACCCATTAGTATTAGAGCTGAACTCAAAATCTTATTGGACAACATGATTCTTGGAGGTGTTATTGAGGAAGTAGAGTCCTCTGAATGGGTTTCGCCCATCGTTTTGGCTCAGAAACCCGATAAAGGTATCAGGTTGTGTGTGGACCTAAGGGCTCTCAATGCCAATTTAATCACTGATTGTCACCCTCTTCCCAATATAAACGAAATGGTATGTTTATTGGATGGTGCTTGCATCTTTTCTACCCTTGATTTGCGTTCCGCTTATCACCAAATTGAATTAACTGATAATGCAAAGCATTTTACCGCTTTCATCACTCCTTTTGGCCTTTTCCAATTTAAGAGGATGCCTTTTGGCCTAGCCTCCGCCGCTTCGGTGTTTCAAAGGGCTATGCACCACATTTTTAAGGATGTTTGCTCTTTCGTGAAGTGCTTCCCGGATGATATCCTCATTTTCTCTAAGAATGTGGATGATCATCATGTCCACCTTAAGGATGTGTGCAACAAGTTATGCGATGCTGGTCTTACCATTAAATTTAACAAATGTAAGTTCTTTTGTAAGAGTGTGGAATATTTGGGTCACACGTTATCTGCTGATGGTGTGGTTCCCAAGCGTTCCCTTGTTGATGCCATTGTGAAAGCCCCTTCTCCTGACAACAAAGAGAAATTGCTTTCCTTTGCTGGCTTATGCGAGTACTACAGTAAGTTTATTCGCAATTTCACCACGAAAATGGAACCCCTCAGGGAGCTTACTAGGAAGTCCTCAGACTTTGTGTGGTCTGATAGGCAAGAGTCTGCCTTTTGTTCTATTAAGGAAGATATTGTGAATGCTCCCACTTTGAGATCCTTTTCCCTTAACAAGAAGTGCATCATCACCGTGGATACCAGTTGTTATGGCCTTGGGGCTGTGTTAGGTCAGATTTCAGGCAAGGAAGAATGGTGCGTTGCTTTTGCGTCTCGGACTCTATCTCTCACTGAGAGGAGGTATGCTGTCATTGAAAGGGAATTGTTAGCCTGTACATGGGCTGTTGAGCATTTTCGCAATTATGTTTGGGGCAACAGGTTCATTCTCAAAACTGATCACAAGCCCTTGGTTGGAATCTTGTCTCCTGGGGGCGGTTGGAACTCAACTGCTCGCATTGCACGTTTATCTTCTAAGTTGCAGGAGTATGATTTTGAGGTTTTGTATGTTCCTGGTAGAAGTAATGTCACGGCGGATTTTCTCTCCAGGTTGCCTTGCCCTGATATTGGTACCAATCCAGATAATCGTGAAATTGATATTGTTTCTGTAGTCAATAACTATGTTTCTAGTGATTTCAAGGGAATCTCTGAAGTTGAGTGGATGTCTGAGGTTGAGAAGGATCCTATTTTCTCATTCATTTTTGACTGTTTGGAAAAAGGTTGGCCCAAAGATAAATCTGTTTTGCCTGAATTTGCTCCTTTTTGTCAGGTTTCGTCTGAAATTGAAGCTGTTGGTAGGATTTTGTTTAAGGCTGGGAAAATGATTCCCCCTGCTTCTTTGTATAACAAGATTCTTTCCTTGGCCCATAGAACTCATATTGGAATGTCCTCTATTAAACGCCTTATTAGGACCAACTTTTGGTGGCCTGGTCTTGACAAGATGGTAGACAGAACTGTCCGTGACTGTGTGGATTGTGTCAGTAGTGATAAGATGCTTAAGGTGTCTTCTGCTCCTCTTTGTCCTGTTCCTTGGCCTAATCATCCCTGGCAAAAACTAGCTTTTGACATTTCCGGTCCATTCCATCGCCTTCCTGAGAATGCTCGTTTTGCTTTGGTTTTAATTGACTATCACACCAAATGGCCGGAAGTTAAGTTTGTCTCCTGTGCCACCACCTTAGTCATTATTTCCTTCCTTAGGGAAGTTTTCGCTAGAGAGGGTTCTCCTGAAATCCTAGTTACTGATAACGGCGTTCAACTTATCTCCCGGGACATGGAGGATTTTCTTGTCTCTTGTGGTATCAAGCATCACACTACCTCGTTGTATGAGCCTAGGGAAAATGGCCAGGTTGAGAGGTTTAACCGTGTCCTTAAAAATGCTGTGGAGCTTGCTTGTTCTTCGGGTGAGTCTTGGAGGGATGTGGTAAGGGAAAGACTCTGGATGTATCGCATCACCCCACATGCTGTCACGGAGGTCAGTCCCTTCCAGCTTCTGAGAGGGAGAACTCCTAGTTCCGATATCTGTCCTTGGTGGGTTAAGAAGTTGGATGTTAAGGTTGACCACTTGGACATTTCGCAAGTGGCCAATCGTGTTGAAACCAAGCAGAACACTATGAAAACTTTGTTTGACCGCAAAATGAATGTGAAAGTTCCTGATTTTGTTGTGGGTGAGTGGGTCAAGATCAAGAAACCTGGGTTCACTCTCAAAGGTCTTTCTAAGTTCAGCAATCCCATTAAGATTGTTAAAGTTTTCAGGAACTCTGTCATTACTCAAGATGGTAGAGCCTGGAACATAAGGAAGGTTGCAAAGTGTAAGTCTGTTCCTCCTGGTTCTGTTCAGGTACTTCCTCATGACAAAAGTTCTGCTCAGAGTCCTACTCATGACGACAGCGACTGCGTTCTACCCTCTCAGTCTGTGGCTCATAGAGTTAAAACCAATGCCAGACCTGTTGTTATACCTTCTAGGTTTCTGTCCTAATTCTCCCCTTCACCATACAGTTTTGTTTGTTTTATAAGAAGGAGATGTGTTGCATTCCACCCTTTCCTTTCTGTGCTGTTCCTTGTTATTTATTTATTTTCTTTGTTGGAACTAGAACCCTGCTCCTGCGTGAGCCTCCCTGGTTCTGTGTTCCAGATTCTCTGTTTGGCAGTTTAATCCTGCTCTTCTGTTATCTGGATGCTCTGTGCCTTTTCACCTACAATTAAACCTTTTTTGGATATAACTTCGTTTGTACTTACTTTACAGACGCCTATGCCACGAAAAATAACTGATGTTGATAGTACTATGCTGACAGATTACCTTGCTTCCTTGATGTCTGCACTAGAATCATGTCGTTCACAGGTTGCGGCAGCCTTCCCAGACAACACCGAGGTGAAACCGCATGAGCTGGTCCCAGGAGACGTCGTCGTAGTTCGCAACTTCGACCGGTCAAGCCCTCTGGAGCCCCGCTGGAAGGAGCCGAAGATCGTCTTGTTAACCCCCAGGACTGCGGTGAAACTAGAAGGAAGAAAAGGTTGGCTCCACTCGAGCCATGTGAAACGATGTTATGGACTTCCGCCAAAGACTGATTCCCAGCCCTACCGCATTCCAGACACTGATACTAAACTCCCCCTGGTAGAGCAAACTCCTCAACAGGAGTACCGCATGAAATTGAGGTCTAGTAAGTCAGACAGTTTAATTGTTTAAGTCCCCCTCGGTGTGAAGCGGTTAGACAGTTTCTTGACATGTACAAGTTAGACCCCAATAGAGAGAGAGATAGACAGGAGATCAAGAAAAGAAATTATTGTAAAAGTCTCCGAAGCTGTTGTATCTGCACGTTACTTATTATGTTTTTTCTGAGTCTTACGTTAATTTGCATCAGTTGGATGTTATATATGTACTTTCCCATTGCACATTCTTTTTCTAATGACACAGCAGAGCACACGTTTAGTGAACTACCCCCACATGAATTGTCTTATCGACTTGCGCTGCGCAACAATACATTCATCCGTATGTTACACCATTCTCACCAGATCAACAATGCTACTAATTGTTGGATATGTGGCCGACTCCCTCCCTATCAGAACTACAAGGGAGCTCTGCCCCTCTTTTCTTACCCGTTTACACATAATGGTTCCTGTGGTGCATGGTTTAGTTTAATATCCTCTTTAGACACTGAATCCAGGATTTCCCAAGGCAAATGGATATGGGGAAACCTGAACACAGTCATGAACAAAGCATGTTTCCCAGACGAGGAAGGTCTTCCACAAATGACAGGGACCGATCTAGAAAATGAAGTGTATGGATTAGGCAATTTTGCACTTAACCTCATGATTCTAAATGTTCAGTCAGAAACTAGTCCCGACTTGCCATCCATATCAGTTTTACCAGCGAAAGGTGTATTATGCGTCAGAAAGAATGGTTCAGTACATTTAGGCCATAGTGACTGTACTACTGTGGTCGAATTCAGTGATGAAGGCAAGTCTACATTCAAAGCTTCCCGACATTCCTATTTCATTTGTGGTCATACAGCTTATGTACGTTTACCTCCAGATTGGGATGGTACTTGTTTCATTGCATTCCTATTGCCACCAGTTTTTCTAGCCCCATCTGATTATCACAGGAATTCCCGCCTCACTCTCGTTAGACACAAGAGAGATCTCCCAATATGTAAATGTGTTTCGATTTATATAGCGCGCTTTTAACCCAGGGGCCTCAAGGCGCTCGCTTGCTTAGGGAACCCGTCCTGGTATTCCCCTGTGAGATACCCCAGCCAGGTATCCACAAGGTGAAAGCCAGGCATCCCGCCGCGAGGGGCCGTAGTGGAGATTAAGCAAGCTATTGCCCAGAGTCGCAGAGTGTGACCCCGTGAGTCGAGTAGGCACCAGAGCGAGAATTGTCGACTCCGTGGAATTTTTGAGCCCGAGACCCGCCGAGGCGGGGAATCGAACCCTGGTCCACGGCCGATCTCAGCTTCTGGGTCTGCCGCCTCTAACCACTGAGCCACGCTTCTCCAATAGTTGATCAGACTGAAACCGCATGGGAAAAATATACAGATTTCAATAAAGGATTCTTTCCCTATTTAGGCACTGTCTCAAATAGTAAACTGATACGCAAATTAACCAGAATTCTCAAAGCAGTAGTGAATGAGACTACTTCCGCTTTGGGCAACTTAACAGAGGAGCAGTCTGCTATGAGACTTGTTGTTCTTCAGAACCGCCTTGTCCTTGACGTCATCCTGGCCGATAGGGGCGGAGCTTGTAGAGTCATCGGATCCAGTTGTTGCGTGTTTATTCCCAATAACGCGCCATCAGTCTATAAGCCCATCACCAGACTTCATGAAATTGCCCATCAGATACATCAGAACCCAGGCTCCTGGACTTGGTCCGGTTGGCTCTGGAGTGTAATAACAGCCTGGGGATGGAAGCTACTGTCATTCCTAGGGATTATATTGGCCGTAGTATTCAGTTGTTGTTTATGTCTTCAATGTGGGCCAGCGATTTGCGGCTTGTGCGCCTGTAATAACCGACTTTTCCGACCCTTTTAGAAGGAGGATGATGGAGGATGACTCCAGCCTATTACCCTTATAGTATAGGGATTAGGACTATAAGTAGGACCTATCCATAAGGCACAGTAGTGCATTTTCGAACCCTTTTTCTTAGATCAGAGATTATAAGCTAAAGCTAGGGGATAGATATATAAGTATTAGTGATGATCCGTCCTTTTGTAAGAGTATTAGTACATTTTCTATGGAGTCATGCATATTTTGGGCCTTGCAGGCCTTAAACGGGACAGACTCCATTTTGCCATCTGCCCGGTAGCTGGAGAGGCTTTCTAGGTTAAATGTAATGTTTTAGTTTCAAGGTGTTGTTCGCTTGGAGAGAACCGGTTCAGGCTGGCCCTTATCGAAAGACTGTATTTTTCTCCACTCCGAAGACACAACTTCAGGCCGGCCGGCTGGGAACGTGTCCTTGGTACGGGGAGGTACAAGAATTTGGTGGGCGGCAGGTTACTGGCCGTAACTTTCCATGAAGGGACAGCTTCCATATTAGTGAAAGTGTTAGGCACTGAGTCAGTCAGTCCGTAGGCGGCAGCTAGCCGTTAGCATCTATGCCCTTAATTATTTCTATGGCAGACAATCGCCATTTTGAAGTCTGAGAAAAGATTCTAAACCAAGACTCTCTGAGAACGAGAAAGAGAGAGAGAGAGACAGTAGCTAACAACTAGCAAGGTTCCAGTGACTTGGAGGGAAGCAGAGGAGGTTGAGCCTAGCGGTGCAGACGTGTACTTGTGACGGCTGAGGTGGACCCCCGAGACGAGCCAAGACACAGAGAGAGACGAGACGAGAACCTAGATGACTGCCGAGTCTAAACTTCATATTAACCAGGTGAAATCTGCCCCTTCCCTTGCGAAGCGCGCACCTTAACCTCTACCTTTTCTTTGCAGCATATATACGTATAGATATATATATATATATCGTGTAGTATTGTGTTTATTTCTTTTACTGTAATAAATGCCCCCATTTTTGGTGAACCGACATGTGCCTTGTATTCTTGTTCAATCGTTGTAATCTAGTTCTCCTAGTCAGATGTTGTTTGCATGAACGGATGTGAATCCCGGTCAGGTAAGGAGTGACTGAACAAGTAGGGAGTCAGAAGACAGTTGATGTCAAGAGCAGGAGGCACACATTATGATTCGAACACTATACTAATTTCCATTGCCGTAGTTTTACCCTGAATAGATAACTACAGATTTCATCCCTGAGGATTCATAGGAAAGTGATCGTCGTTGGTACACGGCGTTAATGAGAGCACCTAAGGATAGGTGTGTAGGTCTGCCGGATTGTAGACCGTGTGTAAATGAGAGCACCGGGGGGATACGGTGTGGAGGCCTGCCAGATTGTAGGCCGTGTGTAAATGAGAACACCCAAGATTGAGGGGTGTGTAGGTCTGCTGGATTGTAGACCGGGTATAAAGGAGAGCACTGGGACTGCAGGCCCACGTGTGTAGACGCGCCGGATCGCGTGTCAAGTGAATAAAGTGCGAAATGGTACATTATCAGACCTGCCCCAGGGTAGACTAGTCTGGGCTTATGTGGCCGCGAGACTAATAGGTGTGAATAGGATATTGTAGAACCAATGCTTGTTTATTGCTATTTTCCCCATCCTTAGGTACGAGATGTTATACATATGCCTATATCCATTGTAAATATGTTCTAAGGAGGGAGTTGTTTACGTTCCGGCTGGATTAGAGGGGCTCCTAGGAGCGGATTCCATCTGGTCCAAAAATCTGGTCGGTACATCTTGCGTCACGAACTGTTTACGAAGCCTGTGTGCGCTGTATTGTTTTTATCTTGTTGGTTTGCGCTCGGCTCGTACGTATTTTCTTTGTTGATATTTGTATATATATTTTTTGTGTGTTAAAATGTTTTCGAAAAAGAAATCAAAATCTACTTTTAAATTGCCCATTGATATTCCCGGCTGGGAGTCAACGCCTTATGAGGCTCTGGCCCGTGAGTGGGCCGATTCTACTGGTTTGAGTGAGAATTGGACTTCTTGTTTGGAGCAGGCGGAGCCCGCTGATGTGGTTTCTTGCTTGCAAAAAGCGCCAGTAGTGAAGGGTGATGAGCTTCCTGTTTTAGGACGCCGAGGATGGGTTGTGCTGACTGCGTACAGAATGCTGCATGAGAAGTTTACTAAATTGCAGAAGCGGTTTGTTGATATGGAAGAAAAGTTTGTTGAAGTGCAGAATGCGCACACTCTTTTGCGATGCCAAAATAAATTGCTTGCCGACAAACTTGAAACTTATCAAACTATAGCCGAAAGGGCTGCAGTACGCATTGCGAAATATAAATACAGACACCGTCGTGGTCGGGTGTCTACGCGGAAAGTGCGTCTGGTCGTGGCGAAAGCCGGACTGGATTGGAACCCCGACGAGTGGGATGGTAATATCTGGGATTCGAATGATTCTGGCTCCTCGGCTGAGGAGAGTGACAAGCGCGAGTCTTCTCGCTCTGGACGTGATTGTAAGTCTGCTTCTTGTGACAAAGATGATATTTCTGGCGACCGTAGTCGCTCTACCCATTTTGATGACGTATCACGCCCTGATTGTTCTTCTAAATCTAAGGACCGGGCTTCCTCGGAAGCTCTTCCGGAGGTTTCTGCTCACCCTGTGTTTCGACGCAAATTACAACAGACTCCTGGTATGCCGAATGGTATTCAAATGGATAGTATTGAAGATTTTACTCAACAGGAGGTTAGTGACATTTTACAACGATTTCGTCAACGGCCCGGTGAAACTTTGCTTACATGGATGGTGCGCCTTTATGAACTAGGTGCTGCCGGTATTATGCTTGATGCTGGTGATTGTTTACGTTTTTGCTCTCTGAGTTCCGATTCTACTGTACAAGATCATTTTCGGAATTATAATGGTGCTGGCCAGATTACTTTGCTCCAGCTTGCGAATGATGGCTGTAACCATAAATACCCTACTGAGTCTGATTGGCCTGTCAATGACAAGCCATGGTAAGATTTGCGCGATGCGTCGCAACGTTTGAAAGAGGAAGTGATGAAAACTGCGATTTTTCTCAGTACTTCTGACAGATTATTGGATGGTCTTTTAACATCTTCTGTGCGTAATCGCATTATCCGTTCTTCGCCTGTTGCTTATAAGCAGGTTATGATGACTTTGTTGATCAATCAAACTGGCAATCCTTTGTCTATGTTGCTTGAATCTGTTCGTCTGCTTGGTGAGTTGGGTGAATGGTTTAAACCTGAAAGGCAATCTCGACCCAAGGGTCGTACCGCTGGGGATTATAAATTCTCTAGGCGTGACATGTTTTTTGCACATTTGGATGATGGTGTGAAAAGAGAGGACATCGATGGTGAACCTAATAATCGCTTGTGGGAAATGTTTCGTAAGCGAGGTTTGGATCGGAAGGAGGGTGCCCGTCGAGTACGAAAGAATGATTGTGATCATGGTTCTGATGACAGTGGTGATGAGAGACGTCGTGTGGATGCTGATCGCCGTGATGACCGGCGCTATGAACGTCATGCTTCTCCCCGCCGCGATAATACAAGGGTGAGAGAGGGGGAGAGAGACAGAGGGAGAGATGATCGTGTCTCTAGTAGACGCGGAGATGACAGGAGTTGTTCCCCTGACGTTAGACGACGGGATGATCGCCACAGGCTTTCTGACCGCAATTCTCAGTTTTTTGAACATGACAATAATCCATTTCGTAATAGAGATGGATATGAACAGGACGTTCTGATCCCGAAGAAAGTTGAAAGCATTTATCCCGATTTATCCTGGTTGGCTGACCATAGTAAAAATGACTAGGAAATAGGTCAAGCTCCAGTACGCCGGTGGGCTCACAGAGACAATAGACCCTATGTAGATATTGAAATTTTTTGGAAACATCGTAATATCCAAAGGGCCCGAGCATTGGTAGATACTGGGGCGGAGGCCACTTTAATTCATGGTAAATCTAAGAAATTTAAAGGACAATTTTTCACGATTACTGGTTTGGGTGGAAAAGAGACCCCCGCAGTGCAAACTACTCTTGACATGAAAATTGGCAGACTTCCCCGCAAAGAATATTCTGTATTAGTTGTGCCACTCCTAGAATACATAATTGGAATTGATATTTTGAAAGGAATGACTTTGCATTTAGATGATGGTTGTTATCAATTTGGAACGAAACATTACATTTCATCCAGACCCGTACGGGTTGGTCGTTTACGAATGCCCCCCATCCACATTCCCCAGGCTACGAAAGTGGTTTCTCAAAAGCAATATCGTATTCCTGGTGGTCATGAAGAAATTACTGCCACTATTCAGGATTTGGTTGATGCTGGGGTTATAACTCCAATTACTTCTGCTTGGAATAATCCCGTTTGGCCTGTGCGCAAAAGTGATAATTCTTGGCGCATGACTGTTGATTATCGAGAATTGAACAAACACACTCCACATTTGGCTGTTGCAGTGCCAGACATGGTTACTTTGATTCAGAGAATTCAGAAGCATCCAGGTACATGGTATGCGTCCATTGATATTGCTAATGCTTTCTTTTCAATCCCGATTGCCCCCGAGTGTCAGGAACAATTCAGTTTTACCTGGAATGGACGTCAAATGACGTTCCGGAGTCTTCCTCAAGGTTATGTACATAGTCCTACGATCTGTCACCGGCTGGTGGCGGAGCATTTATCTGAAGTGCCTGTTCATCCCCAAATTCAGGTGTGTCACTATATTGATGATATTTTGATTCAAGGTGAGACGCAAGACCAGGTCCAATCCCACTTATACCAGGTTGTTGACTGTTTACGTGCTAAAGATTGGGAGATTAATGCCGATAAATTGCAGGGCCCTTCCCAGAATGTTAAATTTTTAGGAATTAATTGGCATGAAGGTCACAGAGAGGTGATCCCGCAGGTGAAACGTAAAATTTTGGATTTTGCTGTTCCGAGGAACAGAAAGGAGGCTCAATGTTTCATTGGCCTATTTGGTTTTTGGCGTCAGCACATTCCCCATTTGAGTCAGATTTTGGCCCCATTGTATCGAGTCACCCGTAAAAAGAATGCGTTTGAATGGGGCGAACCACAACAGAATGCTTTTAATTTGGCGAAAGAAGCAATTCAGTATGCCTTGGATTTGTGGCCTGTGAGCGAGGGTGATGTTGATTTGAATGTTTCTGTGGATGGTCTGTATGCCAATTGGAGTTTATGGCAAAAGCAAGGCAGACAAAAAGTGTCGTTGGGTTTTTGGACCAAGAAATTACCTGAGGCTGGTGAGCGTTATACACCATTTGAGAAACAATTGCTTGCATGTTATTGGGCTCTGGTGGATACCGAGCAATTGACCCTGGATCATACTGTGATTTTGAGACCTGAAATTCCTATCATGCAGTGGGTGTTGAGTTCGCCGAAGTCCCATCGAATTGGTCACGCTCAAGAGGCGAGTGTGATTAAGTGGAAATGGTACATCCAGGACAGAGCGCGTGTGGGTCCGAAGGGTGTGGCTGTATTGCATGAACGAGTGGCGCAGGAGCCCTCGAATGACACTTCAGAGGAATGTTCCGTGCCTATGGTTCAGGAATCTCCTGTCAGATGGGGTAAGCCATTTGATGATTTGTCCGCGGAGGACAGAAAACATGTGTGGTTTACAGATGGTTCAGCGAAATTCATTGGTGAAAAACGGCATTGGAAATCAGTTTCTTACAATCCGATCACACAAAAGTTATTGAGTACAACTGGTGAAGGAAAGAGTAGTCAATATGCTGAGTTATACACAGTTTACCAAGTTTTGAAACAAGAATTACCTGGCACATGTCATATTTTCACTGATTCCTGGTCCACGGCTAATGGACTGGCGATCTGGTTACCAACGTGGCATTCTCATAATTGGGAATTGCATTCAAAAGAACTGTGGGGTAAAGAATTATGGCAAGAAATTTGGGAGTTGCTCCCACAGAGTACTGTGACAATCTTTCATGTGGATGCTCATACCCCAATCGACTCCCTTGACAAATTCTTTCATAACATTGCAGATGAAAAGTCTAAAATTTCTGAGGCAGTGGTGGACATGCAGGACTCTGATTTGGCAGGATTGGCGAAATGGGCCCACCAAAAAGCAGGACATTTTGGAGAGAGAGCCACTAGCAGGTGGGCTTCCGATCGAGGATTTCATATTCCCTTAAATTTGATTAAAGATGTTATTCTGCATTGTCCTATCTGTCAGCATGCTAAAAAACGATCAGTGCCCCATAGTGTTAAAGGCCATTTGCATCGAGGAAAAATGCCCGCTCAAATTTGGCAGATTGATTATATTGGTCCGCTCCCTATGAGCAGAAATTGCCAGTATATTTGCACGGCTGTTGATACTTTTAGTGGCCTGTTGGTCGCTTTCCCTTGTAAACAAGCTACCCAAGTTAATACCATTAAAACTCTTGAATTACTCATACTGTACTATGGTGTCCCATTCCAAATTCAATCTGATAATGCATCCCACTTCCGTGGAATATTGGTGCAGGAATTCTGTGTGGAAAATAACATTGAATGGATTTTTCATATTCCATGTTATCCGCAGGCCTCGGGCCTCATTGAACGCATGAATGGCTTGTTGAAAGAACAATTGCGTAAATTGACTAATGACCACTATACAAATTGGAAAGATTTTTTGCTTCAAGCATTATTGATTTTAAATAATCGTCCTTTGTTGCATGCTGAATCTCCTTTAATGCGTTTGTTTCCTCCTGCTGTTGATGCAAAACCTAATTCGATGTCTCATACTGTTATCTATTGGGAAATTACCCCCGGAGCTTTGGCTCCATGCAGAGCGACCCCAGGTTCCGCAGGCTTGGACCTGCATGCTATGAATGATGCACTTTTGAAAAGTAGAGACCGAATAATTGTCGAAACTGGCATTGGTGTCTGTATACCTGCCGGTAGCTTTGGACTGATTGCCCCTAGATCGGGCCTTGCCTTGAAAGGTATTCAGGTTCTTGGAGGAGTAATTGACAGCGATTATCAGGGAGAGATTAAGGTTCTCCTGCTTAATAGCAGTGAGCTTGACTTACCGATCAAGAAATCTGACCGTGTTGCTCAGTTGCTGATTATGCCTGTTTTCAGTGGTGAGATTAAGAAAGGCACTGCCCCGACTTTGCTAACGATACGAGGTCAAAAAGGGTTTGGTTCTTCGGACAACCCTGGCGCAAAAATTTGGGTGCAATCGCCTAAACATCCTCCTGAACAGGCTGAAATTATTGCGACCGGTCATGACAACACCATTTTGGTGATGAAGCCAGGGAAAGATAGCTGGTTGTTTGCATGAACGGATGTGAATCCCGGTCAGGTAAGGAGTGACTGAACAAGTAGGGAGTCAGAAGACAGTTGATGTCAAGAGCAGGAGGCACACATTATGATTCGAACACTATACTAATTTCCATTGCCGTAGTTTTACCCTGAATAGATAACTACAGATTTCATCCCTGAGGATTCATAGGAAAGTGATCGTCGTTGGTACACGGCGTTAATGAGAGCACCTAAGGATAGGTGTGTAGGTCTGCCGGATTGTAGACCGTGTGTAAATGAGAGCACCGGGGGGATACGGTGTGGAGGCCTGCCAGATTGTAGGCCGTGTGTAAATGAGAGCACCCAAGATTGAGGGGTGTGTAGGTCTGCTGGATTGCAGACCGGGTATAAAGGAGAGCACTGGGACTGCAGGCCCACGTGTGTAGACGCGCCGGATCGCGTGTCAAGTGAATAAAGTGCGAAATGGTACATTATCAGACCTGCCCCAGGGTAGACTAGTCTGGGCTTATGTGGCCGCGAGACTAATAGGTGTGAATAGGATATTGTAGAACCAATGCTTGTTTATTGCTATTTTCCCCATCCTTAGGTACGAGATGTTATACATATGCCTATATCCATTGTAAATATGTTCTAAGGAGGGAGTTGTTTACGTTCCGGCTGGATTAGAGGGGCTCCTAGGAGCGGATTCCATCTGGTCCAAAAATCTGGTCGGTACAGTGCCACAGCTTGTATTCCCCGCTCTAATTCACGTTCCCATTCCCGACTAAAGAAAGAAGAACAGATGATGTTATATGAACAGATAGATGGTCTCATGAAAATAGATATATCTTAATGGGTCCGTAGGGGACAAGGAGGGAATGAGGTAATTGAAATTTTTATGGTCAGGTATGTCCCCTAACGTGTACCCCAACGTCTCAATGTACGAGTTTAAAGTGCATGTAACTTCCCTCCGCAACCGAATCTTAAGACGCAAATACATTTGCGTCCAACGTTAACATGTCCTCTATCAGATCCACCATGAATGGATTGATAATTCAGTTCCTAACCATGCCTTGCCAACGTCTTTACATGGTGCACTTTCACTTTTTTTCCTGGCTCTGCAGAGCTAGGCCCTGATTTCTGCCTCGAACCACTTTTGTCTCTGTCTCTGAAAGCTGCAGCATGGAGATGCATCCCTGACCTCTGCCTTACTTCCTGCCAAGCAAAGCGGTGCCTGGCCCGGCCTGGTCTGCCTGCCAAAACAGTATTTTGCCTTCAAGTTATCAGCGTAGCCAGTTCAGCCTCCTCGAAAACACATTCCAGTCTAGTGAAATAGGTAAACATATCCCCGGCTGCAGAGCAAAGGGCCAAGCCTTCCTGTCTCCCTCATGTAATTCATTGCTCCCGTTTCCATGGTAGGCCCGTGGCCTCGTGCATTGCACTTAGACACATATGCATTTAGTATAGAATAGCCTCTGCCCGAGAGACCTTTTACTTCAGATTAAACATACCCCAAATACAAGATATCAGACATGTTACAGGAACAGGTCGGTCTGACATGCCAGACGTCTGTCTCTTCTACTAGTGCTAAAGTCAAACCCTTAGCTTTCTCCAGATACACGTCAATCACACGTCATACCAGCTGCGCGCGCACCCAGGTCACAGGTTTAATTAATTAATTAATTAATTGCAAGTTTATATAGCGCTAGGATCGACTCCCGGAGGAGTATCTCCGCGCTTCGACCGCTGCGAAACCCTTCCTGGCTTCCCTGAGAGATGGTCCCTTAGTGGGTATCTCCAGGGTGAGACCAGGCATCCCCGGCAGTCTGGTGGGGCCGTTAGTGAAGATGAGGCAAGCTAATGCCCAGAGTTGCCGAGTGTGATCGCTGATCAGAGTGGGCACCGAGGCGAGAGAATTATCGAGTCCGCTGACCCTGGTCCAGAAACCTGCCGCGTCGAGAATCGAACCCTGGTCCCGGGCCGTCCTCTGCTCTCGGGTCTGCCGCCTCTAACCAGTGAGCCACACTACTTCAGCTGACTCTGCAGAATCCTCTATGCATCCACCCACTTATGACACGTTTCTGTGACGTTTCCAGCACACACCTCCGTGCACGCCTTTGTACACGCCTTTTTGCTACGCACATGTGTTTCTATCATATTCTTTTCACTTGTCACGTCTACTGTATTCATTGCTATTGCACAGTTTTACTATATATGTCATGTACTGTTAATAAATCGTTGACATCTTTTTGCCATCATTGCATATACCCCCGAACCCTTGTATTGATGGAATTGATTTCCATGGCTCGAGCCATCCCGAATTAAAGCCCGTATGACTCAGACACCCCGGACTCTGCCTCTCATTTGATTGAGCTATTCTTTTACTTGTCAGTAATTATACGGAAAAATAGACCGGTAAATTATATTTACCACAAGCGGGGGAGGACTCGTGACACTCGACGTGATGTCACTTCTGCTGCCGCCCAGCCAGGTTACCACAGGCGCTGTGGCGGCGGCGCCGGTGCCCAGCCCAGCCCCAGGCCCAGCCAAAGCCCCAGCCTTTAAAGACAAGACAAGAGACGACAGAAGCAAAGGTAGGAGAAGCTGTCACACCATCAGCCTCCGCTCCAGGCCCAGTCCACACCAGACCCAGTGGCCCAGGCCCTACCCTCAGGCAGTCCCATACTCAACCGAGACCCAGCAGCCATGAATCTTTTGTGTGTGCATGAATTTCTGTGTCGTATTTCTGTGGTACGACACATGGTTTGGCCTCTATTATTAATTGTCCGTGCATGATGGTATTCTTTTTTTACTGTGTCACATGGCCCTCCCAGCTCTGTCTTGCTTTATTTGTGTGCGCCACGTGCTTTGTGCTTCACCATATTTGCTCCCTCTTAATTCTCCCATGACTTTAAATATTTATTAATGCCTCACGTGGCCTTCCCAGGCCTGTATTCTTATTGATCGCACTTGGATGATCGTATTATTTATTTCCTTCTGCGTCAGGGGGCGAATTTCTGTTTCGTATTTTTGAAGTGTGTCACTTTCTTTAGTCTCTGATATAAATTTTATGTGCTTGATTGTATTTTTTCTACGTCACGTGGCCCTCCCAGCACTGTTTTGCTTTATTTATGTGCGCCACGTGCTTTGTGCTTCATCTCATTTCCTCCCTACTAATTCTCCCATGACTTTTAATATTTATTGTTGCCTCACGTGGTCTTCCCAGGCCTCTAATCTTATTGATCGTACTTCGATGATCGTAATATTTATTTCCTTCTGCGTCACGGGTCCCTCCTAGGCCTCTTTTTAATAAATGGTGCATGCATGAATTTCTGTGTCGTATTTTTGAAGTGTGTCACGTGCTTTCGTCTCTGTTCTTAAAAATTTTACGTGCTTGATGGAATTTTTTTCTGCATCACGTGGCCCTCCCAGCTCTGTTTTGCTTTATTTTTGTGCGCCACGTGCTTGGTGCTCCATTGTTTTTGCTCCCTCCTAATGCTCCCAAGCCTCTATTCTTATTGATCATACTTGATTGATCGTAATATTTCCTTCTGCGTCACAGGGCCCTCCTAGGCCTCTTTGTAAATAATTGTGCATCCATGAATTTCTGTGTCAAATTTCTGCAGAGTTGCAGATGCAGACAAGGCAAAATATTAAGGTTGCCAGAAAAAGCAGAAAGAAAAATATAGAGAGTTTTGAAAAAATATAAGACATGCCGCTTCTGCGAAGGAGATTTAGTGCTTTTAAAAAATTGCAGGCGAACAACGAAGAAAAGAGGGATTTTGGAGCCCAACTTTACTGGAACCTACAAAATTTCCGAAATGAAAGAAAAGCATGTAAAGTTAGTCAATAGTAGCAACATGCCTTTACATACAACTTATGTCGACATGTTGAGGCCTTATAAATCGAGCGTCAAAGATAATCTATTAAAGGGTACCTTTTTTATGTAATGGCACATAATTTGGATGTCTAGAGAAATAATGTTCTATTGCCTGTTGTAATTCTATCCTATATAGGTGAGAAGTTAGTAAATTGAAGAAGAGTACGTGATTATGCTTTTCTGCACACAACATATTTTGCAAACTACATTAAAATAAGAAAGGTATTTCTGATTAGCTTTTTTTGTTTGAGAAAGGTTTGTGGTAGGTTGTTTAAGTAATTTCTTGTTTAAGAAATTTTACTTTTTCAAAAGTTTTCAAAATTAATTTGCAGGAAGCATGACTAGTGATAATTCTCCAACACCTGTACCATCTTCAGTACCTCTACCATCTTCATCACCTGTTCCATCTTCATCACCTGTTACATCCTCATCACCTGTTCCATCTTCATCACCTGAACCATCTTCAGCACCTCTACTAGCTACAGCACATTACCCAGCTCCAGCATTTAGTCAATACATATCCCTAAAAAAGTTTTGGATGTGTAGAAGAAACCAGTAAAAGAACATATAGGAGCAATAGTGTTGAGCTTTAAAATATACAACAGTTCTTTTTGGTCACTTAAAATGGACCAATGGATAGTTGATGAGGTTAGTTTCTGCTACACGTAAATTGTGTATAGTATGGCTAATGGCGTATGATGTACATGTTGGTTTCTCTTTAGAAGATAATGTGCTTTCATATATTTTTAAAGGTAATCGATGCCTTCCTCTCAAAAATATGTTTGTCAAGACTAAATGTATGTATATTTTCATTCCTAATACAGTTACCTATCTTTAAGTAAGCATGGGCGGAAAATCCGTTTCGCTCGCGGATTTTGCGGATTTTCGGTAAATTCACAATCCGCGAGATTCGCTAATCTCCCGCAAAATCCGCAAATCCGCGAGCAGCGGATTTTATGGCTTGCTCGCACTGTTCGCGTGAGTTCGCGGCTTCCCAGTACAACTTCGCGCCCCGCGAATAAGCGCTAAATTGCAGAAATACGATCTTAGCAAAACTGAAACTACTTACCAGGTTCAAAAGTTCAGGCTCATCATTAGTAGCCATTTCCTGTATTGCTTCCTGAGGGGCCCCTCCAGAGTTCAGTTGCCAGTTGCAACTATTATGTGACCCTGCTCTGAACCTCAGAATAGTTACACATATGCCACAAAGGTCCTGAATTACAGCTAAGGGAGACAAGCAGGAGCCAGGCTGGAAGTTCAAATCCATTAATCAGCCCCTAATTCATTATTGTCAGTTGGGGCAGGGCAGGTGTTGTAACTAATTTTGCAACAATGAAAGCACTTAGCAAGTGCAAAAGATCACTAATCAGGAAGCACTAAGGAAGCAGGTGCCAGCTAAAAAAATATTCTGTGACACATTAATCAGCCCCAAATTAATTCAGGTCACTTGAGGCAGGGAAGGTGTGCTTTGCTTTGCCACAATAATGTACACTGACTGGACAACCAGAGGGTGCTGTGATGAAACAGAGGGGGGCATGGGTGGGCCAGAGGGTGGCATGAGTAGTCAGAGAGTGGCAGTGGTGACAGAGAGTGGCAAACACAAAAAAAAAAAATCCGCAAATTCGCGAGAATTCGCGGATTTTGCGGATTGCGAGTTCGCAAATCCGCAAAATTCGCGAACGCGAGATTCGCAAAATTCGCCCATGCTTATCTTTAAGTAATATTTTCAAATCAATGTGTGTACTGAAATCCTTTAATTTTAACCTTAGTGTTTAGCAACATCAGCAACAGTGTCGTCCTGTATCTTCCTCAGCAAATATCGCTCTTCTACTTTTTGGGTAAATATTCATATCTGTTATGTGACTTTTCAGTGTTACTGGTGCAAAGCAATATTGAAAGTTAGTGACTCTATTCAGTAATGTTTGATAGAATTGAGTAACGTTTTGAAGAGCGAGAAATGTAAGCTGTTTTTCAACAGAAATTTGCCGATTTTGAATATATATTGCATTGAGATTCACGTTTTCAAATTGTTCTAAGTCTAAACATATGTATTTGGTATGTAATATAATAGTTTTTCAAGATTGTCATTTTTAACTCTTCAGATACCTTTTGACAAAATAGACACTGTACTTTGCCTGACAAATACTGACTGCCATTGGATAATTTTGGTAAGTGTAACTTTTTTTACATTGATCAAACTATTTTGAAAGTTCCTATTGGTAAATGACTGGTTGCAATAGTTTAAATTGTCAAAGAATTTTTTTTCAAATATTTTAAATTCTAATATTTCTAAATGATTTTTTAATGTATCTAGAGAACTGAAACCTATGATTGCTTTTCAACCTCAAACCTTTTGTGATTAATTGTTTTTATGTACATTAACATCCAGGTTGGACTTTTGCTCAACATATACATTGGTTAAGAATTTTTCAGTTTGAAGAATGCTACCTAACTCAGCAGTGAGTTGCCAATATGTTTACTAGTGTAATTTTTGTGGGGAATTATCGACTGCAAATTGTAGTGGACCTAATGGAGTCATCTGGTTTGACTTTAACATTTCAATGATAAATAAGGTGTCACACTCTAGTGTTGTCCTGAACATTGGATCATTTTGTATTTTGTTTTTTCATAGAAGGTCTTTTATAAATAAAGGCATATCATACATTTTTAACATAATATAGTAAGATATTGTCATTATGGTTGTGAATATTCAATGATGTTCGTAATGTAACCCTTTGAATATGTTTGCAACAGTTGTGACTGTCTCTATTCCTGGATCTGAAAACACCTAGAATCATGCATGATATATTCCAAAATAAGTTTTGAATCGTTAGCATTGCTGTTATGATATGCTAATGTACATCTCTTTTTTACATTTAGAGTCTGTTGAAAAGTATTGTGGTGTCTGCAACCAAGATACTTCATCAATTTATATGCAAAACTTAATAGTAAGTACCCTCAATGACTCTAGACGCTGAAGATCAAAATTAAGTGATATAAGTCTTTGGGCTGTTTTCTTGGCATTAAGTGTCCAGTTCATATTTGTCTGATGCAGGGTGTATGTTAGTATGACTCAGCTAACTGAGGCATTTGCAAGGGTCTTTTCAGTGTTGCGTCCGCCATGTTGGATAGTTGGCTATGCACCCTTCCTAGTTATGGACTCATTACCACTTTCCCACTGAGTGTTGAGAGGTCACTATGTTTACTATGTAAATACATATAAAGTTTTCATTTCAAAAAGCTATTGACCTTTAAACAATGCAATGTCAATAACAAGGTACTTTTCACTATCTTCTCAACAAGCACAATGTTTTGAATGCCGCAGATGGGTCCACCTTGAATGTATCAAAACAAATGTAACATCCTGGTTACCTTTTACTGGTTACAAATGTACAAAATGTATGTTTTAAAGTAAACATTTGATCACATGCAAAATGCCTAATTTGATATTTTGCATACTCCTGCCATGTTGTGTTGAGTCCGAATTATCATAAGAAGTAATGTTGAGACACACTTCCTTCAGGTGTCACGACTTGCAAAATCCTTTTAGAATTGGGCCAGCCTTCCTCTAATATTCCTACTTAATTTTATTTTTGAAATCAAGCAACTATTTTGCTAAGGTGTTGAAATATAAATTTAAATATTCTTCCTCTTTGAAGGTGAACAAGCAATACCGCTTATCTACACTTTATTGTTCAATAGTAGTCTAAGAAGTAGTGGTAATTCCACTATCACTAAGGTAGATGTCTGACAGTAGAATCTATAATATAGTTACACCACTGTCCCAGAAGGGCAAAAAAAGGTTAATGCTCCATTGGTAACCTGTACAATTTGGCAAACAACTCTTTCAAGTGGTGATCCATCCAAAAAATACTCCTTTGCACAGCGAATATGGTGCAACACGGCAAGAACTTACAACCCAACAACTTTGCTCGAGCTGCAACACTGAGGTTGCAGGACAACCCACCTGCTGCTGCACTAAGCACATAAACTGCCATAGCAGCATCTTCGGCAAGCAGTCCACACCCACATATTGATTAGCCCTGGGCGAAGAACTACGCTCCGTTCGCGGAGTTTGCGGAGTTTCGGCAACTCCGCGCTCCGCGGAGAACGCGAAGTTGTCGAATACTCCGCGAACTGCTGCGTAGCGTAGTTCTCGCGCGCTCAATAGCATTTTCGCGTGCGCGAGGATGCTTGTCGGGAAGATCGAGTTGCCGAACACGCAGAAACTGCAATCTGGCACAGAATAACTCGCGAACACGTTAGTAGTGACCGGAAATAAGGGGACGCAAGCGGGCGGGACAAACCTCATGGGCAACTTCGCGCGCTACACATCCCGAGCATGCAGGCAATCAATCAGGATATTTGTATAGCGCGCTACTCACCCAGAGGGTCTCAAGGCGCTTGGGGGAGGGGGGTCCACTACTGCTCGAACAGCCATGTCTTGAGTTGCTTCCTGAAGCAGAGGTGGTCTTGGGTCAGGCGGAGGTGGATGGGGAGGGAGTTCCAAGTCTTGGCTGCCAGGTAGGAGAAGGATCTTCCTCCCATGGTGGATCTTCGGATGCGTGGCACGGCGGCGAGGGCGTGGCTGTTCGATCGTAGCTGGCGGGTGGGAGTGTAGAAGGTCAGGCGGTTGTTGAGGTACCTGGGGCCCAGGTCGTGGAGGGCCTTGTGTGCGTGGGTGAGGAGTTGGAACGTGATTATCTTGCTGATGGGGAGCCAGTGAAGGTCTCTCAGGTGTCCAGAGATGTGGCTGTATCGGGGGATGTCCAAGATGAGTCGTGCGGAGGTGTTCTGGATGTGTTAGAGTCTTTTCTGGAGTTTGGCTGTGGTTCCGGTATAGAGGGTGTTTCCGTAGTCCAGTTGGCTGGTGACGAGTGCCTGTGTGACCGTCTTCCTGGTTTCGGTGGCTAGCCATCGGAAGATCTTTCGGAGCATGCGTAGGATGTTGAAGCATGATGATGAGACGGCGTTGACTTGTCTGGTCATCGAGAGGGAGGAGTCCAGGATGAAGCCCAGGTTGCGTGCGTGGTCCGTTGGTTTGGGTGCGCTGCCCAGGGCAGGGGGCCACCAGGAGTCGTCCCAGGCGGAGGGTGATGATCCAAGGATGAGGACTTCCGTCTTGTCTGAGTTCAGTTTCAGGCGGCTGTTCCTCATCCACTCGACTACGTCTTTCATCCCTTCGTGTAGGTTGGTTCTGGCGGTTCCTGGGTCGTTGATGAGTGCGAGGATCAGCTGGGTGTCGTCGGCGTAGGAGATGATGTTGAGGTTGTGTTGGCATACGATGGCTGCGAGGGGGGCTCATGTAGACGTTGAAGAGGGTGGGGCTGAGTGATGATTCTTGTGGTACGCCGCATATGACTTCGGTGGCCTTGGATCTGTACGGGGGGAGGCGGACTCTCTGGTTTCTTCCGGTGAGGAATGAGATGATCCACTCCAGTGCCTTCTCTTGGATTCCGATGTTGCTGAGGCGCTGCACTAGGGTGCGGTGGCAGACCGTATCGAATGCTGCGGAGAGGTCCAGGAGGATGAGGGCCGCTGTTTCCCAGTTGTCGAGCAGGGCTCGGATGTCGTCAGTGGCTGCGATGAGGGCGGTCTCGGTGCTGTAGTTGGCGCGGAAGCCGGACTGCGAGTGGTCGAGGCTGGTTGGGCGAGCGCAATTGGTGATCCACTGTGTGAGGTTGTTGGCTGCTTGGTTGGGGTCCGTTGAGCTGGCGGGAGGGTTCTGGCTCAGTGAAGTGGTGAGCTGGTCGGTGGTGATCTTGTTCCAGTTCCTGCAGGGAACCTGTTGCGGGTGGTGGTGAGTCGTGGTCTTTCTGAAGCTGAAGTGGACGCAGCTGTGGTCTGTCCAGTGGAGTGGCTGAAGGGGATGTACTTGCTGGAGGAGAAGACTGGGTCAAGCGTGTGTCCGGCGTAGTGGGTGGGGGTGTTCACCAGTTGCATGAGTCCGAGGTTGGCGAGGTTGTCCAGCAGGGTGGTGGTGGTGTTGTCATTGTTGTTCTCCAGGTGGAAGTTGAGGTCCCCTAGGAGGATGTAGTCAGCGGAGGCGAGGGCATGCGGGCTGATGAAGTCTGCGATGTCTTCGCTGAATTGTGTGCGAGGTCCTGGGGGTCTGTAGATGAGGGTGCCTCTGAGTGTGGTCTTGGGGTCGGTGTGTATCTGGAAGTGAAGACGTTAAGCGGCTGTGAGGGTGTCGTCTGATTGGTCGTGATGCGGATGGTGTTCTTGTGGACGATGGTGATGCCTCCTCCTGTCTCGTTGACGCGGTCTCTCCGGGTGATCTTGTATCCGTCCGGGATGGCGACGGCGATGTCGGGCGCTGAGGAGGCGTTCATCCATGTTTCCGTGAGGAAGGTGACGTCTGGAGATGTGGTGTCGAGCAGGTTCCAGAGTTCCACGGCGCTCCCGAAGACGAAAAATGGCTCGCGAACGGGTCAAGCAAGCTACTACGCATGCTCGCGGAGCTATGCGTAGTTCGCGGAGTGCAAGTGCATCTTCGCGTAGCTCGCGGAGTGCGGCTACGCGAACTACGCCCAGGCTTAATATTGATCCTGATTTTAGTCAAGTTAAAATTCTATGTATTTATTGCAATGAACTTTTGTGTTACGGGGAACAGTCTATCGACCTGATAAAATGCAGGATGCAGGAGCATCTCTGTCCTCGACATTAGTCATTAGACATTTATTGAGCTGCCTTTCTTGGCTGAGGTTATCAATTATTCTTGAATTTCAAATTCTGATTCAAAATCAAGGCCCTTTATCAAGCCTTTTTGTTGGAGTTACTACCCCGGCCAAAGGCAGGAGGAAATTTCCTCACTTGCTGCCTTTCTTAGCTGTGGTTTTCAATTATTGTTCAATTTTATATTCTGATTCAAAGTCTAGGCCCTTCATCAAGCCATTTTTGATGTAGTTACTACCCCGGCCGAAGGCTGTGGGAAATTTCCGCAATTGCTGCCTTTCTTGGCTGAGGTTATCAATTATTGTTCAATTTCATATTCTGTTTTAAAGTCATGGCCCTTTATCAAGCCTTTTGTTGTTGTAACTACTTCCCCGGCTGAAGGCACTGGGTAATTTGCACACTTGCAGCCTTTCTTATTTTTCATTTTAGTCATCTTCCACTCAATCAACACATCATCCACATGTACACACACCTACTTGCTGCTTTTTGTGGCTGGGGTTATCAATTATTCTTCAATTTCATATTCTGATTCAAAGTCAAGGCCCTTTAATGTGCCTTTTTGTTGTAGATACTACCCTGGCCAAAGGCAGTGGGAAATTTGCACACTTGCTGCCTTTCTTGGCTGGGGTTACCAATTATTCTTGAATTTCATATTCTGATTAAAAGTCAAGTCCCTTTATCAAGCCTTTTTGTTGTAGCAACTACCCTGGCCGAAGGCAGTGAGAAATTTGCACACTTGCTGCCTTTCTTGGCTAGTGTAATCAATTATTCTTGAATTTCATATTCTGATTCAATGTAAAGGCCCTTTATCGAGCCTTTTTGTTGTAACAACTACCCTGCCGAAGGCAGTGGGAAATTTGCACACTTGCTGCCTTTCTAGGCTTGGGTTATCAATTATTCTTGAATTTCATATTCTGATTCAAAGTCAAGGCCCTTTATCGAGACTTTTTTCTTGTAACTACTTCTCCTACTGAAGGCACTGGGTAATTTGCACACTTGCAGCCTTTCTTATTTTTCATTATATATTCATCTTCCAATCAAAAACAACACATCATCCACACGTACACACACCTACTTGCTGCCTTTTTTGCCAGGGGTTATCAATTATTCTTGAATTTCATATTCTGATTCAAAGTCAAGGCCCTTAATCGAGCCTTTTTGTTGTAGCTACTACTCCGGCCGAAGGCAGTGGGAAATTTGTGCACTTGCTGCCTTTCTTTGCTGTGGATGTCAATTATTTGTAAACACAAAAGGCCACCGGTAAAATTTCCAGTGGTCGGGTGGTTGGAGAGGCGACTAATAGGAGTATGTCCTTTCTAAGGGATTATACTTCCCAAAAAATACTCCAATACACTGTACCAGGGCAGAATGTCTGGTGGTGTGTAATTTAAAGAAGACTACACTATAGATGGTAGTGAGGATTATGCAATTACCATTTAAGTTATGAGGGCCATGCTAGTCATGTCCGTTTGTTTGGGGGGAGGAAACTAGTTCTTTTTAATTACCCTCACAGACCCTAGTGGTGTCATGCTTCATCATCGGGTCACCCCGACCCCTAAAAGTCGGGTGGTCTCAACCACAGTGTTGGGTAGCTCTTCAGATAGATGAAGGAAGGTGGACTTAAAGATAAAAAAAACTCAGTTTGTAGGGAATTAAAGGATGGAGGATCCCTATCCTATTCGTGTGGCGAGGGAAGAGTAGCTTCTCCTCGGTCCTCAGCGAGCCGGAGACCGAGACCGCAACAGGTATAGATGTCTGGTGAGATTTTGATCTGAGACCACATAACCGCATATCTCGGTCCTGTGAGAAGCACGCAGCCCCCATATATTGGATGGAGCCTGGAAACACAGAGACACTTTTTACATACACGAGGAGAAGCTACTCTTCCCTCCCAGCACGAATAGGATAGCGATCCTCCATCCTTTAATTCCCTACACATAGAAGGGGGTTCATCTCCAGCCATGAAGAAAGTACTGGACCTTTGCGGCCCCATTGCACTGAAACATGTCGGCACTAGGGTCTTAGGACCATTAAAATCCAAAAGAGACCCGTTTTTTAGAATTTTAATGACCCAGCCAGACCAAAGAATAAAGGGAAACCAGGGGTCTAACTGAGGTTTTTTTATCTTTAAGTCCCCCTTCCTTCATCTATCTGAAGAGCTACCCAACACTGTGGTTGATCCCACCCCGAATTTCTGGGGTCGGGGTGACCCGATGATGAAGCATGACACCACTAGGGTATGTGAGGGCAATTAAAAAGAACTAGTTTCCTCAACCCAACATACGGACATGACTAGCATGGCCCTCATAACCATCTATAGTGTAGTCTTCTTTAAAGTACACATCACCCGACATTCTGTCCTGGTACAGTGTTATTGGAGTATTTTTTGTGAAGTGATATTAATTATTCTTCTTGTAATTCAAATTCAAAGTGTAGGCCCTTGATAGAGCCTTCTTGGTAACTACTACCTGTGAATGGCAGTGGGTAATTTGCACACTTGTGTCCATTCTTGCGTCCTTCCTACCTCACAGTGTGTGTACTTTCTACACTTGCTTGCCTCCTTAGAAGTGGTACCCATTTCTCAGGCTCCCACTGCGGAATCCAAATCCCTGTCGGTGTAATGGACTGAAAAAACAAACACCCACTTTCCTTAAAAGGCAGTGGGTAGTTTGCGTGTCTGCAGCCTTTCTTATTTTTTACCTTATTCATCTTCCACTCAATCAACACATCATACACACATACACACACCTACTTACTGTCTTGTTTGGCTGGGGTTACCAATTATTCTTCAATTTCATATTTTGATTCAAAGTCAAGGCTCTTTAACAAGCCTTTTTGTTGTAGGTACTACTCCGGCCGAAGGCAGTGGAAATTTCCGCACTTGCTGCCTTTCTTGGCTGGGGTTATCAATTATTGTTCAATTTCATATTCTGTTTCGAAGTCATGGCCCTTTATCAAGCCTTTTTTGTTGTAACTACTTCCCCGGCTGAAGGCACTGGGTAATATGCACACTTGCAGCCTTTCTTATTTTTCATTTTAGTCATCTTCCACTCAATCAACACATCATCCACACGTACACATACCTACTTGCTGCCTTTTTTGGCTGGGGTTATCAATTATTCTTCAATTTCATATTCTGATTCAATGTCAAGGCCCTTTAATGAGCCTTTTTGTTGAAGCTACTACCCTGGCCAAAGGCAGTGGGAAATTTGCACACTTGTTGCCTTTCTTGGCTGGGGTTACCAGTTATTCTTGAATTTCATATTCTGATTCAAAGTCAAGGCCCTTTATCGAGCCTTTTTGTTGTAACAACTACCCCGGCCGAAGGCATTGGAACATTTGCACACTTGCTGCCTTTCTAGGCTGGGGTTAACAATTATTTTTAAATTTCATATTCTGATTCAAAGTCAAGGTCCTTTATAAAGCCTTTTTGTTGTAGCTACTACCCCGGCCGAAGGCAGTGGGAAATTTGTGCACTTGCTGCCTTTCTTGGCTGTGGATGTCAATTATTCGTAAACACAAAAGGCCATCGGAAAAATTTCCAGAGGTCGGGGGTTGGAGAGGCGACTAATCAGATTATGTCCTTTCTGGGGATTATACTTCACAAAAAATACTCCAATACACTGTACCAGGGCAGAATGTCTGGTGATGTGTAATTTAAAGAAGACTACACTATAGATGGTAGTGAGGATTATGCAATTACCACTTAAGTTATGAGGGCCACGCTAGTCATGCCCGTATGTTTGGGGGGAGGAAACTAGTTCTTTTTAATTACCCTCACACACCCTAGTGGTGTCATGCTTCATCATCGGGACACCCCAACCCCTCAAAGTCAGGTGGACTCAACCACAGTGTTGGGTAGCTCTTCAGATAGATGAGGGAAGGGGGACTTAAAGATAAAAAAACTCAGTTTGTAGGGAATTAAAGGATAGAGGATCCCTATCCTATTCGTGTGGCGAGGGAATAGTAGCTTCTCATCGGTACTCAGTGAGCCGGGGACCGGGATCGCAACAGGTATAGATGTTGGGTGAGATTTTGATCTGAGACCACATAACCACAAAATGTGGAGAAGTGTGGCTCACTGGTTGGAGGAGGCAGACCTGGAAGCCTTTTTGTTGTAGCTACTACCCCGGCCGAAGGCAGTGGGAAATTTGCACACTTTCTACCTTTCTTGGCTGGGGTTACCAATTATTCTTGGATTTCATATTCTGATTCAAAGTCAAGACCCTTTATCAAGCCTTTTTCTTGTAGCTAGTACCACGGCCGAAAGCAGTGGGAAATTTCCGCACTTGCTGCCTTTCTTGGCTGGGTTATCAAATCAAATCAAATCAATTATCTTTATTTAGATATAACACATATATCTTTAAAAGAAGGTTACAAAATTCACATTGTGTATGAATAAATAAGATACAAAATCAGTGAAGAATAAAAACATGGTCAGTTAACAGTCATTATAAAATCAGAAATTGTCTTCTCTTAAGCCTCTTTAAATAAAATAGAATAGCTTGAAGCATGATGTATAGGGAAAAAAGTTGTCTCTTCCACCCTTTTATGTTATACTCAGCATCGATGGTATCATGCTTTTAGGAAGCAACCGACATTCCTGAGGCTACTGATCATTTTATTTTAACCTCCCTAAGAGTTGGAAAGTGGGAGGGACACTTTAACAGGGCCTCTTTTGATTGAAATTACGGTATGCTTGCAGAATGAAGTTTATGAGTCTTATGTTTAAGGATGTGTTTTCCGGATTCAAAGCTACCATTATAGCTTGCTTGCAAGTCCTGGCACCCAGCCTATTCCATTCTGGTTTAAGTCTCCGCCTGCGTTCTGAATTAAAATCTGGGCAGGGGCAGATCACATGCGACATAGTTTCAGCTGTTTTGCCACACCCTCTAAAAGTTAAATTTTCAGCGGTGCGTCGCCAGGAGGGTATATCTTTCAGGGATCGCCAGTCTCCCATTCTAATGGTGATAAGGCTGCGTTTTAGGTGGAGTGAATATGTACAGGCCAGAAAGGAGACGGGGGCTAGCCATCTATAAGAGTTTACAAGAGCCCAGGCGTGACTGCATTTCAAAACCAGTTCTTTGTCGGTGATACTTGATCTCATTCTCACACCCTTTTTGATACCTATTTTGAATGCTGTCTGGCTAGGATTCAGGGCCCACAAATCACTTACTGACATTTGCTGAATGGTGTCTTTAAAGAGACGGCCGTATGTTCCACCTGGATTTTTCTGGGTTATTTCTTGCCAGACTAGGGATTCTAATGTTTTGGGGTCCGCTTGTCTTAGTTTATGACAGAGATTAAGGCTGGGTTATCAACTATTGTTCAATTTCATATTCTGATTCAAAGTCAAGGCCCTTTATCAAGCCTTTTTTGTTGTAACTACTTCCCAGACTGAAGGCACTGAGTAATTAGCACACTTGCAGCCTTTCTTATTTTTCACCTTATTCATCCTCCACTCAGTCAACAAATCATCCACACATACAAGCACCTACTTGTTGACTTTCCTGGCTGTGGTTATCAACTATTCTTCTATTTCATATTCCTATTCAAAGTGCGGGCTGTTTATCGAGCCTTTTTGTTGTAACAACTACCCCGGCCGAAGGCAGTGGGAAATTTGCACACTTGCTGCCTTTCTTGGCTGGGATTATCAAGTATTCTTCAATTACATATTCTGATTCAAACTCAAGGCCATTTACCGAGCCTTTTTGTTGTAGCTACTACCCCGGCCGAAGGCAGTGTGAAATTTTTGCATATTCTGCCTTTCTTGGCTGGGGTTATCCATTATTCTTCTTGTAATTCAAATTCAAAGTTCAGGCCCTTTATTGAGCCTTCTTGGTAACTACTACCAGTGAATGGCAGTAGGAAATGTGCTCTCTTGCTGCCTTTGTTGGGTAGAGTTATCAATTATTCTTGAATTTCCTATTCTGATTCAAAGTCAAGTCCCTTTATCGAGCCTTTTTGTTATAGCTACTACCTCGGCCAAACACAGCATGACATGGCAGGACTATGGAAAGCATCTGAATCTACAGCACTACATGCCAAAAAGAAATCCTTACTGTGTAAGTGACATTTTCCATCTGTAAGATGTAAGATCTGTCAATAGTAAAGAAACATGTTCTCAGTGAAGTGAAATGAGTTATTGTGATATATTAAAACTATTTTCACAACTTCTTTACTGTTGTTTGTTGTTACAGTGTTTGTGCTCCTCATGTTCAATATTTTAAGCTACACTGCAACTATTTTCACAACTTCATAACTGTAATATCGAGGTTTGTGGTGCTCACATAAAATATTTTGTGATACCTTGAAACTATTTTTAAAACTTGTTTACTGTAATATCAGTGTTTGAAGTGCTTTCATATCAAAAATGTAATACATTGCAACTATTCTAAAAAATTCTTTACTGTAATATCAGTGTTTGAGGTGGTAACAGAAAATAAATGTGATACATTGTGCTGTATGACTCACTACAATATTGAAACAGAAGTGTGATAGTGTTTCCTGGAAGTGTAGGGATACAGACTGGGGAATTGAAGGTTTAAAAGACAAATTTGTCGGTGCATGTAAGAGTGCATGCATAGTCTATAGGGGTTTGAAGCAGTCCATGCCCAAAGGCCCACTTTGCATCATGAGTACTTCAGTACTACCTGAATGATTACAATTCTGCAAGATGAGTGTCTCAAACCATTATTATTATACGATAATAAATGTATTCTTGTAACATCTCATAACTTAATAGAGCTTCTAAAATAATGTCATCATGTATTTCATATTCCTGATTATCAATTTCAAAAGTCATATGATCATACTCGATGTCATCTAATGCTTCCACAAAACCAGCATCTAAGGTTTAGTCTAGGAAATCACAGCTGATATCTGCAGCATTCATATCTTCCTCTTCATTCTCGCTACTTGTAAAAAGTATGTTCAGCTCTTCTATGACACTGTTACTAATTTCGAAACCGTCTTCCAAATTGTTTTGTTGATTTTCCATACTGAATTTCTTATGTTGTAGGTCCTTGTACAAAAACATAAACACTTCATTTTATTGTTACTGTAATATCAGCATATGTGGTGATTCATATGAAATATATTACATATTTATCTTGGAAATAAAGCAACAATATTTTGTATTTGAGTGTATATTATTTTGAAAACATTCGAATAATAAATACAATAAATACAGAGTTAAGTGATTTATTTAGGATATACAGGAATATGTTACCTTTGATTGTAATGACATACAAACCAAGACAAGATAGAACACTGTAACTCAAGCACATTACACAATGGTACAAAGCATGTCATTGGAATGTTGGGTATTAGGATAACATACACAAATCTCATTTAACATGATTTCAGAAACTTGTTAATTTTTCGATGATAAGGATTAGTAATGTCATTCCAAGAAGATTTACATATTTTAAAGGGTAAAGTAGGAGGTGAAGAACAGAGGTAAGAGGTTACATCTCAGGATGCAAGAATGTATGAAAAGGGTGGTCCAAGGTCTGCATGTACAATGGCCAGTGGAGACCTTTTGAGGGTGGGTACACTCAAGGTATTCTATAATGTGCAATAAGTGCTGATGGTACCACCACACAGAATGGGCAAGAGCAGATAAAATGATGGATTGTATGTGCTTGGACTATGATAAGAATACACTGTAGGAGGACCACGGTCAAATGCAGAGATTAAATACTTAAGACATAGCAAACAAGGTAGCAACAAGGGCCAGGAGGGTCCAAGAGTGGTGGAGGCTGGGTTTCTTAACTCGTGTCCTACCTACTGTGCTGCAAACTTAAAACAGTGATGACAGGAGTGCCTTACTTTGACTCCCCCCATTACATTGTCAATGAGTGTAGAGGGAGGGAAAGGAAAGGAGTAAACTCCATGTCTACAGATGTACTGCTATGTTCAGGACACTGGATCAAGCACTGAATAAACAAAGTCAGATCCAAAAGAAGATACACAAAAGAAGGCTGCGAAAAAGATACACAAAGGAAAGCTACACAAATAAGACGGCGAATCTTGAACACAAACTGGTAAGTCAGCAAAAGAACAAAAAGGCTAAGAACCCTGCAATGGATGCTACCCTGTGGAATTCATTGTGATGAGAGGTAGAAAGATACTGTAAATAAAGTGGAATTCAAATAAAGAAAAAGTAAAAAAGATACATGGATGACAAAGTCATTGGAGTAATACTCTGTTACCCAACACAAAAAAGATTTTGCAGAAATTATATGTTCAAATGTTTAAGGAGCTGCAAAGTGGGTACACAAACACCATCACCCTAGTGAACACACACTGCCAACCTAGAATCGGCCTGTATAAGCTCCCTTTAGACTTAGGGGGTACACAAAACCATGGGGAGAAGAAATACTATCTGCTCCCCATCACCGGCAGCCGAACCCTAGTCAACACACACTGCCAACATACATTCATAGATTCAACATAGATAGTAAAAAAAATAGCCTCTATCATTAATTTTTTATAATCCCTGGAGACCCCATCCCCTGGGGCTCAAATATAACATTGGGGACCATGGGAGGAACACCAATGAACCCACAGTCCCAGCCGGCTCCCCGCATCTTCCGAGAGCCGGCATTGCTTTTTCAGAGAGAGCAGCTTACATGCTGCTCTCTCTGACGAAAAGCAATCTGCTTTCCCACTTGAAAGAGAGAGCAGGTTTCAAAATAAAGCCCCGGAGGTTGGCGGTTCCCGGGGCTCGGGGGGCCTTACAGGCCCCCCATTATGGAAAAAAATTGACCCAGGATTTTGCCCCCACGGGGGCTAATTAAGCATAAAGCGGTCTCTACATTTTTTTTCTTTTTCACCGCGTACGCGTACCATACGCGTAACCCGCAATTTTTTATTTTTAAAAAAATTTGGGCCTAAAGATCCATGTGGGACCCCCTGAGCAGGCCTAGCGGGTCAGGATGTTTCTACCCTGCCCCATTTTTTATTTTTCAACTTTGTTTTACTGTTATCTTGTGACTCGGTTCAGATCTGGGATGATTTATGGTCCCGGTTCCCTATACGTACTATTGATGTGACAATCGACAGTATGGCTGAGAGAGCTTTTCCCTTGCCAGCCGGTATGAGAGGACATGGCTGTATAAGTTTTCCATTATAAAGATGTCCAACACTGGTGCAGTGACTGAGTGGTGAGCCCTGATAAATCTGCCATAAAGTGTGTAGGGCAGTGAAACATGTTAGCTATGGGTATTGGTATGCGATGTTAAGCTACCAGCCTTTTTAACTCACCAGTAGAGACCATATCTAGTAATAAAGTTGTAACATTGGTGTGACTGCTGATTTTAATCACTTCTGGTGTCACATCAAGGAGCGATTCCTTGAGTGTTTTGTCTTGCACCAGTCTTTTTGCACAAACACGCATGGTTTTGTTTTGGACACCTATTTTTATTTTGAAAAGGAATGGCGACCGATGATGAGAAAGGGGTAGGAAACTGGTAACATCTACCAAGTGCCCCGAGGGTGTTCGCCCGTGAGGTGCCTTCCTTTTCACCACACATTTTTTATGTTTGTTCATTTCCAAGTGTGGGTGTATGCACTGTCTCAGTGGAGCAGTTATCGGTGGATGTGTCGAGTTGAATTCAGCCCGGATTCTCCCTTTTGCAGTTACAAACAATGGTTTGACTTGGACAGTTAGGCACTTAAATAACACACCCAACTACCTGTAGAGTAGGTGTTTGGTCTGGATTTAAATAGTATATTTTTTCCAGCTAACAATATCAGGGTGCCCAATAGACGAATGCTAACCTATGTCCAGGGTACAGGGATCTTTTGGTATTGACATTTAATGTACACCCTTGGCATGGTCAGAGCATAGCATTGTTTGTACACAGCTCAGTCCATTTGACCTTACCCTCTATAGTGAAACGTCTGACAAGTGAGTATGGAAGAACATCACAGTTGCCTGTTTTTGAGTGGTCGAGGTAGAGGGTCGGTTGGTAGTTGGTCATTTCAAACACCCCCTTGACTATTAACTCCCTACTTATGAAGGGAAGTTCATGTGAAACATGGCTGACACAGGTGCCTGTAGTTTGGAGTACAAGGCCTGAAGGTAGTTGTTGTCATTTCAACTCCCCCCCCCCCCACTTGACTATTGACTCCCTGCCTGTGAGGGGAAGATCAGTTGAAACATGGCTGATACAGGTGCCTGTAGCTTGGAGTTTGGAGTACAAGGCCTGATGATATTTGTGGTAATTTCGAACACTTCTCCCCCCACTTGACTATTGAATATCTGCTTGTGAGGTGAAGTTCAGTTGAAGCATGACTGACACAGATTCCTGTAGTTTGGAGTCTGGCGTACAAGGCCTGATGGTAGTTGTGGTCATTTCAAATGCCCCCCCACCACTTGACTGTTGACTCCCTGCCTGTGAGAGGAAGTTCAAACATGGCTGACAAGTGAGTATGGAGACACAACACAGGTGCCTTTTGTTATAAGGTGGAGGTGGAGAGGCTGGTGGTAGGTGTAGTCCTTTCCATTTGCCAGATCTGATTACTTGATCAACTGGTTATTAATACATGCCTGGTAGTTACTTACACTATGTATGGGCTATAGTATTGGATATTTACACTTATTATTATTGCTTGGATCATGATTTAACCACTTCCATGCTCATGACGGCTACCGGCCGTCATGCGTCACGGTGGGCATGTGCTCATGATGGCTCACGCCCGTGATCGGAATGTACAGCACTGCGGCAGAATGCACGCCGCAGTGAAGAGGTTAATGGTTATGCACTTACAGCCTGCATTTTCACATGTGAATTTGTTATTGCTTTTGATAGTGGTCATCTTTTGTGCAGGTATACTGATTGTCAATATTACTTACACATATTATATACTTTGGCTAATACATATTCCACAAATGGTTGAACAAGAGTTTGACTATTACTTTGATGTGTACTAAGGTAAAAATGATATCTTAATACAAATGTTGAGGTGTAACTTACCAGACTCCATTTCTACAAGTATTCCAAATAAGCCATCCAGTTGCAGGATGGTGTGCACCTTCTCCTCCCTGGCAGTGAGTTGAAATGGTGTCCCGGGAGGGCCACTGCCAGTCTTCTGTGCGGCCAGGGCCTTGACCCTCGTCTTCATGTTGTGCCACTCTTCCTGATATCGTCCTTTGTGTGCAGGGTGGTACATACAGCGTTCACTTTGTTGACTATCCTGTTCCACATTTGATTCTTCTGAGTGACAGGCGTTTGTTGGACTTTGGTACTGAATAACTGTGGCTCAACTACACCAGCACTGTCAAATCAGTGTCCGAAAAACTGTTTTTTTTGTGTCATTGTGTGATTTAGTGAGTGAGAGAGAGAAATTAAAGGGGATGTACAGAAAACTACTCGCTATATATATGTGCTGTGAATGGTGCTATGAAGATGCATGCATGTAAGGGCTGGCTGCTGTGATGCTAAAGAAATGAAATACTGTCAATCCTGCTCTGTTGAAGGATGGTAGCAATGGATCATGGTCTGGGATCGGGTGTTTTTATAGTTAGACTGGTAGGTGTGTCCATTCTTTAACTTAACCTCAGCTGTGTCATTTTTTGAACGCATACTATGGGAGGTGTTGTGATGCTTAGCATTAGTTGTTCAGCGGCACACTTGCCATGAACTCTACATACGTCACAAAACTGCCAAGGTGTTGGAAGTATAATAATCTGCTTGGTGGTACAACAGATCCATATCAACAGTCTTTCCGGCCGACACAGTCCGTGCTAAGTCCACTCTGACTGCTGCTGTCGCCGAATATAGCCTTGTATACATCATAATATGGCGGGAGAGAAACCGCAAACTCGGTGGTCAGAATTTCACAGCAGCCACGTCAGTCAGAAGGTCGATCCGACCGGCATCGTAATGAGGGCTAAAGTCTTTATGTTATTTAACAGTATTTTTGTTTGACTGTTCTGCTCTACATAACATCACAAGTATTTTCACTGATGACTGCCGTGCTCCCTGCTCAGACCAAGCCAGCCTAGGTGGGCCAAGTTTACCCTTTCAGAAACCGGTTTTGTCTTTGTGAATTCTTCTGTTCGGATAGTGTGGGACTCAGGCACAGCTCACATTAGGCTGTGGTCTCTCACTGTCTCCATTATTCGATGTTGTAGCCGTACCTATGGCAGATAGGGCCGTATTAGCCAGGATTAGCCATTTGTAGACTTGAAATCTGCGGAATCCTGTCCAGTTTGCTGTATTAACGGTATATGGACAGCCTTCTGTGTGTACTGCTCATTAGCCATCCTTCATCCCTGACAGCCCATGCCCATTCCTGCCCACCTGTTGATGCCTCATTGTCTGCACGCACTATTGAATGTTCCTGCCCAGGCTGCAATGCTGAAGTTTTTGAGATTTCAAATGCAAGCCGTAGTGCTGATAGTGCTGATCTGCTGACGATTGTTTTTACGTCTGATAATCATTCCCCTCCTTTGTCTCCGTGCTGCATAGCCTGATAAGGATTGTGTCAGAACGTTCGTAAGGCCTTTTTACTCTATGTTGGCTGTGACATGCTGCCCAGTCTGATGATGGCTCCAGGACAACCGTTGGAGGGCTGTTGCTAAGGCTTTGAGGGATCAAGGCCAGCTGTCAAGAGGATCTTTCCTGAATCACTATGTGTCCTACTCAGACTGCGGAAGCCTCTGTCTAGCACAGTGAGGGCTTCTATGTGCCACTGTGGCAGACTTGCAAGCCCAAACATAATACTAGCCAGAATTTGAGAGCTTCTGGGGCATCATAAACGAGCTTAACCAAGGGGCAAAAATCTTACAAGAAGCCGGGGTGGGAGCAGAAACCTGGATCAGACATGTGCAAACCCTATATAGCAATACAAATACAGGTCTCGTTAAAGATTCAGGGGCAGTTAAAGCCAACATGGAGGAACCAAAAGGAGTGACGAAGAAGGACAATTGGAAATCCAACCAGGAAAAACCCCTTAAGGGGTCAACAGACCCGGCTGACTTAATCACCAAAACTGAATTAAGAGGTATAATTTCAAGACTAAAGTCAGAGGGTGCAGCAGGACCAAACGGTCTACCGAATGCGATATTTAAGCATGACCCGGATCTGTGGGCAGAAATTCTAACGCCACTGTTCAATCGAATATACAATCTCGCAGAGATACCCGCCTCTTGGGAGGGAAGTATCATCCACCCAATTTTTAAGCATGGCGATCATCGCAATCCTGCAAATTTTAGACTGATATCCTTACTAGATGTAGAGGCCAAACTCTACGCCTCTTGCATTCTACGTGAATTACAAGTCTGGATATCAAAAACAAAGATCATGCCAAAATTTCAAACAGGCTTCAGGCAAGGAATGGGAACAACAACTAACCTAACCTGCCTGTCTATCCTAACGGACCAAGCAATAGCAAATGGCACTCGCCTGTATGCCTGTTTCATAGACATCAAGTCTGCCTTCGATCGGGTAAACAGAGTGCGCTTGTGGAGCAAACTAGAGAGTTGGGGGATGCCTTACCAACTCCTAAGAGCCATCAAAGCTCTTCATTACCATACTTGGGTAAGAGTAAAGTTGGGAAATGGTGGCAGTACCACCAGTAGCATCCAAACGCCCCAAGGCTTAAAGCAAGGCTGTGTACTAGCCCCTACCCTTTTTAACCTTTTTCTCTCTGACCTCACAAGCGCGATCGAATCAGCAGACAACCATCCTCCATTTTTGGCAAACAATCCAATATACTATTTACAATATGCCGACGATATTGTATTATTGAGCAAGACACCTATTGGCTTACACAGAGCTATTAATAAATTAACTCAGTACCTAGAACGGGAAGGCCTAGCACTTAACAAAGAGAAAACTAAAGTGGTCCGCCTAGTTGACCGGCAAAACCTAAAGTACAAATGGATGGCCCAAGGGGCACCAGTGAAAGAACAAGAACACTATAAGTACTTGGGCATTACAATAACAAAAGGAGCAAATTATAAGGACCACAAAATAGCACTCAAAGCAAAAGTACAATCTTTAATCTTCGCGTATCGCTCTCTAAAGGAAAAAATGGACTGCCCCAACTACAATCATTTATTAAAAACAATGGCTGCACAGATTATGCCCACTTTATCCTATGGCTTAGTCACGTGGTGCGGTAAGGAGGTGGACCTTTTGAATGAACTACAAATTAAAATTTATAAAGCGGTCTTCAATCTTCCCAAATCTGCTTCAGCTGCACAAGTCAGGCTCGAATTCGGACTGCAAAATCAGAAGTTCCGGAGCATGAGCGGCTTCGTGAACTTCTGCCACAAACTTAGATCTGCAGATCCAGACTCCTTGGACTGGCTAAGCTGGGAGGAAATTAAAAAACGAGGGGAAACTGAATCCATGAACAATTGGGGAAAGTATTTGACCTTCTGAGTGGAAAAGTTAGAGCTAGCAGTCGCTTGGAAATCAGGGACAGATAAAGTAAGTCTAAAAAAATCAGCCAATACGGCAGCAAAATGGAAATCTTTTTTTGAGGACAAAGAGTTATTGGCAAAACGGCGGCATGCCTGGACCATCCTGAACAGCTTCACAACCCCAAAAACACACACATATCTAACATCCCACTTCAGTGGTCACCTAAAAAAGTCTTTTACAGCCTATCGGATGGGGATGCATGTCACAAAGGATTTACTACCGTCCTGGAAATCATCACACCAGACGAATCAATGTCGCCTTTGTGGGTACAACACCGAAACACTTGTCCACCTTTTCTGCTTATGTCCGGCCCTGATAAGTCAGAGACGACTCTTATTGAAACCCATCTTTAATGCTCTCAACATTCGATCCTGCAGACACGCAGTCACAAGCTGGCTCGGTGGTTCCAACATAATCCTAGTATGCCGTGGAGTCAAATTCTTGGCAGAAGCAAGAAAACTTTTAGACCTAATAGAATATGAGGACCATCCAGTTCGTGGGCAAACAGGGCCAGCTTAACCCTAGGACCTCACAAGCCCCGCCCCCAAACAAAACAATAGCCGAGAGACAACAATTTTAGTAATTTTTTTAATAAATTTTGTATCGTTATTTTATTATGCGAATTTTGTAATAATTTTAACTAATTATGCAAATAAAAAAAACCTTTGAACCTTTGAGAGCTTGTCTCCAGCTTTCTGGGGGAATATGTCAGCTGGCTTGGACTTCTTTACCTCATTAAGTTAGGAATGTATCTTTTTTTGCGTCTCTATTTCGGAAAACGGTATGATGACATTGAGTTTGAGAACGACAGCAGTGACGTTTCGTATAATATTCGTTGTATCTGTTTCATTTAGATTTTTTTAAATCTGTTATTTTTACATTTTTTGAGATTTTAGTGTTGATATTGATGATGTCATTATCTGTAATCTCACCCGTGACAAAACGCATGCGATGTCACTTCTCGTGATGTTCATAAAGGAAGATGTGATAGCACTTCCGTTGATTTCATTGGATTGGAAAAGAGTGTGATGCCAGCCCGTTTGACGAATAACCAAAGGCTTGCAATTGCACTTCTGCCAGACCTATAATTTTGCTCAGATATTGCCGGAGCCTGAGATCTAAAACTGGACCGCAGTTTATTTTTTTAAATAATGATATTTATTATAATACGTATTTTGCACGTGTATGAACGTTCATTTTTGGAAATGTATCAACACCAAAATACATTTTGTCGTTTCCTCAAAAGGCTAAAGAAAGATAGCTGTTGAAAAAAATGAGTGAATACAGACAACCATATAGGCTGGCTTTTTCAGTACACTCTGCCCTACTGTGAAAAGCATTATGCACTGAATATCACAGTGTGTGCAAGCCCCAAAAGACCTTTCAAAAACACTACCTGGCACTTGTCAAACATATCATTCTGAATCATTTTAGGTAATAATAACAGTATTTACTGCTGCATAAAAGGGCAGCAGGTATTGGTTTTGACGTCTGTTAGCTTAACAAATGTCGAGGCCATACAAGAAAAAATAAATCTGTGTTCTCAGGACGAAGCTGGCCATGTGTGTGTGCGCGCGCGTGCGCACCGATGCTAGTGTGTGTACGAGAGTTACTGTTATGGGTTCGTTCTCTATTTCTTCATTTCCTCTTGACAATTATAATTTCGCCACACGCGCTCATATCCAGGGCGAGGAAGAACGGGTGGTAAACGTTTTCTATATGGCATATGGCAGCCGCTCTAATCTTTAGATTTATGTGGATTCCCATTGAATAACTAGTGGAACCATGGGACTCCCATCTAAACAATTTCTTCAGAATACTCAAAACACAGAAACTAATACACTAAATATGAACTGATTCACACCAAAACATATGCTGGAATACATTTTTTAAGTTAATTTAATGTTAATGGGAATAAGGAGAGTTTCAAAATGTTTTACTTTTAAAAGATGAAATAATATTCTTAACTCGGGCCTATCATTTTGTTGTGTCTGCTCCTAGTGCATCATTTCTTTTTATTGGCACATACAAGCACATCTTCAATTCGGTAGCCAATCATCCATGCTGGATTCAGTTTGCTGCTTTTGAAATGTTGCCCTTCCAGCAGGGTCACCACCGATTGTTGGATTCTTTTGCTGAACCCACTTTTGTTTGTGCACTTCGCTCCTGATAACCAGTAGCAAAGTGCCTGTGCTCTCCCTTTTAAATACGGTACAGTTAGCATTTACATAATTGGTATATTTAATTAATAGCATATGGCACTACAAGCACCTAGGGCCAGTCAACTAAAACATACATGTGGGTCTCAGCACTCCTTGTGCCACCCACTAAACTAGCACTGAAAAACATATCTACTTGCCTGCCAATGCATCTTGGGTAGGTAGTTTTAAACTTACATTCTGACCTGGCAAACCAAAGATTTTGCAAAGCCTAAGCGCCTCTGTTTAATACTTTGGTCACCCATAAGGTAGGCCTTAACAGCCCTTGGGGCACGTTGCATGGCAAATAGGTCATGTCTCTTTAATGCTTTACATGCCCTGGCAGTGGGAAACCTCCATAATCACTTCTCAGTGTTACAGGGCTGGGTCTTCTCCCATAGTTAAACACTGTGTTACACTAGAACAAATTACAGTGACTAACTTCACTATGGGAGCAGCTTGGAAAATGATTCAAGAACGTATTTTAACTGTAATTTGAAATCCAAATAATGATAAACTTGGATTTATATTGATATTTTAGAAACATCAGTTTTATAAAGTTATGATTTTCCTGCCTTAACCAAAAAGGCTTTTCTGCCAGTGTGCAGCTGTCTCCTGACCCTTGATGGCTCTCCTCTGGTGAGATGTGTATTGCTCCCAGATAGAATTTTAACATCGATGAATTTGATGTCATTGAACACCAAGATATATGGATGCACAACATCAATTATAACAATAAATGCAATGTCGACGTGTGCCATAAACTATTCAAGCATAACAATGACAATAATTGTAAAACAATGTCGATATATGCTATGACAACTGTATTCATAATAATTAGAATATCAATAAGTATGATATCTTCAAATATCTTTATTCTGCATTATACAAAATACCATAAAAGTACAATAAAAAATACTAAAAATGCATATATTAACTGTACAGAAAAAAGCTGCAAGTATATCCATTACAATTCATTAGTCCCCCATCTGATCCCCACTACTTCCACCAAATCCTCTTGTCCTTTTTAGTTTAAATGCTAGCCTTAAAAAGCTCATAATAGAAAGCAGGGTCAGGGGGTCTCTGGCCATTTGTGAGTGTATGAGGGCAACCTTGGCGTGCCTTAACATAAGCTTCTTCAGCAGACTAATTAAATAAAGGCGCCTGGGCAATGAATAAAAAGGGCATAGTAATACAAAATGAAGGGTGTCATGCGGAGATCGTTGATCGCAACGGCAGGGACCCTTTGGCTCAACAAAATTAGTAAAACGTGCCGGATCAGCTAATAAATAATGTAAAAGGTTGAGCCTAAAATATAATATTAAAAATCTGTCTTGGGTGTTGTGTATGAGGGCTAGGTATGGTTCCATTCCTTCATTGGACCTCACTAAACCATAAGCTCTGACTGATTGTTTGCCCCATTCCCTCTCTTCTCTAGAGGCAGTTTTGTAAATGATAAACTTCTACTTCACACTGTCCTTCTCCCGGCCTGCCCTTTCGGTCGGGTTTGGGAAGAGGTCTTTAGAGCCAGTTTTTTCAAAGGCAGCCTTAACCCCTTCGATGCTCATGACGGAACGGTTCCGTCATGAGCGTCGGTTGGACTGTGCTCATGACGGAACCGTTCCGTCATGAGCCCGTTGGCTCATTAGAACCTGCAGCACAGCGTGAAAATTCGAGCCGCGCTGAAGGTTTTAAGATACCTCAGCCAGGGAATGTCCATTCCGCTGTCCCTGCTAAGGCAATCCGAAATTATTTGCCTGATCAATGTTGCCTCTGGGTTATCCCAGATCTTTAGCCATGCTAGCAGGGGTCTGACCTGGATCCTGTCCTCTATAAAGGCCCCACCCAGTTCTTCGTGTACAATATAAGAGGGAACACCCTGTGGGACCTTTAGGAGCCTTCTCATGTATTTGTTCTCCTCTACCTGAAGTTTATCAAAGTTGGCAAACCCCAAGAGTTCCGCACCATATGCCACTTTAGAGTAGCAAATAGAGATACATAAGTTCATAATTTGCTCCGGGGACCATCGTCCAAGTCTGCGGCCAAAATTCATAATTGCCCCTGTGCTGGACACTAATCTGTTACAATGCTCCTCAAGTAATGCTTTAAAATTTAGATGCCAATCAAATAAAATGCCAAAATACGAGAAGGACTGCACCTTCTCTAATTTGTATTTGCCTATTCTGTAATTAAAACACTTCCTTGGTTTTGTCCTTGTTTCCATTACATAAGACTTGGTCAGGTTGGCAGGCAGATCTAAATTATTCATAAAATCCACGAAACCGTCTATCAATATCTGTAGTCCCCGTGGAGTGTGTGCCAACAGTACTGTGTCGTCAGCATAGAGCAGGACAGGAATTTCTCTTCTGCCTACCCTAAGTGAGTCCAGATTTAGGCTTAATAGGGCTTGTTCTAGGCCATTTATGTACAGGGAAAACAGGAATGGGGCCAAAATACACCCATGTCGCACGCCGCTAGTGCAGATAAAAGGCTCAGTGCATCCGCCCTCTAAGTTATACCTTACATTAGCAGAGGTGTTCCAGTGTAGGGCTTTTAGGATCTTATGAGATCCTGATCTGCCCCTAAATTACTCATTTGGTCCCACAGCTTCTCCCTATTGACACAGTCAAATGCTGCGGTAAGGTCCATAAAAGCTAAATAAACCGATTCATTACTGGCAATGGTATATTTTGCCACCAGTAAATATAAGTTTAAGCATTGATCTGTTGTGGATCTTTTAGCCCTAAATCCATACTGGACGTCAGTGAGGATATGTTGGTCCTCAGCCCAGGTCATCAGGCGGTTAAGGACAACATGTCCCAGGACTATGACAGTGACGTCTATAAGGGAGATAGGGCGGTAGCACTGGGGATTATCTCTGTTTTCCTTTTTAAAAATGGGCACTATTGTGGCTGATGATCAAGAGCGCGGAAGCCCCGTATCTTTAGCGGCATTTAATATTCTTGTTAGGATTGGGGCCCACAGGTCCACCTTACTTAAGAAGAGGTCCGGTGGGATCCCATCCGGTCCCGCTGCCTTGTATCTGGTGAGACCCAGGATACCTGCAATGATCTCCTCTAAGGTGAATTCAAGTGTTACATTCCACCTCCCAGTCCCCTCACCATTATACGGAGGTTCACTGTTCCTCTGATTTTAAAGCCCTCTAAAGTGCTCCACCCACTGTCCCGGGAGAACATTAGATCCTATCTGTGGACTATTTACATATTGGAAACAGGGATTATTAATTATCTTCCAAAAGGTGGATATGTCTTTCCTTTCGGCAGTTCCTCTCAGGTCCTCCCAGGTTTAAATTTAAAGGGCCCTCTTCCGTCACTTTAATGTGTGCTTACAATTTAGCCTGCATTGCGTCACCCTTTGTTTGTCTCTTGGGTTAAGTCTTAGTGCGCCTCTTAACTTTCTCTGTACAAGGGAGCAAGCACTGTTGAACCACCGGGGATCCTTTTTGGACTTAGCCTGTCCTGTCATTTTTAGAAGGCCATCTATTAGGCGACCCATTTCTTTGAATAGATCCACTAGATATGACCCTTCCACTGATGAATCTAAACATTTCTCTAAAAGCTGTATGCCCTCTTTTGCTAGGGACCTAAAAAAGCATTCCCCATTAATTCTCAACCATTTCAAGTGCCTGCCCAGGTCAGTGATCTTTTCTAAATTTGACCCAGCCCCCATCTTTGTGACCCTACTTATGTTTGGCACTGATAGAGACAGTACTAGGGGTTTGCGGTCACTAAAACCACTTAGTTCTATTGAAAATCCCCATACCCATTTCTTTAGCAGTTGAGAAACTAGTATAAAATCAATGAAGGAGCTACAGCCCCTTCCTTTTAAAGTGGTGATAACCAGCTTGTTAGCGTCAACAGCCAGTAGATCCATTGTGTGTTCGAGCATATGGTTACTCATCACCCTGCTCAACTCCCTGCCCTCCAGTGTGTGCTCAAAATGCGGTCCCTCCTCTGAACTACAGGAGGTCCAGTCTTCTTTAATGGGTAACAAGTTTGGACACAAGTGGCAGTTGAGATACCCCACAATTAAAAGCATGGGTGCCATTGTCCCCTGCTTCTGCTCCATCAGGGGACTTAGTCTTTCATCTAGCTCTCTCCCTCTAGAACCTCCCGAGTTATAAAAATTCACCAGTGTTATATTAAAACCCCTGTTTTTAAACCTGAGGCCTATCATGTGTTCTGACTTACATTTTAGATCAACCCAGCCACCTTCCAGGCACACACCTACAAATGTTAGGAGGTCTCCCCTCGCTCTTCCAGCCGTGGACTTACTTGCCGGAGTCCCAAACGATTTGTACAGGACTAAATGGAAGTTAGAATGGTCTACCTCCCAGGTTTCCTGTAGACAGATTATTTAGAATTTGTTGATATATTTCAGCCACTGCTGATTCTGAAAGTTAGCTGATAGACCTGCTACATTCCAAGATACTAATTCAATAGTAATCCCTGATGTGTCTGCATCAGGGCAAAGGCCTGTGGTACATCTGTCGGTACGTTGGAGTGCCTCAATTCTGGGAAACCTTATTTTGCAGGGGACAAGCTGGTGTGTGTTCGGTGTGACTTCTCCTGCCTGCTCCTCCACCTGTGGTTTTTGGTATAGCGAGGCCACAGTCAAGACATTATCTTGACCAGAATTCTCTCCCTGTAGTCAGTCCACTTCACTAAGGCGACTACCCCAGTGGCGTTGGTGCGTATCTATCTGTAAAGGGAGTGCCGGCCCACCCCCCCTCCCGTGTTGGCACTACCTGGCTGGCCACACCTTGCCCTGTGCGCATCAAAATGCTCAAAATTGGGTGTATAGTCTGGTGGAATATAAAAATAACTTAAATTTCGGCCCTGGATAGAAAATCGTGAGTGTGTCCAGTGGCCCCAGCAAATGTGGTCCACCACCCTAGACTCATTGAAATTAATGACAACACAATATCCTGCTATGTTTTTTGTCCAGCCTCCTACCCAGCTGACTCTCCTAACAAAGAGAATTTTACACTTTACATCCTGGGGCAGTGGCCTGTTTTTGTTTAGCCAGTGTGCTGTCTTGTTTTTTAATTGGTCATAGGATTCGGTTTTGCCATCTTCCAATTCAGGGACACCAGTCAAAACAACAACATAAGGTGTACAGTCAGGGGGTAGGTCTAAGTTAGGGCGCTGATTCACTGCCTCATTCTTGTCCTTGTCCCTGTCATTACTGAGGCTTACTCCATGTGTGTCTAAAGGGACTGCATTACCTTCACTCGCTATTCCTCCCCTTGGAGTATCTGAACCTAAAGGGAGAGTGACTGGGCCCATGGTTGATACTACTGTGAAAGTAGGGCAAGCAGCAGGATCCCTTCCTCCCTCCCTCACTGGCTTGTTTACATGGGCACAGTTTGCTACTTTGTTTTCAATGCCTCCGAAAGTGGTCACTATCAATCCCTCCATTTTCTCAAGTCTATTTTCAATTAGTGAGAGTCTTTCCATTAGTGGCTCTAGAGACGACGATATAAGGGCACCTATTTTTTGCCAGTGCACTTCCTATGACTCCACCGGATCAATTACGCTATCGTCCGTACTGGAGGCAATTGCTACGGGCACAGTTTCTTGTGAGATTTCAATAATTGGAATGTCTGTGTGTGGCAACTGTCTCTGTTTACTTAGTTTGGAGGTCTTGGATTTCTTTCCCTTTTGCTGCACACCTCCTCGTGTGCCTCCTCTTTTTCTCTTGCCGCCCCCCCTGTATAGAGTTATTGGATTGGGAGAGCTCTGTGTGGACTTCTGCCACGCACATAACCATGCTCTTCGTTAAGTCCGGTAGTGTCCTTCCTGGCAATAAGGGGGGATTCATGGGATCTCCGTCATTGTTAGATGACATCAGGGGTTGCTGTAAGCTTGCAATCTCCAACTGGTGACCCATTGCAGTGACAGGATGGCGAAATCTTTCCGGAGAGCACTCATTAATTATGGCCCCCAGAGATGATCGTTTTAAAAACACCGGATCCGTGGAAAGACGTTGTTCTGTAATAGCAATCTCGTGTGCGAGCACAGATGTGGCCCTGGTTATGAACTGATCAAGGGTTCCTGCAACGTACCCGATTCCCCCTCCTTTCCTCCCTCTTCCCTTATGTGCTGTCATTTTAAGTCAGTTTAGTTACAGTTATTGGGGGAAGAGGTTATTACGATTGACTCAAATATTGATCTTAAAGCCCACTTACTGAGAGAGTACATCCACCATTGAGATTCGAGGCCTTAGAGGGGTGGCCCAGGCCAGCCTCTCCCTGGCTCGCGTGGGCTCAAACGCCCACACGAGTCCTGCGAAGTGGGTGGCTTGTGGAGATAAATTGCCGGTACTGGTGGGCTGGGCAAGTGCAGGCCAGCTGATGCGTGCCCCGTGTGATCCTGGGGCTCGAAGTCCGTCCATGCTGCCGAAAATTCCCCCACAGCAGTCTTTGCCTGCGAAGCGTCTCCTGTGAAGCGGGAGGCATGAGAGGTAGATGTGCAGCAGCTGGAGGTAGGCGGGCAAGTGCAGGCCAGCTAATGCGTGCCCCTTGTGATCCTTGGGCTTGAAGCCCATTCACGCTGCCGAAAATACCCCCACAGCAGTCTTTGCCTGTATGATATCAATGACTGCCAAGTTTTATGTACACGCAATAACAAACTCGTATTGTTGCTGTCAAACTCACCCACGATGATCTCCCCATCAACCACGAGTCAGAGGTGTGTGGTCACATAGGCCCTGCAACCCAAACCCTGGCCTGCTGATTAATAGGTCACAGGTGATGTTACTCTTAGCCTGAGGACAAAGGCGCAACCAGGGCAAAACATGATCAATCCCACAGATAGGCAGATACACCACAAACAGGTCTGAAGAATTTGGCCCCAATAAAACATGTTTGGCCAAATGCACACGTTCCCAAAATACCACAAAGGTAGATGCTATATGTAGTCAGGAAGGCACAGCCGATAAGGACACAGCATGCATAGCACACATAGTGATCACACTTTCCCCAAGCCGGACATCTAGATGCATACACACTGGCTCACACTAGCTCTCCCAGAGGTCGGGAGCCACCTGTGCCTACTTTATCAGATGGTTGCATTCATGATTTATTACTAGGCCTGGACCCACTTGCTCTCTAAGAATGTGTGATCATTTTATGGCATTTCATAAACTGCATATATGATAGGCCAAGACTTCTGTACATTGAGACGGTCTTTCGACGTGACTCTGTCAATGCTCTCATCGCACTGCATTTAATTAAGCCAACTTATTCCTGTTTTGTCATACGCCTCTTGTCTTTTTATTTTGTCAAGGTAAATTCATATCCAAGCGACATTTTAGTGAGCCAGCCAGAAAAGATTGCTTTTCCGACCGAGAACCCGATTCACATCTTCGCAATGATATTGGTGAGCACACAGCATAATGGATTAGAGGTTCTGCTGATTCTGTGAGTGGAGGTCTGTCCGGGGACAACTGTCACAAGGATAAGAGACTACATCTGATCCTTACTCAAAGCATGTTGCATGTGATAAACTAGAACAGGCGCCCAGATCGCTTTTTCCCTAGTCAGCATTCTAGAAAAAGTAGTTTGTAGTTTTTTCACTAGAACCGTTGAGAATTACACAACTGGTACACCTAGGCCTTTGGTGTGTTATATAGAACCAGTCATGTTCTTGCTTGAACCGTTGCACGCTACACAACTGGTACACCCAGGCCCTTTGTATGTATTATAGGACCACTTATTTATTTCACTTGAACCGTTGAGCATTACACAACTAGTACACCTAGTCCCTTGATGTGTTATATAGGGACCACCACCTTGATCCTATTTTTTTGTTAAAAGAGATTTACTTGCGGACTATTGGTTTCTTAACACTAACAGTGTCTAAATGAAGTGGATTTTTTCACTTGGACCACTGGGAAGTACAACGGACTCCTGGGTGTGATATAGGATATAATTGACCATTAGGGAAATAATGTGGACCTTGGTGAATAAGGTGTAGCTTTTGTCTGGCCACAGATCTGAGAGTTGTCAGGTTGTTCCTTTTTCTCCAAACAAATTGTTTTTTCTCCTGTTATTGACACACTATCGGGCTCACTTAGCTCTAAGTCACACACAGAGTATCCCCTCTTTTCAGGCTGTAGGCACTAGTTGAGGGGGGGCTAAGATTGTTTGGACAACATAATAATGCTTTTTTCTGTCCAACTTTTCTCTTCTAGTTTCTTTTAGGTTTTCAATGTTTGCATTGTTGAGATTGTGATGCTGTTACAATTTTGCAATTGTGCTTCATGTTTGTAAGTCATGTTAGTAAGTTCATTGCTAAAAATCAACTTGTACTGTTCTGAACTAATTATTGCACTTTTTTACAGGTTCTTACTATTTCATTACATTTGCCTTTGTCAATTGTCAAGCATTTTTGTGATGCATTGTCTTTTATATAGCTCGTAACCAATAGAGTGTTTTTGGTACATTCCTGTGTACACAGTTTCCCCACGAAGATTTTGTTATTATTTCAAACCTTGAATCAGTCAAAAGTTTATAAACTACCTGCAAGCTAGGCTCCCCACACAGTCTCGGCATCTAGAGAAACAATGCAATGAGTGGCACCCCCATAGAAAGGCATATGCATTTTCCTGGCCAGAGGGGGGGGATGTTTGATACCAACATCATAGAACTCACAAGTACACACCTCAAGGCCAGACATATGGGCCAAGAGACGGCTGGAAGAATGGCTCTGTTAAAATTATGGGCCAACTGCAGGGGGACCCCAACTTGCAACTTAGACAGACACAGAACTAATGAGGTTAGAGGAGAAGGCTCTAGTTCCTCAGGATCCGACAGTGAGTGCAAGGTGGGTCACGTGGTCATGATTTTAATAGGTGAGACACCATACCACTTTCTGGAGGATACAGTGGTGGCAAGGACATGCTTGTGGGAAAGAGAAGCACCTATATCATAGATCACTGGCAAAATACAGGGAATCATGGGTTCCGTAGCCGAGGTCCCACTTACAGAGTCTCTTAAGTTGTAAACAGGGGAGAATATGGTATGGGAACAATTGTACTATCCTTCCTTAGAATGAAGACAGGCACAGTGGACCAGGGGTTTAGAAAGAAGACAGGCACAGTGGACCAGGTTTTTAGGCTCATTATGATCTACTGGAAAACCGTTCTAATTGGCAAAACCAGTCTTTACCTGTCATTTATCGACCTAAAGACTGCCTTTGACCTTGTCCTCAGAGACAAATTGTGGAAAACTCTGCATGATCTTGGTATTCACCCCCAGATATTGAAATTTCTGACCATGAGGAGAAGCGTGGCTCAGTGGTTAGAGGCGGCAGACCTGGAAGCTGAGATCGGCCGTGGACCAGGGTTCGATTCCCCGCCTCGGCAGGTCTTGGGCTCAAAATTCCACGGAGTCGACAATTCTCGCTCCGGTGCCTACTCGACTCATGGGGTCACACTCTGCGACTCTGGGCAATAGCTTGCTTAATCTCCACTACGGCCCCTCGCGGCGGGATGCCTGGCTTTCACCTTGTGGATACCCGGCCGGGGTATCTCACAGGGGCATACCAGGACGGGTTCCCTAAGCAAGCGCCTTGAGACCCCTGGGTTAAAGCGCGCTATATAAATCGAAGCACATTTACATTTACATATTGATGAAATTTCCTGTTCTGAAAATTCCTTTGTTAGAAACCTGGTAGCTATGCCAAAGAATACCCCACTTACGCCTCTATTCTTTGACTTAGGAAGGCATCGCATCAGGGACACGGCTAGGCTTCGTCCTCTTTTGTTTTGGGCTCGGATTAGACGAACTCCTGAACTCCAAAATTATGCACTTGCACTTAATGAGCTAATCACCCCGGCTCAGGGCAAGAGAGTCAATTGGATTTCTTATGTAAAACAGACCCTTTTTGCCTTGGGACTGAGAGATGCCTGGCTCTCCCAGACTCCCCCCAGTAAATTGGAGCAAGGTACTGGGATTGGCTGCACTTGCAGAAGCTGCAAAATCCAAACACAGGGAGCCTTACAGAGGAATTCTTCCTACACAAGCAAGAAAAATCATGTGAGGCTTATTTAGATTTTATTGAGGTGCCGCGTGACAGGTCTCTATACATGCAGTTTCGTTTTGGTACCTTAACTGTACATGAGGTATTGTCTAGATGGATTTTTCATGCTTCTGTGGTGAAACCTTGCCCATGTTGCCTTGCTCCCATCAAAAGCATTCCTCATGTTCTCATTGTGTGCCCCGCATTCAAGAGCCACAGACGCAAGTGGCTCAGGCCCATATGTAGGCCCCTTGGGCACTACGAGCAGCCTTATGGCCATGCGTATTCTCAAGACAGACTCCAAACTCCTTTTTGTCTGCGCAATAGCCAAGTTCCTGGGGTGTGCATGGGCTGCTAGACACAAGGCACTTTCTGCATCCCTGTAGCTGTTGCTAGTTCCCGTCATTTAGTATGTCCTTATTTTATTTCCCTTCCTTCAAATTCTTTATGCACTTCTATTTTTAATTGGAAGGTTTTTGCCTATTTGCACATATCAGAGTGTTTTTAATTTTATTGTAAATAGTTCTTGCATATAGTGTTCGTTTTTAACGGGTATATCGTAAAAATCTGTAATATTGTTTTTTTTACTATGTTCATATGCTTTTATGATACTTGTGTCGAATAAAGCAAATTTGAATTGAATTGACTATCCTTCCTCAACACACCAGGATGGTACCTATTGTCCAAGCTAAGAATGCCCATCCAGTCCACCGAGAATGGGACTGCTCTTCCCCTCTAGATTCCCCCCTAGAGCACAACCGAGCAAGCCACTCCCACACCACATGGACGCCAGCCAGGGTGAGCCCTGTCTGTTGAGCCCACTCCATGGGGTAGTCTTGGATTACACAGGAAGCCTCTTGGAGTTATATGAATTAGCTCGGCAGTGTGCAGGTTGTGCACACCACTCTTGATAGAAACTGCCAAAAGGATAGTATGTACGGTTCGTAAGGGCAGGAGACTCAGGATCACAATGCGCACATGCCCTCTCAATCCCCCAAGGCTAGGTGGGGAGTTAGCCCAAGGTGCATAGGAATAATGGCGGTAGCAAACAGCACGGGTGCACCCCCTGGGTTACCAGGTTCAGCCTCCATCTCCACGCTAGCACCCCCCTGATGTAGATAGTGGCACAGACAATGTGGCCCTGCGCTCCCTACACGAGAGGCAGCCCCTACCTGTTACCAAATGCGGTACCCAGGAGAGTGACTGCTGTAGGAAATACGGCATGCCTGACCAGCCGAACGTCAACTCGAGGAGGTATTCCCAGCTGCCACCCTGGCAAATTCCTTGGCCTAAAGTGGGCGTTCACTGTTCACATCCCCCATGCAGTGACCCCCTTGGAATGAAATGGGTGAGATTTCCTCCGTGTTGCTGCAGGGGCCACAAGTATGCAAGTGACACCTTGCTAGAAGACGACTCGGACATGGAACCACAGAGGCATTCAACAGAGTTCCTGACAGCCTCCAAATTCTACAGAATGCCACTATTGTTATCAAAGAAACCACAGGCGTGAATATTATATTACAAAAGCACCTCACTAGTAGAAAGACCCCCAAAACCAAACCCAGAGAAATACAATTGCATTACACAATCAGCCTCAGGAAATCAGGCTACAGCCACCCCACTTCAATAGGGGCCTAGGTGGTTGGATGGGCATGTGCCAACCGCCAAAGCAAATAGTGAGCCCAGCTCAGCAGGGACCTGGGCCAAGGTAGGAATGCCCTAGCACAACCACAGAATACAAAAACACAGTGAATCCAAACCCCCAAAAAGGCATATCCACTTCATACCCACTTCAGAAAAACTCCCTACAACAATAAATAGTAGTGATACAGCCTTAGGAAAAACTTCAAGCCTTTACAAAACTCAGGCATTCCGTTTGTCTGGTGGAGCGGGAATCCATGCTAAATCTGCCATTTTGGTTGCTTGCTGGGGCCTAGGCCTCCCTCATTTGCTTGTCCACCAGGGTGGGGTTTCCTGGCCATGACCTGGGAGGAAGGCCATCTGACAATGGAGAAGGGCTACCCCCAAATGGTGCATACAACTGGCACCCTGGTCCAGCAGTCCAACTCCAGCCTTTGGTGAGCTTTGTAAGTTTCACCAATCCCACCACATGGAGGCCCCATTTTTAGTTCCAAAACGAGGTGAATCTCTGGTGCCGGAAGCCAGCTTTTCTGTATATTTGAAGTGATGAGATTACCCATAGAACTCTATAGGCCATGCACAAATTTTGCACCAGGCTATTAGCTAAATTTGTTTGGGCAATCAGCCACTCCAGTTCATTACTCACAGCACAAGAAAACCCAGACACACAGTTAACTCCTATTGTATGCATGAAATTATGTCTCCTCCTCTTCCCTGAATGCTTCCAAACACGTCCAAAGTCTGGTCAGATCATGCCCCTCCAAAAACTGCATGACTAACAACCTAAATTGGAAGGCCCCGATTCCCGCCAAGGGTGGCAGACCCAAAGCATCTTAGATCCAAAAGAGAGGGGGACAATGTGAGGGAAAGGGGTTCCATAGATGTCCATCGCAGACCCCCACACAAGGTGCATGAGGATGCTCACCACTGCACCCAGCTTGTCAAATAGGATACACAGGGCCTCACAAACATCTTCCAAGGAAGCAATAGGCCTGACCCCAGACATTGCCACATCATAATTACAGGGGCTACAGAGGAGCTTCTCAACCCCTATTGGTATTCTGCACTCTAACTAGCCCACACAAGACCCTTGGAAGGTGCTGCATGACTTGCCAGAAGAAGCCTAAAAGTAGTCCAAAAGCTGATGCTTCTGGAAAAAGGCCGTAGTCAAAACGCCCAACTCCATTAGGAAGAGCATCATTCTATTCCAAGTGCAGAGACCAGAGGGGCATGCACATGACAATGGGAACATCGCTATTACACTCAAAACCCTATAAAAATTAAAGCAATTCACTTCTCCTCACATTACACACAGCCCATGCAGATCAAAAGGACACCCTGTTCCACTAAAATGACTTGCACACTCACACTCTCTTAATGGAAGTAGCACACAAAGGAAAGTACTCTACCCATCCCAGCAAGGAGAGTGGGGACCAAATACTGACAAAATTACTTTACCCTAATTAAACTGACCATTCCATAAAAATGCCTTTGCCTTTTTCCGGTACCTCACTAGAAAGGTTCGCACACAGTGATTGATATAGAGTGTACTCCTAAAAAGACAAACACAGGAACTCTCCGAAAACTGTCTAACTATGTATTTTTTCCAAGCTGACCTACAATTCACAGCTCTAATCCCACAGGTCTGCAATAGAGTCACATGTGTACCGTCATTACAGTGGTCTGCCGCCCTTTCAATCTAAACTCTCGAAAGGACATCAACAAGGCCAACTGCTCAAGGACACAGACTGCAAATTGACTTTATGAACACTTTTTTGGGAAAGAAAAGAGGCTTGTTTTTGCACAACACCAACACAAGACACCCCTGGGCACCTAGATGACAAAAAAACCCTGAAGACCATCCCTACACCTACAAATGTTTTCCAATTTTTGTATTCTTGTACACCGTCTGTTTAGCCCGGGTGCTCTCGCACCCATCCAGAGTCAGAAATATACCAAATTTCATGAAATCTACTTTGTCATTCTTGCAATGCCTGCGTTGAGACCTTTCCCACCTCACTCAAACTTATTCTGAACCAAACAATAGCAATCCTCACACACTAAACAGCTCACGCCTACACAACACCAGGTATGCACACATGACCACCATGGGCTCTCAAACCACAAACAGGTCATGCTGCATATGTTCACTCATACCGCATGCTGTAGTTGCAGACAGGCTTTATTTAGCCCAAGAGGTAGCTCACTAGAAAGCTAAATGTCTGATCCACCTATATCTATGTCAGATTAGGGCCAAGATTCAACCCAATAGACTAGTGCCCCATAGAGCAGTAGTGAACATCACCTAGTAGGTGAACTGTGTTATCAAGTGCGGGGGACCCTTTGCGTTTCAGATTGCGTTGGATTGGGTTCACAGGCTCAACCTTCAAACAATTAGCTTATTTGTGGATATTACATGCCGGTCGCGCCTTTTATCTGTTCCTTAAAGAGTGATTTGTGGAGTGGTGTGGCTCACTGGTTAGAGGCGGCAGACCCGGAAGCAGAGAACGGCCCGGGACCAGGGTTCAATTCCCGACGCGGCAGGGTTGTGGACCAGGGTCAACGTACTCGATAATTCTCGCCTTGGTGCCTACTCTAACCACGGATCACACTCGGCAACTCTGGGCATTAAGCTTGCCTCATCTCTACAACGGCCCCCCACAGATGCCGGGGATGCCTGGTTTCACCTTGGAGATACCCAGAAAGGGACCATCTCACAGGGAAAGCCAGGACGGGTTCCCCAGCGGTCTTCCGCGCCAGGATACTCCGGTAGTAATTGAGCGCGCTACAAAACAGCATATTACATTACATATTACATTACATTTGCCACAAATTCGGAGTGCCACTTTATTCATTGTGTTTCCTTAGCTTCAACCAGTATACTGCAAACTCTGATGTTGGAGGGGATCCTTCATTGAATACATTTATACTCCACATTAATCCATCTCTGCCACGCTTTCTTAATTGGATCATTGCTGTGTCAATCGACTTGATACTTCCCTTTATTTAAGGTGCTGAACTTGTACCTTCGAGCGATTCGACTCCACATTTGACACTTCTACCGCCTTTTAGCCTTGAGAAAGTCTGAATACCAAAGTTGTACAGACAAAACACGTGTTGGCTGCGTTTTCACACTTCAATTTTAACAAGGAATAAAGAAAACCTCATGTCAAAACATTATGATTCAGCCATCGTGTTCTGATTCATTTTGAGACCTTTTTATGTCATTAACACATGCTGTGTCTTGTAACATAGAATGACTGTTTAATCTTAGAATCTTGAGACTTACATTTCTCTTAACAATTGCATTTGGGTTGTGCTGTGACCTCGTTTATTTTTATCACCTGGTATGTGATCAACCCCACAGCATCGTACCTTTTTACCAAACCTAATACATTTATACTCCACGTTAATTCATCTCTGCCACACTTTCTTAATTGGATCATCGCTGTGTCAATCGACTTGATACTTCCCTATATTTAAGGTGCTAACCTTGTACCTTCGAGCGATTCGACTCAACATTTGACACTTCTACCGCCTTTTAGCCTTGAGAAAGTCTGAATACCAAAGTTGTACAGATGAAACACGTGTTGGCTGCATTTCACGCTTCAATTTTACCAAGGAATAATGAAAACCTCTAGTCAAAACATTAGTATACAGCCATCGTGTTCTGATTCATTTTGAGACCTTTTTATGTTATTAACACATGCTGTGTCTTGTAGCATAGAATGACTGTTTAATCTTAGAATCTTGAGTTTTATATTTCTCTTAACAATTGCATTTGGGTTGTGCTTTGACCTCATTTATTTTTATCACCCGGTATGTGATCAACCCCACAGCATCGTACCTTTTACCAAACCTAGCAACATTCAAACAAAACTTGATTCGCAGAAGGGACACTATAGGGGTAGACACAGATTGGCCCCAGGACTGTCTAGAAAAGAGGTTCCTGGAGGAAGCAAAAACACTGCATAATTGCACAAATGCATCCGCTCCTGCCTCGGTCTGCGGTCATAGAGTGGCCCTTAAAATATTTGGGGCTGACTGTTTTAAAGACCAGTGGATACAGGATATGGAATTCCAGTGCAGGGACGCTCACCTCTACTATGCGAGGAGTCTCATGGGATGGGGCAAATGCCAGCATTGACAACAGTGCCGAAAAATCTGGGGTACTGAGAATAATAGTCATACATGATTGGAGGGAAAGGAGCAACCAATCATTTTTACAGAAACTTACACTGTATTCTTTGTATTTCAGAGGCAAAGGAACCATATCACTTGTTTTCTAATGACATCTGTGAAGTAACACTGCATATACTGAACCTGCAATGTTGCACCTCCACATTGATGGATATGTATTGGCAGTGCAGTGAGCTGGCCTACACCCAGCTTGTCCCCTGATGACGGGGCCTCTGCAACCTCATGATCATACACACCACAACACTGGTGATCCTGGTGAAGATCTGTGTGAATTGTCCAAACATCCGCTATAGAAGAAAACAACTCTGTTGCATCAGCCTCGAAGAAGAACTGCTGAAAATGTTGGCTGGGCTCAGTGCAAGGACATTCTGGAAGAATTAGGACTGTTTTCTGAACCGCAATGGAGGGTGTGTGACAAAACTGGTGCTAACTCTTCTACTTTTATTTCTGGAAATGAACTGAAAAATGGAACTCTCGCGTATGCCATACAACTACTGCATAGTCTACCAGCTGACATGAAGAAGGAGGGATTGGCACCTGTGCAGAACTGATTCAATAGTACTTTTTTTACCCCTCTGTGGATGTCATCACTTTGTTTTCATTTTTGTACTACTGTTGTGTGATTTACTATAGATTGGGGTTTCCTGCTATAAAAATGCAGCCCTCTAATTAGGTAGTATGCAAATAGCTACAGAAAGAATATCAGACACTGCATCAACATATACCATTTTGAGTAACGTAACTGCCATGAGATACTAGGAAAATTATGTAGTTGAAAATTCAACTAGAGGGGGTAATGTTAATATCGGTGGATGCAATGTCAATGTGTGCCATGATATATGCATGCATAGCCGAGGCAATTCCAATGAATGCTATATTGATGAACAACCATAAATTATGCACGCACAACATTGTCAATACCAGTAAAAACAATGTCGATATATGCTATGACAACTGTATGCATAATAATGAGAATGTCGGAAATTGAGATCAATGACTGCCATGTTTTATGTACACGCAATAACAAACTCATATTTTTACTGTTGAATTTACCCACAATGATTTCCCCATCAACCCAGAGTCAAAGAAACTTGGTCAGACACGTCCAACGACCCAAATCCAGGCATACCGATTGATATGTCACAGGTAGGGTTACACTCAGCCCCACGACAAACGCGAAACCTTGGAAAACCATGATCGATCCCACAGACAGGCAGTTACACCACAAACAGGTCTAAGGAAATTGGCCCAAACAAAACACGTTTGGCTGAAGGCACACAAAAATTGGATGCCACATGGTGTAAGGAAGACTCAGCCGATCAGGACACAGCATGCACATCACATGTAGTGATCAATTGTTCCCCATGCCAGACGTCTGGACACATACACACTGGCCCACACTAGCTCTCTCTGAGGTCGGGAGCCACCTGTGTCCCTCTTAATAGATAGTTGTCTTCATGATTTATGACTAGGCCCAGACCCATATGCTCTCTAGGAATGTGAAATCATTTGATTGAGCCTCATGAACTGTATCTATGTTCGGTCAAAATTTCTGTACATTCAGACTGTCTTCAGACTCAACTCTGTTGATGCTCTCCCGGATGCTGTGTGTAATTAAACCAACTTGTTCCTATTATATGCCTCTTGCCTTTTCATTTTTCAATGTAAATTCTTATCGAGCAACAGGTGGGCCAGGGGCCTTGTGAGTGGGTACTCTCCCTGGACAGGATGGTCTAAGTGCAGAGCCCCCATGCTCAGCTTCAAAGGATGCCTACACAGTCACTGTCAGATGAGGTTCACATCTACGCCTGCTCCCATTTGTCTTATTAGTCAGGCGGGCACCAAACCCAATAGTGGTAAATGAACCGAATGGAAATGGATTAGGGGGTGTACAAAGTCTTTGCCCCTCCCACAGGGTGGTACCTGGCACAAAAGAGACCTCTTCACCGAACACACCTGGATCTGTGAATAATAGGAAGGACTGCCCTGATGTCTAAAGAACCTAAAGGAAGACTGAGCCTGCTTCACTTGAACTTTGGACCCCAAAAGTGACTCCAATGGTCTGATGTCTGTCCTCCTGTTTGAACTAAGGGATACTACAAGCTTCCAGATGCCCTTCCCCTGTAACTACCCAGTTGGTCAATACCAAATGGACCTGCTCTGGACCTTACAATTGCCCTCTGCCGGAGAGCGTCCTAACCTTCAAGTGGAACCCCCAGGTCCTGGATCCTTGGCTACTGCATTATTGTACTCCTCCAGTCCTCAACTGCAATATCGTGGACTTAGAACATTTTTCCCAACTTTCTGCCTGAAGGACCACCCGTGACAAAAATTACCATCGAAGCCACAGCCGTTGAATTGCCAGGCTGACTCAGCTTGCGGGTTTGCTCTGTTGTAGGACATCAGACTTCCTAAAAAGTTTTCTAATCCCGAACATAGAGGGGTTAATCGGGATCAATGCTAAGCATCAACCCATCAGCATCAAGGCCTTTCTGGGTTTGGAACTCGGACATTGTCTGCTTTGAGCTTTCCCACTTTCATCAACAAGCATTTTGGGACCCAGCACTTCAACAACTTGCGGTAGTCTAAATACTCTTCGGAGCCAGTTTTCAGCTTGCCCTGCCGATGGCTTGTCATCAACCGCTTGTTCTCATAAAAATATCTAACACTGAATGTAAATTTTTCACCAAAACAAACCTGGTCTCAGTATCTGACCAGTGATCGAGCATAGTGGGCCTTAACTTTTGGCTTTGACCCAGTCTAGCAGAACCTGATAACATAAGTTACTGTTTTCTACTTTTTGGTGCTATTTTAAACTTTAGAAAATCATATTTCTGATTCTGCATATTGTATTATTTTCATTGTGGTGTCACTTTATTTATTGAAATTTACACTGGTTTTCTAAAATTGGTTTCAGATTTTCTTCACTTTATTACGGTTTCAGTACTGCATACATACATACTTAGTATTTGAACTGCATTTGCCCTACTCCAAAAATCAAGGTAAAGGTACCAACTTTAATTTTTAGCTTTTGGTTTCAATTTCTTTCACCTATGTTATGCTCAGCATGTGTAAGTTTAGACCTACCTATGGCTAAGTGCCACTATTCAAAAAGCCAGGTCTTCATCTTCTTGCATTTTAAAATGTTCAATTAAATTTTCGATTTTGCTTTTTAATGAATATGTACTCTGTTAAAGAGCTAACTTTTTTATTTTTCTAAACAATTTTGGACCTCTGGGTAGGCATTGTAGACCCACAGGGGCCAGGGAGCCAAAGGTTAAGAATCACTGGTCCCTGGAAAGACAATTTTCTCTCCTTAATTGCCTCGGTGCTCTTATAAAGAAAGTGTAAAGAATGGGTATGAGCTATAATCATTTATTTTACATTTTTTATAGCTCCAAACATGCTACCATGCAGCCACTTTAAGGATCCTTTAATACATAGGATCACAGATTAGAAAGGCCAGGTGGTTGAGTTAGTAAAACGTTTATATAACAGTTTATCACTTAACTCTTAATGGGGAGGTGTCCACTCCTGAAAATGCAGGATATATACTATGGGGGCAAAGAGAACTTCAATATTACTTTTTATGTAAACTTATATGCCTCTGTCAATTGGCCTCAAAACATATAAAATGGGAATATTCAGAGAATATCCATATACAATGAGTACATATAGAAACAGCTGTGCCCTCTCCACATTTTGCCAATAATGAGTTGGATTTTTGGCTTTTGATAGTAATGCTACATTCTAAAACTGCTCTACGTTACCCCCTACGTTTAACAAATATCAAGTGAATACCAAGGGCCTGATTTATAGCATGTATGGGCTGTTTTACCTATGCCAGTCAAGGTGGACGGAAGATAGTATGTCTGTCACTCTGACAGACAGATGCTGGCCATATTTTGAGATCACAGTCAGCACAGCAGTGTTCTCTATGCATTCCACCACCACCTAATAAGGTTCTGAAAGTTTGGCGAAGGACTGGCATTGTTTAGGTGGCTGTACATTAAAAAAAAAAAATTTCACCAACAAACTCCCAAAGTGTACATTCTTGAACAATAACCTACACCAACCCATGCGCAGCCCCATTAGCAAGATGCACACAGAAATTAAACATTTTTAGCAGAGGAAAATCTTACACATAAAAACACTCTTAAAATACATTTGTAAAGGAATTTTCATGGGGCAGTGGGGCACATACTACATCATTTGTTAGCACAACTACTTCAAAGGAAAGGAATTTACCATGTTACTCCGACAGAAATGAAGTGTAAGCACTAAAAATGTACAGGCCAGACTTTTTTTTATATGAAATTTAGCGGTCATAGATTTAAGAGAAACATGTTCACTTTTTTCCTCAATAAAGATGTGCACCAACCAATAATTATGGTGAGTACTTTCACACTGAAAGCAATATATACATAAATACTTTTTTAAATTGTAGTAGCAATATCAAAGGGGAAGGTAACAAGCACCAATATTTTTTACCAACTTTCCAATGGGAAGAATCAGATACAGCAATGTTTTTTCAATGGTCTTACAGATGAGAGTTATATCCCTTTTCATCATAAAGATTACTTTTGTATTCTTTCTTCTGGAAGAACTGGTCATAGGCTCTTTCTCAGCCCTGCTCCATGGTAGTTTTGGCGTTTTGTTTTTTGATCTCTACTATTATCTACATTGAAACATTGCCAACATTGTCAAGGTAGTTTTGCTGCTTTTGTTGATATAGGATGACTAAAACCTTTAAGAAATTAAAAAGACACAGACTCCTCTTGACAATGTAATGACAGCTCTCTAATGTCTAGACAGGGAGACAGACTCTCCTTGCACACAGGGAGGCCACATGTCTCAATTTGACGCATCACAATAAGATTCGTTTATACAAAACATAAAAATAAGGGTTTCAAAAGTCCCCGGTGAATCATTACATCAGTTACAGACTAATACATACCAACCTTAAGAACTATGAAGTCATGGCCCTTGACTTCAGCGTAATTCAATACATATTTTTCATTGCAGTTCCTAACAGTGCCTAACAAACCTTTTCATTCTTGTATGTAAGTGCATATGTATTTATGGTAAATACAATTTGGGTAAAGTGTGTGCTTTATCACTGTGCATCTATGACCTCGATTTCCCTTAGCTAATTGAATTTCCTGCACCCATTGTCTAATCAGGTTTCAATCTATTTGGAGACACGAAGTGCATGCCTGTGAACTCGTGTTAAAACCATAAATGTTTTCAAGTTTGCTAACCACGAGTTAACTTTAAACTACAGGTCTATCAAGTTACCTATTCATTTGTGTCATCAAGTGAACTCTTACCCTTCCTCTCGTCAGCACAAGATTCGGGCCTACGCTGGTGGTTTTTAACCACATGCAGCTGTGTGTTTTCTGCTTGTTTTTGTTGTTGGTCTATGTTCTTGTATTTGACATTTTCTACTGTGTGTACATATTTTACATTTCCCTTAATATCCCCCCTCTAGTTGATATTTCCACAACTTGATGTAAACCTCTGTCTACACTGGCTCTAAGTGATATACGTTGCCCTGGGAATCCACTACTGTGTTGGTATCCTAACTGAAAAAATCCCTCTTGCCTTTGCACCCATTCTCGACAACATGCTAGGATCAACTATACAATGCAATATATTAATAATAAGACCTTACAGTCCTGCCATCCAAGATGACAGTGTTGACAACCAGAAAAAAAAGAAAAAAAAGAAGAAAAAAATTGTAAGGTATGTGCACTCCCTATAATCTACTACTTAACTAATGTCAAAAAAATTTACTCAACAGAAGCGTGCTGCCTGGTAAGAGGGTTACCAGCCAAAAACACAGAAAAAAGAGCTGGTGGATTACCACCAGAATGCCAGGCACACTGCTGTAATTAAAGTATTAAAGTTGTAAACATCTGTAATCCAAATTACTTATAACACAAATCAATATAGTTTTTATGTTCAACCACTTTTTAGTGCCAAAAGAAATCAATCACAAAGTACTGCATACAAGCACTGTACTCAATATTTGGAAACCATATCATCAGAAAAACACATCATGTTACTGTTGACATGAACATGCTATTATGTACAGCAAAACATAAATCAAACAAAGGTATATAATCATGATGCTTCAATGTAATACAGAATTCATTTCGGGATGCAATCCCTTCTTCTTGGGCACTGTAAAACAAAGGACAAATGAAAATACCCTAAATATTCTGATTCTTTTATAATCTTACACAGCTAGATATTAAATGACCAATGTGAAGTTAGCGTCAGATAAGCCAGGGTGTTAGGCCAATGATCAAAGAAGAAGTAATAATAAAAAGGTAAAACTGGTGAAACTGCTCACTGTCAATGACGTGAAAAATAGAAAAGCCATCAACGTTGAAAACTTACTAAATAAATAAACTGTGAATCACCAAGACTGACCAAAGACAAGGATGCTGATGGGATGATGTGAATAAAAGGACTGGAAAAGTGAGGTGAACTTATACAATAAACCGCCTGAGGGCGAGGGGCCCACTGACATGTGACCTGAACGGAAAGGAATCCTTGATCCGCTGTTCAAGACTGCGATCCCTGATAATGAAGGAAACAATATCTACTTACTAAGATGACTGCCCTGAAGGCAGACATGACTGCTACCAAAACTGGTGAAGGGGTCAAGTGAACTTACTCAACAAAGTACTGGTGGATGGACAGCTTCAGCTGAGATGAGTGCCATTGTTTGATCTTATCTCTTCTAGAATTCCCCATTGTTGGATTACTTCATAAATTATAGAAGTAGCAGCTGATTTAGCATCACAATGGATGCACGGTCCTGCTTTAATCCATCAAGAAAAAGAGCAGACCACAGCTGAGGTACCTGTAGTTACTGCACTTATCAATCATATCCACAGAGTCCATATGAAGAGCTTTAAAGGTACATTGTGGTCATGGAATAATAAAATGTATCACTTTTAGAGTAGGATTAGAGTAAAACTTCTGACAGTCAATACTGTTATGAAAATACTAGGTAAGTATGTCATGCAAATTTAGAATAAACCAGTCTTTTTGTATTTGTATAGACAAGTAACCTCTAGTGGTATGGGCTGGTAACTGTAACTGATAAAAAGCTATCATAAGCAAAACCTGTGGCATCACTGATTTACCTGTAGATAGGTTTCTATACACTAGGTCATCCCCTGACTGGGTGCATCATCTATCTTACCATAGCTGGTTTTGTGCAAAGGGACAGCCTCCTGCAGTTCTTGCAGGATGTAATATGCTGTCTCAGCATAATGAGGCATGGCATTGTCAGGGGTAGCTCTGGATACAGACTCAATCAATGCAGTCTGAGCCACCAGAACAGGAACATCTTGTGAACTAGATAGCATTGGGGCATCTTTAACTGCCTAATCTGCTAGTTCATTAACCCGATACACAAAATCCTGTCCACTTGTAAGTGCTGCACACTTTACAACTGCTACTGCCTGTATGTTCCTATGCATATTAGGACTTTTGTCTGACTTAAGGAAATGTCTCCTGACTAGGGGTGGGCGGCCAGCTACGCTCCGTGCACGGAGTGTGCGTAGTGCCGCCTACTCCGCATTTTGCGTAGCGGGCGTAGTCAGGCGGCACTACGCACGCTCCGCAGACGGAGCGTAGCTGGCCGCCACCCGCCTCCCTCCCGCCCTCCCTAAATACTTTAAATTAAACGTTTAAATTAATTAAAAGGCACTTACCTTGCCCGCCGCTGCCCGCCGCGTCCCCGGGGCTCGCTATCTTCTTTGCTGCCGTCTTGTTTACTAATGCGCATGCGCAGGCGGCCGCGCATTTCTCACGAGAAAATGCGCATGCGCATTAGTAAACAAGACGGCAGCAAAGAAAATAGCGAGCCCCGGGGACGCGGCGGGCAGCGGCGGGCAGCGGCGGGCAGCGGCGGGCAAGGTAAGTGCCTGTTTAATTATTTTATACTTTTAATTTAACGTATTTAGGGAGGGCGGGAGGGAGGCCTGTGGTGCGTAGTGGGGCTATGCGGAGTGCGGAGGTGGGCGTAGTTTCTCGCCCACTTCACGTAGCTCCGCGAAGCCCCACTACGCCCACTATGCCCAGGGTTACTCCTGACTCATCTCATTATGTTGGATTGCACAGTGGTCGTCACATACGCTGAAACTTAAGAGATTGTAATGACTTCACATCTTAAGAGCCTATTAGTCCTGATAATTCTGCTTGGGTGGAATAATCCACTGGTAATGTCAACTACTCTATATATGCAGTGTTTCAGAGGGATCATGCTGTTGGCCACTGACTATTGTTGCACCTTTGTGTCTAATTCCTGTATCCTGGTCAATAGTAGAAGACCCGTTAACAAACTAGACAATTCTACATTGCATGCAGCGACGGCTCGTGGAGGGAGTTACGGTGGGGCAGGAGGGCGGGGAGGGGGAGGGGCAGGGCGGAGGTTGCTAAAAACCGGCATATGGATAATTGCAGGTAAGTAAACAATTTAATTAATAAAACGAATTTCGTAGTGCGCCTTGCATCGCAAAATGCAATGCAGTGCGAGCTACGAAATTCGTTTTATTAATTAAATTGTTTACTTACCTGCAATTATCCATATGCCGGTTTTTAGCAACCTCCGCCCTGCCCCTCCCCCTCCCCGCCCTCCAGCCCCACCGTAACTCCCTCCACGAGCCGTCGCTGATTGCATGGGATCCTCTGTTGCTTGACTAGATTCATTGGGAATATAAGTTGCGCAGTCATGCACATCATTCTCAGAATCTAAAATTGGATGGGCAAAGAATGTTGCAGCATTCACTGTATGACACAGCACAACCTTCAAAGATGGTAGTAAGAGTATCCCTTCATATCCTTACAAGCTCTCTGAAGTCAGAGTGCTCCTAACTTTCTGAATAATAGCAAATACTGCATCCCCTGCATTTGAGTGTCACATGTGCACCCATAACAATGGGAGTGCTCTTCTGCACTGCAAAGGCTACTGTGGCAAGAGCCTGCTTACAGGTATAATTGTTAAACATTGGACGGATTTGTTAGCATGAGCTCAAAGCCATTTTGTATTTCTGGCAGCCATTTTAGTTAGTCATGTGCTGTAACATGCTGGCCATGTGCTCTGTTCTCCCTCAGTGTTGACTGCTCTTGTAATCTGCCTAGAAACAAACTATATTCAGCATCTTCCACCTCTGCACATGCTCAGTTGAGCTTGTAGCTGTCCTTGCAACTGTTCCTAGTCTGTAAATGTCAGGATGTGTTTGCCAAAAACAGCCACTAAATTTGATACAGAGATTTCTTATTGCCTCACTGAGGATGTTAATTCCCCTCTACTGTTAGCCATTTTTGGAAAATGTAATGTCACAATTGAGGGGTTACTGACTGCACCCTTCAGGGCAAATAGCAGACAATATTGAGGTTGGTTTGATCATACCTGTACACAGGCCCTGAACCAACTCAAAAAAGCCTTGGGTAGTAAACCCAAAAATACTGAGACCATCAAAAATGTCATTCAATTGAATTCAATATGCCTCCCTCCTACTTCCATCTCTGCTGGTTAAGTAAAAGGAACCCGTATCACTTCCCTAGAGAACTCTTGTGTGTCCATTGATCTGTTAGAAATCGAAAGGTGTCCCTCTTTACCACAGGACTTAGTTGCTCCTGTATCTATGAGGAATGCATACATTTTTATCATTGACAGCTGCAGTCACAGTGGGTTCCTCATATGGCCTGTGCATCATTGACAATACTGGACACATAGAAATTCTCTGTGGGCAACTTCATTGTATATAACCTTCCAGAGAATTTATCTGGAAAGTATGTCCTCCTTTCACAACTACAAATCAAAGTCCACTTGGAAGTTGAATCACCATTGGGGGTGTTTGGTAGCTTTGCTGAGGTGGCACCTGTTGTGCTTGAGGCAGTACTGGTGGCTGTGTATTTTCGCAGGGTATCTGTTGCACATATATTATTTGCAGACTTGATCGTGGCTGTACTGCTGTGTTTCATGGCTGATTATAAATGTCTGCTTTTCCAGTTTCCTCCTCCCATCTTTTAGTTTTACTGTCTCCAATAAAATGCCAAAACTTCTGGAAATAATGACACACGTGATCCCACCTTTGAACACCCATTGAACCTCTTCCTACTCGTCATAGTCCTCCTCTACTATTTCCCTGTATCCTTACATTATCCTGCTTTCATTGTTCCTGTTGTTGCGTGGTACCTGTGACCAATCCCATAGACATTGCAGTTATTTGAGTGGCAGCTGCCACTACGGCTCCTTCCGCTGCACCTTTTTTCACAAACCTATACTGCACTAACTTCGTTGCTGCTTTCTCTGTAAACTCCTGTTTGTTCTTTTCTTTCTCCTGATTTTTAATGCACTTTCCCACCCTGACCTACTTTCTGGGTCCATTTCTGTTTTATCCTATTAAGGATCTGAGCAGAGTCCTCCTTTGGCTGCATTGACTGAGCCATGAGAAATCCAATGTCGGGCCTATCAGGATACATTTTCCTCAGCTGATCCCAAACTACTATTCCAAAAAAATTAAATGGAGACCCATCACATCTAGTGAGGGCAACATTTCTCACTCCAATCCTACAGTATCTGTTTCATCTCCTACAAGAGAACTAAACAGACTCTTTATGTCCCCTACTGCTAAAGTGATACCTGTGTTTGTTTTTCAAATGCTCCAATTTATGTCCCTGCTCCCTCTGTAAGCAGCAGCAATAATTTTCTAAGAGTGTGCTTGTCCATCTGTGGCAAAGGAACATAATGAGGTGTTCCATGTCCCTTGCAAATGAGGAGATTGTGCTGTCTGTCATATTTCTTGCCATACACACAAACATTTCCTCATGTAAGGGTAATCCAAGTCTGAGTCTCCCTCACTATAAAGAATGCAATTTTTAGCATTCACCATATCGTGTGAATCAAAGGACCCTTCTTTTGACCATGCACTCACTGGTGGAGCTATCTGCTCAGTCCAATCTACAAGATCATCTACATATGATACAGCACAAGATTCTACCAGCTGTTCTCTCCTTCAGTGACTATCTCACTAGGTGTGAGAACTGCTCAAAATTGATTGAACACTCATTTACTGCACGGGTCAATCATGTAGTGTCAATCTTCCCATAGACCAACAGGATCCCGTCCTGGGGTCTGGCTGGCCATTTGTTCCCTGAAATTGAAATTGCTCAAACTCTGTCGCTTGAGTTTCCTACCTCTAGGAAGCACATCCGGCTCTTCTTCTCTAATATCAACATGGTTAGGCAATCCTCTTTCACTTTTTGTATGCTCTAAATTGATAAAGGGGGTTTTCTTGGATAAGGGTTCATGCTTTTGGAGGTTGAAGCATTATACCTATACCATCCACATGCTTGGATATAGGCTCTGTCCTGGTTGTTATACTCCCAAAACGTCCTTGTATATGTCCTGCTGAATCATCATGATATCCCTCTCTCCTCACTTCACTGGCATCTCTCCTGCTCTTACTCCATGATAACCATTCTTGAACACTTTCTGGTGAAACTATTACATTCCCCTTCACCTTCTGCCATGGTAGTAAACTGTCTTCAGTCCTTCTAGGCTTCTCTTCTCTTCCTGAGATACTGACCATCATGCTATACGAACAGCCTGATTCATATTGACACTCCATCCTGCATAATCTGTATCTATTAGCTGTCTGGTAGACACTTAGGGACTGATTCACGGAATTAATCTGTCATCCCATACATTTTAGAGATTTGACAGGGGAAAGAAAGAGTTTTCCAGAATCAAATGTCAACAACATTTGTAGAGTGCACTATAGTTCCCGTGAGGGTCTCAAGGCGCTGAGGGGGGGCACTACTGATCGAACAGCCAGGTCTTGAGTAGCCTCCTGAAGGTCAGCAGGTCAGCAGGTCTGTCGTAGGTTAAGTGGGAGGAAGTTCTAGGTCATGGAGGCGAGGTGGGAGAAGTACCTCCCGCCTGTGGTTTCCCTTCAGTAGCGCGGAATGGTGGCGAATGTGAGGTCAACGGAGCTGGCAGTTGGGGGTGGAAAGTTGTTTGTTGAGGTAGGCTGGGCAGGTCTAGTGTAGTGCCTTGTGTGTGTGGATGAGGAGCTTGAAGGATATCCTCTTGTTGACGGGTAGCCAATGCTAGTTTTTAAGGTGGAGGTGATGTGGCTGTGGCGTTGTACGTCAAGGATCAGTTATCCCGAGGCGTTTTAGATGCGTTGCAGTCGTTTGATGAGCTAGGTTGGGGCTCCTGCATAGAGGGCGTTTTTCAGTAGTCGAGTCTGCTACTGATGAGGGCCTGGGTGACTATTCTTCTTGTTTCTGTCGGGATCCACCTGTAGATTTTGCGGAGCATGTGGAGGGTGTTGAAACAGGAGGAGGAGATGGCGTTGACTTGCTTGGTCATGGAGAGCGTTGAGTCAAGGATGATTCCTAGGTTGCGTGCGTGGTCGGTGGGTGTCGGGGCTGACTCCAGTGCCGTCGGCTACCAGGAGTCATCCCAGGCTGAGGGGTTGGAGCTGAGGATGAGGACTTCCGTTTTGTCCATGTTCAGCTTCAGTCAGCTGGTCTTCATTCAGTTGGCGATGGCCTTCATTCCTTTGTGGAGGTTGGCTTTGGCGGTGATGGGGTCCTTGGTGAGGGAGAGGATCAGTTGAGTGTCGTCGGCGTAGGAGATTATGTTGAGGTCGTGCTGTTGGGCGATGTCTGCGAGCGGGGCCATGTAAATGTTGAACAGTGTCGGGCTGTGAGAAGAGCCCTGGGGTATGCCGCAGATGGTCTTGTAGGCTTTGGATCGGAATGGGGGGAGACGGATGCTCTGAGTTCTGCCAGAGAGGAAGGAAGTGGTCCATTCCAAGGCTCTGTCACGGATCCCTATGGCATGGAGGCGTGTGCATAGTGTGCGGTGGCAGACTGTGTCAAAGGCGGCGGAGAGGTCCAGCAGGATGAGGGCTGTGGTCTCACCATTGTCCAGCAGTTTTTTGCTGTCGTCAGTGGCAGCATTGAGGGCAGTCTCGGTGCTGTGGGGGTAGACCAGGATATTTTCCCATACCCAAAGGCTGGCATCAGGTATAAATATCAGACCCCCAGAACAACTCTTCAGTACAATTCTGAACCTTTTGACATTACAGAAGAGCGACTATTCTGCCACTATAGGACTGCGCTACTGCTACCAGAGGACTGCTCTACTGTTTGAGGACCGCCTTGCTCTCTGAGAAGAAAGACTCGATCTGCTCCATTCATTCCAGGTTATTCTGATTGACTCCAAAGCTTAGTTGCCTGACTTCCGGTCTGAGCTACAGGGTTACAACAAGCTCCAGATGCCTTCTTACAACTGTGCAGCTTACCTTCTGCACTTGACCAGCCCGGACCTGAAAATACACCTGCCTAAGCCCTGCTGGCCTCTGTTGGAGTGGCTTTATTATCCCCAAGAGGTGCTTCTCAGGCCCTGAACCCTTGGATGGCAGAAGCTGAACTCCTTCTAAGAAGAAAAGTGAAATCTTGAAGTTTTGGACTTATCACAACTGTGAACGGGCCACTTCAAGCTGAGACTTTGCCATCCCTGATGACCACCAACCTCCATTGAATACCTTCTCTTTGTGCTTCAGGAACTGCAAGCGATGACAAGCAACACCATATATTTACTTCATGCTACACAATGACAGCCTGCTGTGGCTGCCAACTCAGAGCTACAGCAAGGACCATCCATGATACCCAACTTACTCTTTGTGATACAGCAATATCCATCTGCAACACTCTCTTTGCTCCCCACGTCCTCCTACACTACAAATGGAACTCTTTGCACATGATTTTAAGAAGGTGACTCTTTCACTGTGATTACCTAGGTCCCTGTATACTACGCATGTTCCATCATGGTCAACCTGCACTTGTGCCTTTCTCATGGTCTGTAACAATCAGATAAGCATGAGTTGCAATTTATGCATTCAGGCACTATCAGGAACATACATCAAAAGAAAAATTGGCCGCAAACGGGCAGATTATCAAAATCTGCCACTTTGCAACCATTTTTTTTGCATTTGGGATGCATCATCCCAAATGCAAAAATGGCATTTTAAGTCATCTCTAAATTGGGATTACTTAAATTGGGATTACATTTAACATTTAGGGAATTGCAAATTGAGATTCCTTTAATGCAATGCATTAAAGTAAAAAAATTGGCAATTTCACTAATAGGGGGCGCAAATTTCCATGAAGTTGAACTTTATGGTAATTTGCAAAAACTTTGAAAAAAGGCACTTTTGTGCATTTTCAAAGTTTCATTATGGCATGTGTGTGCGCAACATATGTGCACAGATCAACTTTAGGGATGCAACAGGGTGGCTTTTTGACACCCCTGCACCCTGAAATTGCATGTGCAATTTGCAAAGACCTATTGGTACTCGCAAATTGCGCATGCAATTTCCCATTCATTCCTATGGGCCTGTAGGCCCTTAGGAATGAATGGGAAGCCATTCCATATTTGCGACTCGCAATTTGTGAGTGGCAAATAAGATATGTGTAGGAATCGCTATTTTTACAGCTATTCCTACATGTATAGGCTTTTACGAGTCCTTAATTGCGATTCCCTAATTATTGCAATTAAGGACTAGCAAAATCCTACCTTGATGAATCTGCCTGTATATTTACTAAACTCTTTGAAACTGCATACCTCTGGTAATACTGATTGGATTTTTGTTGTTCTGGAATCGTTTTGCTTTTGACACTTTTCTCCATTTTTCTAAATTAATTTGGGACTTTTCTTACGTGTGTTTCCACTTTATTACTGTTTGTGTGCTGCATAATTACTTTAAACATAGCCTCTAAGTTAAACCTGACTGGTTTGTACCCAGCTACCAGAGGATTAAACATGGGTAAATTTAGTGACTTTTGCAGTTCACCTTGACAAAGATTGTGGCTATTGCCTGAGTGAGGCGTAAACCTCACTCAATCAATACCTGATTGTTTACAACAGGACAAACGAAGCTCACAACATTTCTTTTCTGGAAGCAGCCTATTTTGAAAATATTTTACTGGTATCAGCAAGAAGCCTGAGTTAAACTAATCTACCAAATTATATTAGTGGAAAATTTAGTGGTCAGAAGGCTCAGTTCACAAATGCTGGCAACATTCACCAAACTATCTATCATAGAAAGGAAAAAGTAGAATCGTGTAGTTAAGGAGAAAGTCAGCTATAATATAGTGAATGATGAACATTTTGGCCCTTCTGGGCCCATCAGTTCCTTCATATTTCATATGAGGACTGTGAAATGTAGAGGACGTTTTAATAAGGGATAGATAGAAAACTATTTATTTCAGTTTCTACTTTATTGTACACACTAACCCATCACATAAAACAACACATTGGCTTTTTATACATTATTATGCATTAGTACAGGTCTATATATGAAAGAATATTGAGGATCACCTAAGAACTTGGCAATTTTTTGACATATGCTACCATATGTATTGTATGTCCAAGAGGCAAATTCCAAAACAGTGCCAGCAAACTAGAAAAAAGTACAAAGGTATAAGGTGGATTTGCAGAGCATTCACAGCTAACAAAAACAGATAAGAGAGCATTGGGCCCTGGTGTATCAACATGATGCCATGAGCAGTGAACATTTGGAAATAACATAAACTTGCTAAAACCTGCAAGTCCTTAGATACGTAAGAGTGATTCACTTACATGTTTAATATTTGCTGCCTTTCACTGGTGAGTCTTTTTACACACTTTTCTGTGCTGTAACATTGTTATTTGAAGATTTCTGTCTAATGGATGTACTGTATAATGTTTTGCTCTTTTATGGTCTAATTAGACACACACCCTCGCCTCCATTGACTACATCCTGCTCAGGGACCTGAACTTCCACCTCAAGAACAACAACGACTCCAACTCTTCCACCCTGATCGACAACCTCGACAACCTCGCACTCAGACAACTCATCACAATACCCACCCACTCCGCCGGCAACGCGCTTGACCCCATCTTCTCAGCAAGCTCCCACGTCTTCTTCAAGCACACCACCAAACTCCACTGGACTGACCACTGCTGCATCCACTTCACCTTCCGGAAACCCACCAGCAACTACTGCACCCAGCAGATGACCAGCTAACCACGACCCTCGCCCAGAACCCACCCGCAGACCCAACCGACCCAATGCTGCAGCCCGCAACCTCAGACAGTGGATTAACGGCTGCACCAACAACCTTGCCCCACTCAAGGAGCCCTCCAACACCGGCACCAGCAAGAAAGCCAGCTGTTTCACCGAAGACCTCCAGGCCTCCAAGGGAACCTGCAGAAAACTAAAAAAACTGAATCCGTGAACGAACACCGGAAAGCTACACAGTCCACAAGAACGCCACCTGCAGACACCACCACTTCATCAGATCCACCAAACGGACCTCCGTCAAAGACCACCTAGACAATAAGGCACACAACAGCAAAGAGCTCTTCAACATCGTGAAGGAACTCTCCAGCTCCAGCTCCAACACCAACGACATCCCACCTTCACAAGACTTGTCCGACTGGCTGGCCACCTTCTTCCATCGCAAGATAACAGACATCCACAACTGCTTTGACGCCATCACCACCCCAGCAACCACTGAGACCCCAACTCCCACAACCGCCACCTGCATCAACCGCCTGCTCTCTTGGACCAACATCAATGACGACGTCACCATCAAGATAATGAACACCATCCCCTCCGGATCCCCGGAAGACCCCTGACCACACCACATCTTCAACAAAGCCAGCAGCACCATCGCCCCAATCTCCAGAAAACCATCAGCATCTCCTTCTAGACAGCGAACTTCCCAGAGAGCTGGAAGCACGCAGAGATCAAAGCCTTACTCAAGAAACCCAAGGCGGACCCCAAGGATCTCAAGAACTTCCGACCCATATACCTGCTCCCGTTCCCAACGAAGGTCATCAAAAAGGCTCTCAACAAACAACTGACTAGCTTCCTCGAGGAGAACAGCATCCTGGACTCATCCCAGTCGGGGTTTCCGTAGCAACCACAGCACCGAAACTGCCGTCATCGCCACCACCGATGACATCAGGTCCCTGCTAGACAACAGAGAAACCGCAGTCCTCATCCTCCTGGACCTGTCAGCCGCCTTTGACACGGTCTGCCACCGCACACTACGAACATGTCTCTACGACGCCGGTCTCCAAGAGAAGGCATGGACTGGACCTCCGCCTTCCTCTCAGGCAGAACACAGAGCGTCCGTCTTCCCCCTTCCGCTCCGAAGCCCCCAGGATCATCTGCGACATACCCCAAGGCTCATCCCTCAGCCCAACGTTGTTCAAAGGCTACATAGCACAGCTCATCCACGTCGCACGATGGCACAAGCTCAACATCATCTCCTACGCCAATGACACCCAGCTGATCCTCTCCCGCAGCCAAGACCCCCACACCACCAAAACCAACCTTCATGAAGGAAGGAAGGCCGTCGCCGACTGGATGAGGAACAGCCGACTGAAGATGAACTCGGACAAGACGGAGGTCCTCATCCTCGGACCCACCCCCTTGGCCTGGGACGACTCTTGGTGGCCGACTGCACTAGGAACACCCCAAAACCCACCGACCACGCACACAACCTAGGGGTCATCCTCGACTCTAACCTCTCTATGATGAAGCAGGTCAACTCAGTCTCCTCCTCCTGCTTCAACACCCTCCGCATGCTTCGCAGGATCTTCAAGTGGATCCACACCAAAACAAGAAGGATGGTCACCCAGGCCCTCGTCAGCAGTAGACTGGACTATGGAAACACACTCTACACAAGAGCCCCAGCCAAACTCCTGAAATGGCTCCAACGCATTTAGAACGCCTCCGCAAGCCTGATCCTCGACATCCCTCACTGCAGCCACATCACACCCCACCTGAGAGACCTGCACTGGCTCCCTGTCAACAAGAGGATAACCTTCAAACTCCTCACCCATGCACACATGGCACCCCACAACACCGGACCAGCATACCTCAACAGCCGGCTCAGCCTCTAAAACCCCAACGCGAACTCCGCTCCGCAGTCCGCGCCCTCACCACCGTCCCCCACATCCAAAGAGTGACCGCTGGCGGCAGATCATTCTCCCACCTCGCCGCCAAGACATGGAACACCCTCCCCATCCACCTACGGCAGACTGCAGACCTTCTGAACTTCAGGAGACTTCTCAAGACCTTGTTCTTTAAACAGTAGCAGCTTCCACCCCCTCCCCCCAGCACTTTGAGACCCTCACGGGTATGTATGCGCTTTCAAAATGCATTGATTGATTGAATAAAGTTTATTGAATTGAATTGAATATGTTTGCCCATCATCAAATGGAAGGCTGTTTAGTGGTTAAAATAGGAGATGGGGGGATGCAGGTTTGTTAGCCACATTTGAAGATGTCACACTAATTTAATTATCATAAGACATCATGTATTCAAACCAGTAAATGCTGGATGTATTTTGAATATTTTAGGATATGGAGTTATTTTTTGAGGAGGGTGAAATCCTTCTCAAGCAACAACTGCAATCTCCATCAGGTAGAAACACAGCAAACCCTAAATTAAGTTGTGTGTAACCCTCTGATAGCTTAGCACAAAAGAAGTCAGGCGTTTAAAGAATGTATGCAGCACTTCTAAAAAGCAGTAAAGTGAAAACGCTAAAAAACCCAAATCAATTTACAAAGATAGAGCAAAATTCTATATGTTATTTGACACCAAAACAACAAAACTCTAATCAGAAGAACAAGAGATATACAGTAATAATGATTTCAGGTAAGCAAAGAGCCTAAAATATCAAAGCGCTGTTCACTGTTACCTGGTTGAGCGAGACTGGGTGAAACTCACAACTTCAGGCCGACTGCCATGGAGTGCAGTATTGATAAAGGGGGCCAGGTTAGTCCTGCTGAAAGAGTTAACTTTAAAATCTAGTGCAAAGGGTTGTTCCATTTGCAGTGGAAGGGGCCATGAGGATCAGGGAGAGTGTGGGTGGCAGATGATGTGGCACCAAGTGCAGGGTGAACGTCATGGATGTTTGTTTCTGGATCTTCACATTGGTGATCACCATGGGCTTTTGATGCTGTATCATGAACAGTTGGGTTCACTGGAACTGTGCATTGTGAGGTGGCAAGGGTGGCCATAACTTGACATCGAAAAACCAAAGGAAATGATGGACGGAGCTTTGACAATACAAGCACTCACCCCCAGTCAACTGATCTGGGTTAAATCCATCACCGTTCTTTAGCCCACTCTGCCACCCCTGTTCAGACATGGCCATATACAATTCAGTCTGACCCTGTGCCTCATGGGAACAGTTCAACCTGAACTGCTAAGCCATGCCTTCCCTGGACCGGAAAAAAGCTACCGAGGACCGGTTTCTGGCATTCCAGCCGTCTTCAGCCCGGCTTGCTTGAATCCAGTTGCAAAGTGAGCAAGGGACTCACGTCTGAGCATACCCTGCCAACTTATGGTGAACAAAGAAAAACCAAAGGAAATGATGGACGGAGCGTTGACAATACAAGCACTCACCCCTAGTCAACTGATCTGGGTTTAATCCATCACCGTTCTTTAGCCCACTCTGTCACCCCAGTTCAGACATGGCCATATGCAAATCAGTCTGACCCTGTGCCTCATGGGAACAGTCTAACCCGAACTGCGAATCCATGCCTGCCCTGGACCGGAAACAAGCTACAGAGGACCGGTTTCTGGCATTCCAGCCGTCTTCAGCCCGGCTTGCTTGAATCCAGTGGCAAAAAGAGCAAGGGACACACGTCTGAGCATACCCTGCCAAACTTATGTCGAACAAAGAAAAATCAAAGGAAATGATGGACGGAGCATTGACAATACAAGCACTAACCCCCAGTCAACTGATCTGGGTTTAATCCATCACCGTTCTTTAGCCCACTCTGCCACCCCAGTTCAGACATGGCCATATGTAAATCAGTCTGACCCTGTGCCTCATGGGAACTGTCCAGCCCGAACTGCCAAGCCATGCCTTCCCTGGACCGGAAACAAGCTACAGAGGACCAGTTTCCAGCCGTCTTCAGCCCGGCTTGCTTGAATCCAGTGGCAAAGTGAGCAAGAGATTCACGTCTGAGCATACCCTGCCAACTTACGGTGAACAAAGAAAAACCAAAGGAAATGATGGACGGAGCGTTGACAATACAAGCACTCAACTGCCAACTTTTTTAAAGTATGAGAGCAAGGCCAAGTCTCAAGGGCAACTTGGACAAGGTGTGCACCACTGTAAAGGAATATAGAATACATGTTCCACAATTTATAATCACATTCTTATGATTTATTCAACCAAACCATATTTATTCCACATTATCGGTTGGTCAACATGTTGTACTAATACAACATTATTCCTGCTAAACAATATATGAGTTCAAACATCTTAATACAGAAATCATAAATATTCATAATCTACAATAAATCTGCATTAATTAGGTGTGCCCAATGCATTTCGGGACAACTCGTCCCTTCTTCAGGGGACAATCTGTGAAAAACAAAAGAAAATAAAACGAATGTACAGAGATGGTCAATACGCAGTTCACATGCATATTAATATCATTACAAACGCTACCTTGCCATATAACAACTACACATATTCTAATGGTTTGTTCGTTACCCAAGACATGTGTGTTATTAGTACTGGTCAGGAATATCCTGTGTGATCTACACCTAGTGTCTTTTGTTTGTCTTATACCAATTCCGAGCGACAGTAGACCACAGTGACCTCCAAACCACAATCCACCATGCATCATGTGTAACTTGAGCGTACTTACTAATTTCACACACTGTGACTACCAAATGATTTTGTAGCAAAGTCAGCATGTTCTTTTTTCTCAAATGTCTTACGGCTGCTAGATCCACACATGATCGTTTTGGGGGACCCTGGTTCAGGTAGTCTCTTTCCTTCAACAACCCCACATGGCTGTCTGTTTACCCATTTACTGTTGGAGGTGGTGATTGTGTGTGGCCCAGATGTGGAAACAGCCTCTGCCCCCTCACTGAATATGTGGTGGGGAAAATAAGGTTCTTTTATGTCATGGAACAATTAACAGTCATTATACGAGATCGAGTGGCCAAGCTTGATGTCAAATGTTACACCCTCACTACTTACACACAGCACCTGCAACGGGTAGGATGGATCCACATGACCATGTCTAAGGGCGTTTGGTATGCATATTATGCCCCCATCTGACACTGAAGGGGGCTCATTTGGTGGGAACAGACCTCTCAACTGGTTCAGAATGTCCTATTTGGGTTTTCTGAAGGGAGCAATGTTTTTCTACACAAGCCCTGCATGAAAATACAATTCATAAGTGCTATGAACTATGCTATAATTGCCTTGTGCATGGGGGGTCTGTGCTTTCCATTTCATGTAATTCACATTGCTTTGTTTGGAAATGTACTGTTTGTAAAACTGCTAAAAAAATAGTGCGTGGCCAACTTTTTAAATACACTGCACCCTGCTGTCTGGGCTGTTTTGGGCCTAAACTAGGAGTGACATATATGTAATAAAAAGGAATGTTTTGACTTGGCAAAAGTCTTATTTTGCCTTGTTGAAATGGCAGTTTAAATTGCACATGCAGGATGCAATGGCAGGCTTGAGACATGTTTAAAAGGCTCCTTACTGGGGTGCCACAATGAGTGCTGCAGACCGACTAGTAGCATTTAATTTACTGGCCATGGGAACAAGAAATATCACTTTACTAGGGACTTACAAGTAAATTAAATGTGCCAATTAGTTTAAGCCAATTATACCATGTTTAAAGGAGAAACATCTGTATAGCACTGGTTAGCAGTGGTAAAGTGCACAGAGTTTTACAAGCAACAGAAATGGGTTCAGTAAACTAGAGGGTGAAGACAAAAAGTTTGGTGATGACCCTGCAGAAAGGGCCAAGTCCAACAAATATATTATAATGTATTCATACATTTTGAATATGCGATGTATGAATTATAGTTTTTTTCTTTTTTGGTATGGGTGAGGTTGTTTTAGCTTGCAAGCCAAGTGAATAGTATTGTCTCAATAAATGTCCCTCTTAATACTTTTGCTTTAGATAGAGATCATCTGGTAGAATTAGCTATCCTTCATCAAAATCAAAGCAGTTTCTCATTTTGGGCCTTTTGCCAAATGATGTAGCAGAGCAAATGGGTCTGTGAGACATTAAACTAAATTTGGAATTTTAAGTGGATTTCTGAAACGTTATGCTTTAGGAGTCATGGGTAAAGGTTTAACAGGAATGAATGTATGAGAACACCTCTGATGCAGGTCATACCAACCTCTTTCATTTGTGCAATGCCAGATTCTAAGGGGCATATTTACAAGCCCCATGCGCCACATTTACGCCGCCGTTGCATCACTTCTGTGACGTAGCGGAGGCGTAAACCATGTGCCATGTTGCGCCTTATTTACAACATGATGCATCTAGGGAGATGCGTCACGTTGTAAAGGCTGGTCGTTCCATCGCAGGAACGCCTCGTAAAAGTGACGCAGTGAAATCCACAAGATTTCACTGACTCACTTTTACGTCCATGCTGCGTCAATACCCTGCGCCTGCTTGAAGCAGGCGTAGGGAGTGACGCAGCATGTTAGCCATAGGGCGCCCCTGAGCATTGCTGTAGCTGCGTCGCGCTTGCGACAAAACTCCAGCAATGTGCCGCCCTTATGCCACTGGGTTGCGTGTCGCAACTTTTCTGGAAAATCCCTGCTGATTTGCAGAGATGCGCAGGAACTCGTAAAGCTGCACCTAAATTTCTTGCATATGCATAGAAATGCTTAGCCATGTATGTAGTATAATATTTGCCACCTTGCTGCAGTTCATCCAGACAAATGCGTAGAGTCTCAGATGTCTGCTAGTGCACTATCTATACCTCTTCAGACATGAAACCTAACTCATGGCTCTGGATTAGAGTTATTGGTTGTTCTTTATGTAAGTTCCATTTGTAAATGGACCCTGGAACCTGTGTTAGATATTATTGCCACGGACATTTAGGCAGATCGTTCTGGGTAAGACAGTTAGGGGTAGATTTTCAAACAGTCTGCCCTGGGTTAGCATCACAAAAGTGAGGCTTACCAGCTCAAAATGTTTTCTTACCAATATACTTTATAGTGCAAAACTTGTTTTGCATTGGAAGTACACTACAAGTAAAGCAGAGCAGCGCCAGGCATTGTTTTGAGTTACTTAGTGCCAAGGGGGAGTTAAATGGGTGGTACAATAGGCTTTCCCATGCAACAACCCATGCCTTTTGATGCAAAACCGTACCTACAGAATTGTAGATAGGGTTTAGCAGAGAAGTTTTAAGGCAGGAGCAAAGTGGGTTCTGGCCCGGAGCCCAGCCTTTTAGGGGGCCCCCTGATAGAGCCAGTTCTGTCCTGCAGAGAGTCTTGCCCTATTGACCTTGAATACTTTTTTCAAATATTTTTACACAGTATAGACAAATAGTAGACTTCAGATATGCAAGTTATTCCCATTGTGTGCATGTCTATAACAGTAACAGCAACACAAAAAGATAATGCATGGTATGCTGAACATTGTCAAAGATCCGCCCTCCGTCACAGATCCAGGTTTAATCCATCATTATTTTGCTCACCACACATTTCCAGTTGGACCCAGACATATGCCAATCAGCCTTGACCCTGCTCCCCATGGGAACAGCCCAGCCCGAACTGCAAGACCAGGTCCTCCCTGGACACGAAAACAACCATCCCAGAACTAGTTTTGGGGTATCACCCCTGATCAACCATGCTGACTTGAAACCGGTGGTGTAGCGAGCAAGGGACCCATGGCTGGGCATACCCTTCCAACTTAGGGTGAAAATGCAGCACAAAAGGATGATGGACATGATGCTGAACATTGTAAAAAACTCCCCCCAGTCACAGATATGGGTTTAAACCATCATTATTTTGCTTGCAAAGCCATTCCAGTTTGGACCCAGCCATATGGAAATCAGCCTTGACTGTGCTCCCCATGAGAATAGTCCACTCAGAACTGCCAGGCCAGGTCTTCCCTGGAACGTAAAACCAAATTCCCAGGACCGGTTTCAGGGTATCACCCCTCATCAGCCAGACTAGCATGAACAGTAAGAGTTCACAACCAGCAACTGAAAACTTAAGTAATTCTTAAACAGATTGCTTTAAAAGGGTATTTTCCTTTAATTTATTTTTAATGTGCGTGATGTGGGATGTATTACAGACATTTTTCAGAGAAGTGCTGTGTTTATTTATATATTTATATATATATAAACGAAAGAATGTCTGTTTGTCCAGTATGCATTAGTACACCATTCATCCGATTGGCATGAAACTTTGGGAAGTTGTTGAGTACACACCGCCAAGGTTTCTGGTAAAAAAGAAAAAAAAATGTAAAGAAAAAAGAAAAAAAATGTGTTTAAAGTTGTTGAGTACACTCCCGCAAAGGTTTCTGGCAAAAATAAAAAGTTAAATATCAGCCCCAGGCCCCCTAGGGCCCTGATAATCTTTCCAATGCTGAATGTTTACAGTTTACGGTGCGACTCGCTTTTGCAATGACCATCAACAAAGCACAAGGACAATCGCTGCAAGTGTGTGGACTACATTTGGAGAATCCGTGCTTCTCACATGGACAACTGTATGTGGCCAGCTGACGTGTCGGAAAACCTTCTGATTTATTTGTGTACGCACCAGACGGAAAAACAAAAAATACCGTGTATCCACAAGCACTCGAATAAATAAACAGAATTAAAACAACACTTTAAAATGTTTTCCATATTAAAATGAATACGTATCAATAAAAATGACACAATGTAAATTGAATGTTATCATAACAAGTTTCCTTAATTCTGAGCTCGCAGCAACGCGCGACGGGTAAGCTAGTCTATATATATAAAAATGAAAGTATGTCTGTTTGTTCTTTATGCATTACTACACCATTCATCTGATCGCCATGAAACTTTGGGAAGCTGTTGAGTACACTCCAGCAAACGTTTCTGTCAAAAAGATTTTTTTTAAATCGGACCCCCATGGCCCTCATAATCTTTCGAATACTGAAATAGACAGTGAATTTGCAAGCATCGTCGACAGTTATGACCCCCAAACGGAAATTGATTGGTCAATCTACATCAGAAGCACAAAAGAAAAAGGCATTACGAGCTTCAGAAACTGACGAGCCACGGGAAGCAAGTTTAGAAGCTGTTCAAATACAAAATGCTCAAGCCCGTAATGCTGTTTGAATACAAACTGCTCAAGCCTGTAATTCTCAAACGAATGAGCAAAGAGAATCAAGATTGGAAGCTGATCGAGTACGCACAGCTCAAGCCTATTCTTCTCAAACAAAGAACAAGCAACGAGAATCAAGATTGGAAACAGATCGATTACGCACTGCTGAAGCCTGCTCAAATGAAACAGGAGAGAAACAAGAATCAAGATTGGAAACCAATCGAGGACGCAGTGTTTTCAAAAATAAAATGAATACGTTTCAATAACAATGACACAATGTAAATTTAATGTTATCATAATGAGTTTCCTTGAATTACCTTTCTTCTGAGATCACAGCAACATGCGACGGGTAAGCTAGTGTTTTATATAACATCCGATTTATTTTAGATCAAAACAGGGCCTCACATACGGGAAATGGGAGGGTACTACAGAAATTATTTGTGTGAGCTGCTGCTGTGTTACAATATTAAACACAAAGATCACTATCTGTCAGCACACATTTAATTAGATGAGTGTGTATGTGCACTGTCACTGACCTGGCTGAGGAGGGCATGAAAGAGCTTAAGATGGATCATTAATTCATAGCTGTTTCGAACAGGGTTACCAAAATACGTTTGGCCCAGGATCCTCAAAATCCTTAGGATGTCCCTGGAGTTTAGCGCCAAAAGGTAAAGCCATCTGAAAGGACGTGTTAAGAGGCGACATTTTTTTAATTTCTCCTTGCTTTCCTTATTTTGCATGTGTGCTGCACTGTGCAGCACATATACAAAGTGGGAAAAGTGTTTGAACTTGTCTAGGCATAGCATTTATTAAAGTGAGAGTACTCTTCCTGTAAAAAACATATGCTAGTCTCAGGCACGCACCTTAGCGCTATGACTTTAAGGTATGTGCCAGGCGCACAGCAGGTGAAATCAGCCCCAGCGCTAAGGAGAGGGGAAGAGAGACCAATATCTCTGTAGATATGGCACTCTCCTGCTTCCTCCGTGTCTCACAAAGTAGTGCAGCATTTTTGGCTTCTGCATTGCATGACTTCTTTGAAAATATATCCCTTAGTCTTCACTGGAGGAGCTCCTGGAATGGCATGTGCTGTCCTTTGTAATAAACGGTATTGTTGCTCCACAAGACAGCCGTCTTGTGTTATTCTTTACAGCACATTTTGGTGATCATCAAGCTGATGGCACACAGTCAAGTTACTGGTGCTGTGCAGGTTTGACTATCTGGGCTGATATTGGTCAGAGCGGATTGGGAGATGGTGTATGTACTGTTGCCTATTGTTAGGAAGTGCATTATTAGTAGTGATAAGTAGCGACTTACCACTAGTAATAAGGCACAATAAACAAAAAAGGTTAAGTCAAATTATTACCTTGGTAGCTGGCAACATGCAGGCAGAATTGAGGGTGTTAGCCCCAACATGCAAGTTTGATGGTAATCTGTCTAAATATTTCAGGGATAAAATTGTTGTTAAATGTTTTACCAAGTGCAATCCCAATATCCAGGAAACATTAGAGAAGGCCAGAGAAATTGAAACTTCAATCCAGGCTTCAAAGGAGTTGAACTAAGGCAAGCAACAAGTAGCCTTGGAACAGGTACATGCAATTACACTCAAAGCCAAATCCCATAATTTGCTTGATAAAGGTTCAAGGAATAGTGGGAGATCTTGTGGTAATTCCAACACATGCTTAATGTGCGGATCTAGCAACCACTTAGACAATGCTAAAAATTGTTCTGTAGTAAATAAACTATGTTTGAAATGTTAAAAATTGGTTCATTTGCAACACTGTGCAGGGGTGCGCATAAACAGGTTTGTGAAGGAAGAATTCCATTCCTACCATGAGTTGGCAGAAGAATTAACCATTAGGGTAGTCATATCCATCAAGATGGTAGAGACCAGTCAAGTTAATGTTGATAGTGGAGATACATTTGTGATGTCTGTATTTGTAAAGCCAAGATGAAAGTAATAGTGGATTCTGGTTTACCTGTCACTATTATTACCAACAAAATATACCAGAGTGGGTTTTCAATCAAGTTGTCGCTTCCTGAAATATGCAATATGCACCACTGCATTCAATGGTCATAGTATTGACTTGATGAGTTTTTACATGTTATTATTGCCATTTCAAGGGAGGCCCATCTCTACCAAGATTATGTAGTGGTAAAGGGCTACAATACCCCAGGATGGAGAGACCAGGGGACTCGTGGCACGGTGCTCAGAGCAGAAACCGAATGTCCCATTAACTTAGTGGATCCTATGGTGCAACCCTAAACTTTACAAGACTACTTGTAGACCATAAATCTCAACTCCAAATGATAACAGGGTTACTTAAGAAGCATAAATCTCTTTTTGAGAATCACATTGGGTTGGTGAAAGGATTGAAGCACAAGATCCTCTTAAAAAGAGATGCTGTTCCTGTTGTCCATAAGAAATGTTCCATTGAGAGTTAGCCGTAAATTGAAGGATCACCTAGATAACTTGTGTTCTGCAAAATTCATTGAGCCTGTTTATTCCTCAGGGTGGGTTTCCCCCATTGTAATAGCCAAAAACAAATTGGTGAGATAAGACTCTGTGTGCATCTCAGATTTCCCAATGAGAACATTTAAGTGAATTGTTTTTCCCTTTTTCAAAATCCAAGAGATGTTAGCACAATTGAGTGACCCTAAATCATTTTCTACCATTAACCTGAGTGCAGTGTACCATCAGATTGATTTGTGTACTAATTTCAGATCCCTAACATCCTTTAATACACCTTTTGGTGCATTCAGATTCCTGCAGTTACCTTTCGGTCTAGTACCAGCTGCATTAGTCTATCTGAAACTTATGTTTAAACTATTTGAAGATGACGTAAAATATGGTAAGTATTGAAATCTATTGTGTTATATTATTACTTAGGTATTTTTTTTAAATATGTAGCAATTACTAGAAGCATAAATGATGAAATATAGAATAATATTACTTCTATAATCCTTTTTGCGATGTATAAATTGTGTTGTAAAAGCATGTGTTGTAATTGTATGCGTGGTATCATCATACATCCATCCCAGCGTGGAACCAGGCAATTTCTTCTGCTGTGAATCTTGTTGGGTGTGCAATCTCCAGGACTCAGATCATGAGCTGGGTGTCTTATAAATAGTACTCACATCAGTTCCAACCTGGTGAAACACAGAATGTACCACATCAGCCAATCCTTTACAATAGTCCAGAATAAGATCATCAGTATTAGTCAGTAGTTTGATGACTGGTACAAATGCTTGTCTCATTACTGGTCCCATCAGTATTTCATGAGGACTTAAACCTGTTTTTCTGTCAGATATGCTTCTTAAGGTCATTAGGACAAGTGGCAAAGCATCCAGCCATTTGAGTCCTGTGGCCAAACACATTTTTCCAAGTCTATTTTTGATTGTTCCATTTACCTGTTCAACAACCCCAGAAGCCTCTGTTCTGTAGGCACAATGCAATTTCTGTTGAATGTCCAATGCCTCACATATTACCTGAATTATTTCAAGTCAAGTCAAGTCAAAGATCTTTATTCGGATTAAACATCCATAAAAGTACATAAAATCACAGCATCATGCAATATCATACAAGACACAAAGTCCAATGCACTTACTAAAAAGAATAAATAAAATCACATAATAAAATCATCTGGTTCATCATAGTGGGTATTTATAATTAACTTCAAAAATGGAAATGTCAGTAGATTTTAGGTTCGCATTAAAAAGAAACTATGAATGGCGACTCTTCAAGGATCATTTTTATAATATGTGCAAAAGACAATTTATTTGTGCAAAACAAGCAATGTGCAAACTCAGCAATTCAAAGTGCAAACTTTTCAGGGCAAGTTCAGTGGCGCTCTTGAGCGGACTGCAGATTTAAGAAAGCAACTGACTCTAAAAATTACTTCGTCACAGCTCAACCTTAATAAATCTTCAAAAGCTAATACAAAGTCAAGTTGGTCAGTTTTGCGAAAATATGGCATTAAAAATTTTTGGGTATATTTGACATAAAAGCCACAAAAAAAGTGTAAAGTGTAAAAGGCTTTGTTTGCCACCTTGGGTACAGGGACAATTTAGATTTTCCAAATTTCTATTAAATCCTATTGGGAAGCATAATAGATGTTTAATGCTCCCATCCCTGAACCGGAACAGCAAGCTCCTGATCCATTTACTCATCTTTCTGCACAGGTAGCTTTCGGGTAAATTTGGAGGCCTGTCACTGGGTATCATGAATGATAGGTACCTTATGAAGGCCGGTTTTATAAGGTCTTTCTTTTCCCTCTCACAGTTGTAGTGGCTATACAAGGCCCTTTTTACTAAATTCTTGTGTGAGCAATCTATTATGTGGGGAGATGTAAATAAATGTCCCTGCTCCACACTCACTGGGCGTTTTTCCACCGCCGCGAGCCATGGTATGTGACTGGCCCGGTCATATTTTAAACAGTCCTTAATGATGTCGCGGGTCAAGGACGCGGCTTGATTCCTCCATATTTTCAACCAAAACAGAGCAGGTCTAGATCTTATAAAATCCTCTGTATACTTGATACGTAGTTCTTGGTGGCACAAATGAGTTGGGGCAGAAATGACCCCCCACCAAGATCTTCCTGCAAAACAGGTTCTCCACTGTCTGTATGTTGGTGCAATTTGTGTAACCCCATACCTCAGTGCCATAAGTTCCTGTGGGTAAGCATTGGGTGTTGTAAATATGTAACATTGATATAATGACCTCGGCGCTTTGTGGTTGGCGGAGAGAGGTAACAGAGTTTATGGCTTTGATACGTTTATTTCTTCCTTGTGCTACATGCGGTTGCCATGAGCCAGAGTCAGCGAACAACAGGCCTAGGTATGGAAAAGTGCTTGTGCATTTTAAAACATTATACCCTATTAAAATACAATTAATCTTATGCTTTTTTGGACCACAACACATTATGAATGATTTGTTCAAATTGGTACAGAGCCCCAGATCTGCCATATAGGTAACAAAACCTGAAATTAAAATTCGTAGTGCATTGGGTGTGCGGGCCATAAGTACCGCGTCATCCGCATAAAGGAGAGCGGGAAGTGGTCTGCCATTCACTTGCGGGACATCAGATGTTAATTTACACACAGAATTGCTTAATTAATTTATATACAGGATAAAAAGCAGGGGGGCCAGAACACACCCCTGTCGGACCCCCCTGCCACTAAAAATAACGCTGGATACCTCACCTAGGGTGTTCAAACGGACGCGGGCTCTCAAATCACTATGCAAATGAGCCAGGAAGTGAACTGAAGATTCATCTAAACCATAATTCAACAAAACTGTCCATAATCGGGAGCGATTAACAAAATCAAAGGCAGAACTTAAATCCATGAAACCTAAATAAAGAGGGGACTTTTTTGCAATAGTGTACTTTGCCATTAATAAATTTAGATTTAGGCATTGTTCCACAGTACCCACGTGGCTTCTAAAGCCAAGCTGGCATGGATGTAAGATGGAGTTATCTTCTGCCCAAATTCTAATCCTGTTAAAAAGGACCCTGCCTAAGATCTTCCGAGTGTTATCGATCAAAGATATTGGTCGATAACAGGCAGGATCTAATCTATTGCCTTTTTTGAAGATGGGCACGATGGTACTATTTGACCAAGTTACTGGCGGTGGAGTATGGGATAAATGATTAAAAATGTTACAGAGTAGTGGCGCCCAGAATTCTGGTTCTGATTTAATTTGGTCGATGGATAGACCGTCGGGGCCAGGAGCTTGGTTCCCTGCACTAGCTGAGATGGCGTCTTCTACCTCCATTAAAGTGATGTTAAGAGGGATTAGAGGGGGAACGACGCCCATGATGTTCGGTGGGGCCCCATATATTTTCAGAAAATGTTTCACCCACTCGTCCCCTGGTATGTTGCAATTTATCGGGGTGATGTTGGTTCCTAATGATCTTAAACTCTTAACCTCACTCCAAAATCCAATTACATCCCTCAGTGTCGCAAAGCGCACAAGAGAATCCTAGTTTTCTCTTAGTAGCTCCTCTGTCCTTCTTTTAAGGACTAGTTTATAACTAGCCCTCATTATTCTCACAGCAGACTGGTCACGTGGGACCGTTGTAAGGGCTCCCCTAAGATCACGATTGGCTTTAGAGCATAGGGAATCGAACCACCGTTGTTGTTTATTATCGGTGGTTCAGGTTGGTTTATAGATCTCCTTTTTTATGGCCTTACAAAGGTCGATAAAGGCCTCTATGATCACGTGTTCGGGCTGTTGATGGAAAGACAGACTGACACTAGTTGGGGATGTGTCCTAATGATACGTGCCAAAACTCCCCTATTATCGACCCCCCTCCAAACCACCCTGAGTTTGTCTGTGGAAGCTACTCAATTTTGTGCACCAATTTCTCTCACATTCCCCTGTTTTTTAATAGACTTTAAACTGATTAGAATCAGGTAATGATCGCTGTATGGGACATCAACCACCTTGGCCTTTAGTGGGAGATCTCCTAAGGTGGATGATAGGAATACATAATCTATGGTGGTTGAGCACCCTTGCCCTACATAGGTGGCCTGTGGTTCAACAGTTCCCTTACTTTTTACCTCCTCCATAGCATTAACTAGGTCGCGGGAGGTTATGTGATCATATAGTTCCATACCTCTTTTACAGCTAGGGGTTCTTGGGTAAATATGGGCATTAAAATCGCCCCCTATACAAATACCATCAAAGTTGCCATATTTATCTCCTTCCACAATTTCATCTATAAAATCAAATAATCTTATGGAATTAGGATTAGGATGGGTTGCAAAATCATTGTTGTAAAAATTGATTATACATAGCTTTATCTTACTAGTATATGACAACACCTGAAAGCTCGTGTCATTAACAGGTAATAGTTCAGTTTTAACTTGTGCCGTGATTTTAGCCCAGATGGAAAGTCCCCCACTTGGTTGCCCCATAGATGGGGGAGTGCATTTTGATTATGACAACTGTACCCTTCCCGGAGTAGGGGACTAGTGCACCACGTCCCTTGGAACATCAGGACGTCAAAATTAGTGACCCACTCTGACCACTCTTTAATTTGTGTTTTGGCGTGGAGGCCAGCGATGTTCCAACTCAGAATGTTCAAGTTGTCAGTGGGTGCTAAAGTGTAGGTGCCCTGGGAAGATGTTAAGGGTGTAATCGGTAGGGCCGATGTTCCTAGTTCATTGGGCGTCAATGTGTTGGAACAACACGGCATTTCAGCTATAGAGTCAGTTATGAGCGGTTGATCAATTTGTAATGTATCCAGGGGGGCTGTAGATGATGGTCATTCAAAACTACTCATATCCAATAGGACACTAAATCTGTTGAACAAAGGGTAAGGTGATGGTGCTTGATTAAATGATCTCTGGGGCGGCCTATAAAAATAGCCTAATGGGAGTAAGGTTATGACAGTTGATGGGCCGGGGTAAGTATTATTGTTATTGAGAATATATTTGGCTGTCCCAGGATGGCGAAAATGAATCACAATGCAGTCGCCATTGATGTTCTTAAATAAGGGACCAACCCAACTTACCGGCGTGCTGACAAAATTTCATTTGAAATGTAATGGCCCACCCCTTTATGTTTAAACAACCAGTCTATACATTTATTGTTTAGCAGGACCCAAGACTCGCCTTGCCCTTCTTTGAGTGGTGGAACGCCAGCTAGGACTATGGGCATGCATCTGGTGGTAAATGCAGGGTTGGTCCCATAGGCTTCACAAGCCTTGGTGTGGTAGCGGGCCCTTTATCAGGGGCGGTAGTGGTTATAGCCCCTGATTTAGGGACTGCAGGGATAGGAGCTTCCTTCTCGGGTCCGCTAGCCATAGTGGTAGTGGTGGTAGAACTGGGGGGCACAGCTGTCGTGACTGTGGCTTGCTGTGGTTTCCTGACAGTTGGGGGTTTACCAGCGGAATTGCTTCTAGGTGTAGCAGTAGGTGCAGATGTTGGTGTAGGTGTGCTACAACTGACAGTATTTGGCCCTTTACCCATATTGACCTTACAAATAGACTCTATATCTTTCAGTAGACGATCTCCCCTCAGTAGATGAAGGCTAATCTGTCCCTTCCTTTTTACATCATCCTTCTGTACAAGATTTTCCAGCCTATCTAAACGTTTAAAAATAGTATTAAATTGCTTGATCATTTGACTTTCCATCTGTTAAAAATAGTGTCTACAATAGTTTCAATCAAGTTCCCATTGGTTTTAGGTTGGCTGATGCTGTCAAGTAGTGACTCCGTCTGCGTTCAGACAGAGGTATAGTCATCATTTACCGGGGTTGTTGGGGGTGCAACTAGAATCACATCATCAAGCGGTATAGGATCGCTCGTGTCAGTGCCACCCCTCAAAGGTTCTTTGTTCCCTTTGGACCACATACTCTGAGGTGTTGGCTGGCTCTTGTTGCGAGGGGGCTGCTTCCTCTTGTTTCCCGTTGGTTTGGAGACTTCTCTTTTTCTTTTCTTACCTCCTGGTTTGTTACTCGGGGTCAAGGGAACAGCTGAGTCTAGTAGGGATTCCGTTGTGACAGTAGAAATTCTCCCGACTAACAGTGGTTCCAGAGAACTATCTGGTAATGGTTGTTTCGAGACCGTAATCACGGGAGAAAGTGGGGGGGCATTATTGGGAATTGTCAGAGATGTTTCAGAAAGTGTACTAACTAATCCCATTGACATCCTCCGCTCAGTGTTGGCAATTTCATTAGTTACCCTGTTGAAGGCATTTTCCAGCATGCTTTCTAGGGAACTTTGGGTCACAAAAGATCCTTCGGTAGCTGATACCACATTTACAGTGTTTCTTTTCACCATTTTCACTATTGGTCAGTCAGACTCACCTAGTGCAGCTGCATAGGGGGGTGGCCCAGCCTAGCCTCTTCTGGCTTTGAGGACCTCAGAGGGCCCGCCCTTTGCCCGGGCTTTGCCCGGCGCGTCCCGCGCGCGTCCTCACGGGACGAGGAAGCAGGTGTAGCTTTAAGCGCCTCCTGGCGCTGTGTGATGAGGGGGGAGGCGTCCTGGCATCGAGGCTGCTGGGGGCTGTAGTCCCGATGTTGTCCCGACCGGCGGAGCCAAGCCCGGCCAGTCAGGAAGTGCAGGGCGATGGTACAGGGCAGAGCAAAGCCCGGCCGCCCCACAGGAACAGGAGACTGCCAACACGCCTCTGCGGAGCAGAGGTAGTCTCGGCCTGCTTGGAAACCCTCCCGATAGCTGAATTATTTCATTCTGAAAGTGACTTCCTCTGTCTGTTTCGATCGTCACTGGAAAACCATACCTAGAAATAAATTCCCTCTGTAGGAGTTTTGCTACTGTAACTCCATCATTTATCCTGATTGGATACGCCCCCACCCAGCGGTTGAATAAACAAACAATCACTAAAACATAACAGAATCAGTTACATGGTGGCATTTTGATAAAGTCAAGTTGCATATTGGTAAAAGGACCTCCCTCTTGCCCTATTGCTCCCAGACTTACAACTGTTTTCCTTCCTGGATTCAACTGTTGACATATAAGACGTCTTTGACAAAGACTTTTGGCGATGATCCGAAATTTAGGATTATACCAAGTTTGTTTGAAAAGTGTAATCATTGCATCTCTACCAATGTGTGCCTGTCCATGGTACATCTGTGCCATGTTAGAGATCATGCTATCAGGCATACCTGGTCTTTCATCCCTGTAAACCCAAACTTCATCTTCCTCTCTTTGTCTACAACCTGCTTTTATCCATCTATTTTTTTTCCTCATCACTCGCATCTTCCTGTAATTGTCTCACTTCCTGCCAAGTTTCAACTATGTTAGTAAGCATTAAAGGACAAGAAACGTTTTCTTTTTCCCTTTCCTGATTCATGGATGTCATGTGCCTTGCACAATATTGAGCTATGGTGTCCGCAAACTTGTTTCCTTCAGTGATGTAATCATCTCCATTTTGGTGAGCAGCACACTTTACAACCGCAATCATTTTAGGCAGCTGTATTGCCTCAAGCAACATTTTCCAAAATCACCATTTCTCATTGGAGATACCGAGGAGGTCATGTATCCCCCCTGGGACCAAATCTGACCGAAATCGTGCACAACTCCGAACCCGTACTGGCTCCCAGTTTTCAAGCTCGAATCAAAGCAATCAGTTCAGAAACTTGGGCTGAACGTATTCATTTCAAACAAGATGCCTCCATTATGGTTGCCACTGTGGATACAGCATGCGCAGCACTCAAAACTCCTTTGTCTGTTCTCAAACATGATCCATCCACAAACATCACATATTCTGATTCTTCCAGGGGTTCATCTTCAATATCAGGTCTTGGTTTTGTACAGTACTCAAGTACATCCAAACATCTATGATCAACATCATTTTATACTTCAGCATCCAATGCCTCAGGCAATAAGGTGGAAGGAATCTCATGTACACATCTTGCACTCGTCACATTGTCTGCACCCAAAATCACATTCTCATTTCTGGTCAAATGACTATTGGTCATGAATTGAGTTTTGGTTCTGGCAAAAGTATTTCAACTGAATGTGGAATATATACCTTAATAGAATATCCCATCACATTACCTTCACTCTGTCCAAACTCACACTCGTAGCAGCTACAGCTTTCCGACATCCAGGTAATGATTTTGCCACTTGATCTAAAACAGCTGAAAAGTATGCTATTGGTCGTCTCATTGTTCCATGCTTTTGTATTAGGACTGAAAGTGCGCACCCATCTCTTTCACTGCAATACAGTTCAAACTCTTTCTCATAATCAGACATGCCTAGTGCTGGAACTTCACATAATCTGTTTTTCAATTGTTCAAAAGTTTCCATCTCCTTTTCATTCAGCACTATAGATACTGTACTTCTTGTTGACAAAACGGTAATTTTGATGGAGATACTTTATGTCCTCCTTCTGCCAAGTTGTTCTGTAATGCAATGGTATCAGAAATGCAAGCTTCTTTGGTCCTTGATGCCACTAATAGGTCATCAATATATTGAACCAAAACAGATTTTTCAGGCATTTTCAAACTTTCTAGGGATTTCTTCAGTATTGGATTAAAAATGGAAGGACTTTCAGTATATGCTTGAGAAATTCGGCACCATGCCAAAATACGCTCGCCAAACTAGAAAGCAAAAATTGGATGTAATGGAATTGTAAAGAATGCTTTGTACAAATCAATGACTGTGCACCATTCTGCATCATGCTGAATTTGGTATAATATTACAGCTGGAATTTTTACTGATCTAACTGGAGAACAGGTAGAACCAGTGTCCATTAGGAAAGTAACATTTACGCCATTCACCTTTCCATCCACTAAAGGACCACACTGATCTAACTCTAGAGTTGCACCAAACAGGCACTCCACTTCCTCTCCTATGCACCGTCAGAAACTCTCATCTCCATCCTGTCACAACCAATACTATGAAACAGCAGCTGCACGCGACAATCTCTTTACCTGCTCTCCTCTGTAAAATCATGTCTCTGCACTGTAGCTTTAAGGATTTACACTCTGTGGGAGAGGTGGTTGTGGCACCTGACTCTGCTGAGTAACTGGTAAGTGATTGGTGATTCACCTCATTCTGCACCTGTGGATTCAATGATCTATTTTCGGTACTAACTTTTGGAGGTAACACTCGTTCTTCCAATGCCCTACCTTTCCGCCATTATGACATGGCAATTTCTATTTAGCTTCTTCTATATTCATTTGACCTTTTCCTTTACTAATATTACATTTCGTTTTGTCTGAACTATTTCATTAGCTTGATTAATCAACTATGCTTCTTGTTGTTCTGCAACGTTCACCTGTGCCCACATAGCTTTTTCTTTGAGCTTCAGCTGCCTAGCTTCAATGTCATCAATACAAAATTTTGCGTACCTCAATACCTCATCAACTGACCTGGACTGCCAACATATCATGTCCTGTTTTATCATGTCACTTATCTCAGGTTTCAATCCAAACACAAATCTATATACAAAGTGACTCATTTCCTTCTCACTCAAAGTCTCATATCCACTATACTGTTTGAAAAATAGAAGTAATCTTTCATAACAAGCATGTACAGATTATTTAGCTTCTTGAGTAGTTCTATCAATCTTTACCCAATCTGTTTCTTTTGGAGGAATGTTATTTTTCAAAAATGTTATGACCTGTTCATAATTCCTAGAGCTCCTGTTTTTGCATCTCTTGGATATTCTTCAATGGTAATTTTACATTCTGTCCACAAATCTGCAGGTACAACTATGTCAAACAATCCTTCTAAATCTTCGCACAAAAACTTTGAAACCATTACAAACCTATCTACTTGTCTATACTATTCTACAGGTTTTTCTCGTAATCTTGGGAAATCATTTGTAAATGATGATATATCTTGTCTACTCCATGGCACATGTACATAACCTCCTCCCGGTATTTCTCTCATTGGATATTCTACTACTACTTACTTTTTCTTTTTCTTTAACAGGGAAAGTTAATGATCAGTGGCGGCTGGTGGCATTTGAAAGTGGTAGCCGTAAAAGTCTGGCTGAGTGGCTGGTGGCGAGTAAGTATAGCGAGCGCGCCTCAGTGACATAAAGAGGGTTCAGGGGAGTACTCCCCCTGAGAATTTTATTTTAAAAAAAGTGGGCAAACTGTGCATTTTCAAGCACATTTGAGAAAGCAAGAAGGTTACTAAAACAATTTTGAAAGTGTAGTTATGCAGTGGTGTCAGTTTGTGAATGTGACATGAAGTGCCACATAATCCATCTCATGCTGCATAATCGTCAGATTTTAACAAAAAACTAATTTGTTTCTAGCTCAGATCAAAAGTTACGAAAAACATGGAAGCATGTGTTTATTCTTTTGCAGCAGAAAGCCTGTCTCAAAGGTTGACTTGTCATATTTCAGCTGCTTATTACTGTATGCGGGTGGTAACTGGTACTAATAAAGTGAAAGCTTGTCCCAGGCAGTTACCATATGTATAGACCCAGAGTTCACACACACTGCACTTCATAAATGAAATGAAAACACTGCCTGCTTTCCTGCACTGAGCAGATAAAACCAGTGACACTAGCATCTCTCACAGGGCCAAGATCCTGCTATCCACCTGCACCCCTTCACCCCCACTCTTGTGATGTGTATAAACCACATGTATACTACTGCATGATATGGCTACTGGCTCTTTATTCATCTCTTCCTACGCATACACCTTGGAGTGCTGACTGACTGCATCAAACCTCTGGAAAAACTCATCAAACCTGCACTTAAAAGTGCTGAATCTGTTAATGACATTTGATTCCCTGTAAAAAGTAGCATGTAAGAAAGCATTTATGACACACCAGACAGACTACGAAAGAGAGGGGCTAAATAGAAATGTTTATCTATGTCATGCATACGTTTTCTGTCAGTATTTTCAACAAGTTATGTATTTGATTCCTGATGCTATATGCAGCACTCCACTCTCCCGAGCCTATAGACAATTTTCAGAGGCACTTCTGAAAACTTGGTTAGTTACAATATTCATTAACCGAACCCCTTGCCATGGTGTCATACAGTTGCCAAGTTTTCCGGTTCCAAGTGTAACTTGGTAGTCTAGTCCTGGTGTTTCCTTTAAAATTCTCGGGATGGCAGCCTAGATTTGTACTGGGTTAGGATTAAATAATACTACACTGCTCTGAATTCTAAAATGAAACTGAGAGTGACCTTACCAACCAGACACCACTGCTATGAAATGGGTTATTTTTACTGTCTTTTGCACTAGAAAATAAGCAGAACCCTCCTAAAAGCAAGTTTACCAGATGACTATCACCGAAGGCTCAATGCTTTTGGTCTTTCTTTTACACGGCATTGTATTGAGGTACTATTTGAGTTGAAGTGAGTCAGAACTTCAGTATCCAGAATGCATTTGAATGTCACCATCTGGCACTAAAGACCTGTCACAGTATTCTGAAAACCTAGCTTACATGCAGAGCTTGTGCACATGTGAATCACGTGCCGCATTTCTTGCTCCACACCCTGCCAAGGCAAATCTCGGGGTGCAGTAGCTTTGCTCACCAAGAATGCTATACACAGAAAAGCAGTATATACGGTATTGCATATTGTGCACAAAGAAGAGTGCTGTGTTCCCAACACATACAAACGAGTCAGAACCTGGGAGCCCAACCTGTGATGAAAGAAAACAATCCTTGCACCACACTTGTTGTACACCTTTAACATTACCTAGAAGTTCAGAAATAAACGGTTTATTTCTGAACTCCTAGGTATTATTAAAGGTGAGAGTAGCATGGGTTTATTATTATAAACCTATGTTATCATCTTCGCCAGACAGCTCTTGATTGTTTTCTTTGCAATAGTAGTCCCAGCCATGAGCACAACAGGACTCAGAATACCAGAATGCAACTCAAAAAAACAGAGCTGGTAACTTCTCCCACTGGCTAAAGAATCTTTGATACACCAGTTAAAAATATGTTATCTGCTGACCCACGAGTTTAATAGTGCTGCTCTCTCGGCCTACCACAAGGAAGCTGAATTTTAAACTGTAGAGAACTTTCAATGCCCCATTGCTTAGGAATCTATGCTCTGCCCTGACATTCTCAAGTGGCCAATAAAAGCCACAGTTTCTTTATTGTGGCCCCTTCGCTCTGCTTACACCTCAAATCAGCTGCAGGGGTCCTAATTCTAAGAAATATCAGTGCATAATCTGTTCAGGAATTTGAAAATGGTGGAACCAACCATGATTTATTTTTCATCATATTTGGCCCAGAGCAAGAGAGAGAAAAAGTGATCCAAGAATGCAAAAACAATGACCAATGTTCATAGTAGAAATAAAGATGAACTCCTATGAGTGAGATAAGTAGAGAAGACGTTGGAAAGTGGAAGAAAAGAGGCGTGGGGTGAAATCAAAGGTACACCACCAACGTATCGTCCAAGCACTCAGCAGCACCAACTTTGCTCTCCAAAGAAACCTACACTTGTACCACAAATTATGTACTGAATGCGCCAGGTTTAAGAGTAATTCACCTTGTCCTAAAAGGGCAGTGAGCAACACGGCAGTGGCCCAGTCCTCCGGACACATGGCAATAAAATTACTTTTTACAGACAAGCAGCAGGACTCAAAGGGCTCTGAAAGGAGCCAACATAAATCAAAAATATACTTACCTACGCTTCCTCGTCCTCCGCTCCTGTTTCTTCTAGAATGGAGTCCACACAATGCAAACTCCCCTCCATGATTCCGGAGTCTGACTCTGGGGAAAGGAGGTGGTGGAATGTTCTATTTGCACACTCCACTGCATCAGAATGATTGCTGCTCTGTGCTGAAATTCTAGGGAAATCTCACAGGCAGTACTCTACAAAGTCTACAGTGTGCATATTTCTATAAAACTGAAACAAGCAAACTGTATCTGCTCACAGCATGTGACCCAGCATCCGTGATGACGCCTATCTCATGCACTGCATCCAAAACAAACCCTCGTGGATTGACACACTGTTTTGGGATGCCCAGGCTACGGCCTGAAGCGCCCAAGTGCAATCAATCAGAGAGAGTGTGGTTCATCAAGAAGGAGAAGTGGCTCTACTCTTCGGCAGGCCACAGAATCAAGTACTTTAATCAGAAAAGCCCTACAAATCCTGCGACATGCTCATGACCAGTAAGTGCATGAGCCTGTCCATGCTTTGACTGCCTGACCCTTGCACAGAGCAATGGTCAGAAGCGATGCTGATTGCTGAGCAATCAACACTGCAGGTAGGATTTATGTAATTTCAAAAAATGAAAGAGGCAAGAATTATGGGGGGCGTAGCCCCTAAGCCCTTTAAAAGAAACGGACCCTGCTAATGATGCTTTGTCAATTGTCTCATTCTTTTTCTTTATCCTCCTACTTCTCCATCGATCTACGTCTCCCCATTTCCTCAGCAATACAATTAATTATTTTATTTGTGTCAACCTTCCTCCTGATGTATTCAGATTCTCTATATCTTTCTCAGTGAAATCTACTCTGTAGGGTTTCTGCAATATTTTAATTTTTGAAAATTCTGTTCCTAATTCATGTGCTGTTTCTTCCAATTTATCATGCAAATTTTTTGCTCTCCAAGTTATACGTTTGCACATAAACATTAACCTATCATCTGAATATGATTTTAGTCTATCAATACCAATTGTTCCGATAATCAGTTCTTTCATGTCTATTTTTAATCTAACCACATCCAAAAGTTTTGGTTCGGTATCTTTCTTTTGTAAAGTTTTAAACCAGTCATTTAATTCTTCTGCTGTTGGCCCTACTGGTGTTTTAGATAAGTCTATTCTATCCACACTTCTTACTGGATTTTCAGTTGCTGATTCTGATCCCTTAGGAACTCTATATATTGGGCTTTGATTTATTGTCAAGTCGACAAGTGCCGTTGTTCTAATTGAACTTTTTGTTTCATTAATGTCAGGATGCATTTTTCTCGTACTTTTTGCATGCAGGAATTCAAAGGAATTGTTAAGGAATGCTCATCGATTTTCTGATTCTCAAATACTGGTATCACAGAACCTATAGTTACTGGTACAGTTACAGCTTCAACATTTCTCGTCAATTCTTTTATTTTATCTGCTAATTCTTTTGTTGATCTTTCTAATTCTGAAGTACTGGTTTTACAGTCTGTGGCATTTCCTGTTTTTCAAATTAACTTTTTATTTCGGAAAATCGTTTTGGTGTTTCATTTATTTCAGTCTCTATCTGCAGTGCATTTGGTGTCACCACTGCAGAAGTCTGTTCATATGGAGGGGGTCTCTTATTTAGAAAATCCTCCAACACCTTGTCATCTGTATCACTAATTCCACATACACTCTTCTCTGGTGTTCCCATGTTTTCTTTTCTCTGTACATTTTCTTCCCACTATCTCATCCACCGTTCTGACAAGATACACACCATCCCACATATCAGCTCACCTACATCTTTTCATCTTACTCTCGTGATTGGATTCCCGTAATTTTCCTGGACTATATCTTAAATTCCCTAACACTGCTGTGCTAAATGAACCTATCTCTGGAAATGCCAACACTCCATCATTAACTCCATCATTTTTTGTATATTTCACCCAACTCTCTAGCCAAATACAAGTATGATATTTTGTCATCATATATGACACAGGCGTTTTCGGCAGAGGAAGCTCTTTTCCCTCTCTAGTGACTATTTCTTTGTCTTACTTAAAAAGTTTCTTGATTTTCTTAAACCATGAATATTTCTCTTATTATTGCTCATAATAATAAGCATTTTTCACTGATTTTTCTTCCCAAAACAAAGTCGTACACTTCACTTCAATCTACTCTGATATTCCATCCTATCCCAGTGCCGAACACACTAACGCACCAATCAGAATAGTTGACGTCACATTCACACTGATCTATCCCAGCGCGATTCACACTAATGCACCAATCAGAATAGCTCACGCCTTCCACAACTAGCCAATACCAGCACAGCTTTTGCTGATGCCAACTCTGCTCTCGCTTCTGCTGACCCCTCCTTTACAAAATGTATTGGCACTGTATTTATAAACTTTTTGCTAATAACAATCAGTTAATTACAACACAAAACACATTTCCATTGCCTGTTTCACTTAACCAAAGAGATAGTTTGTCCAAACATGCAAGAATTCTGTATTTCCAGTAGGCAACGCTTACCCTACCACAGAATTTCGTTTCACCGATAAAGTAGCACTTCCCTCTACCTTACCCTTCTAACAAGGAAAAGGCAAACCCATTTCTCTGTGGATAAAACACATGTAGAGACTATACTGCTCCTGAGAATTGAGGCCAGAGTTTCGCAAGAATACCTTATGCTATTCACTCAACTTGACTCATACAAGAATTCCCTAACCTAATACCTTCCTGTGTTATTACAATATTGAAACCAGACAACTCCATGTGACTACCTTGTCACACATATCGACTCCCTATTTCCCAGAAGCTTCAAAATTTCCAACTACATATAACGTGATACAGACTCAACATATAGTGTTAACCATGAAAAATCAATAATCATTATTCTCCAAACTGACCTGTTAAAACCATAACTCTGCTACCAAGAAATCCGTTCCAGCGGGTCTAACAGAAAGCCCTTTATCTATATCACCAATCCAGGAGCAACCTCTTTTATTTGACTCATTAGTGGGGCCCATAGCACCGCTAGTCACACATACACAAACACACACAAACCACACGCCCCTGAATCAGTGACAAGTAGACAAGCTGCAAGACATGCGTGGTACCTTAATAACCTATACAGCAACTTTATACATTATAGTCATTAGAATTTTAAACGCCCAACCGTCATAAAGAACAACATCAAGGTACTCCGCTATTTGGTTGATGGACCAACTAGTAGGAATCAGTTGATAGCGATTAAGTCCAGCTCAATCACAATATTCTGATAACCTTTAAAACTTAATCGTCATGCCTTTACTTTAATAAACACAGACTTAGGTTTATGTTTTACAGAATTTTATCTAAATGTATTAGAGAGAAATGTTATATTACAAAAGATGTATTAAACAAGTACATTCTAAACCATATTCAATACATTTAAGCAAAGAAAATGAAAATACTGATTACCCCATGGCCTTAGGGTGATACTAGAACAGCAGAACATATAACAGGTTCCCAAGCAGACTGTCTTTCTAACCTCCTCAATGTCTCCCTCCCGCCATAGAATCTCTGCCACAGATCTCGTTTCTTTTCCCCATCAAAGTTCAAAGTCCCAAATTTCTAAAGTCTGTTGCACCATGAAGAAAAATCATCCCAACCGACATCATGTTGTGGTACAAAAATAAAAGCCACACCAAGATCATTCACACAAGCTATTTTATACCCTTTCACTAACTATCTAAACCCAAAATTGAAACTTTTAAGGGCTACACTTATCTCTGATTGGTCCGTTGGAGGAGTGGCTATGATCACCTCATGTCCTCCTTGTTCAAACCAGCTCGTAAAAGTGCAAATTCATACCATGGGTTCCCATGACTTCATGAAATGTTCTCATCTGTACTTGTTTAGCACTTTGCAACAGTTCCTAGCATTCAGGTTTCAATGTTCATCCGTTTATCAGGCTTTTCAATACAGACAGCTTTGGCACCACCCCCGTTGCAGGCCAGGCTGCCCTTGACATCTCTTGCTCTGGGCATAGGCCATACACTCTACCTGAGCATCCTCTCTTTACCCATGCGTGGGGGCTATCTTCAATTTCACCTTCGCATTTTTTTGCAACATCCCCTTTTCAGACTAGGCCGATCAGGCCGTAATGGGAACTAATATGAAAACAAACACAATGGAAATTAAATATAGTAAATAAGCCCTTCTGTTTACCTCCCGCCATACTAATTTCCCATGTTAGGTGTTACCTAGAGAAGCCACAAGTAAGAAATTTTACTTACCATCTGCTTTCTTTTGCCACAATACAATTCTACCATATGCACAAATAGATGCGCTTACTCTTTTATATTTACGTTATCACAGTTCTATATTAGTTCGATTCATGTTTCATTAATAAATTAGGTTTTTGCAAAAAGCTATTCGTTTTCCCATGTGTTGTGTTCTAATGTAATGTGCATTTTGTTGATTAGTTTCCATGCTTCACTCAATTAATATTATCAAAGTTATGAGGGAATATCATTGTAGGGGGTACAACCATTTGTTTTTCTTCCCTGCCCCATCACTGTAAATATAACAATTTACAACAGAACTCGCAAAAATAAAAAAATGTTACATTTAAATTCTGTATGAAGCAGAGTCACTAAGAAGTAGGTCGAAAAAAACAATGTACTTGCTCGTAAATTAAAATAACACAGAAGTTCGAGCGGATGGATTGGAGTGCTTTATCCCTGATACACTGATAAGAAGAAGACATTGATAACAACTGGAAATGGTATGCTAAAACCAAAAGAAACAGAGGAAAAGCAAGTGGCAAGCACATGAACGTATGAAAAAGAAGGGCCGGATGTAAGCCCCTTTTAAGATTTATATTAAATACAATAGATTTCATACCTCTTGGAAGGTGAAACCTAGAAAGCAGGATAGCTGCTTGAAGCAGCTGATAAGTCTTTCACAGTGCAGGGAGCACCCAACCTGCTATTTAATGAGGGAGGGGCAGTTATGGCCTAGCCGTTGGGCGCAGTGAATCCCTTAAATCGACTGTACTTACTGTGCACCATCTCTTTGTGCACATTTAATTTAGTAGTTTGATTTATTTATTAATGTCCTGTCTCGAATGCCCAGATGTTTTACATTTTCTCCTCTTATCATTGGTTTCCTTTTCAGACTGTGTATGAACATTCATATTTATGTGTTAATAACGTAGCTGGTCTCCAAAACGGACATTCTTTATCTAGGTTGGGTCACCTTCCTCTGCCTCTATCTGCAAATCGGGTATTTTTTACCCATTTTTCACTATTCAATATTCTTGATGATTTGCCTTCTATCTCGGCTAACAGATCTTCATGGAAAAATGAGTCCCTTGGTGTAGCGATGAGGCTGTTTGTAAAAAAGAATGTTTAACAGATAGACTGTGGCTTCTTGCCACATCGATGGAAATGAACGTTTCAGCTTTTCAGAAAGCTTACAAGAGCAAGCTCTGTAATTCCTTCCAAAATGATCGATGCTTCTCCTAATAACCTAAGACACTTGTTAAACACGGAGAAACAGCTCTTGAGTCGTAAAATTCAACATTCATTTTCACCTCCAGCGTAATACAATTCAAAACGTTTATTCAATTTCTTAAATGCTATCAATGCATAACTAAGGGTGATGTAATAAAAAAAAAATACTTGATTTAAAAAAGACAGCAAACCATATTTGGCATTCCTTTGAAAGTCGTGTTATATTATCAAATCAACACTGATGAATGTCTCTATAGGCTTACAAATATCATATATTTTTTTTAACAACTTGCTTGGAAGCCAGTATGGCAGTTCATCGAGTTAATTTTGTGCTCTGGAGATATTTACCCTTCAGCTCGACCTTCGAGTCCCGCCAGAGCTGATTCAGAGGTTAAATAATAACTACAGACGAGTTAGCAAACTGTAGCATCGTTTATTTATAGCGTTATAAAAAGGTTAAATCTTGCTATTGGTAAAGAGGTTTATAATAAAATGTTGGAATGTAAAGAATATAAACGTAGCACTGCCAAAAGCAAATAATCTATTTTTAAACAGGGAATTTCAAGAACTACGGGGCATATTACCCAGGGCCTTATCGTCGTTTTAGCGGCTAAAGCGATAATTTTATCGCCCTATTACCTAGCTGTCGCTAACACCAGTTAGCGACAGCTAGTAGGAGATAGCGATCATCTTGGGGCCAACTTTGTATGTCAGCGATAATTATCGCTTATGACATGCAAAGTGGGCATGCCAAGATGTTAGCGACTGGAAACAGTCGCTAACATCGCTATCTCCTATTACCTACTTTTGGAAATATTCGCGCTAAGCGCGAATATCTCCAAAAGCTAACGCCTGCCCAGAGCAGTTCTTAGCCATGTTATCCAATGGTAGGTGGATAACATGGCTAAGAGCATTAGCTCGGTAATGCATGAATATCGCTGACTTTTCAGCGATATTCATGCATTTCGGCCGATTTTCATCGCTTTTGAGATAAACCTTGAAAATAGCAAGGTTTATCTGCAATAAAAATCGGTGGAACTTGGCGATAATAATATTGCCGCTAAGCCAACATAGCGATTATTATCGCTAGTTGTTGGTAATATGCCCCTACATTTTTCTAATGACTGTGATTGGAGCAATCCACATTTGTTTCAGCGCTGTATACATTGCACTTTAAACCCCGTATTCTGGCGCATAGACACAAAGTACCTGAATATAGGAACATAGCTTTGAGTTGACTCTTGAATTTTACAAAGGAGGGTGTAGTGAAAACGTACTTCACGCAGGTGGTAGAAAGATGAAAGACTTTATTTGGGACAAATGCCGCGCAGCGACCAGCAGGCAAGGTAAGAAAAGGGTAACTGACACCGGGACATTCAGTCAACAATCCACATTCTAAACAGAACACATATTGACTAGAGCGAGGGATCTTGCGCTAGATCATAGGAGAAATGATGAAACCACTACATTATCCTCCTTCTATATAAAAAACAAAACAAAAAAGAATGAAGAAAAAAATAAATAAATAATAAAATAAAATAAGAAAATAAAATGGATAACTAATGAAAACTTGCAGGAACAATTCTTTGTCTGTTGGCACTGTATAAAACAGTGCTAGATTTAAGAAAAACCATATAATTAACGAAATCTTGCAGGAACAAATCTCAGTCTATTACTCCTGTTTAAAACAGTACTGGAATGCTCAGAATTAAAAGAAACAACATCATCACTAGAAGATGCTTCCATAGGTCTTATACCTCCAACATTTTTCACAATTCTTGAAACATTCCACCACTGCTTGTTAGTCATCTTAACAGCATTTCCTTGAACTTTCTCAATAATCATTGGATCAGAGAACTTTGAGCTTCCTTTCTTCTTGTGCATAGGAAACTTAACACGTACAACATCACCAATGGCAAAAGAATTAGAAATAACATGGTTCCTGAAATCAAAATACTTTTGCTGCTTAGTTTGCGCTAAAGAAACATTTTTTTAACAACTTCATCAATGTTTGAAATAGAATTCATCTTTACCCATTTCGACATCCATCCTGGACAGATTTTTGAACACGGTTTCCTCCCTCGTAAAAGCTCATAGGGAGAAACTTTGGTGGAAGAATGCTGAGTAGTACGATAAAATCATAGCATAGATCTAACTGCATTTTGAAAATTACATTTTTCTGCTATAGCCCACTGAACACAGTTGTTAAGAACACAGTTCTTTCTTTCTACTAATCCATTTGTTTGTGGATTATAAAGTGAACTTTTGTAATGACTGATGCCACTTTCTTTCAAGAAGTCTCCAAACTCATGACTAACAAACTGTACACCATTGTCACTTACGATAGTAGAGGGAAACCCCTCACGCAAGAAAATATCCTTTAAAAAGTCAATAACCTTTTTTGAATTTGGTTCACCAATGAAACGCACTTCAGGCCATTTTGCAAAATAGTCAATTGCTACTATAGCAAATCTAGATGAAGATGGAAGAACATTGAACGGACCAACCATATCAATACCAATTTTCTTCCACGGTGAATCAGGCAACTCTATAGGTTGTAAAGGTGGTGTTCTTACAACAAAAATTTTCTCTGCTCCAGAAGAGACCACACAATCTCCCACAAACATATCCACATCTTTATCCATCTGGGGCCACCAAAAATATTCACGTAACCTTCTTTTAGTTAAAGTTCTTCCCAAATGACCCTCATGTGCTCCTTTAACTAAACGTAATTTCAATGTGTCAGGAGGAATTAACCTGTCATTACGTACCAACAAACCATCTTCAACGGAAATTTCCAATGATAGTCACAAAAGTTTGAAGTGCAGAAGAAACATTTTTGTTTCTGGGCCAACCTTCTTTGACATGCTTAATTACACAAAAAAGTAAATGATCCTTTTCCAATATCCATTCTTTCTCGTTAATGGCATACATGTCATCTAGTACCAAACTTGCAATGAATTATTCATCTTCATCCTCTAAATCTACATCAAACTCTTCAACAGGAAACCTAGAAAAATAGTCGGCCCTCACATTCTTACTTCCTGGAATGTATGATATGTCAAAATTATATTGCAAAAGCTTTGTAGATAAACGTGATATCCTCGGTGTTTGATCCCTTAACTTCTCACTAGAAAAATGTGCGAAAAGGAAATGAAGAAAAATTAAGAAAACCAATGACAACCTTTTCAGTGTGCTTGTCACTGTGCACGCTCCGACGCTTTGGTGAATTATTCTTGAATTTGCACAAAACCACGAAAAGCATATATTCGTAAAACAAAAACCCTTGTTGTGCAGACACAAAGTATTCGTAATCATTCCGTTACTTAAACCCTTCGCTGCTCATGATGAGCTCAGCTCGTCATGAGGCACGGTTGAGCTGTGCTGATGACGAGCTGAGCTCGTCATGAACAATCTGATTTTCCATCAATCAGCACAGGAGGAAAATTTTAGCATTGAATGTGTTAAAACAACCAGACGAGCATACTCTTCCAAAATGGTGTTACGTTACGCTGCGTTTCAGACAGCATTCAACGAGACGAGCATACTCTTCCAAAATGGTGTCACGTTACGCTGCGTTTCACACAGCATTCAGTGACGTGACAACCAGTACTTCTGCTCTGCTCTCAAAATGGTGGTACATTAGACTTTACTTTGTGTCCCAAAACTGCGGTCCAGCGATGTAGCTAATTCCGTAATAGCCAACGTCAATGATCTTGCATGCTTTTCAAATCTGTGTTCCAGTGACGTAGCTAGTCTCGTAACTGTCACTCTCAGGGCTCTCTTATCAAACACAACTTCACTCTTCCTGCCAGTGCTGCTAAAGGTCATAGACCTTTAAAAATAAACAAAAAGAGTACCTCTTTCTTCATGAAATGACTCCAAAATAAATACGTTCTTTTGACGGAAATGCCAAATCTCTTCTTCTCCATAGGTTCTTGACACTTGTCCCCTTGTCATCGATCGTGGCCACAAATATTAAGATGTTGAAAAGATGCGGAGAGCCTGGGGGACTCCCTTATTGACTGGATGTCAATACATAACATGACAGCAGAATGTACAGAATCCAAGCCACTGCAGTTCACCAAAGTACTTGGGTGCTTCTAAAGCCGAAGTGAGGTAGCATCATAGGAGTGTGAGTACTTCAGAGTGACTGACTTCACTTCTATAGGGCACACTACTCCATTGAGTCTCCTGGCCCTGTGATATACCAAACCTAGAGTCTCCTAACTATAGCGACTGACCGATTCTGCTGCCTTTTGCTTAGAGCTTTGTTAGTGTTAGCAGCGACCCATTTTCTACCTATGCATCTGGTTGAGGGAATGTCAAAACACAAATGCAATAAGGCCTCAACTTTTTATGCTAGTGTGTTGGCGATTAGAAGTGCTGCCCCAAAATAGCTTAAAAAATAACTGTTGAAACATAATTTTACCCCATGAACACCAATAATGCAAGGGCGTTTAAATGATACAGACCTGTGCATATTGGATAAACAAAGGTATTAAAGCAGAGGTATGAGAACATGTGAAACCCGGGGCAAGATTTTCTAAGGGTTTACGTTGCCCTTGCGTCATGCAAGGCAATGCAATGCTGTTAACTGGGATTTACTAAGCCATGCAAAGTCACCTTGAATCACTGGTATGACTAAGACCCCCACAGCCCCTGCAGTGTGAGGCCCTGAGCTCCAGGAGGCCCCCTTAGCGCAGTATCTTGACCTGAGAGCTCCTCCTGGTTAAGCCTGGAGGGGGCCCCTCCATGTACCGTAGAGGTGGGCCCCCTCATGTTTCGTTATGCCAATGCCTTGAGTGGCACTGTGTGGTTTATTTAAACCAAGATAACACAGTACAGCTCATGTTGCTACTTTGCGTTAGTTTGTGACAGGGAAGCAACCATGGGAGTGTGGGCATACCTACAAATCTTTCCATGGATTTAAAAAGAGCTATAAACCTAGGAATGTGTGAAAGTGGTATGCCTCCCAGACCATACTTTTAGAGTTATTTTATGCAGGAAAGTGTCCCTTCCTGCACAAAAATAATCTTGGTGTAACACAGACACTTGCACCTGTAAGGGTGGCCACATTGGAGCTAGGCAGCACACATTGTGCCAGGGTAAGGAGGCAGCAGAAATGTGCCATATCTTTGTAAATATAGAGCATTTCATCTACCTTTCATGCACTGTAGCTCAGCAAGTTCCCATGCAGTACTGCACTTTGTGAAATGTTAGTAAATCTGTTCCCCAGTGTCAATGTCAGTGAAGTGACTAAGGAACTACCATATTTATTTAGGACGCTATAGGGAAGTGAAAAATATGTTTTCACTGGATCCAATTTATGCACTCCATGAACTTTAAGCTGATTCTTGGTTACATGTCCACATGCAATTTTATCTGTGCATACTGAGATAATTTTAACTGACGAGAGATAGTTTTCACTCTAATGGAATCTAGCAAAGTTGAAAAATATATGTAGAACATTCTTATACAAGTTACCACTTTGTGGGTTTTTCAATGCCAAATGCTTGCATTATTTTTCTCTGCAAGTTTATCTAATGCCAAAATGTTATGTTCACAATGGTATTGTTCAGGAAAATAACACAAAGCAGATTTTTTCTCATATGATATGCCAGCTGTGACTATGGATGTGTACCTCTATCAGTTTCACCTAGTCTTCTTTATATAAGGTTTTCACCTGGGTCAGTGTCTAGGTTTGATGAGAGTGTCTCCCAACTTGTTGAACTTAGCCCTTTTTGCTGGGTCATCCTTAAACATTTTGCCTTTCTATTAGCCTTTTTTCTGACATGGTGTTTGTGGTTTTAGGCCTCTGGGCACTTTAGCACTGCAGTCCAGTGTGAAGTACGTGCACTCTCTGTGTTAAATATGGTAAGATTAGTCTACACCTGTTTGGCCTATTTAATTTACCCGTCAGTCCCTTGTTAAGTGGTATCTCAGATACCCAGGGCTGGTAAATAAAATGCTACTGGTGGGCTTTCAGCGCTGATTGCGCCACCCACCAAAGTAGCCTTTTAAACCAATCTCAGGCCTCTGCCATTGGAGGGCCTGTGCACGCAGTGTTACTGCCACTGTGATGTGGCACCTACAGTGTGTGCCATGTCCGTTACCCCCCTTTTACTACATGTCAGTCATCCCTAAGGTAGGACCTAGCTAGTCCTGTGGGCAGGGTACATTGTAGGTAAAAGATAGGCTATGTACCTTAAGTGTGTGACATGTCCTGGTAGTGACAAACAGCCACTACTGTGGGGCTGCCCTCCCATGGGAATGCATTGGGGATTCCATGATAAGTGTTTCAGTGGTAATCCCTGATATGAGAGGCCCAGCGTGGTCAAGTTTAATATGTTTGAAATATTGATAATAAATGCTACGCATTGGTGTGTGCAGATTTATTATAACTATTTTAGAGATGACACTTTTAGAAGTTGGCATTTCTGTGTGCTATGTGTCTGCCGGCCTGATGTGAATTGCATGTCTGTCTTTTGATCGACAGGGCCTGTTGAGGTGTGTGTGCCTACAGGAGGGACAGGGTGAGTCAGTGCTAGGCTGAATGGGACATCTACATTTTGAGTAGTGGGAGGGGAAGTCCCTGGTCCCTGAATAGGATTGTGCCTGCCCTAGTGCATGATGGCTCCGTCTCCCTGTGATGTATCTGATGGCAAGCCCCCACCTAACAAAGGGGATGAGGAGCTTGGGAAACAAAGTGCTCCAAATCCCTCCATAACAAAAACATCCTTTACAACGCAACTTTTACAACGCACTACCATTACGACGAACTTTTACAACGCAAGTCATTACAACAAATTACGCTGGAGGGCGCTCTAGGATAGGGAATAGTTTAATTACTATCCAACACCTTCCCTACTATCCAAGGGAACTGGAGTTGGAATAGCAAATTAAACTATTCACTATCCAGCACCCCCCAATGCAAGTCTTTGTAAAGACTTGCGTTGTAAAAGTTGCGTCTTAATGGCATGCGTTGTAAAAGCATGCGTTGTAATGACATACATCCCTCCATAAACTGTTGCATATGGTTCCCCTATGCCCTGCACTACAGACAAAGAAATGCTGAGTAAAAATATTGTGGCTGTGACCCTAGAAAATGTTCCTGTTCTGTTCTGTGCTCTACCTGTCTTGTGGGCTTGCTGCTGCTGGGGCACAGGAGGAACTGCCATGGGGGTTTGCCTCCCCGCTGGAGGGCCCTGTATGCTGGCCGCCCTGGGCCCAGCTATGCCCTTGGACTGTAAATGACTCATAGTGCCTCGTGAGCGCTATCTTTTTACTGCAGGCAAGGACAGAGCATGTGTGTTCTGCAGCACTGGGCTGCCAGAGCATATTGAGGGAATCCAAGCGCAGGGATTCCCCTGCACAGCATGGGGAGCGAGTGCCCACCCCGCATTTTGCGCATCAAAACGGCTGGAGCCTTCCCCGCAGTTTGAAATGAGGAGCGGGTGCCCATCCTGCAACGATGCTCATTTCAAAACCGAGCGGGAGCCAACCCCGCTTCATGCATAATTTCACAAGCGGGTTTCCACCCCGCGTTCTGGTCCTGAAGATACGGGTGCCCACCCCGTGTCTGCCTTGAGTCTGTCGGGTGCCCACCCTGCATGGCAATGAGAGGGGGAAGAGAAACGCCCACCCCAATCGAGTATCGCCCGGAATTCAGGCAGTACGAGCCTGACTGTGGGAGAGGCCTTGCACCCTGGGGATAGAAGCGGCAGCCGGTTGGTGAGCGGGCCTCCCGTCAGCGACGGAGAGACTCTTGGTGTGAGCAGACCTGAAGAAGAGAGGCTCCAAGGAAGGTGGGACCCACCGAGGAACATTGCCTGGGGGCCGCCGAGTGACCAGAGGAGCCTGCAGAGCCGGTGAGGGGGCTGAGAGGAGCAGCCCCCGAGCATTCCCAATGAGTGAGGCTTTGCTTTACCTATTTGTGGGTGCCTCCCCGCTGCCAAAAGGAGCACCCGAAGAGCCAGCGAGAGGAAGAAGAGCTCAGCCCCCAAGGAACAGTGAGTGGGGCTGAGCTTGCAATTACCAAGCTCTGGTCACCGTGATGTGGGAGCATTTCCTTCATAGCAGTGTGGGGCACCATGTATTGCAGTCCGGTGAGGCGGTGTTGGGGCACATTGTCGGTGCCCTGCCCGCCTGTGGTCACCTTGTGCGGCACAGTGGTGCAAGTTCTGTCAGGGCCATTTGCATAAAGTCCCAAGGGGGCTGTCAAGGCACAGTGAGTGCAAGCCCTTGTCTTCCACAGCTGCACCGCAGGAGCGTGGGCAGCTGCAATGTGGGGCTGAGTTTGGAGCATTTTGAGTGCTCTCCAGGCACGGTGGTGCCAGTACCTGTTTTCACAGTTGCCTGCAAGAGCGTGGGCAGCTGCAACATTGTGTGGGACAGATTCTTTGTGAATGAGGAGGGGGTGAGTGCACCCCATGCCCTAATGCCTATGTGCACTTTGGTGGTTGCTAGTGGGACAGCCAGTGGCCCCTTAGAGCCCTTACATTTCGGACATAGGGCATTTGAGCCCTCTGAGAAGGCCAGTTAGCCTGGGGGTCAGTTATCGGTTGGTAGGGCGCAGGGCCCTATTATGATTTAAGTATGATGTGCCAAATGTGATTTATGCACCCTGATTTATGCCTCTAATCATGTTTATGCTCATGAGGTTATTGCATAATGTGTTTATGCCTGTGAGGCCTAAAGCGTAATGTATTTATGCTTAGGACGGTGTCTCATACAAATGTGATAATGCTTAGGTCATTATGGTACCAGTAGTCACTGGTTTTGTTTTTCATTTACTTACCTGTTCTAATGGTTCTGACTGTGGCCTAATTGCCCTGGTCCTCTATATAATCCCCTGTGAATATTGCCTAGTGCCAGTTGGCACAGTGTAAATGTGTGATTATTTTTCTAATGTGTTTATGATAATACAAAGGCTATTTTTTATATAACCTTGTGTGGAGTTCCTTTTGTGATGTGCCTAGCGTGTTACTACTGTCTGAGTGTGTTGCGCCAACGATTTACACTTTACCTCTGAGATAAGCCTGACCGCTCGTGCCAAGCTACCAAGGGGGTGAGCAGGGGTTATCTTCAGCATGTAACTCCCTTGCCCTAACTAGAGTGATGGTTTCTGCCTGGCTTTGAAGAAAGCCTTAGTCAACCAGAAATCCCATTTCTAACACTCTTCTACACAGAATCCCTGTCAGAAAAAGGTGTTTACTTGGTACCTTAAAATTAAAAAGGAAATGTTACTGATGCACGTTCCATTTTTCTTCCAGTGTAGGGAACAATTTTACACTTTTGTTGACTCCAACCATCAAGATGGTAGGAGACAGGAAAAAGGCTGATCATCATGTGTTTCAAAACCTGTCGTACTAAAGTGAGGAATGTTACTGAGCGGGCACATGACTCCCTCTGTTGCTTTCCACCCTTCTTGTCTTACAGATCCCCCACTCATGATCCTGAACTTCTTTCTTTCCATTCATGTGAGAAATTCACGTAATACTTTACCTCTGAGATCTCTTACATCCGTGCCTCCTTTACCACTTCTTCTAATGGCCACCCTTCCCTTATCTGGTGCATGTATTCTTTCTTTTTTCCATGCAATGGATTTATTGTTTCCTATTTTGATTTTTACTCTACTATTTCTGAATCAAAGATTTTCCTACTTCTTTGTAAGGCCTACGATCCCACCTTCTGATCCTCTCCTCTCTTTACTGGGCAACCTTATCTTCACCTCACTTCATCATACTTTGCTGCCTTGTTAAACCTTCGGAAACTTTTTTTTCTTCCTTTAAGTCTGTAGCTATTTTGCCTTTTCTTAAAAAACGTCACAGGACCATAATGACTCCACCAATTTATCGGGACCTTCTTCCTTTTCCATACTTCTAGAGTTGGTATTTCTCAGCTTTCAGTATTCCTTTATGATCACAACCTCCTCTCTATCCATTTCAATAAGGCTTTTAACCTGGTCTCTCCGCGGAATCAGTGCTCCTCTCTGTCTCTTCCAACACAATGAGCAATCTTCTATTACATTTGTTCCTGCTATCTCTGATTTTGCCCTGTCTTATCTCTCTGAGTGATAATTTTCCACTTTTTGAAATAGATATTTTTGCCTCTACATCATCTCACTATGAGGTGCTACATGACTTCTCCTTTGATCACTTCTCCTTTGTCTCAATACTATCCTTTATTTTTAATTATAATGCCTGAAGGGTTGATGTCACATTTCTGAACAGGTTAGTCTCAAATAGTATTTTCCTTAGTGTTATTTTCTGTGTCTCTTCATGAATGTGTGTCCTACTGTCTTTCCATCACTCATCATTGGATAGCCACTCATTTTTTAAAACTCAATCCCAGTAAGACTGCGATTCTATTTCTACTGTTCGCTCATCTCCTAGCCATCTTAGAGTTTTTACCAATCTCATATTCCATTCTCTTCTTCTGACCATAGTTTGGCTTAATCACTTTCCCTTTCCTGCTAAATCTACTTATTTTTTCACTCGCATATAAAGTATTGCTAAAGCAACATTTATGTCTACCTAGCATATGTGTAAATAATGACTATCCTGGACTTTGTCATAGACTGAGAATTACTTTTTTTATTATTTCTTTTCTATCACTTTGCTTTGTAAAGCAGGCTAAGTAAACACACTATGATAAATCAAATAAATAACTAAAGAATTGTTCTCTTGTCACTGCCCAGTCAGGGACGTTCCCAGTGATAGAGACAGCTGAGTTTCCTTTTTTGGAGAAGCTACCATCCCCTCAATTATAACTCAGCTAGGGGATATGCAAGGAAGAGATATTGGTCCAGTAATATTCACTCCCAGATGACTCCATCACTTAAGTTTGCAAGTGTGCATTATGAAGAAATATTTTGTTGGTGCTAATTAAGGATGTTTGTAAGAAATCATCATAAAAAACACAATTTTCATGCAGCTGTGGCAACAGAGCTTTTGTTTATTAAGCTCCTACACCCTTACAACTGTTTTCCAGAGGTTCTCCACCCTGCTAAATGTTTCCAAGGATTTAGAAACTTACCTATGCAAGATCTCTTCTAAAGACTTCGGCTTAATTCACAAAGGGTCTCTGCACTCATGGCGTGGTCCCGCAGTTGTGGAGGAGTCACCACACTTGGGGCGAATTCCTCAAAATGAGAATTCTCATTGGGGAGATTCCACCCCAAGTGCTGAGACTCCTCCATGACTGTGGAGCACTGGAGTCTCCACATCTCCAAAAATATATTAATTACTAAACAATTGAAAACTTTACAAAGTTCATAAAGTTATGAATTTATCTGTAGAACATTGACAACTTTGAACAGCTATGGAAGGCAAACATTTGCTTTCCATTAGCATATCTAGCCAACATCTAGCCTGTTATCTCATAGAGGATGTGTGTGTAGGAGCATGCCTCATAACCATAATCTTGGCTGTCACTATGACGCTGGTGCGAATGACACACAGTGAGGGATAACTCACACAGTTACTAACATTAGGGCGAACAGTGCAAATACACACTATACATTTTTCTTAAATTCAATAATCTTTTTCCACTTAGCTGATGAGAGCTACCAGGGTGAAAGTTATTGATCACCTTTCATCTGGGGAGGGCTGTTTGAGAAAGTCATGCAGTTGTCCCTGATCACCCCTATTTTGTGCTTGATCCTGGTAGTTACTGACTCTGATTGTGCCCTAGGCTCTACTTACAAGACATAGGGCCAGTGCTCTGCTTTAAAGGTATTTGGTAGTTAGGCACAATTGCAATTGACAATGACATACCTCTATATGTCCCTAGTATATAATCAGGCAAGGAGGGTGTTCAAACTTCCTATATGTCCCTAGTTTATATTAGGGCGTGGAGGTTTAGAAGCCCAGTAGATTTCTTGCACTAGAGTGTGAACTGCTGTATTGCCTGCTGTCATTTTAAAGGTTGAAAAGAAAAGACAAGGGAACCCTACTCACAACGGAACCAGGGTGATTTAAGTATTTTAAAAGGACATTGGCTCCTGTGGAACAATACTTATTATTTATTAATAATGCAAACAGTGAAAAATCGCATATATATGCAGGGATTAAGCGGGATGTCAGATAGAAAGAGACTCAAAGACACTGGTTTGGGTTGTACAATGATTGTATTGAATGAAACAAAAGTTAATTCAGAAAAAAATCTACAATAATTATTTACAGGTGTGGATTGTGTCCCAAGTGAAGTGGAAACATTTGTGAAACAAATGTGCAAGGTTTCAAATAAACTTTGTTATATACAAAAAACGACCAATTTCTTTTTTCCATTTTTTCAATTACATAACATCTATTGAATGATAGAAGGGCAGTTCTATTGGTTCGCTTTTCTCAATTGTCGACGGCGTTTCGACCCTAACATGGATATCGGGTCTCTTCAGGACCTATGATGTGGGGGACATCTGGGAAAATAGAAATGTGTATTTAGAATCTAAGACCAAACTGTAGTTTAAGCTGTTGTCTTAGAGAATTGTGGGCTGGATGTTACCTGGTGTTGGAGTTGCTCAAGGCGGGTGAAGTACGTGGGAACCTTGTGCAGTTAAAAAAAAATTAAGGATGCTCACTAAGAACCCCAGCCAGGTTCTATAAGAAAAAAACAAATTCAAATAGTCCATATTAAGGAAAATTATTAAAGAAAAATATATAGAGAGAAGCATACACTGGTAATCTCTGTTGATGGGTGGTTTTTTTTAACGTACCCCTACTGAATATGTGGCTTGCCCAATTCCAATGTAAAGCTCAATAGCTGTCCTTTCCAATTCAATGTTTGAAGTCGCTGTCCTTGTCGCTGCGGGTGCTGTGTAGCAGTCACCGCAGTCTGGGTGAATTTCTGTGTTCAAGAATTAAAATATTTAGAAAATGGCTGTGTTCAACTTCACAATGCCAAGAGGTAAAGTAAATTGAGTATTAGGAGTACTGACTCCTTGGTGTTTGCTTACTGTATCCATATATAGCGTCATAACTGTAATAGTGTCTAAAATTCTGTTGTTTTAAGGAGCCGCAATTTTAGTAAAGCCACTGGAAGCGTAGTTCCAAACATTTGCCAAGTGATTATGACTATATCCCTTTTGAAAACCTTCCCAATGCATAGTGGGCTGGTTTGGAGTGATCGTATCCACACTGCAATGTACCCTCCTTTTTAGTTCAAGTGGTCATATGCTGTTTTAACACATTGTATACCTTCTGTCATAATATCATGTTGCTTCTAAAAATTATAACAAAATAGTCATGGTTATACAGGGTTATTTCATTTGAAGTCTTAAGGTGTGTGCCAAGTACAATAGCGCTATCTAATGTCTGAGTGTTTTAATTCACCCGGTCAATATGCAAACTTACTTCTATTGTATAATCAAGGCTCATCGCAGAGGCACCGCATCTGTCCGTCCTCTGTGGTTGTGATAACGGCGACCAAGTGTACTTGGAAACTATTTAAGCCGTAGTGAATTACCAGAAAATTCCGGTTGTCCCACGCGTGCACGGCGTCCGCCACGCATTGCCATATGCAGAGTGGCATGTGTGACGTGTCACGCATCCCGGTCTTCGGAAGGCGAAGGGGAAGGCCCTTTTCCATGTTTTAGTTACTCATGTGTATGCCAATGTGGTAGAGTAGAATTCATAATGATGATACAATGTGAAGAAAAACGAAGGTGAATTAATAAAATAAAAATACCAAGTATTAATAATAAAAATAATAATAAAAACAAAACTTTGCCATGTGATCATTATACCTCTTGAGTGTGTGTCTGATTTTACATATGTGTGTTCCTGTGTGTGTCATCTGGTCATTTAAAGGTACGTGCAAGGCAATTCATAGTTACAAGGCATAATCCAATGTGGGAAGCAATAGGTCTTTTACTATCATATTTGGCGATGTGTCTGCGGACCTGTAGATTGCAGCATCATGGTTACCGGACCTGTGGGACCTATTTGTGCATGTTTTCAAGTATAATTCCAGGGTAAGGTGTGCAGTGTATGGGGGGGGTGAGTCCATGTTTAATCAAGTGTGGTTTGCGGTGTGTCTATATCATTGGGTAGGGTGAGGTAATCAGGTGGCGTGGTTGTATTGATACCTGATCAATGTGTGGGGTTTAGAAATGGGTTGTTATAATCCCTGCTCTTCCTCCAGTGGATTGTAGTAGAGGAAATCTCGACTGTGGGGGTACTGGGGGAAAAAACAAATCCTTTAATGGTCGCATATTTAAAAGGTAGCCCTACTTTACAGACTGTCTTCAAAATTAAATTATATGCAAATTCAACTTTGCTATAAAAGGTACTTCTAAAGTAGCAATCTACCTTATTTTTACATATAAGTCATCCCTAAGGTTTCCTCTAGGTGCCCCAAGCACCTAGAGGAGACCTTGAGCAGGGACAATATAAAATATGTTTTATAAGCTCTGGTGAAGGAAAAACTGCCAAATTCATTTTTCCCCATTGTAGATATCTAGCACCATAAGCTAACCTTGGAATATTTTATTGAGGTAAACATATTGACAGTAGCGAGGTGAAACTGTCATTTAAGGACTTAAAAGAATAGTTATGATAAATACAACAAATTGTCACTGTTAGATTTATAGTAAATATCACAGAAAATAAGTTGTTAAACTTTCTTTTATATAAGCCAATATCCAGCCTTCCAGGCTATTGGCTATCCTCAGCTAGACTGAGCCAAGCTGTCTTAATTAGGTGTGAAATGGCCTATTAGGGAGACTATGGATTTTCTGTAGGTGGAGAACTGCATCTGCAGAAGCCAAAGGCTGGATGAATGTGAGGTGACCATAATGGTCTTCAATGGGAGAATGACACTTTAGGACAACGTAGACTCACCCCCACATCATGCAACCCCAGCCACCTAGGAGTTTGTGTGATTAGATTAGGGAGAGGGGTGGATGGGGAGTGTTAGGGAATATTTGCCACACCGGTGGGTTAGCTTAGTCTGATCTACACACCAAGGAGAGAAAGCTCCATGTTGGATTTTGAAAGAATACTGCTTTCTGGGACATGAATATTCCACACTTTGAAGGAAGTGGTCATACACCTGTGTGGTACTCTGCATCCCATTGGTTAGGGGACCCCCACTTAACGCCTATGGATACAGCCTAAATATGGAAGAGTTGCCAAGCAACTCAGCCCTACTGCCTAAAACAACAAGGAGAACCCAGATCTGCACCCTATGGACTGCACTCTGAAGGACTGCACCTACTGCACAACTGGTAATCCAGCCGTAAGAACTTTGCCTGGCTCCACAAGAATTAAGAAGTGGATTCCCTGAAAGCTATGAGGTTAACAGAACCCACCTGCATCATCTCCATCAAGAAGTCCCCATCCTGGAGTGTATCCAGTGGACTTTTAATATTTTGATCAGGTGCCTTTTGGGAATTGTAGTCCAAACATCCCAAGGACCATCTCAGAGGTTCTAGCCCCTTGGAATTGTGTTTTGGACACTTTGAATCCTCAAGAGGAACTTCAGGAAGAACTTCTAGTAGTTTGATGAAGTTTGGAGCAATGTTTGCAAAAAGCTCCAGGGGCATTGTGGGATTTGTAGTCCCAACCCTCAAGAGGCAAACAAGAGCTTCTGAACCATTGGCTGGTACTGTGGACCACTTCCCTAGATCAAGAAAAACTTCTGGAAGTAAGCATAAAAGTGTTACGTAGTGGGTGGCCTTAACTCAGTCCAGTGTGAACTTTTTAAACTCTTTAAGGATTATTTGCTTGTAAGCACTAGTTTTAATTTTAATCTCTGGTTACTTTTATTGGATTTTTGTTGTTGTGGTGTCTATCTGGTCATCAAAATGTATCCTATCATTATAAATTAGTGTAAAATTTCTATTATATATTTTGGCTTACTTATTTAATGTATTGATGTTTTTAAATGCTTTACACACCTGTTTCCAAATGTAAGCCTGCCTGCTCAAGGCCAACTACCATGGGTTGAGCAAGGGAATAATTGATGGAGACCTTGACTAAATCTTTTATTGTGTTTGTAGCCTTATTACAAGTGGTTGGGCCCCTACTTATCACTACTAATAGACCACTTTTCAACAATACACCTCAAACACCAACCTTCAAGTGTAGGAAAACACACCCTCTAGGTGAGAACCAGAGAGCTTACTTGTTAAAAGAATATATAAACATTGACCAAAAATAAATTGTCTATTCAGTGTTTACGATTAGCTTTTTGGAAATAATGGTCCTCAATCAGAGTTTGGCTGAAGGAATGAACCTGGAGTATCCTGCCCCATTTGGAGGTGGGAGAAAGACAGAGTTTCTGATGACAGAGTCTGATGGCTCTTTCATCTGGAACCTTAGACCTATATTACTGTTTCCCACATGGTGTTCATGTCACAGTGATGTTGAACTGTTCTGTTTTGGGTGTACCAACCATCACTATATTTCCTTTCCCAGGATCTCATTGGTATGCAAATCTCTCAATGAACTCTATATGCAAAGAGAAAACTCCATACACATCAAGGCCATGGGCTTTTGGATTTTCAAAACAAATTCCACCTTCAGAGTATGTTCTTGGAAAACAAAAGCGCTTGAAGAGTTGATGCAAAAATACATGGATCCAGTTCAGCAAGCTTTTCAATCTTCATTGTAACTGCTTCATCAGCGGTTCCTTTGAGATCTGAACCATGCAGGCCATGATGTCAAAATCTGGTGGGTGATCTTCTGCCAGGGGTGCAGATGCCATAAACACCACTTTTCGGGGAGCAGTAGACAACCCGCTGTCCTCTATATAAAGGCAATAGTATTTTGTTTTAGTTCTGCCAGTTTCCTCTGTAGACCAACATAAGTACTAGCTATCATATAAAGAAGACATGCAACACAGCATATATTCTTGATATGGGAAAAGGAAGTTCTTTCCTGAATCACTTTAGGAACATCAAGTATGCAGAATTAACCACTTAAATCAACTCTTACCATAACCCCACTGAACAAGTGCAGAATTTGCAAGACACTCAGCTGCTTGGAGGAATATGCCTATTAAGTTACTTCTTTCACATGGTTGCTTGGTCCACAAGATCAAATGCAGAATGGATGTTAATGAAGCAGCAACAAAAATGGCCACCAACATCAAAAGAATGTCTGACACTTTCCAGAAAGAAAAGCAATGATCAGTTGTGGAATATACTTTCTGAAACCAACCTTGTTAAAAGAATATTAGTATTTTTTTTAATGAATGTATTATTCAAATGGAAGAGCACTAGTTCCATTTTTGTTACTGAGTCTAGCACAGAGGTAATATTTTATTTGAAAGGATCATTACAATATCAGCCATCAAATTAATGTGATGAGTGTATCATATCAGAGATGGAAAACAACTCATGAAGTAGAAGACTATCTAAATAAGGAATCAAGGGGCATATTATCAACCCTGTGCGCTAAAATTATCGCTGCTTTATCGGCCAAAAACGGCCGATAAAGCGGCGATAATGGGCTTGATAATATGCTCTATGGAATTCCAATCGAAGCACATGTTAGATGTGAAGACATCTAACATGGGCTTCGATTGGAATTCCACAGAGCATATTATCAAGCCCATTATCCCCGCTTTATCGGCCGTTTTCGGCCGATAAAGCGGCGATAATTTTAGCGCACAGGCTTGATAATATGCCCCCAAGTGAGGGTGCATATTGTATCACTCATCACTCAAGATTACTTTATTTTGTTACAGCTGGAGGTTATTTGGATTTGCTGCACACAAAGGTTTCATAGTGGATAGTGTTTACTGAATCACTAATGGTGACAATGACTAAACCAACTCTGGATCCACCATGTGATCAACCACTGATAAACACAAAGATGGCACATCAGGAGTATCATGAAGTGTTAAAATAAAGGATTCGGAAACATCACATGCTAGCGAAAGTGAAAAAGAAGTGAAAACATTCTCTGAAACTGAGCCCAAAAGACGATTATATTTGATTGAACTAGAGTTTTGATGAGTACTGATATCTGTGGTTCAGATGGTATGCTCCTAACAAAACTAAGATGATTGGGCAGAATCTATGGGTGGGACCACTGGGAGGTCCAAAGAATAAACTGAGTTTGGCAAATAACCTAAAAGGACAGAAACAACATATTTAGACATTACCAGATATTCCTACGTACCACTCAACAGTAAAGGAGGAGACGGATGTTGCTGAATTAAGGGCACTTCCTGAATCCAATTGATGTAAATTCACATGCAAAGATGGAGAAGCAGTACTGTTTTGAAAACCTGATCTACCAATGAAGTGCTTAAAAACATCAAAGCAAAATGGTCACTCATCCAAGGTCTTTTCCAGCAAAAAATAATTTTAGAAATCCATAAACAATTTGAATAAGCAGGAGATGCTGGAGGCTTATTGGAGGACCCTCAATTTAAAATACAAAGGTGTGCTGCCCAAATAATGAGCCTACGACACCCAGCTGATCCTCTCCCTCACCAGAGAACCCGACACCACCAGAACCAGCCTACACGAAGGGATGAAAGACGTCACCGATTGGATGAAGAACAGCCGCCTGAAACTGAACTCTGACAAGACGGAAGTCCTCATCCTGGGACCATCGCCCTCTGCCTGGGATGACTCCTGGTGGCCCCCAGCCCTGGGTACCGCTCCCAAGCCAACAGACCACGCACGCAACATAGGCTTCATCCTGGACTCCTCCCTCTCGATGACCAGACAAGTCAACGCCGTCTCCTCATCATGCTTTCACACCCTTCGCATGCTTCACAAGATCTTCCGATGGATCCCGACCAAAACCAGGAAGACGGTCACCCAGGCCCTCGTCACCAGCCGACTGGGCTACGGAAACACCCTCTACGCCGGAACCACAGCCAAGCTACAGAAAACACTCCAACGCATCCAAAATGCCTCCGCCCGACTCATCCTCAACATCCCCCAACGCAGCCACATCACCGGCCACCTGAGGGACTGAGGGACCTGCACTGACTCCCCATCAACAAGAGGATAACGTTCAGGCTCCTCACCCACGCACACAAGTCTCTCTACGACCTGGGCCCCAAGTACCTCAACGACCGCCTGACCTTTAACATGCCCACCCGCCAGCTACGGTCTACTAGCCTCGCCTTCGCCGCCGTACCACGCACCCGTAGAGCCACCGCCGGAGGCAGATCCTTCTCCTACCTGGCGGCCAAGACATGGAGCTCCCTCCCCATACACCTTCGGCTGACCCAGGACCATCTCGCCTTCAGGAGACAACTCAAGACCTGGCTGTTCGAGCATTAGCAGACCCCTTCCCCCAAGCTCCTTGAGACCCTTCCGGGTGAGTAGCGCGCTATACAAGTGTTATGATTGATTGATTGATTGATTGATTTTATGCAAATCTTCTCCTAGGCAAGGAATAAAGCACCCGGATAAGAGTATTTTAAATTAATAACTGTTACTCCAATAATTCATCACTTTCAAGTGACCCAAACTGAAGACACCAGCAAGAATCAAAATGGCAGAGGGAATGGACCACCATAGAGACTGCAGATCATTTTCTAACAATTTCATCATTGCAACTTTGAAAGCGTACAATCAATCTAAATATGGACTTCAACTAGGACCTATAATCTGTGCCAAATTATTTTTACAAGTGATGTAGATTTTAAATATTTGGTAAAAATGAAATGTGAGGAGACCTGCAAAGGGTGCCCCCATTAATATACAGTGCTAGTTTTGAAACCCTGGACAAAAGGGCTTTCCTACAACCAGGTCTCCAGAAGCAGCAGGTTGTCACTGCTGTTTAACATGGTATCTATCCAACTTCATAAGTACTTGAAAGCCATCCCCTGTCTTTTAACAAAGCATAGTGGCCATAAATACAGTAGATATGGGAAAAAGTAACCTTAAGATACTGCAAGATATTGCAGTATCCTTATCATGCATGGCAAGGGGTACTATATCCCTTATAATGCATAATACATAATACACCTAGATACCTTGCCCAGAAAATGTAAACATCTGGAGGAAATAAACCAGCCAGGAGTGCCAAGGAGCTGGTGTTGAGGCCACCCATCTTCCGGAAGAAGAAAACCTATGAAAGAGCTTTCTCAGGAGTGGCCCCTAGAATCTGGAACTCACTTTCCCCGAACATTAGAAAAATTCCAAACACAGCAACCTTTAAGAGGGAAACTAAGATCTTCCTTATGAGTAAGTTCCTTCCATAGGCAAGACAGTTCATCACTAGCACCATGACACAGATGTGACCAAGACATAACAACAAGGGAAGTGAAGAGAAAGTCACTAGCTTTATGGGGATATCAGCGGTCGGTACTATACTACCCCTGACCCCGGCCTGGAGAATATAGAATGCACAGGAAAGGACACTTAAAAACTATTGCATACTGGAAGTCCCAGTACACCATATATATAGTTATATTACAAATCTACCTCATGTCACTGGATATTCGGTTGCTAACCTTGTAGTGTATTTTATGGTATTTTAGTTTATTCTTTGTTAACCCTTTGTGGATGTATACTTAACTACGTCTTATTACCGTGATCTACCTCATGTAATGTTAAGCGCTCTGACATCCAAGGGTCATGTTCGCGCTATAGAAAACTCTTTAAATAAATAAATAACATAACATAATCTTCGGTCAAACCATTTAAATCCTTTAGGTGTAGACCTTTCATATGAAAGAGAGAGCCAATTTGTAAACATGTTGAATACACATAGAATGTGTAGTGCAAAATGAAACACAAATAGCAGTAAGGTATTTGTCGAAAACATATTATAATCACTATTGTATGTCAGTTTTCTTTTTTTTAAACAGAAATGGTGCAGTTGCTCAGAATGTGTACCAACATGCAGAACGATTCTAACATTTCTATAATTACCTGAGGAGTGCAAAAATAAACATTTGCCATGAATATATACTTTCTCCTTGTCCCTGTACAGTTGGAAAAACAGAGAAGAGGGAAGAAAAGCAGGAAACTTTTTTGTTCTTTAAACACCTGCTTTAAATGTGATCTTTGACATCACCTTCCTTTCCCATGGCTGCTGGCTGTGGCAGCAGGCATTGTGATTTCAGAACTCAACTGTAATAGGATATTACAGTTTAGTGTTTACAACATTTGTTTATGATAGGCAACAGGGTATGTCACAAGTTGTCTATTATGTATAAAATTACAAATGGGTAACAGTAAATTATGGGGATGTATTTCACCTAGGGGTAATGAGTGACATCAAACAGACAAGAAGAGGGATGCTTGACTTGTCTATAATGTTATTCAGAACCGTAATGTGAAAAACATCACTTTAATTCACATAATGTTATGCTATGTATGGCACCAAAAAATCATCAACCCCTGCTTTCAACTGAAATGCCTTTGCAGAGGAGTGATAGCGGAGCCATGCATAACATGGCCACTGCTATGTATCTGTGAGAAACTGGTGTAGTGGGTTGACTGGGGTGTGAGCCCTTGTCAAGCAACAGCCACAAGTCTTTGCAGGGTAAACCGCACAAAGACACTACAGTAACCTGTACTTAACCCTGGGTAGCGGTGCACAAAAAGCAGTCAGGATTACCTTAGTTGCAACATGTAAAGTATTTATGCAGCACACCAGCAGTAATCTAGAGAAATAAATAATGTTACACCTAAACAACAAAATCGAAATTAGTAGAACCAGAGTTATGAATTTTCAAATAATTTTTAAAAACCAGAGCCTAAAAGATCAAAGTGCCAACCATGGATATTTAGTTGCGCAAGTCTGGGTCAATGTCGTAAAATATGGCCGACCCTGATAGAGCGATGTTCGGAAACATAAAGTGGATTGGGCCCAGTTAGCGCTTCAAATTGTATTTAAAAATCTGACTTTACCATAACAGAGGATTTTATTACATTTCATGAACCCCAAACATGAACTTTATACCTTGTCCCGATCAAACGTTAGCACTTATTAAATGGAATATTGGGATTTTTTTCTAGCAGGACATTTAAAACTTAAAACTATGTGTCTAGTCATTTAATTACAGTGCACTCTAACCCATGGGTTATCTAGTGTCTACATTAGGGGTGGCTTATATACCCTGCATGGTAGTCTAAGGCTTGGCAAGGGAGTTCTTTTTGCCAGGTTGAATTGGCAGTTTAAATCTGCATTCAGGCTGCATCCTTGATTGTCGGAGAGACCAGTCAGTCTGGCCTTGAAGACCTTCATGGCAGCACAACAGTGACTGTTGCTATGGTTTAACGGTGGATTAGGAGATTCAGAAACTGAAATAAATGATAGAGACTCTCTATGAGATTCATACATAACAAAGACAGTAGAAATGAAATTGCATAATGTTATGTTATAAAAATATTTCTAGAGCGCACTATCACCAATTGGTTGCTTGGCGCTATGATCAGTGATAACATGAACATAGAGGAAAGAGGATTATTGGAATGCTTGTCTGAACAGCCAGGTCTTCAAGGCTTTCCGGAAGGAGAGAAGATCCTGACAATTCCGGGTCTCCGACGGGAGAGAGTTCCACAGGCGGGGGGCAAGGGTGGCAAACCTGCGGCCTCCTGCGCGTTTTAAGTTGAAAGAAGGTGGCTGCAGGAGGTTCTGGTGGAGTGAGCGAAGGTTGCGGGATGGGGTGTATTTGGAAATCAGGTTGTTGATGAATAATGGGCTTTTGTGGTATAAGGACTTGAAGATTATACAGCCGGTTTTGAAGGCACATCGCTGGGCCACAGGGAGCCAATGTAGTTTCTTAAGGAGGGGAGTGGCTGCCTGGCGCCTAGGTTGATTCAAAATTAACCTTGCTGCATGATTCTGTGCCATCTGGAGTCGCTTCACTAGGTAGTTGGGAAGACCTAGGTAGATGGAGTTAGCGTAATCCAGGTGGGACAATACAGTAGCGATCACCACTTGGGTGAGTGCCTCGGATGTAAGCAGGCGGCGTACCTTCCGAATTTTCTTCAGTTGGAAGAAACACTTGGAGACCACTTGACCAACTTGGGTTTTGAGGGATAGGTCACGGTCCACAGTGACTCCTAGTGTTTTGGCTGACAGAGAGGGTGTTGGGGCTTGGCCTAGTTCGGGAGGCCAGTAATGCGGGCCCCAGAACTTACTACTCTCGCCGGTCAGGACTAATTCCGTTTTGCCCGGATTTAATTTAAGCTGGTTTTGGTCCATCCAGGTTTTAATGAAATTCATTGTGGACTGGAAGTGCCGTATAGAGTCTTCGGTGTTATCGATGGTGAACAGCAGCTGTAAGTCGTCTGCGTAGTTGAAGACTCTCACCTGATTGTCTCTCAAGGTCTGGATCAGAGGGAGTATGTACAGGTTGAATAGGTGAGGAGATAGGGAGGAGCCCTGTGGCACTCCGCAGGTGATATCCTGTTTGGTGCCCATTAAGTCGCCAAGGCGTAGAGTTTGGTTGCGGCCAGTCAAGAAGGATCTCAGCCAACCGGCTGCAAGATCCCTGACGCCGGCTTGTTCGACACGGTCGACCAAGATGTTGTGGTCGACCGTGTCGAAGGCGGCCGAGAGGTCTAGGAGCACCAGGGCTTGTGGAGAGCGTCTGTCCGCACAGTCGCGCAAGGTGTCCAGGACTGTCGTGACTACTGCTTCGGTTGAGTGGGCTGGCCGAAAGCCTGCCTGATGGGGGTTGAAGCAGGAGGATTCCTCGAGGAAATTGGACAGACATTTGGCCACATGTGCCTCAAGGACTTTTGCCAGGTAGGGCAACAGTGAGATCGGGCGAAAGTTGGCCTTGCAGGCTGGGTCAGCCCCCGGTTTTTTTAGAAGTGGAATGACTATGGCTTCTTTGAAGGCTGTCAGAACTAAGCCAAGAGTCAAGGAGTTATTCAAAATTGTAAGGGCAGGAGTTGGGTGGGCCAGGAAGCACTCTTTTAAAATGTGGGGCGGGCAACTATCTGAAGGAGCGCCAGATTTTACTCTGGATAAAAGTTCTTGAAATTGGTCCTGGGTGATGGGTGGGAAACTGCTCAGAATATGGTGGCTGGGTTTAATTGACATGCCAGAGGTGAGAAGACACACTGGTCGAGGGATGCTGGCTTTAATGTCCTGTATTTTATCGATGAAATAGACGTTGAGTGAATCACATAGCGTCTGGGTCGGGGTGATCTTAGGACGGACTGTGTCGAGGTTTGTAAGATCATTGAGGATGGAAAAGATCTCTTTAGATTTATTTGCGGATTCCAGAATTTTCGAGGAAAAGTAGGACGCTTTCGCCGTCTGGATATCTGTCATGTATTCTTTCCGAGCTTTCGTAAAGATCTCTTTTAAGTCAGGGTCGTACTTCTTACGCCATTGGCGTTCAAGTTGTCGTAGGGCCAATTTCTTTACTTTAAGGTCAGTGGAGAACCATCGGTTAGCGTCAGCGAGTCTTGCCCGTTTGATTTTTTTGAGAGGGACATGAGAGTCCCTGGCTGTGTTTAGCCAGCTGGTTAGCGAGGAGACCGAGGGGTTGATCTCGTCTTGCGTAGGTGGGATGGTGTTAGCTAAAGACTCCAAAAAAGCAGATTTATTTGTTGGATTCCAATTCCTGGCTAACCCGCCTCCAACAGGAGTGGCGGTGGTCATAAGAGGGATGCAGAGGTTAAATTGCAGGAGGGCATGGTCAGACCAAATACATGGTGTTATAGTAGGAGCGGTGGTACAGGTGGTATTGGACCACAGCTGGTCGAGGATGTGGCCCTTACAGTGGGTAGCAGAGGAGACTAACTGGGTGAGATTAAGATTAGTGAGAAGGTCCGACAGTTCGGCTGAGTGGGGGCCCTCCAGGGGGTCTTTGTACCAGTAATTTAGGTCTCCAATCAGAAACATTTTAGGGTGCTCGAGTGCTAGGTTAGCAAGTTGGTCGGCCAAGTTCATGGGAAAAGTCGGCATTGAAATCGGGGGCCTGTACAATAAAACACATGTAATTGTCGAGTTCGAAGTGGTGATTTTTAGCACAAGATTGTCTGATCCCTCCAGCGAGAGGCCAGCGAGGTGGGTGACGGAGAGATTGGAGCGGATGATAGCCGCTACTCCACCCCCTTTCCCGCTGGTACGGTCAGCATGGATGATGTAATAGTTGGGAGGTAGTGCCGCAATAATATCAGGGGCAGAGTCAGGGTTTAGCCATGTCTCCGTGAGTAGGAGAATGTCCGGTTTCTCTATATCTAATAGGAGAAATATATCCAACTGGTGTCTGACCAGGGAGCGAGTGTTTAGGTAGAGGATGGTGAGCGGTGGCGGGGGTGCATTTCTCTGCGTATGCTGTAGCGTCGGGGTGGTGAAATGGCAGCCCTGGGACAGAATGCCATTGGAGCAAAGGCGGCTGAGGGTGTCTCTTGGTAGCAAGCCCTGTCCTTTGTATCTATAGCTCAGGAGTGCTGACCTAGAATAGGTGCTGGGACGGGCAGCATGGACTGCCCCTGGTCCCGGCCGGTCGCGGACGGGCGCAGACGGGCTTGTCTTAGGCGCGTCTTCGTCGCGCCGTCGACGCGCCCGCTGCGCTCGTCCGCTGCGCTTCCTGGGGAGATGGTTCATTAGTAGCCGTAGAGGTGGGAGGGGCCGAGCACAGTGCAGCTCGCCTGCTCCTCACCTGAAGGTAATATCCGCTAGGCTTCCCGGCAGCGCCTGACAGCAGCGGTGGGGCAGGAACAGGGAGTGAGGTGTCGCCCAACAAAGGCGTCGATATCACAGGGAACAAAATAACACAAAATAACACTTTTAAAAATGATTCTTTTAAAAGTGAAGGAATTCGCTGGTTTAAAACAGTTTTCCACAAAGCATCAAACTTTCATCCCAGGTCCCGGCTTCCGCCTCAAGACCTCCACATTCCGTGCACACTATCAATCGGTGCTTGGCTGTGGCTGGGGTTTTAAAGATTAAAGGTGGGAGGGGCCGAGCACAGTGCAGCTCGCCTGCTCCTCACCTGAAGGTAATATCCGCTAGGCTTCCCGGCAGCGCCTGACAGCAGCGGTGGGGCGGGAACAGGGAGTGAGGTGTCGCCCAACAAAGGCGTCGATATCACAGGGAACAAAATAACACAAAATAACACTTTTAAAAATGATTCTTTTAAAAGCGAAGGAATTCGCTGGTTTAAAACAGTTTTCCACAAAGCATCAAACTTTCATCCCAGGTCCCGGCTTCCGCCTCAAGACCTCCACATTCCGTGCACATAATCCCATGTATGATATGGTTTATTTGAGCTATGTGGTAAGGACTAAGGAGCTCTTACAGATATACAATCACCTGTGGAATCTATGAAGCCATTTACAAAGGAGAGTGTGGCATTTATGTTTCAGTTCTAACTTATGAGCAATGTTTTTCCAGAACATGTGCTACGGATCGAACTGGAGCTTTACTTTTGTTTATTTCAATCTTCTCAGCAGTAAATTGTACTTTTATCATATTATGTGAAATAGCTGGAAAGTCCCCCTGAAGTGGTTTGATAGGCTCCTGTCCTTTAATAATAGAGTGGGAGAATACAGCTCACAGCACATGTGATGCGGCACAGCTTTGTTCTTCCTTCATATGCTTGTTGTCACTTAGAACTGCTGTCTTACGATGGTATACCTTGGCTGCTGTAAACATGGAATGGACAGTTAAATATTCAGCAATAAATAAGAAAACTTCTACTTATTGAGCCTGTGTGCTGTTGTGTATTGTTCACTTATATGTTACAATACAAATATAACATAGGAGCATAAGTAAGTGTAACACATAAAATTCATAAAAACACAAAAAAATGCAAATTACATTTTAAAAACCCTGTGTTCTAAGGCATCATCACTGCTCAGGGAAGTAGTGTTTCAAAAAAGTAGATATTACATTGATTTTAGTAAAGCATCATTTTACTAGGTTGTTTCTTAACGAGCACTCTAGGCTGATTTACAAAGGTAACTTACACTTTTCAGTAAGTTTACATTTTTCAGTTAGTTACTTTTTTCAGTATTCGCCAATTGCACCTTTGTAGTAACTTAGGGGCACTTGCATGAAGCCTTTTTGTATTCACAAACAGGCCACTTCGCAGAATTGGCCAGTTTGTGAATACAAAAATGCTTTTCACATGCATCAAACACAAATTGCGAATCGGTAACCTGTTACCCAATCGCAAATTGGGTTTTGTGATTCGGTATTTGGAAGAGGCGAGTTAAGGGTGTCCCTTCCAAATACCGATCCTAACAGTATGCATGAATGTTTTGTGACTGTGAATGAGGTTGCAAAACATTCGCATATTACCACTTACTCGGATTTTACCACCTACTTTAAGTAGGTGGTAACCCATTCGCATATGGGGACCCCTTCCCCTTTGTGAATGGTTCTAAAAGCATTTTTAAGAGAGGGCAGTGGTCCCACGGAACGCTGCCTGCTCTTACAAAATGAAAAGAAAACTTTTCTTTTTACTTTTTGTAAAGCATTTCGTTTTCCATTAAGGAAAACAGGCTGCTTTACAAAAAAAAGATTGTTTTATTTAAAAACAATCACTGACATGGTGGTCTGCTGACCTCAGCAGGCCACCATCCCTGTGATTTTTGCGATTCCTAGTGAGTCGCAAAGTGCAATCTAACTCATTATCATTAATAAGGTAGAGCGATCTGCTACCCTAGGAATCGCAATCTGAAACTCTTTGATTTTCATGCATTGTAAATTGTGATTACCCACTTGCGATTCTCAGGAATTTTGCAATTAAGTATTTGCAATTTACATTGTCAATGCATTGTGCAGTTAGTCCAGCACTACACATGGCCCTCCACTGGTACTGCAACATCTTCCCATTGAAAATACTAGGATAACGACTTACTAAAAAAGTTTAATTTACTACTAAAAGTGTAAGTTACTACAAAAGTGAATTTTGTAAATATTATTTAATTGTACGTTTACTAGTACTACTATTGAACTACAAAACTTACTACAAAGTGCAGTCGTGAATCTGGCACAATATAATTATCGCCTGACTGACACTCACGTATTGAGATAGCACTTTAGATAGTTCAGGTAGTTTGGTTTTAGGCGTTAGTTGGCTAAAATCAGCATTACCTGCAAGAAATACTCAGCCTTTCATCATTCTGATGTTAATAAAATACACAAATATTGCAAAGGTAATGGCACTCGTTGTTATAAACAGAGCTTAGAATCAGCAAACCTCTTTTCTCCTGTGCTATATGGAGCACAATTTTTTTCATAAAGTATACGTGGCGATACATGTTACAAAACCAAAAATGTTTGGGAAATTCAGTACGAAATTCAAATTAGTAAGCCTTAAATATATAACTATATTACTGTATAGAAAGCAAATTAATGCACCAGAAATGATCTCTAAAGTCGTCTAGAACCGCGGAATGGAATTTGTCATCAATTAGAAACAATGTAATCATTCATAGCAACAGTCCCACTTGTCTTTTGTCGACATGTGTATTTTACACTTTTAGTTCAGCTCAAAAACTCTTTCCAGAGCCGTCCCTAGAAGGCTGTTAGCATAAAGTCGTCCGAAACCAATTGATTCTATAATTGGTCCAGGCCCCTCCATGACTGAAGCATTCTTGGCTGAATGTAATGATCCTTTTACTTTCTAGTCAGGGAAATGATTTGCAATAATGTCAGAGAGGCAGATCTGATACGCTATCATTTCCAATCCCAATTAACAAGAAATGCGGAAGAGATTTTATGGTCGAAAGGAATTAGTGTCAAAGCATGTTCGTGATGAGCTCCTTAGAGGCCATCAATACCTTCTGGACTTCATGCTTTTGCTCCCGTATCCTTGGGCCTTCTGTGCAAGTAGTGCAGAAATTAGGAAGATGCAAGGTAAATTATGCTGGGTTAAAACCTGTTAAAGGCTGATATCAAGGCCATTGAAGAACTTTGCATGTGTCTTAGGAAACGAGGGGCATATTACCAAGCAATAGCGATAATTATCGCTATTGCTTGGTTAGCGGGAAAAAAATATCGCCAAGCACCGAGGATTTTTACCGCTGAGATACCTTGATATTATCAAGGTTTATCTCAAAAGCGGTAAAAATCCTGTGAAATGCATGAATATCGTTGAAAAATCAGCGATATTCATGCATTATCGTGACAGTGCTCTTAGCCATGTTATCCACCTTCCATTGGACAACATGGCTAAGAACTGCTTTTAGCAGGCGTTAGCTTTTGGAGATATTCGCGCTAAGCGCGAATATTTCCAAAAGTTGTTAATAGGCGTTAGAGATGTTAGCGACTGTTTTCAGTCGCTAACATCTTGGCACGCCCACTTTGCATGTCATTAGCGATAATTATCGCTGACATGCAAAGTGGGCCCCTACATGCCCACTATCGCCTACCAGCTGTCGCTAACTGGTGTTAGCGACAGCTTGGTAATAGGGCGATAAAATTATCGCCGCATTAGCGGGAAAAAGTCCCGCTAATGCGGCGATAATGCCCTTGCGAGTTTTCTTAAGACACAAGCATTGGTAAAAACCAGTATATCAGGTTTTAACCTGCTACTGCACGACAACACAGGCATACTCAAATGCATGACAACACGGGCATACTCAAATGCATACAGACTATGTGTGGCATGTCTCTATGCAATGTGCTTGTTTGTGTCTTAAGTTTTGTATTCCTGAAGCCCGTATAGCACCACAGAAACAGGCAACTTGCTCAGAGAAACAGCCAAAGAAGGCCCACAACAATTCATGCTCGTGTTTACATATCAGCAAATTAACTCAGACCTATTGGCTTAGCCAATTCTTGTTATATTTTGGAACTCTGCGTGTCCTTTGTCCAGCAGACCTAGCTCACATTGAATTAGGCCTCTCAACAACTTTCCAAACAATCAATCAGTTAGGCGCCTATGGGGAGGCCATGGAGCTTATGACTGGTTTGGTTGGCCACAGAAGGCTGACCAAACAGCACACTCAGCAGTGGACAAGCCACTCCTCCCCTGCCCTAGTGCAGACCCGCCCATCTGCCTACCCCAACCAAACCTTTCTGCTTTCTGACAGTGAGAGAAGCAGAAATATAAAATGGTAGTTTTACCAATGTATGTTTCTGTTTCTCGCACTGCGAGAAAGCAGAAGGGTGAGGTTCCTCCGCCCTATTGGAGGGGCCGCTCCTGGGTCCAGAGTCACAGTTAAATAAACAAGTTTACAGAGATTTTGAGTACTCCTGAAGCGTGGGGAGGTCCTTAGTTTCCGTGGCGGTCGTTCCTGGCTCTGGCTACCATTAGGTCTCTGGACTCAATGTCGTCCTGTTTTTCCATTTTTATCTGATAGCGCCATTACCACTGTGCACTGCAGGTTCTCATCAAAATGACCAACTTGCAGACTAGGATGTTACATCCTGGTCACTAAAGCAGATAATTATATTCTCCGGTTGGTCTAAAGCTATATTGCCTAATATTGTCAACCATTGCAAAGCACTAACTGATGTGAAGCTACACGGTTAGGATGCTGAGCTCCCAAAGTAACTTTTAAATGTGCAACAGGGACAGAGAATATCCATCTGGCAATAACTTTATGATTTGTAAAATATATGAAGTTGTGAAAAGGAACCAAATAAACCGATTCAGGATCTAGGTAAAAAAATGTGGAAGGACAAGTGGTTCAACCGAACCTTTATCTTCTTTTTTGAATTAGTACGGTCGCAGAATAATTTTGTTATAGGTGCTATTGTTACAAACATTAAAAGCATCTGGGCATATTTGCAGCACATCCAAGTTAGGTCTGTGACAGGTGCGCTAGCCATGTATTGTATATTTAGTTAAAAACATTAAGGGGCAGATTTATGAGGCCCTTGCGCCACGTTTACGCCGCTGTTGCGTCACGCAAGGCGGCGTAAACGTGGCGCATCCCTACGAAAGATTTACAACGTGACGCATCTAGGCAGATGCGTCACGTTGTAAAGCCCTGCGCCGCTTGTGGGCGTTCCGGCGCAGGGTGGGCGTTCCGGGGCAGGTGCGCCTCGCAAAAGTGGCTGAGTGAAATCTATGAGATTTCACTCAGTCACTTTTAAGCCAATGCTACGTCAAAAGCCTGCGCCTGCTTGAAGCAGGCGTAGGTCTTGACGCAGCATTGTTAAAATGGGGCACCCCCGAGCCTTGCTGGAGCTGCGTCGCGCTTGCGACGCAACTCCAGCAATGCGACACATTTCCGGCACAGATGCGTCACGCATCTGTGCCGTTTTTGCACCATGGTGCGCCGCATTATAAATGCGGCGCACCATGGCTGGCGGAGCTGTGGCGCACTGTGGCGCATGTTAACTGGCGCATCCCTGGGGATGCGCCAGTTAACATAAATCTGCCCCTAAGTTGAGAAGATACCATAGTCAAAGTATTTAGTTGCGATGTGATACGATACTGCATTTTTTCTTTTGTAGTCAGTCTAGTGACTGTGGAGACATTTTACACATGTTGTGGCAATGCTTAGATCCAAAAGAACGTCTGAACGTCAATTCTACCAGGAGTGCCCTGAAAAGACCTCAAACTAGCTTGATCTGCTGTTTATCACCATATTGACTTACAACCACAGCAATCCCCACTTTTTACTCAACCTATTTATGAATCTCCCAAGGGTATGGGTGTTACACAATTAAAGCACGCTGCGAGTTGAGCTCTTGTTTCAACCCTTCCATATCGGAAAATGAGGGAGCCATAAATGTGTTAATAATCACACATTATATTTACCTCACTTAGAAGTGGCAGAAGTGAATCATGAAACGCCACATTAAAAAAAAAATTGTTATTAGGGTTTTTTCTAAATATGCATTTTAATGTGTAGCATGAATAAGAACAATGTGGACAGTTTTTCCCCAGTGACCTTATGAGAAATTAACTTTCTCTACTAGCGAGTGTTAATAATTTAAGAGTGGCTTTTAGAAAGCCACTATTGCTGACTGTGAGATGTGGATAAAACAGAGAGAATGCACATAGAAATACATTACATTATTACCTTTTTACAACTGTTATAAACCCGGTTTCTGGTTGGCAGAGGTATGCACCCTGTCAAAGCAGGATCCATAATCCTAATCAGGGTAAGTTAGAAACACACTATAAATTAACCTGTGCTCCTCCTCTGGTAGGTAGGCATTGAGCAGTCAGGCTTAACTTAGGAGGTAATGTGTAAAGTATCTGTACACCCAACACACAGTAACACATGAAAAACACCACAAACAGCCTCCACATCAGTTTAGAAAAACTAGAGAATAATGTTACACATAAACAAAAACAAAATGACAAAAGTACATTCAGTAAAAGTTGAGAAATTAATTTTTAAAGATTAAATGCAAAAATATAATTTAAAAGCAAATAGCATTCAAAGAGTTATTTGGTTGCAGGGGACTTGGAAACAGTCAAGAGTTCAGGCTGCCCACGATGGAGCACAGGCTGGGCACAGAACTCACGCAGAGCCTGCTGAGCAAAAGTACCTTAATCCTTGTCGCAGCATGAGATGTGCTGATGACCCCCACACAGTTAGGGTGTTGCAATGGATTTCTCCACGTGCCAGTTCTACAGTCGATGTGCTGAGTTAATCCATGCTGGAGGGGTGATGCGTCAATCTACTCCACGCAGTGGCAGGGGAAACATCCTTTACAACGCGGATGTTACACCGCAGTTCCCTTACGACGCAACTTTTACAACGCAAGTTGTAACAACGAATTCCACTGGGGGGCGCTCCAGGATAGTAAATAGTTGAATTTACTATCCAACTCCTTACCTACTATCCACGGGGACTGGAGTTGGAATAGTAAATGAAACTATTCACTATCCAGCCCCACACATCGCAAGTCGTGGTAACGACTTGCGTTGTAAAACATGCGTCGTAAAGTACTGCAATGTAAAACATCGCGTTGTAACGACATACATGCAGGCAGTGATGCATTGGTTCCAAAGTGGTGTTTTCGGAGGTGATGTGACGGTTCCTAATGTGATGCGCTGATCTGATTCTTGCAATTGTGGGGATGAGATGATCCCAATATCACAGCAGGAGATGCATTAGTTCTGTTCGCCATAACGGCTTTGATGCACAGGTTCTGGCAGATGTTGCACTTTAAACTCACTAACAAGGACCCCGGACTTGATTGACACCACTTGGTAGAGCAAGACTTACAGCAAATAAAGTCCTGGTGCTGAGTTGAAGATGAAAGTGAGGTATTTGATATCCCTGAGTCTTCAGAAGTAGGGGGGCTTTCATCAACCCTTTGGAGAGTACTTAGGTTCTGGGAAGTAGAGATGCAGGTCCAATCCTTCTCACTTCCAGGCAAGAAGCAGCAGGCAGCAGGGCAATACAGCAAATCAGTTCAGCAGAGAGGCAATCCTTCCTAGAGGCACAGCCACCCTTTCTGGTAGAATGTCCTCAGTTTGACAAGTGTGTAGTGTCAGAGATCCAGAACTTATATCCAGTTGGGGCTTTGAAGTAATAGAGACTTCAAAGAGATGCATTGAAATGCAAAAGACCGTCTTTTCTTCCTTGGGTCCAGACACACACCAGGAGTGTATGCAAACCTTTGTGAAGGGACAGGACACAGTCTTTTGAGGTGTAGAGTGTCAGCTCATTCCTCCCTTCCTGCTCAGTATGACCTATCAACATGCAGATGGCTACTAAGTCACACCTACCCTCCCTTTGCGTGTGGTTGTCTAGAGGGAATGCAGGAAGCCAGATGTCAGCTACCACCAGACGTGTAGTCCAGAGACAAGCAGAAGTCACCCTATGATTTAAATAAGAAAATGACAACATTCTCTAAAAGTGGCATTTTTAGAACTGCAATTTAAAAAAAGCAACTTTACCATCTGTTGTCTTTTTAAATTGTGAATCCAAAGAGACCAAATGTGGGTTTACTAGCTCTTCCCAATTGGAAAGTACACTTATAAAATGTAATAAGGCAATCCCAATGTTGTCCTATGAGAGAGATAGGCCTTGCAGTAGTGAAAAATGAATTAAGGAATATTTCACACATAGGACAAATAAAACTCAACAGTATAGGTCCTAATTTTTAAATATACTGCACCAGGCCCATGGGCTGTCCAGGGCCTACATAAGGGGAGTCCAATATGTAAAAAGAAAGGTCTGGTCCTGGCAGGTAGTTTAACTGGCACGGTATAAGTGCCTATTAAAACTGCACTCACACAAGTTCTACCGTGGTAGGCCTGAAGCATGGTTTAAGGGTTACTTAAGGGGGTGGCACATTCAGTGGTGCAAGCCCACTAGTTGCATATGATTTTCAGGTCCTGGGCACATGTAGTGCACTCTACTAGGGACTTATGCATAAGTCAACTATGCAACGGTAGAAATCTATCATGTAAGGAGGGTAGGTACACATTTAATTGATAGGTGGTTCAAGCCGAATAGATTACATTCTGTTGGATATCAGGTTATGGCCCATAGATGTTGACATTGAGGTGTTACAGTGACAAGCTAGTAACCACTATGCTCTGAACCTCACTCTTTGCTTATTGGGGCCCAATGTCTCCTTTAGTGCCAACAAACCATTAGATAGGAGACTTGCCCCTCAAGCAACCACCGTAGGCTGAAGTGGAGTGGTATCCCCTCAACCGGGTCCATCCAAAAGCTGATTTGTGAGGCCCTTGCAACGGCCTGGAAGAGGTTCTTTCTAGGGGGGTGGATGTCTCCATAGCCGCTGCATGAGATGACCTTGTTTTAATTCACAATTTCTTACCCACTATAGGATCATTTTATGGTGGAATGTAGGTCCCTCCCTAGAAAGGCTAAAGTGCCTCCATGGTATACAAAACCTATAGGGCTGCATATAAAACATTTTCAGATGCTATTAGGAGTGCCAAAAGGGATACATTTAAGAAAGCAATGGCTGAGGGAGGAGCCAAGCTCGACATCGTGATGGCCGCACGGTAGCTCGGCTCCGCCGGCCTCCCTGCCCAAACTCATCTATCCTGCCGCCCATCCTGCCCAAAAACGATAACATTTTACAGATGAAGGTCTGCTGATACTTACCACCCGCCCTGGTGGATCCGGCATTCAGTGGTTCCGCAGCGGCGTCCTCTCGGGAAGTGTGGCCTCCGTGGGGTGGAGACCGGGGCCTTGCCTTCAGCGAGTGGCCGGCAAGACGGTGCCAGTGGCAGCCACGGGTGGAGGATGGAGGCCGGCCGGAAGATGCCGTTGTGCGAAAAGGCCGGAGGCAACTGAACGCGCCTGGGACTACCGTCCGGTGTTCCAGAGGTGAGGTGCGGCAAGTTGTGTGTGGGGGACGCTGTGTTGGTGGCTCCCCCCTTTGTTGCCTTGCCCGGCCATTCCGAACCCCATCGCTCGGTGGCGGAGAGTGGCTCCAGCGGAGCGGTGGCGCCGGCGGGTCCCTCCTCTTTTGGTGGTTCTCGTTTCTGCATCGAGGGTGCTGTTTTGGTGCTTGAGGGGGATTCCGCGGGGGCCCTGCCTGTGAGCCCACCCCAGGAGTTGGTTCCGAAGGGACGGCGCTGAACTCGCAAAATGGCCGCTGATGCCGTATGCCGTGGAACGCCCCGGGATGTCGATGCTGTAACTCTGCTCTGTGCTGGGGCCTGCACTGGAGTGCGCGAACCCACGATTGGCGACGTCCTACGAGCGCTGCAGATTTGGCAAGTGACCTTGGCCCGAGATTCTTGTGTTCAAGACAATGTGGTGCCCGCCATTACTCCCGGGCCATCCCTCAGAGATGCGGATGGGCCCGAGGTGGTTGCTGTTTGTTTCCCGCATTTTGATGGGGGAAGCGATGTCTTGGTTCGCATGCGGGAAGATTTGCTGGTGATCATTGACACTGGTGTACATGACTGCCGTGAACAACTTTTGCACTGCCATCGGCGGATGAGATCTCATGGGTTGCTTCCATTGGCCGTTCAGCGGCTGTTCCACGGCCTTTTCTCACAGCTTTGTTTTATGCCCGCTACTTCGACATACATCGTGGCGATAGCTAAGAAAGGACTGGGGTGAGCCCGGTTCTTAATCCTGAGGACTGCTGCTCGGTGCACGGAGTTCTTGACTGCCCCAAATTGTGATAATTTGTCGAATCCTTAATATATATTACTACCTAAAAACTTGCCAGTTTCGTTTTGGGCTGCACTAATTGTTTGAATGGGCGGGGGTGGGGGCTGTGCGCCCTGTTACATGGTATCCACCCCCCTGGTTTTCCTTTTTCCCTTTTTATCTGTATTCTTTCCCTTTCCCTATATTATCTCATTCTATATTTCGGGTTCATATTTAGGGCGACAGGCACGCTGCTGGGCGGGGTAGGCCATAGCCCTCTGCAGGGGTGCAGGGTGGGGCGGGTGGGAGGGGGTCTATTAGATAGTTATTTGTTTCTATGGCTCTTTTGTGTCCTTTTCTTGGGTCTCCATGTCTGTGCATGAACCCCGCGGGGTGAGTGACTGGGGGGGGAGGATCGGGTATTCCTAAATAATATGGTACTTTCAGGTTCTGCTTATCCTGACCTAGCCGCCCCCCCCTAAGAGTGTGTTTGCTAACTGGATTGTTGATCGCCATTATCGCCGTGGGGCGGGTACAGTAACGTTGAGTCCGCCTTTTCCTTTTTTCTAGTTTTATTGTTTTCTTTTACTTTCCGGGTTGGGCTGTATAGTGATTGCAACTATATCCGTCTCTCTGATGGTATTGACTGTTATGAGAGTGATGTTCTGCTTGTCTTTGGGCACATGAGGTTACGGGTGGACACTACTGAAGAAGAATTGCAAGGGCATCTATGGCTTGCACGCTTTGGACCTTTCTGATGACAGATTTACGGATTCCCTATTATAATGTTGTTGGTTTTGTTCCCCGCCATGTGCGCCTGGACGCCTATTATACAACCGATCCTTTAATCTCTTAATATAAAAAATTAACCTTCTCTGATCCTGTGCCGAGTGGTTCCACTCAGTTAGCATTGCAGACTCGCAGCATTGTGTAGTATTGCGTAACCACTCCGTACTTTTTACTGATATTGGTGCTTTCCAGTTTGTTCTGTGGCCGGCCTCTGGGTTGTAGGCCCGTATTTGTATGCAACCATCTACACTAATAAAGGTTTTTAAAAAACTAAAAAAAAAAAAGAAAGCAATGGCCTCTGTTAAAGCCTTGCTAGGCTTGTTCAAATGCAAGTATGAGGTAGAGAAGTGAGAAATCCAGCTGAAAGTTGTGAAATAGAAAGTCGATGGGCTGTTTTGGCATACTCTTGCAGATAGGACCGCAGAGTCAATTGCCCTCCTGAACTGTAACATCTCAGCAGCAGCATGCCTTAACCATTTTTCGGGGCTGTAAAACAAGGGGTCTTGGACAAGCCAAGGATCTGCTCTGGCTATACTGAGGGCCCCACTGTTAGGACAGTTGAGTCCTGCAGTGAGGAGAATGAGCTACATAGGGGTAGTCCATTAGAACAAACCATGTGTAAATGTCCCCTAATTACTGCAGGAGGGTTACTAAAGCTATAGATTAGATCACAGCAGGAAAAGCACTGGGGTTAGATAAAATGCCTGGGGACCCATTTAAAACAGACAAGGTAATTTCGGGCCCATACTTTGCTAGGTATTTCAATTGCATTCTGTAAAGCTTACAACTTGGACCGATTACAAGAAAGATTCACATCCCTGCCATCTAACTATTGGCCCTTCGGCCTTATTCATAGTTCCCAAAAAAAATTCTGACAAATATTGTTTGATAGGTTGTGTAAGTGGGTTGAGGACGCAGGTCTTATAAGCCCCCTACAAGTAGGGTTTAGACCAGAGATCAGAACCATCAACCAAGTCTTTTGGTTGCAACTTAGATACTGCAAGTATGTTGTTTTGGGAGACGGTCAGTTTTATGTAGATTGTGTTGACCTCCACACAGCCTTCAACCATGTCCCAACGTAGAACCTATGGAAAGTCCTACTTGAATAGGGAGCCCCAAGTTATCCTGAAAAGGTAATCAGGTGACTGCACCCAAAGAATTATGCGCAGGTCAGATGTGGCAAACATGGGGAGAAAACAACATCAATACAAGTCACGAAGGAGGTAAAACAGGGCTGTGTTATTGACCCAACCCTGTTCCTATTACATTTTAATGATCTGGTAGCCCAATTAGAGAAGTGCAATCAAGATAACACCGTCTAGCAGGTATGAATATCCCAGCCCTCCTGTTCACTGATGTCAGTTTACTGGTATCCAAATCCCCTATGGGTATTCAAAACCTTCTGGACCAGTTTGGTATCTTCTGTGAGCAGAGAGGGCTTGAGATAAATTTGCAAAAAAACAAGTACATGGTTTTTAATCCCAGCCACATAACCTGTCCAAATCTGTCCCTGCACGGTGCTCCCTTTAAGAATGTCTGCACTTTTGAGTACTTGGGCCTCAACCTGATGCACATTTATGCTGTTCTGCTCATATCGCAAGATCAAGTTGAAGCGTGTACATTATGCAGGGGGCATTTTGCGGGATTTTAATGGTTCCAGCTTTTGACCTAGGTCAGTCTCTGTATGGGGTGAACTGTGAAGACATGAGAATGTCACTGCACCAGAGGTGGGTGAGAATCAATTCATATAACCCTTGACAAATCTCCCTACCAGTACCACACTTCTACCCTTATGGCTGGACCTAGGTCAAAAGCCCATTGTTCAAAAAGCAGCCCTTAGATCTTTGTTGTATTCGAGACAGGGGGACTCAGTTGACCTAGCCATGTTTTTGGGCAAGATTGGAGGAACTCCTTTGGCAGCCCGGTGTCTCCAGGATTCCCTGGTTAGGGCATATTAAGACCCTCTGGCATAGATGGGGTGGAAAGACCTGTGTACGATCCCCTGAGCCATGACTGATATGTCAAAGGCTGCACTTAAGGGGATATACTGGAGGTTCATAGATGGAGAACTGAGCAGGAACAGGAGTCTGGGCTTTTTGACATTAGCCTTCTTGGAATTAGAAGATAACTTCAGTATGGATGAATCTATGGACTCCATTGACCCACCGCCCCATTGGCAAAAACCCTGTATATTACATTTTGTTTTGGGACTTAACCACTGTGCACTTTGACTGCCAACTGGAGGTTACATGACAGCAATCCAAATTTGACCTACCCCGGAAAATTCTAACCCCACCATTTAATTTATTGACCCACCCTAATGAGGTGTTACTGAAACCAAGAAGCAAAAGCCATTGGCTCCAGCCACACTGAGAAATTGTATCTTAAGTATTGTTACTGGTTAAGTTTTTATACAAGATGTGTCCATCAATGACTTTTCCCATGTTTTAAGGATTTTATAATTTGTATTGTTTTATAGTATCAATGTGAACTGTATTCATGTTTACTTTTATGGCAGCATTTGTCAAATAAAGAATTAATAAAAATTCCAATTGTGGATACAGCCATGTTTATAGTAAAGAGGACATGCACTTTATCACTGGTAAGCAGTGGTAAAGTTCTCAAATTCCCAAGACCAGCAAAAATGAAGTCAGCAAAAACAGGAGGTCAGAAGGCAAAACATCAGAGTAAATATGCCAAGGATGACAGGTCTATCAGTGAGTAACACTTTGAGCAGAGCTGCTATGCTAACAATAATACATTTAGAAAGATTGTTCAGGTCTGCCATTGTAGTACTGAATAGCACTCACACATTTTACATGGCAGCTGTGCATGCAATAACTCGCACCGGTACTACAGCAGGGCTGCTCTACATTCAATGAATAGTACCAGCACTTTTAAGAAGCGCTAGTCTACAGACAATGAATAGTACCCGCACTTCTTAGCATGCATGCTCTACCGACAATGATTAACATATGCACCTCTAAGCAGTTTTTCTGTATGTGCTATGACTAGTACTTCTCAGCAGTGCTGCTATACATGCAATTAATTGTACCAGCCCTTCTCAGCAGGACTACTCTACAGACAATTAAAAGCACCAGCACCCCTCAGCAAGGTTGTTGTACATGGAATGATTTTTACCAAAAAGTTTAAGCAGGCCTGCTCAACAGAAAATAAAAAGGACCAGCACTAATCAGCAGAGCAGCCCAACAGACAGTTACCAGCACCAGCACTACTCAGCAGGACAACTGTACATATAATACCTAGGATTAGTACTACTCAGCATGATGGCTGTACACACAACAACTAGCACTAGCACTCAACTGCTGCACTTATAAAGTGTAAAGATTTGGGGACCTAGGCCCCCATGCATATAAGGATACACACAGACAAAGTGTCCTACATGGTAGAACTGGCCCGGGCACGTGCGCCAGTCCCCTTTTATTAGCAGGGCCACATGTCCTGTGACACCTGTGATGAATGGGCGTTGGGTGGAAATGTTTATCCAGCACTCTGGGAATGGCTGGTAAAGGAAACACTAGAACAGTGACCAGCCCAGGTCACTAAATCCATCCCAAATTTTTATTAAAAATGGAACAACAAAGCCAAACTGTGCGAGAGAACAAAACAACAACAGAAACTTCACAGATTCTATTCAGCTGCTGTCCAGACAGGATGAGGCTACAATTGCAGCTGTGATCACCAGTTCCAATTGGCGCAGCTCAGCGGTGCACTGTTGATCCTGTCCTCCCTGGCCTCAATGGGAGAAAGTCTATAACCAATGTCTATATACACGGTGTACTGTGAAGGTGCATGTGGAGCAATAGTAAAGTTTCTGTTCGATGCATTTTGAAATACAAAACACAATGTGACCAGACCGAACTATCAAAACAGATGCAATTGGACATCATGTATGTCTATAGCTTCCACAACTTTGTGTGCTACCTGGGCGATTAATTATACACTGTCTTCCACCATGAGTCCCTGTTCTATTTGTAATAATGTTCCCTTCAAGTGCACCCCAACATATAGTGCAACACATAAACTACTCAATGCAATTACATGAGAAAATGTGAAAACATTTCTGCAGAGGAATGGGGTGCCTCATGGAACTAACACCATGGGAGTCCACTGGTAGGTTCTCACCTGTGGGCTCAGGTTCTCATCATTAGCACACACATGTACCAAAAAGAATTTAAATATAAACAAAAATAATAATATGCAAGTGTGGTGAGTATATAGTGCTTACAAAACTCTGACTCCAAAATAAGGTGGACCCTGTGACTTTAGGACCACATTGTTAACAATAAAAATGAGCTCCACCTACACTAGCTATCCTCTTTTATTCACATAAAAAGACACTCTGTTGCCTTCTATCTCCATACATGTTTCATTGCCATAATGTATTTAGGCAATTCCTTCAGGGCAAGGATCAGTTTCCCCACTCTGCTTTCTTTTCACATGTAGAAAGATACCTTGGGAACATATTAAAAACACAGACAACACAATCAGCAAAACGTCAGCATACCCTGTTGGGACCAAAATCCCATCTCTGCCCCATTGTCCACACGACCAGTCTCTGCATAGTTACCGCTTCAAAGCCCTGCTTGAGCATACCGGTGACCCCCTTTCATTGTCACTGTAGCGGTCAATTCCCAGTGCTACTTCGTGTTAGCCTGTGTGAAAAACACATGTGTTACAATCACGTCCCTCAAGCTCTTGTCAAGTGTCAGTGTCTATTTGCAGGGATTACGCATGCTACATTGCATGCCAAAATGTACGTTATGTGGACACTAATGCGGCCATCAACAATATTTACCCAAGGTTGTTACAAACCACCCCATCTTTCCTAACAGCCTCTAAGGAGATCATGGCTCGAGTTGGATCCCCGCCCCGTACTCCTTTCAGCACGATACATTGCGGACACTGTGAAACTCTTTGATGCGGCCATCAGCAATGTTTACCCGAGGCTGTTACTAACCACCCCGTATTTCCTAACAGCCTCTAAGAAGATCCTAACTCATTTTGGACACCCGCCCCGTACTCGTTACCTGGTTCCTGATAGTTCCGTTCCTTAACTCACCACATTCTCGAATAGAGAAATCAAGTTGTTAAAAAAACAGCGGGGGCTTGTTAGTCCCTTCCCTGCATTCTTCCTGCGATACGCCCACTGTTGTTTTCTGGTCTACATGTGAAAAGAAAGCAGAGTGGTGAAACTGACCCTTGCCCTGAAGAAATTGCCTAAATATATTATGTCAATGAAACATGTTGGCCCTCTGTGGAGATAGAAGGCAACAGAGTGTCTTTTAATGTAAGCAAACCCACAGCACTGAATAAAAGAGGATAGCTAGTGTAGGTGTTGCTAGTTTTTATTGGTAACAATGTGGTCCTAAAGTCACAGGGTCCACCTTATTTTGGCGTCAGAGTTTTTCAAGCACTAGGGGGACACATCCTAGTGCCTATCACCAGTATTTTCACGAGTGGCTTGCTATATACTCACCACACTTGCACATTATTATTTTTGTTTATATTTAAAAAAAAAAAGTATGGGTGTGCTAATGATGAGAACCTGAGCCCACAGGTGAGAACCTACCAGTGGACTCCCGTGGTGTTACTTCCGTGAGGCACCCCGTACCTCTGCACACATTTTTTTACATTTTCTCACGCAATTGCATTGAGTAGTTTTTGTGCTATACTAAATGTTCTAGTGCACTTGAAGGGAACATTATTACGAATAGAACAGGGACTCATGGTGGAAGACAGTGTATAATTAATCGCCCATGTAGCACTCAAAGTTGTGGAAGCTATAGACATACATGAAGTCCAATTGCATCTGTTTTGATAATAAGGTCAGGTCACGTTGTGGTTGGGATTAATGAGTTGGGGGCTGACCTGGCCTAGATAGAGCCCCCTGAGCTCCTTGTTGTACGCAGCATTTTGAAATACACACTGGATCCATGGACAGCAAGTCTCCAGTCTGGTGTATGGTTGGTCAAATTCACTTCTAGACCCCACGACTGAGGTCTCTCAGTACTTCCAGAGCAGTACTACAATCCAGCCTCACATGCAACCCCAAAGGTGGATGACACTAATGATCCAGCTTGCTCTCTTCCACAGGCTTCAGGTTTGCTTGGCATAACAGAAGACTTCGAGGCAGCCAGCCTCTCATGGTGCCATGGATACCTCACTGACCACTGGGTGTTACATGGGTACTGTTCTTCACTCACAGTGTTCACAACTCCTAATATGTTCTTGCACTACAGTCATATTCTATACCTTGTGGTGTGCCAGATGTCTATTACACACTCGTCTATTTTTCATTCTTTGGACTCATTATGCTGTAACCTCATGCCACACTTCTTTCTTTTCATCTTGTTTCACTTCACAACGCTGCCTCGTTCCATCTTGTCGTGCTCTTCATTTTTTTCTGACCAGGCCTCTCCATATTACGTGCAATTCACATGGGTCTCCCTGGCCATGTCCTACCCAGAGGACAATGCTTTTTCCTCATCCAGTGACCAGATCTCTTGTGTTGACCTTCTTCTCTCCACGACCTCTCACAGGTCTTCCTCTCCATAGAACTATCACAGGTCTTTATCATCAACTTCTCACAGGTGTTCATCGTCAACCTCTCTCAGATCTTCACATTAAACCTCCCACAGGACTTCATCTTTGACATCTCACAAGTCTTCATCTTCAACCGCTCACAGGTCTCCTCTTCACTTGAGGAAGCACTCCTTGTGCCTCAATGCTACGCTGATGTGGCACTCTCTTCTGCCTCTGCTCAGGTAGGCTTTGCATGGTCTGTCATACTCTGTGACAACATGGGCCCTCTACCTCGTAGGGCTCTCCTTCTCGGGCTTATGCCTCTACCGTCCGTTCATCTGACGCGGTCTTTCGGTGTACTTCTAATCTCTTTTCTTTCCTTCTCAGAGGATCTCTCTCTCATCAAAGTTTAGAACAGTCTCTATCAGCCAGCTGTCTCTTCTCTCACAGGTTCTCTTTCAAGTATACAAAGCATCACTACCTCAGCTGTCTTTAGCTGGGCTGTTGCTGTCATGGGTCCTCTCCCATTGCTTTCCTTTTTCCTCTTGGTAGCTTTCTCAGCTGGACTTCTTAAAGCATCTCATTCACTCTGGGCATAAGTACTGGACCAATAAATTCAACAAATCCGCGTTTCCGCGGAGAACGCGGAATTACCGGAAATCCCGCGATCCGCAACGTAGTGGAATTATTTCCTTGCTCGCGCTTTAAAAATGTGCCCGGTAGCGACTTATCGGGATCCCTGTGTTCGCCGACGAGTTTTCCTATCCGTTTGTGTGCGCCACAAGATTTTGGTAACCGTCCGCGTGATACCGCAAGAGTGTGTGATGTGCGAACATGCCATTTGCCATGCCAACAAATACAGCGAGAGAGTGCGATTGCGAACACCTCATTCAGACGTGCAATCAGACATACGGCAGAAGTTTGGTGAAGCTGGTGATGCTGAACACGCAAAATTTACAATCTGGAGAAGAAGAATATTTTGAGCAGCATAAAACTTTCTCTAAAATGATGATTTGGTTGAAAAAAAGTCCTAAGATGGACATTTGGCTGTACTTTTTTTGTGCAAGGAGTGCTTTTTTTAAAAACTTCTCTTTTGGAGAGGGCGGAAGTGCCACAGATTCTCCAACTCCCTGTTCCTGACCAGCAGGTTCCTCCCAGTGCTTTGTCCATCTCCTGTTCGTTTGTCATTTGGATTTGGAGCTGGAAGGATCACTCTTTGTGTCTGCTCTCAGCTGCATCATATATCATTGGATTTGAGGACTTTTGGATTTGAGATTTTACAAGTAAGTTGCTGTTGTTGTTTGTTTGATTGGGGCGTTGCAGTTGCTGCAACTACAATTTTGGTACTTTTCATAATTTTTTAATAACATTTATTGTGGTTAGCCAGTAGGCCCAGAGCTAGTCATGGGTGCGTGATGAAATAACTGTTACTTTGGTGTGTGTTGAATTTATTTTACACATCATTTAGGGCATGGATGGCATTGGATTTAATTGCAAAATGTGTATTTGTTGGGGTTTCTTCAAATTTCTGGGTGTGTGTTAAATAAATGCCTTTGTTGTGTGTGTGTGGTGTGTTGTGTGTTCCTTGCACACTTTGTTTAGCTCAGTGGATTTTCGTTTTTGCATTTTATTGCATTAAAGCTGTGTTGTTTAGCATGCCTCCTTTGCCTGGCTATTATATGCCTGTTTCAGTTCATTGTTTTCCAGGCCTCTTGCTTGTTGCTTGTGACTGTGAGTGTCCATGTGGCTGGTGGCCATTTTGTGGTGGTAGTTGCCTGCTTTTGCAATATAGGCCTGCATGTGTTTCCTTTGTTCCTTTTTGACCTAGGCTTCTTGTTGTTGTGGGCCTGGCTGTGTGGCTGGCAGCCATTTTGAAGCCATGCAGTGTGCTTTTGCCATAGGCCTGCATTGTCTGTCTTCACTTTCTCATTGTTGTGGGCCTGGCCATGTGGCTGGTGGCCATTTTGAAGCCAGGCAGTGTGCTTTTGCCATAGGCGTGCAAGCTTGTGGCCTAGTCCGCCAACAGGTCTTTCATCCAGCAGGCCAAGAGGTAGTCATGGGTGCATGAAACAACTATTTCTCTGTGTTCTGTTATATTTTAACATCAATTAGGGCATGGATGGCATTGGATTGAATTGCAAAATGTGTTTTTCTGGGGTATTTCACTTTTTTGGTGTGTGTTAAATAAATGACTTTGTTGTGTGTGGTATGTTTGTTGTGTGCCTTGCACACCTTGTTTAGCCCTGTGGATTTTCGTTTTTGCATTTTTTATTGCATTAAGCAGTGTTGTTTAGCATGCCTCCTTTGCCTGGCTATTATATGCATGTTTCAGTTAATTGTTTTCCAGGCCTCCTGCTTGTTGCTTGTGACTGTGAGTGTCCATGTGGCTGGTGGCCATTTTGTGGTGGTAGGTATAAGTTTTTGCTGCTTTTGCCATATAGGCCTGCATGTGCTTCCTTTGTTCCTTTTTGGCCTAGGCTTCTTGTTGTTGTGAGCCTGGCCATGTGGCTGGTGGGCATTCTGAAGCCAGGCAGTGTGCTTTTGCCATAGTTGATACAAAGAGAGGGCAGAATGGACTATTATTTAACCAGGTCCAGCATACATGTCTGTAATTCAAACTATGTAAAATTAGTATGCAGTTCCTAACATAAAAAGCAGGAGTTAAATTGTGTTTTATGCAAGGGCTACATGACTGGTATAGAGTCATGTAAGTGGCGAGAAGAGACCTGTCCTTTCGGAAAAAGACCCTCACGCACCCAGCCAGCTAGGGGTCTTACTTCATCATCGGGTCTGCTCCTTATCGGGTCGGTGGTGCAATACCCAATCGGCACCCATGATGGAGCCTTTTTGTCGGTGGGTGAGGTGCATGTGAGGACCCTAGATAGGTGTGGGTGAAAGTGGAGTGCAAGGACGTGTATTAAAATAGGGGAGGTGGTCCACTCAAGACAAATTTTAATGAATGTGTCCCCTACCCTAATTAAAAGTAACAAAAGGGCGCACATATTCCCTCTAAGGATGTGGAGTCTATGCGCTTATGAGAAAGGTCAACATGTTTCTTGCCTGTTAACTTACTAGTTGGCAATTCATCAGGACCAGGAAGGTCGACCTACACTTTTTAGTGGCGGTCAATCAGGTTTAAAGTGTATATGTGACCACAATTACAGCACCCTAAAAAGTGGTACCTTGTTTCTCATAAAAACACAACCTGCAATATAAAAACAACATAATAACATTAAGTCACATCTCACAGTGTTCCAATTAGACATGGAGGCAAGTGCATCACACAGTTTTAGTGACGCAGCTTAATCATGCTAAAAACAGAAAGTGACTTGTGGCATGCAATGAGTGAGCACACCGTGTCACTTCAAATGGTGTGACCTAATGATAACAACACAGCAGAGGAGGAGAGCAATGAACTCACCCATTTAGGGTCTCAACTGCTCAGCATCAGTACCGGCTCGTGTTGACACTCAATTATAGTGCCCTGCTTAGTGGGAAAAGATATGAGCAACCAGTTAGCAGGGTGAAAAACAGCAAGCCGCAGGTATATCAGCCTCAGGACCAGTCAAGTCATACAATGCTCAAGGGGCCCCAGAAGGGGCAACAAAAGTGGGTCTTGCATCAGTGATGCTGGAGTTCCAATATAGGAACAACTTACTACCGTGATTAATAAAAGGGTTAAGGAGAGAAGGGAGGCCTCCAGACAGGATCACTTTGAATACGGGGAAAATGCAGGTATACTGCTAGCTTGGAAGGTTAGGAAAGATCGGGTTAGAAATATGATAAAAGAAATCAAGGTTGGTGCAGAAGAAAAAGTAGCCTCAAATACAAATGAGATAGTGGCAGCCTTTCACAACTATTTTGAGGAAGTCTATAGTGAGGACCTACATCCGGATAGGCAGAGGATAGAGGAGTGGGTTAGAGTTCTAAAGCCCTCTACGGAAGAACACCGAAGAGCTTTGAATAGAGAGATCAGGCAGGAAGAGGTAGAAGAAGGTATCAGGCAGGCAAAAAAAGGTAAAGCTCCTGGCCCTGACGGTCTTCCTGTAGAAGTATATAAGAGTTTAATGCTGCGGCTGGCACCATTACTAACTAAGGTGTTCAATCAGGTGTTTACCGAAAGAATGGAGATTCCTACATCATGGGATCAGGCGACTATAACTATAATAGTAATACCTAAACCTGGGAAGTCTCCAAAATTTATGGATTCATACAGACCTATTTCACTGCTAAACTGTGACTATAAGTTGTTTGCTAAGATTCTGGCTGATAGGTTAGGTAAAGTGACTCCGTATTTTATTCACGAGGACAAAAAAGGGTTCGTAAAAGGTAGACACTTAAATGAATTAACGTTTTCCTTGATAGGCAGTATAGATGTTTTTTTTCATAAATTAAACTGAGTTAATAAAATGTAATAATACATAACACTAACAAGTGTGACCACCACAAACTAAGTTATACATTATATTTGTTTGTTTGTACTAGTAGTAAATAAACTACAATAACAAATGCAACATTTCACTGATGTTCTTCTCCTGGCGTCTTTGCTTTTAGGTGCACAAAAAAGACAGAGGAGGAGATGTCATCATCTCATCACCCATTGTACTGCCAGACAGAAGTCCTACTGCCCACAACGTCATGTGACGTGTGGTTACAGACATCTCTGCAACTTTTGCAACAGCGTCCTGCTGACATCTGAAGAAGATGCCCCCAAAGAAAGTTACCAGGTCCTCCAGTACCAAGAAAATTGCCAGTGAGACGAAGGAACAGAAGACGGAAGTGGCACTTCTCAGGACTGGTGTGCTGCCCTCGTTGTTTTTTGGGAAAAAAAACGTATGCCTGAGCAACGGTGTCCAGCGGGGACCAAGCTGGGAGCAGCACCTCCGCATCACCGGGCCAACCCCACCAACCTAATCTCAAGCCCATGAGTGTCGCAGAGGTAGCCAGTCTACTAATGAGCGGGAATGTTGAAATGTAATTATCGCAAAGTAGTACCCAATCAACGCAGGCCGAAACTCTGCAAATAAGTGGGCAACAACAGCCGCAACAACAGCCACAACAACTGCCACAACAGCCGCAACAACAACAGCTGCAACAACAACAGCCGCACAAACAGCCGAAACAACAACCCACAATAGTAGTTGTTCCTTCTAAAGTAGGGGCAGTTCAGGAAATCAAGCTTCCTGTCGAGGAAGAGGAGCAAGACACTCTTTCAGAAGATCCATTGTCTTCCAGATCCCCAGCAAGGAAAAGGAGAGTTAGTCCATTCACGTCTTCTTCAAGCCCCGCCTCTGATGATCTAGATGCCACTTGGAATCCACCAGCTCAGTCTGAGAGTTATGCATGCCACAAGACAAGGCTAGTGAAAAGGTAGGTTCCAGAAAGCCTTAGATTTATGGAGTTAGATGTAGAAGAGTGAGATGATGATGATGATGGGCCAGTCATCATGAACATCACTTCCGGCCCAGAGGAGATGGCGAGCAACATTATTACCTTACCCAAAATCACTGCGCGGGATATAGCACAATACCACCAAGACCGGTAACACCACCTCCAGCTTCCATATTTGCATTTCCGAAGGCCCGGCAAGGACCTACATCAAGCTCAACCACCACCTCAGTAGGTAGTGGTACTGTAGGTGCTCAGAGTTAAATTCCATGCCCACCCTCCAGTTCATCTGGCATTGAAAGTGGCACCTCCAGTGGAACCAGAGAGTTCACCTCCCAGTTTGGGACTTCTTTTCGGTTAGCAGTACGAAGGAGAACATTGCCATATGCTCAATTTGTCAAGACGATGTTAGGCGGGGTAAGCTTGGTCTAAACTATGGTACCGGAGGCCAAACAAGTCATCTCAAAAACACCACATGATACAGTGGGAGGCTCACCTACTTCGCTTACAAAAAAGTCAAACGGCACCTATTGCTGTTGGTGGAGATGAAGACGTTAGAAGAAGATATGATCACGGTGGAAGGTGAGCAAGGGGGAGACATTTATAGCTCCGTCCCTAGCAGTGTAGTGGTACTGCCCACAACCTCAGCAGCATCTCAGTGGCACCGTAGTAAGAGTCAGGCTGAGATACCAAGGCAACAGAGTACTGCAATGAAAAAAGTGCCTCGTTGAGCATAACTGTGTTCAAGAAGACAGCTGCAACACAAAGGAAACTATTTCAGCCTACCATTGTCAGCATGCTTACATCTGTGGGCCAGTATGAACGCAACCACCCAACGGCACGTTTGTACAATGCTAAGTTGGCTAAAATGTTAGCGCTGGACCTTCTCCATTTTTTTTTGCGGAAGGGGTCGGTTTCCTTGAATTTGTGTTAGCCATCTGCCCTAAATGGAAGGTTTCCGGACGGTCCTATTTTGCCAGAGTTGCTGTTCCAGCACTAAATCGTGTTGTGCTGGAATTGTTTGGACACTCTTTGCAGCACAGTGCTGTTCACAATATCCGCCTGACAACAGACATGTAGACCAGATTCCAAGCCATTGATTGCATGTGCATCACTGCACACTGGATCTCTTTTGTGGGGGTTAGAGAAAATATATCTGAAGCAGGTCTTGTTGACACTGCTGAGATTTGTCATGCTACTCGGAAACATGCAACTGTAGCCATGTTCGCCATGGATAAATCTCATACTGCTGCAAACATTTTGGAAGAGTTTAACAGCAAGGTATTTGAATGGCTGCACCCAAGAGGGCTTAACAGTAGTTTTCTTGCCACGGATCATGGCAATAATGTACTTAAGGCCATGGAGGATGGTGGTTATTTCAGGGTCCTGTGTTTGGCTCTGCATTAACATTATCGTTCAAGACTTTCTGGAAAAAAAAGCCATTGTCAACAACTTACTGACCACCTGCCGAAGAATATGCACACTTTTAGCCATTCTTTTAAAGCCTGGAAACAGCTGAGGAATAGTCGACATGAATATAGAATGCCAGTCAAAGCACTCATCCAGGAGGTGGCAACACGTTGGAAATCAATTTAGTACATGCTTGACCGTCTGTTTGAGCAGTACAGACCAATCAATGAATATGTCATGCAAAGAGGGGATGCTACTGTGAAAGTCATGACCCTTCAGATGGACCAATGGTGCCTAGTTAAATGCCTGACAGAGATGCTTCTTCCTTTCTAGGTCTTCACATTTGAAGTCAGCAAGGAGGACTGTACTAAGCTATCTTATTGTTGCACGTGCTACAGTAACAGCTGAAGGAGGTGTCTAAAGTGTACATAGGTGTGGAGGAAAAAAAAGAAGCATATGAGTTGGTGGAGAGATTATCCCGTTGCTTAGCTGAAAATAAAAGGGTGCAAACTAATATTGTGTCAAAATAACATTACCTTTGTGCCACAATTCTGGATCCGCTGTACAAATTGGCACTGAACAGTAAGACATTAATTTCTTTTTAGGAACTGGGCGTTGCCCGGTACAAAAGTTGGATAGCTAAGGTAGCCAGTCACTTTGAAAATGAACAGCTGGCAATTAAAAAGGCCCACTACTCAAACCCACAACAAGTACTGAAGCAGGGCATCCAGTGTCAAGGTCCACTTCAGAGCCTGAAGGCAGTGCATTTGGCTCAGAGTGGTCACCAACACTATCAACAGCAACAGCAAGAACCGCATCATCAGCCCCAGTTAAATCGGCACATGATTGGTATTTACAGCACGGGCTTGCAAGGTCCAGTGCTGATGCAAAGACAAAAGAGGATAAACAAATTGTAGCACCCTTGAACATTGAGCTGATGGTCCAAGTCTATCTGGATCACCCAAAAGAGGTCTACATTGATCAAAAACCATTGCGGTATTGGTATGGAAAAAGGAATCAATGGCCAGTGCTGAGCAGGCTGGCAATAAACTATCTGGCTTGCCCTTTTCCCAAGTGTCTCTTCCGAAAGTGTTTTCAGTGCTGCTGGTGCAATTATAACAATGAAAAGGACCAGTCTCTTGCCCAAAAGCATAGAGAGGTTAACAATGAACAAAATGAATCAGCAATTTATACCACAGACTTACACAATACATGAATCAATGCAGGAAGATGAGGACAACAACATAGGTGACGAAAGTAGTGTGTTAGACGATGCTTACCTACTTCTGGTTGAACTCCCAGAGTATGAGGATGAGCTTCCCTGACAACTAGACTTGAACTTCTTCCTTTCTTCCTTCCTTATTAACCTTTATTTGCGTGTTGTGAGAAGTTGGCCTGGCATATGCTGTCCAATATTCTAGTAAGCACCTTGCACCAGTCCAAAAGACCCTTATTGATGGTAGGTTTAATGACAACCTACATAGAAAGCTATCCTAGTGGTAGCTGTGGAGAGCAGCCTTCAGGCTAAGTCTTGAAGGAATGTAAAGCAGCTTGTTTTACCAGTTTATAATCTCATAAATGACCAAATGAAAGGAGAACCATACCAGGTATATATAGAAAATATATGTATTTATTCTAAACACATCCCTCTAGTCTCTTTATGAGGCTAGAGGCAAAAGAACATCAGTTAAACTTGTTTAGCACACAGTAAATTAGCACAGTATACGTTTAGCCCAAGGTGCTTCAGAAACCATATACTAAGAAAGTAGTATAAGAACCATGACTGGCATAGACACAAGGCCTAGAGCCTGTAGAACCGCTGGGGCCACCAGGAACCACCCAAGGTAGTGACACAGGGGACCCACGGGGGACGCGCGCAGTGTCTAAACCCAGACGCATATCCCAATGTACTTCAACGGGGAAAGTTGCCGTTGGAAAATTACAAAGGAAGGACACTTAGAAGAGGACTTTGAGCAAACCCCTTTAGAACTAGGCAGTTCTAGAGTCAATACCCATGGGAGCAATGGAGTACTCATTTTACCTAACCCAGGGAATCCGGTTGCATAGGTGTCTTTTGAGGGTTTCGTTGTCGTTTTCAATGGCGAGCTGTGGAAAAGTGTGCAGGTGACCAGGTCGAAAGTGTCTGGTGGATCCAAGCCTGGATCGAAGTCAAGAAGAACCTGAAAGCAGAGAGAACAGAGTCTGGGTCACTAGCCATTGACCAGGAAGGCAAGGAGATGATGCCAACCAATGTCGGGTTATTTTAGGTGAAGAAGGTGAAGCTTGACTTTTCAGCCACGAGGACCAGGAGGCGACGAGGACAACAAAGAGCTGGATTCGAGCTGTACCACAAAGGATGTCAAGTGCTGCAGTGTCAGATTCCGGATGGGACCCAAAAAGAATTGGCAACAGCACCACACGGAAAAAACAGAGATTGGCATTGGTGCAAACTAGCAAGGTCTGAGGGACTCATCCTTTGAAGGGGAGTCAGGGCACATCTGGAGCAACCAGGAAAGCCCAAGAAACACAAGAGTTACCTTTGTGGGGACCCACCAGTCGACGGACCAGGGACCGCAAAGAAGCCTCCAGCAGAAATGCTAGAAGCGGGCCCACGGAACACTCATCGAGTGTAGGCCCACAATCTTCGGTGCAAATGGTGCACGGGGCTTGGACTCCGAGTAGTCCAATGCACAACTTCGGGAAAGCTTGGGAAGTTGATGCACTTGCAAATGTGCCTGGTGACCAGGAGTTCTGGTCCCACATCGATCGTGATGGGCGGGTCTCAGCTTTGCTGGGATCTCGTGTCGGCCTCGGAGATGTCTGGAAATCTGTGTCCTGTGTGGCAAATTCTTCTGGATCCGGAGGAAGCCTTTGAACAGACAAGATGCTTCTTTGGTGCCTGTATGAACAGAGGAGTCACTCCTTGACCCCAAAGGAGATTATTCCGTCATCTAGTCGAAATAGAATGTCGAAGATCCAGGATATTTGTTGCAGAGTTTCGTCCAGGGTAATCTAAAGTCCTAAGGACTGGGTTCTAATACTTATACTAAGTTTAGGGGTTGGAACACTCTAGGGACCCACCTGTGGGTGGAACCAGGGAGGGAGTGATTACACCCCTTTCCCTTTGTCCAGTTTTGTGCCAAAGCAGGGGCCAAGTGCCCCTGCAACTGGTTTGAACTGGGATATGCACAGGGACTCCAACTGTGCCCCAAGTACTGTCTGTAAAGCATTCACTGAATGTACCCACCGAACCCCAATACACTAAAGCCTGTTTGGGGAGGTGTTCACATCTCCCTGTGACAGGAAACCTATTGTCCGGGCCTCCCCTGCCAGAGTTTTGTCCAGCAGCAAGAGGTCAGACTCATGTCTGTGGCTGCAGCATCCATTTTGTGATGCTGGGGCTCTTTTAAACTAATACTAGTTTGGTAAGTGTGCACATGTCTTCTCCCTCCAGAAGGGTGAAATTTTACCCCCACCGCTGGGACTAGCGGGGGTTAGGCATCCATAGTATTTGACACCAAACACATGTTTCCATGCAGTCATTCCCTAGTTAGCATTTACCGCAAGGTTATAATGCACTTAAGAGTATATGGTCTGTATGCATCACAGGACAGCTACAGAGAATAGATTCTGAAAGCTGCAGAGGGGTCCTACTCATGCATGGGCACCCTCTCACACAAAACCAAGCACTCTGCCTTCAGAATTGATAAGGCCTGTCATAGGAGTGACTTATAGGTTTATATGCGTCAGTCATGAAAGGTAGGTTACCTATACCTCGTTAAGGGTGCATGCACCATCTTACTCAGGCTGCAGTAGCAGACCTGTGGTGCCATTTTGGAAGGATTCCCAGGGGTGGCATAATACATGCTTCAGCCCCTGGTAGGCCTCTGGGGTACCTATACCCTTAGTACCTAAGGTACCATATACTAGGCACTCACAAGGGTAACCCAGTAACCAATCTGGAATGTACCTAATGTACATGCAATCTATTTAGAGAGGAAGCAGCTAGGTTGGGGTCCTGGTTAGCAAGGCCCCAGCCAGACTAAAGTCGAGAAACAGTCAAACACCAACAAAAAGTGGGAGTAATCATAGTAAGCAGATCCTACTCTCCTACACAACCCCCCAACACAGAGACATTAAACTAACCTTGCCCAGTTGAGTCTTCATGTTCTAAATGGAAATATCTGGAGAGTCCATCTGCATTGGTATGGTCACTCCTAGGTCTATGTTCCACCATATAGTCCATCCCCTGTAGGGAAATGGACCACCTTAAAAGTTTTGGATTTTCACCCTTCATCTGTTTTAGCCATTAGAGGGACTTATGGTCAGTCTAAACAGTGAAGTGAGTGCCAAACAAGTATGGCCTTAGCTTCTTCGGAGTCCAAACCACAGCAAAGGCTTCCCTCTCAATAGCTGACCAAGGTTTCACTCTATGAGTCAGTCTTCTGCTAATAAAAGCTACTGGCTGGTCCTGACCTTCATCATTCAATTGTGATAGCACAGCCCCTACCCTCAACTCAGATGCAACTGGTTGGAGTAGTTAGGACTTTGCAGAATTCGTGCAGTGCACATGGCCTGCTTCAGGTCATCAAATGCCCTTTACAGCTTACTGTCCACTGAACTTTCTTAGGCATTCTTTTAGAAGGTAAGTTATTCAGGGGTGTCATAATGGATCCATACCCCTTGACAAGGGGGTGTGGTCTGGCCACGCAGGGAGATGGCTGCCTGAAAAGAGAGCTCTGGTTCGGGACGAACTCCTGTCAGAGGTGGCACTTCTGTCAACCGTCAATGTGACTGCGGGAGCTGGGAATTTAAAGCCCAGACCTCAGCAGCTTTATTTGGTCCGTCTTTCGGGGCTATATGATTACTTTTAAAGCTCCATTTCCTTCATACGGTACCTGAGTGCAGTTTGGAGTTTTGGCCCACGTGACACAGCGGAGCACCGGTCCTTGGGAAAACGTGGCGCCGCTTCTCCTGCTCGAGTGCGCGGCCCCTGTCATCGCGCACCAACGCTCTGAGTTGAAGAGATGCTCTCTTTTGCATCTGTGAGCAGCATATTACAGGACCAATTATAAACGGTCTCTTGCGATATCTTCAGTCTTTGTTTGCTCCGCAACCCTTCTACATATAGCACTGTGTTTTCACCTTTGTGACTCAATGGTGTGCCTGCTTTCGCGCAGCTGAAAACGCAGCTCCTTCTGACCGACTACACAGGATTGGGCATCATGTGTCTACAGCTTATAGAGAATAATGTATTATCCTACACATACGGTGAGCTGTTATGAGTCATACTGGCATTTTCTTCATCTGCTAGGCAAAATACCAGAAAGATATCTTCACAATAAAAATTCTGATGCCTCAGTTTTTCAGTATACATTATCGAAATCCCTGTTGTTCTATGCTGGCATTTTTCTATGTTATCTACCTTCTAGCTGTTGGCATTGAACAGTGGTGGTATTTTTTGGTATATCTCACAATAAACATTGTCAGAGATTAACATCCTGACAAGCTTTGGTATTATCCCTTCTTCATGATGTTCTGATATTTTATGTAAGCCCTTTTTATACCACTACTGAGCCAAACCCGTTATTTGTTGCACTTGGGCAATTCGACTATTCTGATACATCTTAAAGAGTGATGCATCTCTTATTTCTTCCATATTGAATATTTAGATTATACTGACTGTACTGTGGAGTATTAATAACTAGTTTTCAATCTGTTAACTCAGTTACAATGTCTTCAAAGAAAAATGGCAACCGATTTTCTAAGCAAGCCACTTTCGCAGAAGCGCTCAAGCAACCACGCAATGTCTCTGTAAAAGGTCAAGTTTCACCACCTTCTACGTCATCTTTGCCCACCTCAACTGACTCTGCGGAAGACACTTTGATCCGTATCTTACAAGAAGTTTTATCAATAAGTACTCGTCTAACAGACATTGGAGCTGACATTCTTTCACTCATGACAGAGACCAAATCCATAAGGGCAGAACTTACACAATTTAATTCTAAAGTTGAGACTATTAGCCAATGTCTTACAGTGGTCGAAACAGGTCTTGAATCAGTGCACTGTAAAGACCAAGATTTGTCATATCTTCGCAGTAAGCTTACAGACTTGGAAGACAGAAATAGACGGAACAATATAAGATTTTTTGGTTTTTCAGAACAAATTGAAGGACATCATGCTCGACTATTTTTGTGTAATGTTCTTCTAAAGCTTCTTGGTATCACTTTTGAACCACCGCTGGAAATACAATGTGCCCATTGAATTGGTCCACCACGTCAAGGATTAGGTATTCGTCCCAGGCCTTTAATTGCTTGCTTTTTGCGACATGTTCAGGTGAGACAAATACTAATTGCGGCACACAAGCAGGGTTCCTACATATTTTCACGGTCAAGAAATACACATGGCTGCTGATTTTTCAAAAGAAACCAATGACAGACGGAAAACATTTCTCTACATGAGACCTAGACTCAGACAGATGGACATAAAATATGGTTTATTTGACCCTTCCCATTTTCGTATTACCAAGGATGGGGAATCAAAGGATTTTTACAATCCTGAGGATTTACACAATTTTTTGGAGAGTATATCATCTCAAGATATGGATGTGCAACATACTCCTAATGATCAATCTATTTCAAACTCTACACCTTCCCGACGACATTCTGATGATTCCCATCACAGTTCCAGTGAACCTCATCATCGGGGGAGTGACCTTACAAGATGGAACCCCACATATGACAATAAAACTTCAGTTCTGCAGGCAGTTTCCACTATCACGAAAAAACATCATAGAGACAAATCCAGATCTCCTTTAAAGTCTACCTTGGATGGAGAATAGGTTTTAATGATGTTCTTTTCCTATCACGGGGTTTTTACCCCATTCTAATATAACTGAATGAATTCTATAGATTTATCTCAGTTAAGTATTCTTTCAGGGATAAATCACTCTTATTATTGTGGTTACTATTTCTTACTTATCTATGATGTGTTATGTAGGATGGTTTCACTGTCTTAGCGTAATCTTATGATACTTTTAGGTTCCGGTTTTTAGGTAAGTATTATTCAACTTTTTTATATATATTATTATATATTGTTATAATACCATAAACTATATTTATGTATTCATTTTTCTTACTGTCATTGCTAATTTATTGGATATTTGCATAAGATCTACACTTTGTTTAACTATAGTTTTATAATATTAAGAGATTTCAAATATTTCTGCTCCTATATATATTACATTCATATGCTCCTCTTTAGACATCATTTCTATTTTATTATTCCCCTCACTTTGGGGGGTACATATCTTGTTATATTTATTATTTTTTCCCTAACTCAACTATTTGGGCATGTAATATTTTATATAAATGTGTAGTTCTGATTTTATCTTCATTACTGGACATTTATATGAAATACGGCTTGTATTTATATATTTATATGTATCTTATTGTATTTTAACTTTTGAGCCTATTCAAACATCTTTGTGCCTCTACCCCCGTTTTAATGCCAATCTCTATTCTTGGGTCTGTGGCATTTGTTCTCTTTCAATTTCTTTTGATTTCTTCTTTCTGTGGTCACAATTCTTTATCTCTTGGCGGGGTTCCCACCCGAGGCGGAACTCAAGTGCGCCCAGACACGCGGTAGACATTCAACGACATTTGGTATACATAACATAGATCGCAAGTTCTCACGCTTTGGTTTAAGCACTCCATCTTTCTACTCTTATAACCACTGGAAGGTATGTCTTTGCTAAATTGTGCATAGGAACCTCCACCGTTTGTTTAGGATCCATCTACGCCCCAGTTGGTGCTAAGAAATCCTTTTTCTTACAATTGAATCGTCTTCTTACGGAGATCGATGCTTCGCAATAGTTTATTGGTGGAGATTGGAACCTAGTACCATTCTAGATAAAACGGGTCAACTTGATAAAGCAAATGCGGCAGATAAAGCCATCTTTATTGATGTACTGGCCGATCATGGTCTGATTGATCATTGGCATCTCAGCCATCCACAAGACAAAGAGTTTACGTTCTTCTCTCCATCACATGGCATATTTTCCAGTTTAGACTATTTTCTTTTATCAAAAAAGGCAGTACAATTTGTCACTGAATCTCAAATTCTAGAAGCTGCTTTATCTGATCATTCACCTGTTCTTCTATCTCTGATCTTATGTCTGTTTCGGCCGGGGCGTAAACCATGGTGAATGAGTATTTAACGTCATAGAACACCTAAAGGTAAACTTCAATTACAGTCCCATCTTAAGCATTATCTCTCTTTTAATCAAGATTATATTGTTTCCCATAGAACTATGTGGGCGGCTGCTAAGGCCACTATCAGGGATCAGCTAATGCGTGATGCAGCAATTGCTAACAAGAATAATAAAACAAAGCAAGCAGAATTAGAACATGACATACAATCTTACTCTTGATCATATGCATCAAACCCTACTCTGCAAAATTGTAAACTTTTGGAAAAAGCACGCATGTCTCTTAACAATTTTTTTACGTCCATAATTGAATATGCTCTACAAAGAATGAAAGGAAGACACTATGAGCAGGGGAAGAAGGCAGAAAGATTACTGGCTGCACAATTGCGCCAAAGAGCAGCTGCAATGGCTATTCCGGCCATTCGAACTGCCTAAGGTGACTTACTTACGAAGGCTCAAGAGAAAGTTAATGAATTTGCTTCCTTCCATCAATCTTTATACACTCCAGGAGAGCAAATAGATAAAGATAAAATGTCTTCCTTTCTGGTGAAGGTTAAGCTTCGTTGTCTTTCTGATAGCGGCAGAGCATTGCTTGAAGGGGAAATAACTAAGATGAGATTTCTGAAGCTATCACCGCTCTAAACTATCATAAAGCTCCTGGAGAGGATGGTTTTCCTGTCGAATTATATAGATGGGCAGGACACTCTGTTGTTGATACTCTACATGTTGTATTTCTTGAGGCTAATAAAGTGTCCTCATTGGGATCTATCTCCAATAAGGCAGTTCTTGCTGTGTTGCCCAAACCTGCCAAGGATCCTCTTCTCTGTGGGAGTTATTGCCCCATTTCCCTATTGAATTGTGATATTAAAATCGTAGCCAGCATTCTAGCGTCTCGATTACGCAAAGTACTAATTCATCATACCCCGGTGGGCTTTGTTCCAGGACGTTCCTCTCGGAATCATTAACGTACCTTAGCCCACACATTATGGTCGGCTAAACATCTCTCGGAAGATGCACTGGCCCTTTCGCTTGATGCAAGAAAAGCCTTTGACCGTATTGAGTGGGACTATCTTTTTACTGTACTACAGAAATTTGGGTTAGGTGATGATTTTATTAGTAAAGTACATTTGTTATATGATAATCCCTCAGCTCAGGTAAATTGTGGTGGTTTCTTGTCCGATCCCTTCCCGATCCGTAGAGGAACGCACCAAGGTAGCCCATTATCTCCTCTTCTCTTCCTATTAGAAATGGAGCCCCTTGCTGCTACAATCCGTCAATCAGAAGATATTATTAGTGTTCCCCTTCCAATTGCACATTCTAAAATTTACCTTTATGCAGATGATATTCTTCTTACTCTTACTAATCTTTCTCAATCTCTTCCATCTCTCCTTCAAACTATTAATGAATTCTCCTCTTTTTCGGGTTATAAAATCAATTGAGACAAAAGTGAAGCACTATCTATCTCTGATGGCACTACAAAGGTAGCGATCCATGGATTTCCTTTTTATTGGCAATCCTCCCACCTTAAGTATTTAGGGATTCTGGTCAATAAGAGTTTGCAAAATATGGTAACTGATAATTTAGCCCCCCTATTTACCCAAATGCAGAGAGATTTTGAAAAATGGAAAATTATAGGTTTATTTCTTTGGGGTAGAGTCCAAGCTATTAAAATGGTTACTCTTCCGCGTTTTATCTATATTTTAGGCATGCTTCCCCTTCAAATTCTTTTAGCCACCCTTCGATCAATAGATTTAAAAATTTAAGCTTTTGTCTGGGGTTCGGTGAGACCTTGTCTTACTATGGCACAATTAAAAGCTCACCAGCTATATGGAGGTATGGGTCTTCCATCCATAGAACACTATTCTCTTGCTTTACATTTGTCCCAACTCTCTTATTTCTTACCAGACACTAAAGATGTTCCGCAATGGGTTTCCATCGAGCGTCATCTTTTGTCTAGGACGTCAGGACTCTCCCTTCTATATGGTAATGCAACTAGTCCTTTTGATCCTAAAAAACCCTATTTTATCCCCCATGCACAAATCTTGGCAAAGAGGTCATCGTTTACTTGCATCAAATACTCACATTCATATCAAAGCTCCACTTTGGAACAATTCAGCTATTTAAATTAATGGTCGTACCCTTTCTTGGCCTTTATGGGATGCAGCTGGTAATCACTCTATGGATCAACTTTTTCATGATGAAAAATTTCAAACATTTAAACAGCTTTGTGAAGAATGTAATATTCCTCTACAACATTTTCAACTTCAACAATGTTTGAGGAAGTATTTGGGTTTTCCACCTTCATTACCCCAGATATCCCCGATCTAATCTTATCTGACTTTGTGGGGGAAATTTAAAGGTGTGACCTAAGGCCTTTATAAAACTTTTATTTCTCCTTTATTTTCACAATCACTATCTAATACTCTTCAAATTAAATGGTAATCCCGACTATCTGTGTCCTATACTGAGTGGGATCAGATATTAGAGGGATTACATAAAGGAGTTTGTGAAGTAAGACTAAAATTCTGTATTTTTAAAATTCTTCATGATTGACATTGGTCACTGATTACATAAAGCTGGACTGTTCCCACACTCTAATTGTTGGAGGTGTTCTAATTCTGGTTGTGGCATTGCCCATAATTTTTGTGATTGTCCAGCAACTAAGTCCTACTGGACCTTTATAGGCAAAACTTTAAAATCTACAATGCCATTATCTTTACCATTCACATCTGCCACCATTCTTCTACATGATTTCCGTACCTTTCCTAAACTCTCAAAACCGCAAATTCGTCTTTTGCATACAGCGTTAGCGGCATTGGAAATCTTCCTCTCCACCTTCTCAAGAAGAATGGTCAGTGGCAATGATGCAGACGGCATTGCATGAACATACAATTTATAATCTTTAGGACCAAGTTGATTCTTTATAAAAGTTTGGTCTCCCTTCTTAAAATTGGAAATTGATGAGGCTATAACTTCCACTTCTTCTCTTAACACTACTGCCTAAATCATCTAATTCTTTATCTCTATCCCTTCTTCTCTTATTTTCCGTATCTCTTTTCCTTCCCACCCCTACCTTCACATCCTCCCCTCCATTACTTTGGCTTTCTTTCCATTCATCTCTCTTCTCATTTCTTTAAATATACTTTCATTCTTTATTTTTCCGTTTCTTTTTGTTTCTATTGTTTCTATTATTATAATACTGTTGCTCTCAATGAATTATGTATAGTTACTGTTTTCTATTTATAGTTAGTTCTATTCATATATTACATTACCTTCTTTATTATGATATGACTTTTATGTTCATCCTGTATTCTCTGTACTTCATTATAAAATTCAATAAAAAATGTCAACACATACCCCTTGACAAACCTTCTGTAGTACCCAGTCAGGCCCAAGAAAGCTCTGACCTGAGTCTGGATAGTGGGAGCAACCTAGTCCATGATGGTCTGGATTTTGCTATGTAATGGTTGAACCTAGACTCCACCTACAAGGTGGCCCCAGTACACAACCTGACTCTGCCCTATTTGGCACTTAGTAGCCTTGATAGTTAGGCCTGCCTTTCGGAGGGCATCCAAAACATTTCTCAGGTGGACCAGGTGATGCTCCCAGGGGGAGATAAAGACACCAATATCATCAAGATAGGCTGAACAGTAGTCTTCCAGGCCTGTTAGGACGGTATTCACCAACCTTTGAAAAGTGGCAAGTGCATTTTTCAGACCAAAGGCCATTACCTCTAATTGATAGTGCCCACTAGGGGTTGTAAATGCTGTTTTTGGCTTTGCATCATCAGCTAATCTGATCTGCTAGTAGACAGCTGTAAGATCAAATGTGCTAAGAAACTTGGCTGAAGCCAAAGTATCTACGAGCTGATCTGCTCTTGGAATTGGATGGGCATCACTCCCAGTGCCTGCATTGAAACCTCTGTAGTCAGCACAAAACCTCATCTCTCTCTTATCACCCTGGGTGTGAGGCTTTGGTACCTAGACCACTGGACTAGCCCAAGGGCTATCTGAGGTTTTAATAACTTCATAATCCAACATTTTCTGGACTTCCTTCGTGATACAGTCCCTGACATGACCAGGTTGCCTGTAAATTTTACTTTTAACAGGCAGACCGTTCCCAGTGTCCACTTTACGAGTGCACCAGGTAGTCTGACTTGGAGTCAGAGAGAACATATGTCTAAACTGACTCAGCACTTGTCTGCAATCAGTTTGCTGCTGAGCAGTGAGGCTACCTGCCAAGGCTACACTACCCACTGACCCATCATCAGAGTTCTGTGAGAGCAGGTCAGGGAGAGAGTCGCTCTCCTCCTCCTGTCCCTCATCAATAGCCATGAGCAAGCCCCTGTATGCCCTGTCAACATATGGTTTCAGTCTGTTGACATGAAGCACCCTATGGGGGCACCTGGGAGTTTCTCGTTCCACCAAATAGGTAACCTCTCCCTTCTTTTCAACAATAGTCTAGGGTCCACTCCACTTGTCTTGGAGAGCTGCTGGGGCCACAAGCTCCAACACCCACAAGTTCTGGCCTGGCTGGTAAACAGTCAGTACAGCCTTTTGGTCATGCCAGGCTTTCTGTCATTCCTGGTTGGCCTCAAGCTTTTTAGTAGCCTTTATCATATATTCAGCCATCCGGGAGTGGAGACCAAGCACATAGTCCACTATGTCCTGGTTAGGGGGTTTGTCAGGTAACTCCCATCCCTCCTTCACCAGACACAATGGGCCTATTACAGGATGCCCAAACAGAAGTTCAAAAGGGCTGCAGCCAACCCCCTTCTGAGGAGCCTCCCTGTATGCAAATAAAGGATTTAAGGTTTTGTTGAATCTCTCAACTAAACCATTGCATTGTGGGTGATAACTATTTTATATTGCACTTTACCTGCACACTCTGTTCTCTAATCATTGTCAGGTGCCTTCTTGGTCCACCACGGAACGTTCGCTTGGTGAAGGGAGTAGACACCTACCGGAAGGCAGTCAGTCTGCACTTCTGGCGGACACCAGACTAGGGCAATCAGTGCTCTAGCAGACCTCATAAAAGCACATGCAGGGCACATAGTGCAGCGGACGCGCTTGTGACCACCGTGGCAGCTAAATCCTCAGCGGGCAAGACCACTGTTCAGACAGCGCGAGGAGCGCCTGGTAAAGGACTCCTATTGTGATCTTCTATTGTTCCCCCCATGCTTTTAACTCACTAAGCTGTGAATAAGCACCATTTTAAATAGAATTGTTTGCACAGAAACTATTTTATATTGCATTATACCTGCACACGATGATCTCTGATCATTGTCAGGTGCCTCCTTGGTCCACCACGGAACGTTTCACTTGTGTGGGGGGAGTAGACACCTACCAGAAGGCAGTCAGTCTGCACTTCCGGTGAACACCAAACTGTGGCAGTCAACACTCTAGCAGACCTCATAAAAGCACATGCAGAGCACAACGTGCAGTGGACGCGCCGTAGGCGCTCTGAAGGCAACCCAAAGGCAAGCCTGTCTGCGCCCTTCCGTGCCTGGTCATCGCCAGGAGCCAGAACCCCTGCCAGTCATCTCCCAGATTGGTCCCTAAGAAAACTCACCCACAAGAACTACTCCAACGCAGAACTTAGATGGATCAAAGACAACCACCACCCTAACACCCTTTCCACCAGAACATGCTCTCATCCTAGAATCCCAGAAGGACCTTTCTCTTGAAGGAATTGTAGATTTCAATGCACAGCACATACTTGGACCACACTCAAGGCAACCTACACAGCCACGCCTCACCTAGTTACCAAGCTAGCACAAGACAGCAGGGTACAGCAGGAACCCTTGCATAAGGCCCATCAAAATAACAGAAACTGGAACTGCTTCTTGGCTAACATCAAACCCCTACCGAAACATTACATGGACATCTAGGATCTGCTATCCCTCACCCTTCCCCATATCGGGTTCCTGACCGAGACATGGACCAAACCCCACTCCAAACCCGACATTGCCATCGCACTCCCAGAGGGATGCCACATTCAGAGACAAGACAGACCCCTCAAAGCAGGAGAAGGACTAGCAATAATATACAAAGCCCCCATCAAATATTCCATTATAGACCAACAATGCAGTGACACCATGGAGTTACTAATCTTCAGAGCAGACATACATCCCCAACTCTGCAGGAAGGGCGCCCTGGTATATAAACCTCCTGGACCCCTATCCAACTTTCCATCCCAACTATTGGAACTAATCTCTCCCCATGTGATGTCCACCCACATTTTTTGTACTTCTGGGAGACTTTAATGTGCATGGGGAAAACCCTGGAAACAAAGAAACTGCAACACTTGTAGTGTAGTTCCTATATTCCCAATAGGCTCTGCGCATTGGAATAACATAAACGATAGCTTGGATGTAGGACTGAGGTCGACTAGGTCTCTATTGAATATGTTAGACTTAATTGTGTGTGCCAGCTAGCTCAGAGGTCACTAGAAACTTTCTCGAGTAAACAAGAAGGCGTTTAGCTTTCCTGAATAGAAAAGAAGGGATTAGCTTCTGACAACCATATCACATGACAACTTTGTTCCCCCTGCCCCTGCAATAAGGAATATATCTCTAAAGTCGCAGAAACAATAGATGGCTATTTTACTCAGTCTATCGTGCATGCTTCGTTCCACCAGAAGTGCAGAGAAATAGAGAGACAGGCGTTTTCAATAAAAGGGTTAATTTATTAAGCAGTGTTCTTTCTCATGCAAGAGAAATGAATTGCCACAATTGCAATACTTATAAAGTAAAGTGCGTACAGTAAAAGGAGTATTATGAAATAATACTGTAAAAGCATTTATATTGTTTCTAAGCCATATGAAACTTAAAATGGATAAAATACATACAAAGATAAAATAATGACTAAACGTACTCAACTGGTGTTTCTAAGATACGCCTACCCCAGTGTACCTAACCTAAGCCTAGTGCAGGGAAGGAGTAAATGAGTTACAGTTTTTGCCAAGAATCTGAATCAAGAATTCTAAATGGGTCTAGTCAGCTCCGTACCTTAGGTATAGAATGAAGGATGTCTTGTATCTCTCTCTCAGGACTCGATCTCCCAGGAACCCGCACGGGTGACCGGAAAACCCTGGAGCTGGATTTCTCGGTAAGAGAAAAGACAGCGTCTCTCTCAGTGCGTCAGCAGGGAGGGTCGGCTTCCTTCGGCACTCACATCAGCAGGGTGTCGGGCAAGAAGACAGCCGATTCTGCTCCAAACCACTGTATCCTGCTTAGGGCAGATGCTGGTATATTTATACCAAGAAGGTGCCGAGTTTGACGTAAGGTTGGGCATAAGACGTCATTAAGAACTGGCAGTTCTTTCAGGACTCTCAGGAGTTCTAGGACAAATCAAAACAGAAGCAGGGGAAATTCCGGGGCTGCTGGAGGCTTGGTTTGTTTAAGAACGCGTTGTACTTTCTAGGAGTCTATGGGAGTAGCCTTGCCTGTATTTAGACTGCATTGGCTATGACTTAATATGGATATGATTCTTATGCCTTTATACGGATTTGATTTATTATAACCACACAAGGGCATCAATCCGGAATATCTAATTAGGGTCCTTGATACATTCACAACACACTATTAACCGACCTTACCACTCTGAATTTAAGCAAAGTTAACACTGACCCCACTCATCAGGCAAGACACATGTTAGACTTAATAACTAACTAATTCTCCCAATATAATCTATAAAACCACCAGGCCCCTGGAATGGTCAGACCATTCAATGATTGACTTCACTATCAGTGGCCGACACAGAGGTGCTGGCCTTAATACTAAATCTATCAGGAAACACAGAAAATGGCACAAAATCACACCACAATCCTTTCAGGAATCCTTCACCCCTCCCCTCTATGTGGAATCTGATAGCACAGAGAAACAATTATCTTCCTTAACTACTAACATTTTAGCCACCATAGACCACTTAGCCCCCTTAAAATCCCAATCAAACCTCAACAAACGCACTAACGGCCCAGGGTACTCCCCCACCCTCAGAACCAAAAAAAGCCTTTGCAAAAAATTAGAACGCATTTGGCCCTCTCACACAACCTACTAGACTAAAATTGAATTAAAAGCACATTAGCAGCTTAACATAAAAACCTGAAATCAGCTCATAAATCACCAATTGCACAATAGATCGATAAAGCAGAAAACTCCTCCCGCACTATGTTCCAGATACTAAACTCATTGACCAATCCAAGAGCATGCAATACTGTAGAAGCCCCATCTTAAAGTCTCTGAGACAATATCGCAAACCACCTCTCAGAAATTCTAAAAAATATATTAAAAAATCACCTTTGTCTCCGTTCGCCACTCAGACCCCCACATAGATCCTCCACCCACCGCAATTGATTCCCTCCCCCTAGAAGTCTTTACTGCTCTCACTATTATGGAAGGAAATACTCTCCTAAAAGCTGTCAAATCTGGGTCCCCATTAGATCCTCTAACTGCCAAGATCTCGGACACTCTGTCTAATACTCTTGCCTGGCCTATATGCTCAATCCTCAACGGCTCCATGGAAGAAGGCACCCTCCCAACTGAGTGGTAAGCAACACAGATCATTCCCATAAGGAAAAATCAGAAGGCCCCTTCAGAAGATGTCACCAGCTAACGCCCCATCTCTTTGCTCCTCCTATACAGCAAACTCCTTGAAAAACATATAAAAAAACATCTATCTGAGTTCATTGAATCCACCAATTGCCTTGACCAATCACAGTCCAGCTTTCGCCCTAAGCACAGCACAGAGTCGACTCTGGTGGAGGTCACTGAAAACATCCTAATGGCAGCGGATAGTGGTCGGGCAGTACTTTTGATGCTGCTCGACCTGTCTGCAGCCTTTAACACCATATCCCACCAGGTCCTGCTCAGAAGCCCTAAAGACAGTGGTATCCGGTGTGAAGCCTTAAATTGGCTGACTGACTTCCTAACCAACAGGACACAAACAATCAACCTGGGTGCCTACCGCTCCCAGACCACCACAATTACCAAGGGGGTCCCACAGGGCTCTTGTTTGAGCCCCACGTTGTTCAACATCTACGTTACACCCTTGCCAGGGCTACTGAGGAAAGGACTTCACTCCCATCTCCTACGCTGATGACACGCAACTCCTCCTTTCCTTTGACAAATCAAACCCGCACATTCAAGATATCTTCTTGGAAGGGATGAAAGGCATAGCACAGTGGATGCAGGATAATTTCCTCCAATTGAACACCGAAAAGTCAGAGATCATGTTGTTTGAAGAAGCAACATTGAGATGGTCCCCAAATTGGTGGCCAGGGGAATTAGGACCAGCCCGTCCCCAAAACAGACAGTGAAAAACCTAGGAGTGCAAGTTGATCAGGTACTGACGCTAGAGGAACATGTAAACATCACAGCCAGGACTTGCTTTCATACTCTTGGTATCCTCTGAAGGGTTTTTCCCTTACTTTCATCAGTTACCCAAAAAACTTTAATCCAGGCACCTATCATCAGATGCTTGGATTACTGCAATGCCCTGCTGATTTCTGCGAAAGAAAAATCCCTAAATAAACTCCAGATAGTTCAGAACACTGTGGCCTGCCTAGTGAGCAATGCCCCTCCCAGAACACCTTCTACTCCACTTCTCCGCAAGCTCCCAAAAAAAAGAGAATCAAGTTCAAAATATGTTGCATGGTGTACAAATCACTACACAACATGGGCCCCAGCTATCTTGCCCAAAAGTTGGTCAGATACACACCGGCCAGGCCATTAGGTCTAGCCATCAAGCACTTCTCTGTACTCCCCATGTCAAACTAGCATGTATAGGAGGCAAAGCCTTCTCCCATCTAGCCCCCCTGTACTGGAATCAACTCCCCATACAGATGCGCCCGTGCACTAATTTCCTAGCCTTTAGAAAACTATTGAAAACTGAATTGTTCTAGTCCTCCTTGGTATGGTCACAAGCAGTCTCAGCGCAGAGATACCCCGTATGGGGTGATTCAGGCGTATATAAGTCATATAAATAAATAAATATAAGTCATAAATAAATAGGGTGTGGTGAATTTGTAATTCACTCCACACCCCTTCCACATTGCAGTCAAGTAGCTGGACATAAAGTTTGCACCTATGTCAGAAACTACCTCCTTATGGAAACCCACTCTTGAGAAAACTCCCAAGATGGCTCTTGCCACAAAAGGTGCCCTAGTGGTCCTAAGAGGAATTGCCTCTGGGTACCTAGTGGCATGGTCCAGCACCACTAGGATAAACCTGTGCCCAGATGCAGTCTGGGGATCTATTTGTCCAACAATGTCAATCCCCACTCTCTCAAAGGGAACCCCCACCACAGGTACTGGTATCAGGGGGGGCTTTATGGTGCCACCTACCTTACCACTGGCTTGACAGGTTACACAGGAGCGACAAAACTCCTTTGTGTCTTCAAATAGGTGGGGCAATTCTGTCCCAAGTCTTGTTCTAGCTCAGGTGTCCTGCTAAAGGAATATCATGGGCTAGTGTCAATAGGAAGCCCCTGGACTTCAGAGGTATAACCAACCTCCTGGCTGCACCAGACTTGGGGTCTCTACTCTCTGAATACAGGAGTCCACCATCCCAATAGACTTCATGGGTGCCACTAGCATTTCCAGGAGCCTCAGCAGCAGCTTGCTGTCTGAAGGGTTAAAAAGAAGGGCAGCTCAGCTGCTCCTGACTCAGATCTGCCCTGGAAGGGCCCCTTGTCCCCAAGAACTCAACCTAATCAGTCACAAGCTCCTCTGGGACAGTTCCGTCTTCAGGAGAACAATCTTCTCCTTCAAAAGACTGATCATCACTCTGAGTCAGGGGGAAGGCACTGCCTTAACCCTACTGCTCCTTTTCTTGGAAGGCCCATGGTCCATTATTCCAGATTCCCGGACCTGTTCAGTGATAGGCTGTTTGACCTGTGACCTAGTCACAGCAAGCACATGTGCGGAGATTCCTAACATTTCTGAATGGGTTCTACACTCCTCTGCAGACCAGGCTGAAGTCTCTAAATCATTGCCAAGCAAGCATTCAACAGGGAGTTCTGCACTTACCACAACCTTCTTAAGGCCATTTAATCCCTCCCCAGGAGAAATTAACAACTGCCAGGGCATGGTCGGTCCCGACATTGCTAGCATTGCTCACATGGTAAAGTTCACCAATTATGATTTGTCCAGGGTCCTCAAGGTCTTGTGTCACCATAGTGTTACTTGCCCCAGTGTCCCTGTAGGCCAAAGCCTCTTTTCCATTTATTTAAGGCTGTTGTCTGTACTTGCCCACATTACTGGGACTCACAGAGGAGGAGATATCCATGCCTTCATCACAGACTAACACAGCCTGCGACAACACACAGTCGTAATGTTTGAAGATAAAAAATGAATAAAACTATTTAAAAGATAATGCCAGACAGGCTTTAGTGTATTGGGGCTGGGTAAGTGCATTCAGTGAATGCTTCTCAGACAGTGCTGGGGCACACTTGGTGTCCCTGTGCATATTCCAGTTCAAACCGGTTGCAGGAGCACTCCGCCCCTGCTCTCTACTTATTATTCATCCCTACAGCTATTTGTTTATTTTCTTTGCTACTTTTAAAAGTAAGCCCTGTACAACAGAACAGAAACTATGCAATTTAGGTCTCTCTGAGGGCAGACAGGCAAGGAAAATTGCATAATATACTGCTGCCATGTACTGTCTAATTGTCTAGTATTAGTTAGTAAGTACTACTTATTATCATTAACCATCAAGTTATCATAATCATGCATGCATTTACTTTTTCTCCCTTAACAGATTTATGGATATGGTCATCTGCCAAGATGGTGTAAGGTTTTTCTTTGTCAAACCTTTCCCCAAACCCCCCTTCTCAACCATACACCAACCTCTAACCCTCTTCCCCCGGGCTGTATGATTTATATTTAGGCGTGACTAAATTAATTATATACCAATAATTGATCAGACGCATGCTGGGGGGATGTGGTGAAAGCGACACTAATTCAATTTCAAGGCGAGGATCTTCTTCTGCTTGCCCACTCAAGCTCAGTTTACTTGCAAGTCATTTTTTTTATCCATAGGAACCTAATCCATCATAATTATTTTCTGGCCTCAATTGGATTCATCAACATCCTCCTAAACAGCACTAAAGGTTACGCTTAGGTCGAGTGACTCGAAACAACTACAGTTTGTACCTTGTGGTATTAGGCTATCCCCGCCACCATTATGTTTTATTTACTTCATTCTACTACTCCTCCCAGAGTCTCTCTCATGCGACTGACTGTCTCATTTTCTTTTATTTGCAAATGCTACTGCCAATGTCTATTACTACCACCACAACCATGGCATTTTCGCCATTTTCTTGGGAAACCAAAACATCATCGCCATGCAGCCATCGCTGTGCCTAACTTAAACATCAATCACAGGTAAGATAAGAAGTTTGTGGGAGGTATAACAATGGCCTAGGAGGAGAGACTGACAGTACTAGTAGGACAAGTCACGCAGTGAGGGGTACTGCATCTATCTGTTTGTGTGTTATAATATCAGAAGATTATTAAATCAAACACTGGGTGCACTCCTGCAGCTGCAAGGAAACCATGTGACGTAAAACAGTAACCCCCCCAAGAAACATTAATAACGTATTGCTATGTTTAAGTATAACAAATATAATCTAATACCTTAGCAAAAATAAACTATGTAAAAAATCCCACAACACCTGACCCACCCCTCTCCCTAACCCCAACCAATGTCCAAAATGAGAAATTCCAACCAATGTCCAAAATGTCCATAATAATAAACTTCAATGCAATGCCCAATTCCCACCCACCAAAAAAAGGATTAAAAAAGGGGCAATCCAACAGGGTCAAGTTATCGGCGGGCTCTTCAGATTTCCTTCTCCAGGATCTTTATCTTCTCCTCACCTCCTCTAACTGCTGCTCTAGACGCGCATTCCGGAGGAGCATGCGGCGTGCATATGCGCTGCAGTTGCATCCACAGGGGGGCAGCAGTGCTGGATGTGGAAGTGCGGTGGCGGGTGGCTGTCTGACCGCGGCGCCGTACCACTGGAGGGACCTGGCTGGAGCTGGGGGCATTGGAGGAGGCTGTAGCTGCCACCACCTCCTCCTCCGCCAGAGCACCAGCCGCCGGTATTCTTGGCAGATGGCCTCCAGCTTCCGTTGCCGAGGCATGACTGCCAACTTCTTCCAGGATGGTTTTGCTTGGAAAGGAGTAGCTATATCAAGAAAGAAAAAAAATTATTGACCAATACTCTTAGCAAAACAGTAACAAAAATTAATTCAACACAGTGGCACAGTAGCATTAGCAGGCACAGTACATAACATTTGTGGTATCTATCTCTCCTTCCACTTCCTTGGCCTCTAAATTTGTGGGAGTTTCAGGAAGGCATTATACTAACACTATATATGTACTCGACTTAAGTACACAGTACACCAGTCTTCTTCTTCTCTCTTGTTTTGCGAAATTAATGTAACCTTTTTGTAACTGGCATGCCAGCTCAGTAAGCTTGCGCCCAAGCCAAACATACTTGAGTCATGACGTAGACTCATGTTAGGTATTTACTACTGTCTGCAGGTGGGGAAGCTCTGACTTTTTCTATTACAGGTGGCACTGGACAATGGCCATACTCTGTTACATCAAGAGCAACTGTTTATTTCACTTTCAGCCTGCCCTGACTACTACAAAAAGGTAGATAATATCTGATCCAATGATCATTGCTTATATATGGGACGACATGAGGTACTTTGTTTTGATTGATTGTGGAACCAGTCGATAAGCCACCCATGGCAGGCTGGCTGACACAGACGAAAAAAAAATTAACATAGGTTGGGAGTTGTCCTTCGAGTTGGAGGAAGGCGCTTGATAACTCCATACATACATAATATATGTGCTGTCCGTGCAAACTACTGTGAGTCAAGGGAGTATTCTGAAAATACAACTTATATTCTCCTCAGCTTTGCTAGTATGGCTTCGTTTCTTTTACATTCTCTTCAAACTAAGACTCTTCATACAGTGACAGTCTCCACCCATGCTATCTATGATGAATACCATCCAGACATCCATCCATTCAAAGTAAATGTCTATCATTCTTCCTAATCTCCCAACAAACCTTAGTTTGTTTCACCAACAACAAACGTTTGTTCTTTTTTTAAACCACCACCCATGCGTCCTTCCTTCCTTGCTTGCCTTGGCTTTTGCTTGACCCAAACACCTCTGAGGATTCTTGCCATCTACCCATACAGTTTTACCCACCCAGGTAGGCATATTTTCTTTCACCTTCCACGTATCCTTAAAACACCCATGCATCTGATTCCTATCAGTCACCATGCATGCATCCCACATATCCTTCTCTGCCAGTTATAAATATTACATTTAGCCCGTCCTTCCTCCTTCCACCCTCGTTTCCCTTTTTGTTCAACACATCCATCAAGGTCATCTGAATTGACTTAGTCTTCTCCATAAAACATTCACAGCTGAGTTGAAGTCAGATAGAAGAGGCCAATGGTTACTCAACTCCCACCGCTAATGCTATTGCTAATGCTATTGTTAATGCTATTGCTAATGCTAAGTAAAGGGTGTCTTCTTTAACCGTTGTTCACAACAACTTCTTACTTACTAAGTCTCAACAGTACAGTGTACACCTGAGTGTAATGTCAATAAGTAAGGGATATAACTTACTACCGCCTTCCACTGCTGCTGGCTTACCCCCTGCCGCTCCTGTAACTGCTGCATCTCCTGCTCCCTCCTAAATGGGTTGCGTCGCCATCAGCGCTGGTGCGGCACTGGTGGTCGGTAGTACGCCTAGAACAAACATTACATATTTTTTAGATGTCATTTACACATTCCCCCTATTTATTCTTTTTCACTAGCCAGATTGAAAACAAGTGAATACATTTACAACATACATCACTAGTAAAAATCGGGTACTAGAGTACAGTAGACACTAGTAGTGTTATATCATGGTCCCTACTAGGGTCATTTGAGTCTTTCCTAAGTTAGCCTGAGCCATGAAACCATTTTAGCTTTGTGTCTTATTTTAACGCACGTTACTTCACAGCTTGTTGTGGAAGACACCTTTGAGCCCACATGAGCTCATACAGCTACTGTTTGAGTGCTGCGTACACGGTCGAAAAACAAGCCACTTTGTTATGGAGTTCTGGTGGTCAGTCCGTATTGCTTAGCCATAACATGCTACACTGTTTGGCATAACTGAGAAATGCTTGCAAAATACTAATGTGCACCATTGTTTTCATAACAGACAGACGATTCCCTTGTATGACCCAAAGCTTTGCAGAGCTTATGATGTAACTAGTACTTCTAGGTTCTTCTAAAGTGAGGGGTCCCCCAGAATTCTCTCAGAGATCTTTATTTACAATTGTATATAAACTATATTCCTACCAAGGGGAGGGGGGTTCTTCCACCACTGTTCAGGTATCATCATGATTGATTTCCCCTTATGTCTTATATGGACTTATAGTTGTAACAATGTTTATTGTTTTAATCTTATGCATTTTGCTGTTGGTGCTGGTTCATATACTGCATTATAGAATAACGTACAGACCGTGTTAGTTGAAAATAAACCTTTTGAACTTACATAGACTCTGTGGGATTTGGTGTGGACTTACACAAGTGAGTGAGTGAAGGTTGTGCACTGTGCATTGCGTCCACGACTCTGAGAATTCGGGAGTGTAGTGTTATGTTCTGGGTTGTCTATTCATTGGGTATCTATGGGGTTTAGGGGAGCTAATGAGACACTATAACTAGTCGGTCAGGGGATGGTGGGTGAGATGTGAGGACGGTCCACCCTTCTCTCACCAACTTCCTATTTTTTGTGCATAGTTCTATCTGTGCACAATCCCTACAACAGTAATAATAATATTATGTCCTATCCTATCAAAAATAGTAAAATATCTGGTTGGGCATTAGCCATTTTGTTGCTGGGAATTGTAGAAAAGCCTTAAGATTAAGAAGACTAGAAGAGGACAACCCAAAGAACTGGACTCAGTGGCTATAGCGATTGGTGAATCTGAGTTTTAAATAAAACCTTTTAAATAAAGAGTGGCCAACTGGGCAAGCTTAGCTACAGACAGACTAATAGTAGCGGTACAGAGAGTCGTAGCAGAGGCAGTTGGTTAAAAAAATAGAATTAGGAAATCGAAATAATAGTTCAGAAAAAATAAGGTGCAGTTAAAGTTAGCGAAGTATAATTATCATGATTAACAACAGGAAGACTTACTGGGGCCAGCAGCAGAGCCCTCAGTAGTGGAGCGTTCCTGGCCCTGGGAGGAATCTTCTTCAGCTCCCACCGACTTCAGCCCTGTCTTCTTGACCCTGGGTGCTGATCAAGAAAGATGTAAGAAAGAAAGAGACAAACATGGATGATTGGTGTGAAACAAATAAAAAAAAATGTAAACGCTCAAAAAAACATTTATGGAAACAACAATTTCAATAAAGTTGAACTATCTAATCTGGTCGACTAGTATTGCGGAATTCCTGGACCGTCTAGTTATTATTTATGAACACTAATCCAGTTTTCCATTCTGATTCCAAAATACTAACTAAGCCTAAATACCACCTGGCCTAGCCCACCTATTCCAGACGGGCCAATTGTTCATTAAGTCTGCTTTTGCATTTATTTTAGTCCTAAATGCTTAGATGGAGGACACATGCATACATTTTTGCATACACCAAATTGTTGGTTGGTAGCTGCTGATGTTCTGCTAGTGATAAGCCTATAACCACTGACTAAACAAACTGCAAAAGCTTCTACTAAGGACTGGGGTAAGCAGTACTCAGCAACGCGTGATGTGTCAAAGGATGCGTCACGCAGAGCACAAAATATTACCTAATAATAAGTAACTAAACATATCAATCCACCCCTATCTCTTCTTAGTGGCAGGAGGACAAAGGAAGGACTGGAGTGTCTCTAGTATTACCTAACTTAAGTTCTCTAAATTAAACTCCTACATAATCATGCCAAGTGAGCGCAAAGTTGTAAACAAGTAATAGATTAGTAGCTCCGAGCACCTGTGTCATAAGCAATCACAAAAGATTTTTAAAATTAATTTACCTGCAATGTAAGCAGCAGCATTCTTGCTGTTCAGGAAAAAAATGTATTCACAATAAATAACACAGAGCAGAAGAACTCAAGGTAGTAACATTAAATAGCTACCCACCAAGCCCTGGAACTTCTACTCCTAGCAGGTCCTGCTCCTGGTCCAGTATATCGGGTTACAGGTGCATTAGCTGGTTAGTGTTTGCCGGACCCCAGAGCAGCAAAACACAGCTGGGCGCACCTTTCCCCACTGCTGGCGATGCTCCTGGAGCCCATACCCAGACCCAGGCCTACCGCCTGCTGCCAGGGTTAAGGGGAGGTGCAACTGTACCAAAAAAACAAGTGCTGCCACCTCACAAAATAAGGCCCGTGCCTGCACCCCGTGTGGGCTCTGCCTTCCGCAGGTAAGGCGGCCACCGCTGCGAGCACGAGCATCCTTGCCCTTGCTCTTCGACTTCCCCACACCCGTGGCCATGGTTCTGGGACTCGGGGGCGGAAAAGAAAAGGGAGAAATTCGAAAAGTAAATAAAAGAAATGATTAAACATCTTATAGAAAAAGAGTAAAAAAGTCACAAAGAGTAGAAAAAAACAAAATATAGAATAAGGAAAAATGAGAGATAGATAGGAAATGAAAAAGATTTTTAAAAAAGTGTACAGAAACAAAGGATTGCAAAGATTGAGGGATGATAGAAAAGCAGGCCCAGAACCATAGCAATAGAGTGAATAACAAGATGGCCGCGTCCATTGCAACCGCATGGGCATGTTCGCGCAATATTTCCCTTGCAAGCATGCAAAAAGCATTGCAAACATGTAATACGCATTCCCAAACAGGAAATACTCATTGTGAATGGGCAGGAGCACGCAATACTCGACCCGGAAGCGGAAATAAGCATTGCGAACGGGCGGGACTAGTAAAAAACAAGATAGCTGCACCCATTAGTGACCACATGGGCAAGTTAACAAGATATTTCCCTGCGAGAATGCAAAAACATATCGGGAACGGGCGGAACAAGCAATTCCGTGAGCTCACGGAATTTCCTCATGCTCGCCGAGATTTTTTACTCTTTTGCGGAACTTTGCGCCATGTGACTATGCAAATTCCGCCCACCCTTAGTCTGTACTTGGACAGGAGGCAAGCTTCTGCAAACTAGAGATGTGATTTCTAACACTGGTGATCAACGGTGAGGGTAGGACTTGTGTTTTTGCAGTACCTTACAGTCATTTAGTATACACTATTACCCACATCTAGACCAACTTGAATCAGTTGTTTCTGTTCCCCATTGGCATTTTGTCCTACTCTCTTCAGTTGGTATTTTAAATTTTCCAATTATTCCTGATTGGCATTTTTGATTTTTCCTAAAATCATGTCTCTGATTGAGAGTCCTGCACCTGCAAAAATGGAGAAGGAGATGGCCACACTTGAGGGGTAAACTGTGGCCCAGCTCGAGGACTGCTGGAAGGATTTTGGGCTTCCTGTAAAGGATTTTGGGCTTCCTGTAAAGAGCACCACCAAGAAGATAGTAGTGCAAAAGGAACTGAGAGCTTGGTCAAGAGATCCCAGAGGTGGGTGAGGCTGAGGAAGAGATGGATAAGGAGGATGTGTTGGACAGGGTCTAAGAGGAGACCTTGGGCTGCTGTCTGCAGAGGAATACGCCAACCTATTTCTAGGAATGAGGGTTGCTTCCAGAGCAGGGAGCAGTGTATCATCCAAAGGGAGGTCCCCAGAGGACAGGAAAGAGGAGAGAATTTAAAAAATTTGAACCAGCTAAGCTCAAATTGGAGAGGGAGAAGGCCTTGAAAGGAACAAAAAAGGCCTTAGAAGAGAAAAAGCTAGCCATGAAGATGGAGGACAGCCAGAAGAGATTGGCTATAGAGGAGAAAAAGATGATGTTGGCTCAAGAATTGAGCCTGAGAGAGCTGGACATCATGGCAAGGCAGGTGTAGTCCAACAGTGATGGTGGCAGCAACACTTCTGTGCACTCTGACAGGAGGATCCACATACGCAAGGCACAAGTGACTACTTTTGTGATATGAGACAACATAGACTTATAGTTTGAGGTTTATGAAATTGCACTCCAAGTGCACAATGTACCTTAGGAAAACTGGGGGTCTAATCTTTGGAGACATATCCCTAGTGAGGGGAGGGACACTCTATTGGCCCTAGAATTGAGTGACAGGAAAGGGTATCCCCCCATGAAGAAGTCCCTATTCTGGAAGTTTGGTCTTAACCCAGAGGAATATAGACATAAATTCAGGGATAGCCAGAAGATTTCTCCACAGTCCTGGGGGGATTGGGAGGATTCTTTTTGCAAGGCACTGGCTGGTTTGGTGAAGTGCATTGAGGTAAAAGAATACCAGAGGTTGTATAATATGTTTTGAACAGAGCATATGTTCAGTATTTGCCTCCCATATCTGCACCAACGCCTTGTTGATAGCAAGATCCCTGACCCTAGAGAGCTTGCTACGGAGGTGGACTACTGGATCAGTACCAGGGTCCAAAGGAAGGTACGTGGGTATGACCCAAAGAGGGTGGGTTCAAGCTGCCACCACAAGAGTAAGAGAGGGTCAAAGGAGACAAAGACAGGCCCCAGGGTAAGGAGTATCCCATGTCCTTTCTGATAAACAGGGAGGAGGTTCTGTTGGGCACTGGCTCAGGGCTCCTCATTTCTAACCCAGCTGCTTTGAGTATTCCCAGATAGGATATAAATAGAGGGACTCTGTCTGTCCTACGACACCACCCACGGATAGTACCTCTACAGTGTTGGACAATGTGCCCCTGGGGGCAAATAGTCCCCAGGGGCAGGTCACAGACTATGCAGTGATCTCTCTTAGTTGGGAGGATTACTCACAGGGTGAGGAAGTGATTCCTCACTCTGTCACTTCTACCAGGTGACAGTGGATGAGGTAACAGTCACTGCTCTGCGGGACACCATGGGTAGATGGACCATGATTTTGGAAAGAATAGTTTCCCCAGAGCAGCGCACTGGCCATGTTTGTAGGGTAACTCCAGCACATGGGCAGGACTTCTTTCACCCTATGGCCCTGGTATCTCTAGAGTGAGACTGGGTAATAGTTAGTCCCTAAATGCCTATAGACTGCATTTTTGGGAATGACTTTGCCAGGTGTTAGAGGAACTGGGAACAGTTCAGGTTTCTGGGGGCACCACTACCAAGCAGAGGGTACAGGGCCTCAGACGAAGGGACAGGGTGAAGGAGAGCCCACCGTTGTCACCTGTTCAGCCTCAGTGTGCAGACCCTCGGTTTAAAAGCCAGTCTCAGGATACACCCCTGTCAGTGGCCTCTATTGGTTGTGGTCAGAGTTTTCCCTGCATTGGGAAGAGAACTCAGATCCAAGGGTTGGAATGGGCCACATCACACTGTTGTGGTACTGTCTGCCTACTAGGATGCATCTGTGGGCAAAGTATGTTTACGTGCTGCACAGATAGGGTCTACAGGTGAGAAGAAGGGTACCCCATAGGTCAGTTCTGTGGGCCCCAAGAGTATAGACAGAGGGATCCAACTGGCTGGAGGCATAGAATTTACAAGTGCCCCTGCAGTAGAGGGCCTTTTTTCATGTTCTATCACCCTAAGCAGGGAAGTTCATCAAGGTAATGATTAGTCTACCCTGGCTTTAGGCTGGAGAAGGGTTGTGTTGAAAAGGGCCCTTTCTGGAGTGTCACTCCAAAACCTTTTGCCTTCCTGCTCCCTTTTTTCTGATCCCCTTTGTGTTGGCTTTATGGCTCTGGGCACTTCCCTACTGCTGGCCAGTGCTAAAGTGCATGTGCTCTCTCCCTAAAATGTGGTAATATTGGGTTATCAACATTTGACATTTTTAATGTACCTATACGCCCTAAGCAAAGTGCATTATATGTGCCCAGGTCCTCTCAATTAAATGCTACTAATGGGCCTGCATCACTCATTGTGCTACCCACTGGAGAAGGCCTTTCAGCTTGGCTCAGGCTTGCCACTGCAGAGGTTGTGTATGATGTTTAAACTGCCATTTTGACCTGGCAAGTTAACCTACTTGCCATGTTCAAAGCTTTCCTTTTATTACATGTAAGTCATGCCTGAGGTAGATGCTACCCTTGCCTGCGGTGACCCTCTACAGTCCTGAGCCTCAGTAGTGGGTTCTGCAGCTGTTTTCTGACAAAATTGACACAGTGACATCTTTGTGCCAATAGGACCCAATGTGGTGCCCTCCGACCATGACGCAGTGCCATTTCAACAATGATGCGGATTATGATGGCAAGATTCAACAATGACACAGTTCCAGTCTGAAGACACGGCTGCAAGGCTAGACTCCAACGCATCGACCTGACTGCATGAATCAGAACCGATGCATCAAGCCTTCAACATCGATGCTTCCTCCATACAAAGCTACTTTTGCAGAGAACCCAGCATGGATTCTGTAGTTAGCCTTCCCTCCATCATGGTCAGTCGGAACTTTTGATTTACCTCGGTCTAACTCGGCCTCAGGTAGTTTTTTACAGCTATTGACTTTTAGGCACTATTTTTGGATTTAATCTTCAAAGTAAGTAAGTAAGTAAGTATTTTTATATGCATAATTAATTAAAATCATTACAATTTGTACAGACAATAGTTGCAAATAAAAGATAAAAGAAAACTGTAAGCAGTACATAAAAGAAGAGGGAGAGAAATTTGGGGATTAAAGTTCATTCTTGGGGTAATACATTTTTGATTCCTAACATAGATTTTACAAAGCGAGTACCCATCTGAGGTGAGTCGCCCCTTAAACACAGTTCTAATGCTTCATGACATGTCCTAATGTTGAAAGAAAGCCAGATCGGGCGAAGCCAGAAGACTCGTAGGGCAATCAAAGGTCGACAAATGCACAGTATGTGAATTAGATTTTCTTCCGCTAGATTGCAAAAACAGCAATTTTAGAAATTCTTTTTTTATATCCTTGTCCATATTTGTACGCCGTTAGTGGAATTATGCCAAACCGGAACCACATTAATTGGTGCTTAATGTATGGTTTCATTGATGATGAAAGGTAGAGTGGTAATATTTTTGTAGCGTAGAGTTTAGAGGCCCAACTGCCGTGCAAGAGGTTTGATACTGATTGGGCATCATTTTTGTAAGACAATATTTTTGCTTGTTTAGTAAAGAGTTTTGATGTCGTCTCTATGGGTAGCGATGTTGACCATATGTCTTGGGCTTTTAGAGAGTTCAAGCAATATGACAGATATTTCTTCCAAGATGTATCCGGATTGCTGAAGAATGACCATATAGTGCTCTTTAAAGTATGGGGGCGAGCTAGTTTTGTCTTTGACTATAAGCAATAAACATTGCACTTATGTTCCAGTGTTGGGAGGACAAAGAAAATTCCATTCGGATTTGAGCATGAGAGGTCGAATTTGGTAATAAAAACAGTCTGAGAAAGCATGCTGATTGAACTCTATCTAGCCAACAGGACATTTTGTCTTTGTGGGTTATAGCACCGAAAGCTGTCGGCAGAAGTTTTGCGCCTATGAGTCTTATTAGTGGGGCGAGATCTGGAGAGTGGAGGGTGCTCTTTGTTCTGATGAACGCTCCCTCCAAACTTCGGGCGACACTCTGCATTGCAGTAATGTGCATGGTCGATCTCTCCTTATGGTCTATCCAGACACCCAAATATTTGCATGTTGAGACTGATTCCAGTGCCTTGACCTTGATAAACCAAGTGCTTTTTCTTGTTTTCAAGGATGAAACTGTCATAACTTTCGTTTTGGTGATGTTAATCTCCAGTATCTTGATGATACAGTAAGGCACGAGGGAGTTGAATAATCTTTGGAGGCCCACCTCGAGTAAGATGGTATCGTCAGTATACTGCAAGGTTTGGATCTTTGTTAGTTCGATTCGCGGTGGAAAGCTCAACATCCGGCTAGGCATTTTAGGGAGATCTGCTAGATACAGGTTGAACAGTAGGGGTGCAAGGATGCATCCTTGTTTTAGGCCTCTGTTGGTGAAGATTTTGTTGGTTGTAGTCCATCTCGAGGTGACTCTTATTTTCACCCAGGTATCTGTATGTAGCGAAATGAGAGCTTTCAATAAGGGCTGAAGATTGCCCCATTTTGCCAATTTTTCCCACAATTTGGGGCGAATCACACTGTCGAAAGCTTTTCAAAAGTCAATGAAGCCCAGGTATAAAGATTTGCCTTTTGTGGCTAGTATGGATTCAGTCATATGAGATAGACGGATTAAATTGTCTTCAATATGATAGCCCTTTTGGAAGCCAGTTTGTGTAGAGGGAATTAAATTACAATTTTCAACCCAGGTTGTCAGTTCTGATAAAAGGACACTCGCGTACGCCTTTCCATCTACGTCGAGAAGGGCTATCATCGGATGGTTGTCGGGGCTGGAGCGAGAGACTTTTTTATGGATGGGGACAAGCAACGATCCTTGCCAGGAAGCGGGGATGGATCCGCCCAGTATTGCAGTTTCAAAAAGAGGAGCCAGCAGGTTGGCCCATTTCTGAGCAGAGGCTTTGTATACTTAGGTGGGAATGCCGTTTGGTACTGGGGCACCCCCTGAGAGCATTTTCTTTATTATGAGTGCAACTTGATTTGGGGTTACCTTGGTAGCTGGTGTCTTATCGTTGTGAGAGCTGAAGTGGGGGAGGATGGAGATACTGTTGCTTGGTTCTGTATAAAGAGCTTAGATATGAACCTCCCAATTGGCTGGAGAGATGTTTGTTACGCTTGATGGTTTAGTAACTTTAGCAGCCTTGTTTATCCAACTCCAGAACTTTCGTTGATCTTTTGTTTTTATAATCTCATGGGCAGCCACCCAATGATGTTCTTCTTCCAGTCCCTTTAGAATGAATCTGGCCTTTCTGTATTCCTTTAGGGTGACTGCTATTTCGCCCCGGGGAGATTTGTGTGCACTTTTGTTGTTGACGTTGTTACGCTGTAGCCTGTTTAGTTTATGTTTGTTACTAATTATAAAGCTATTTTTCTTGGAGATGGAAGATGAAACCGGAAGAACTTTACCTTGAGCATTTGTCAACTTTAAGGCTAATTGGTCTCTAAACTCCGTCACGAAGATTTCCCATGATGGAACTGCCAGACGACAATTGGAATCTGGTTACCATTTACTCAATAGATCATCCACCTTTGCTTCCATTGTTTCCCGGTCGTCCTCAGACCATCTTAGTTTTTGGGTGATATCTAGGTTGGATTATTTTCCAATTAATGCAATTTTCGTGCGGTGGGAGTGCATAATGTCAATTTTAAACGTGAGAGTTGTGTGATCGCTTTCGAATGAGGGGGTTACCAAAAACTGCTGTACTAACTGGAAGTCAGTAACAGATATCCATATATAATCTAGGGTGGCCATTCGAAAGGTATATGCCGCCGGCTGGTCTGACTCGAATCTTCCATTTAAGATGCGAAGGCCTAGCTGGTTTAGATGCGTTGAGAGTTTTATCCCTTTTTCTTCCTTCCATTGGAACTGAGATTTTATCTCCGGAATAGCTCACATTTCATCGGTTAAGGATATTTGAGAAGAGAGAGTGGGTGCTGCCTCCATTAGATTGGTGTTAAAGTCACCCATTATCAGCCATATGTCGTTTGGGTGAGGAGCCTCTAAGTTGATTATATCAGGGAGCATTTTGCTCAGTGTCACCTCTTGTCTAACTTTGGACGGATGCAAGTAGACGCTGCCGAGGATAATTTTCCGCCGTCTCCGCTTTTCTTTTTCGTGGCACTGAATCTCGATGCTGATGTAAATGTAGTCACCCTGGCCCATAGAGAGTGGTGCTACCTTTGCAACTAATGTGTTCTGCATGGCGATCAGCACGCATCCAGTGGCATGGCCACCCATGCCCCAGGGATAGCATGGGATTCAATAACAGTAAAATCTTCCCAAACTGTGTTTTCCAGGGCCCAGGTTTCTTGGAGACCAATTATATCCTGAATCTTCAGGAAGCTTTTGGTTAGATGTCCGTTTTTCTCTTTTGCTAGACCTCGAATATTCCATGAGCAGATATTAAGGTATTGCAAGTTATCATAGGTGGTTCCTTCATCGTTCCTTATTTGCTGTATTTTACCCTAAGGCCAGAGAGAGCCAAGACCAATATTGTGTTTTATGTGGCATGAGGACACATTTGCGTGGGCCACCCTCTTTTGACGCTAATATTTGGAGGGGATTCTCAATACATGGCAATGATTTTATTCCTGGTCTTGGGGCACATGATGTCAAAAAAGGCTGTTGGATCTGCTTGCCTTGATTTAACAATAATTTGTTATTGTCAGCCATTGGTGAATTCCATGTGTTATCTTTTAGGAAGGCTGGGTATTTAATGCTGGTAGGAAAGCTGACCTGGACGCCCCAGTTACTCAGTTGAGCTTTGTTGTTCATTAGGATTGTGGCCTGACCTTTGTTGGAGAAGGTTACCACCGTCGATTCTTTTTTTTTGCCATGTTCTGGCTCCAAGAAGGCCACAGTTTCAATATCCGTTGATTGTATATTCTCTAATCCTGGGAGATACGAGCATAATTTTGAGATGTTTCCTCTGTTTAAAGTGACCCATGTTCCTTGGGATGCATATTCTGGGTAAACCAATAATTTATTGTATTCTTTGGAGAGGTGATACGACTCTCGAGGGTTTAAGTTTGAGTTGATCAAGTTTTGTTGTTTTGGGAGAACCACTAATTTCTCTGTGTGTTGGTTCTCTGTGATTAAGAGCACTGAATCATCTAGACTGTTTAAATTACGGGTTGGAGGGCCGTTGACCTTGAGGTGGACGCTTTCTCTCATTTTTTTTTGAGTGACCTGGGTCGGGGGTTCATCTATTTTCATTGAAGGCCGGGAATTGTCTGTTTGCTTTTTGTTTCCCTTCTCATCTCTCATTTTAAGTTGAATTGATGGGGCTTCTGCAGTTTTTTCTGTGTTTGTTATGTCATCCTTTATTTTAGAGAAGGAGAAATCATCCTGATGAGTTATTGCTTTGAGCTTTAGGTTCTGATCAATGAGTTTTTGTGCTCGGTCAGTGGGCGTAGTGCTTTTGTTAGTTGGATTAACAAAGTTGTCCATAGGCTTGATAGAAGTAGTGTGCAGTTTTTTGTTTATATTATTCTCTGCAATTTCTTTTTTGTCCAGTTTTAATCTTCAAAAGTTTATATCTTGACTTCTTCTTATTGGATGTTTGTCAATGTTGTCTTGTTTTACTGATATAAGTATTCTCTATTTATCTAAACTGGTGTGGAGTCTTTTTGTGGTGTCCGCAAATACTTAACACATTGCCTCTTAAGTTAAGCCTGACTGCTGTGTGTCAAGCTACCAGAGAGCAAGCACAGGTTAATTTAGGTCGTGTATCAGATGTACCCTAACTAGGATTGTGGTCCTAACTTGGACAGGGTGCAAGCCTCTGCCAACTAGAGACCCAATTCGTAACCATTGAAAAGAGTACAAGAAAATGTTAGCATACAAGGAAGTCTGTGTTATGCCCTACCACTGCACCTTCTAACTGAAGATTGATCTTACACTCTAAAGGCATGTTAATATAAAATAATAGCAGTTGCATAAAAAGGTATCATTGGTTGGCAAAGGAGCTTGTTTTTAATAAAGTAAATTTTGGGGGGAAATAAATGTCTTGCATGTTAGGAGACTTGGGTACCATACCCTGAGTTCCTAACTGCATTGTTGGCTTAATCTCTAATGCTTGTTCTTTTGACATATACAACCACAGATCATGTGAGTGCGCCTTGGTATAGGCCTTTCTCATGGATTACGATATTGTTGGAGCTGAGGGGGTGTCCGAAAGCACTACCCTCATAATGTTAGGATATAGCGTTCACCAGGAGTTAAGCAGCATAACGATGTAGTTATCAGTAGTAGTGAAAACAACATTTGTACCCTGTGTCACAGGAGCGAGGCCTACAGGCTCACTCACCTTCTTATAGGTCTGCGGTTGGGTGCTTAAGTCACCTTTGGCCTACATCAGCAAGATGTGGAGTGTTGCATATTGCTGGAGTATTGACTCTGCATTGGCTGTATGTGTGTGCGGGAAGGGTACAGTACAAGGAAGGAGCCCTACTGTGCAGTACATGTATGGTTAGTACATGTACTTGATGTATGTATGCCTAAGAGAAATTCATTACATGAAAGATGCAGTGCTGTGCAATGTGTGTGCACGAGGACAGCATGTGCTCTGTGTATGTGTGCTTGCGTGAAGTACAACACATCGAAAGTGAAAAGTTGTGCAGCGCACATAATCAGTGTGTGCTGACACTGTGTGTGATTGTAAAAAGCCCACCCTGGTTAAAGATAGAAAAGTGTCAGTGCTTAACCATTCATGCAGACTGAGGGTGTGTGCTGATGCACTTGTACATTTGAGAGTACAATACATAAAGGTAGTGCTGCAAAGAAAGCTTGCTATGAATGTACGCTGAGTGAGCGTGCCTGCAATGGTATATTGTAAAGTGGATCCAAGGCTCCATTTTGGGAAGCCCTTGCCTGTCTGATAAAGACATGAGGAGAAGGGTAATCCCCCACGCATATATGTGTATGGCTGCAATCCTGTGAGCTTGGTGGGAGCACACTGGAGGAAAAAAAAAGAGACTTACTTAACATTTCAAAGGGCTGCTCTTTGATTTACTAATAGATCATGAGAAAGGGGCCTAGACACATCTCAGAAAGGGAGATAGGCTGATATAAAATCTGAAAGAGTAGGGCTGGGGGGCTGGGATTAACCTTCTGAGGCACATATCCCTGTGGATGACATCTAGTTCTTGTAAAGCTGCACCTATGCTAATGTTTAGCCTATTCACATTCCTGTATTTTATTTCAAGTCTACTATTCATTCTATTATTACTGTTCTCAAATGTTTATTGCTTATTTTAACTGTACCCTTCCTAGTGTGGAGTCCCATCCATTAGTCTTCTTTCTCAATCCAGGACCGCTTAAGGCCCGAAAAGTTGCGTTTGTTTATAAGGTCACTTGCAAATGTGCAATATGAGCATTAAATATATGCTGGATCAGCACAACTGTATTGTATTGGGAAAAACAGAGCATCATGTACAGACTGCAATTCAAGATAAAGAGAACGTATAATATATTTACAAATAGACCCATTTTGTACACATGATTAAATGTAGATGAGGTAGCATTTGACAATGTATTGCTAACCTCTACACACATTCCATTATCTCTTTCCTGCTGGTGACACACAAACTGGCTGAATCTATACTAGGAGTTACATGCACTGGTGTGCATGTGACATGGAAGAACAAATGTGCCTTGTCCATTGAATAATCAACTGTAGTTCCATTCCATTTCACAGTAGTCATAAGTTCTTTGGGTTTATTACAAAGGAAATGTACACATGCTGATTTTAGATTTAATTTAAATGTACTTACTCTTTCACTTTTGCTTTACTTTACTACTTTTGTTTATTCACAATTTACAAGTGTAAATGTACTCAAAAATATGCATGTCCACACCCCCTGAATTCAGGGGGGTAAAGCTTAATCTACGAGTGTAAAGTTACTAAAGGCAACTTTTCACACAAAGACGAAAGTTTCTGCTACTGGAGCTGAGATTGCCCTATGGTAACGTAGGGGAAAATGTAAAAAAGTTTAATAATCGTAAAACAAAAAAAATAATGAAATGTTCATATAAATATATGTAATTCTTTTAAAATGTATAACAAAATAAAAACAGATTCACAATCTTATTAGCTTGATTTGGATTTTAAATTAAATAAGTTATTCATTTTAAATCTAATAGATTAAATTGCAATGTTTTTCCTATGATTTAGATAAAAAAATTCTACATAGAGTATAACATGTATATTACTTTGTTATGTATTAAAATTGTTATGTCTAGAAGTAATTGAAATGTATTTCATTATTTTTAAATAAAGTTATATAAATATTTAAGTTAAAAAACAATGAAATACTTTACATTAAACTAGTCATTATGTCTTATTTATGTCTATTATAAAATTACATGCATTTATATTTTTAAAACAGTTAAAACAATTTAATGTAAAATTATTTCGTATGGGCTTGTATTTTCTATAGGTAGGTGCTACAGGAGCAGTGGTTGACCATGTATGGTGCTGGCCTTACTCCAGCTCTGGGCTGTAGTACATTTACTATGGTTTTGGGTAATATTTGGCTGTAGTGACTACAGAAATGCAGTTTGTCAACAACTATTGCCTTACCGCTTTGTGGGTGTATGCATATCCCTCCCTAAACCCATCTTAATGCCTCATTTAACCTTTTATGTATTTAGCTTTATTTAGTATGTTTTATAAAGCACAAACATGGCTCAAAGGTATCAGAATGCTGTATATAGGATTGACCAAAGAGTAGATATAAACACAGAACTGAAAACATGAAAGAGATAGACACCTTAATAAAAACTTCAATCAAAAGCTTAAGACGCCGGTAGTATATGTTATGTTGTAACAGAGATATCGATGAACAGCGATTGTTCATTTGTGAACCACTGTACCAGATTCTTCAACAGGTTTTCCTGAGTCAGATCAGAGCTCAACCCTTTCCATTTACCCTGGGGAACAATGTTTATATTGATTTATACTGGGAAGAAAGTGCTTCTAACCTGTATTGAAATTAATGTAATTGTGGTGTCCACTGCGCCCAAGAAGACAAGCTTACTAAGACTTTGTGAGAGGAATCTGTTCATTAGGATAATTTTCACCTCCTTTTTGAAAATGTGGATTGATGGGTTTAACTGAATCTTGGTTGGTAGGGAGTTCCAAATCCTTGAAGCCAATCCTGAAAAAGAGCATATGTAAGTTTGTTGCTTTCAGAATCTGGAGTTTATAGCCTGGGAGAATTTGTGCTTCTGAGGGAGCTGCTGAGTCCTGAGAGTCAAATCGTTTCTGCCAGGTACCTGGGCTCACTAAAATGTAAGGCATTATTCATGAGGCAAACAATTTTCAATTGAGTTCTGGCTTCAAGAGGAAGTCAGTTGAGAGACCAAATAGATGGTGTAATCTGGTGATAACGTGTAGTGACTGTTATCAGTCTGGCAACTGCATTCAGGATCGATTTGAGTGGACCTTTTCTCTACTTGGGAAGACCTGAAAGGGTTGCACAGCCATTTTCTAGTCTGGAGACCAATAATGTTTGAACTGCTTGTTTGAAGTCTTGATGTGGTAGGAATGGTTTCAGTTTCTTCAGTAGATTAATTTGGGATTCCACACTGCGCTTGGTTGCACTGATATGTGCTTGCATGTTCAGATTATTGCCTAGCACCTTCGGTGCTCATGACGAGCTGACTCGTCATGAGCCACGGAGCTCCGGGGCTCATGACGAGCTCAGCTCGTCATGGCCCGTGGAACGCTCAGGTGCGGGGAGAATTCCCCTGCTGTGCTGAGCGTTCCACGGGAGCCAATGCACCTGTGATGAGCTCAGGAGCACTGTAGCATTTGACGAGTTGAACTTGTCATGAGCATGAGGGCGAGCATGAGCAGCGAAGGGGCTAAAGTTATACCAAGGGATTTAGTGGAATCAATGGAATCAATAATTTGCAGTTTGCAATTGAAGGCGTCAAGGTGATTGAGCTAATCATGGATATTTCTGGAGCTGTTATGAGGGGTATAAAGTAGGAAGTATAAAGTAGGAGTGGTATAAAGTAGGAAGTATAAAGTAGGAGTGCTGTGTTATTTAGTTGGATGACATCTTCTTGTGAGGATATCTTATAATATAATTGTTTGTCATCTGCGTCCATCTGGTATGCAAGGTTTGATTGTTTGAAGATTTCTGTTAGTGGCTCTATATATATGTTAAAGAGTGAGGGGGAGTGGTTGATCCTTATGGGACTCTGCATCTCACTGGTGAAGAGTCTGAGAATGAGATGCCTAGTTTGATTCTTTGTGATCAGTTCCGCAAGAAGAATGTGAACCAGTAGAGCATTTTCCCAGACAGTCCCATTTTGTTTTCTGTCAATTTTAATAGGTTGTTTCAATTGACCGTGTAAAACACTGCAGAAAGGTCTAGGAGGATGAGTTGACATGAATTGTTGTTTTCTAGCATCTTAAGTGTGTCATCCATTATGGGAACAATGGCTGATTCTGTACTGTTTAATTATGATGCGCGATCTCCAAAATCATAGGAGGCATCTCGAAAAACACTTCAAATAAAGTTGTTCCAGCCGTGTAAATTTCTTTGCACAATTTCTTTTTTATTTTAAGTTATGATGCTTTTCATGAATCACGTCCTATTTTCCTGTGATAATATTCAATTCAAATTGTTTCTAATCAAACTCATATGTCTTTGATACACATATTCACAAAGCATTTCAGGCTGTGCCCTTCATCAGGGGTACTTCCTTAAAAAAATTGAAGAAACTTGGATTCAGTTCCAATTAGTACTCTTGTTTAAGCTCATTTATCAGCTAAGTATTAAGTGATGGTAATTTCTCCAATAAGTGTATCAATCAAAGAGAAGTAGCTCTGGAGCAGGTGCTCCTAGCATTTGTGTGTATTGGAGAAAAAACACATTATGTTTTTAGCAAGGCCCTCACTCATCAACCTAGTTGGTGACATGCTTCATCATTGGGCCACACCCAAGGCATCGAGTGCATCTTGGATGTGCTACAACACCTGGATACAGCAGAGCAGGTTTTGTACCGTGAGAGTGCAGTGAAAGTAGGTGAGTGAATATTAAAAAGACTGTCCTAAGCATTCCTTTTGATTCATACATATTTACCAGGGGAAGTGAACTGTCTCTAGTACTTTTCCTCCCTCTCCCTTTGATACTTACCAATTTCTCCAATAAACCATGCAATATATTTAGTAGCCCGAAAATACAAATGCTGCGACCCATGCACTCATGCCACTGCATTGTTTGGTAAAGATTAGGGGGCAGATTTACAACTTCTGGCACATCTCTGCTAATCAGCAGGGATGCACCAGAACAGGTGCGACACGCCAAGCCACCCGCGCGCCACCACTGATGCGCTGTATTTTCAATGCGGTGCACCGTGGCACACGGATGGGCAGATGCATGTCGCATCCCCTGGCGGAATGGAGTCGCGTCGACGCAGCTCCAGCAAGACTCAGGATGCCCCTATGCCTGACATGTTGCGTCAATCCAGATGTATGACTTTACAACGCGATCAAAATGATTGCGGTACATCACAACGCAACTTTTACAACCAAAGTCGTTACCACGACTTGCGCTGTAGGGTGCTGGATTTAGGAATAGTATGATTTACTATTCCAACTCCAGCCTACGTACAGTAGGGAAGGTGTTGAAATAAATCACACTATTCCTTAGTCTATAGCGCCTCCAGTGCAAGTCGTGGTAACGACTTGTGTTGTAAAAGCTGCGTTGTGAATGTATTGCAGTGTTTTGACCACTTAGTAAAGGTTGTTTCCCGTCAATCCTTACTCCTGCTTCAAGCAGGCGCCTGGTTTTGACACAGCATGACCGTAAAAGTGACTGGGGTGAAATCTTGTAGATTTCACTCAGCCACTTTTCTGAGGTGTTCCTGCGCCGATCGCCCCCCCACCCCCTCCTGTGCCAGCGTGCCCACATGTAGCGCAGGGTTTACAACATGATGCATCTACCAGATATGTCATGTTGTAAATACACTGCAGCATGGCGCTGGCTTTGCGCTGCCGCTGCCTCACATACGTGACGCAACGGTGGCGCAAATCTGGCGTACGGGGCTTGTAAATCTGCTCCCTGATGTGTTGGTTAGTGAAAAAGTGCCTGATAGAAACAAGCGAAAGTGATTGAACGAACAGAGTCCTGGTAGCGTTTGTGCTGGTGCATCATGTCAATAGCATTATCATAACTCAATGCGGTATATAAAGTGAATTTTTCGTGACCTGGCGGTTATCAATGCAGTGAGTGTTTTCAGCGGGTAACTTGTGCACCATTGACTGTTAATCTTCTAGTGAATAACAGAACATTGATCATGCCATCAACTGTAAATTGATTCATACACTCAACAGTGAATAGATTCATGCACAGTAGAGTCACTTGATTTGTCATAAATTGTCCGTGAGTTATCAACTCGTCTCTCCATCTTCACTGGTCTCTTGAGGCTTGTAATATTTCTTTGTCGGACACAATTTATTTTTGATGTCGATGATTTTGTCATTGAAAAATGAAGATTTTACTGTTATTGCTTTCTTGGTTAGATTGTTTGCCTTGCTTTTTTGGTTTACAATTTTGAACTGTCACCTTGGGCGATTCCTTGCATTGTCAAGTTGGAAACTGAAGTACAATCTTTTTGCACTCCATATATTTTTTTTGTAGCTGTTCCATCATTCACATAGTTTGATTAGAAGCAAAGTTGTTGTGTTCTTGTCTCCATCATCACTCTGCTTGTCTAAGTCTCCTTATTTCGTCATCTAAGCTTTGATTATACCGAGGGTGAAAGGCTATGATTTTTACTCTTTTGAAATCCAGAGGGGCTACTGACTCCATTATGTTTGAAATTGTTTGGTTGTAGTGCTTGGTTAATTTGAGAACATTCTTGGGTACAGTTGGAAGAGTCATGTTTTTAATGTCTTTATCCCATTGTTTCCCATTAAGTTGTAACTGTTCTACATTTTCCAGCTACTGTCCCCTCTTCCTCAAACATGTGTGGAGATTTCTATTGTCAGGGTGGAGATTGATGCACATAAAAGATAGGAGAGGAAGAAGCTTATACCTCCACATGTAGGTTAGTGAATAACATTTTTAGTATGTTAGTTAAAGTATTTCAATATGATAAACCTATGACAAAATGCATTTAATGAATAGGATCCTTCATGTACAGGTATGCTATGATTTTTGAAGTCATCAAAGTGCCTCTACTCAGGACTTGTGTCTCCTCAGCGTGGTATTTATAATCACTATCCCCTGATTACTCATGCTCTATACCATTTGCCATATGTCCCTCTACCAACATGACATGAATATTCTAAATAGAAGGCAACTCCTTTCCGTAACTCGTTCCTCCTGAACCATTCTCCAGAACACCCCATTATTTTTTGACATAAAGAGGATATGTGAGCCTCAAATATCTTGAGAGATACAAATTTTGTGTCACAAATATTGTGATGTCAAATGTATCGTGGTACAGAATACGGAAGACAAGGTGCTGTTTTTTTAAGTCTCTTGTAAAAAAATTAAATATAGTTGTACAAAATAGTTACTTTTATCATTTAGTTGACTTTTATTAGTTTTTGTGTTATAAGTATAATCATTTTAAATTATGTTTGTATGTTGTTTTATATTTTTGATTAGATAATACATTCATAAGCTCTGGAGCACCAACGTTCAAGAAACTCTTCTTCAGTCTTGGAGATCCCAAAGTATACAATGTTCTTTTATTCAGTTTATAATTCATCCATATGTATCCAAACAGGTCTAGGAAATTGCAGTTGCCAACATGTGTGTCATCGTTGTGGTTTTCAGTCACCACTGACTTCCTCAGGGCAAAATATATCATCTATAACCAAAACATATAGTAAATACAGACATCCATCACCATATCATCGGTGGCATGGAGCAGTGCAACCCTGTTCATTTATAGATTCCTTTTCCTACACTGACGATGCACAAATTGTGGTATATATCATCCGACGTGGAAATGAAACTATACATTTCAGCTGCCGCATGTCTCACACAGCCAAGTGGATGCAGGAAAACTGCCTGAAGCTAAACTCATATAAAACTGAGGTTTTGTTCTTTGGGAATCACGTCTCCTTCTGGAACACAACATGGTGGTCATCTGATCTGGACCGATTTCCTGTTCCTGTTCAGAAAGGCAGAAACGTGGGCGTCATTCCTGACACCAAACTGTGCTTCTCTGACCAAATCATCCAAATAACATTGTCATGCTTTTTCCTGCTCGGGACACTAAAAAACATTTGCCATTCATTCTGGCGGAGCTATAAAAACTGTGACATTGGTACTTGTCATCTCAAGTATAGACTAGTACAATGCCCTGTACCTTGGCACTCAAAAGCAATTGCTGTAAAACCTTCAACCCCTGCAAAATGTATCCGCCAGAGTGATCTTGAAAGTCCCCAAATTTGCCTCTATCGCTCAGGCACTGCAGGGGCTACACTGGCTTCCAATGAGGAACAGTATCAAGTTTAAGGCATTGTGTCTGGTTCACAAGGCCCGGCATCGGACAGGCTCAGAATTTCTTCATAATCATCTTCCTATGGAATCCTACTAATCAGATATGTGGATCCATTTCAGGCCAAATAAATAAAGCTAGATGGGGTGTAGGAACCTTTACCTTCAGCGCTAATAAACTCTGGAACTCCTTGCCTTTAACTTTGAGATCCCAGTCCAATCTGCTGCAGTTTAGGAAAATTTGGGGCCATATGTAGGTAATTTTTGTTTTGCGATTCTCAAATTGGGATTTTTTGGGAATTGCAATTAGAGATTGCAAAACGAAATGTAGGTAGGATTAGCAAATTTTTTTGCGAATCCTAATTATTCCTTATTTTCAAATTGCAAATTGAGATTCACAAATAAGGAATACCTTCACATTCATTCCTATGGGCTCGGAAGCCTATAGGAATGAATTGGGAGACATTCTCAATTTGCGATTCTCAATTAGAGAATCGCAAATTGAGAATGTAATTTCAGGGTTGCAAGGGTGTCGATAGGACACCCTGTTGCACCCTTGAAATTAACATGTGTGCACAATTGGCCCACATACATGCCCTAAGGGCATGTATATGACCCACATGGCACTTTGAAAAATGTCAAAAAGTGCATTTTTAAAAGAAATCGCAATTTACCACCAAACTGAAAATGGTGGTATTTTGCGATTCCTTAAGCCACAATTCACAAAACATGGGTACTTCCTAAATTGCATTTAAGGAATCGCAATTTGCAATTCCCTAAATGCAATCGCAAAATAAGGAATCGCACATTTTGCGATTCCTTATTTTGCGTGTGGCTTTTTGTGTGCTACATAGCAAACATGCTCAAATTGAGATCACAAACGGTGAAATTCGGCGAATTTCAGCATTTGCGATCGCAAGTGGGAAACCTACATATGGCCCATGGTTTTTTCGACTAATAAATTAGGTAAGCTCATTTGATTCCATCCTTCTCTACTGATTTCTGTTGCTTAACTACTAGTGCAGAGACACCTTCGGGTAATTGCATGCTTTATAACATAAACTTAGTTACTTACATTGCATTTCCATTAGCAGAATACAATTGATTCAACCTACAGGTTTTGTGTGTATATCATGCACTAATATTTTCAAGGAAAGTAAAAATAGAACGATAAGCAAAACCAGATGCAAACATGCAGCATGAACGCAAAGCAAAAGTGTTTATTTTCAGGTCACTATTGTGCAAACAATAACATTGTTATCACAAGTATGCTTCATCTTTGGAAAAAAGGAGAGTTTCTGTCTGTGTTGAAGAGCAGCAGTTAAAAGATTAAAGAAGATGATATGCCTCTTCGTGTACTGTTCATTCATACCAGTTTGCAAGCCACTCATTAATCTCACCTAAACCTTCTTATATGAGACAAAATTGTAAAGAACGTAATCAACAGTCATGTATACAAGTAAACAGTCTGCAATACAAAATTTGAAAAATGCAGTTAGCTTATACTGTACCTCTTATAGTTAAAGTATTACTATTCAAGAGTCTTCAAACTATCAGATCTTCACTATCCTGGGTTGTGGAACCAATGTGTCTCGTCTATGAATTATCCACATATGAAAGTGTGATGAATATGTAATAATAATATCACCTATAAATATTGATATCCATCAAGAAACTGTCACAGTATGAGGACCATCCCATTCAGTCACAATCACAACTATAGTAAAGGGCCCATTCACGAGACATCTTAGTATCATCCCCACCGGACATGTAATCATGGTTAAAAACCCTAATTCAATCGATCTTGTAGATGCAAAAGCAAGATAGAGCACAATACACTGTAACTCACCACTCACACATCATATTTTGCAGCCCGGATGTAGTTACAACAATATTAAAGGTCTTGTATACGAGACAGCTCCGTATATTAGAGCTGGATCACCCTTACTGGACATCTCATCATCCTTGAAATATAAACTCAGTACGGTGTACAATAGCAAAAATGAAGTAGAGAGCAATGCATAGTAAGCTCACCACCCTCCTGTCACCATTTGCACCCTGAACACATCACCATCATTCAAACACACACTAAACCTTATATAACACTTGACTTACCAAAGTACGTTAAGGAGAATGCTCCAATCCACAAAGTGTATCCGTCAGCGTTTAGTTTGATGGGTCATCTTGAAATGACTAAATACACTTTTTGTATCTAATCAGGTTATCACCCTGGCAACACATACTCTACTGCACATCTTTGCATAACATCAAATTGTAAAATGCTGGGCACATCACGGCCATCTTACAACATATTGTGTAAGCCAAGTTATATCACTATATGAAGTCCATTCTCAAGCTGTCCTTCACAATGTGGGCTCATAGGATCTCGGGTATATCACAAAACAAACTAGTTCATGTTGACACACCTATGTCTTCCTCCTGATTCAAACCCTGTTACTTTCTTGGTAACAGAGTTCCTGCTTACAGCACATGTATTGAATACACACTGCAGTAGCTATGTCAAAAAGAGTCCAACGTGTTTTGTGATGATACCCTGATGTATAATATAACCAAATTGGTCATCCCTTCCCAAACATGTTTTCAGTCATAGATGACATCTCATCATTCAAACAAAGGGTGCCTTTCATTGTCCAGCATGTGTGTTATTCACTAGTATATAAACACAATATGGACACTAGTTTGTCATGCAAACATACTATTAGATGTAAGTACCTTTTGACCTTTTGATGCCCAAAAGGTGAAATAAAATACATGGAAAGTCAGCTGCCATTAAATCAAGTACATCTTGCAGTCAATGTTGAGACCAAGTACCACACAGTGTATTCAAATTATCCATTTTGCTTAAAATTGGTGTAACCTTAATTCATGGTGAAGTAGTGTGGCTCACTGGTTAGAGGCGGCAGACCCGAGAGCAGAGGACGGCCCGGGACCAGGGTTCGATTCCCGGCGCGGCAGGTTTCTGGACCAGGGTCAGCGGACTCGATAATTCTCTCGCCTCGGTGCCCACTCTGATCAGCGATCACACTTGGCAACTCTGGGCATTAGCTTGCCTCATCTTCACTAACGGCCCCACCAGACCGCCGGGGATGCCTGGTCTCACCCTGGAGATACCCATTAAGGGACCATCTCTCAGGGAAGCCAGGAAGGGTTTCGCAGCGGTCGAAGCGCCTTGGGACCCTACGGGTAAGTAGTGCGCTATATAAATGCCAATACATTTACATTTATGGTTACCTACTCATATCTTTTTGTACCACATCAATACCATGAAATCTAAAACTCAGGTGTAAATACTGTGCCTTACAATCTTTTGCATGCAGTGCCATGGAGTATCTCTTATCTTGTTGCTTCATTGCTCTGAAATGTTCACTGATTCTTACCCGCATGGGTCGGCTCATATGTCTTACATATATTTTCTCACATTTCCAAATCAGTACATTTACAATATAACAAGTACCAAAGTCAGTATGCATATGGATAATATTTTCACATGAGTGGTAGAAAGGAAATTTAGTAGTGCTATCTACAGCCAAATTACACATGCCACAATGTCTGCATTTGCAAAAACCCATGCTGTGGCTAGTTAATCATGTGTCCTTAGTGTTTCTATTGGAATAACTCAGTGAGTTTATGTTTCTTAGGGATCAGGCTCTATGACGTGTGGCATTTGGGCATTTGTTAAGACATGGTTGCAGATTCTATCAGAAATCAAAAGGTGCCTGTGTCTAGAAAGAATATTAAAACCTAATTTGACAAGGGATGAAAACTAGTAACCACCTTCATGAGACAAGAATGTTTTCTAACATTACTTTTAGTTTCAACAAGTGTATCACCCTGGTTTAATCTACATGTTCTTTTACCTGCAACTGAATTAATTCACTCTCCCTAGCCCCATACTCACAATCTCACTCCAATATCAAAATATCACAAAATGGTTCATTCGAGTTCTCGCTACAATTATGTCTTGCTCTTAGCATTTCACCAAATGCAATGGAACCTATTTGGCATTTCAGATGTTTGCTAGAGGCATACAGTAAAGCGTTACACAAAGACTTCTTTCTGAACATCCTACTATGTTTCATATTGTCATATATGTACAGTTCTAGGACCAAAGAAGCAATCTGTTCCCTACTAGGTTCAAATGTAAACACCTGACCAAATTTTAAGGCAGTTGACAGTGTAACACCCCCCATAATATATACTGCCTGTCTATTTTGCACTATTAGGGCCCCAGATGTGCACCTCTTCAAACCAACCCATAAAAATGTCGGCAAAGGAAGGCACAAATCTGGAGCCCATAACTGTCCCTCACAGCTGCTTGTACCTTTCACAAATAAAACAAAACAGATTGCTCTCAAGTAACAATCGCCTCTTTGCAAAAAGCACCTTTAAACATTCAAAAAGTACAACCGCTCTCTTGTTAAGAACATGTTGAAAGTGTTTTATTTCATTCTAACTTCTTACATGTTTCAAATTGTTAATTAGCTAATACATTATGTAAATAGTTTTAATGTATTTCATAGAAAATATTAACAATATGTTAATACATATTTTAATTGTTCATTGGTAATAATAGTATTGTGTTTATTACTTGTTTTCATAATTTGAATAATAATTTATGTTTAGGTTTTTAGATAATAAATAATTTTATATTGTATTAAAAAATAAAAACTTTATTTTATTCTAGTACTGAATTTGTTTTTGTGGCTGTTGGTATCTCTGAGTAATAGGCTGGGAAGTTCCATAAATATATTCATATTTTAATTTATGTTTTTTATAGATATTTATGATGTTTATGTCATGTTTTAATTAAAAAATATACAAAATGTTATCATATCTAAAAAAATATTTTTAATTTGTTTATGTAACTATTTTTTATGTTTAGTCGTTTTATATATTTTTATTTCTTTTATGTTAATTTAGGATATGTAAAATTGAATCTTAACTTTCTAAAGTGTAATATTTGACCTACTGTTTCTTATCCTGGAGAGAGAATAGTAGTTCTGACCCCTCCAAAATCCAACACTTTCCCTGCTGTTGTTCAGTTTAGAGTGGTATTAGTAATTATGACCCCTCCAAAGTGTGACACATCCCCCATAGTTATTTATGATGGAGTGGGAAAAGAAAACATGACTACTCCAAAGTCCATAATTTTCACTACTGCTACTCAGATATAAGTGTTAAAAGTAAATCAGACCTTCAAAGCACAACCTTCCTGCTGTTACTTTGTCCCCAGATAATGCTGTGTATTGCTTTGAGTCAGTCAATCAGTCAAATTGTTGTTTATTTAGCCCGTGGTCTATGAATATTACCATAAATAGATCCTAAAATCAAATATAAGATAAAAACAGTTAATAGCCAAATCAACAGGGTGTATAAAACATTATAAAAAGAAAGTAGTTTGGTGGAGGGTCTCATACCCCCAACCGGATCCCTTACAAGTTATTCGGCAACCCTTTTAAAATCTCCTGTATTGCATTTAAAAATCTCCCAATTTAACATAACACATTAAAGAATCTCATATTTACTAGCAGGATAAAGGCATTACCTTTATTATTATTATTATTATTATTATTATTATTTATTATTATTACCCTGATTAGTCATTTCTTCCTTTTCAACGTTTCTTTGAAACTGTCTTGGGTTAGAAGTTTCTTATAGCCCCCTGTTGTTCCAAGACAAGGCCACTAGGCTGTGCAAAGTGTCTGGTCCCCAGTACAGATTACTCATCTCCCCCTTATACTATCTTCACAGTTTAGTACTGAACAGGGTATGGAATCAAATTGATTTCTCAGCATTAGTCCTTTTTCTCTGCTTGCTATGTTTACTTATAGGCCGCCGTCACTTCTGTCTGTAAAGGTTCATCTATGCTGAACCCTTTTTTAGCTGCTCTTTACTTGATCTGTACTTGATCTGGCAAGCCAAGTCAGGGCCCTATGGCCTCTCCCATCTGCCCCTAAATCACTCATCTGTACCAGTATTATACCCTACTTCTCTATTTCTTCCTCTGTCCTCACCACCATCTGTTTTACACTTTTTTCTTAGTTTGTTGTGAACCCTATTTTCCTTATATCACCCAATGCTATATCACATAGGCTAGAACATTTGGCTAGTGCTTGCAATAAATGCAAATGGATCAAGGGCTTGAGCTTTCTCCGGTGTTTCATACTTATGCCTCTTCCCTGGGGTCCTAGGTATTCCCATAACCTGTCCCCTGTATTACACCCTTCTATACTTCTTTCATATCTACTTTGCCTAACAGGCATTAAGGATTCACTCTTCCCATGTATGTTCTAGAGTGGCCTCTACCTAGTTACTTAAAGTACACACTTCAGTCTGCATTTCTCATTTTTGATGAGGGCAATATCTCTAGCTCTATCTCTGGCAGATCTTCGGACTTCTATCCTTTCAGCTTATATCTGGGTACCCTCTTTTCCTGTAACTTTGTTTCACCTTGAGATCCCACTTACTCTCTTTCTACCTACCATTTCACTCTTCTGTTAAGGTCCTGGTCCTGGGGCTATTTCCTCCTGGCTTTATTTTTGACCACTTTTTTTTTAATTGTCTGCGATATTTTCCCTATCGTACCTAGCCAGGGTATATAGCCCTTGGCCCCTGGTACACCCCCGTTTTATTACAAGCATAGGTCATTATGAGATATATATTGTTGGAAACCTTGTGGTATTTGTCAGTTCTACCTCACCATCATTTCACAACATGTTTACCTCCTGGTCTTTTTCTCTATCATGGGCCGCACTAGGGTGGGAATACAATTAATAAGTTGTCTAACTCCCATGCGATCCCTTGTAGCTGGTTTTTATGAGTTTTCCCTAAACTGTTTTTCACAGTCAGCGCTTCCAAAATTGCCTGAAGAGTTTTCTGCTTTATAAACACCTCTAACAATGATGAGGAGGGATTGCAGTTATTTATAAGCCATTAGAGACTGTGAAGGAATGGAAGGGTTAGAAAACTGCTGGGGGTTATCCATTCCTACCTCTTCCAATGGTCTGTATATACCACTTTCCATTCCCTCCTCCCCTGGCCCAACCACCTCTTGGAATGGACAAATCCTGAAAGGTTTTTAGTGTCAGATTAGCAAAGGGTCCACTACCATCAGTGGAAGCATCGATATGTAGCGCGCTGTGTAGTAGTGGTGCAACTGGGTGAGTTGGAAACCCTTGGAACCACTCAGCAGTTAGTAGAAGGAACTACCAACTAAATGAATAACAGGAGTACCCTATGCACACACACAAAATATCAGTACAAAAATTAAATAACAGTCATGTAACAGTGTACAAATAAACAAAGCAACCGAAAGTAGTAGGGATCTCGTGTGGGAGAGTAGTCCGATGGAATCCTTCACTATGTTAGACAGCCAGCGACACGTTTTTCATCGCCTATGCGAATCCTCTGGGCACCTCTTGGGATGGGCCCTCACTATACTCCCTGAGGCTAGCTACAAAGGTAGAGAGGTGGGGTGACAAGGACATCCTAGATTTGGGTAAAAACTTCTCCCTATTTACTCAGTTCTCCCTCAAGAGCAAGGTCCAAGTCTGGTGGTTACATTCCTCTGTCCCTCTCTCTGTTTTCCACTAAGTGGTTTTATCAATGGTCTGGACCGACTGTGAATGAGGGGTTTCCTTTTAAAATACTTCCCTGCAAACTCCATAAGGATTGTCCCAAAAGTATAGTGCCTGCTTATTCTATAGAGTGCGCCTGATACCTGTGAGGTCTTCTTCTCCTGGTATACTGAGAGTCATTTCATTCTCGGCTCCTTAGACGATTTTATTAGTTCCTACAATTTTATCTCCACTAAGGTTGGTGAACTTTTAAGCGAACCAGCCTGTAGAACAGCATCCTCTACCCCTAGATGGTTGGATTCTTCTTGCTCCCAGGCTGCAAACAATCTGAGGGAAGCACTGCCAGTGAAGCCAAGAAGTCAAGCTCAGTTTAGCACGTGTCGCAAAGAAGATGAAACAAAATTGGCCAAACAGAAGGGTGTCCTGAAGGAGGAGGCTTGAAGAAAGTTGATTGAGTCAAGTACCCTCAGGAATAGCTCTAGGTTTTGGAGCATTGTTAACCAGACCACTTTTTGAATATGAAGCCGGGGGGAGGCTTTAGATTTGCATATTACTGAGGAGGAATGGGTGCTCCATTTTAAATCAATATTTGATAGCACTATGGAGCAATAAGTTCAGCCATGTTGTGATATAAACGACTCAGTAGTGATCTTTAAACAGGGAGAGGTTGAGGCTGGCATTGCAGGGTTAACCAGTTTCAAAGCCCCAGGACCTGATGGTATTCCCCCGGATTTTTTTAAGTCTGATCCATCTTTTTGGGTACCGGTCCTCATGGCTGTGTTTAATGCAGCTGCTTTGAATGGTTGCCCTGATTCCTGGGCCGCCTCTAGCATAGTCCCTGTCTTCAAGAAGGGTGATCGGAATAGCACTTATTGCTACATTCTAATCTCTCTACTTGATTGGTCAAGGTTGTGGGCCGTATACTTGTAGAAAGATTATCTACATGGGCGGAGGAGCATAAGATCTTGTCCGACGTCCAGTATGGATGTGGTCCAGGGCAATCAACCGTGGCCCAATGCCGTAATTTAACCTTAATATTAAACAAATATACAGTTGCACACCCAGGCACTGTCTACCTAACCTTCATGGACTTGTCTTTGGCATTTGATTGCGTGAATAGGGTTAAACTGTGGCAGTCCATGTGGGCTATGGGGGTAGAGATTAACATTGTTAATTTTTTAGAGGACATTCACAAGTCAACCAAGGTCAATGTTAGATTCGGCCAGGACCTCCGTGCCTCAAGGGATTTTGATATAAAGAGGGTAGTACATTAAGGCTCCAATCTGGCCCCATTTTCGTTTAATTTTAATATTAATGAATTGGACAGAGTTTTAAGAGCTAATGGGGTAGATTATCTGCATGTAGGGTGGCGTGGCATTTCCGTCCTACTTTATGCGGACAATGCGTCCTTTTATCGTGCAGGTTGGGTCATGACCAGAAAAAGTTTTTAATTAAGAGTCAGCGCTGCTAAAGTCCCCCGCACTGATGTCTTTTCGATCTAGAGGTCCTTATGGATGATCAAATAAAATGGGTGCCACTGATTTCTAGGAAAGGGGGCAATCTGGACCGTGTGAACACTGCTATTTTTAATTTTGCCTTGAAACTAGGGAAGAGACCAATTGGAGCTTTGGTAAAAGTGTACTACGCGAAAAGTGTGGCTATAGCTTGTTATTGAAGTGAAATATGGGGCCATATTGCTGTGTATTCTCTCCAGGTTTCGAGAATAGTTTATGAAGTGGTTGTTGTGTGTGCCGCATGGTCTTTCAAATTTGGCGGTCCATGAGGAATTGGGAGTCCCTTTTCTATGTGATACTCTGGCACTACCCCCACTAGTATTTTGGTTGAAGTGTTGGTTGAATAAGGCGTTATCTCTCAATCATCTAATTATAAGAGAGTGCATGTCCCTTGATAACGTTTCCCGAATACTGTGGCTTAGTTATAGCAAAAGCAGCCCAATGGGTTAGGACGTGCTGATCTCTATTCTAACCCTGAAACTATTGTAAAAAAGAATGTGGAGTTAATCATGGAATCCTTTCTCACATTAAGGAAATTGGAAAGGGATGAGCGGGAAATCATGAAACCGAGCGTTCACACTTTTTTAATGCTAAAAAAAACCTTCTACCCGGCCTTACCTCCTGGGGTCTTTGTGTTCACATGAGCAGTTTTTACTGATGAGGTTTCACATGAATCTTTGTCACCTCCTGCTAGCCAGGCCCAAAGGGTGCAGTAGAGGTCAAGTTTTAGCACCCTGTGGGTGTGACGGGCAGTCTTCTCAGCATTTGCATCATTTTATGCTTTTTTGTAAATTTTTTGCGATCTCTCAAAGGTATTTTTTTGTTTCTATTTTAAAGAGGATGAAGTTTAACCAGGCTCGTCCTGCCCTCCTGTACCTTCAATTGTTGAAGGAGGATTGCATATTTTTTTATTGTGGGCTACCTTAAACCCACCATGAAAACCAGGGTTTGCTTGGACATATAGTCATCTTCTCAATAAATCACCAGGGTCTGAGAGGTCGAGGATGTCTAGCACATCTTCGAAGGAAAAATCCAACTGAAGGGAGATGTTTTTATGGCACTATCGGGCACATGCATCATTGTCAATTGCATTCGCAAACGATGCAAATCGCAATTTTCGGCCGTTTGCGAATGCAATTGACAAAATTGGGATGCATCATGTTTGTCGCAATTTTAGAAATCGTGATTGCGATTTCTAAAATTACGATTGCATTTAAGAAATCGCAATTTGAGATTTCTTAAATGCAATGCATGAACATTTTAAATTTGCGAATGCGCAAATAGGGAGAGGTAAATTAACATGAAGTTGACCTTCATGGTAATTTACGAAAACTTTCAAAAATGCACAAAAGTGCATTTTTGAAAGTTTCATTTTACACGCACACATGCCCTTGAGGCATGTGTGTGTGAAAAATGCACTTAAATTTATATTTCAGGGGTGCAGGGGGGGTTCTTTGGACCCCCCCTGCACTCTTGAAATCGCAAATTGAAAACGACTTCCCATTTATTGCAATGGGCCTCTAGGCCCATAGGAATCAATGGGAAGGGATTCCTTAATTGCGATTCGCAAATTGTGAATTGCAATTAATGAAATTTAAGAAATCACAAAAAAATTGCAATTTCTTGGTGCATAGCCGTTTGCGATTTCTTAATTGTGATTCCTTAATTTTCGCAATTAAGAAATCGCAAACGGCAACAATGATGCATGTGGCGGTATGCACTTTATTGTCTGAGATTAAAATGGGAGGTTATGCATTAGATTTTTTCTTTCATATTTCATAAAGTGTGTTATTTAATAAATTCATGTTTCTTTTTATTTTTTTTTGTTTTCTTCATTTGCCGAACTCTCGTTCCATAGAAAGCTCCAACCACCTTTGGTAACATTTGGCACTGTGTAGAAACCATATTCACAGGCCAAGTTGACAGTTTCAGAGTGGCGGGAGAAGCTTTTAGGAATCTTTGCTCTGTCAAGGCATCTTACAACCTGTTGGACCCACTTTAGCCACAAGCAGGTTCGAGCAATGTGTCAGCTTAATCATTGGACCCGGGGAAAAAAAAAACCCTGGTGAATCTAATGATTTATCTAACTCTGCTGAACCAACAGATTCCAGAAGGTAAGGTTACGCTTACTACATTACCTGGCCAGATCCACCTTTGATGTTTCGTACAGAGATGTTAGCCAGCCGGCATGTGATGGTGCGTTTGGCTCAACCCAAGATTTACAGATCTGTTGTCTCGCTAGGAGAATTGCGTGAAACAGGAAGGTCCTTGCAGGCCCTGTGATTTTTATATCCAAACCAAATATTATAAGGGACAGGGTGATAGGTATTGATTTTTTAAGGATCAAGTCTAGGGTGCCCTTTACTTCTTCCCAAAAAACTTTGATAGGCGGACAATCCAAATACATATGAATGTCAGAGGCTGTAGGGAGGAGACACTTGTTACAACACTTCCCAGATTGAAACTTAGATAACCTAAGTGGGGAAAGGTATGTCCGGTGTAGCGTAAACAAGTGATTGCGCCTCAACCAAGCAGGCTTAACTGTTTTAAACAAGAGAGTAAACGATCTTGTCCATATATCTTCGCACTGGACCCCCATGACTTCTCCCCATAGTTCTTCCAGGAGGGTAAAATCCCCATCTACCTCCTCTAAAATAGTCCAGTACCAGAAGGCTACCTCTTTACCCCACACTTGCCTCTGTACCAATTGTTGTTCTAAAGGGCTGCTCCTCCCAACTTGGGATTTTTTCCTGATCAACTCCCGGGACCAGCTAACAAGTTGTATATATATGAATTTGGATAATGAAGGACCAACCCTCCCATATAATTCCTCCCACTTGACCAGTGATCCTTCTACTAATAACTCCCCCCATGTTAGAATTCCTGCCTACTTTATGGGGATGCAAGCCTGTCCTTTAAGCACGACGGAAGCCCAGGGGAGTCCCAGATTGGGGCATGGGTTGAATAATAAGCTAAACCTACTTTACTTTTAATTTGTGTCCAAGCCATTGCTAAGGATTGCAGAATCTTCAACCTCACCTTCCGGAAGTACCTCTGATCTCCGAATTTAAATAGTAATCCATCTAGTGGTAAATTCGCCCCAGTTAACTTAGCCTTAAACATGTTCCCTTTTGCCAGGCCTGATGGAGTTTTCAACAACATCCTTGAATGGGACAGCAAGAATGCCCAAGCATAGTATTCTAGGTCTGGCAGTGCAAGTCCTCCCTTTTCCCTTCTCCTCCTTAGTTTCTTCCATGCCAGCCTGGTAGACTTGTAGCACCAAATAAAGGAGTTTATTTCCTGCTGACATTTGTAAAATTGTTTTGAGTCAAAGGCTACTGGAATGGAGTTGAAAAGAAACGTAAACATAGGAAGAATAGACATTTTCACCAGGCTTATTCTCCCAAGAACAGTCAAAGAAAGGAAAGACCAAGATTTTAACAGCACCCTACATTCTCTAAATACCTTATCCAAATTGGTCTGTGCCAAGGTATTGATGTCCAGAGTGATCTTTATTCCCAAGTAGTGCGTGGATGGAGTCGCTACAAGCTGAGGGTTGTCACTGTTCCGGGTCATAATCTCGGTTTTTCCCATGTTGATTTCATACCCTGAGATACGCCCGAACTCCTCCGCCCTTTTTACTACTACAGGAAAAGCTTGAACTGGATTGATTGTGTACACCGGGATATCATCCGCATAGAGTCCTACCCGTTTTTATCAACCTCCGAATTCAAAAGGGGGGATGTTATGTTCCTCTCTTAATATTTGCACAAAAGGTTCAATATATAGATTGAATAATAACGGGGAAAGAGGGCACCCCTGCCTCGTACCCCTCATAATTTGAATAGACTCAGTAAGGGCACCATTACCAACAGTCTGGCTTTAGGATCCTGATATAGAAGCTTTATGGTACGGCAAAACCTAGTTCCAAACTGAAATTTCCTCATAGGGCCAGTTAACCCTATCAAATGCTTTAGTAGCATCCAGGGTCAAAGTAGCCAGGGGGAGACCAAAAGCTGAGGCTATATCTATTGCACCTACCAGGTCATGCGTGAGTTCTGCCACCTGGCGCCCCCTTATAAATACCTTCTGGTCTTGTTGGACAATTGAGCCTATCTCTCTCCCAAGCTGTGCCGACAAAGTGGCAGCGAAGATCTTACGATCAACGTTTAGGAGAGAGATAGGCCGATAGGATCCGCAGTCGGTCGGGTCCTTACTAGGCTTGGGGATCAGAACAATAGTTGCCTCATTCCACGTCTCAGGAGTTTCCCCCATTCACAAAGATGTCATTGAAAAGGGCAGTCAAGATTGGAATGACCACTGGACCCAGTACTTGGTAGAGCTCCCCAGGAAGGCCGTCTGGTCCCGCAGCCTTCCCCCGCTTCAGTTTGCTGATAACTGTGTTGACTTCAGCTTCAGTTATTACCTCATCCAGACTATTTCTCTGCTCTGATGAGAGGGTGGGCAAACTAACTGTATCTAGCCACAGGTCCCTGGCCATTTGGTTGTCTACAATCTCCTCCTTATAGATATTCTGGAAGAATTCATGAAAAGCACTTCCAATTCCTGAGTTTGATGTCCTAGATGTATTTTCCCCTTCCACTTTTTTTTCTCTGATATAATTTTTGGCCTGGGCTGATTTGATTTTCCATGCCAGAACCTTACCTGCTGCTTCCCCATATTCAAATTGTGAGAGCTTACTTGCCTCCCACTTCTTAGCCACCCTTTCCTGAAGTAAATTTTCCAGTTTTAATTTTAATTCCGCCCGCCTCTCTTGGTCGAGTAAAGATCCTATGATGAAGTCACTCCCCCGATCCAAGAGAGCTAGTTCCCTTTCTATTCTTGTGGTCGCTTCTCTATCGTCTTTTGCTCTATAAGAGGTGCGGTTGGTTATGCAGCCTCTTAAATAGGCTTTACAAGCTTCCCAAACAGTCACAATCTTGGCCGAGTTCACATTAATTTCCAAAAAGGAGGCTGATTCAGCCTTAAGAAAATTTGTCTCCTCTTCTTCCCGCAAGATCGATCTGTTGAAGGACCAGGAGGAGTGTTTTGATTGCTGAAGAAGATTTAAGGTGAAAAGGATGGCTGAATGATCAGACAAATGCGAGGGGAGGTAAACTAACTCCTTCAATATGTCTTTAAGACTGTAACTGAGGAGGGCATAATCAATTCTTGATATATGTTTATATTTGTAGTTGTGAAAGGAAACTCCTAAAGTGTTCCCCACTCTCTCCCTCCAGATATCTACTAGACCCAGAGTTGACATTATTGCTAATAGGGTTTGCCTAGATTTTGACTGCGTCATCGCACAGGAATTAGGTGTCTTATCTAGCTTTGGATTTAAAACAATATTAAAGTCTCCCACCCATATTATTTGGTCTGGGGAAGAGATCAAATGGTTCTCGATCTTATTTAAGTATGAGGGGTCGTCGATGTTAGGGCCATAGTAGCCTATTAGTGTGAAAGGACAACTGTCTTACCGAATATTTGAAAGAAGCCATCTGCCAGTATGGTCTTCCTTATATTCCATGATTTGAACTTTTGCCTGTTTTTTAAAAATGATAAGGATTCCCCGTATGTTAGCATTATGATCCTTGCATAAATATTTATCAACCCACTTCAGCTTCTTCAACATCTTGTTTACTTCATCTTTAAGTAGATGTGTCTCTAGATAATGATGACCTGCGCGGGGGAGTCTCTCAGGTATTGTAAGATTCCATGTCTCCTACTCCTGACACGCAGGCCATTAACATTCCATGATAGGAACTGCTACCCCATCATTTCCTTTTTCCTCTCCGTTTTTCCCCCCCACCTGTAGAAACATCCTTTCTAGACTCCTCAGTGTGCCAACTATTACCCTTGCTTGCCCTATTAATGGGGCGCTTAATAAAATTACAAATCAAAACTTTACAAATGAGGACCGACATATAAGGACTTTTTAACCTTTTCCCTGATCTCGGTTTGATTCGGCTTAGATTCAGCAAAGCCCATTTTGATCTCTTCCCTCATTGCCATTAAAAGTTCCTCCACCAAGTTGCCCCCACTTTCTATGCCAATGGTGGGACTAACATTAATACAAACACCACCTTCTGTTACTGAGTTTGGTACCCCAGGATCTACTGCTGACACTGGTTCAAGCGCCACTTGATTACTGACTAAGGCAGGAGACTCTCCCAACTGCGTGTTGATGTCACTCATGATATTTTCACGATTGCCACCGACCACCTCTGTTTTTTATACAATGTCGAGGACTTGGGGCAGCTCTTTGAAATAGGAACGCAATGATGGTGTAATTCGTGTTGCACCCCTGCGCGCCCCTTTAGATTTACTTTTCCTCTTAGCTGGGTTCCAGAGGTAGCGCTAGTGCTTGTGCTTGGTATAGGGCAGGCAGAGCTCTCTTTTATGGTGGACCTTTGAATTTCGCCCACAGAAGCCACAACCTCCGCCCTTACTTCACAGTCCAGTTCACCTGCCCCTTCTGAGACCAGTTTGTGCGTACCTAACCCCACCACAGAATTGCCCCCTCTGGCACTTTTCCTTCTTCTTTTAGCCTTCCCCCCACGCCTTCCAATAGTACTGCTTTTTGTTTTTGAGCTACTCAAAGTTTACCCCCCCCCCCTGCCCTCTCCTTACTTCCAGAGATCTTATCATTTGGCACCGAGGGAGATCCACAGATTATCTTCGCAGTAGTTGTTTTAGAAGTACTCAATTCCGTCCGGCAGCCCCGTCGAAGTTCCACGACGGCTTTCCTCCACGGCGGGAGAGAGGCGGGGGCGGTGTCAGGCTCGGGCTCAAGCACATCGGCTCTAATCCCCAGGTGAAAGTGAGCCGTCTTTGACACGCCGCCTCGAGGTACTGGTTCAAGAGGAGAAAGTGTTTTCCGAGGGTATTCCACGGTAAGGCTGCGGAGTGAGGAATTTGCGAAAAACGGAATGCTAGCTGCCAAATGCCGATGAAAGCACCGTTTGTTACCCCAGGGTGGAGGAGAGGTCTGCTAGCGACGCACGCACCGCCCTAGCCAGCGGCCGCCATGTTTTCCTTCTCCAATAAATTCATGTTTCATTGTATTGTGGATTTTACGCAACTTTTAAGGTTTTTTCCATGAAACCTAATAACGTTTATTTGATTTGATTTGGCTGAGACCACTGTAGCCGCATTTAGCTTCTCTGTGTCGTCAGTACGCAGCAGGAATCAGGCGAATTCAGCAGGATGGCAGGAATTAGGTAAGCAAGGGTGTGTGGATGCGAGCAAGAACCAGCTCGGTGGTGGGCATGAGCCAGGGTCGGATTGGGATCACAATTCGGCCCGGGCACTGACGAAAAAAGTGGCCCACATTTAAGAGGCGTGGCCCATATTTAAGGGGCGTGGCCCACATTCAAGGGGCGTGCCCTTTCATGAAACACCATTTGCACAGACAAGGAATGAAAGTGGGAGGATACTGTTCTTGCACAGGACACAGGACCAAGGTGACAATGGCTTACATGCTGAGCAACTAAAAAAAATAGCAAGGCCCCTTTTTGTCACAAAAGTATTCCAGCCCTCCAGCACAGGAGCACCTGAAAAGCAGCAAAGCCCATGCTATTACTAACCTACTCAGCCCTCCCCAGACCTTCAGCTCAGGAGCACATGAACAGAGGTAAGGCCCCTGCAATTAGTAAATTAATCAACCCTCCAGGCCTTGGGAAAATGTCCTGGCAGGGGAGCACAAAACACAGCTTTCTGGGTCATCCAAGGTAGCCAGGTAGCCAGGGGGGAGGCTGAGGTGAAGCTGGTGCATGAGAAGTGCCTTCCCAGTGTGTTCTGGCAGTTTGAGTATTTACTATTTACTGTAGTAGTACCCTTGTACCTGTGTATGGTACCCTTTTGTAACTTGCACAAGTCACTTTTCTCCTGTAACACACTGTTTGCTCCTCTCACTTTTGTTTGCTTTAGATACTTGCACAAGTGCCACCATTGGAGTGTCTGCCATTAATTGCAGTATTATACCTCTACTTATATTTTGTACGCTTTTGTAACCTGCACACATATCTCTTTTTCCTCCTGTAATGTATCGTTTGCTCCTCTTGTATTTTGGTTGCTCACTATTGTCACTTTTGATTCATGTAACTTAACGTTTGCTTTTGTAATTTGTCCACTTATAATTTCCTCCTCATGTATTATTGCTGTTCCTTGTGTGAAGCGCTCTGACACCTTCGGGTAAAGTCCGCGCTATATAAAATCGCATAAATAAATAAAAAAACTAAAACATTCCAAACATCACCAGCCCCCCACAGCAAGACCCATTCTACCTCGCCCACTATGCCCTGAATGTGAAGGGCTGTGGGCGAGGTGTTAAGACTAACACCGTTTCTGGGCTGCATGGGCGCCAGGGGGCCGAGGTGCAAATGGCTCAAAGGCCTGAGAAACACCTGGCCCCCAGGGAGGCCGATTATTGCAAACAATCACCCCTCCCCAGCCCAGCCTCAGCTTGATTGCTTGGCAGGGTAGGGGTGAAGGAGAGCCCACAGCTGACAATCGCTGTCTGGCCGCACAGCGAGGCTGCTTTCATTTTCTCAGTCTCTGTCGTGGGCCGTTTTTTTTCTCCCCTTTCCTAGTCCACTCTCTGTGGACTGGGACAGGGCAGAAAAAAACGGCCCACAGAGGGCACTGAGGCACCGGCCCTTCGGCCCATTCCCGAATGCCCGCCTTGCCAATCCGACCCTGGCATGAGCACAGTAGCAGCAGAGGTGGCTGTGCATTACTTTGAGTCAATGTTGAGGCCTTCAATGTACCTCCGATCTAGCTGTTATTTGTAACGTTATATTAAAAATCTCCAACAAAAATCCTACTGGCATTCACCATTTAAGGTCAGTTCCACAAATTACCAAACCGCACAACTGCCATGAAAACTCGCACACTAAATCCAATACTCATAACTTCACTCTTGATGTGGGTAATGCAATCACAAATTACATACGCCCCAATTATGAATACATCTGTCTGATGGATTGCCGTAGCCACAGTGGCGGTGTGGGTTCACCGATGGTCAGACTGCCCTATTACATGTTGGGCGGTCAGACTGCCATGGAAATGTTGCAAATTCATGGATCGGACTTTCCTGGTGGTTTTGCTGCAGTCTTAAAGCCTCAATAAGCTTGTCAGTGCCGCTGCACATTGCAACGCATGTTACGAGATCCTTTCTGCCATAGTTTTAATGGTGGAGGAGCTGCCATGAAAACTGTGGAGGAGAGGAAACAAAGGGGGCCCAGCAGGGCCCTCTGTTGCCTAATGCCAGTGGGTGCATGCAAGGGGGCATATGTTGTGCCCCCCTGTGTGCATGCACCGCAGTTCCTGCAGGTCTTGCACTGCCTTGGTTACTAACATTGTGGCGCCCATTTTCAGAGGCACTACTGTGGGACCGCAAAGAAACGCCCGTCAGGCACGGGGAAACTTGTAGTCTAGGCGGTGCTCACATGGCTTTGGGGATGTAGGAGCAAGGCAGCGGAGTGGCGGTCCTGCTCCCACACTGAAAAGTCGTCATCGGGCCCATAGAATTATTTGTTCGTTTGTATATGGTTTATGTAGTATGACTGACTGGTTTGCATATGGGTTGCTATTTAACAATGCTGTGCTTTTATGTGTTTGGTTATGTTATAAGCACTGCATCTCCTGTGCGTATCCTTCTTTTTGTGGCAAGTGTGTGAGTTATGGTTCACTGAGTTAACCATAGCTGGTGAATTTCAGTGTTGCATAAAGCGACTAACGTCTCTATATTAACTAAGTTGCATTCATGTTAAACTCTTAACCTGTTTTGATTCTTCAGTGTGTTGTCATAGTGCATATTGATCTTTGAGTTTAAATAGAAATTTGCAGTCCAAAATCATAGTAAAAAATGTAACATTTACTTTAACTCTGAATTTTAATATTGCATACTTTTATTCGGGTTCTTAAGTGCTAGTGCGGCACATAGATAAACTCACATTGTAATGCATAGAATCTGTTTTTGATGTCTTTGTTTTGTCCATATTTACTACAGAGTCATTTTATGTGATTACTGCTAATGTTACATATTAATGGCAAACAGAATGAAAAAAAGATTTGTGATCCAATTATACAAGGCATCTAAAAGCATATGAACATTGTTTCACTTAAATGTCTGCTCTATCTGCAATCTATGTAATTCGGTTTTTGTAATGCCTGGTTTTTAAATGTAATTAAAAAAGTTTGAATTGTGCTATTTCTTGGTGGATGGTCCATAAGTCCATAATTTTCGTTTTATGCACTGATCTAATAATCTTTGAGCTTTGCCAATTAAATCCATTGCCCATTAAGCACTCCTAAGCACAGCCGAAGACTGCTAATCACTAGCCAGCTTATTACAAAGAAGGAAAATTTGAATAGAACAGAATCTAGGCTTTGTGAAATAGAAAACATCATTACTACATCTGCCATACATGACCATGTACCATTCTAGCACAGAATGTGTTCTCCAGCGCCTGCTCAATTTAAACGCCCTTCATAGTTTCTTCCTGTGTAGTCTCCCTACCATCATAGGAAGAACAGGGAATTTTCTTGTATAAACAATTGCAATGTGAGACACCACTGCCTTTTCATGTGGGTTTAATGAATGATTTCCAAGATACATATTTCGCTTATACTGCTTCGTGGTCTGCGAGTTTTAACTCCAGACTTTCAGTTGGCAGCACACACACCCACTAATCATCATTCTTGCTAGTTGACTTTCATTAGGAATTCAGAAGTACAAGTTCTGACAGGGAAGGCCTCATTGCACATGATTACTGCCAAACAAACAATATTTTTTGACATTTTTGTTCTCTGACTATCCAATCGAACGATGCAAAAAATCTATCTATCTATCTATCTATCTATCTATCTATCTATCTATCTATCTATCTATCTATCTATCTATCTATCTATCTATCTATCTATCTATCTATCTATCTATCTATCTATCTACCTACCTGCCTGCCTGCCTGCCTGCCTGCCTGCCTGCCTGTCTGTCTGTCTGTCTGTCTGTCTGTCACTCTGTCTGTCTGGCTGTCTGGCTGTCTGTCTATCTTACCTAGTGGCGGTCACCACTAGGTAGGTATAGTTAGGAACCTTTTCCATAGGAGAAGCGTTTTTTGTGTTGCTAATTACTTTAATCCCATTTCACAAATCCCCACAAAACTTTCCATAAAGGTGCTACTTTTACTAGTTTGTGCATGAAAAGTTTCAAGGTGAAACATCAAGCAGAGGTTGAAGAAAAAAGGGGGGCATAATCCACAAGATTTTTCCATGAACCTCCTGAACGAAACTACACCAACTATGAGAGGAAGCCAGATATTAGACCATAGATTGTGCTTTTTGTGATTTGATTTATATTCGCTTAGTAGTTGTTGAGAAATTAAGGATAAAAAATAATTGAATATTTTGGCAGGTGGGTTTGCGAGAGTCCAGCAGGTATTAATCAATCAATCAATCAGGGATTTATATAGCATGCTACTCACCCGAGAGGGTCTCAAGGCGCTGGGGGGGCGGCAGCTCCAGATCAGTTGAAAGAGCCAGGTCTTGAGGTCCTTCCTGAACTTGTGCAGTGTCTGGGAGCGTCTGATGTTCACAGGGAGCTCGTTCCAGGTCTTAGCTGTGATGTGGGAATTGGCTCTCCCACCTGTTCGGTTTCTGTGGATGCGACCTCTGCCAGGGTGAGCTCGGCGGATCGGAGGTTTCTCTTGGGAGCATGGAAGGATGATCTTTTGGTGAGGTATTTGGGTCCGATGTTGTTGAGTGATTTGTAGGTGTGGGTGAGGAGTTTGAAGGTGATCCTCTTCTCAACGGGGAGCCAGTGGAGGTCTCGTAGATGTTGGGTCATGTTTTCGTGACGTGGTGTCCCGCGGATGAGTCTGGCTGAGGTGTTTTGGATGGTTTGGAGTTTGTGTAGAAGGGTTGTGTTGATACCGGTGTATAGGGCGTTGCCATAGTCCAGTCTGCTGGTTATGAGTGCGTGGGTGACGGTTCTCCTGCAGTCAGAGGGGATTCATTTGAAAATCATGCGGAGGATGCGTAGGCCGTTGAAACTGGTGGAGGCAACGGTGTTGATCTGGCGGTTCATGGAGAGGGAGGAGTTGAGGATGATGCCGAGGTTTCATGCGTGGTCTGTAGGTGGAGGGCCACCAGTTGTTGTCCCAGGCAGAGTTGCAGGGTCCGAGGATGAAGACCTCAGTCTTCTCAGAGTTGAGCTTCAGACAGCTATCTTTCATCCAGTCTGCCACATTCTTCATTCCTTCCTGGAAACAGAGTCTGGTGTCTTCGGACTTCTTCATGAGAGGATGCACTGGGTATTGTCGGCATGTGATACAATGCTGAGCCCATGCTGTCTGACAATGGCGGCGAGGGGTCCATGTAGATGTTGAAAAGCGTGGGGCTGAGCGATGATCTTTGGGGAACTTTGCAGTTGGTATCGGTGTGTTCAGAGAGGAAGGGAGGGAGTGTGATCCTCTGGGTTCGGCAGGAGAAGAAGGATTGTATCCAGTCAAAGGCGGTTCCCTGTATCCCTGCATCGTGAAGTCTAGCTCCGAGTGTGTGGTGTGAAACTGTGTCGAAGGCTGCAGAAGGTCCAGGAGGATGAGTGTGTCCCTGGTCAAATAGCATGCGGATGTCATCAGTGGCGGCAAGGAGGGCAGTCTCGGTGCTGTGGTTGCTGCGCAATCTGGATTGGGAGTCGTCCAGGATGGAGTTCTCTTTGATGAAGGCAGTCAGTTGGGTTTTTACGAGTCTCTCTGTGACTTTGGCAAGGAAGGGGAGAAGAGAGATGGGCCAGTAGTTTTCCAGGTCCTTTGGGTTGGCCGATGGTTTCTTGAGGGTATCCAGCAAGAGTGCAAATTTAAACATGGATCCTTGTGATTGGTCGAGAGGCCCATTCTCCCATGAGCTTTCATGCTGTTTGGGAGCAAGAGACTCCTGAGAGTCCCACAAGTCCTCTGATTGCCTGGCTGTTGGAATTTTGGAATTGAATTTCAGCCATTACTTTTTACTGTGAAAAAATTGCAATTGTTGTGGAAATGTAGTACAAAATCTATATAAGAGAGGAACAGAAAGGCATGCTGTCCCCTAGATTGAGAATGGTGGTTCTAAGGGAAAACTACTTTGATGAAAACAAATGTAGAATGTTTAATACAAATTTTTGCAATCTCGCTAGACTCTCTCAGGTTGTGAATAGTAAAAAGGAGTAGGTAAATTCTCAAGATAATCTACAGGTAGGAATGCATATTTTGCGCCTTGTTATTCAGAGGAAGTGTTTAAAAGATAAGTACTGTGATGAGTAGAAGGTTAATTCTTTAAAAAACATTATGATCTCACTAGACTCTCACAGGATTGTGAAAAATAGGAAAGAGTACCTGATCTTTGAATACACTCAAGTATATAGACTTGATACTATAGGGAGGAGTCTTACTGGGGCTAGTGTTTATCAACGTTTACAATTTATACCATCAGCTTTAGAACAGTTCTGCACAGCTGTCATACAATAAAGAGTTCTCAGCAGAGAGGCAAGTCCATCGGCATACCCAAATATGGACACTCTCTAGGGATAGGGTAGTCCATTCACACACCCTATTATGCACATCCATAATCTGAGACAGAGCGTTCTGAAAGGAGAGGCCAGCCAATGCACACACCTTACAATGGACATTTGAGTTAGAGGTCTGAAAGGAAAGGTCAGTCCTCCTCCACTCACTACTGCGCAAACCCATCATTTGAGAGAGAAGTTTCAAAGGAGAGGACAGCACATTCAAATACCCTACTATGCACACCCTTCATCTGAGGGAAATGTCTCAAAGGGGAAGCCAGTTCATGCGCATGCCCTACTACGCACATCTGTCCCGTGAGAGAGAAGTCTCAAAGGAGAGGCCAGTCCATGCACACACTCTACTAAGAACACTCATCAGCCCAGAGAGCGGGATCCCAAAGGAGAGGCCAGTCCCTACCCACTCCCTAATATGACAACCTGTCATCTGAGAGAGGGATCTGAAAGGAGAGACCTGTGACTCCCACTGCACCCTGCTATGCACATTAGTTATGTGAGAGAGAGGGGCTGAAAGGAGAGGCAAGTTTCTTCCTTCACACTACTATGCGCACCTGTTCTTCATGTAAGAGGTCTCAGTGTAGAGGGCAGTCCCTCCTTATTCTCCAGTATGCACATTCATTATTCAACAGAGGGCTCTCAGTGAATAGGCTAGCTCCACCCATATGCTACAATTTCCTTACAATTGTGCTGCAATCCTGCAAGAGTCTTGCAACAGCAGAGTGCAAGCTTCTGGGAGTGACGCATGCCATCTGATGCCTGTTTAATCCCACGAGCTTCTCACAAGACGGGCACCGAAAATTACCAAGCCTGCCATGAGGTGTAAGATCCAGAGAGTGTCTTGCAAGACCTGCGTGGCAAATTATTGGGCTTGCCACACAGTGATTTATGATCCCAAAAGAGTCTGTTGAGAAGTAGAAAAAAAGGGCTAAGGTCAACCAATAGTTAACCTTTAAAATACGTAGTTGAAAAAATGCTATGATGTGATTGGTTGCAGAGATATAGCCCAGATCATCCTTGGTGGTTTGGAGGAGAAGGCATTCTCTTTGAGTATTGCTCGGCAGAGGTGACTTAATTTGGGTAGTGAAAAAGACAGGTGTATTCAGCTGCATTTAAGAAAGAGCTCAAGGTTCAGGTTTTTATAAATATTTTTAATGAAGTTGGTTGAAAAGTGTCAATAAGTGCACTACTGTTGGTAAATATTAAATACAAGATTTACGGCGCCAGAAGTGCAGGGAGAAAATTCTAGTATTGTCACAGACCCACAAGCTATCGCGGACGAATTCTTGAAATACTACGACGAGGTGTATGCCTCGGGTAGGGTATACTCTGAGGTGGAAAACAGTGAAATGCTTATGGACATTCAGTTGCCCACGCTGTCGGATGACAGCCGGGAATATCTCTATTCTCCATTTACAAATGACGAGGTGGCGATGGCTATGAGAGGTGTGCACTCCGGGAAAGCCAAAGGCCCAAATGGAATTCCCATTGAGCTTTACAAACTGAGTGCCAATAAACTAGCTCTGTTTGTTTGATCCATTATTAAGGAAAGTAGGGATAAGGGTCAGCTTCCCTACAATCAGCGTGTGGCCAACATAGTGGTCACCCACAAAGCGGGGAAGCTCAGGACGCTCTGTTCATCTTACAGGCCTATTTCGTTGCTGAACGCTGAGCCTAAGGTATTGGCGAAGCTACTAGCGATGAGGCTTGTTAAAGTCGTTACTACGGTCAGTCCGGTTTCATGCCACAGCGGAATACGGTCCTCAATTTTTGCAGGTTGCATAGGGTACTGGGTAAGACGCCGACGATACAGGAACCTGCAGTATTGGTGTCTTCGGACGCCACTATGGCTTTTGATGGAATTGAGTGGCCCTACCTATTCGCAGTCCTGGGGAAAATGGGTTTTGGATTGGAGTTCATAGGTTGGATACGCCTCCTATATGCAAACCCCCTGGCTAGGGTGGTGGTAAATAATCGGAAGTCGGCCGATTTTCTCCTTGGTAGAGGCCCGAGACAGGGTTGTCCGCTGTCTCGGCTCCTATTCGCCTTGGCACTGTAGCCTTTGGTGGCATGGATTAGGTGTGATAGATCCATTAGAGGCTTACGGTGGACGTTGCAATCGTAGGACAACATTTCATTGTACGCTGACGACTACCTCACCAACCCAAGGGGATCCCTGATTTATTTTCTAGATGTGCTTGCTATATTTGGGAGGTATTCCGGTTTTTCCATAAATAGGTCAAAATCGGTGCTTTTCGTTCCCAGGGGTGACCCACTAGTCATCCCCGAGACTTGCCCGATACAAATCGCACCAGCGGGATTTAGGTATCTCAGTGTTTATGTCACACTAGACCCGAAGTTAAGGTATGCTAATAACATGGGCCCTCCCCTGACTCGGTTCAAGGGAGATGTGGTGCGCTGGAAGGCGCTTCCACTTTTGCTCCTAGGGAGGACAGTGCTGTTTAAGATGATGGCCCTTCCCCAGTTTCTTTACTTGCTCCAGAACACAATGGACCTGGTGCCGGCCTCCTATTTCAGGGAAATGGAAGCCCTTCAAAAACAGCTTCTATGGGATGGTGTACCCCATGTAGCATTTTCTAAACTCACTCTCCCTTGGCATGACGGGGGATTGGATTTCCGGACCTGCGAAAATATTAAGGGGTTTCCCAATTAGCAGCGGTGAACCATGCAATATACGTGCCCCTTGGGGATTCCAGGTATGCCATGGACCGATGGCAGGTGCCGGGGGGCAATTTCACGTGGGCACTTTATGCTGGACCCCGCCGCTTCCCCCTTGCAGGACCTACAGCTCATGCTGTGCAAGTGTGGCACACAACAAATAGGCATCTTAAGTGGGACGGGAAGCTTACCCTTGCCACTCCATTGTGGAACTCCAAGGCGCTGGGGAGCTTATGGAAGTCCAAGGGATTTTGATAAATGGGATCTAATCGGGATCACACAGGTCAAAGACATCTGGGGGAAGGGCACAGTACACACTTTTAGTTCTCTCAAAGAACAGTTTCATCTTCATGATAATGAACAGTACCGCTACCTTCAGGTTAGGCATGCGCTACTCACACCTATCCCCAGAGACATAACGCTCCCTGAGGCCACCCCCCTTGAAGACCGAGGGCTGGACGGCCATCTTCTGGAGAAGACTGTCTCATTAATATACATAAAGATTATAAACTGCATGGAGGACCCGTTAGTACCAGTTAGGGCCCACTGGAACACAGACGGGGTTGAGATGGATGATGAAGATTGTTGTGAGGCGGTTACCTCGCCGCAGTTGGTGGCGGTCCAGATGAGGCTTAGATTAGTGCAATTAAAGATTCTTCATAGGACATATGTCACTGGGCCTCGTCTGGTCCATATGGGTCAAGCGGAGAGCGACGAGTGTCATGCATATACTGTGGCATTGCACGGCGCTGCAGGAGTACTGGGTGAGAATACATGATACGCTGCGGGAAGTCCTGGTGGTGGAATTGCAACTGGAAGCCTGCAGATGTCTTTTAAACATTCTGCAGCCTACAGATTTGAATGCGCACAGGAGACAATGTGTCACGTTGGCGTGTATGTTAGCAAAGCGTAATATTGCTCAACTGTGGGATGCCGGCCAGCCGCCCCGGGTCTGAAAATGGGAGGAAGACTTGGACTGGTGTATGTTCAGGGAGAAGTCGGTTTACGTGACACAGGGTTGTCCTGAGAAATGGGGTAAGGTCTGGGGAGAGTGGAATCACTACCGTGGAGACATATGTACGCCTCCGGTGCATGTGGTGGAAGTGGAAGTGCATGAATCCCCTTGATCCATTATCTATATATATGCTTGTTATTTTTGAATGATATGGAATTGTAATCATGATAATTAAGAATGCGGTTAATGTCACCTGATGTTTTGCATTGCTAGTTGTTAACAAAAAGATTTCTAAAAAAAAAATACAAGATTTACTGAATGGAAAGTGGTTTGTAGAGGTGTAGATTTTTCAATATAGCTTTTAAAAAGTAGACATTAGAATGTAGAGCAATATCAGCAAGTATTGCGCAATGTGTTAAAAAGTGAAGTGTTCGATCGGTATGTAGTAGTAAGTAGGCCTGGGTGGAGTTCGCCGATTAAAAAAAACGCATCCAAGCTACACAGAGTTCCACAAGCAGCAGAGTGAGTTACCCATTGTTAGACCTGACATCTTTTGGCGTGATTACCCCTATCTTTTTGCCTCTGCCTCCTGTATTTTTCGATGCTGTGCTGGATTCGTTTTTGCTGGTTTAGATGCTTTGGACACTCTGCCACTGCTGATCAGTGCCAGAGTGTAAGTGCTCCCTATATAAATTGTTATTCTGATTGGATATACATGTTTGGCATATTTGTATCACCACGAAGTCCCTCGTAAAGTGCACTGGGTGTGCCAGGCCCGGTGATGACAAATGCTACTCGTGGGCCTGCAGCACTGATTGTGCCACCCACAGGAGTAGCCCTAAAATGGTGTCTCGGGCCTGCCACTGCAGCGCTTACGGGCAGTTTAGAACTGCCATGTCCTCCTGGTCCGCGTCCCCGCTGACCAGGCCTAACCCTTCCCTTTTCGTGCACATCAGTCACCCCTATGGAAGGCCCAAGGTACCCCCCTGGGCAGGGTGCCGTGTATGTGAAAGGTAGAGCATGTACTGGTGCAGGTGACATGCTCTGGTAGTGAATTACAGCCATCTTCGTTTTTCACTATTGTAAGGCTATCTTGCTCCATAGGTTAACATGGGGGATGCTGGCTACAGTGGTTAACGGCATTTCTTCCCATAGGAACAAGATAGGACATAAGTATCTAGTATCCCTGAACTCAGAATTTAATAACGCATCTCTTAGGAAAGGTGGTTTTTAGATCCTGTGTTTGAGAACCGCACTTTTAGAAAGTTGCTGTTCTCTTGTCGGACCCTTCTGTGTGCCTGAGACTGTTTGTGTATTGACTGTCTGGTTTGTGAGTGACAGGGGCTGGGGAATGCCCCAGAGGCTGGATGAGTCAGCACTAGGCTGAGTGGAGCAATTGCTACCTGAGTGATGGGAGGAGTTAGCACCTGGGCTGAATAGGGCTGTGCCTGCCTGCCACAAGGCTGGCTCCACCTCCTGCTGGGCGGCTGAGGACTCTGCCCCTCACTCTGAAAGGAAAGATGCGGCCAGCACATCAAGGTACTCAGGATCCACCCAGAACTGGTTCAGACCGGGCTCAGGGCCCACATGCACAGAGAGAACAAAGACTTTAGGGGTATAAGTACAGGACCCCTGACAACAGAGAATTAGATCATCCTGGAATGAAGAAGGAACCTCTGCCAAGGAGAAAGCTGACTCTGAAGAAGGAAGACTTTCCTGCTGTTGCTCTGCTGGACTGACCTGCTGTTGCTTTGCTGCCAAGGAGAGGGGAAGGACTTTGCTGTGAGCTGTGTCCCCTGTCTTGTAAGGAATCTCCAAGGGCCTGAGAAGAGCTGGCTCCCTGTTTCCGAAGTCCCAGGAACAAAAGGACTTCATCCCCAGTCTCCCCGAACTCTGCTGTGAGAGTTCTGTCCTTCGTAGAGTGCTTGATCCAGTTGTGGGGCCTCTAGAAGTTGAACCTGAGCTGGGAAGCTTGAGACTAAGCTGAGAAACTTGTGAAGCTGAAAAGTGTCGCCTCGCTCGCTTGCGGAGCGCAACCCCGACAGTGCGAGAAGTTCCCCGCCGCTACGAAGGTCGAGATCGGCGCAGCACCTGACATCGCTGCCGAGTCCGTCGCACCCTCCGTTTGCGGGACGCACCAGGCCGGTGCAGGGGCATCGAACATCGCTGCGAGGGTCGTCGCAGAGCCTGTCGCCTGGGTGAGATCACCGCTCCGCTTGCTTGCGGACCGCATCACGTCGCTGCGAACATCATCGCAGAAACCTCACATCGAGGAGCTGCGAGCGAGAGGGTCACCGCTGGACTGCGCATCGTCGCCCCGGAGATCGTCGCAGCCCCCACGAGATCGCATCGTGCCTTTGCGAGAACAGACTTCCCACGGAACCTACGCACCGGAATCTACGCAAGCTGCCTTCCTCCCCTTACAGACCGGATTCGTCGCCGCACGCCCGCTGCTGCAGCGGGGCTGTCGCATCGCCTCCCCAGGGTCTCAGGAGTAACGCATAGCTTGTTTCCACCGCACCAGCTTCCTGCTCGTGGAACTTTGTTGCATCTAAAAGGTACTGTGAGTCGACGTGACGCAACTGTGAACTTTTCACGCATCTGTGGATTATTTGATCGTAACTTAAAGAACTTTGATTACAACCTGAAGAACTCATTTGAAACCATAACCTTGCATTGTGTATGTTGGATTTCTGCCGTTTTGGTCTTGTGTAGTTTAGAATAAATATCTTTATTTTCCTAAACTGTTGTGGAATCAGTTTGTGGTGTTTTCACTGTGTTACTGTGAGTGTTGGTACAAATACTTAACGCATTGCCTCTGGTTAGCCTAGACTGCTCAGGCCAAGCTACCTTGAGGGCGAGCAGGGGTTATCTAAGAGGGTTATCTCCTCGTCCTGACTAGAAGCAAGGGTCCCTATTTGGACATTGGTACCTACCTCTGCCAACTAGAGACCCCCAGTTCTAACACCCATGCTGTTAACACTGATTCTTGCACAAATGTAATCCTTCGCAGCACAAGAGGGCTCTGCTTCATTTTTCTGCTCAAGTAGAAGTTCTACTTGAGAGGCAGCGCCCTCAAAGGAGATGGAAGGTTTCACAATGCGAGCGATAGTGAACATCCGCGACCCCCCATGTTTAGAAATATCACTGGGAAGCAGTCTAGTTTTGGATTTTCCAAGCTTGCGCTTGCCAACTTACTGTTGGGGAGTGTAAGTGAGGAGAAAACTCTGCCACACTACATGGAGAGGAGTTTTTCTGAACTTCCCCGAGAGCAGAGTGTGAAAAACTCTGCAAACACTGCCGATGGAGTGGAGTATGCCATCCAGGTCTAGTTGTAAGTAAAGGTGGCAGTCTTTCTCAAATTTTTAAATAAAGAATCTGTTAGTACAATTCCTAGTGTTTTTTTAACCTTACTGTATACGTATATGAGATGAGTGAACCACTGCTCACTATTAGCAAAGGTATGTCAAGAGCAAAATGTTACTTTATGAACTTTTAAGGTAACAGGGTTGATGGCATGTTATAATATAATTGTGAAAAACACCGCATCGGCGGGGGGTATAGTATTTTTTAGGAGAAAGGAATAACAAGTTAGTGGTACACTAGATATAAATATGTGATTGTGGGTGAAAAATGTAGAAACGTTTAGAGAATATAGTGATGTTTTATTGTAAATTTTTGATCAGTATGTAACTGTTTTGTTTGTTTTGTCTTTTGTGGAGGAAACTGGAAAACAGAAGTTGTGAAAAAGAAAAGTGCCATGTCATAAAAAATAAGGAGGACGGAAAAGAAAACTTGTTCACTTTGGAAGAAACATGAAACAATAACTATACTGAAAGTCAGAAAAAACATAAATGCATAACTGATTTTGCTCCTACTGCCCAAGGGAAGATTTGTGATCCTGCAGTAGCTTGTTCTGTACTTGTTTCTGATGAGAAAATGATCTGGGGGCAGATGTATCATCACCATCATTTGCGATTCTCAAATAGCAATTTTTTAGAAATCGCTGTTTGAGAATTGCAATTTGGGATGTATGTAGAAAATCGCAATTATTTAGCGATTTCTTAATATTCCTAAATTGTGATTTGCAAATTGCGAAATCGCAATTAAGGAATAACTTCCAATTTATTTACATGGGCCAGGAGGCCCATAGGAATGATTGGGAAGTTATTCTCAATTTGCGATTCGCAATTTGAGAATTTAAAATTGAGAATAATTTCAAGGGTGCAAGGGTGTCTTGAGAACACCCTGCTGCACCCTTGAATTTTACATGTGTGCGCATATGGCGCACATACATGCCCTAAGTGCATGTATGAGCGCCACATGGCACCTTCACAAATGCCAAAAAGTGCATTTTTGAAAGAAATCGCAATTTAACTCCAACTTGAAGTTGGTGGTAATTTGCGATTTCTTAAGGGGAATTCGCAAAACGTAAATGTTTCTTACATAGCATTTAAGAAATCGCTTTTTGCGATTCCTTAAATGCTTGCGCAAAGTTAAGGAATCACAAATTTTGCGATTCCTTAATTTTGCGATGCCATTTCCTACATACATCCCAATTTTCCTGATTTTTTGTCGCAAATGCTGCTATTTTGTGAATCGCAGCGCTTGCGACTAAAGATCTCGTTGATACATCTACCCTCTGGTTACATAAGCAGCAAAAATGGACTTAGGTAGGCAGGGTTGTTGTCTGCTTAAGCAATAAGTACCTGGGGAGGCACAATGTGGAAGCACTTGCAGGAATGTCTGGCTCGACTGCATGAGCTAACTTTGTCTGAGCTAACCTTGGTGAATAAATGGATCTTAAATGATTCCACACTTCTGTAATATATTTACCACACTGCTTCTTTCTGCTTTCCTACAAAGTTTAAACATGTGAAACGTTGCTGAGACTATTTTACCACATAGTCTGTAATGCAAAAACTGTGAAAGTGAATATTCTTTGGCAGGCTAAAGTGGTTGCAAGATAGCAAGCAAGAAGGTCTATCCGCACCAAAATTCAATAGAGAAAAGGTGGAGTGTTTGCAGCTACTCACAAGAGTCATAAGAGGATATTATACATTTGTAAAGTTGGTTGTTTTGATTGTTTCAAATTTTTGGTTGTTTCTTTTGTTTTACAGATGTTGATATAGTTTGTTAATATAGTTGTTGTACTTTTGTAATGTTGTTAATTTATTTTGTTGTAATAAAAAAGTTTAAAGTTCCTAGTGAATTATTGCTTCATATTTATTATAGATTTCAATATTGTTACGGTATTACAATGTTGACTAAAACTGGCAGCTCCATCTTTAGAGACTGCAAAAGTGCCCCAGAGTGTATATGTAGCTATGTGGCACATCTTACATGATGGAGAAGCTTGTTAATGGAACTGCCAATTATTTGAATTCTGAACCACAGTGACTTGTAATTCAATAGGGAGGTCTCAGTAGAGAGAGATCAGTCCTTTTCAACAATGTAGTATAGAGACCATTCCTATAAGAGGGAGGTTTTGGCAAAGTAGCCAGTGCACACTCATACTATCCTACGCATTCCTATCAGCTGTTGGAGATGTGATAGTGGAGAGGGCAGTTCTTTTGCACATCTTACTATATCTGCTTGTGACTCCGTAGAGACTTTTCATTAGAGAACCCTGTCCCTATGCTCATCCTACTATGCTTGCCTGTCCCCATTGGAGGTGTTTGAGGCAGAGATGAGTGTGTCAACTAGCTGTACCAACCAACCAAGATGCAGTTTTCTTCAGAGTGAATACTCCATTTGTATGCCCTACTGTGCACATGCATCACCAAAAAGAGAGGTAGGATGAGAGAGTAGACTTTATTCACAGACTAAAACATGTTTTACTCAGGTGAGAGGTCAGAGCTGACAGAGCAGTCTCTCATTCTATACCATAGTCTCTATGCTTGTTGCCCAAGACAAACTTTTCAGCACAGAGGTCATTTCCTCCCAACATCCTAGTTGTACATTTGCTACCCCACCCTGGAGAGAGCTTACAGGTAAGCCCCTCCCCACAGTCCCACTCCTCTTCAAAAATACATAGCCCCAAGGGAAAGGGTCCTGAGGCTCAGGGAGGAGTTTGTGTAGCCCTTTCTCTTGGATTTTGGCTCCTGGGGATGGGGCCCTTTGAGCCTAAGAAGGCTTGGGAAGGTGGGTTGCACTACCTCCTCCACTGTTTAGTTATATTTGGTCCATGGAATAAGGTCACAGGGGCCCAAGAAGGCTTGGGAAGGTGGGCTGTATGCCCTTCTCTCCTGATAAATTGTATTTGCACTGGCAAATGGGGTCCTTGGGGCCAATTAGGATTTGGGATGGGCTCCTGCTCCTTAGCATATATGTTTTATCTCCATGGCCTGGGAGACAAAAGCAACACTATGCTGCTCACATGAAAGGCTGTGCCAAGTGTGGGGTAGGTAGCCTGCTGGGGGTTTGGCCACAGGGACTGGTGCTGACAAATTCCTGTGACCAACCCCCAGCTACACATAGCCAAAGACTGTGCACAGTATGAGGTTGGATGACTGCGGGGAGTTGATAGAAGGGCCTGACTGCAACACAGGCCCCGTAGCTAACCACATATGAGCAAAAGCCGTGCCTGTTGTGGAGTTGGCTGGCTCCGGAAAGTTGAGTGCATACCGGACTGTTCTCCTCTATTGCAAAAGTAACGAAGGGAGACTGGACCAAGCTCACCAATGGGGGCAGTTATCCTTTTAAATTCCTCTTGGCTGGTATGAGAGGCAAGGTTCAATGAAGGCGCACAAAGCCCAGTGTCCTTTGCAGTGGCATTGAAAGTGGTTTGCCCTGAGGAAATTGCCTGATAGAAACCAAGGCAATGAAACATGTCAGCTGTAAGTAGGGTGTGAATCGATTGGTAGTATTCACATCCTCCCTTTTTTTATTGTTCATATATGTACCGTATGCAACAAGAAGGAACACCATTAAAGAAATTGTCCCAGTTGCAGAGTATATTATATGTTAATTGTTAAATGTTGTACGTTGTGTTACATATAATTTGTGTTCACTGCACCACTCACTGTCTTTTCTTTGGGCTTAGGACACGTTTCCGTTATAGCTTGATGGCACCAATGATGGTAACAGGGCCATCCTGATGAGTACCCATTGGTGGTGCGCCCGTGAGGTGCCATCTCGCTTTCTCACCTTTTTTCTGTCGTTACACTAGGTGAATGTGGGTTTTGCACTTGTTTAAGTCTGTCTATCAGAGTTGGGCTATTTTTAACAGTGGCAGTAGACTGAGACATCCCCTACTCTAGATTCATTGTAAGAAGAGAGGTATGTTGTAATTTATGTACAACCAGCGATCCCTGCAGATCTTTATATGGTATGGTAACTGCCTTGAACACTAGGACAATAGTAGTTTGTTGGCTCCGGAAAGCTGCCTGTGGTGAGTTGGATGCAGGGTCTGATGTTGCTGACCATGTCATGAGTGATGTGATAAGTAATGCTTTGTGAGGGGCATAAGTTATGGTTACCTCAGGTAAGTATAACTGCTGTATTTCTACGGTTGTGTGCAAGTAAAATCTGACCCAAACTATAACATCCCTGTAATTGTTTTTTTTTCAGTGAATTTCTAAATTACAAAAAAAAATTGTGGGGCATATTAACAACAACTAGCGATAATTATCGCTGTATTGGCTTAGCGGGAATAATTCTATCGCCGCCCTTCACCTGTTTCTATCGCTGAGATACCTTGCTATTAGCAAGGTTTATCTCAGGAGCGATAAAAAACAGGTGAAATGCGTAAATATCGCTGTCAATACAGCAATATTCAGGCATTACCATGACAATGCTCTTAGCTATGTTATCCACCTCTCATTGGATAACATGGCTAAGAACTGGTCAGGGCAGGCGTTAGCTTTTGGAGATATTCGCGCTTAGCGCGAATATTTCCAAAACTACTTCTGTGTTGATCATAGGCGGTAGCAATTGCAGCGACTGTTTTCAGTCACTGACATTTTAGCACGCCCACTTTGCATGTCATTAGTGATAATTATCGCTGACATGCAAAGTGGGCCCCTAATGCCCGCTATTGCCTACAAGCTGTCGCTAACTGGTGTTAGCGACAGCTTGGTAATAGGCGGTATTATTATCGCCGCATTAGCGGGAAAAAGTCCAGCTAATGCGGCGATAATGCCCCTTGGAATTATGCCCCTGTGTTTCCTAACTATAACATCCCTTTAACCTTTGGTTCTTTTCAGAGAATTTCTAGGGGTTTTAATGCTATTTCCTAACTAAAATGTCCCTGTAACCTTTATTTTTTTAGTGGATTTCACAGTTTATTTATATAACTTTTACTACAATTAGACCCATACGATCAATTTACTATTACATATTTTCACAAGTTTAAACATTCATTTTTTTATACATTCATTCTTAATATATATTTTAAGAATCAACATTTCAAAAATGGGAAGGTAACTTAAGTCATCTCTCTATAAATATAAAGCACTACGTCATTTTCTTTCATTATTTATTTTATGGCTCTGCAAAACTGCTACGAAGCAAAAGCAACTCATTCAATACAAACATATGCTACTATCATTTCTATAAGCATATCACTGCCTGTATGTGAGTGGCTCTGTGAGTGACTGTGTGGGTATGTGTGTAGCTATATGGATGTTTGTGTTTGTGTGTGAGTGGCTGTGTGGGTGTGTACGTGGGTATGGGAATGGCTGTGTGGGTGTGCCAGTAAATGTGTGAGTAGTTGTGTGGGTATGAGTGGGTGTGTGTGAGTGGGTTTCTGAGTGGCTGTTTCAGTATTTGACTTGGTAAGTGAGTGGTTGTGTAGATCTGTGAGCAGGTGCGAGTGGCTGAATGGGTATGTGAGTGACTGTAGATATGAGAGTGGGTCTGAGTTTGTGAGTGGGTAGGTGAGTGAGTGTGTGACTAGCTATGTGGGCCTGTTAGTGGATGTGTGAGTGGCACTCTGGGTCTGTGAATGGGTATGGGAGTGGCTGTATAGGTGTGTGAGTGGTTGTGTGGATGTGTAAGTGGGTATGTGAATTGTATATTTGTGAATGGATATGTGAGCAGGTATATGAGTGAGTGTGTTGGTCTGTGAGTGGGAGTAGTTCTGTGGGTATATGCATGGGTGTGTGTGTTGTTGTGTGGATATGAGTGTATGTATTAGCAGCTCTGTGTGTCTAGTAGTGAGTAAATGAGTGGTTTTGTGGATCTGTGAAAGGGTGTGAGTGGATATATGGGTGTGAGAGCGGTGTGTGAGTGTGTGAGTCAGTGTGTTAGTGCCTAAGTGGATATGTGAGTGGGTGTGAGATTGGTTGTGTGATTGTGTAAGTCGGTGTGTGAGTATGTGAGTCAGTGTGTTAGTGCCTGTGTGGGTAGGCGAGTGGGTGTGAAATTGGCTGTGTGCGTGAGTGTGTATGTTTGTGAATGAATGGGTGTGTGAGTGGGTGTGTTAGTGGATGTGTGGTAATTGAGCAACAGTGTGAGTTGTTTTGTGGCTGTGTGAGTGGGTGTATGAGTGAAAGTAAGGGGATGTGAATGGCTGTATGAGTGGTTGTATGGGTATATAAGAGGTTATGTGAATTTGTGAGTTAGTCAAGTCAAGTCAAGTCAAGAGATTTATATATGGCGCTACATACCCAGAGGGTCTCAAGGCGCTTGAGGAAGGGTGGGGAATTAATTGTCGAATATCCAGGTTTTAAGTTGTTTTCTGAATGTAAGGTGGTTCTGAGTGAGGCGAAGGTGAGTTCCAGGTTTAAGCTGCCAGGTAGGAGAAGGATCTGCCTCCCATGGTGGTTTTGTTGATGCGGGGTACAGTTGCAAGGGCTTGGTTGGAGGATCGTAGGTGGCAGGAGGGGGTGTAGAAGGAAAGTCGTGAGTTGAGGCATTCGGGTCCAAGTTCGTAGAGTGCTTTGTGTGCGTGGGTTAGGAGGCGGAAAGTAATCCTCTTGTTAACAGGGAGCCAGTGGAGGTTTTTCAGGTGTTCAGAGATGTGGTCTTTGCGCGGGATGTCTAGTATGAGTCTGGCTGATGCGTTCTGGATGCGTTGGAGTTTTTTCTGGAGTTTTGCGGTGGTACCGGCGTATAGGGTGTTGCCGTAGTCCAGGCGGCTCGTGACCAGTGCGTGGGTGACCGTTTTTCTAGTTTCGGTGGGGATCCAGCGAAATGTTTTCTTGAGCATGTTTTCTTGAGTATGTGAGTGAGTGTATCAGTAGCTGTGTGGATCTGTGAATGGGTTTGTGAGTGGATTTGTGGATCTGTGAATGGGTGTGTATGAAATAGTTTATGAGTGGCTGTCTGGGTCTGTGACTGGGTATGTGAGTAGTTGTGCAGGTCTGAGAGTGGGTGGGTGAGTTTGTGAGTGGCTGTGTGAGTGGCTGTGTAAGCAGCTATGTGGATCTGTGAGAGAATGTGTGAGTGCACTGTGGGTCTGTGAATGGGTGTGTGAATGGCTGTATGGGTATGTGAGTGGTTGTGTGGGTATGTGATTTGTGTGTATGTGATTGGGTATGTGAGCAGCTGTATGAGTGACTGTGTTGGTATGTGAGTGGGAGTAGTTATGTGGGTCTATGAGTGGGCATGTGAGTTGTTGTACAGCTGTGAGTGCATATGTGAGCAGCTCTTTGACTGTGTGAGTGGTTTTATGGGTCTGTGAGTGGGTGTGTGAGTGGCTGTATGGGTGTGTGATAAGTTGTGTTGGTATATGGGTAGGTGCAGAAGTGAGTGGGAATAGTTATGTGGGTCCAGAGGGGATATGTGAGTGATGGTAAGGGTGTGTGAGTAGCTGTGTGAATGGTTGTAAGGGCGAGCAAGGGGGTACATGAGTATATGAGTGGGTATATGAGTGGGTTTGAGTGGTTTTGTGAGTGGGTATGTGAGTGACTATATGGGTGTTTGAATAGGAGTGTAATTGGTTGTGTGGGTGTGCAAGTGTGTGAGTGAGTGTGTGAGTATATGTGTGGGTCTGTGAATGGGTGTATGAGTTTTTTTAGTTGGGGTCTGGAATCCACAGTTCCACTGCAGAGCATACAGGGGGCCGTGCTGAGTGCCACAGTAGATTCATGTCGCATAGACTCCTCCATCTGTGTCATGGGGTCAGGCTAAATCTATCCTGACCCATTATATCACTTTTACATTTTATTTTAACCCCTTGGTACAGTATCTTAATGGATAAAATGGCAGTCACAACTTTCCTCTCAGGTTGCGGCCAGCCAATCATGGCATTGCTGTTGGTGCATATCTCTGCAGATCCTCTGCGATGGATCCACAGTGAGTCTTTGTCTCTAGATATGCACAAAATATTTTTACTTTGATATCTCCAGAACTACTTAACAGATTTACACCAAATTACAAAAATCACTCTTTTTGATCCTAGATCTAGCTTCCTGCCAAATTTTGTTTAATTCCGTTCAGGAGTGGGGCTGAAGTCATTCCATAATCCATCCATTTGCTGCTTTTTAAACTAGATGGGAAGTAATCCTGAGCATTCGGACTTAATCAACAATCCAATAATACTGGTGCAACCCAATTAGACTCCCTTAAATTAGAAGCCTTACATCTCAGACTTACATTTACATCTCATAGCCTGACTATCATGATCTTGACTTGGTCCATCAACGGAGCAGGAGAAGGAGATAGGGCTTTTAGGCTACTGAATGTCTATTTCAGATTGATCACTTGTTGGCAATTCTTCTCTCCTTTAAAGGTACACTGGGCATCTGCGTACTCATTTGCTAAGATGCTATATACAATTTTTGTTGTCTGATATAAAGTACTGGGAAGGTATTCCATCTTTGTAGGGCCCTAACTCACAGGGCAGGATTGCCTGGAAGGATAGCTGCCCTATTTTGTCATATTTTTCTTTATTTTATTTGTATTCTTCTGACTGTGATTCTCCTGGTTGTCATCACAGGCCACCACTCTGCTGCTACTTCTGGAACATGATGTGATTCAGTCAGGGCATCTACATTAATAGAAATGCAGTTGGTTTCTAGCTGGCTCACACCTTCTGAACAGTTAAAGTTGTAAGGCTTCCAGCTGCGTTCATTTTAAGAATCAGGGCCTTTACAACATATGATGGGAGTCTCAATGTATGATGATGCCAGTGCCTGCTGCAGTCTGGGTTGCAGGTCAATCTATTAGATTGCATGTCAAGAGTTTGAAGCAGGGTCTGGTGGGGTTTTATTTGCCATTTCTCCTTGTTACTGATAAGATGATGGAATACTTTCTACTTATGGCAGAAAGATTCCCATATTGTTTGCACCAGCAATGCGTCAAAAAAGTGACGCAATGGCAGCACAAAGAGGCGCAAGGGTCTTGTAATTCTGCCCCAGAGAGTTTGCCGTAATGTATGTATACTGACTGGAAAATTGTAGATTTCAAACACAAGTCTAATTCTAAACAAGAAACACTATTAACTACTCTAGAATTGGGAAAGTGACTGCACACATTCTAAATTTGTGTAGTACTGCACTTTACTGTACAAAACTGACTCACCAATCACATTAACTTACCAAATGCTTTTATCACAATGGTTATCCAAATGCAGACAAACTCAGAATGTGATTATACACAACTAAACTACTCCTTGTACTTTAGCAGGATACACACAATATTCTTATTAAAAACAAGATGCACCACATACATCCACTTACAAGTTAACAACTCACCTTTCAAATTGATTTGTAGATTAAGAAGAATGTCAGTCACACACCAGATTTTCTTATACAGAATCTCTGTACTTCTCTGTTCGTAGCTAAACCAAAAAATGCCAAACTTTCTCTCTCAATCTACACATATATACATGTAAATAACAAATCAAATACCTTCCCACATTAATTCAAAAGCAAATACACATTTCTATTTGTTGAACATTTGAACCCTTTCCAACTCACATAACTTTGAACCCTTGACTTCTCAAAATACTACCTTATCCTATGTAATGTTCCTTTCAAACAGTTCTTATTAACCAATAAGGACATCATTTTAAAAAAATAGAAACATGCACTCTACCTTTTAGTCTATAATGTTCTCAAACAACCAATCATTTCTCTCCTTTTTTTCAAAACTGCATCTCACCCACCATCTTAGAAAAACCTTACTTCTCAAACTGCCATTTCATCTACCGTCACCTTCTGAGTGCATCCAGACCTTCCTTCAAGATGCTTAGAGTGTGGATTGTGGGACACAGCTATATTTTCTGGAGCCAAAGGTACGCAGAGCAGAAACAAATTTACAAAGACCTAGGTTTACCAAACGTAGACATTAAAGGGATTGGACAGAGAGGGTTAAAGTGGGACCAATTGATGCCATTGGAGAAATCCTTTTCACATCTCCAAAAACCCTGACCTCATAATTGTGCACTGTGGTGGCAATGTCCTAGGCACTTTGACTGGGGTAGGTCTGGAAATGCTTATGAAGGACACCTTTGGAGAATTGATGTCACTTTTCCCCTATTCTAACCTATGCCAAAGGCAGAAACGGAACTGGTCTAATCAATTTTGTCCACAGATTGAGAAAGCTAGGAAACATGTGAATAAATCTGTTTCTGATTTTCTCTGAGACTATAGAATGGGGTCCATATACCACAACAATTTGCGTTTCAATATGCATGACATCTATACTTACTACTTGTAGGTACTAAAATCTCTCAATAAACACAAGTGCTCTTGTTAGAGCCACCTAAGAACTAAACACATAAGCATGATGTATATCTGAAAAACATTATTAGTTTTTTGGCTTGGAGTCACGCACCCAATGCTTCAAAGTCATGCAGCCGACGCGTGCACGTCGTGTACCACATGCGCTGGAGTCACGCACCCTACGGGTTAGAAGCCGTGCATCCATGCGCGTGCACACCAGGGGCCGCGCTGAGCGTCAAGCTGGGTTCGCAACTGCTGATTTTACCGTAAAAAATAAATATTAATAATCTGCCCTTAATTTAAATATTAAGTACCCCGGAGAGGTGGCGGACCCCGGGGCTTGGGGGGGCCTTTCAGCCCCCCACACATTTACATTTGCTGTAGGGGGGGCCCCAGGGGGTGGCGGTCCCCAGGGCTAAGGGGGGCCTATGAGCCCCCCCACATATATTTAAAATAATAAAACCCGTGTGTGGCGTTCCCCGGGGCTGGGGGTCCCCCCTGGGCCCCCTTTATAATAAAGCACATTGCCCCAGGGACTTGGCCTCCCGGGGGCTAATTAGCAATAAAGCGGGCTTCGATTTGTTTTATTAACAGGATATGCGTATCCTATGCGCTTACAGCGTTTTCTTTAAAAGAAAATAAAAAAATTGTAGAACCTCCTGAACAGGCCTAGGGCATCAGGGTGTTTCTACCCTACCACCCTTTATGCATTTTGCGCCTTTCTTTTTTTTTCTTGTGCCTTGGTTCTACCGAAACACAAGATGGCTGCCAACACTTCCTGGTTTAGAGTGTTGACAGACAGTTGACAGCCAAATAGCATGCAGCTCGTGCTCGTAAAGCTACGTGCATGCTCCATTGGGGAAACGCGCACCCTACTTCGTCCATAGATATATCTATGATTTTACTTTTGATTTTCTCAGAAACTACTGCACAGATTTACACCATTTAACAAAAAGTGAGATCTGTGAACCAAGCTCTACCTTTTTGTCAAATTTGGTTTAGTTCTGTTCAGCAGTTCGGGCTTTCGCCGCGGCTAAAGGTCCCTAAGGAAAATTGCATGGGGAAAATACATTTTGGGACCCCCCATTTTTCTTGGCCCCCATTGACGAATCAACCCAAAACTTTTAGGATAGGAGCGGAGCAGAGTGCCCCATCTCTGTGGAAAATTCCGCAAAGTTTCGTCAACCGGCGCTAAAGTTATTCCAAATAGAATGTTGAGGATTTCCTATGGAAAGTAGTCCTTACTATAACTACCTACTGGCAACCGCCAGTAGGTAAAATATATCTATATATATTTATATATTTTACCTACTGGCGGTCGCCACTAGGTAATTATAGTAAGGACCTACTTTCCATAGGAAATCCTCAACATTCTATTTGGAATAACTTTATATATATATCTGTGAGCGCTGCTATGACCTTCACTTGAATAAAGTACCTCTTGCCAGCAATTTGGGATTCGTTGGTTTTTCTTCTTGGGACAGAAACAACAACTGGCATTCCTAAGGTTAACCTACATTGTCTGATATATATATATATATATATATATATATATATATATATATATACATACATATATATATATATATATATATATATAAATATATATATATATATATATATATATATATTTATATATACATCGATATATATCCGCACTCAAACTGTACCTTTGGACGGCGCACTCCGGGACGGATGCTTCATACGTGACAGTGCGTTCGCATTACAACATCAGCTCGTTCCGACTCCATTACTGGTTTCAGAAATGCACTCTCAGGACCTGCTACAGTTTTTAACCGCATCGCTGCTGCGGTGATTTTTGCGCTGTGCTGCAAATTGCCAATTTGCTGGTGTCATGACGAGCTCAGCTCGTCATCAGCACACGACACCCATGGGTGATGACGAGCTGAGCTCGTCATCAGCATCGAAAGGGTTAAAGGTATTTTAATTCATATGCGGAAAACATACGTGTTTCGGCGATGCCTTAGTCTAATGTTGTTCATAGTTCGCGCCAACAAAGCAGACATTTTAAAGTTTACATTGCTTGGGTCACATGATTAAAAAACTGTATGATAATCAACAGAGGACTACTGGAGTCTGAATACAGTCATCATCTTTGAATGGTGCATTTGAAACTTTATCAAAGCACCTGGTAAATGACAATAAACATTCATGCCTACTGTATGAAATTTTACCCCATCCTTGTCGTAGTACAAGTAAAAAGTGCAACCAACCAACACCCCGAGCTGCCGTTTATTGGCTGACATCCGAGTTGATTGGTTATACCTAAAAACAGGTTACATTTATTACTGTTAGTTTTACATGATATAAAACCAACTCAGCATTCCACCATTTCATAGAAAAAGATATATACATATTTCATTAAAGACACAGATGTCCCCATTAGAATCACGGCGTATATTGGCAGAAACCTAATTTCTGTGCTCCAGATTTGATAATTAATCTGTGTATCAGCTGGTCCTCATAAAAACACATTCTAAATAACAAATTAATCAATAGATCCACAATCTTATGTATTTGACAGATATCATGAAGAAAATACAACCAACAACTGAGTCCTGAGTCCCCCAAATGAACTGTCATCTCTTCACTCATATTCATTCCGTTGTGGGGTTTGGTACCCAGGTCTAATATGTATTGTGACTCCAGTCTACAAAGTTTCCTGACTCTAACTCCTTCCATTACACTCAGAGGGACATAATCTAAACCATAATATCATAATAGCTCCCTATTACTGTTATGTTTCTCCGCAAAATGCCTCGCAACGAGGTAGCTCACATCACCCTTTGCTATGGCCCACATGTGTTCTAAGATTCTTATCTTTACAGAATGTCTAGTACTGCCTATGTAGCGTAAGCCACATGGGCATTGTAGACAATATACCACATAGCTGGTATGACATGTGAGAAACTTAGTTATGGGTTTGGGTTTGGAAAGACCAGTTACCATTAAGGACAGTGTTCTCCTGCTATTTACACACGCCTTGCACTTACAACAAGGATAGAAACCCTTAAACTCCCTTAGGGTTCCTGGTTTCTTACTCTCTGCGTGTAGATGGCTATGTAACAAACTGTCTTTCAGTGATCTGGCCCTTCTAAATGTGATCTGAGGGGCAGAAGGGATGTCGTAGCCAATGACATTATCAGATTTAAGAATGTGCCAATTATGTCTCATAATTTGCCTTAGTTCATTGGCATCCTTAGAGAAAGTAGTAATCATTCCAAAACTATTCTTACCTATGTCATTCGACTCCCTTTTCTCTTTCTCTTGACTCAGCAGAGTGTCTCTGGATATCTTTCTGACCTTGTTCAGGGCCTCCGCTAAGAATTCTTCGTTATATCCTCTATTAGCAAATCTATTTGCCCTCTCATTGGCTGCTATCTCAAAATCAATCGCCCTGGTACTATTGCGTTTTAATCTAAGGAATTTCCCATGCGGGATTCTCCTAACTAGTCCTGGGGGGTGGTTGCTAGCCACGTGCAATATAGAATTGCCCCCCATTGGTTTGCGTTAAAGGGACACATGCAGAAGATTGTCAGACATGCTTACCTTAAAATCTAGATAATTAACAGTCTCAGAACTGATATTACAACTAAATTCCAAGTTCACCACTTTCTTCTTCAGACAATCAATAAAGATGGAAGCTGATCCCAGCGATACATTCCAAAATAAACAGAGGTCATCAATGTATCGGTACCAGGAGATAACCCTGCTCATCCTAATATGCCCTGGTGCTTTGGACACCTGCTCCTCCCACCAGCCTACGAACATCTTTGCGTAGCTGGGGGTGAAGCAGGTGCCCATCGCTGTACCAGATACTTGATAATATTAATAATTGTCATCAAACACAAATATATTATTCTTTAGACAAAACCCGGTGAACTGAAGAATCATAGAATTAGGTTCCATACATTTCAACTGTATCTTCTGCAGGAAGTGTGCTACAGCTTCCAAGCCATGCTCGTGTATGATCTCGGTATAGAAGCTAGTGATATCCAACACAATTAGCTTATAATCAGAATTCCATTGTTGGTTTTCTATAAACATCATAAAATAATGTGAGTCTTTGATATAAATTGAGAGAGTGAGTGGTAGAGAGTAGTAGAGTGAGTAGTAGAGAGTAGTAGAGAGTGAGTAGAAGAGAGTGAGTAGTAGAGAGTACTAGTAGAGAGTAGTAGAGAGTGAGTCATAGAGAGTGAGCAGTAGAGAGTAGTAGCAAGCGAGTAATAGAGTGTGAGTAGTGGAGAGTAAGTAGTAGAGAGTATTAGAAAGTGAGTAGTAGAGAGTGAGTAGTAGAGAGGGAGTGGTAGAGAGTAGTGGAGAGTGAGTAGGAGAGAGAGTCGTAGAGTGTGAGTAGTAGAGAGTAGTAGAGTAAATAGTAGAGAGTGAGTAGTAGTGAGACAGTAGTAGAGAGTAGTAGAGAGTGAGTAGTAGAGAGTAGTATAGCATTAGAGAATAGGTAGTACAGAGTGAGTTGTAGAGCATGAGCAGTAGAGAGAGTAGTAGAGAGTATTAGAGTAATAGAGAGTGAGTAGTAGATAGCAGTAGGGAGCGAGTAGTAAAGAGTGAGTAGTGGAGAGAGAGTAGTGGAGAGTGAGTAGTAGAGAGTGAGTAGTAGAGAGTAGTAGGGAGTGAGTAGTAAAGAGCGAGTAGTAGAGAGTGAGTAGTGGAGAGTGAGTAGTAGAAAGTGAATAGTGAGTGAGTAGTATAGAGTGAGTAGTAGAAAGAGAGTAGTAGAAAGTGAGTACTAGAGAGGGAGAGTACTAGAGAGATTTAGAGAATGATTAGTAGAGTAGTAGAGAGTGTAGAGAGTTGTAGAGAGTAGTAGAGAGTAGTAGAGTGATTAGTAGAAAGTAGTACAAAGTAAGTAGAATAGAGTTAGTAGTAGAGAATAGTAGTAGATAGTAGTATAGAGTAGTAGGGAGCGAGTAGTAGAGAGTGAGTAGTGGAGAGAGAGTAGTAGAGTGTGAGTAGTAGAGAGTGAGTAGTAGAGAGTATTAGAGAGTGAGTAGTTGATAATAATAGAGAGTAAGTAGTAGAGAGTAGTAGAGAGTGAGAGTGAGTAGTAGAGAGAGAGTAGTAGAGAGTAGTAGAGTAGTAGAGCATGAATAGTAGAGAGTTAGTAGTATAGAGTAGTGGAGAGTGAGTAGTAGAGTGAGTAGTAGCGAGTAGTAGAGAGAAAGCAGTAGAAAGTTTGCAGTAGAGAGTGAGTGTAGTAGAGTGAGTAGTAGCGAGTAGTAGAGAGTGATTAGTAGAGAGTGAGTAGTAGAGAATGAGTAGTAGAGAGTAGTAGAGAGCGAGTAGTAGAGAGCGAGTAGTAGAGAGTGACTAGTAGAGAGTAGTAGAGAGTGAGTAGTAGAGTGAGTAGTATAGAGTAGTAGAGAGTGTAGTAGAGAGTGAGTAGTAAGAATAGAAGAGAGTGAGTAGTTGAGAGTGAGTAGTAGAGAGTTTTAGAGAGAGAGTGGTAGAGAGTGGTAGAGAGTGAGTAGTAGAGTGTGAGTAGTAGAGAGAGAGTATTAGAGATTGAGTAGTAAAGAGTAAGTAGTAGAGAGTAGTAGAGAGTGAGCAGTAGAGAGTGAGTAGTAGAGAGAGAGTAGTAGAGAGTAGTAGAGAGTGAGTAGTAGAGATTGAGTAGTAGAGTGAGTAGTAAAGAATAGTAGAGAGTAGTAGAGTGAGTAGTAGAGAGTAGTAGAGAGTGAGTAGAAGAGAGCAAGTAGTAGATAGTGTGTAGTAGAGAGTGAGTAGTACAGAGTAGTAGAGAGTAGTAGAGAGTGAGTAGGAGAGAGAGTAGTAGAGAGTGAGTATTAGAGAGTGTAGTAGAGCGTAGTAGAGTAGTAGAGAGTGAGTAGTAGAGTGAGTAGTATAGAGTAGAAGAGAGTGTAGTAGAGAGTGAATAGTGAGAATAGAAGGGAGTGAATAGTAGCGAGTGAGTAGTAGTGAGTTTTAGAAAAAGAGTCGTAGAGTGTGGTAGAGAGTGAGTAGTAGAGTGTGAGTAGTAGAAAGAGAGTAGTAGAGATTGAGTAGTAGAGAGTAAGTAGTAGAGAGTAGTAGAGAGTGAGCAGTAGAGAGTGAGTAGTAGAGAGTGAGTAGTAGAGAGAGAGTAATAGAGAGTAGTAGAGAGTCAGTAGTAGAGTAGTAGAGAGGAAGTAGTAGAGAGTAGTAAAGAGTGATTAGTAGAGAGTGAGCAGCAGGGAGTAGTAGAGAGTGAAAGGTAGAGAGTGAGTAGTACAGAGAGAGTAGTCGAGACTGAGTAGTAGAGAGTAGTAGTGAGTAGTAGAAAGACAGTAGTAGAGAGTGAGTAGTAGAGTAGTAGAATGAGTATTAGAGAGAGTAATAGAGAGTAGTAGAGTAGTTGATAGTGAGTAGTAGAGAGTGAGTAGTATAGCGTGAGTAATAGAAAGAGTAGTAGAGAGTTAAAGAGTACTGGAGAGTGAGTAGTGGAGAGTGAGTAGTAGAGAGCGAGTAGTAGCAAGTGAGTAGTAGAGAGTGAATAGTAGAGAGTGAGTAGTAGAGAGTGAGTAGTAGAGAGGAGTAGAGAGTGAGTAGTAGAGTGAGTAGTAGAGAGTAGTATAGAGAGAGTAGTAGAGAGTGAGTAGAAGATAGTAGTAGAGACTGAGTAATAAAGAGTAAGTAGTAGAGTGAGTAGTAGAGTGAGTAGTTTAGAGTGAGTAGTAGAGAGTAGTAGAGAGAGGAAGAGAGAGAATAGCAGAGAGTGAGTAGTAAAGAGTAGTAGAGAGCGAGCATTAGAGAGTGAGTAGTAGCAAGTGAGTAGTAGAGAGTGAATAGTAGAGAGTGAGTAGTAGAGAGTGAGTAGTAGAGAGGAGTAGAGAGTGAGTAGTAGAGTGAGTAGTAGAGAGTAGTATAGAGAGAGTAGTAGAGAGTGAGTAGAAGATAGTAGTAGAGACTGAGTAATAAAGAGTAAGTAGTTGAGTGAGTAGTAGAATGAGTAGTTTAGAGTGAGTAGTATAGAGTAGTAGAGAGAGGAAGAGAGAGAATAGCAGAGAGTGAGTAGTAGAGAGTAGTAGAAAGCGAGCAGTAGAGAGTGAGTAGTAGAGAGGGAGTGGTAGAGAGTAGTACAGAGTGAGTAGGAGAGAGAGTCGTAGAGTGTGAGTAGTAGAGAGTAGTAGAATGAATAGTAGAGAGTGAGTAGTAGTGAGACAGTAGTAGAGAGTAGTAGAGAGTGAGTAGTATAGCATTAGAGAATAAGTAGTAGAGAGTGAGTTGTAGAGTATGAGCAGTAGAGGGAGTAGTAGAGAGTATTAGAGTAATAGAGAGTGAGTAATAGAGAGTGAGTAGTAGATAGCAGTAGGGAGCGAGTAGTAGAGAGTGAGTAGTGGAGAGAGAGTAGTAGAGAGTGAGTAGTAGAGAGTGAGTAGTAGAGAGTAGTAGGGAGCGAGTAGTAGAGAGTGAGTAGTGGAGAGAGAGTAGTAGAGAATAGTAGAGAGCAAGTAGTAGAGAGTGAGTAGTCGAAAGTGAATAGTGAGTGAGTAGTATAGAGTGAGTAGTAGAAAGAGAGTAGTAGAAAGTGAGTATTAGAGAGAGAGTACTAGAATAGTAGATAGTAGTAAAGAGTAGTAGGGAGTGAGTAGTAGAGAGTGAGTAGTGGAGAAAGAGTAGTAGAGAGTAGTAGAGAGTGAGTAGTAGAGAATGAGTAGTAGAGAGTAATAGAGAGTGAGTAGTTGATAATAATAGGGAATAAGTAGTAGAGAGTAGTAGAGAGTGAGAGTGAGTAGTAGAGAGAGAGTAGTAGAGAGTAGTAGAGTAGTAGAGTGTGAATAGTAGAGAGTGAGTAGTAGAGAGTAGTGGAGAGTGAGTAATAGAGGGAGTAGTAGCGAGTAGTAGAGAGAAAGCAGTAGAAAGTTTGCAGTAGAGAGTGAGTGTAGTAGAGTGAGTAGTAGAGAGTGATTAGTAGAGAGTAGTAGAGAGTGAGTAGTAGAGAGTTAGTAGCAGAGAGAGAGAGAGTAGTTGAGCATATTAGAGAGTGAGTAGTAGAGTGAGTAGTATAGAGTAGTAGAGAGTGTAGTAGAGAGTGAGTAGTAAGAATAGAAGAGAGTGAGTAGTAGAGAGTGAGTAGTAGAGAGTTTTAGAGAGAGAGTCATAGAGAGTGATAGAGAGTGAGTAGTAGCGTGTGAGTAGTAGAGAGAAAGTTTTAGAGATTGAGTAGTAGAGAGTAAATAGTAGAGAGTGAGTGTAGTAGAGTGAGTAGTAGAGAGTGATTAGTAGAGAGTAGTAGAGAGTGAGTAGTAGAGAGTTAGTAGCAGAGAGAGAGAGTAGTTGAGCGTAGTAGAGAGTGAGTAGTAGAGTGAGTAGTATAGAGTGAGAGTGTAGTAGAGAGAGAGTAGTAGAGAGTAGTAGAGTAGTAGAGCGTGAATAGTAGAGAGTGAGTAGTAGAGAGTAGTGGAGAGGGAGTAGTAGAGGGAGTAGTAGCGAGTAGTAGAGAGAAAGCAGTAGAAAGTTTGCAGTAGAGAGCGAGAGTAGAGAGCGAGTAGTAGAGAGTGAGTAGTAGAGAGTTAGTAGCAGAGAGAGAGAGAGAGTAGTTGAGCGTAGTAGAGAGTGAGTAGTAGAGTGAGTAGTATAGAGTAGTAGAGAGTGAGTAGTAAGAATAGAAGAGAGTGAGTAGTAGAGAGTGAGTAGTAGAGAGTTTTAGAGAGAGAGTCGTAGAGAGTGGTAGAGAGTGAGTAGTAGCGTGTGAGTAGTAGAGAGAAAGTATTAGAGATTGAGTAGTAGAGAGTAAATATTAGAGAGTGAGCAGTAGAGAGTGGGTAGTAGAGAGAGAGTAGTAGTGAGTAGTAAAGATTGAGTAGTGCAGAATGGGGAGTAGTAGAGAGTGAGTAGTAGAGTGAGTATTAAAGAGTAGTAGAGAGTAGTAGAGTGAGTGGTAGAGAATAGTAGAGAGTGAGTAGAAGAGAGCAAGTAGTGGAGAGAGTGTAGTAGAGAGTGAGTAGTAAGAATAGAAGAGAGTGAGTAGTAGAGAGTGAGTAGTAGAGAGTTTTAGAGAGAGAGTCGTAGAGAGTGGTAGAGAGTGAGTAGTAGCGTGTGAGTAGTAGAGAGAAAGTATTAGAGATTGAGTAGTAGAGAGTAAATATTAGAGAGTGAGCAGTAGAGAGTGGGTAGTAGAGAGAGAGTAGTAGTGAGTAGTAGAGATTGAGTAGTGCAGAATGGGGAGTAGTAGAGAGTGAGTAGTAGAGTGAGTATTAAAGAGTAGTAGAGAGTAGTAGAGTGAGTGGTAGAGAATAGTAGAGAGTGAGTAGAAGAGAGCAAGTAGTGGAGAGAGTGTAGTAGAGAGTGAGTAGTAGAGAGTAGTAGAGAGTGAGTAGTAGAGAGAGTAGTAGAGAGTGAGTAGTAGAGAGAGTAGTAAAGAGTAGTAGAGTATTAGAGAGTGAGTAGTAGAGTGAGTAGTATAGAGTAGTAGAGAGTGTAGTAGAGAGTGAGTAGTGAGAATAGAAGAGAGTAAGTAGTAGAGAGTGAGTAGTAGCGAGTTTTAGAGAGAGAGTCATAGAGAGTGGTAGAGAGTGAGTAGTAGAGTGTGAGTAGTAGAGAGAGAGTAGTAGAGATTGAGTAGTAGAGAGTAAGTAGTAGAGAGTAGTAGAGAGTGAGCAGTAGAGAGTGAGTAGTAGAGAGAGAGTAGTAGAGAGTGAGTAGTAGAGATTGAGTAGTAGAGAGTAGTGTAGTAGAGAGTGAGTAGTAGAGAGTAGTACAGAGTGAGTAGTAGAGTGAGTAGTAAAGAGTAGTAGAGAGTAGTAGAGAGTGAGTAGAAAAGAGCAAGTAGTAGAGAGTGTGTAGTAGAGAGTGAGTAGTAGAGAGTAGTAGAGAGTGAGTAGTAGAGAGAGTAGTAGAGAGGGAGTAGTAGAGATAGTAGTAGAAAGTAGTAGATTAGTAGAGAGTGAGTAGTAGAGTGAGTAGTAGAGAGTAGTAGAGAGTGATTAGTAGAGAGTGAGTAGTGGAGAGTGAGTAGTAGAGAGTAGTAAAGAGCGAGTAGTAGAGAGTGAGTAGTAGAGAGTGAATGGTAGAGAATAGTAAAGAGTGAGTAGTAGAGAGAGAGGAGTAGAGAGGAGTGGAGTGAGTAGTAAAGAGTGAATAGTAGAGAGAGAGTAGTGGAGAGTAGTAGAGAGGGAGTGGTAGAGAGAGTAGTAGAGAGTAGTAGAGTAGTAGAGGGTGAGTAGTAGAGAGTCAGTAGTAGAGCATGAGTAGTAGAGAGAATAGTAGAGAGTGGTGGAGAGTGAGTAGTAGAGAGTGAGTAGAAGAGAGTAGTAGCGAGCGAGTAGTGGGGAGAGAGTAGTAGAAAGTGAGTAGTAGATTGTCGGTGGTAGAGAGTGAGTGGTAGAGAGTGAAGAGTAGATAGTGAGTAGTATAGGGTGAGTAGTAGAGAGAGAGTAGTAGAGAATGAGTAGTAGAGAGTAGTAGAGTGAGTAGGAGAGAGTGAGTAGTAAAGAGAAAGTAATAGAGAGTAGTAGACAGTGAGTAGTAGAGTAGTGGAGAGTGAGTGGTATAGAGTAGTAGAGTGAGTAGTAGAGAGTGAGTAGGAGAGAGTGATTATTAGAGAGAAGTAGTAGAGAATAGTAGAGAGTGAGTCCTAGAGAGTGAGCAATAGAGAGTAGTAGCAAGCGAGTAATAGAGAGTGATTAGTGGAGAGTGAGTAGTAGAGAGAAGTAGAAAGCGAGTAGTAGAGAGTGAGTAGTAGAGAGGGAGTGGTAGAGAGTAGTAGAGAGTGAGTAGGAGAGAGAGTCATAGAGTGTGAGCAGTAGAGAGTAGTAGAGTGAATAGCAGAGAGTGAGTATTAGTGAGACAGTAGTAGAGAGTAGTAGAGAGTGAGTAATAGAGAGAGTAGTAGAGAGTAGTAGAGCATTAGAGAATAAGTAGTAGAGAGTGAGTTGTAGAGCAAGAGCAGTAGAGAGAGTAGTAGAGAGTATTAGAGTAATAGAGAGTGAGTTGTAGAGAGTGAGTAGTAGAGAGCAGTAGGGAGTGAGTAGTAGAGAGTGAGTAGTGGAGAGAGAGTAGTAGAGAGTGAGTAGTAGAGAGTGAGTAGTAGAGAGTAGTAGGGAGCAAGTAGTAGAGAGTGAGTAGTGGAGAGAGGAGAGAGTAGTAGAGAGCGAGTAGTAGAGTGTGAGTAGTGGAGCGTGAGTAGTAGAAAGTGAATAGTGAGTGAGTAGTATAGAGTGAGTAGTAGAAAGAGAGTAGTAGAAAGTGAGTAGTAGAGAGACAGTACTAGAGAGATTTAGAGAATGATTAGTAGAGTAGTAGAGAGTGTAGAGAGTTGTAGAGAGTAGTAGAGAGTAGTAGAGTGATTAGTAGAAAGTAGTACAAAGTAAGTAGAATAGAGTTAGTAGTAGAGAATAGTAGTAGATAGTAGTATAGAGTAGTAGGGAGCGAGTAGTAGAGAGTGAGTAGTGGAGAGAGAGTAGTAGAGAGTGAGTAGTAGAGAGTGAGTAGTAGAGAGTATTAGAGAGTGAGTAGTTAATAATAATAGAGAGTAAGTAGTAGAGAGTAGTAGAGAGTGAGAGTGAGTAGTAGAGAGAGAGTAGTAGAGAGTAGTAGAGTAGTAGAGCATGAATAGTAGAGAGTTAGTAGTATAGAGTAGTGGAGAGTGAGTAGTAGAGTGAGTAGTAGCGAGTAGTAGAGAGAAAGCAGTAGAAAGTTTGCAGTAGAGAGTGAGTGTAGTAGAGTGAGTAGTAGCGAGTAGTAGAGAGTGATTAGTAGAGAGTGAGTAGTAGAGAATGAGTAGTAGAGAGTAGTAGAGAGCGAGTAGTAGAGAGCGAGTAGTAGAGAGTGACTAGTAGAGAGTAGTAGAGAGTGAGTAGTAGAGTGAGTAGTATAGAGTAGTAGAGAGTGTAGTAGAGAGTGAGTAGTAAGAATAGAAGAGAGTGAGTAGTTGAGAGTGAGTAGTAGAGAGTTTTAGAGAGAGAGTGGTAGAGAGTGGTAGAGAGTGAGTAGTAGAGTGTGAGTAGTAGAGAGAGAGTATTAGAGATTGAGTAGTAAAGAGTAAGTAGTAGAGAGTAGTAGAGAGTGAGCAGTAGAGAGTGAGTAGTAGAGAGAGAGTAGTAGAGAGTAGTAGAGAGTGAGTAGTAGAGATTGAGTAGTAGAGTGAATAGTAAAGAATAGTAGAGAGTAGTAGAGTGAGTAGTAGAGAGTAGTAGAGAGTGAGTAGAAGAGAGCAAGTAGTAGATAGTGTGTAGTAGAGAGTGAGTAGTACAGAGTAGTAGAGAGTAGTAGAGAGTGAGTAGGAGAGAGAGTAGTAGAGAGTGAGTATTAGAGAGTGTAGTAGAGCGTAGTAGAGTAGTAGAGAGTGAGTAGTAGAGTGAGTAGTATAGAGTAGAAGAGAGTGTAGTAGAGAGTGAATAGTGAGAATAGAAGGGAGTGAATAGTAGCGAGTGAGTAGTAGTGAGTTTTAGAAAAAGAGTCGTAGAGTGTGGTAGAGAGTGAGTAGTAGAGTGTGAGTAGTAGAAAGAGAGTAGTAGAGATTGAGTAGTAGAGAGTAAGTAGTAGAGAGTAGTAGAGAGTGAGCAGTAGAGAGTGAGTAGTAGAGAGTGAGTAGTAGAGAGAGAGTAATAGAGAGTAGTAGAGAGTCAGTAGTAGAGTAGTAGAGAGGAAGTAGTAGAGAGTAGTAAAGAGTGATTAGTAGAGAGTGAGCAGCAGGGAGTAGTAGAGAGTGAAAGGTAGAGAGTGAGTAGTACAGAGAGAGTAGTCGAGACTGAGTAGTAGAGAGTAGTAGTGAGTAGTAGAAAGACAGTAGTAGAGAGTGAGTAGTAGAGTAGTAGAATGAGTATTAGAGAGAGTAATAGAGAGTAGTAGAGTAGTTGATAGTGAGTAGTAGAGAGTGAGTAGTATAGCGTGAGTAATAGAAAGAGTAGTAGAGAGTTAAAGAGTACTGGAGAGTGAGTAGTGGAGAGTGAGTAGTAGAGAGCGAGTAGTAGCAAGTGAGTAGTAGAGAGTGAATAGTAGAGAGTGAGTAGTAGAGAGTGAGTAGTAGAGAGGAGTAGAGAGTGAGTAGTAGAGTGAGTAGTAGAGAGTAGTATAGAGAGAGTAGTAGAGAGTGAGTAGAAGATAGTAGTAGAGACTGAGTAATAAAGAGTAAGTAGTAGAGTGAGTAGTAGAGTGAGTAGTTTAGAGTGAGTAGTATAGAGTAGTAGAGAGAGGAAGAGAGAGAATAGCAGAGAGTGAGTAGTAGAGAGTAGTAGAGAGCGAGCATTAGAGAGTGAGTAGTAGCAAGTGAGTAGTAGAGAGTGAATAGTAGAGAGTGAGTAGTAGAGAGTGAGTAGTAGAGAGGAGTAGAGAGTGAGTAGTAGAGTGAGTAGTAGAGAGTAGTATAGAGAGAGTAGTAGAGAGTGAGTAGAAGATAGTAGTAGAGACTGAGTAATAAAGAGTAAGTAGTAGAGTGAGTAGTAGAATGAGTAGTTTAGAGTGAGTAGTATAGAGTAGTAGAGAGAGGAAGAGAGAGAATAGCAGAGAGTGAGTAGTAGAGAGTAGTAGAAAGCGAGCAGTAGAGAGTGAGTAGTAGAGAGGGAGTGGTAGAGAGTAGTACAGAGTGAGTAGGAGAGAGAGTCGTAGAGTGTGAGTAGTAGAGAGTAGTAGAATGAATAGTAGAGAGTGAGTAGTAGTGAGACAGTAGTAGAGAGTAGTAGAGAGTGAGTAGTATAGCATTAGAGAATAAGTAGTAGAGAGTGAGTTGTAGAGTATGAGCAGTAGAGGGAGTAGTAGAGAGTATTAGAGTAATAGAGAGTGAGTAATAGAGAGTGAGTAGTAGATAGCAGTAGGGAGCGAGTAGTAGAGAGTGAGTAGTGGAGAGAGAGTAGTAGAGAGTGAGTAGTAGAGAGTGAGTAGTAGAGAGTAGTAGGGAGCGAGTAGTAGAGAGTGAGTAGTGGAGAGAGAGTAGTAGAGAATAGTAGAGAGCAAGTAGTAGAGAGTGAGTAGTCGAAAGTGAATAGTGAGTGAGTAGTATAGAGTGAGTAGTAGAAAGAGAGTAGTAGAAAGTGAGTATTAGAGAGAGAGTACTAGAATAGTAGATAGTAGTAAAGAGTAGTAGGGAGTGAGTAGTAGAGAGTGAGTAGTGGAGAAAGAGTAGTAGAGAGTAGTAGAGAGTGAGTAGTAGAGAATGAGTAGTAGAGAGTAATAGAGAGTGAGTAGTTGATAATAATAGGGAATAAGTAGTAGAGAGTAGTAGAGAGTGAGAGTGAGTAGTAGAGAGAGAGTAGTAGAGAGTAGTAGAGTAGTAGAGTGTGAATAGTAGAGAGTGAGTAGTAGAGAGTAGTGGAGAGTGAGTAATAGAGGGAGTAGTAGCGAGTAGTAGAGAGAAAGCAGTAGAAAGTTTGCAGTAGAGAGTGAGTGTAGTAGAGTGAGTAGTAGAGAGTGATTAGTAGAGAGTAGTAGAGAGTGAGTAGTAGAGAGTTAGTAGCAGAGAGAGAGAGAGAGTAGTTGAGCATATTAGAGAGTGAGTAGTAGAGTGAGTAGTATAGAGTAGTAGAGAGTGTAGTAGAGAGTGAGTAGTAAGAATAGAAGAGAGTGAGTAGTAGAAAGTGAGTAGTAGAGAGTTTTAGAGAGAGAGTCATAGAGAGTGGTAGAGAGTGAGTAGTAGCGTGTGAGTAGTAGAGAGAAAGTTTTAGAGATTGAGTAGTAGAGAGTAAATAGTAGAGAGTGAGTGTAGTAGAGTGAGTAGTAGAGAGTGATTAGTAGAGAGTAGTAGAGAGTGAGTAGTAGAGAGTTAGTAGCAGAGAGAGAGAGTAGTTGAGCATAGTAGAGAGTGAGTAGTAGAGTGAGTAGTATAGAGTGAGAGTGTAGTAGAGAGAGAGTAGTAGAGAGTAGTAGAGTAGTAGAGCGTGAATAGTAGAGAGTGAGTAGTAGAGAGTAGTGGAGAGGGAGTAGTAGAGGGAGTAGTAGCGAGTAGTAGAGAGAAAGCAGTAGAAAGTTTGCAGTAGAGAGCGAGAGTAGAGAGCGAGTAGTAGAGAGTGAGTAGTAGAGAGTTAGTAGCAGAGAGAGAGAGAGTAGTTGAGCGTAGTAGAGAGTGAGTAGTAGAGTGAGTAGTATAGAGTAGTAGAGAGTGAGTAGTAAGAATAGAAGAGAGTGAGTAGTAGAGAGTGAGTAGTAGAGAGTTTTAGAGAGAGAGTCGTAGAGAGTGATAGAGAGTGAGTAGTAGCGTGTGAGTAGTAGAGCGAAAGTATTAGAGATTGAGTAGTAGAGAGTAAATATTAGAGAGTGAGCAGTAGAGAGTGGGTAGTAGAGAGAGAGTAGTAGTGAGTAGTAGAGATTGAGTAGTGCAGAATGGGGAGTAGTAGAGAGTGAGTAGTAGAGTGAGTATTAAAGAGTAGTAGAGAGTAGTAGAGTGAGTGGTAGAGAATAGTAGAGAGTGAGTAGAAGAGAGCAAGTAGTGGAGAGAGTGTAGTAGAGAGTGAGTAGTAGAGAGTAGTAGAGAGTGAGTAGTAGAGAGAGTAGTAGAGAGTGAGTAGTAGAGAAAGTAGTAAAGAGTAGTAGAGTATTAGAGAGTGAGTAGTAGAGTGAGTAGTATAGAGTAGTAGAGAGTGTAGTAGAGAGTGAGTAGTGAGAATAGAAGAGAGTAAGTAGTAGAGAGTGAGTAGTAGCGAGTTTTAGAGAGAGAGCCATAGAGAGTGGTAGAGAGTGAGTAGTAGAGTGTGAGTAGTAGAGAGAGAGTAGTAGAGATTGAGTAGTAGAGAGTAAGTAGTAGAGAGTAGTAGAGAGTGAGCAGTAGAGAGTGAGTAGTAGAGAGAGAGTAGTAGAGAGTGAGTAGTAGAGATTGAGTAGTAGAGAGTAGTGTAGTAGAGAGTGAGTAGTAGAGAGTAGTACAGAGTGAGTAGTAGAGTGAGTAGTAAAGAGTAGTAGAGAGTAGTAGAGAGTGAGTAGAAAAGAGCAAGTAGTAGAGAGTGTGTAGTAGAGAGTGAGTAGTAGAGAGTAGTAGAGAGTGAGTAGTAGAGAGAGTAGTAGAGAGGGAGTAGTAGAGATAGTAGTAGAAAGTAGTAGATTAGTAGAGAGTGAGTAGTAGAGTGAGTAGTAGAGAGTAGTAGAGAGTGATTAGTAGAGAGTGAGTAGTGGAGAGTGAGTAGTAGAGAGTAGTAAAGAGTGAGTAGTAGAGAGTGAGTAGTAGAGAGTGAATGGTAGAGAATGGTAAAGAGTGAGTAGTAGAGAGAGAGGAGTAGAGAGGAGTGGAGTGAGTAGTAAAGAGTGAATAGTAGAGAGAGAGTAGTGGAGAGTAGTAGAGAGGGAGTGGTAGAGAGAGTAGTAGAGAGTAGTAGAGTAGTAGAGGGTGAGTAGTAGAGAGTCAGTAGTAGAGCATGAGTAGTAGAGAGAATAGTAGAGAGTGGTGGAGAGTGAGTAGTAGAGAGTGAGTAGAAGAGAGTAGTAGCGAGCGAGTAGTGGGGAGAGAGTAGTAGAAAGTGAGTAGTAGATTGTCGGTGGTAGAGAGTGAGTGGTAGAGAGTGAAGAGTAGATAGTGAGTAGTATAGGGTGAGTAGTAGAGAGAGAGTAGTAGAGAATGAGTAGTAGAGAGTAGTAGAGTGAGTAGGAGAGAGTGAGTAGTAAAGAGAAAGTAATAGAGAGTAGTAGACAGTGAGTAGTAGAGTAGTGGAGAGTGAGTGGTATAGAGTAGTAGAGTGAGTAGTAGAGAGTGAGTAGGAGAGAGTGATTATTAGAGAGAAGTAGTAGAGAATAGTAGAGAGTGAGTCCTAGAGAGTGAGCAATAGAGAGTAGTAGCAAGCGAGTAATAGAGAGTGATTAGTGGAGAGTGAGTAGTAGAGAGAAGTAGAAAGCGAGTAGTAGAGAGTGAGTAGTAGAGAGGGAGTGGTAGAGAGTAGTAGAGAGTGAGTAGGAGAGAGAGTCATAGAGTGTGAGCAGTAGAGAGTAGTAGAGTGAATAGCAGAGAGTGAGTATTAGTGAGACAGTAGTAGAGAGTAGTAGAGAGTGAGTAATAGAGAGAGTAGTAGAGAGTAGTAGAGAGTGAGTAATAGAGAGAGTAGTAGAGAGTAGTAGAGCATTAGAGAATAAGTAGTAGAGAGTGAGTTGTAGAGCAAGAGCAGTAGAGAGAGTAGTAGAGAGTATTAGAGTAATAGAGAGTGAGTTGTAGAGAGTGAGTAGTAGAGAGCAGTAGGGAGTGAGTAGTAGAGAGTGAGTAGTGGAGAGAGAGTAGTAGAGAGTGAGTAGTAGAGAGTGAGTAGTAGAGAGTAGTAGGGAGCAAGTAGTAGAGAGTGAGTAGTGGAGAGAGGAGAGAGTAGTAGAGAGCGAGTAGTAGAGTGTGAGTAGTGGAGCGTGAGTAGTAGAAAGTGAATAGTGAGTGAGTAGTATAGAGTGAGTAGTAGAAAGAGAGTAGTAGAAAGTGAGTAGTAGAGAGACAGTACTAGAGAGATTTAGAGAATGAGTAGTAGAGTAGTAGAGAGTGAGTGTAGAGAGTAGTAGAGAGTAGTAGAGTGATTAGTAGAAAGTAGTAGAAAGTAAGTAGAATAAAGTTAGTAGTAGAGAATAGTAGTAGATAGTAGTAGAGAGTAGTAGGGAGCGAGTAGTAGAGAATGAGTAGTGGAGAGAGAGTAGTAGAGAGAAGTAGAGAGTGAATAGTGGAGCGTGAGTAGTAGAGAGTAGTAGAGAGCGAGTAGTAGTGAGTGAGTAGTAGAGAGTGAGTGGTAGAGAGTAGTAGAGAGTGAGTAGTAGAGAGAGAGTAATAGGGAGTAGTAAAGAGCCAGTAGTAGAGCAGTAGAGAGGAAGTGGTAGAGAGTAGTAGAGTGAGTAGTAGAGAGTAGTAGAGGGTGAGTAGAAGAGAGTGAATAGTATAGAGTAGTAGAGAGTGATTAGTAGAGCGTGAGCAGCAGAGAGTAGTAGTGAGTTAGTAGTAGAGAGTGAGTAGTGGAGAGTGAGTAATAGAGAGTAGTAGAGAGCGAGTAGTAGAGAGTGAGTGAGCAGTAGAAAGTGAAAGGTAGAGAGTGAGTAGTAGATAGAGAGTAGTAGAGACTGAGTAGTAGAGAGTAGTAGTGAGTAGTAGAGAAACAGTAGTAGAGAGTGAGTAGTAGAGTAGTAAAATGTGTAGTAGAGAGAGTAATAGAGAGTATTAGAGTAGTTGGGAGTGAGTAGTAGAGAGTGAGTAGTATAGCATGAGTAGTAGAGAGAGTAGTAGAGAGTTAAAGAGTACTCAAGAGTGAGTAGTGGAGCGTGAGTAGTAGAGAGCGACTAGTAGAGAGTGAGTAGTGGAGAGTGAGTAGTAGAGAGTAGTAGAGAGCAAGTAGTAGAGAGTGAGTAGTAGCGAGTGAGTAGTAGAGAGTGAATAGTAGAGGCTGAGTAGTAGAGAGTGAGTAGTAGAGAGAGAGTAGTAGAGAGTGAGTAGTAGAGTGATAGTAGTAGAGAGTAGTAGTTGTGAGTAGTAGAGAGTAGTAGAAAAATAGAGCATGAGTAGTAGAGAGTGAGTAGTGGAGAGTAGTAGAGTAGTAGAGAGTGAGTAGTAGAGAGTGAATAGAAGGGAGTGAGTAGTAGAGAGTAGTAGTAGAGAGTAGTTGAGAGTGATTAGTAGAGAGTGAGCAGTAGGGAGTAGTAGTGTGTGAGTAGTAGAGAGTGAGTAGTGGAGAGTGAATAGTAGAGAGTAGTAGAGAGTGAGTAATAGAGAGATAGTAGTAGAGAGTAGTAGTAGTGAGTAGTAGAGAGTAGTAGAAAATAGAGCATGAGTAGTAGAGAGTGAGTAGTAAAGAGTGATAGAGAGTGAGTAGTAGAGAGTGAGTAGTAGATAGTGAGTAGAAGGGAGTGAGTAGTAGAGAGTAGTAGTAGAGAGTAGTTGAGAGTGATTAGTAGAGAGTGAGCAGTAGAGAGTAGTAGTGTGTGAGTAGTAGAGAGTGAGTAGTGGAGAGTGAATAGTAGAGAGTAGTTGATAGTGAGTAATAGAGAGATAGTAGTAGACAGTAGTAGTGAGTAGTAGAGAGTAGTAGAAAAGTAGAGCGTGACTAGTAGAGAGTGAGTAGTAGAGAGTAGTAGTGTGTGAGTAGTAGAGAGTGAGTAGTGGAGAGTAGTAGTAGAGAGTAGTTGAGAGTGATTAGTAGAGAGTGAGCAGTAGAGAGTAGTAGTGTGTGAGTAGTAGAGAGTGAGTAGTGGAGAGTGAATAGTAGAGAGTAGTAGATAGTGAGTAATAGAGAGATAGTAGTAGAGAGTAGTAGTAGTGAGTAGTAGAGAGTATTAGAAAAGTAGAGCGTGACTAGTAGAGAGTGAGTAGTAGAGAGTAGTAGTGTGTGAGTAGTAGAGAGAGAGTAGTGGAGAGTAGTAGTAGAGAGTAGTTGAGAGTGATTAGTAGAGAGTGAGCAGTAGAGAGTAGTAGTGTGTGAGTAGTAGAGAGTGAGTAGTGGAGAGTGAATAGTAGAGAGTAGTAGATAGTGAGTAATAGAGAGATAGTAGTAGAGAGTAGTAGTTGTGAGTAGTAGAGAGTAGTAGAAAAGTAGAGCGTGACTAGTAGAGAGTGAGTAGTAGAGAGTAGTAGAGAGTGAGTAGTAGAGTAGTAGAGAGTAGTCAGTCAGTGTCAGTCAGTGTCTGTCAGTGTTAATCAGTGTCAGTCAGTGTCAGTCAGTCAGTCAGTGTTAGTCAATCCGTGTCAGTCAGTGTCAGTCAATCAGTGTCAGTCAGTCAGTGTAAGTCAATCAGTGTCAGTGAGTGTCAGTCAGTCAGTTCAATCAGTCAATGTCAGTCAATCAGTGTCAGTCAATGTCAGTCAATCAGTGTCAGTCAAGTTCAGTCTGTCAGTGTCAGTCTATCAGTGTCAGTCAGTGTGAATCAGTTAGTGTCAGTCAGTCAGTGTCAATCAGTCAGTGTCAGCTGGAGCAGCTCTGCTGACCTGGTACTCTGTCACTAAAGCAGCTCTGCTGACCTTGTTCTCCGGCTCTAAAGAAGCTCTGCCAACCTGGTTCAATGGCTCTAGAGCAGCTCTGCTGACCTGGTTTTCTCACTCTAAGCAGATCTGCTGACCTGTTTCTCTGGGTCTAAAGCATCTCTGCTGACCTGGTTCTCTGGCTCTAAAGCAGTTCTGCTGTCCTGATTCTCTCCTTCTAAAGCAGCTCTGCTGACCTGGTTTCTCTTGCTCTACAGCAGCTCTGCTGACATGGTTCTCTGGCTCTAGAGCAGCTCTGCTGACCTAGTTCTTAGGCTCTAGAGCAGCTCTGCTGACCTGGTTCTCTCCCTCTGCAGCACGTCTGCTGACCTGGTTTCTCTGGCTCTGCAGCATGTCTGCTGACCTGATTTTCTGGCTCTAGAGCAGCTCTGCTGACCTAGTTCTTAGGCTATAGAGCAGCTCTGTTGATCTGGTTTTCTGGCTCTACAACAGCTGTGCTGATCTGGTTCTCTGGCTCTCAGCAGCTCTACTGACCCGGTTCTATGGCTCTAAAGCAGTTCTACTGACATGTCTCTCTGGCTCTAGAGCAGCTCTGCTGACCTGGTTCTCTCCATCTAGAGCAGATCTGCTGATCTGGTTCTCTCCATCTAAAGCAGCTCTGTCGTAATTGGCATGGCCGCGTTAGCGATTAACTGAACCTATACGTTGTCCTCCTTAAATTGGCTATATACGAAAACGCCATTTTGAATGTTGCGGCGGCCATCTTAGACCATAAGCAGCCTCGTGGCTGGCGTGCCCTTTAGTCCGTTGTCCGTTCCACTGACCACTTCAGTCTGCCCAGCAACAGGCTATTTTTAGTACTGGTCAAGCCACACATGCGCAGTTCACACTGACCAGTCGTCCCTCAGGAATGTGCCGCAAACTGACCAGTGGGTTTGAAACCCTCCAATGAGCTGGCAGTATTCCAAAACATGCCCTTATATGTACATAATGTTCTGTAACTTCGTGCCGCGTGTACGTTTTATTACCTGTAGAATCATATAAAACAAAGGGTCACACCGATGTTCGGGGTGATACCTCTTGCATTACCGAAGGGTGCTGTTTGAGTGTACCACCACCCCATGGGGTCTTAATAAACTTGTTCTTTGACTTTTACAGTTTCCGTGCCAACAGTTCTTGAATGTAAGTGGGTTATCTTCGGAGCATGTAGGCCTTAGGAACCCTGATTACTTCAAATTGGCGACCACGAAGGGACTCATCGGCGACTCGGATGCCCGAAGGAGAGGTCATGACGAAGGCTTGGAAACTCGCCATGGACGCGCGCTGCCACGAGTGACCCGAGTCTTGGCTGCCACGGTGTTTTTTCCTTTCCTTCCGATCTGACCTTCCAGGTGGCGCCGGTCTCCGACTGAGTTTTCGAGTGTCTGCATTGCTGAGAAAGTGCCGTTTGGCTGATTTGGCTTACAAGACCTTGGCAGTTGGAATCTGGACATTTGGGAATTTGGGTAAGCTTTGTGTTCGGTAAGGTAGTCTTCGGACGCTTACTGAAGTTCTATGATTTGTGTTCGGTAAGGTAGTCTTCGGACGCTTACTGAAATTCTGTGATTTGTGATCGGTAAGGTAGTTCTCGGACGCTTGCCGAAGTCCTATGTTTTGATTTGAGTTAGCTAACATTGTGAATTTGTGATCTTTGAACTTATATGTGTAGTGCACTTCACATAGGCAGGCATGTAGAGATGTTTCTCTAACTTTGTTTCTTTTCCTTTGAGCGGCACATTTGTGTGAAGTACTGTAAGTGCCATTTTTACGGTATCACGCTTTCGTGATACTTTTTGAACATGCCTGTTTTTAGCACACTCCGAGGGATGTGCTGTCTTGGAGAAGGTACCTCAATTAGGTTAGCGGAAGCACAGCGGGCTCCCCCAGAGGGAACACCAAATCATGAGATGTACATCAAACATGGCCTTCCCCCTATTATGTACAGCAAATTATGGCATAAGTATACAAAGGCCGATTCCGAATTGCAATGGTCTCTACATGGGTCGTTTGATTTACGTAAAGTACAGTTTGTAGAGCAATGTTTGTTTCAGCGCAGGTCTAGACAAAACATGTTTGATTGTGTGCGAATGTGGGAGAAAGCGGTGCGCGAGCGAATGAAGCGTGAGGTTGCCTTGGCGGACAAAGAGCAGCGCAAGGCTGCTCGGGATAAGGCTTTACAGCTTGAGGAGAAGGAGGCTCAAGAGAAGAAAGAAAGGGAGGAACGGGAACGTAAATTGCAGACGACTGGTCAATTTCCTATCCGCCGACCACTTTATCCTGTCCTTAATAATGAAATTGATGATTTTTCTTTGTTAGATCGGTCACCGCCTCCGTACGTTTCACCGACGGCTCCAGCTGTGGATTCAGAAGGTGAAGGACAGGATAAGTCGGTCCAGAAGGGTGTATCCGCTCTCAGGTTTACTGCGGAGAGGTCCGCTCATTTACGTAGTTGGGCTCGTAAAGTGAATAAGAATTGTGTTACTCAGGAGCAGTTGCTAACAGAAAAGAACGCGTGGTCGGATCTTGAATTAATGTATTTTTTGTCTAGTTTGGCGGATGAAGTTGTAGGCACATATCGTGACTTTTCAGACACGTTAGAGCCTAAATCGTTGTCAGTATATCGTGAGAATTTGGCTAAAGGTGATTTTGATCTTTCAGATGTTGACGACCTATTCAAGCAACTGATCAAGCTGCGGGATGAGACAGCCGAATTGCGGGAGGAGCGAAAAAGGAGGCAAAAGGAGTCCGAATCGGGAAATAATGGGCAGATTAAGGAGTGTTCTCTCCGTGGTTCAGATAAGAGTTCTGCATTGCATGTTATGCCTATGCGTGAAGCCGCACCCTTGTATGTTCCACCTAAAGGGGAAGGTACGGATGATGATAAATTGTCGAAGGATGCGAAAGGGTATTTTGTGTATAATTGGGTATATACGCCTTGGAATAGAGCAGATGTTATGGCGTTGAAAAATTCTTTACCTGATCTTCGAAAAAACCCGGCGGCATTTTACGAAGGGGTGGAAGGGGCTATTTCGTCTTGTGTGATGACTCTTGTGGATATAGATTTGTTCTTTGGGCTAATTCTGCCACCTGATATGTGGCGGCAAATTCGTAAAAATAATGATGAAACGATATTGGGGGGTACATGGAAAGAAATTAATGCTGCAGATTTAGACAGGGCACCAGCATGTAAGCCGTGTCAGTTAATTCTAGATCTCCCGGCAGCTATTCTGATTAAATTAAAGACGCTTGTTCCCTCTAAAAAGATTGATTGGACTATGTTGACGTCGTGCAAACAGAAACTCGATGAAACGGTCTCAGATTTCTTTACACGCTTTGAGGAGGCATTTCATGATTACAGTGGTCAATCTTTGACAGACGATACGGGTCGGCATTTGTTTGTAGATAAGTATGTGGCTAATCTCCTACCGGAGATTGCGAAACAATTGAAGTTGAGTGAAAGTTCCTGGGCCACGGCGACCCCTGCGTCCTTGTTAACTATGGCTCAGTACTATGAGCGGCAGGAATTGGAGGCTAAAGAAAGTGTAGAGAAAAAGGCGAAGGAATTGAAAACGAAGGTGATGTTGGCGCAGGTTCGGGGAACACAGGGTAGAGGGAATGAGAGAGGTAGACGGGGTGGAGGAAACACGTCGTATGGTCGTACGGACATAGCGGAGGATCAGTGTGCTTATTGTAAGGAGTTTGGGCATTGGGCCGAAGATTGTCCGGTACTTCGTGAGCAGCGTAGTCAGCGTGGTCGAGGAGGCGGAAGGTCAAGAGGAGGTTATACTGGAGCGAGAGGTGGCGGAGGTGATCGCGGAAAGGTTGAGGAGAGGGGCCGTGGCCAGGATGAACGAAATACGTTTGATAGGCGGAATCAATATCAGATTTCGGAGGGAGAGAATGTGGAACACCAGGATTATGTGCATGCATAGGTCCATATGTAACAGCGGGTATTCTGGGTTCTACTGATCAATTTCTAGTCGACACAGGAGCTACACGTAGCGCTTTGTCGAAAAACTTGGTTCCGAGGGCTCCCCTGTCTGGCGAAATGATTACATGTGTAGGGTTTGATGGCACACCCTCCCCCAGCCCATTGTCCAAGCCCCTTGCACTATGTCTTGACAAATACTTTAGTTTTGGTCAATTTTTGTTATCACCCCATACCCCAGACAATATCCTGGGTATTGACTTGCTTAAATATTTTCGAGCGACAATACGTTGCGCTCCGGAGGGAGTGCGGGTTATCCTAAATGACAATTATCCTGACCCCGACAGGTTTTATGCCATCTCAGACATTTCAGCTTTGGCCTCTCTCCCGCACACGTTATGGGTGACCTCAGATACGGATGTGGGAGAGATGCGCATTCCACCGATACATATTACTGTTCAGGAGGGGGCCCCTCTACCACGAGTGCCTCAATATAAGATTTCGAGAGAAGGTGAAATTGCATTGACACATATTGTTCAGGATTTGATTTCTGCAGGGGTTGTGGAGGAGGTCCCTTATAATGTTTGCAACAGTCCTATTCTGCCGATCCTTAAGAGAGATACTGACGGCAAGATCTATCGATTTATTATTGATTTGCGAGAAATCAATAAAATTGTCGTTCCCCAATACCCGGTGGTGTCCGATATTACGACCTTGCTTACCTTGGTTCCACCAACGGCCACCACGTTTAGTGTTATTGATTTAAAGAATGCGTTCTTTTCCATCCCTGCTCATCCTGATAGCAGATATCTGTTTGGCTTTACGCTCAATAATAAATCGTATAGATTTTGTCGTGTTCCCCAGCAATATACTGAAAGTCCTAGTATCTACAGCCAAGCTTTGAAAAGGCAGCTGGATTCCTTTCAATTGCAGTCTGGCGTAGCCCTCATCCAGTACGTGGATGACCTTTTACTTGCTGCTGACTCTTATGCTCAATGTGAACAAAGTACACTTGCGTTGCTTTCCTTTCTGGCACAGAACAATCATAAGGTTTCGAAGAAAAAGCTTCAATACTGTAGACCTCAGGTGACCTACCTCGGTCATCTGTTGTCTAAGGAGGGGCGTGCATTGACATCTGATCGAATTCAAGCAATTTTAGACACGCCAGTCCCCCGCACGCAGAGAGATGTGCGTGCCTTCATAGGGTTGACGTCTTTCTGTAGACAATGGATCATGGGGTTTTCACATATCATAAAACCTTTGCTAGCGTTACTGTCCAAAGCTACACCAATGCCCCTTGAGTGGACAGATGAATGTCAGAAGGCTTTTGAACAGTTGAGGCAGGCCCTTTGTTCCGCACCCGTGTTAGGCACACCAGACTATACGAAACTTTTCACATTGTACGTACATGAGAATGATGGGTGCGCGTTGTCAGTATTAGTGCAATTACACGGGGATAAGCAGAGACCATGTGCATACTTCTCTGCCGTTCTGGATCCTGTAGCACGAGGGTTGCCTGGGTGTTTTCGAGCGGTAGCAGCAACAGCAGTGGCCATACGGCAGAGTGAGGGAATAGTGTTATCACACAAACTGTTGGTGTTAGTTCCTCACGCAGTAGACGCCCTGCTAAACCAAACAAAGACCCAATACCTTACGAGTGCACGGCTAACAGGATATGAGCTGACACTTTTGGCGCCACATATTACACTGAAAAGATGCGCTACTTTGAACCCTGCCACTTTATTGCCCTATCCGGCTGAGGAGGGTCAGGAAGAAAAACATCATGATTGTGTTTTCCTGACCGAGGAACAGACAAAGGGTCGTGTCGACTTACAGGATGTCCCATTTCCAGATGTGGATGGGGAACTGTGGGTTGACGGATCGTGTTTAAGGCTGCCAGATGGCACGACTTCCGCAGCCTATGCGATCACGACACTTAAGACAGTCGTAGAAACAGCTAGGATACCACAAAAGTCGGCTCAGGCAGCAGAGCTGATAGCCTTAACAAGAGCCTGTGAATTGAGTGCTGGTCTATGTGTGAACATATACACGGACAGCCGGTACGCCTTTGGAGTGGCACATGACTTCGGGCTACTCTGGAGAGAACGTGGGTTTTTGACATCTCACGGAGAGCACATTATGCACGGAGAGCTAGTGTGTGATCTCCTAAATGCGCTGCTTGGCCCAAAGAAAGTAGCGATAGTGAAGTGCAGTGCCCACAAAAAGATTACGGATAAAGTGGGCCAAGGAAATGCCTTTGCAGATAGCATAGCAAGACAAACGGCTATGTCCCGAACTAGCTCCCCCATGTATGTGGTACAATCGCAGGCTGAGCGATGGAGTGATGCTAGAGCAGAAATATTGGATATTCAAAAGTCAGCCACTGAATCTGAACTTGCGGCATGGGCAGTAGATGGGGTACTAGATGACGAGGGTTGTTGGAGAAGCAAAGACATGGAGAAGTGGAAATAGCCTGCAGCTTACTTGCAGGCGATGGTCCAGACGACACATGGACTGGCACATATCGGAGCTCTCGCAATCACTCGGCTCTTAACTCGAGTTTGGGAACATCCCGAGATTGCCAATACTGCAAAGAGAGTAGTGCAGACCTGCCTGGTATGTTTGCAGCACAATCCTGGAAAGGGGACCCATACTCCGAAAGGAGGGTTCGTTCCACCTTCTGCACCATTTGAGGTACTCCAAATGGATTACATCCAACTTGAACGCTGCAATAACCTGAAGTACGTCCTAGTGGTGGTATGTGCTTTTAGCAAATGGGTTGAGGCCTACCCCACAAAAGACAATACGGCTTTGACAACAGCTAAGGTGTTGCTTAAGGAATTCTTTCCTCGCTTTGGAGTTTGCAAATTTCTGTGGAGCGATAATGGGCCTCATTTTGTTGGAAAGATTGTGGAATATGTACTGAAGGGGTTAGGGATTCAGCATAAGTTCCACGCTGTATTCCACCCTCAGTCAGCAGGTCTGGTCGAGCGGTACAATGCAACGTTGAAGCTTAAGCTGGCCAAAATTGTGGCGTCTACATCGTTGAAGTGGCCAGATGCTTTGCCGCTAGCACTACTCTCTCTTAGATCAGTACCCCATTCACAAACTGGCCTTACACCTTATGAGGTGGTGTTTGGGCGCCCCATGAATATCTGGGGGGTGCCCAAGCCGCGATTAATACATGATGTGCCTTGTGTTATGATGAATGATTATTTGGCACGATTAACAAATGATTTGCTCTCTATTCATCAACAGGTTCGAGAAGCGCTCCCTGACAACTCTACTGGAGAGGGCCATGATCTCCGCCCTGGTGACCACGTGATGATTCACTCGTTTGAAAGAGCAAGCAGTTTGGAGCCCAGGTGGAAGGGCCCCGAACAGGTCCTCCTTGCAACCCGCACCGCTGTACGAGTGACCAACAGGAAGCGGTGGGTGCACTCGACACATTGTCGCCGTGTCTCTCCGGATCTGGTGACTCCTGCTGTACTGACCGGCTACAAAGAGATCTTGGAGAAAGAAAAGAGCCCAGCTGTGATGTCGGCCGAAGTTGAGGGAGCCTTCCCGGACCACACTGTTGCCGGACGAGAGCGCTACAACTTGCGCCCTCGATAAGAAGATTTTTTTTGCCTTTTTATGACTGGTTGGTTACCGCTCCAGGTTTGTGAAACGGAAACCGGGAATTCCAAGGGGGGGGGATCAGTTCTGCCAGTGTAGCGACACCCGTCTTGGCCCGGAGAAGAAAACAACGGCTACCTCGTAGTTCAGCACCGCATTTTTCTTTTTTTTTAGGTATACACGCACGTGTATCTGAGATTTTGTGAACAATTTGTGTTACTTGAGACTCTGCATGAACATTTTCGAACTATGGCATCAACGGTATCACGAGATAAAAGAATATTGGGTGCCTTTCTTTTTGTCTTGACAATTGTGGTGATAGCTGTTATAGCATGGGTAGTCGAACTCGTGGTGCCTGTACGTGAACATTTGCTGCCGACTACCCCGGCTCCGTCTGAACATTTTCACTTTACATTACCTTTTCATGAAGAACGACATAGGCAAACGTATCTAAATAACAGCTTCATTCAGATTCTTCACCACACACATAACATGACCAATACCTCGAATTGCTGGGTGTGTGGGATGCTGCCAGGGCACCAAAAGAGAGGGGGCACCCCACTTATTCCACTCCCGTTTTCACATAATGGATCATGTAACGCCTGGTACACCCTCCTTTTTACTTTGAGATGGCCAACCAAAGGGGGGGTGCTTTTCCGTTTGAATAAAATATGCATTCATGACAAGGATGGGTTTCCGCGGGCTGAGGGTACTCGATTTGAATGGGAGGAGTACAAGCCCGATAATGTGTCTGCCCCACGTGTGTACAGCAATCAGAGGAATATTAATGTATCAAGCGCACATGTCATTAACGTCATTGCTACAAAAGCTGATTTATGTATCAGAAATAAGGGTTCGATTGCAGTGGGGAAAAGCAAAGGTAATACTACTCTCACTTTTGATAACCCGAATGGCATCTCATTTGTTGCATCACGGAATACGTATTTTATTTGTGGAACGAAGGGTTACCATCAGCTTCCATTGGGGTGGTTGGGCACGTGCTACGTATCGTTTGTGTTACCTCCTGTATTCATTGCCCCACCAATGTATCATAATGATTACACCTTATACCACGATTTCGTCTTGAATAGGGTTAAGCGAACTGTTGTTTTGGATGACATTGACCAAACTGACACTGCTTTGCAACAGTATGTGGACTTTAATTTGGGACTATTCTCCTTTGTGGGGGCTGCACTGAACAGCCGGAAAATAAGACGACTGACACGCGTTGTCGAGGCTGTATCAAACGACACTGCCATTGCCCTGGGAAACATCACTGAGGAACTACAGATTTCTAGAATTGTTACGCTCCAAAACAGGATGGTGTTGGATGTCGTTTTGGCTGATCGTGGGGGGGCATGTAGAATTATCAGAAGCAGCTGTTGTGTATACATTCCGGACAATTCTCCATCTGTTTATGATGCTATATCCAAGCTTCACAAAATTGCAGCTGAGATACACCCGGACAATGGAACTTGGACACTTTCGGGATGGTTTTGGTCCATTCTTGCTACCTGGGGCTGGAAACTGTTGACGATTCTATGTACGATTGTGGGAGCAATGTTTTTTATATGCCTATGTATTCAATGTGGTCCATCCTTATGTTCTATGTGCCTATCAGCTTGCATACCATCCAGACGGGCTCTTGCTCATGACAAAATGATGCTTCATAAAGAGGTGACACAAATAATGTTAATAGACATCGAGGACGAGCATCCTGATTATGTTCACTATGAGGTAGATTCAGCTAAACGCTAAAAGGGTCGTCTGTCGTAATTGGCATGGCCGCGTTAGCGATTAACTGAACCTACACGTTGTCCTCCTTAAATTGGCTATATACGAAAACGCCATTTTGAATGTTGCGGCGGCCATCTTAGACCATAAGCAGCCTCGTGGCTGGCGTGCCCTTTAGTCCGTTGTCCGTTCCACTGACCACTTCAGTCTGCCCAGCAACAGGCTATTTTTAGTACTGGTCAAGCCACACATGCGCAGTTCACACTGACCAGTCGTCCCTCAGGAATGTGCCGCAAACTGACCAGTGGGTTTAAAACCCTCCAATGAGCTGGCAGTATTCCAAAACATGCCCTTATATGTACATAATGTTCTGTAACTTCGTGCTGCGTGTACGTTTTATTACCTGTAGAATCATATAAAACAAATGGTCACACCGATGTTCGGGGTGATACCTCTTGCATTACCGAAGGGTGCTGTTTGAGTGTACCACCACCCCATGGGGTCTTAATAAACTTGTTCTTTGACTTTTACAGTTTCCGTGCCAACAGTTCTTGAATGTAAGTGGGTTATCTTCGGAGCATGTAGGCCTTGGGAACCCTGATTACTTTAGCTCTTCTGAACTGGTTTCTCTTGCTCTACAGCAGCTCTCCTGATCTGGTTCTCTGGCTCCAGAGCAGCTCTGCTGACCTGGTTCTTAGGCTCTAGAGCAGCTCAGCTGACTTGGTTCTCTGGCTCTAAATCAGCTCTGCTGACTCGGTTCTATGGCTCTAGAGCAGCTCTGCTGACCTGTTCGCTGGCTCTAAAGCAGATCTGCTGACCTGGTTCTCTGGCTCTAAAGCAGCTCTGTTGGCCTGGTTCTCTTGCTCTACAGCAGCTCTGCTGACATGGTCCACTGGCTCTACAGCAGCTTTGCTGATCTAGTTCTTAGGCTCTAGAGCAGCTCTGCTGACCTGGTTCTCTGGCTGTACAACAGCTCTGCAGACATGGTTCTCTGCTCTAAAGCAGCTCTTTTGACCCGGTTCTATGGCTCTAAAGCAGTTCTGCTGACCTGGTTCTCTGGCTCTAGAGCAGCTCTGCTGACCTGGTACCTTGGCTCTAACACAGCTCCTCTGTTGACCTGGTTCTCTCCCTCTAAAGCAGCTCTGATGACCTGGTTTTCTCGCTCTAAAGCAGTTCTACTGAACTGGTTTCTCTGACTCTACAGCAGCTCTGCTGACCTGGTTCTCTGGCCCTAGAGCAGCTCTTCTGACCTGGTTCTCTGGCTATAAAGCAGCTCTGCTGACCTGGTTCTCTGGCTCTAGAGCAGATCTGATGACCTGGTTCTTTGGCTCTAAAGCAGCTCTGCTGACCCGGTTCTCTGGCTCTAAAGTAGCTTTGTTGACCTGGTTCTCTGCCTCTAAAGGAGCTCTGCTGACCTGGTACTCTGGCTCTAAAGCAGATCTGCTGACTTGGTTCTATGGCTCCAAAGCAGCTCTGCTGACCTGATTATCTGGCTCTAGAGCAGCTCTGCTGACCTGGTTCAAGGCTCTAAAGCAGCTCTGCTGAACTGGTTCTCTCCATCTAAAGAGCTCTGTTGACTTTGTTCTCTGGCTATAAAGCAACTCTGCTGACCTTAGTTCTACCCCTCTAAAGCAGCCCTGTTGACCTGATTTCTCTGGCTCTACAGCAGCTCTGTGGACGTGGTTTTCAACCTCTAGATCAGCTCTGATGACCTGGGTCCCTGGCTCTAGATCAGCTCTGCTGACCTGTGTCTCTGGTTCTAGAGCAGCTCTGCTGACCTGCTTCTCAGGCTCCAGAGCAGCTCTGCTGACCTGGTTCTCTGGCTCTACAACGGCTCTGCTGACCTGGTTCTCTGGCTCTAAAGCAGCTCTGCTGATATGGTTTCTCTGGCTTTACAGAAGCTCTGCTGACCTGGTTCTATGGCTTTAAAGCGGCTCTGCAGATCTGTTCTATGGCTCTACAATCATCCAGACAGAAGCATGTCCTTATCTCATAACTCTGCTGAAACATAAGTGCTTATAAACGTATCCTGCTGTCAACTACTAGCACTCTAGGAAGCCAGTCACTGTCTTTGCACTTGCAGACTGACTCAGGCATTGAGACAAGCAGTGGTACAGTCAAATGTGCACAATATATGCGGTCCCTTAACCCCTTGCCGACTACTGAGTCAGTCCTGCAAAAGTCCAAGTAATAGTCAAGCTAGTCTGGAATCACACTGTGAGTCTGTGTCCACTCCTACAATCATCCTGACAGATGCATGTCCTTATCTAATCACTCTGCTAAAACATAAGTGCTTATAAACTTATCCATCTGTCAATTACTAGCACTCTAGGAACCCAGTCACTCTCTATGGACTTGCAGAATGACTCAGGTATTGAGACAAGCAGTGGTACAGGCAAATGTGCACAATATATGCGGTCCCTTAACCCCTTGCAACCTAGTGAGTCAGTCCTGCAAAAGTCCAAGTAATAGTCATGCTAGTCTGGAATCACAATGTGAGTATGTGTCCACTCCTACAATCATCCTGACAGAAGCATGTCCTTATCTAATCACTCTGCTGAAGCGCTTATAAACGTATCCTGCTGTCAACTACTAGCACTCTAGGAATCCAGTCACTGTCTATGCACTTGCAGAATGACTCAGGCATTGAGACAAGCAGTAGTATATCAAATGTGCACAATGTATGCGGTCCTTTGCCACCTTGCAGACTACTGAGTCAGCCTTGCAAAAGTGCAAGTAATAGTCATACTTGTCTGAAATCACACTGTGAGTCTGTGTCCACTCCTACAAACATCCTGACAGAAGCATGTCCTTATCTAATCACTCTGCTGAAACATAAGTGCTTATAAACGTATCCTGCTGTCAACTATTAGCACTCGAGGAGCCCAGTCACTCTTTATGCACTTGCAGAATGACTCAGGCATTGAGACAATACCTAAGCACTTATAAATTAACTGAGCACTCTATTTGCAGCACTGTCATCATTCTAGTTAGTAGTGATGTTCTTATAGAATGACCTAGGCACCAACACAAGTACACATACAATATTCTCTGCACAATCCCTAGAAACCACTACGCAGATACATACTATTGATACACTCCACTAAATATTGAAGTAGTACTCATGCAGTCTAGGATACCTCCTGTCAGTCTCATGCAGTTCGTCAATCAGCCATCCTGCACATTGTTCTTATTGTATCACTCTGCCAATACCTAAGCACTTATGGGGCAGATTTACAAGGCCCCTGCCCCACCAGTATGTCACTTTTTGTAACGTAGTGATGGTGCTGGGGACACCTCTATATTTACAAGGAGAAGAAAAGCCACCCTGCATGGCTTTTCCTCTCCTTGAAAATGCGACCCATTCAAACGCAGCACTTTGCGTTGAAGGGGCGTTCCATGGGTGTTGCTGTGTCTGTTCCCACACAACATCCATGGAATAACACATCTCAAGACTTACTAGAAAGTGTAAATGTGTAGATACATGTGAATGGTGCACCACCCTAGAGGTGGTGTAGCGAGACACAACAATGAGAAATGTTTTAATTTCTCCTTGTTTTTCCTCTTTCAATGCATGTTGCATTACACAGCACACATTGATTGAGGAAAATGCCTTTAATGATTGATTTTGTGCAGGAAGTAGTCCCTTCCTGCACAAAAACAATCTCCCCAAAGACACAGATATCCTTGCACCATGGTTCAAGGGTGCCTGCATCACTGCATGGCTGCAGTTTGTGTATTTTTGTATTCTAATGTGTCTTTATATGACTGTGTTATTAGCTCGTATTATGGGCTTTAATGTGACGAAAACTCCATATTGAATAAGCAGTGCCTGCACAACAGATCACTGAAAGTCATGCAGTCACTGGCATTGAATGGCTTCCAACACCTTTCTTACCCATGATGTTCCAGGGAACCTGCTCTACTGACCTCTAATGAGGAAGCAAGAAGACTCAAATACAATGTATATAATTTGTATGCCAATATAGTTGGGTGGAATAAAGTTATGGGGAAATAAATTGTGGGTGGAGACTTAATCAATACAAGGCAATTGAAATGATCTCATCTTAATATGGGGTGAGGACCTCTCCTCGTCTTTCTGACCATTCACTGAAGGGGAACACATAGATTTGCAACATTTAGAGGTGGTACATTGCCTCGAAATGGTATAACTAAGGTACGTTTAGATAGAGAAATTGTTTGACTTGTCCGAATAGCTGACTTGTCACTGACCCAATGTATGCTATAGGAGATCGAGAGCAGAGGTGCTGGTGGAGCACTCTGTCAGAAGAATCTAGGTGTTGGGGGAAATTATCAATTATCTAGTCGGGGTACTAATTGGCTTGCTAAGAGAGAGGGGTGTGAAGCTGGCGTTGCACTTAGAGGAGGTCACCTGTCCTGATCTGCACCTGTCTTGTCTCGTGGGCACCTGATTAGTCGGGAGCCTGGCCCTGGTCTTTTTGCCCCAGCCAGTAGCCAGGATTGGTCATTGCACCATTCTAGGTAAATATAATCCATGTGGTATGTCCTTGTGCTATTTCCCTTTCTCACCCTTCCAAGGTACTGATGTTTAAAGGTGTTACCATGATTTCTTACAAACTTTATGTCCTACTGATTATTTTCCTGCTTGTAATATTTATGGTCACGGTATTGTTGCCTTTTTCATTTTGACTCAGAAAATCTTTCATAGATAAAGCTTTTAAACTTTCCTCGAGTCTGTGGTTATACAGGAAAGTAAATGTGTTTAAACATTAACTCTTTATGTTAACTCCCTCTACATCCCTAGGACTTGTAGTAAAGGTGACAAGGATTGGTAGGTTATGGTTTACAGGTAAAAGTCCTGAAAGGACTCAAAGTACTGATAGGTGAATAGTTAGTAATCGCAGGCAACACCGCTAGTTCAAAGTGTGAATGGTTTATGGGCCCAGGTGGGTAAGGTAAACTGAACTAGTTGTTCGGCACGCTCTATCAACTCCGTTACAAAATGGTCGCCCTATTACGGTCCGCCTGATTGGTAGACATGTGAGAAGACATATAGATAATTTTTTTATTAAAACGCAGGATATTCCTTTGTGTTTGAACTAACATTTAAGTCTGATGAAGGCTCGGATAATATACATCACGTGACCCCTGCACAACTTGGATAAAGGGAGATCCAGGTCAAACACCTCTGTGTGTCCTAACCCAGAAGATGTTCATTGGTTGCAAGGAGGCTGGACAAACTCTATGAGGTGAGCAGAAAGCCATGGCAGTCAGGTTCTGTTGTAGAGCGTATATTGCAGTACTAGTAGACTGATAGTATTAATGCATATATGACCTCATCCTTACATATGCCAATTTTGGGATATGTTTTCCGTGATGAAATAAAATATTTTGTAGCAGTGTTTTTTCCACATAACTTAAAATCGATATGAGGTACTTCAGGACATGTAACTTACGTGACTCACCATATATTCTAATAGACATCCCTTATTCTGAGACGTGAGGTTTTTTAAGATAATAGGTGGTACGTTCTAAGTATTAAGTACAAAGCATTACATGAAGATATATGTATGGATAAGTCTACCTGTGCATAATGGCACTTGTTAGGCTACCTAGGTACACATGGTCCGCTCAACGTATGACAAAAAAAATGCGGATTTACATCTACTAAGAATTATTACTTTCTTACACATTACATCATTTGGATAATCTACAAATATGATAATGTTTTGATTATAGGTTTTTAATACGAACAGCTGTCTAAATGCGAGAACAACCACAGCAGATCATTTGCCATAGTAATTAATCAAAATAACGGCGGAATATCCTGTCTTTGGATTCCAATCATGGCGCATCCTTTGACTCGTTTGTTTTAGTTGTTGGTAAGCTCCTCTAGTAATTCATTGCCTTTTGATGTAATGCCTTTAAAATTCTTTTTATAGCACTCAGGTACAACCAGTATATCAGAATAGAACAGTGGCACCAATGTGTACTCTCAATCGATAGGAGTTTTGATACCAAGGTATGTGGCTTCTCATTTGGTATACTTCCTAAAAAAATATAACTGGAAGATACTATTTATATCATTAAAAAAATATTTGTCCTTATTTAACCCTAAGGTTTGTGACGAGGTGATCATTCCCAATCGCTCTTTTTCTACAAAGACTAGCAATATTGAATGCTAGCATCGTTTTGAAAGTGTTTTTAGGTATGTGTTCTCTTTTAATGTTTGATATGATGTACAATATGTATAGTACTAAGTAAAGGCGAGGTAAAAAATATTATTTGCCATGAAGTATAATAATCCTTAGTTCTAGTGCTAGTGGGTATTAGAGTGTTTATAAACTGCCAAGATATTGTAAAGAACATATTATTTTTTTGCCTCAACAATGTATATGAACATCAGCAACATATGTTTTTGATAATAATATATGTTTTTATTGTTTAGAAAACTGTCCTGAAGAATGTGTATATTTGCCTACTCACCAAAACGCAGCGTTGACAACTCTGTTTTCTCATGATTATGTACTTTATTATGAAATGTTTTTAATCATGATTGTTTACATACTTTCTAATAAATATTAATTTGTACATGACTTATGTTAGTTTGGCTTGTATATTTTAAGTTGCATTGACTTACTGATATTGTATTGTTGTATAATTGTTTGGATTTGTGTTTTCACCCTGACCACTACGACTGTTTAATATTATAGTTAGTAAACTACTTCTGAATAGGGACTTGCTTGTTTCGTTTGCAATCATCCTGTCGCTGATTGGATTTTAAGGGTACCTCCCTTGTTTATTTATTAGCCCAGTGATTCCACAACTTTCCCACAAAGAAATGTGAGAGAAATTAATTTTTTTCTGCTAAATTTGAGGGTTGTAGGGGATTCTATTTAGGGACATTTTGGGGGTTCCACGCAAGCCATACCTTCTATGACTCCCCCAGGTCTCTAGTTTTCAGAAATATGTGGGTTTAGTAGGTTTGCCAAGATGGCTGCCAAGCCCAGGCCCAAAAATCTAGATGACCCCCCTTGCAAAACCAGGTTGTTTTGTGATAGTTAATTTTTATGTCTCCTCAATATGTTTTGGGCCCTTGCCTTTCACGGGTGCTTGACCCACCCATGCGATTGAGGTACCATTTTCATCGGGAGACCTGGAGGAATGCTGGGTGGTAAGGAAATTTGTGGATCCACGCAGCAGATTCCAGGACTTTCAATCACAGAAATGTGAGGATTTTAAAGTTTGAGGTTTGCAAGGGATTCTGGGTAACAGTACCTGATGAGAGCCACTCTTGTTACCCCATCCTGGATTCCCCTTGGTGTTCAGTTTCCCTTCCCATAGCCCTCCTATTAGTGTCACCATGTTTCTTGGCATCCCAATGATTGTCTCAATGCATTTTAGGGTTGAGATTACACATTTGAAATACACTATACATACAACACTACCTCTATTTTCACACCTTATCCTGTGAAAATATGCGTGTAGAAGAAGCTACATGAATCTCTTTTTACTTACTATACAGCGCAGTCGGAGATGAAACTGAATGTTAAAGTAGCTATGACAATATTTGTCTAGGGGTATCAAAGACTATATATTTTTTAAGTTATGATCAGTACCTGCATCACATGTGTCAAATAACACAGAGAAGTACAAACAAAACTGAGGCATGGTACCACTCAAAAATTAAAATTTGACAGATTACACTTTTAGTTTCAAGCACACATACCAGTGTGTTTGACCTGTTTGCAAACTTCACCTCTCGGGATAACCTGTTTTTCCTGGATCCCAATATATGCCCAGATGATGGTACTCTGAAGACCAATACACATTTCAAGGTTACAGCCAAGAACTGTTTACTGCTGTATAACAGTTTTCATCCTCGCCACTTCCGGGACAATCTTCCTTATGGCAATTTCTCCATCTCCGGGGGAACTGTACAGAGTTGAAGGATTTCAAAAGGCAAGCCTCTGACCTACAAACCAAATTAAAGAAACAAAACTACCCCACAGTAATCATCAACAAATCTATGAAAAGGGCCCGTAACAATAACAGGGATGCCCTACTGGAAGACAAGGTACCTAAAGAACAAGAAGAGAGACCGATATGTGTCACCACGTTTAATACCAACTCTAACCAGTTAATGAAAATTGTAAATAAAGACTGGAGACTCATCAATTGCTGCAACCTCAAACTCCCGAAACCTATGTTTGCACCCAAGAGGGGAAGGAATTTGAAGGACATGTTAGTCCACACGTGACCATGAGCATTGTCACCAAGGACTACTGAGAGCCTACTTCTTCCACCTGTTCAGGGCCATCACCCCTGTGGCAACTGCAGTACGTGCCACCTCACGAGGAAAAGTAGACACATTAAATTTAGGAATGGCACCAAATGGGAACAGAGGAGGTTCAGAAATTGTAACAGCAAGAACATAGTGTGTATGGTGACCTGCCCATGCAGTCTGGAGTACACAGGCATGACGACAAGACCAGTCAAGATTCGTATTGGAGAACACAGCAGTAACGTTCGTTGCAAAAAGAGCACAACCAATATGGCGACCCACTATCTGACTGCCCAGCACACTATGGATGATTTACAATGGACCTTCATTGAACAATTGAACTGTGAGAATAGCCTCTTTGAAAAAGAACAATGATGGATATTCCATTTAGGGACACACATCAAGGGTCTAAACGAGGACATACCCTGGGGTCAATTCACTTGAACCCACCTCAGTCTCTGAAACCCTTGTCTGTCAAGCTTACTGGGTTTTGCTGAGTAATTGTGCCCATGGCTGCCAAATTTTTCTTGGCGTGCATTGGCAAATATTTTGATGTATTGGGTCATTGCCATAAAATCTGCATTCCCATTATAACAGATTGATAATTTGTCGTGGAGACCATTCACAGTTTATGGCCTTTACTCCCCCTTTTCCTGCGTCAGTATATGCCTATCATGTGACGTTCATAATTTTTCTTCCCCTATTTCTATTTTTCATTATGGAGACAAACTGGATACGTGATTTTTACATTCCGTGCCACATCGGCGTCTGTCACGCGATGTGGGCACAAAGGTTTTAACAGACTCATTTTTCATATGCTCTTCATAAATTTATGGACCCTATCTAATGTGGCCTCGCTGAATATTGCCCCGGTTACTTACCGGTAATCTTCATTACTCCGAGTATAGTCTTCCTCGCCACATGAGTTACAAAGTGAGCTTTAGCTCCACAACAGAACCCTCCAAAGCAAAAAGAAACCACCTCCCACCCCCTCCCAACATGGCCGACCAGTCCCACCTGACCTCTATAAGAGGCGGGCCGGCCCAACCAATCAGCCTGATGTACCAAGCAAACAATGAAGCCGATAGCCAGACAGGGAGGGGGGGAGGGAACTCATGTGGCGAGGAAGACTATACTCGGAGTAATGAAGATTACCGGTAAGTAACCGGGGCATTACCTCCTCGTTAGTCTTCCTCGCCCCCTGAGTTACAAAGTGAGCCAATACCCAAGCCAACAAGGCTTCATTGACCACCAGAACAACAACACCACACGGTGATGCAGAGAAAACCAACCCAAGGTTGATGTAAAACAACAGAAAAGAAAACAGGGACCACAGGGAACCTGAATTCAAGACCTCCAGGAAAAGGAGGCCAACCAGGAGTCGCAGCTCCAGCACTCCGAACGGCCCCAGCGAAGTCCCCCCCGGGACCGCTAGAGACCCACGTACCAGGCTGGTGAGGACCACGCCGAAGTCAGACAAAACTCCACCGAGGAGACACCCACTAAGGGGGCCCAGGGAACAGAGCCACACCTCGCGGACCGACCCTGGGTCCCCGCCGGATCCACCGAACCCAGCGAAGCGTAGGGAAGGATGCCAGCCTGTGTAAGCCCGCGAACCAAGGAGGAACGAGGGCTAGCGGCCCGAACGAACCGGGCCCAAAAGGCATAACACAGGACATCCCACCGGGAAAGGAAAAAAAGTGCGGCTAAGAGAAGCCAAAACAGCACGCCGAACACCAGCCCGGACAAGGGAGGCACCACGTTGGCCGGAAAACAGCGGCAACGATACCACCAGAGTCCGAGGCCCCAGGGAAGGGACCCCGGGAAGGACACGGGGGACAAGCCGGAGGAGCAAACCCCGTCCGGCAAAACCCGCAAGAAGGGCGGGGAGCGGAGGCACGACCCCCGCACGCCCATCCGCCCAGTAGACCCATCGCCACCAGGGAAAATCACCCGAAAGGCGAGGAACCGCAAAGCCACCGTGGGCCGGGGCCCAACCGGGCGGACCCCGAAGAGGTCGTAAAACAAGCGAGAAGACTCCTGCGGAACGCCTCACGAAGTTGCGAGTCACCCTAGCGCAGGGGCCCTGCAAATCTCCGGCAACGTTCCAACATAAATATATGTGTAGCCGAAGCGAGCCCCCAAGGGGGAGACCGGCAGAGTGGGCGAAGGAGAAATAACAACGGAGCCAAGCGAGCCACCAGGGAGATCAGCCCGTCGAACATCGGACCGTGGAAGTCCCGCAAGGCAGCCCCACGGACCCACCGGGACCAAGCCCCGCCAGGGGTCCACGGAGGCGCGGGCAGCACCAAGCCGACCGCACCAAAGCTAGAGGGAAGCCCTCCGCCAGGCACAGTAAGACAGGTGGAAGATCAGTGGTAGCCCAGCAGCAAAACCACCGCCCCAGAAGTTCAGCCCCGAGCAAGCAGCAACCACCGCCCAAGAATCCGGCCTGCCGACGGAGGCAGGCCAGTAGAAAGGGCCGGCTCATCCCCGGCTCCAGGAGCGGGGGACCCAACCCTGTCCTGAGAAGAACCACGCCCGGCCAGAAGGCTTGAACCGCCTGCTCGCAACAGGAGCGGGTACCATGGGTGGAGGCCCCGCCGGGAGCCACAAACCGGAAACGTCCCCCCCGAAGATGCGAGATAATGCCCAGAGGCCAAGCCACTCAGCTCTGTATCGTTCCAACAGAAGGCCATGCGCTCCCAGGAGCACGCCGGCCCTGCCCAAGCGAAACCCGCAGCTCAGATGGCACGGGGGAAACGCGAACAGCAGACCGCAAGGCCAAGCGACAGACAGGGCAACCACAAGGACCCGGGAGGGGAGAGCCGATTCCGGGCCGGAGGGCCGAGGCCCCCCCCCGGGAACACAGCCACCGGAGGCAGACTGAGTCGCGGCCCCAGGCGGCCGAAACACCACCGGGGTCAGCGAGACCAGTCAACGAAGGCTCGATCCGACTCAGTCCGACCGCCCCCACCCAGCCGGGCCCCGGGGGAAAGACAGCCCGAACGGGCAAGCCGGAGGCACCTACACCAGCCGGACGACCGACCCGACCCAGACCTGGGGACACCGAATGCACCGGTGCGACAGATGGCAGGCCCGGAGGGTCGTTAGTGGGATACAAGACCCTCGCCTCCAGAGGAGACGGTGGCACAGCGCCGAAGACCCCTCGGCCATCCGGAGCACGAGGAGCCACGTGACACCCACGTAATCGCGTGTCAACCGTGTGCAGGGGTCCTGCGAATCACCGCCAGGCCCCCAAACACAGCAAACGGGCCGCCGAAGCGAGCACCCTACGACCCTCGAAGGCGTACAAGCCAGAAACGGGATCCGAAGGGACCCCGACGGAGGAGAGTCTGACGTGGAGTCCACGAAAAAGAAGAAGCCGAGAGGAATCACCCCTCCCGACCGGGAGCGCCAAGACCCACACCCGGCGAAGAACAACCACCAGGCGGGCCAGGAGCACAGCTCCCACCCCCGGGCCGGGAGGCAAGGCCACAGGCCGACCCCAGGTGTCCGGAAAAACCAACAGGCGATACCAAGGGCGGAGCCGGCCCCCAACTGCCGAAAGCCAGAACCTAGGGGTGACCCAAGGAAGACCGGGGAGAGCCGAAACACGGGCCCGGATCCACAGGCGGATGGGGAGCCCGAAGGAAGGTCGTGTCCGGGGGAGCGGGCCCCAATGACAAGCCGTCACTGCCGACAGGGACGCATCTCCTTCCCCAGCATTGCGTCCGGCAAAGGAGACAAACACACCTCCCTAACGCCCAGCACCATGGACGCAGGCAGAGGCCGGGAGACCGGAGACATGCGTGGAGAACGCACCCCGAGAGAAACCCGGGGATACCCCCGTCGCAGGCAGAGGGAAATTCCCGCCCAACGCGGGACTAAGAAAACCACGCACTCGCGTTACCTCCCTGCGTAGGGGCCCAAGTGCACATCAATGCTCAGAGCCCGTGAACGTGACTCCAGGGCGGTTAGGCACCGATGCCTAGAAAACCCCGGACCGGGGACGCAACCGGCCCCCAAGATCCGCCGAGGCGGGGAACCGCCTACAGGTCCCGGGCCTGCCCGGGACCGCTGCACCACCCCTCGGGCCACCCACCCCCTGGACGAGAGGTAGACGAGGCGAGGGGGGCCAAGGGGTCCCCGCCGCGCAAGGCCCGAAGGGCAAGCGACGCCAAACAGGGAGACCCCGCAGAAGGAGACAGAAGGGATCCATCACCCCCCCCCAAGGAGACCAGAAGGCACAGCCACCCGGCCACTCAAACTCCTCGGGTCCGGTGCAACCTGACGGCCCAGGACGAGCCAGGGCGTCAGAATGGGAAAACAGATACTAGGGGACAGACCCTACGTCGTACCGCGCACTCATAGGACGCGCCAGTGAACCACAGAGAAGCAGGACATGACACCTTGTCCAAGAGTACACAAGGAAAGTAAGACAGTAGCTCAGAAGAACAGGATGTGCAGTCGACCCCGAGGATCGACCCGCGGCTGTCAGTACACTCACTGTCAGTAGCAAATGCCACCTCAAACAACGCAAACACTAACATTGTGTAGCCTGCGCCAGCCAGATAACACTGGGATAAAGCGGAGGCCAGGCATCCTCAGCGTTGTGGAGAATAAGCAAGTTATTGCCCAGATTTGCAAAGTGGGACCCTATCATTGGAATAGGCCCCGAATCGAGATTTAATCAGGTCCGTTGAATCTTGAGCTCAAGACCCGCCGAGGCGGGGAATCGAACCCTGGTCCCGGGCTAGACCACTGCATTAGGGTCTGCTGCTCTAACCCTTGAGCCACACACTCCGGACACATAACAGTAGTGAAACGGCAATCACATCGTGCCGGTGATGCAGCACAGAAATAAAAAAAAAATGCCCTCACCGAGGAACGAACCCCGGACCCTTCGAGGAGGAGACCGACGCGCCCCATTTCACAGTATTGAAAAAGTTCCCACCTTGGGATATTTCCACAGCACTGGCCGGATTCGAACCCTGGCCTGTGAGGGCTGCTCCTACCAAAGGCACAAGCCGTACCTTTAAGCCACAGCTCCTTGGTTGCACGCAGCGGTCAAAGTACTACAGCTGCTTCCAAGACCTCGTGAGACACTAGGAACCTCTCCACAGTGCCGAAACCTGGGATTGAACCAGGGACCTTTAGAAGGTCAGTCTATGCCGCGCAAGACCGAAGAAAAACACCTGGAGGCAACCAAACCCCGCCCCCCGGGGGGCGGGGGGCGTTCGGAGTCAACATCAGCTCCGCAAACCGCCGCGGCCCGTAGGGCCAAAAGACACGCATGGAGGCGGCGGCGCACAGCAGCCGCCCAGCAGCCGCGGAGAGAGCAACCGGACCCGGACAGCGGCGCCCCCGAGGACCCGCCGCCAGGCAAGGTAGGCCAGCCGTGTTGCTTGATTTTTAAAAGAAGTGAAGACTCTCTTTCTTTATTCTGAGTCTAATCTTTACTTTTCAGTGAAAACTGGTTTATGCAAACCATCAGCCGCTAACCGATTGACCGGAACGGGCAGAGCTCTGCGAGGGAGCGTTTAGCGACTCCCTCGAGGCCGGGTAACACACGCTGCGTGTACCTTGAAGTCGCCCGCCTCGCCGGGGCGCTGGAAAATAAGTATGTAAATGAGAATTCAAATCATTTACAAACACACCGTCGGGAGAGGCGGAAACTGTCACGACTAGCCTCACAATTCATCCCCCTACCGCAGCAAGAATACATCGTGAATAACAAACTGCAGGCAGACAGGGGAGCAGCTCGATTCCAATACCCTTTGCAACACAATAGACAGCCAGAATGGTAGAATCAGGACACATTCAACAGCAGTGTTTGTGAGCAGGCAGACCAGCACACACATATGAGCATACACACAAAGGGTATCAGCTGCGTAGGACCCAAAAAGCCCACAGAGTGGCCAGGGCCCATCAGTAACGACCAGGGGATACACCGGGATGTCCACACACCCCATATCCCCTGCCGCCCCCCCCCCTGTAAACCACTGGCATGCTATAGCAGTACCTAACCGGCCCCACAGGACCGGGGGAAGGAAGAGGGGGGGGATTTAGTAGGCATAAGGCACTCGAGACCGCTAGAGCAGGTCCTCCACCCTAAACCCCAAGGGCCAGCTCACGCCGGCCCATCTTACCTGAACCGTGCTCTGGAGAGAATCGTGTAGAACAAAAAAAACAGGCTGATTGGTTGGGCCGGCCCGCCTCTTATAGAGGTCAGGTGGGACTGGTCGGCCATGTTGGGAGGGGGTGGGAGGTGGTTTCTTTTTGCTTTGGAGGGTTCTGTTGTGGAGCTAAAGCTCACTTTGTAACTCATGTGGCGAGGAAGACTAACGAGGAGGTAATTATATATTTTTAAGCACCATGCTGTGGTGTTTTTGTATTCCATATGTACACCTGAATCAATTTAACAGCATGTGCAGCCTCTTTTTTCTATTTTGGTGTATAACGGGAAATAGTTTTATTCTTCCTTTGCTCTGATGAGGTTAGCAGTCTAGTCCTTAACAAGGAGCAGGTCCGACTAAAGAATTGCCTTTTCAAGCCCCTTAGCTAGGCAACAACACCGACAGGAAGTGGTTTATTAGGATTACGCCCGGGGAAGCTTCGGCAGTCTAGTACTGTTTCTTAACCAATTACCATTTTGGCAGAAATTCTAAAATTAACTGTACTACTTAGGGACACTTCCCCCACTGGCTCATTGCCCCACGGAAGTAGTGATTGCGACTGCCATATAACAATGGGCAAAGATAACCCATTTAACGTCCATCACAGTTTTTCTGGATCTGCCAGAAATTTCGTTCCACAATGGTGCCGGAAGGAGCCAATAGAGAAAGCCCACGTGAGGAATGACATCCCGACTTCCAAGCAGATCACAATGCATCAAACAGCCCATTAGTACGCAGCAGAAAAACAAGCTGATGGTGGAAGCACAACTGCCGAGACCAAAACATGAGTCAGACACACCTCTACACATTCTTGCCGTCATGGATCCTGCCTTCAAGCCCTTCCGCTTTGTACCTGATCTACTACCTGCAGATAAGACGCTGTCACGGTCAAAACCAGAGGCAACTACAAAACATCACCCCACATTCAAACCCTGTACAACAACAACACACAACTTTTGCACTGAGATGTGTGTGCTGTCCACATCGGACACCCTGGTGGACACAGAAACTTATACCATCTTCAAAGTCCCAATGTCTTGCACATAGGCACATTGTCATCTCAGCATCAGGGCATCTTTCTCCGTTGAAATGAAGGCATCTACCCTGGGCGTGGCAGTGGCTTCACAGCACCGGTGAAGCGGAAGAAAACCCTCACCACATTATTGCTGAAGTCCAGCGAATTGTCCCATGCTAGCAAGATCATTACAACAACCTCCACCCCATAATATATATATAAGAGCCTCCAGTTAGCACAAAATATCTGCTGCAAGGAGTCATGTGCAGGCACACTGTTTATAGTGACATCTCAGGAGGATCATTACCAAATATATAGCAACAGAGTGACGGATGAGGCACAAGTCCCTTTAAAGGGACGATATACATCATTGCAGTCAAATTAGAGTCAATCCGCATACAAGGTGTGTGAGAAGTTGGCTTGGCATATGCTGTCCACTATTTATAGTGGGCACCTTGCACCAGTCCAAACAACTCCTTAGCGGTGATGGGTTAAAGGTAAGGATGGGCGTAGTTCGCAAAGTAGCGCTACGTGAAGTACACTTCGCACTACGCGAACTTCACGTAGCACTACACGAGCTGCGTTGTAGCATGTTCGCACTGTGCAAGATGCGTTTTCAATGATTGCACAGTGCGGACAAGCATCCAGCACTGTGCACTCATTGAAAATGGCATCTTGCACAGTGCGAGCTGTAGTTTTCTGCTGCTCGAGTAGATGTTCACTCGAGCGACAGCTTTCGCAACACGAACTGGTAGATTCTCATTGCGAGCGGTCGCGAGCATGCACAACCACTCGCAATGAGAAACCTGACCTACACGCGTTGAAAATCTCGCCGGGATGTCATTTTGCTTGCTCGCGGTCGCAAACATGACATTGAGGACCACGAACAAGCAAAAAATGACCGCTGTACTACGCTACCCTGCACTACGCGTGTTCGCACTGTGCTACGCGCAGCTCGCATAGTGCAAAGTTGCGCAAACTTCGCAAACTACGCGAGCGTAGCGTAGTGCTTCGCCCAGGGTTAGTTAAAGATAACCTTATTTGAAAGCTATCCTAGTGGTAGCTATGGAGAGCAGCATTCAGGCTGAGTCTTGAAGGAATGTAAAGCAGCTTGTTGTACCAGTCTATAATCTCCTGAATGACCAAATGAAAAGAGAACCACACCAGGTATATATATAAAATATATGTATTTATTCTAAACACACCCTATTACTCTCTTTATGAGGCTAGAGGTGTAACCACATACATTATACTTAATATCACGCAGTAAATTAGCACAATATATGTTGAGCCCTACGGGCGTACCAAACCATATATTAGGAAAGTGGTATAAGAACCACAACTTGACTAGACACAAAGTCTAGAGCCTGTAGAAGTGCTGGAGCCACACAGATCCCCCCAAGGTAGTGATACAGGAGACCCACGGGGGATGCATGCAGTGTGAGAACACAGCCGCAAATCGCTGTTAACTTCAATGCTGGAAAGTCGCGGTTGGAAACCTAAAGATTAAGGACACTTAGGAGAGGACTTTGAGCAAACTCCTTTAGACTTAAGGGGTTCCATGGCCAACGCCCATGGGAGCACTGGAGTACTCAAGTTACCTCACCCAGGGAAGCCTGGTGCATCGGTGTTTTTTGGTGTCAGGAATCGTCAAATTCAATGACGATCTGCTGCAAAATGCTGTTGCCATCGAAGTGGAACGTATCCGGTGTGATCAAAACCTGTATCAAAGATGAGAAGAACCTGAAAGCAGAGGGAACAGAGTCTGGTTCACTTGCCAGTGACCAGGGGCAAGATAGATGGATGCCCACGGATGTTGGGTGATTTCAGGTTGAAGAGGTGAAGCTTGACTCTGCAGCCTCGAGGACCAGGAGGCGTCAATGACAACCGGGAGCTGGATTTGAGCTTTCCTATAAAGGATGTTGAGTGCTGCAGCATCGGTGACCGCATTGGACCCAACAGGCCTTGGCAACAGCAACCCATGCAGAAAGGGAAGAAATGCTTTGGCGCTGACCAGCAAGGTCCGAGGGACTCATAAAGTGGTGGAAAGTCACGGCACGTCTGGAACAACCAGAGAAACCCAATGAAAGTTAAAATTGTTTCCTCGCTGACCCACCAGTCAACAGAATAGGGATCTTGAAGGTACCTATAGCAAAAACACAAAGGGCCGGCGCATGGAACACTCATGGAGTGTAGGCCAGCAATCTTCAGTGGAAAAGGTGCTCAGTGTCTGGGCTACAAGTAACCCAATGCACAACCTCAAGGGATGTCAAGAAGCTGATGCACTTGCAAATGTGCACGGTGTCCAGGGGTTCCAGTTCCACAGTACTCACAAGGACTGTGGGTCTCAGCTTTGCTGAGGAATTAGGTCGGGCTTGGAGAAGTCTGGAAATCCACCTCCTGGGCTGCAATTATTTCAAAGTCTGTCGGGAGCTTCGGAGATGCAGACTGGTCAGATGCATCTTTGGTGCCTGCCAAGCAGGGAAGTAACTCCTTTACTCCAAGGGAGATACTTTATTCATCTAGTCCTGTAGATCGTCGAAGTTCCAGGATATCTGTAGCAGAGTTTTGACCAGGTGTAATCTAAAGTCATGTAGTCAGGGGCTCCTTTCTTATATCCAAGGAAGGGATTGGATTACTCTGGGGACCCACCTATGGGAGGGTTTGGAAAGAGAGTTGGCTACACCCATTTCCTTTGTCCAGTTTTGCTCCAGAACAGGGGCTGGTAGCCCCTACAACTGGTTTGAACTGGGCAATGCACAGGGACACCAAATGTGCCCCCAGTGCAGACTTCAAAGAACTCTCAGAGTGCACCCACCCAGCCTCAATACACTAAAGCCTGTCTGGGAGGTGGTGACACCTCCCTGCGACAGGAAACCCATTGTCCACACCTCCCCTGCCAGAGTTTCATTCAGCAGCAGGAAGCCAGACTCCTGTTTGTGGCAGCAGCATCAATTTTTTGTACATGTCTCTCCCTCTAGAAGGGTTGCGTTCTACCCCCGCCACCAGTACTGGCGGGGGGGTAGGATTCCAAAATGTTTGAAACCAAACACGACATGTTTCCGTGCAGCCATTCCAAAGTTAGCATTTACAGCGGGGTTATAATGCACTTAAGAGTATATTGTCTTTTCTCATCACAGAACAGCCCCAGAGAATAGGTTCCGAAGGCTGCCGAGAGGTTGTGCTCATGCATGGGCACCCTCTCACACAAAACCCAGCACCTTGTCTTCAGGATTGATAAGGCCTGCCATAGGGGTGACTGATAGGTTTATATGTGTAGTGATTTAAGGTAGATATAGGTAACCTATATCTAAGTAAGGGGTGCATGCACCACCTTAACCAGGCTGCAGTAGCAGTCCTGTGGTGTCATATTAGAAGGCTTCCTAAGGGTGTCATAATACATTCTGCAGCCCTTGGTAGGCCTCTGGGGTACCTATGCCCTTGGTACCCAAGGTACCATATACTAGGGACTCATGAGGGTATCCAGTAACCAAACTGGAGTGTACTAAAAGTACTTGGAATCCATTTATGAGGAAGCCGCTAGGCTGGGGTCCCTGAATAGTAGGATCCCAGCCAAGCTAAGAAAAAAAACATCAAAACACCAGGGAAAAGTGGGGTCAACCATGTAGTCAGATGCCACCTTCCTACAAGGTGGAACAGAGTAGGGCAGAGCAAAAAGGGTATATATGGGGAGTACACAGTGATCCAACAAGTTGTTGGTTGAGTCAGAGAGCCATGTTAGATATGTACCTATCTTTGTGTATTACTTTGTATAAACATGTAAAATAATGATGTTGTTGAGAGAAAAATAATAATAATAAATAAAAATCATCTTTGGTCTACATGTACATACTTCAATTGTGCATCTATGTACCTTCCATGTACTTGGATCTGTGTGTCTGTTACTTTTCTCCTGAAAAAGCATATACAATGCACTACCCTATTTCTCATTCTGTGCCTCTATCAATATCTTTAATCTACATATACTTACCTCCTTTATGTATCTATATACTTTCAATGTAGTTATGGATCTATATATTTATCACATTCTTCTAATTTAGCATTTCCAATGCACTACCCTATTTCTCAGCCTATACTTCGCTCAATATATCTTCTAGACCAACCTTCTGACTCATCTCAAACTTCTTCTACTACTCCTTCCAATGCACTACCCTATCTCTCATCCTGCACATCTATCAATATATCCTCTACATCCACTCTCTCATTAATCCCAAACCCCCTACCACTACTATGATTGCCAAAATAACCCTTTCCTGACTCTCTCCTACTCTACCCCTCCTTGCATCATCTGACACCCTTTTTACTATACCGATCCCCTAAAACAAACCTTTCTAAACTCTTTCCTCTGAGTCCTCCCATCCAAAACTCCTTTTTACGCATCCAAAAGCCCCCTCCTATTGCTAAGACCTAAAAAACGAAGAAAAAAAAATCTTTCACTCTTTTATCCCTCCACTATCCTTTTCAATTGAAATTAACAGACTAACATGTTCACTTCTCAAATTCCATATTAAACTATAGTAATATACTACCCAAATAACTGAATAACATATCCACTACTTAAATTACTTCATATTTTTTACTATACTAATTTTCAACAGTAATCCTTTATGGGTTCCAGAGTGGCATACCAGTCGCCAGAAAAGCGATTCAACACCCATCAGGGGTAACAGGTGCTATATGAATTCAAATTTTTCTACCCCTTTTATCCCTCCGCTATCCTTCTCACTCCAAGTAACTGACTAATATCCCCCACTTAAATTACTTCATATTTCACCATATTAATTCACCACTAATCCTTTTTAGGCTTCCTGAATAGAGTGCGTCAACAAGCGCTATATAAATACAAACCTTTGTCCTTCTCTATCCTTCTGCTATTATTCCAAATCCAAATAACTGACTAACCTATCCACCACTTAAAACGTACTTGCATGTTTCACTATACCAAATCAACACTAATCCTCTATGGGTCCCGGAGTAGCGTGCTACTCGCCAAAAAAGTGATTCGACGCCTCGTCAGGGGTAGTAAGCGCTATATAAATGCAATTACAATACAATACCACATAATGACAGTCATAATATGCAACACTGTAGAATTTTTCAGACTCAAACAGCAAACTGCAAGTAAGCACCAGTGTGCATTTGATTCACTTGTGTACCGCTATACGAAATGCCCCATGTGAAAATGTCCTGTACATCACCAACACTGACTACACTGCCAGCTTCACAGAACACCTCCACACCATAACTCAACATCAACAAAGGTAGCACTAACTATAAAGTATTGAATAAATGCCAAAGTTTTATGAAGAGTCCATCTTGATAGCCGTAAACTCTGACCTGAGACTCATGACACCTGCCTTCCACTTATGTGAATAATTGTGAGTAATTGAATAAATGAAGAGTCACAGTGCAGATTACCAACCTTGGAACAGGTCAGTCTGCATGTTACATCCTTGATACAGCTCACACACTCTAACACTGCCTCATACACAAACTATAAGTCAGCAGCCCTGTATAAACTATCCAAAGGTGGAGGGCACAGTGCAGGAAATGCATGGAGAAATGACTGGCACCATATGTACATTGAATTTGAGAGGTACCATTTATCACACAACCCCTAGGACATCAGTTAAAACTAGCGTGGCACAAATATTACAAATGTATGAACGTTATGATCTTTGCAGTATCACTGTGAAACCGCAATTCAAGTAATGCATTAGACCAGAATGAGATGACCTCTTATAGCCATACAGTGACCAGCACCTCATCTGTATTAACTAATATGACAAGTTTATACCACCAGCACAACACTAATGGCTCAAGGTGATGTTCCTTTACTGCCAAAACACATACCCCTTACTTACCCACCTTCCCCTCTCACTGCTCTACATCTGGGACTATCTCTGACAAAGGTGAAAATAAGCTACTATAAGTACCCTTGTACTTAATGCTAGAAATGTCTGAAGTACACTCAAGAATGTACGATTGAATGCTGAACTCAATGCAATAGCTAAATACATGTATCAGAAACCACACAAAAAGAAGTCCAACAAGCATGGCCATGTGACTCCCACCCTCTCCACCTGGACCTCTGCTAATTGGCCTAGAAGTAGACAAGCTGTATGCTGGGACATGCGCCGATGAAAAGGCCTCCCCCTTGCGTGGTTAGGAGGATGCATTAACGCCATTAAGATGTCTCTTTCCCCAAAGTTCTCTATCTTTTTCAAACTCTCCCTACTCCAATACCCCAAGCAGATATTCTGGCTCTCCAGAGGGATTTTACCAAATTTATCTGGGGGAAATCTCGTCCTCGCTTTTCGAACAAGATACTTATGCTTTCCCAGAGCCATGGGGGTTTAGCTTTACCTAACCTTTTGGAATACTATTGGGCCTGCCACCTCAGATTCATATCGGAATGGGTAGTTTGTGAAAGCAGAAAACATTGGTTTCACTTAGATAGAGCAGTATCCTGTAGACCTTTATGGGATTTAGCATTGCTCCCATGAGGGGCTCGCCCCCGCAGTGCATACATCGCCACACATATGAGAACGGTGCTAGAGATCTGGGACGACAGACTGGTGATATCTCGGGGTCTCAAGACATTTCCCTCCCCTAACACACCAATAATGCATAACCCTGTGTTCCCCCCTGCCATACAACCCCAGGCATTTGGAGCCTGGAAAGAGTGTGAATGTCGAGTCATACAAGATCTCTTTCAAGGCAATGATTTCCGCACCTTTGAACAATACAAATAACTTTTTCATCTTTCGGACGCGGCGCGTATATAATACTACCAACTGCAGCATTGGCTCAGCTCTCAGATGTATACACAAGAGGCCACTAGAAAACTCACCCCCTTTGGATCTCTGGTCCGCAACTTTGAGAGCTCAAAGGGTCTCAGCTCCAAAACCTACTCCGTTTTACAACTCTTCCAACACCCAACATTACATGGCTACCATACACGTTGGGCCACAGATGCGGATATTCCGCTGGAGGTATGGGCTCGGATGTAGAGGGACATCCCTAAGGTCTTCCGAAGCACCCCACAGTGTGAATCCGCCTATAAATGGATGACAAGGTGGTATTACACCCTGACCTGTCCACTTTCTGCGTATTTGGTGGTCCTGTCTTGGTCTTACCTTATTCTGGACAGAGGTCCTCAGTCATATTAAGGAGGTGGTGGGTTTCCCGATTCCTTTCTCACCATTGGTTGTGCTTTTGGGTGTCAAACCCACTCTGCTGAAAGCGATTACAAACACAGACTGGTACCTGATCCTTCACCTGTTGGGGATGGCTAGACAATCTATTGTCTTATATTGGAAGACACCACTTCACCCCGATTGCCGCTTGGTTTCTTCAGTTGTGGAATGTTTTAGCCTTAGAATTACTTACAGCTTGTGTTAACCATACAGGCCCACTCTTTGAGCCCTGGCAACCAGTGATACAACATCTGTCTAGGACTGGGCATTCACAAATGGTCCCCCCTGAATGCAAGCCTCGCAGTTGTTTGATGATTCGCTGGAACCCTTTGTTAGGGGCCGTAAACCAGACTCCTGAAACTGACCCCTTTGAAACAACAGCCATGTCCTTTTATCACTTGAAACCTACTATGGCACCCCAGCATAGCCACTAAACCCTTGCAGCGCGTCCTAACTCTGGGTTTTTACTTCTACAGAGAAGCCCCCTTTGACTGTTCTTTCTCTCTGGCTTCTTTTCCTCTCTTTATCTTTCATCTGTTATGACTTTTCCTTCCTATTTATAATTAGTATTATTTTCCATTTTTGTTATCGCTTAATATGTTTTCTTTCATGTATGGGACAGTCCTTCCACTGACTAATCTACAAGTCACATATCTTTACGTGATTCTGTGGGAACATTTGGCTCTGCTCTTGAAATACTTCTTCTCCGGATAATTGGACTATGGAACAGTTTCTGACTCCCAGCTGTTTGAATATCTCCCCTTGATTTTGAGACTGATATCAGGTTTTTTGGGGTCTGGGAGAGTGGTTTGTATAGTCTTTTCTTCGAGCTTTTCTCTCTACGGGAAGGGATCCCTATTCTATCACACAGCCATGCCTGTGTTGCCTGTGAATTGATTTGTTTCTACTGTTTTGAGAAATATCTTTGAATGTGATGTTATGTTACCGCTACTCTTGCTGGGATATATGTCCCTAAATTGCTTGACCTCCTGATTTTTGTTCTTCATTCAATAAATAGACTTTTAAAATAAATAAATAGAAAAAAATTACACATATAACACCAAAGTGTGTGCATCCAGACACATAGGCCAATACAGCCATAGGCACTCCACTTGTTACAAAGTGAGCATGGTGTCAGTGTGTTGCACAAGCATTCCCACACACAATCTTGAAAAGTCACTGTTTAAAGATAGGAGGCCATAACACAATGGTGCACAGAAAATAAGCTAATACAGGACACTCCACATTGCCATATGTGACATGCTCACAAGAAATGCACAGTGCAAATACACCCATCTGAACGCATCCAAAAACACACACATTTCACACACAATGTCCAGCTAAAACTGCATTACACACACAAGGACCTGTCAGTAGAAAGAGCCAACACAAGCCAAACACTGCATCCCTCAACAACAAATTCCAAACATATGCAATCCAAACACATCCCAAAGCAATCTCATTTGGACATCAGGGGGACTCACCATATGCAAAGACAATGCAATATCCACTGACAGCAGTGCATGCACAGTAAGCACTGTGTGAACACCACTAAAACCAGTATCAGACATACCTGATTTTACCACTCTGAACTTGAACATCACAAATCATCACAGCACTAAGCATGGGCGGAAAATCCATTCTGCTCACGGATTTTGCGGATTTTTGGTAAATTCTCAATCCGCTAACTCTCACGAATTTACCGAAAATCCGCAAATTCGCACGCAGCGGATTTTTTTTCTTGGTGATACAATATTACGGCGTGCGGCGTTCACTTACCATCATTCAGCGTTTGCCGAGTTGTTTTTCTCTATATTTTGAGAGTGCTGCGCCATTTTGGATCTTGCTGCGGGATCCCGCGGGAGTTTGGCGACGCATCGCGAGAGTTGTCAATTGCGAAAATGTAGGTGCGGCAGGCAGCAACAATCTCGCACTCGCGAAATTACAAAATTTGCAATTCTTCACAAGAAATCCACAAGCAAGCAGCATAGACCTTCTGAAAATGATGATTTTTATCAGAATAACTCCTCAGGTTGACATTTGCCTACACTTTTTTGGATTTGAGGCCTTTTGACTTTCTTTGGATCACTTTTGGATTAGAAATCAACTTTCACAAGTAATTTTGTTTGGGGCATTACAGTTGCTGTTCTGCAGAAAAACGAGTTTTGCAAAATTGAAAGCACTCAGCAGGTGCAAAAGTTCACTCATCATTAGTAGCCATTCTCTGTAGTACTTCCTGAGGGGCCCCTCCAGAGTTCAGTTGCCTATGTTTGTTTGGGGCATTACAGTTGCTGTTCTGCAGAAAAATGAGTTTTGCAAAACTGAAAGCACTCAGCAGGTGCAAAAGTTCAAACCCATCATTAGTAACCATTCCCTATAGTGCTTTCTGACTGGGGCCCCTCCAGAGTTCAGTTTCTAGTTGCAACAATTCTATGACCCCGCTCTAACCCTCACAGCAGGCTCATAGAAAAGCTACAAGTAGGCCACAAAGGTCCTTGAAAAAAAAATTGTACTGCAACAGAAAGCAAATTACAGATAAGGAAGCAGGTGCCAGACTGGAATTTTAAAACAGTGACACATTAATAAATCAACCCCAAATTAATTAATGTCAGTTGAAGCAGGCAGGTGTGGTTGCTTCCCCCCCCCATAATCTACAGTGATGAACCAGAGGGTGGCATTGATGTACCAGAGGGTGGCATGGGTGAAACAGAGGGTGGCAGTGGTGAAACAGAGGGTGCTGTGAACCTGTGATGATGAACCAGACGTAGAAACTATAGTCGCGACCGTTGCGAGCCGACAAGTAAGTCCGCAATTGCGAACTGGTACAAAACCCTTGCAAACTGGCAGAAACCCTTGCGAACACAAAAAATTTTTGTAAATTTGCCAGAATTTGCGGATTTTGCGGAATGCGAGTTCGCAAATACGCAAATTCGCGAATGCCAGATTCGCTAAATTCGCCCATGCTTACACAGCACACAGGTCACTCCACACTCAGGATGGGTAGCAGGAACCAAGAAACACATACACACTTCTGCTATCACCTACTGCTGCACAACTCAGGCAAACACATATGCATGGAACAAGACTATAGGACTATGCTGGAAACTCATCTGTACTGTACATGAGCAGCCATTACTGCAATCAAGAACACTCAAATAGCACATGATAACTTGTTAAACAGTGCTAAGGGGAACAATGGTTCTGGGCACAGATCATCCTTCCACAGTATAGTGTCACACAATGGAGTGGCGGGGATGGCGAAACACTGGCATGGCATGGAGGGGAACAGTTTTTGACTGAAGTAGTGTATACATTGGTATTGTACAGGTGAGGAGTGTACAGAGCAAAAACACATAGAGGAGAAACTCACAATGGGTAGGCCTCAAATGGTCTTCTTGGGGCTGGTATGACTTAAAGTGTGAAAGGACATCAATGTATGTGAAAAGTCACATATCATGTTTGATTGCCAGAGCCAGTCAGCACAGTTAGAACAAAGGTAAACAAGAGCCACAGCTCTTGCTTACCTTTGCTTTACCTTAAACTCACAACACAGAGAAATTGCAGTGACTTAATCTGCATACTCACAGATGATGTGACCAAAGCAGAAGGTGGACCCTAGGACTGCAAGGTCACAAAGACAGACTACACATTGCTCTGGAAACATCTCATACATTTGCACAAAATCTCCAGCGGGTGTCTGATCAAGTAAATGAACAGGCACTCATCAACTGGATCATTCATGTGTGTACGGGTCATGCTCAAGGACACATACATATCAATACTTCAACTAATGACATGACAATCACATTGTATGAGTACTCAAGTGCACACATTCAAATGTACCCATGGGACTATGAAACCAGACCTACACAAGATGACTACACTTCTACACTGGTGTGTACACATCAAGATAGATTCCACAGATATGACGGACCCTGTTTAAACCCTCAAGTCATCATGTGAACAGAATTTGTTCCTGCTATGGTACAGCATCCAAAATATGACATGTGTAGAAAAGTAGAACTATGACAATAGAATGATTAGGACAAGAGTAGACCATCACAGACAAGCATCATGGCACCATCAAGCCTCTGAGTCATAAAAGTTGTGGCATACAGAGCATGTAACAGATGAACATATACACATGCATTGCACTGCATCATTAGCAAGGCCAGATACAAAGCTCAGAACATAAACAACATTTTTATTACATAAACTCTGTATCGGCATCAAAAGTGCAAATCATTAAGGCCAAAGGCCAGTCCAAATTTCATGTCTGCACATATGTGTACGGAGGCGGAGACATGCTGTGTGGAGGCTCAGTGGCTGATGGTGCATGTGGAGGGCTGGGTCTCAATTGCCTGGGGCACCGATATCCACCAAGTGTCTTGCCACAAGTGAGAAGTGAGGTGGCCCCAGCAGAATCCCTCTTCCTCGAAAGTGTAGCAGATGGTGGTGGTGGCTTGTCCCATAGGAATTTGCCAGACCTGGTGGTACGCTGGGGTAGGGGTGGGCTTTTCCCCTGTCTCGCCTGTTGTGGAGGTACACTCCCTACTTTGCTCTCTTGTCTATGCTTCACAGCGGTGAGGGTGGGAGTGGAAGCTTTGGGTGAAACAGCCCTCTCGAGAGGTTTGGGGGGCAGTTGTGGAAGACACCAGGTCCACAGCAGTCAGGGCAAGTGTTTGTGTGACTTTGGGAACAGTTGTGGGGATGGGGGGGTTTTGGAGGGGGAGGATTGTGAGGTATGCAATGTGGATGCATGTTTTTTTCCTTATGTCTCTGAGTGTCATGTGATGGGCTTGTTGTGGTGCGGTCATGTGCGCTCTTTGTGTGCTGTGGTGATGGTGTATGGTGTCTGGTTCACTTAAAGTGTTGTTGTTGTGTTCTGCATGTGGATGACTGGGTGCCTGAGTGTTCAGGTGTGTATGTGCTCTGGTCAGGTGGGGGCACTGGGAGGGTGGTTGCAGAATGGACAGGAGCAGGACTGTGAGCTTGGAACTGCTGAATGGCTGCTGTCACTGTAGAGGAAAAAGACTGGACTGTTCTGTGCAGGCCACCCACATCCAACCGAATGCCCTCCATGAACGCAACAACCTGTGACAACTTGCTGCCATGAACCTGGAGGGCATTCAGAAACACTGTCTGATCCACACACAGCTGTACACAAAATGTCTATGGCCTCCACACTGAGGGAAAAAGGGTAAACAGGGGCAGCAGTGTCTGGGGGAAAGACACTCTATCCTTCTTAGGGCAGGGGGCATGGACAGCGCTTTGGGGAGCATCAGAGAGGGTGGACACAGGACAGGTGTGGCGGATGAAGATGCAGATCTTGAACTTCCTGTTTCCGCCAACACCGAGAATTCTCCGCTGGAGTTTGAAGATGTGGAGGTTGGTGTTTCTGGACGAGGAAACCTCCAGGGCACTCCTGTCCCCCTCCAAGGAGCTGGTCCCCTCAGTGTCACTGTAACCCCGTGTACCAGTTGTGCCAGTAGCATCCCAAATGGTGTCGGGCCCCTCTCCTTCCCTGCCCTCGGTAGATGCTGCAAGAGACAGAGACATAGGTTCAGTAAAGTGGCATCCTCACAAACATTATAAGCAATACAAACAGAAATACTTGGACTAAAAATTCCATAATTAACTACTCTATGTACTTTCTGCATATTCCAAATTTATGCAATCATCAGCTGATGCATGTAACCATGCTTAGTGGACAGACATGCTCCATGTTGCGTTGACACAGCCAAATTGCTGTGCATGTGTCTATATTTCAACATCACATACTATTGTCTCTAGGCACACCTACATGCCTGCAGGTAAGAGAGCTACACACCCAAATATGTTGTGTTTAAAGTATGAGTTCACTGAACCCCACAGATACAAAGTGAAACGTATCCGTTGTCAAGTGATAATACCTCCTTAAATCCATTATGTTCGGCAGTGAAGCACAACTACAGTTGTACATTGGCGTCAACTTTGTAGATGTATCAATTACATGGAAGTGCACAGCACACATCTCTAAATGCACACTGCTGTTCACTGCCAGTTGATGTATCTAAGGCTCACACTGCTGCATATGTCACATGGACAGATAGTTTGTGGTGATGAAGTGCAAATAAGCCCCATGTACAAATGCAGTAACATAGACAATGCACAATAGCATGATAAGGGCAATGTAATGCAAGGCCTTTATGTGTTGTGACACATCACATACCAACACCATTCCAATTGTCTGATAGGCCATCATTGATCAAAGGCAGGAGAGTGCCTTCTGTAGATGAAGTTGTGTGTGGCCTCCATTAGGACAGCTAATTTGTGCCAATACCTAGGGTCTGGCATCCGACATCCCTACCTTTGTGCTGACTGATGCCATCCACAACACATCAATGTGCCAAAAATTCACTCACTGATTAAAAGCAGTAGCCACAACTTCACTATGCACTGATGCATATGGACACCCCTCCACAATGCACACATACTGAGGACTGACACTCTGAGTAACATTTGCCCTTTCAGTATAAAATTACATTCCACAACCTCACTCATATCACAATTTGCCATACCCACTAAGCACATCCAACCATGTCAAGCCCTAGTGCCAAACCAATCTCACAATAGCCAGGTTTAGCTACATTGCATCAAATTTCCATAATCTACCAATCCAACTCATGTTGCCATGTGAACAATTGGCAAATGTGATTCAGCCAATGCATCACTCCAATAATCATCATCTACCCCATCAGCATCAGTGTGCACTTGCTGTCACTGTGGCAGGAAATTACATCATGTGATGCTATGCTGCTGATATTAGGCTAAATTTTGCTGTGATGCTGTCATCTGTATCATTGAGAAAAACACAACCCATGGGACATGAGTAACTTCTACCAACTCACGACACTCTGAGTCCACATTTGTGCATGTCTCTAGACACTTACACATCATTACACAAGCACACTAATGTGGTAGTAACACAGCATACACAAGCCTGACAAGTGTACTGGGCTACACACCTCACACAACGTCTTTTACTGTCTTGGATGGTCTCAGTTCAGACAACATTTACCGAATGGTATATGAAAACATGTCAAGATGACTTGCTATGACACCGTTAATGATTCTACCACATGTGAATTTAAATGTTGTACAAAGGTTGAACCTCTGCACTCGATTGGATAAACAACAAAGCCCATGTTCAGTGCAACACTGGTGACATCATGGCTGACTCAGGTACCTGGCTTGTGTTGGTGCTTGCCATGTGATCCTCCTGTGGTGTTTCTTGGACGTCCCATTGCATTTCAAAGGGGAGGACTCTGCTGCAGGCTCAGAGGTGTCATTGTCTTGCAGCTCACCCCTCCCTGTTGCCACAGCTGAGGTGGTGGGAGTATCAGCAGGCTGGCCCCTGGAGAGGGGAGCTGTTATTTGAGCACCATGTATGTCCCTCAGACCACCCAGAAGCTGGCCCGTGAGATCCACAAGTTGTCCATTCGGGTGTCCATGGACCTCTGCAGCAGGTGGAGCTCATGCAGTTTCTCTACAACCTGGCCTATCTGTCCCTGGTTCTGTTGGTGCGCCCTAGGACTCTTGCAATGGTGGCCAGGGCTAAAGTCTCAGTGTCCTCCTGTGACTGTCTCCCAGTTGCCCTCCCACCTTCCCTGCTGACACCGGACATGTGGTGTTGGCTGTCTACACAACCTCACACTGTCCTCGGCATCCCCAGCGTGGGTGCTGATTACCACTGAGCTAGGGACAGTATTGCCGGCAGTGGTGGTGATGGTGAAAGTGGGTGCAACACATGCTGTTGTAGGATGGGTCAGTGTAGTTGTTAGATTGTCAGCATGTTACGAACACTCCACAACTTTGGTGACCCTCTTTTGGACGTTTGAGTTGTGAATAACAAACTTTTTACATTACAATCACTTAGTTTTTGTATAATGTTTTCAGCATTATGACATGAGGTAGAGGAACATACATTATTTGTTAGCAGGATGACATGTAAATACCAACCAGTTGACAAGTACATATATTGTGTTTACAAGGACATGTCATCTTCTACCAACTTGGTACTCATCCACTTTGGTTTAGGTTGGGATATTTTACAATTCCCTGAGATTGTGTTTCATCTATGCTGAAACGTCCTAATTTCTGTTGCTAATTTTGCATTGAAATCATGTGGTTTGTTTTGTTTGATATGTGTGCATGCATGTTTTGTGTTCATATGTGCCTTCATGTTTAACGCAATGGTACTTACAAAGTTCATTGTGTGCATGGTGTGGTAGTGCCCAGCATTGAATCACAGTGGACTTTGTGATTCTAAATTCTATTTATGTGACATTCAAATGTGCTTAGCTGTGTGCACACTAGAGGTGACATATGGAGCTGTACAGAGTTGGCTACCAAGTGAGGGATGTGGTGGTCATATAGCTCCATGCAATCTGAAAAGGAACACAGAGTGAATGAGCTGACTACCTACCTGGTAAGAGGCACTGTGTAGGAAGATGGCTGGCACATGGCTGCTGGGGTGGAGGAGTGTTCCATCCTGTTCAGCTATGAGGCAAGGGGGCCTGGTGGGAGTTGTAGTGCTGCTAGCCTATCCCCAAACGCCCCTCCCTGGTGAGCAGGCTACCTCCCTGTAAGGTGAAGCAGAGTAATGAAATGGCTGCCATGTGGCTTCTGGGGTAGAGTAGTGTTCCATCCTTTTCAGCTGTAACCATACCCCCATAGAATTATGGCTATCTACCTTTGAGGTGAATCAGATGAAGGAAACGGTAGATAAGTGAGAAATGTGTTGGAAATAGTGTGCATTTGAAAGTGTGGCTCTATTTTTGTGCAAGACGGTACATGGCAGTGTGATTAAATACATAAGGTGGTACTTACCAGCCTCCACTCCATTCTGGCAAACTGCTCTCCACCTTTTGGAAACAACTGCGCTTCTGCTCACACTGCTCCTGCAATTATTATATGTACCTGAATGTAATTGTATTGTAGCGCTTTACTATTGAGCTGCGCTTTCACTGGTTACTCGATTGTGCATTGCTGCCTTACCTGCGTGTTTAATCTGTGCCTGTGTGCCTAATTTGTGTCTTTGCATAGCGATTTGGGGTCACTGTATAGCCGTGTTTGGCTGTTGGCTCGCTGCCATTTTGTTGTTGTTCATTGTGCCTCCCAGCCCGGCCCTCCACCCTGCTCCCGCCTCCCAGCTGCCCCTCCCTCGCCCCACCCACCTCCACTATCCACTTATGACAGATGCTTTTGCGCACAGCGTTCACGCGCAGCGGACGCGCCTCATGCGCGCTGAAGGTGCGCCAAAGGTAAGCCCGTCTACGACCGTCCGTGCCTGGACCGCGCCCAGCACCAGACCCCCTGGCCCCCGCAAAAATCCACTCCGCCCGCATAACGTACGACGCCGCAACCCTCTCAGCCCTTAACCCCAGCCGCCCACCTACCTGCTACCAAGCCGCCCCAGGACACACCCATGGACCCTTCACCTGCAATTCCTGCAAGTCCGACTGCATCAGGACACACACCACATCCACAAACTCCAAAAAGAGCTCCGACACTAACCAACTAAAGTGCATCCTGCTCAACACCCGCTCGGTCCACAGACACGCCATTGAACTCTGGAACCTACTCGACACTACATCACCGGATGTCGCCTTCCTTACAGAAACCTGGATGAACGCCTCATCAGCTCCCGACATCGCCATAGCCATCCCGGACAGCTCCAAAATCATTTGAAAGGACCACACCAACCAAACAGGAGGAGGCATCGCCATCGTCCACAAGAACACCATCCGCATCACGACCATTTCCGACAACTACCTCACAAACGCCGAACACCTTCACTTCCAGATCCACACCGACCCTAAGACCACACTCAGAGGCACCCTCATCTACAGACCACCAGGACCCCGCACACAATTCAGCGATGACATCACTGACTTTATCAGCCCACACGCCCTCCCCTCCGAGGACTACATTCTACTGGGAGACCTCAACTACCACCTTGAAAAAAATAATGACCCCAACACCACCACCCTTCTGGACAACCTGGCCAACCTCGGACTCGAACAATTTGTCAATTGCCCTCACCCACTATGCCGGACACACGCTCGACCCAATCTTCACCTCCAGCAAACACATCTCCTTCAATCACACCACAGCTCTCCACCGGACGGACCACAGCTGCGTTCACTTCAACTTCAAAAAGACCATGACCCATAACCCCCCACAACCTATTCCCCGAAGAAACTGGAACAAAATTACCACCGACCAGCTCTTCACATCGCTACACCAAAACCCTCCTGCCAAATCATCGGACCCAAACCAAGCAGCCACCAACCTCACACAATGGATCTCCCATAGCGCAGACGAACTAGCACCCTTGAAGAACCATCAAATCAAGCAAGGTAACAAAAAAGCCCCCTGGTTCAACGATGACCTTAAGAAATCCAAGAAGGTTTGTCGCACCCTCGAGAAAGCCTGGAGAAAAAACCCTTCCAATGACAACCTGACCATCTTCAAGGACGCTACCCGCAAACACCACCAACTGATCCGATCCACCAAGAAATCAGCATTCAAGGACCGACTTGACAACAACGTCCACAACAGCAAGGAACTATTCAACACCGTCAAAGATTTTACCAACCCCACCGCCGCCACCAACGACATCACACCCTCCCAAGACCTCTGCGATTCCCTAGCCTCTTTCTTCTACAACAAAATCACCCACATACATAACAGCTTTGAAAACCAGTCCAGAGACCAGTCCTCTGTGCCCACCCCCGAACCAACACCCCCCTCTAACAACCTCTGAGCCTGGAACCCAATCACCATTGAAGACACCATCCGTCTGATGAACTCCATCCATTCAGGATCGCCAACCGACCCATGTCCCCACCACATTTTCAACAAAGCAGACTCCATCATTGCACACCATCTCCGAGACGTCATCAACTGCTCCCTCAACTCCGCTACCTTCCCGGAAAGCTGGAAACATGCTGAACTCAGCGCTCTTCTGAAGAAACCCACAGCAGACCCCACTGAACTTAAGAACTACCGCCCCATATCGCTCCTCCCATTCCCTGCCAAAGTTATAGAGAAAGCCGTCAACAATCAGCTCGCCGCCTTCCTCGAAGCCAACAAATCCCTTGATCCCTCACTGTCCGGCCTTCGAGCCAAATACAGCACCGAAACTGCCCTCATCGCCACAACAGACGACATCCGAACGCTACTGGACAACGGAGAAACAGCTGCCCTCATCCTACTTGACCTCTCCGCAGCCTTTGACACAGTCTGTCATAGCACCCTCATACAATGCCTCAGCAACGTCGGAATACAAGGAAAAGCATTGGACTGGATCATCTCATTCCTCACCGGAAGAACCAAGAGAGTACGCCTCCCCCTTTCAGATCAGAGGCCACCGAAGTCATCTGTGGCGTTCCACAAGGATCATCACTCAGTCCCACCCTCTTCAACATACACATGAGTCCCCTTGCATCCATTGCATGCCAACACAACCTCAACATCATCTCCTACGCAGACGACACCCAGCTGATCCTCTCCCTCACCAAAGACCCAAACACCGCCAAAACCAACTTACACGAAGGAATGAAAGAAGTCGCCAAGTGGATGAAGAACAGCCGGCTAAAACTGACTCGGACAAAACGAAAGTCCTCATCTTAGGATCATCCCCCTCCGCCTGGGACGACTCATGGTGGCCCCCGGCCCTGGGAACCGCACCTATACCGACGGACCACGCACGTAACCTAGGCTTCATTCTGGACTCCTCCCTCTCGATGACCAGACAAGTCAACGCCGTCTCATCATCTTGCTTCAACATCCTACGCATGCTCAAAAAAATCTTCCGATGGATCCCCACCGAAACAAGAAAGACGGTCACCCACGCACTGATCACAAGCCGTCTGGATTACGGAAACACCCGTTATGCTGGAACCACAGCCAAACTACAGAAAAAACTCCAACGCATCCAAAACGCCTCAGCTAGACTCATACTGGACATCCCCCGTCAAGCTCACATTTCCGGTCACCTGAAAGACCTCCACTGGCTCCCCGGGGTCTGCTGTGGGTTTCTTCAGAAGGGCGCTGAGTTCAGCATGTTTCCAGCGTTCCCTCTCCTCACCCACGCACACAAAGCCCTCTACAACTTAGGACCCGAATGCCTCAACACGCAACTGTCCTTCTACACCCCCACCCGTCTACTTCGATCATCCAACCATGCCCTCACCGCAATTCCCCGCATCCATAGATCCACCATGGGAGGAAGAACCTTCTCCTACTTAGCGGCCAAAACCTGGAATTCTCTCCCCACCCACCTTCGCCTCGTACAGAACCACCTCTCCTTCAGAAAGCAACTCAAAACTTGGATATTCGATAAGTAAAATACCCCCCTTCCCCCAAGCGCCTTGAGACCCTCTGGGTGAGTAGTGCGCTATACAAATATCTGAACTTGAACTTGAACAGCTATTCTTGTGAGACTCTCTGGATGCAGGAAGGCAAGCACCTTCTCCTCCCATTCAGTGAATGTTAGTGGTGGAATGGGAGGGCTGTCGCCAGTTCTCTGAGCCACCTCATGGTTCCTGTTTGCACGGTATTGGACCCTGTTCTTGAGGTCATGCCACCTCTTCTTGATGTCACACAGTTTGCGCAGGGTGGTCCCTACTGCATTGACTTTGTTGACAATCCATTCACACATTTGATTTTTTCTTACAAGTGGGGTCTGTTGGACCATGGTTCCAAATAAATGTGGCTCTACTCAAATTATCTTATCTACCATCCCTGATACCTCATTGTCTTTGAATTTAGGCATTTCTTTCTGTGACATGGTGTATGCTGTGCAAATGAGAAGGAAGTGCAGTAAAAAAGGTGCTGGGGAGATGTCAGAGGTGTGTCAGGTGTGTGTGTTGGATGTGTTGATGTAGGTTGTTGTGAAGGTGTGCTATATAAGATGTTGCCTCTTCTAACAGCTGTGGTGTATGGCCCTTCAATACTGTAGTTATGCAAAGGATGATATTCAGATAAAGGTTGACTTTATACTCTGCTATGTGGATGTGTCAAAATGAGAAATGACCCTCAGGTGTATTTTTAATGATAACCAGGGACTTTATTGTTTTTTAATGACTTGGGGGTGTATCATGGGGGCGTGTCAGATGTGATTGAGGGCAGCGGAGAGGACCGGCACACTTGGAGGCATGTTTCTGAAGTTGTATTTGAACGCCATTTCTCTTTTTGCACAACAGCAGCAGTCGAAACGCAATACTCGTTACACCTGCTCCGCCATCTCATCCATATTTCCCGTGCGGTCATACCGCAGGTGAATCGGCCTTTTTAATGCAGATCCCCGTTTTCCATCCATCGCGGTCGGAATTTCAGTATCCCTGACCATGGCGGACGTTTTTTTATGAGACTCCATCCGCCGCTCTTGGATTTTGCAAGCATTGCATCGCAATGAGACCATTGGATTTCCCGCGCAACATGCTGGCGTTTTTTTTGTGGGAGCATCTGCCATCGTAACGATCCCGAATGTATGTATCTGTTGTCAACGCAAGTGCTACATATGTCAAGCTAGGACTGTTGATTTATATTTAAAAAGTGAAAAAGAAAACAATAATGAGCAGCAATAATTTACTTTTTATTTATTTGTAGAAGAACGATTTGACTTGTCCACAGATCAAGTTATATGTAACTACTGTTACAACAAATTTGAATAAGACAAAATGCCATAAAGCGCAGTTCGTAACAACTTAGGGGCCGATTCCGATCCGGGTCGGAAAGCTCTCCGACCAAGCCGTATCCGAAGTGTTTTCTGACCGAGCTGGACTCATACAGTACGACCAATTGAGTACGACGGCCATGCGCTGCTAGACTCGGTTTGGTCAGGCTCCCTTAGAAGTCAATGGGAGCCGGTCATATGACACGTACATGTGTTCCCATTGACTGAATTGGTATGTCTAGCAAAAGGGCCCCCCCTACAGTGGGGACACGTCAGTGCCATCTGCTCCATACATGCCTGTGTTGGGGAGACCATTAAGTCTCCCCCTTTGTCAGAGTCATAGGGCTACGGGTGACAGGGGTTCCGACGCGGACCCCCAAAGGCAACTTCCCAGACATATTGCGAGCCAAACACTCCAGCTTTCACCAGATGTCTGATGCGTACATCGTACTGGCTTGGTCATAAATAGCATCCATTGCACGCCACAGTTAGCTTACGGCCGAGACGTAGGGAGCGGTTTGGACCCGGAAAGGACTCGGCCGGCGAATTTCATGTAGCTCGCATTGTACTTGCTCGCTCGTACAGCTGTACGAGTCGAGCACAAAATACACGTATGGCTCGTCGTTTTCCCAGCCAGATCGGTTTTAGTTCCCCTCCGACCCGGATCGGAATCGGCCACTCTGAGTTGGTACCTATTCCACAGGAACTGGCAGATATAATACTAATAATAAATAATAATTATAATCATAATAATAATAATGATGATAATAATATTAACAATAATAATAACAATAATAATAATAAAAAGAATAAATAATACATAATAATAATAATAATAATAATAATAATAAAAACCTTTTCAAAGCGCATGGTTCCACTATAACAGTGTGTCCCAGAGCTATGAATGCAGTCCACAGGAGCAAGCAAATGAAGAGGAGAGTAGCTAATGAGGGGGGAAATAAAAGCAGCACTCCAATGTTAATCCTTCGGAAAGAGGTGCGTTTTAAGGATTAGGCGGAACCTTGCTTAGGACGGCTCCATGCGGAGTTCCACTGAGCGCTCATTCCAACGTTTACAGGCTAGGTATCTGAAGCAGCACCCTCCCATGCGTGCTTTATAGATGCGAGGTACCACAAACTGCATACTACCAAATGATCTCAGGTTACGCTTAGGGCGATGAATTACCAGGAGCTTTTGAAGATAAGCAGGACCTTTACATCGTGCAATGCGATGAGCCATGCACAGCACCTTAAATAGAATGCGCTTGCGTATAGGGAGCCAATGAAGCGTTGTCAAAGCTTGCCTTCCTGCTGTCCTCCTGGGTATGTTCAGGACAATGCGTGCAGCTGCATTTTGGACAGGCTGAAGCTGTTGGACCATTTTCACATTCAGACCAACGAGCAAGGGATTCCCATGTTCCAAATGAGGAGTGACTAGGGCATGCACCAGCGTTTTCCTTGTATTGATAGGAAGAAGATCCAAAACTTTCCGTATGGTCTTCAGGATGCCATAACATTTACCTGCCAATCTGCCAATGTGCTGCTCAAAAGAGAGATTAGAGTCTAATAGGACGCCCAAGTTCTTCACAAAGGTTGAGGGAATAGGTATAGATCCGAGCTCGGGGGGCCACCATGCTGGCGACCAGATCGAGAGAGCTCTTCCGATCACTAGTAGCTCTGTTTTATTCCCATTAAGACGCAGGCAGTTGTCATTCATCCATCTAGCTAATGTCGAGAGACAAGAGGAGAAGTTGGCAGCAGCCTCAGTCTGGTCTTGGGAAAGGGTGATCACCAATTGTGTGTCATCGGCGTATGATACAATCTCCACCCCATAAGATTCCACAATAGGCACCACGGGCTCCATATGAAGAATAAACAACTTGGGGCTCAGGCTTGAGACCTGCGGCACCCCCTGCCTTAACCACCTAGGCGTAGATTTATGTGGGGAGCAATGCACTTGGAAACTTCTGTCCTTTAAGAATGAGCAGAGCCATTTCAGAGCCGCTCCTCCCACTCCGATTTCAGTGAGACGTGTCAGTAGCGTAGGGTGCGACACGGTGTCAAAGGCTGCACTCAGGTCTAATAATATCAGAGCCGCTGTCTGACCCTCGTGCACTTTTTGCCGGAGAATTTCTGTGGAAAAAAGGAGGGCAGTTTCTGTTGAATGCCTGGCCCTGAAACCGGATTGAGAAGGATGGAGATGACAGCCATCTTCCAGAAATTTCATACGTTGATATTGGCTGTTTTCTCCACTAACTTCATACAGAATGGTAGGAGCGAGATGGGTCGGAGATTCTCAAGTTGAGATATGGCAGATTAGCTTTCTTTTTTAAGGGAATTACCTGGGCCCTTTTCCAGTCATCAGGAACATGACTTTCATGGAAAGAGAGGGAAACCATATTACCTATCTGGTCAATCATTGTATCCATGATGGCTTAAACCTCTTAGGTGGAGCAGCATCACTAGGGGATCCTGCTTGGATGCTGCATGCAATTCTTATCAATTCCTGTCTGGAAGGAGTCTCAAAACAGTAAAAAGATTTACCCTCCATTTGTCTAAGGCCGCCCACCAGATCAGTCCTATCCCTACCCTCCCCTATCTGGAAAGAAAGATATATTTTCTCTACCTTAGCCACAAAGTGGTCAGCAATAGACTTGCAGATCTCCTCAGAGAAGGTATCTTGAGCTACTGTCCTGATAGGCACCGTGAGCTCCTTATATACTGCAAAAAGCTCTTTGGAAGAGTTTGCAGCTGACTCAATTCTTTCACTAACAAATCTTCTTTTTGTTGACCTCAACAGTTTGTGATACTTCTTCAAGCTGTCTTTGTATAGCTGCTTATGATTAGGATCATAGCCTTTACACCACTTGCGTTCTAAATTTTTGCAGGCTGATTTGGCTGCCGACAGATCTTCATTGAACCAGGTGGTAGTTTTGGAGTGCCTCGCAGGGGCCTTATTCATCCAGCGTGCCACTTTATTAAGTGCCCTGATATAATTGTATAAGAGTCTATTCATATCCAATCTGTATTTCCATTCCAGGCCATATCTTGTATGGAGCCTAAGACAGGTAAGCTGCCACCAACAGATTTAGAAAATGGTTTTAAATAAAGAGTTGTTTCCTTACCTTTAGTTTTCAAGAAAAATATTAAAACTGTTGGTGTAGACAGAGAGGAAAATGAGCCAGTAGTTGTTTTAGTAAATGGTGTACCAAAAAAGAGTAAAAACATCTGTCAAGAGTTTGTAGACATTAAAAAACTTCTAAATGGAACATTATACCTGATAAAAAACAATATTTATTATGAAAATGAAATTGTTGAGGAAAAAGCAAGATAACTACAAGATGAAACAGTAATGTCAATTGGACAAATTGAAAAAGTGGACAAACCCAGAAGTGACGAGTTTTATGAACATTATACCATACATCATCTTCATTCAAAAGAAATCATAGGAAACACTTTTGAATTATTTCAAAAGAAAGAAGAAAAATGAGCACCCATGAGACTATGGGAAAAAAGTTTAGAAGCTTGCTGTTTTCCACAGCTATTTCCCTTCAGAGAAGGTGTACGACTCGATGATCAAGCTTTACAGATTCCAGCATCGGAATACAGATCAACAAGATTGTACTCTGAAGGTCCAAGATTTTGGCAGAGCATTCCAGATGTATTTCATCTTCTTTTTGAGAGTACTTTGTCTGGACATTCATATGTTCTGACCCACATATTAAAAACAGAAGTTCATCTTTAACAAGTTTCTGCAAAATTTGAGCAAAGGGATGAAAATTTGGAATCTCACTTAATCAATTTGATGGAGTGCCAACGTGGCACCAATGAATATTGGTATCGCTGTGGTGGTTAACATAAATGCATGATAACCCCTTCCAGGCTCATGACGAGCTGGGCTCGTCATGAAGTAGCCTCCAACCAGGCTGATGACGAGCCCAGCTCGTCATGATCAATGGACTTTTGAAAATTCCAGCACAGGAGGAAAATATCACTAGCAGCGATGGTGTTAAGAAGCCTAGGTAGGCCTATTTGGTTACTAACACTTAGTTGTGCTGAATATGCATAGGGTGGTTTACTTGAATTCCTATGAGAAGCAAATGCAAATATAAAAAACACTGAAGACAGCTGGAGAACTCTGTTGCTTGGATCCCACAAATGTCCGCAGGTAGTTTAACCATAGGTTTCAAGCTATGATTTCATTTATCTGCAATAAAAGCATTTCACCTCTTGGAGAGGTAACTGATTTATTTTGGTGAAAAGAGTACCAAGCCAGACGTGCTCCTCATATATACATGCTATTATGGGTAAAGGATGCACCCAAATTTGGAACGTATAGTGGTGAAGCTGGTTTGTCTTTCTTTGAACAGTATTTTACATGTGCCAAGTGAAGGAGGAGAAAACAGCTTGAGACAACAAGTTCTATTTTGTCAAAGTCATAGATGTGGAAAATACTGCAGATGGAAATATAAATGTAAAGGAAAATGTTATACAAAATATTGTTTTGTATCCCCACAATTTGTAATTTCTAAAGAAAGAGTAAATTGTTTTTGTTAGCAGTAAGACACACACCAACACAGAAATCCCTTACATTGTGGGGGCGCAAGTTACTATAGCTGCTGAATTTCTCTGGTTTTGTGCGTGTGAAATCTGAGCCTATCTGTCACATAGGTTTTCTAAATGTAAATTCCAGACTATAACGCTCCTGTTACCTTTTTTTCTTCAGTTAATTTCTAAGGTTTATCAAACGATTACTCATAACTGTAAGGTCCGTTACCTTTGGTGTTTTTCAGTGAATATATATATGTGTGTGGGTGTGCATGCATATGTGTTTTTTCTGTGTCTGTGGTACCACAGAAAAAGCCTTTTTTCTTTGAGTATGAACTTTGGTGCCATTTGACGAATCTTCACAAAACATTTTAAAAAGGTGTTCTTTTTGCCTAAATTTCCATCGAAAGAATTGCGGTGATCAGTTAAGTGGGAGCTAAGAAGCTAAGCAAAAGGGCTTCCTGTAGTCATATAATAGATATACATAGACATATGGATAGACTGCACAAAACATCTCTAAAATGTCATTCATCAAACGTTAGATCAATCCCAGTAGGATTTGTGAAAATCTGGCAAGTGGGGGCAACAGTTAAAGAGGTTCGCAGAAGTGCCTAAGTCACTGTAATTCACTTAGTGAATTTTCTGTCCCACCTACAACAAAAACTGCTAGATGAATTTTCACAAAACTGGGACAAAGAGATTCAACTCACAATAGTTTCATGGTTTAGTGAAATCTGTTCTGTAGTTTTTGAAAAAGTGCAAAAATACTAGGGGTTAAATAAGTTTAAATAAATGTGTATATATATATATATATATATATATATATATATATATATATATATATATATATATATATATATATATATCTTCGCCACTCCACTCCACGAGCAGGATGCAAGCGCTCTCTCCTTTCGAAAAGAAACGTGGAGCACAGACCCAAGTAAGTTTAAAATTTGCTGGTTTATTAAGCTGTTGTTCAGTCGGTCATTACGCGTTTCGGTACTGACGTACCTTGATCACATGACACAGTAAATGGTCACCTGGTTTCTTAAATACCAAGGGCCTCATTTATGAAAAGTGACGCATCGCTGCGTGAAAACAGCGATGCGTCACTTTTCACTGCGCACTCCTTGCGACACCAAGGATGCATCATATTTAATGTATGACGCATCATGTCGCAAGGACTTACAGATACGTCAGTATTTCTGACGCATCTGTAAGCGCAAAAGTGACGCATTGCTGGAGTGTGTCACAAAAGTGACGCAACTCCAGCAATGCGTCCTTTCACATGGGGAAAGCCCCATGTGAAAGGGCTTGCGTCAGTCTTACGCCTGCTGTGAGGCAGGCGCAAGATTTTGACGCAACTGCATCCTAAAAGTGACGCAGTGAAATCTCATATATTTCACTGCGTCACTATTACGAGGCTTTTTGCGGGGGAACGCCCCCTTTGCATACATTATACCTGACGCAGGCATAATGTGGCGCAGGGGTTTAAAAAGTGACGCATCTACCTAGATGCGTCACTTTTTAAATATGGCGCAACAAGGCGCATGTTTTACGCTGCCGATGCGTCACAAAAAGTGACGCATCCGCAGCGCAAAACTGACGCAAGGCCTCATAAATGAGGCCCCAACATTTCACATTTTTTTTTGCTTTTTTCTGTGATGCAATTTAAAGCGACAGTGCTTGTTTTAAACTGTGCAAATAGCGCTACAATTATGACATGTTTGGCTTAATCTCGATCAATATCAGATTTAAATTCATTTGTTTGTAAATTTTTCTAATATGCAAGTACATACAATTATGTGCAAATCTGCATATATTGATGTGCAAATTACGCAATACAGTGCATTTTGTCTCGGTATGAATACCATGGAGATACCATCAGAATAAAATTTGTATGTTTGCACATTTTTCTAATAAGCAAATATGTACAGTTTTGTGCAAATTTACATATATCGATGTGCAAATTACGCAATACAGTGCATTTTGTCTCGGTATGAATACAATAGAGCATCTAAAAGATTATTTTTATTGTAATCATCTCCTAGATTCAAATGTTATAAATAAATAAATAAATAAATACGAATTTATCTAAAAACCATTTTTTCTCACAAGCTCTATTTTGCATATATTTTTTATTGGTATAAATACCAGAAGTGCAAAGTTGCATGTGCAAAATTAAGCAGTACTGTATTTGCCTGGTTACACAATTTCGGTACCTCCGTATTCTAAGCCTGGATATTTTGTCACTGACAATTTGTAGTGAAATTCATAGGAATACGCCGAAGCCTCTGGTAAGGGTATGTGTTTAGTGAGAAAAAGAAAAGTGAAATTAAAATGTTATTGTGCAAAACCTAATTGGTGAAAAAAAGGAAACTTATTTTATAATGATACAACCAACAACCAAAGTATCATACACCATGATTGCACCCAAAGGTTGCGTTTTGTTAAAAAACGTTATGTTATTTTTCCATTTTTACTGAGGCCATTTCTGAATTCTTACACTTTAGTTTAGCGAGACTACACCAATATTTTTTGCTTGTATAATGTGAGTATGTCAGAAACTCTCATCTATCACTCCAGATTGTCCAAATATCACGGTTTTATCCAGCCATAGGATATTTAACCGTTTTCATAGGCCGGTGTATGGGTCTTCCGTTAAATTTAGCCCATAGGGATGTTTGGAATCTAGCTTCAATATATAGCTGGTTTCCAATTTTCTAAGTTTTTCATCCCTATCCCCCCCCTCTCTTACTTGGAGGTATAGTGTCAATTAGGTAATATTTGAGTAATCTGACATCTCCTTGGTGTTTCTCGTTAAAATGCCGGGCCACCGGGTAGGTTGGGTCTTTATTCTTGATCGCACGTATGTGTTGCAAGATTCTTTTATGCCCCTGCAGTTTTGTACTTCCCACATATTTTAACTTACAGTGGCATTCGAGGATATAGATTACATATTCGGTTTTGCACGTTAGCATTTGTTTGATCTGTTGTTCTCCTTTTCCAAATGCTAAGGCAAAACTTTTTGTATTCACTACATTTAGACATGCCTTGCAAGTTTGGCACTTATAGAATCCTTTCCTCTGGTTAAACCAGTTCTTTTTGGGGATTTCTACAGGGTTATTTACTACCAGACGATCCCTCATATTTGGTGCTCTTCTATGAGTAACCGTTGGTTTACCTGGTAAATGTGGACCCAATACTGGGTCGTTTTTTACCAATGGCCAGTTCTTTTGGATGATACGTCTGATTTCCCTGTGTTGTTTGTTGTACCTCACAATCATTCTAAAATCTTCTTCTATTTGTGTGGACTTTTCCGGTACTTCAGTGTTTGCATTTGTTTTTGCTAAGGCTGTTTTTAAGAGTGAAGTTCTGTCTACCTCGTTGCTTTTCTTTATTGCTGTTTCAATGCATGATCTAGAGTACCCACGTTGTAAGAATCTGGGGGCATATTACCAAGGGCATTATCGCCGCATTAGCTGGACTTTTTCCCGCTAATGCGGCGATAATTTTATCGCCCTATTACCAAGCTGTCGCTAACACCAGTTAGCGACAGCTTGTAAGAGATAGCGGGCATTTAGGGGCCCACTTTGCATGTCAGCGATAATTATCGCTAATGACATACAAAGTGGTCGTGCCAAGATGTTAGCGACTGAAAACACTCGCTAACATCTCTAACTTCTATTAACAACTTTTGGAAATATTCGCGCTAAGCGCGAATATCTCCAAAAGCTAACGCCTGCTAAAAGCAGTTCTTAACCATGTTATCCAATGGAAGGTGGATAACATGGCTAAGAGCATTGTCACAATAATGCATGAATATCGCAGATTTTTCAGCGATATTCATGCATTTTGCAGGATTTTTACCGCTTTTGAGATAAACCTTGATAATATCAAGGTATCTCAGCGGTAAAAATCCTCGGTGCTCGGCGATATTTTTTTCCCGCTAACCAAGCAATAGCGATAATTATCGCTATTGCTTGGTAATATGCCCCCTGATTTTACTTGATTCTTGAGCTTTCATTAGTTCTTGTGGTGTGCTACATATACGTTTTATACTTAGCATTTCCCCATACGGGATGCTTTGTATTAGATGTTTTGGGCGATGGCTATTAGCGTGTAAAATGGAGTTCACCGCTGTCGGCTTTCTATGCATTTTTGTCTCCAAATTACCATTTTCTATATACACCTCAACATCTAAAAATGTCACCTTGGTAGGGCTGATGTCTGCAGTAAAATGTAGGTTGATTTTGTTTTAGTTAAGTTTGTTGATGAATATTTCAGCTTCTGTTTTTGTGCCCCTCCATATAACAAACAAATCATCGATATACCTCCACCAACATTTCACATGGTCATTTAGTGTGTTTTTAAAATTTCTATGGAGGACCAGTTCCTCCCACTACCCCATATGAAGGCAGGCGTAGCTAGGGGAGAAACTGGCCCCCATAGCTACACCTCGTATTTGTTGGTATAACATGTGCTGGAAAAGAAAAATGTTATTATATAAACAATAATCCATCATATCTAAAAGCATTCTACTGTGTTCTGCATAGATTTCATCTCTTTGTCTTAGATAGAATTCTGTTGCACGCATGCCATCTCTGTGGCTAATGCTCGTATATAACGAGGTAATATCCATAGTGATTAACAAGTAATCTGATTGCCATTTTAAATCCTTTATTTTAGCCAAAAAGTCCCCCGTGTCTCTCAGGTATGAGGGCAATCTCTGGACAAAGTCTTGTAGAAAGTGGTCAATATACTGGGACATATGTTCCGTGAGACTGTTAATTGCAGAGATGATTGGCCGCCCCGGGCGGGTTTTGTGGATTCTTGTGGAGCTTAGGTATGAAGTACAACACTGGTGTCGTTGGTGTGTTGTTCTTCAAAAATAGAAATTCATGCTTATTTATAAGACCTTTGCTCTTCCAGGCTAGTAGTTTTGCATACAATTTCTCATTCGTCATTTTCAATATGCTCTGATCACATCTGCAATAACAGTCTTTGTCCATTAGTTGTTTTTGGGCTTCTAGTAAATAGTCAGATTTTTTCCAAATTACCAAATTGCCACCCTTATCAGCATTTCGTATCACCACTTGTCTATTCTTTGATAGTTTGCTCATCAATTGTTTGTATCTGATTTCCAATTTTCTTTTCTTTCTATTTTTGGGTTTATTTATAGCCATGTTAAGTTCTTTGAGTTCTTTCGTGATTTGTTCATGGTAGATATCAATTCCGTCTCTAGGCAAGATTGGGACACATTTTGACCGAGGTTTGAAGTTGGTAGTGCATATTCCATTATTTTCAACTCTTGCCATTGTTTCACTCTCAGATTGTATTTCGCTACTCTGTGTTTGTGTCAATGCCATTTCCGCCAGTTCATCAATAAATATTCTTTCTTGAGTATTGAATATTTGGTCCTCTTCGTCTTGACTACTTGTCATTGGCATACCTGATGTTGGTTTCTCTTTTTCACCTCTGAGCAAATGGTGTTTCCGCAATTTTAATTTTCTAATTCCTTTGTAAATATCCATTCACGTTGATGCATAATCAAAGGTGCTTTCAGGGGCAAAGGATAGTCCCAGGGATAGCAGCTGCAACTCCGCTGTATTTAACGTTATGTCTGAAAGATTGGTTACAGTTATATTGTTCATGTTTACCACTCCAATTGCATCGGTTGATTTCACTTCTGATTCCACCTGCGAGTTTGATATCAACTTGCCGGCTCTCCTTTTCCTTGCCCGTCTCCTTTCTCTGCGTTTGCGGGTGCGGTTTTTAATTTTGCCGGTATTTTTGTTGTTTGGCGTTTTGGTCGAAGAGTTTGTTTCTGTTCCTCTACTAAAAAATCCAGCTCCTCAACCAACGAGATAGTTGTTGGTACTCGCCCTGCTCTTGTGTCTTCCGATTCACTTTCTATTGCAGAGCTTAAACTAGAGGTGGAAGATCCTCCCTGAATATTCTGTCGACTGTCCTTATTTGCATTTTTTATGCCGCAAAATTTTGAGATTTTCATGTTTTCATATTTTTTGGCAAAAGTGAAAATTCTACCACATTCATAGTCATTCTTGTCTCGGTGATACATGTAAGTTTTACGTTCTCGTATTTTTTCTTCTTCTTTTTGAAGCCTGTTTGTCATTTCTTGCCTTAATTTAGCTTCTTCTTCTGCTTGTCCCATGGTTTTTATTTCCTCATTCATTTCATCAATCTTTGTTTGTAATTTTGCGCGATCCGTTTCCGCGTACTTTACCAAAATTATCATCAACTTCCGTGATGACTCCAGATTTGTTTCTGCCCATTCCTTGAGCATGTTTGGGTCAGGTGTCTCGTAGCTAGGTGCCAGGAGAATACGCAAACCCATGGGCACCCGGTTCACATCTAAGTATCTCTGCAACGATCTCCCCTCCCACCATTTACTTTGCTCTTGTCTGCACACCTTTTCAAGTGCCCAGAATTTATCCTTAAGTGTATCGCATCTTGTACTCGATGCCCCAGATGCATTCTGGGATTTGTTGTTTACTCGCGGTGTTGCTGCCTCATCAAACATCTCCACCGCTTTGGCCTCCCAATCTTTCAACGTGTCTGCTGACATCACAGCAGCTTTTTAAATTTCCAGTTTATTTAGCGATTTGTCTCTACCGTACCCGGGTGTTTATTACAATGCTCAAACACTACCGGTCGCGTGACTTTGCTCACTTTACTTGTCACCCAACTTGTAGATGTCGTGCAGTTTGTTCTTACTTTCAGCTTTTCGCCGGCACGTCTCGCGCCCTCCGCTACTCTGCTTACTCCGTGAGAACTTGTGCATGTATAACACCGTTGGGGGGCTCTTCGTAAATTTTCAATCCTCCAGGATAACTCGTTGGTTTTAGGTCCGTTGCCAGACGCCTCCTCTTTACTACGAAGAAAGCCCTTTTATTTCTTCTCCAGATGAGGGGTCCATGTAGTTCCGGAGAAGGAAGCTCACCGGTCAACAATATCTTCGCCACTCCACTCCACGAGCAGGATGCAAGCGCTCTCTCCTTTCGAAAAGAAACGTGGAGCACAGACCCAAGTAAGTTTAAAATTTGCTGGTTTATTAAGCTGTTGGTCAGTCGGCCATTACGCGTTTCGGTACTGACGTACCTTGATCACATGGCACAGTAAATGGTCACCTGGTTTCTTAAATACCAACATTTCACATTTTTTTCTTTTTTCTGTGATGCAATTTAAAGTGACAGTGCTTGTTTTAAACTGTGCAAATAGCGCTACAATTATGACATGTTTGGCTTAATCTCGATCAATATCAGATTTAAATTCATTTGTTTGTACATTTTTCTAATATGCAAGTACATACAATTATGTGCAAATCTGCATATATTGATGTGCAAATTACGCAATACAGTGCATTTTGTCTCGGTATGAATACCATGGAGATACCATCAGAATAAAATTCGTATGTTTGTACATTTTTCTAATAAGCAAATATGTACAGTTTTGTGCAAATTTACATATATCGATGTGCAAATTACACAATTCAGTGCATTTTGTCTCGGTATGAATACCATAGAGCATCTAAAAGATTATTTTTATTTTATACATCTTCTAAATTCAAATGTTATAAATAAATAAATAAGTAAATACGAATTTATCTAAAAAACATTTTTTCTCTTGAGCTCTATTTTCTATGTATTCAAGCAGATGCTATTTTGTGGTACAAAAAGCAAAGCTCAAGCCCAACTCCCTAAAGTGTGTGATTTATTCATAACAAACAGAGTCAAAAAACACCCGATGCGTTTCGGAGCAGCCGCACCTTGGTCAAGGGTAAATCAGTTTGCTGAATGCCTTTATTATCTAGTGCTTAAACAATCAAAATAAAAGTAGGACTACCTGTCCCAAACACTGTTACATCAATTGAACACTGGCAGACCTCTTTCAATGATTACAACAGTAAGAGAAGTGTTGAGGTTGCTATATACATGATATATATACCCATCAAACTGTTAAATTTTAGTATTTAGTATTTTAGTTTCAGTTCCTGTTTCAGGTCTGCTGTTACGCGTACTACCCAAAAACAAATATCGGATTGTGCCCAAGTGGGCTTCCAATCGTTAATCATACACAAGTACTGCCCCAGTGGGCGTTGAATGATGTCAACTCATAATGTTCAAAACATATAGTTCTTGTCACAGTCCTACCCCAGTGGGTTGGTTTTATATCATGTCAAACGACCGCAATCTTCACGGAAAATTGTATGATGTATTTCCTGAAAATGTCATTCAGTTATTCCTTGCATGGTCTTACTGTAGGCAGACCTGCACACTGAGCCAGCTCACATGGCTAAAGGGAGGCTTTTGATACCTGATTATGCAAGGCATATATGAAGCATGCCCGCTGGTGGGTCTGTTTGCGAGTGTGGCTGAGCGCAATGCCATTCGAAGTGATTGAAACGTGTGCACAGTTGATCTATCAATCTCTCTCTTCCTTCTCTCTTTCTCTGTGTGTGTGTGTGTGTGAGTTTCTGTGTGTGTATATAGATATATATGTATATATATTACCTACTGGCGATAGCCAGTAGGTATATATAGTTAGGATTTTTTCTCTATGGAACTTTTGAAAATTCTATGCCTAATAACTTTGGCGTTTGTGAACGGAATTGGCTGAAATTTTCAGGAAAATGGCACATTTTGTTTCTGAGCAGCTCCTGGAAATTTGGGGGGGGGGTTCGTCAAGGGGGGGCCAAGAAAAAAGGGGGGTCCCAAAACGCGTTTTTCCCATGTTAATTTCCATAGGGCGGTTGGACTCACTTTTAGCCCGAACGGCTGAATGGATTTCCACGAAACTTGGCAAAATTGTAGGGACTGTTAGCCCGATGTGCCTTTGCTAGGTCTCAATATATGTGCTTCAGTGAATTTTGAGAAATTAACGTTTAAAACAAGATATATATCTGTAACAGCGCTCCGGGCAGCGCTCCGGTTCACGTACTTTTCGCGTATCGGAACTTTGCGAAGCGAAGCTGATTGGCTCTCCGGTGTCTGTCAACATTCTAAACAGTCCGGTGCGGCCGCCATCTTGTCTCTCGGTAGGATCGAGAGACAAGAGGAGGCCAAAACAAAGGGGGCAATGAAGGAAAGGGGGCAAGGTAGACCCCTTCTGACCCCCTAGGATTGATGAGGGGATATTATAGAGCCACGCTGGGCCCAAAAAAAAAAAAAAATTCCGATTTTTTCGCCGTAGAGACGCGTCTTGGTACGCGAACCGAGCAGCTAACCGGGCAGCTAACCGGGAAGCTAACCGGCAGTGTAACGGGAGTCTGAGGAGAAGCTGATTGGCTGTTATCATTGTAAACAGTCTGGAGCGGCCGCCATCTTGTCTCTCTGTGGGATCGAGAGACAAGAGGTGGAAAAAAAAAAGGTGTAAATGAATGAAAGGGGTAAGGCAAACCCCTCCTGAACCCCTAGGATTGATGAGGGGGCTATTAAAGTTCCCTGGGGGGTGAAAAAAAAATTGCGATTTTTCGCGGTAAAGGTGCTTCCTGGTACGTTAACCGGGCAGCTAACCGGCAGCGTAACGGGAGTCCGACATATTGTGTTTTTTGAACATTTGTGATATGTGCACGTGTGGATTTTGTCTAATTAAGGTTAAAAAAAAAATATATATCTTTAAGCGTGTTCTGGCGCGCTTACGTTTTGGGTTTGGTTTGCGCTGCAGAGACAATACGTCACGGTTATGCGATGCATCATTAGGCGTCTCACGGGCTACGTGATACGTCACTTAATAAAGAATATATTTTACAGCTATAGATATTAGCTTTTAAAAAACCAATGAAATTCACAGAAAAAACCATAGGTTATAGACCATATATAGTTAGGAATTTGCATTTACAAAACCTTGAAAATTCACTGAAAAAACCATAGGTTATAGACCATATATAGTTAGGGATTAGCATTTAAAAAACCTTATTTTATTTGCACAAAACCATTGAAATTCCATATATAGTTAGTTGCACTAACTATATATCTCGGACCCGCAATCCACTGCTAATGATGTCACATATTACATCATTCATGACATGGTCAGTGACATCACTGATGACATCACTGATGACATCTCAAATGACATCACTGATGACATCACTGATGACATCTCAAATGACATCACTGATGACATCACTGACATCTCATTTGACATTACTGATTACATCACTGATGATATCATTTATGTGATAATACATCTTCAGACTCTAATATAACCTTAGATACACTCAATGTAAACAGGCACTCACAGACTGTCACACATCCATGGAGTTACCCACACACCTAGTCAGTCATGCAAAGAATCAATCACACCTCCATTTCCTCAACTATACAGTTATACACACCTTACTTATTCAAACATATACTAACACATATTTACTCTCTTATACAATCCTTGATACAAGTTCACAATGATTCATACAGCCACTCTCACATTCACTGGCTCTTATGTTCAGTTATTTATATATGTCAACTCTCACATGGAGTGTGTTTTACATATGTACTTACTTTGACATGTAGAACTGAGATATCCATTCACTCACCAATATACTCATGCACACAGTCAACTGTCCATACAGCTGTTTCTACATGCACTTTTGAACCCATACACCTAGGGAATCAACTGCTCACACATCTATGCACAGAGTTATACACCTCCCAGCCACCCACACACATACTCAGTCTCCCATACAAATACTTGGGTAACCATTCAATAACCCATATAGTTACTGATATAGCTAATGATTTAAACATGCAGCAGTTTACAGAAGAACATAAATAATGATTGCCAAATTAAGACACTTTAATCACTAACCCATGCACTCAGTGAGACACATTTAATCACTCACTCATACAGTCAGTCATGCACCTACTAAATCCTTCATCCAGACACTTATACATCCACTCATTCTTCAATATGTAAGACATATTTTAACTTTACAGAAACATACAGTCACTGGGTGTTGTCATCAGTGATGTCATCAGTGATGTCATTTGAGATGTCATCAGTGATGTCACTGACCATGTCATGAATGATGTAATATGTGACATCATTAGCAGTGGATTGCGGGTCCGCGATATATAGTTAGTGCAACTAACTATCTATGGAATTTCAATGGTTTTGTGCAAATAAAATAAGGTTTTTTAAATGCTAATCCCTAACTATATATGGTCTATAACCTATGGTTTTTTCAGTGAATTTTCAAGGTTTTGTAAATGCAAATTCCTAACTATATATGGTCTATAACCTATGGTTTTTTCTGTGAATATATATATATATATATATATATATATATATATATATATATATATATATATATATATATATATACATATATATATATATATATATATATTCCAAATCAAGCCAAAGCAGGGTCCTTCCTGAATCACTCCCAAAGTCAGATGGCGCAAAAAAGCCGGCAGAGCCCCAACGCCGGTAACCATTAATTCCAAAACAAAAAGCATTAATTAAGCGATAATTTTGAAATAAACTGGGGTTATCCTTTCCTTGTCTGAGTGCGCATTGGAATCCTTTTTGTTTTGGAATATATATATATATATATATGTATATATACAAACCACCATTCCCGGCTGCTCCTCGTTTCAAAGTTACGGCGAGCCTGCGTGGGTGCCGGACACCTTTAACATGCAGTACAACTTTCTTGGTCACGGTGAGATTCATTTGTGCTAGGTGCTATTTACATACCATTTAGTTTGCAATGAAAGAGGACTAATGCTGGTCACTCCACTTAGAGTTACGTCAGCCATCTTGGAGTGGTAAACATTCATAATTTACAAACATTGTCACGAAATCCAGCCCAAATTATGTATTATATACAAGAGTTATTTTCTCGCCCCAGTGGGCTGGTTCATAATTATTATCATACATTTTACATTTGCGGTGTCTTGCCCAAATTGTCTCGCCCAAGTGGGCATAAGTGAATTACAACAAAATAAGACTTAATCGTAGACAACATTCAATCATTGTACTGTTACTCAATTCCATGATGTCCCTGGATTTTTCACTTGGTCCTACATTCCTGTACAAACGAAAGAAAAATAGCAAAAGTGTACTTAAATTTTTTAAATTTTTTTATCACTATTTACAGAATAAAAACATTCACAGAGGCAATCAGATGTGATCTTTTCTACTGTATAACTGATATCATAAATGGACTGCTAGTTCTTCACTACAATTCATCCCTATAGGATGTAGTGTTTCGAAATCAATAATGAATTTGGATTCTAAAATTCTCAATTGGTGCAGTCTGTCTCCCCCTCTTGCAGTTTGATTAACCGCATCCAACACAACATACTTCAGTAAATTGTCAGTTTGATCGTGATATGTCTTAAAATGACGAGCAACAGGGTATTGTTCATTGTTATTCCTAATTGCTCGTTTGTGCTCCAATATCCTTATCTTTGCCCTGTGCTTGGTACTGCCAATATACAATTTGCCACAGGGACAAATTAGACAATAAACACAAAATTCAGTATTGCAATCAAAGGGCCCTTTGATTGTGAACATTCTGGAACTGTTTGGTACTTTGATCTTCATACAGTTATTACTGCCTTTGCAGGCTTGCATTTCATACAACATTCAAAACCTCCTGGGCTCAATTTTTTTGATTTCTTTCTGGATATCACTGCGTTTTTACTTAAGTCATCCTTCAGTGATTTCCCTTTTCTAAAGGTTATCTGAGGGAATTCTTTCACATGTTTGCTCAGAAAAGCATCTGTTGTTAGGATTGGCCAGTATTTAGTTAATATTTGGCGGACCCTATAAGCTTGACCTGAGTACGTAGTGATGAACCTCACCGTCTCATCTTCCCCCTTTATCGACCTCTGTTTAGGTACTAACAGGTCAGTTATTGATACCTTAATGACTCTTTCAACTGCTTGATTAATTGTTTTGTTAGTATACCCTCTTTCTCTGACTCGATCAATCATCACTGATTTCTCCATTTCAAATTCTGTCATACTGCTGCTGTTTCTTTTAGCTCTTAACAATTCCCCATAAGGGATACTTTGGATAAGACTATAGGGATGGGCACTGGAAGCAAAATGGAGACTGTTGCCCGCAGTTTCTTTTCTGTGGAGTTTTGTAGCTATTTTGTTGTTCTTTACTTCCACTAGGAATATTACCTTTTCTTTATTAATGTGAGATGTTAATTTGATATTCCAGTCATTGACGTTGAGGGTTGAGATGTAATTTCTAGCACTAGCTTCGTCTCCTTTCCATATACAAAATATGTCATCTATAAAGCGGGTCCAAAGTATGACCCGCTCCCCCTGGTCGCCTTGGCTACTGGACACCTGCTCCTCCCACCAGCCCATGAACAAGTTCGCGTAGCTGGGAGCGAAGCAGGTGCCCATCGCCGTCCCTTGTGTCTGTCTATACAGTTGGTCATTGAAGTATAAAAAATTGTTGGTGAGACAGTAGTACGTCATGTCAACCAACATTTCAGTATGCATTAAGGTATTGATTGATCTAGCTCTCAGAACGTGTCTTATTGCTAGGATGCCTGAATCATGTTTAATGTATGTATATAAACTAGTGCATCCAAGGTGATCAACAGATAGTCAGGTTCCCAGGCTAGGTCATTGATCAAATTCAGGAAATGCATGGTGTCCCTTAGATATGCTGGCAAAGAAATTACAAATGGTCTCAGGAAAAAATCTATATATTTAGATGTTTTTTCCAATTGTGACCCCATGGAGGACACAATAGGCCTGCCTGGTGGTAATAATGGGTTTTTGTGCAGTTTGGGTAAGAGGTATAAAATAGGCGTTTTGGGGTGCCTGCATCTAAGTCCCAAATATTCCCCCTTTTCCAATGTGCCACTTTTATACCAATGCAAAAGCATCTCATCGTTCTTATCATAGGAGAATTTTAACTCTTCCAAAGTCGCCTGTTGATAACATTGTTTATCCTCCAGCTGTCTTAGACCTTCTGATAAGTATTACGTTTTCTCCCAAACCACAACATTCCCTCCCTTGTCCGACTGGCGGATCACTATGGAGTCATCGTTTTTAAGGGAATCAAGTGCCTCACTCTGTTCATGCGTTAAGTTTTGTTTGGCTAAACCTTTGGACCAATAGCGTATTTTTTTCAAGTCTCTTGTAACACTTCTTTCAAAAACATCTATTGCAGCACTGTGGATCACAGGTACAAATGTTGATTTGGGTTTAAAACCACTTTTACAAGGTTTATCAACTGTCAAACTCTTGTATATAATACTTAATTTGGACGGATTTCGTGACAATGTTTGTAAATTACGAATGTTTACCACTCCAAGATGGCTGACATAAGTCTAAGTGGAGTGACCAGCATTAGTCCTCTTTCATTGCAAACTAAATGGTATGTAAATAGCACCTAGCACAAATGAATCTCACCTTGACCAAGCCTTAGTGGCGAAATGCGTCGGTAGGCAGCTACCAGATTTTGTGCCTTAAATAAAAGAACACTGAAGCATCCAGAAGTAGCCTGCGTATTTTCTTCATGAAGGAAGAAAGTTGTACTGCATATATATATATATGCAGTACAACTTTCTTCCTTCATGAAGAAAATACGCAGGCTACTTCTGGATGCTTCAGTGTTCTTATATATATATATATATATATGCAGTACAACTTTCTTCCTTCATGAAGAAAATACGCAGGCTACTTCTGGATGCTTCAGTGTTCTTTTATTTAAGGCACAAAATCTGGTAGCTGCCTACCGACGCATTTCGCCACTAAGGCTTGGTCACGGTGAGATTCATTGAGTTACCCATCAGGGAAAGCAACGCTTTTTTACCAACCCGCAAAAAGCTGAGGACTTCCTGAAGACGATACGTAGGGCACGCAGGGACGAACATGTTTCTGCAGATGAACAGGAGAATGCTGACCTACCTCCAGTGCAACACGATGACTAACTATCCCTACATGCTTTGAGTTGCATATGATCCGCACCGACCTGCCTGCAGGCAGCGGCTCGGACTTTAGTGGCTGGGGTGATACGAGAACGATGGACCTGCATGGACCCTGCACCCCAGTGGTAACGTACACCAAGGACCACTTTCTCGGCCCTAGTCTTCACCGAGGGCGGTACAGTTCTGGAGCTACGGACCGGATAGTGGCAGTGCGCGCTCTATGCTGTACCCCTATTGGGTGTTCCCCATTGCCTTTTTGTGTTTTTTACTGTTTGCGTTGCTACAGTTGGGAGGGAGGGGGTGGGGGGGCTCCGCGAGGGGGATCCATGGCTACTGGCATGATTGGGATGCTGGGGTGGGTGGGGGGGGATGGGTTTCAAGAGGCTCACGTTGCTTAGACTGTGTGTATATTTGCTAACCTGGTGTATGTCTTGGTGCTGGTGGGGTGGATGTGGATTCATAATGCGGCCCCCTCGGGCGCTATCACTTCTACTGTTGCTATGTCCATGGCTGCTTTGAATACAACTGCGCAACTGACATGCTTATCATGGAATGTCCGAGGATTGAACAATGCTAAAAAATGCAGAAATGTTATTGCCTACCTGGATAGACATCATGTGCAGGTTGCCACGTTGCAGGAGACGCATCTGCCTGTGCGAGGCGGTGCCTCTTTTGCGTCGAAATGGGCTGGTGCCCGTGTTTTCTCCTCCTACTCGACTTATGAAAGGGGTGTGGCGGTGCTCATTGCCCGCAGAGTGCCTTTTCACCGCTTTGGAGAGGCGGTGGACAGAGAGGGCCGTTATGCTTTGTTGTGGGGTAGGGTGGGCCACGACGTCTACTTATTTGTATCGATGTATGCACCGAATGTTGATTCACTTGCCTTTTTTTCCACCTTGTGGGGTAAGATTGTGGCTGTTGGGGCGCGACACATCATCTGGGGTGGTGATTTCAACTTGGCGCTGGCACCCCCCCTAGACAGAGCGGATGGTGTTAGCTCCTACAAGCCCAAAGCCAGGGAGGCATTGGAGGGGGTCGTGGAGGAGGGAGGACTATTAGATGCCTGGAGACACCTACATCCCCTTGGACGGGAGGGTACACACTTCACATCTCACACCGGGACATGGGCACGCTTAGACTACTTTCTGGTTAACAGGGAAATTGCTATAGAGTTGTTGGGGGTGGACCATTTGCCTAGAACCTATTCTGATCACAGCCCTGTGTCGTTGCAGTTCCGTACTCCTGGGTGGGACAATCCGCGGCTGCAGTGGAGACTGCGTCCCGATGTGCTTCTCGACAACCTATTTCGCACTGAGCTGGGTGAGGAGATAGAGGATTTCTTTCCTAGAAATAAAGGCTTGGTGGAGTCAGTTGAACACATATGGGAGGCTTTCAAGGTCACTATCAGGGGCTTCTGCATCTCTAAAAGCCACGGGGTACTGCGTGATATCCTACAAACTATCACCACACTGGAACGGGACCTGCGGGCTCTGGAACTCCGCTTGATGTTAGACACTGACCCACACCTGCACGCCACCTTTAGAGAGACACTATCAAAATATGAGGAGGAGGCGGCCAGGGAGGCGAAGTATCGGGGTAAGCACTGGGTAGCCCGGAAATACTGCGAGGGGGATAGGCCTGGAAAAGTGCTTGCTGCGATCACACGACCGTCACGGGTGCATAACACTGTACTAGAGCTTACCGATGAGTCCGGTGCTACCATCAGAGACTCAGATGCGATACTCTCCACCTTCACGACACATTACTCTTCACTTTATACTTCCACGGCAGAGGTAAATGCGCCATACGCTGCATACCTCAATGACGTGGCGCTATGCTGGCTCAGCGATGGGACAGGGAGTTTCTTGCGGCACCTTTTGAACTGGACGAGGTTCGCGAGGCCATCCTGTCCCTCAAAAATGGTAAGGCACCGGGGCTCGATGGCATACCAGCCGAGTTCTACAAAGCCTATATTGACGTTATGGCGCCCGTGCTCCGCTAGGTCTTTACCAAGTCCCTCGCTGATGGGATACTTCCCTGCTCTATGCGTGAGGTAGTGATCACCTCCCTTTTGAAGCCGGATAAAGATCCCTCCTCCTGTGACTCTTACCGTCCACTTTCCCTCCTGAACTACGATGTTAAAATACTCGCCAAGATTCTGGCCACTCGACTGTCGCTGCTAATGACCAGACTTGTTCTGCCTGATCAATCTGGCTTCGTTGCGGGCAGATCCACATCCCATAATCTTCGCACCCTTTTCTCCTTGCTCTGCACGGTCCACCCTGACATCCCAGTGGCGGCTGTGTTCCTGGACGCCACCAAGGCGTTCGACTCGATCGAGTGGCCATACCTCTTTTCGGTCCTGGCCAGCATGGGATTCCCTAAACTGTTCCTATCTTGAGTTCGCCTCTTATACACGGACCCCACGGCGAGGGTACTAATTAATGGACAGTTGTCGCATCCTATTACACTCACAAGAGGCACCCGCCAGGGGTGCCCACTCTCGCCCCTGTTATTTGCCATCGCGGTCGAACCGCTCGCCTGTCGCTTACGACAAATACACCGAGCGGCAAATTGATGTATACCTCTATGCGGACGACATCACACTGTACGTCAAATATCCTGAGATGCATCTCAATCCCCTGCTTTGGGAGTTCATCCTTTTCGGTGGGGTGTCAGGTGTTTACATCAATTGGGCCAAATCGCATTTTTTTCCTCTTACAGATGCGGTGCACGCCTTCCCTCTTGATTATCCGTTGGTGTGGTGCCGCGATGATCTTCGTTATTTGGGAATCCGTATTTCTCGCGATAAGGACGAGATGCTACGATCCAATTATGGAGTAGCCATAACCAAGTTGACTGCCTCCGTCGATAGGTGGATCACACTGCCACTCTCCATGGCTGGGAGAGCTTCACTCATAAAAATGGTGATATTGCCCCGCTTTCTGTATCTTTTTCTTAATATCCCCTACTTCCCTGGTGCTTTTTTCTTCAAGACACTCCGTACGGAGCTGCGCAGGCTTTTCTGGGGTGGCAACTCCCCCCGCTTAAAGTGGTCGACACTGACCCTTCCCTACGACAAGGGAGGATTCGATGTCCCCGATTTTGAAACATACTACCAGTGCGCGCAGGCGCATTTTGCCTACCACTGGATGGCTCCTACTCCCTTCATGCCGCATATAGCGGTGGAAGACTGGATCGTGCACCCACTCCCGCTCAACGGCCTGCTACACTGTCCTGAGACGTCCATCACCACATCGAATGCCTCGGTTTCCTGCACATTAGATGCATGGCGCCGCATCGCTAGGCGACTGTTATGCCCGCTGCCCTACTCCCCCAGACTACCGCTCACCTACCATCCACAACTTTCCCTGTTATCAGAACTGGGCTTCCGTCAACTCTGTGATAAACTATTTGTCTCCTGCTGGGGTGATCTGTTTCATGAGAGTCATTTCAAGTCCGCGGACCTATTTTTTAAAACGCATGAGCGTACTCCCCTTGAACTCTTTTACTATATTCGGCTACGTGCAGGGATGCGTGACATCCTGCCCGACTACCCTGATGAGCCTGAGATCCTGTCACCGCTGCACTTCCTCTTGGGATCGCAAGACGGGACCCACTTGGTCTCTGGGCTCTACCGCCAGATCCGCAGTGCTGCTCCAGAGCAGGTCTCCACTGCTCGGCTACGCTGGTCTGCTGAACTTGCCATCGATATCTCAGATGACCAGTGGAAATACTGCTGTACACTGACTTCCCGCATCTCTGCCAGCTGCAGATTGAAAATTATTCAGAAGCATAGATTCGGGTTGGCTGATAATGACCGTTGTGAGCGTTGTCGCGTCGACCATGCTGATTTTCTTCACCTGGCATGGGACTGCCCCCAGATTGCTCACTACTGGCGACAGGTGATGGAGGCCATTGCGGAGATGGTGGGGGAGGCGATCCCTGCGGACCCTCTGATAGCCATCCTCGGATACACGATGCAAGTGCCTAGAGATTGCAGAAAATTTGTTGACACAGCTTTGCTCTTGGCCAAGCGGCGTGTTGCGTGCCGCTGGAGCAGGGGGAGGGCGCCCAAGTTCAAGGACTGGCTTACAGATTTTACATATTGCCAAGATCAGCATGCTACCTTTTCTGAGCTGGATCCTCTGGTGCACTACCTGCTCAGGCGCTCAGACGATAACGCGCACTCAGGCGACTTGCCTGTCACTCCTCAGTACCCTGAGCTCTCTCCTAGAACTTAACCTATAGCTCCTGCTGTGGCATTCAGCCCTCCCTCTCTCTATATGCCCTCATACCCCTACGGACTCCCTGGCGATGTGGGCTGCCCTGCCCCCGATCGACCTGTCCCCTCCTCCTCTCTGAGCATGTACACCCTCTCTCGCACTCACGACACGATTTCACACCTCTGGCGGGCGACATCCCGGGACACCCTGCGCTTTCGTAGGATGGACCTCTACTGACTTTTACAGCACTGGGATGGGAGTTCTGGACACAAAATCCCCCACACGCCTCTACCTGCCCGGACTGCCACAATACACCACTATCACTCATTACTACTACATGGTCATGCACTGCCTCTTTGTTGTTACCTCGTTGGGATGTTTTGGTTCCTGTTCTACAAAATACAAAAAAAAAGGAGAGAATCTTCCCTTGATCAAAAAACTCTGTTCGACTGCTGCTCATCCTTGCTTGTCCTACATCACCGGATGCGGAACCAGCGTCATATATGGCTATAATGTGCCGCCGGGCCCCCGGGATGCCGGCTTCCAGGCTGTGTATTGTTCATCTTCTCCTGCTGCCGGCCTCCGGGTTGTAGGCGACCCAAGCTGTGTACCATACTCTGTTTACTCCAATAAAGCAGATTTGAACCCCCAAAAAAAAAAAAAAATCTGCAAAACAAAAAATAAAATTAGTGTTTAAAATTAGATTGATGTGACTAAATGAGGTCAAACATTACAAGTCAAAGTAACACTTGACTATATTTATATTTTTAAAAATGTTTGCAGTGTGCCTGAAACCATTCCACTGGCATTGTACATGCAGACTTTGGTCCTCCCTTTTTATCAATTTTTGCAGGTTGAGATACAACGTCCTACCTCTGTTATTCATCTCCTACTTCTCCTTTCAAATTCTCTTGTAAAGACCTTAACAAAAATTAAAGGGAACATTTTCTGCATATTTTTAATAAAGCATTTGACACAATGCATAGTGACACTGTATTTATTGAAGGTTTTGAAATTACTTTTCACAAGTCTTAAAAAAGGTGAATGCAAGAAAAGTTACCTGCCGCATATGAAAGACTGCTTTCAAGAGGAGACCCCAATAAAGATGTCTGGTGTGGTACTGCAAAAATACGGAAGCACTTGCAAACTAAGAATCTGGTCAACATTGCAAGGAAAGAGTTAAGGAGATTGATAGAGGCTCCTCCTGCTTCATGAGGAGGCCCAAGTACCAGTGGAGCAACACCGTCAACCTCTACTGCACAGCCTAATATTCGTCCCCAATTTGGAACCCTTTAAGAAAAAAAGTATGAAGGTTGGGAGCTATGTATGTCATCCTAATACCTAATCATCCTTTAGATATACAGAGATCTACTCTGTATCAGACCAATCCGTACAACTGTGAATTTGAGATTATCTGACACCGAAAACCCCTCAAGTACTTATATCCATTACTTTTTAACTTCGTTGAGTAGTCGTATTGTGAGTATTTACCTTAAAGTTGTCCATTAAAAATTTGTGAATCTCTCTGGCTTCATACAACTAGTTCATGCAATATTTGAGACATCGGTGAAATGAACTGGAACAGGAGGATATATTTTCTTCAATGTTGGTATCTTGCTGCTGACTTATGTAACATTGTGGTTACTGAAAAAAGAGTTAAAAATATATATGTTGTACACATGTCCAAGCTTAAGTTTAATGTTCATGAAAACAATTGTTCTCAATAGGATTGGGGATGAAAAGTAATCATCACAGGTTATATTTGGACAGCAAAATAGGAAATAGTATTAAATTATACAAATGTTAGGCCGAGATTGGTCACTCACTTCATTCACAAACTCCTGGGCTTGATCTGATAGAACCCTTTTTGGACTTCCATGATCTAGAAATTCAGAAATAAATAGCAAGGAAAATTAAAAGACAAGTTTTCCCAACCAAAAAAAACATTTTTACTTTGTATCTGAAGTACAGGCTGAAAACGTGTAACGAACATTTAAATGAGAAATGGGTTTCAGAAAGAAACGTTTATAAGATTTTCACAATGCAGATTTATATTTTATAAACATATTTATTGAAGCAAGAAAAATTATAACTCATTCATTGTTCAATTTTAAATCACATATTTGGGCAATAAAATCGGGAGGACGTGCCTTTTTTTTACGTTTGGTTGATTTCAGAATGCCTACGAATTCTAGTAAAACTTGACAATAACACAGTTATCCGTCTGCAAACACATGAAATTCACAAATGATTATCTCAGAATGGCTTTTGATCAAGAAATGTTGAAGACAACCCTGATAACTTCGTTAGGTCCATTGCAATTTTCGTCTGATAACATATGAAGAGCAGTCAGTGGAACTGGTATGTCGAGTTTTTCACCACCACGTGGTATAGTGTATGGGCAGGATAGCTTGTGGTGACCAGTATGCCTAATGGTTGAGATAACGGTATAATGAGTTAGAACAGGGGGCAAATGAAGTTTAAGGTTATTAAAAAACATGGAGAGTCTGCTAAAATACAACATTGATCAATCAATTACATGTGCAGTGAATGGGGAGGAAGCAGCACGTGAGGCACTACTTAAAAAATTATATGCGGCAGGATTAAGTGATTTGCCCAGAAACGAAACCTACCAAGGGAAAATATTTAAGTTATAAGAGCTGGAAACCATGCTAAAGTACACTTTTGAAGAAAACATTACTTTTGCAATACATGGGGCACGTGACTCACTACTTACAACGAGAAAAAACTACATTGCATTCACTTGAACAGCACGTAGCACACTGCTCTAGGACCGACCACGTGACGCTTGGCAAATTAAACAAACGCACCAGGATTAAGTGATTTGCACAGAAGCAAAAGTTACGAAGTCAACTTTAACGATATAAAAAAGCAGGAAAGCGTGCTTAAAAACAGCATTGCCAAATCGAACATAAATTTGCATTTACGCGGTATTTAAAGATTGTTCAGATTAATTAATTAATTTAATTACTCTTAAAAAATTGCTCACCTACGAAGAAGTGGATATGAACACTCTCAATGGCTGTGACTGTGAAATAGGAAAAGTTCAAGAAGGTTGGCAGCTTATAAATGCTTTGCAGAAGGATGATTGGTTGAGCATGATGTCACTGGGTGTAAGAGCTGTGATTGGGCATGTTGTAACGGAGCATGCGCAAATAAAATGAAATACTTTAGGGGTACATAGCCAGACGGTGGGACATATTGTTTGCATGCGTATCATTAACACACATGCGCTACCACAAACATGCATGCGCAAAGTAAAGGCAACTCCTACGGGGTACATACATAGATGGAGTTTGGATGTCCCCGTGGTCTTGAAGTGGCTTCAGGAGGTGGGCTTTGCAGCCCTCCTCCATAAAATAATAACATATATTTAGCCATGCCCCGGGGGCTGGGGACCCCAGTGCCCGGAATTGGGCACGGGAGAGGGGGGCCACGCGGCCCACTTCCCATAAATAAATTGAATATGTATGCTCTGTTTATTGTCATCGTACCATTAGCGCACCATTCCGATCATGCGCTGAAGGATTATTGGCTGTCAAGTGGTTGTCAACATTTGAAACTAGAAACTGTTGGCAGCCATTTTATATCTCGGCACAAGGGAGGCCGAAGAAGCGTGTAAAATGTGTGTTTAAAATGTGAAAAGGGGAGGGTAGACACACCTTGATCCTCTAGGTCTCCTCATGTGGTCCCACAAGGTTTCCCAGGGCCCCCTTTTTTTCTTTTTTGGGGAAAAATCACGGGGTGCGCGTATGATCCGCTCATTCTAGCGATATTTAAAAAAAAAAAAAATGGGCTTCCGCGCGTCTTTGGTAATTTGCATTCTTTCAACTGTTTAGAGGAGATGCATCAGTGCTGTATCCAGGATTCACCATTGAGTAAGAAAAGGTAACGGTAGCACTGTTCACCTACTAAGTGAATTTCTAACCATAGGATAACAGTGATGTACTTTTTAAGAAAGTTAAAGAAAATTATTAAAATAATAACCCCAAATAATCTCTTGTCTCAATATTTATATTAAATATATATAAATACGTTTTTCAACATTGAAAAAATCGCGATAGTCGCGCACACACCGCGTATGATATGTATATGATGTCACGCACTACAGCGCGTATGTCATGTCGCGTTATACGTACATCTTGCGTATGCAAAAGGCTTCACGTACAAGTCGCATCGCAACTGCATGGGAAAAGTTGTAGTCGTCGCACACCATTTCATGGATCCTAGACAGCGACCCTAAAATGGCGGACACGTTTTGCCCAGTAAATTAATAGGGTGTTCCTAGGGTGAACAACTGCATAAAAAAATGAAAAAAATAATAAAAAGAATTTAAGTATATTATGAACAATATAAAATAATGAAAAAATATATATTTTTATATAAAAAAAATAATTTAAAAAAATGTGTAATGTAATTTAAAAAATAACATCTAAAAATAAAAAGATTAAAAAAATGTAGTTAGAGAATATAAAAAAAACCAATACAAATATTTACAAATTAGCATTTAAAAAATCTTTGAAATTCATAGAAAAAACCTTAGATTTCAGACATGTTATAATTAGGAATTACCATTTAAAAATCTTTTGAAATCCACTGGAAAATACATAGGTTTCAGACATGTTATAGTTAGGAATTAGCATTTAAAAAACCTTTGAAATGCACTGAAAAACCATAGGCTTCAGATAAGTTATAGTTATGAATTAGCATTTAAAAAACCTTAGAAATTAACTGAAAAAAACATAGATTTTAGGGGTGTTATAGTTAGCTACACATTTCACTCGAATAAAACCATTGAAATTCCCCTGTTATAGTTATAACTTGCGTGCCCGCAATCCACTGCTGATGATGTCACATATTACATCATTCATGACATGGTCAGTGACATCACTGATGACGTCTTAAATGACATCACTGATGACGTCATACATGTGACAAGCCGATACACCTGATCATACAGTAGCATCATATTTTAATACACATTATAAAATATGAAGTACCATATTTGAAACATTGACACACCAGTACAAGTTTCTAAAACCCACTCAGTGATTCCTACATCTACACACACATCTAAACACTTACCTATAGATTCATTCATACATGCTAACAAAGATCAATAGAACACTATTAAATATACTTATATACCTACATCAACATTACACAACAGCACATATCCTATTCCTTTATGCAGACATCCTACTCACTTATGCAAACAATTGATCATTCCTATATTTACTAAGCTACTCACTTACACAAACACCACTTTATTTATTCCTATAGATTGTAACTCATACTTAGTGTGTTATAAAATCAGTATTACAAGTGTTCAGTTATCCATGCACCAATCTTACAATCACTGAGTAGTATGTATACTTATTTATATACAATAACTGTCACATACACTACCTTTTATATTTTTAGTTTGTTGGACATATATTATTGAGAAATATATTTACTAATCACCACACCCATAAAGAGATTCACTCACCCAAACAACTATTCCACCAACAGTCTTAAACTCATATACTTACTAAATCAACTATGTACACATCTTTCAACAGTCACACACCTCCCACCCAACCCCACACACATTCATTCACTAGCACATACAAATACTCACTTAACTAATTATTAACTAACATAGACTTTCACATAGTTAGTAACCAACGTATGAAGTAGTTTACACAACAAGAGATAGAGTGATACAGGAATTCACACAGTTTAATGACTATCCCATATATTTAGTGAGACACATTAAATTCGTCACTTAGACAGTCAATCACATTGCTACTAAATCCTCCATTTAGACACTTAGACATCCACTCAGTCTTCTGGGAAGATTGCTATATATATAAAACTTATTTAAATATCGAACCAAACCAAATTCACTGGATGATGTCATCAGTGATGTTATCAGTGATGTCATTTGAGATGTCATCAGTGATATCATCAGTGATGTCACTGACCATGTCATGAATGATGTAATATGTGACATCATCAGCAGTGGATTGCGGGTGCGCGAGTTATAGTTAGTACAACTAACTATAACTGGGGAATTTCAATGGTTTTATATGAGTGAAATATGTAGCTATCCCATATATTTAGTGAGACACATTAAATTCGTCACTTAGCCAGTCAATCACATTGCTACTAAATCCTCCATTTAGACACTTAGACATTCACTCAGTCTTCAGGGAAGATTGCTATATATATAAAACTTATTTAAATATCGAACCAAACCAAATTCACTGGATGATGTCATCAGTGATGTCATTTGAGATGTCATCAATGATATCATCAGTGATGTCACTGACCATGTCATGAATGATGTATTATGTGACATCATCAGCAGTGGATTGAGGGCGCACGAGTTATAGTTAGTACAACAAACTATAACAGGGGAATTTCAATGGTTTTATATGAGTGAAATATGTAGCTAACTATAACACCCCTAAAACCTTTGGTTTTATCAGTTATTTTTTAAGGATTTTTAAATGCTAAATCCTAACTATAACTTATTTGAAACCTATGTTTTTTTCAGTGAATATATATATATATATATATATATATATATATATATATATATATATATATATATATATATATATATATATATATATATTCACTGAAAAAACCATAGGTTATAGACCATATATAGTTAGGAATTAGCATTTACAAAACCTTGAAAATTCACTGAAAAAACCATAGGTTATAGACCATATATAGTTAGGAATTCGCATTTACAAAACCTTATTTTATTCACACAAAACCATTGAAATTCCATATATAGTTAGTTGCACTAACTATATATCGCGCACCCGCAATCCACTGCTGATGATGTCACATATTACATCATTCATGACATGGTCAGTGACATAACTGATGACATCACTGATGACATCTCAAATGACATCACTGATGACATCACTGATGACAACATCCAGTGACTGTATGTTTCTGTAAAGTTAAAATATGTCTTACATATTGAAGAATGAGTGGATGTATAAGTGTCTGGATGAAGGATTTAGTAGGTGCATGACTGACTGTATGAGTGAGTGATTAAATGTGTCTCACTGAGTGCATGGGTTAGTGACTAAACTGTCTTAATTTGTGCATCATTATGTCTGTTGTTCTGTAAACTGTTGCATGTGTTGATAAGTAGCTATATGAGTAACTATATGGGTTATTGATTGGTTGCCCAAGTATTTGTATGGGAGACTGAGTGTGTGTGTGGGTGGCTGGGAGGTGTATGACTCTGTGCATAGATGTGTGAGCAGTTGATTCACTAGATGTATGGTTTCAAAAGTGCATGTGGAAACAGCTGTATGGACGGTTGACTGTGTGCATGAGTGTATTGGTGAGTGAATGGATATCTCAGTGCTACATGTCAAAGTAAGTACATATGTAAAACACAGTACATGTGAGAGTTGACATATATAAATAACTGTGCATAAGAGCCAGTGAATGTGTGAGTGGCTGTATGGATCATTGTGAACTTGTATCAGGGATTGTATAAGAGAGTAAATATGTGTAAGTATATGTTTGAATAAGTCAAGTTTGTATAACTGTATAGTTGAGGAAATGGAGGTGTGATTGATTCTGTGCATGACTGACTAGGTGTGTGAGTAACTCCATGGATGAGTGACAGTCTGTGAGTGTCTGTTTACACTGATTGTATCTAAGGTTATATTAGAGTCTGAAGAGGTTCATCGTATTATCACATGAATGATATCATCAGTGATGTGATCAGTAATGTCAAATGAGATGTCATCAGTGATGTCATCAGTGATGTCATTTGAGATGTCATCAGTGATGTCATTTGAGATGTCATCAGTGATGTCATCAGTGATGTCACTGACCATGTCATGAATGATGTAATATGTGACATCATCAGCAGTGGATTGCGGGTGCGCGATATATAGTTAGTGCAACTAACTATATATGGAATTTCAATGGTTTTGTGTGAATAAAATAAGGTTTTGTAAATGCGAATTCCTAACTATATATGGTCTATAACCTATGGTTTTTTCAGTGAATTTTCAAGGTTTTGTAAATGCTAATTCCTAACTATATATGGTCTATAACCTATGGTTTTTTCAGTGAATTTTCAAGGTTTTGTAAATGCTAATTCCTAACTATATATGGTCTATAGCCTATGGTTTTTTCAGTGAATATATATATATACATACATATATAAACATATATCATCTGTATATCTATATAAATACAAACATAAATGCATGCATACATATACTTATATGCATACAGATGCATGTTATTTACATGAAAGTTGAAAAAACACTAATAAAAGCAAAGCTAAAAAGCCACCTCATTACAAACAGAATGGCTTTAACTTAAACGAGGGCGAGATCTATTGCATTTTCAATGCTTGCTTACTTTGGTTCCATCAAGAAGGCATTCAGATGTGTCACACATTTGCCATAAATTCTGAATGTTAGCACTCTAGTTGCACATTAGATCACTGTAGTAAAGCTACTGCTCACCAGGGACGTCTGCTGCTGGTATTCAAAGTGCATGTTTCAGTCTGCATGTCAGAATTTTTTTAATGAAATAGAAGAGGATTTGAGAAGTCACTCAAAATGATCCCTAATTTGTCTTTCTAAAGCACTAATCATACTTTCTATGGCAAAATTAACCCCCTCATGTTGTTCCTTTTTAAATTGAGTGTTTTCAGACTTACCACTTCATTCCAATCAAGATGGCTTCTGGTGTGCCATACTTTTGTCATAAGTAAGACTGTTAGCGCTCTAGTTGTTCTTTAGAACACTCTGGGACATTCTGTCATTGGGCTATACTTGGGGTACATCTGGGTGATATTTGGGCTACATTTAGGCTCTTTTGTCTCTGGTGGCCATCTTGGGAGACTGTATGTCAAAATTTTTTAATGAAATTGAAGAGGGTTTGAGAAGTCACTCAAAATGTGCCCTAATTGTTCTTTCTGCAGCACTAATCATAATTCATATGGCAAAATATACCCCCTCATTTTGTTCCTTTTTAAATTAAATGTTTTAAGAGTTACCACTTTATTCCAATCAAGATGGCTTCAGGTGTGCCATACCTTTGTAATAAGTAGGACTGTTAGCGCTCTAGTTGTTCTTTAGAACACTCTGGGACATTCTGTCATTGGGCTATACTTGGGCTACATCTGGGTGATATTTGGGCTACATTTGGGCTCTTTTGTCTCTGGTTGCCATTTTGGGAGACTGCATGTCAGAATTTTTTAATGAAATAGAAGAGGATTTGAAAAGTCACTCAAAATGTGCCCTAATTTTTCTTTCTGCAGCACTAATAATACCTTCTATTGCATAATATGCCCCCTCATTTTGTTCCTTTTTAAATTAAATGTTTTAAGAGTTACCACTTTATTCCCATCACGATGGCTCCAGGTGTGCTATACCTTTGTAATAAGTAGGACTGTTAGCGCTCTAGTTGTTCTTTAGAACACTCTGGGACATTCTGTCATTGGGCTATACTTGGGCTACATCTGGGTGATATTTGGGCTACATTTGGGCTCTTTTGTCTCTGGTGGCCATTTTGGGAGACTGCATGTCAGAATGTTTTAATGAAATAGAAAAGGATTTGAGAAGGCACTCAAAATGTGCCCTAATTTTTCATTCTGCAGCACTAATCATACTTTCTATGGCAAAATATACCCCCTCATGTTGTTTCTTTTTAAATTAAATGTTTTAAGAGTTACCACTTTATTCCAATCAAGATGGCTTCAGGTGTGCCATACCTTTGTAATAAGTAGGACTGTTAGCGCTCTAGTTGTTCTTTAGAACACTCTGGGACATTCTGGCATTGGGCTATACTTGGGCTACATCTGGGTGATATTTGGGCTACATTTGGGCTCTTTTGTCTCTGGTGGCCATTTTGGGAGACTGCATGTCAGAATGTTTTAATGAAATAGAAAAGGATTTGGGAAGTCACTCAAAATGTGCCCTAATTTTTCATTCTGCAGCACTAATCATACTTTCTATGGCAAAATATACCCCCTCATGTTGTTTCTTTTTAAATTAAATGTTTTAAGAGTTACCACTTTATTCCAATCAAGATGGCTTCAGGTGTGCCATACCTTTGTAATAAGTAGGACTGTTAGCGCTCTAGTTGTTCTTTAGAACACTCTGGGACATTCTGTCATTGGGCTATACTTGGGCTACATCTGGGTGATATTTGGGCTACATTTGGGCTCTTTTGTCTCTGGTGGCCATTTTGGGAGACTGCATGTCAGAATGTTTTAATGAAATAGAAAAGGATTTGAGAAGTCACTCAAAATGTGCCCTAATTTTTCATTCTGCAGCACTAATCATACTTTCTATGGCAAAATATACCCCCTCATGTTGTTTCTTTTTAAATTAAATGTTTTAAGAGTTACCACTTTATTCCAATCAAGATGGCTTCAGGTGTGCCATACCTTTGTAATAAGTAGGACTGTTAGTACTCTAGTTGTTCTTTAGAACACTCTAGGAGGCTGCAGTAGAACACAAAGGAATCAACTGACAGTCTCTGTCCTTGTTGGATGTTTATGTTTTACTGAGAATGTCAGACTTCATTTTCACATGACTGAGAAAGATAATGTGAATTTACAGAAAATATGCTTTCAGTTTAGCTTATAGATCCCCTTCCAAACCACTGTGGGAAAATCATGAGATATTAGTTTTCTTTCAAAAAATATTCATGATATCACAGCAGAAGGTTTTTTCACATGGTAAAATCACCTTAGAACCCACCACAATTCCTAAAACGAGTATGGTACCATCAACAAATGATTTATAATGTAACTAAAGTCCTAAAACCTTCTATTAACTACAATGCTTTTTAATGAGGTGCTATCAAGTATATTGGTCCCAAGATGGCTGCCAACACTTCTTGGATGAAGTGCTGACAGCCAATCAGATCAGATGTGTTGTTAGGCTCCGCCCAGATATATATCTTTTTTTGAACCTAAATTACTCAAAATCCACTGGAGCACATATATTGAGACCTAGCAAAGGCACATCGGGCTAACAGTCCCTACAATTTTGCCAAGTTTCGTGCAAATCCATTCAGCCGTTCGAGCTAAAAGTGAGGCCAACCGCCCTATGGAAATTAACATGGGAAAAACGCGTTTTGGGACCCCCCTTTTTTCTCGGCCCCCCCTTGATGAAACCCCCCCAAATTGTCAGGGGCTGCTCAGAAACAAAATGTTCCATTTTCCTGAAAATTTCAGCCAATTCCGTCCACAAACGCCAAAGTTATTAGACATAGAATTTTCAAAAATCCCATAGAGAAAAAATCCTAACTATATATACCTACTGGCGACCGCCAGTAGGTAATATATATATATATATATATATATATATATATATATATATATATATATATATATATATATATATATATATATATATATATATATATATATATATATATATATATATATATATATTCAATGAAAAAACCATAGGTTATAGAGAATATATAATTAGGAATTAGCATTTACAAAAACTTGAAAATTCACTGAAAAAACCATAGGTTATAGACCATATATAGTTAGGGATTAGCATTTACAAAACCTTATTTTACTCGCATAAAACCATTGAAATTCCATATATAGTTAGTTGCACTAACTATATATCGCGCACCCGCAATCCACTGCTGATGATGTCACATATTACATCATTCATGACATGGTCAGTGACATCACTGATGACATCACTGATGACAACATCCAGTGACTGTATGTTTCTGTAAAGTTAAAATATGTCTTACATATTGAAGAATGAGTGGATGTATAAGTGTCTGGATGAAGGTTTTAGTAGGTGCATGACTGACTGTATTAGTGAGTGATTAAATGTGTCTCACTGAGTGCATGGGTTAGTGACTAAACTGTCTTAATTTGTGCATCATGTCTGTTGTTCTGTAAACTGCTGCATGTGTTCATCAGTAGCTATATGAGTAACTATATGGGTTATTGATTGGTTGTCCAAGTATTTGTATGGGAGACTGAGTATGTGTGTGGGTGGCTGGGGGGGGTATGACTCTGTGCATAGATGTGTGAGCAGTTGATTCACTAGATGTATGAGTTCAAAAGTGCATGTTGAAACAGCTGTATGGGCAGTTGACTGTGTGCATGAGTGTATTGGTTAGTGAATGGATATCTCAGTGCTACATGTCAAAGTAAGTACATATGTAAAACACAGTACATGTGAGAGTTGACATATATAAATAACTGTGCATAAGAGCCAGTGAATGTGTTAGTGGCTGTATGGATCATTGTGAAATTCAATCAAGGATTGTATAAAAGAGTAAATATGTGTTAGTATATGTTTGAATAAGTTAGGTGTGTATAACTGTATAGTTGAGGAAATGGAGGTGTGATTGATTCTTTGCATGACTGACTAGGTGTGTGAGTAACTCCATGGATGAGTGACAGTCTGTGAGTGTCTGTTTACACTGAGTGTATGTAAGGTTATATTAGAGTCTGAAGAGGTTCATCGTATTATCACATGAATTATATCATCAGCGATGTAATCAGTAATGTCAAATGAGATGTCATCAGTGATGTCATCAGTGATGTCATTTGAGATGTCATCAGTGATGTCATCAGTGATGTCACTGACCATGTCATGAATGATGTAATATTGGAAAGGGGCGACCAATCGGTCCCCCCGAACGTATGGCAGAGTACCACGATCCCCCCGGGAAGCCATCTTGGGCGGGAGGCGAGTCTCGGCTGGTATGCCCGAAGCGGCGTAGCCGGGGCGCGCCTTTTCCCGCCCTAGAGTGGGTTGGCCTAGACACTGACGCGGCTGGCCACGCCCTTGGGGCAGGCAGGGGCGGGTTTACGCCCGCCCTGAAGACGGATAAAAGGAGGAACAAGACCAGAAAGCATCCTCTTGTTCCTGTGCTCTGAAGCTGCACCTCCTCGCTGCACGTGAGCTCGAGACGGAACGAAGAGCCAATTTTGAGCGTTGTAATCGTTCTTGTTTGTTTTCCAGATACTCTGTTGGAGAATGCCGAAGAAGGCGGGAAAGCGAATGACTACCGACCAGATGCTGCGTGTTCTCATGAAAGAGGTGACCGACCTAAAGAGGCGAATGGATAAAGACGAGGAAGGGGGGCCGAAACGTCCTTTGGTGGGAGCAGCCCCGGGAGGAAAAGGCAAGAGGCCCAGGAGGGGAGCAGCTGGGGGAGATATCCCGGGTCCCAGTGTCCCGCTCGAGGCACCCACTCCCGTGCCGGAGGAAGGGAATCCGATTCCCGTTGTGGTCACCCCCGTGTCCGGGGAAGATATGCCGCCCGAGCTGGCAGCACAATTAGCAGCGTGGTTGGGTAAAGGTAGCGAGGGCGCCACGGCTGTCGACGCGCAGGTGTTGATGAAGCAACTGCGTGAAACACGGGAAGCAGCGAGGGTATCCACGCCGGCTGCGGCCGTGGAGAAGCCACAGGGGACGGTTTCAGTCACAGACACAGCGTCCGGTTCAGGTAAGCGGCCATTGCCGATTGCGAGGGAGGAGTCGGCACCCTCTCGAAGGGAGAAGTTGGGTCAGCATGTCCCTTTAGCTATTAAAGAAAAGATATGGGCAGGGGAGTATGTAAACATCTTCTCGTTGCTTACTGATCATTATGAGATGGAGCATGTTAAAGGTCAGAAGGACCTCATGCATCCGAGTGTTTGGCGCGCAAAGATGGCCGCCTTTAAGGTAAATGAAAACATTGGCAATTGGGGCAAGGCGTGGGGGGTTTTCACATCGATCTTGGGAGAACGAAGGCCCGAATTGCTACCCGAATTGCTGATTTATCAGTCACGGATTATGGGGTACTCTGTATCACACGAGGGTAATCATTGGTTCTGCTATGATAATATTTTCAGAAAAGCAAAAGAACATGATAAAAACTTAACTTGGGATTGTTATGATTCTGTGTCCTGGTCCAAAATGAAGGATACTGGTATGTTGAAATTGCCATTGGTAGGGAGTAACGTGGGCGAATCCTCCCGTCAGTATGCGGGGACGCCCTTTCGATCAGGTACGGGTACCGACAATCACTCGAGGCCTACCGGTAATGCAGGTAAAAAGGGGGTTTGTTGGAACTTTAACAGGGGTAAATGTACTAGGCCCCAGGGGTCGTGCAAATTTAGACACGAATGTAGTGGGTGTGGGCAATCATCCCATCCTGAGTCCACGTGCAGAGCCAAAACGGGTGATAACGGGGGTAGAGGAGGTGCCAAACAGGTCTAACATAGTCCGAGGGGCGCCTTTACCTACCCCGATTGATACCTTGGCAATGATTCCCTGGCTCAGTGAATACCCGGATCGTGCTTCCGCTGGGGTGGTGCGGAACGGGTTTTCATATGGTTTCCGCATCCCAGTGGGGGACTTTCAGGGTGTGGAAAAATGCAAAAATCAGATATCGGTCTTGCAGCATACGACCGTGGTACAGGCAAAGATCCGGAAGGAGGTTACTCGAGGTCGAGTCGCCGGTCCGTTTAGTGTACCCCCGGTTGCTAACTTTGTTTGTTCGCCTTTAGGAGTGGTCCCCAAGAAGGACCCGGGTGAGTTTTGGCTGATACATAATTTGTCAGCCCCACGTGGTCTGTCTGTAAACGAAGCGATAGACTCGGAAATGTGTTCGGTGCGGTACGCATCCTTCGATGAGGCCGTAGCCATTTTGAATCGCCTGGGGCCCGGTGCGCTGATGGCAAAATCTGATATCGAGTCAGCGTTCCGGTTGCTCCCGGTACATCCAGACGATCAGCGTCTCCTGGGATTCATGTTTCAGGGTCAGTATTACATGGATAGGTGTATGCCGATGGGATGCTCTATATCTTGTGCCTATTTCGAGAAATTCAGTAGTTTCCTACAATGGGTCTTCACTAAGAAGACAGGTTTCCAACATGTGATGCATTATCTCGATGATTTTTTGTTCCTGGGGGCAGCCGGGGATCCGGAATGTGGGCAAGCTTTGGCTGCATTTTGTGTTTTAATGAATCAGTTTGGCGTGCCATTGGCACCAGGTAAGACGGCGGGTCCTTCGACTTGCCTCGAGTTTCTGGGGATCGAGTTAGACTCCGGAGAAGGTTGTTTCCGTTTGCCAGGTGATAAAGTGTTAAAGTTCAGGGCATCCCTGCAAATGTGTATGAGTGAATCTAAGGTTAAGCTGCATCAATTACAGCAGTTAGTGGGACAGTTGAATTTCGCCCTAAGAGTTATACCAATGGCCCGCCCTTTTTCCCGTTCGATCGCTCAAGCCATGGTCGGACTGAAGGAGGGCCATCATCGCACAAGGCTCTCGGCAGAGGTCCGCCAGGACATGCGCATTTGGTTGGCATTTCTGGCGGATTTCAATGGTCGAGTCGTCTGGAACAAACCGGCCGTGTCCTCTGAGGAGCTGGGGCTGTGGACAGATTCGGCAGGGAGCATGGGTTTTGGTGCCATTTTCGGCACTCGATGGTCTGCACAAAAATGGCCGGCATGGTGGCATAACAGTGGACTGACAAGTAACATTGCTTTCCTGGAACTTTTCCCCATTTTGGTGGCCCTGAGAACGTGGCCCGAAGGGTTCAGAGATCACTCTGTGGTATTTTGGTCTGACAATATGACCGTGGTTGAGTGTATCAATAGCCAGGCAGCACGATGCAAATGGATTTTGAGACTGCTCAAGGAAATCGTATTACTGTGTATGCAATTGAATGTGCTATTCAAAGCAAGACATGTCCCGGGGGTAATGAACCAGGCGGCTGATGCCCTTTCTCGTTTTCGTATGCAGGCCTTCTGGGGTTTTCTTCCCACAGCGGACCCGGAGCCAGCACCCTTTCCCGAAGCTCTCTGGTCTCTCGGTGCCCCGAACTTCGTAACCTCGTGGGAGAGAGTTTAGCACCCAGGACGAGGAAGGCATATGAAGGGGCGTTCCGGTCCTATTTAGCCTTTTTGGGGACTGCTAGAGAGGAGCTTTGGGGCCAGGAGGAATGGGTAGTGAACTTTCTGATGTCGTTACATCTGGCAGGGAAATCGGTGGCCACGGCCCAGAGGCATCGGGCTGCCATTTCCTTTGTTGCTAGGGCTCATGGGATCCAGGACCCGACAGCGTCTTTCGTTGTGCAAAAAGCGCTACATGGGTGGCAACGCCTTGAGGGTCGCAGAGTAGATGAGAGGCGCCCGATAGGTTTGGATAGGTTGGCCCAGTTATTATCCAGACTCCCTACAACATGTTCATCTCAGTTTGAGACAGTGTTATTCCGAGCCGCTTTTACGCTGGCATTTCATGGGGCTATGCGGGTAAGCGAATTAGTGGCGAGGAACAAGCAGGATGTGACGGGAGGACTGTGCGCAGAGCACGTTCAGATCAGATGGGAGACAATGACTGTCTCGTTTGTGAGGTCCAAGACCGATCAGAGTGGGATGGGTGACTGCATAATTATACGCAGGATTCCCGGGTCGTCCATGTGCCCAGTGAAGTGTTTAGAGGATTATTTAACACGAAGGGTGGCATCATGGGGGGGGACCTTGTTGAGACACGCGGACGCCACCCCACTGACAAGGTTTCAGTTTCAGCGGGTGCTTGCGATGTCGATTACAGCTGCGGGCTTGAACCCGGGCGAGTTTGGGACCCATTCCTTTCGGATAGGGGCTGCTACAGAGGCTACAGCCAGGGGTCTGAATGTGGAACAAGTTAAACGTGTGGGGCGTTGGTCCTCCAATTGTTATAAAAGGTATGTGCGTTTGCACATGTTGTGAAGCTGTAATGATGTACTCACGCTTCTTGTTTTGTTTGGTTTTCAGTTACGCAAGCCTACGAGGCGGGGCGGACTATGCAGTCGACCCAACACCGGGCCAGCGGTCAGACATCACCGGCTGTGAAAAAGGAGGTGTGGGTCGTGGGCCACTCATACGTGAGGCGTGCCGCGGACGTATTCAAGGCAGGTGACATGGTGCACGGGGCTGGGGAATACGGGTACAATGTGTCCTTCTACGGAAAGGGCGGTCTCTGTATTGACCAGTTTCAATCATTTTTCGAGGGTTTGCTAGGGCGGACGAGGTCACCGCCGTCTGTAGTCATAGTACATCTTGGGGGCAATGATTTGGTCACCATTGGTAGACGACTTCTCCTGGAGGCGATGCTTTCCACTGTAAGTTGATTAGCGAGGAGAGTTCCAGGGTGCACAATTGCGTGGTCCCATATGATCCCACGAAAAGTGTGGCGGGGGGCTTTTTCTGTTTCTGCTGTAAATCATTCTGTGAGAAAAATTAATAACAAAGTGAGTAGGTTGTTCCGTTCCAATGCACTGCATTCTATTTCGCCTGGGTGTATTAATGATGACAGTATGTACTTGGGGGATGGTGTTCATTTGTCTCGGGTGGGGAATGAGTTACTCATAGGAGACTTCATAGCTTGGCTAAAGACGTTAAAACATGACCTTTAGGTAGGAGTGTGGTGGGGGGTCCGGATAGCCGGTCAACTATCCGGACCTGTGGCGGTAAGGTCATGATCGGTGAGCACTAATTGGAAGATCCCTATGAGTGGGCGTCACCCATTACGGATGGGGGCGCTCGGGGGAGGTGGCCATTGGCCCCTCAACGGGGAGGCGGTCCCTTCTAAGGATGGGTCGCCGAAAGGAAAGGGAAGGCGGTCAAGGCCCCTTCATGGGTAGGAGGGGTTACAGCCCCCTCCTGGGGAATTTCCCGGGGCCAGGACGTCTGCGACGGCAGATGTGGTAAGTTGTGTGGGTTTTGGGGGGGGTCTACGCTACCTTCTAGATACCTCACACGAGTCCTCGTACGACCTTTAAGTGGCGTCGAGTTTTATTGGGGCCCCAGTCAAGTCAAGGGAAATTGGTAGTTGCACTTGAGGTATGCCTCCGTGCCGCCCCTCACAAGTGAGGGGGATATGTCTGGGTTAGGGATCTTGACACCGGTTACGACCTTGCCGTTGGCCCTTAAACGTTAGGATGTACAATTTCAAAAGTTAAGCAAATGTTGGTAGGATGTTAGTTCGGCTAGGAGAACCTTTGTATTAGAGGATATGTTAAGGTTAGCCAAACATCGCAATGTGGTAATGAAATTGTACATAATATGAAACTGTTGATTTAATGTTTTAATTTTGTTTCATATTTTAATAAATACGGCCGGGAGGGTCACTCCCTCCCGTCTTCCAAAAACTTCAGAACTGTTTCCGGTTTCCCATCCTTGGGGATTGTGTTGAGAGGGGGTGGCGGGTATCTCAGCTATATGGAAAGGGGCGACCAATCGGTCCCCCCGAACGTATGGCAGAGTACCACGATCCCCCCGGGAAGCCATCTTGGGCGGGAGGCGAGTCTCGGCTGGTATGCCCGAAGCGGCGTAGCCGGGGCGCGCCTTTTCCCGCCCTAGAGTGGGTTGGCCTAGACACTGACGCGGCTGGCCACGCCCTTGGGGCAGGCAGGGGTGGGTTTACGCCCGCCCTGAAGACGGATAAAAGGAGGAACAAGACCAGAAAGCATCCTCTTTTTCCTGTGCTCTGAAGCTGCACCTCCTCGCTGCACGTGAGCTCGAGACGGAACGAAGAGCCAATTTTGACCCACCCACCAGCCCCTGAAGACAGCGAGTGGTTTTAAATAAAGTTTGATGGATAATTCTGATTTTCGTTTACAGGTTGTGGTATTATCGTGAAGATTTTGAGTATGCAATAAAGAATGATCGTTTTGTGTTATGTTTTGCAAATAAAGTAATTCTGCTTTAGTGTTCATCATAAGCATGCTTTGAATAAAGTTGTTGTTGCTACTGTCTGTTATATTTAGTCTTTAGTTATTTAGTTATCATTGTCGTATTTATTTTGGTCGGGCGGTAAGGTCATGATCGGTGAGCACTAATTGGAAGATCCCTATGAGTGGGCGTCACCCATTACGGATGGGGGCGCTCGGGGGAGGTGGCCATTGGCCCCTCAACGGGGAGGCGGTCCCTTCTAAGGATGGGTCGCTGAAAGGAAAGGGAAGGCGGTCAAGGCCCCTTCATGGGTAGGAGGGGTTACAGCCCCCTCCTGGGGAATTTCCCGGGGCCAGGATGTCTGCGACGGCAGATGTGGTAAGTTGTGTGGGGTTTGGGGGGGGGTCTACGCTACCTTCTAGATACCTCACACGAGTCCTCGTACGACCTTTAAGTGGCGTCGAGTTTTATTGGGGCCCCCGTCAAGTCAAGGGAAATTGGTAGTTGCACTTGAGGTATGCCTCCGTGCCGCCCCTCACAAGTGAGGGGGATATGTCTGGGTTAGGGATCTTGACACCGGTTACGACCTTGCCGTTGGCCCTTAAACGTTAGGATGTACAATTTCAAAAGTTAAGTAAATGTTGGTAGGATGTTAGTTCGGCTAGGAGAACCTTTGTATTAGAGGATATGTTAAGGTTAGCCAAAATCGCAATGTGGTAATGAAATTGTACATAATATGAAACTGTTGATTTAATGTTTTAATTTTGTTTCATATTTTAATAAATACGGCCGGGAGGGTCACTCCCTCCCGTCTTCCAAAAACTTCAGAACTGTTTCCGGTTTCCCATCCTTGGGGATTGTGTTGAGAGGGGGTGGCGGGTATCTCAGCCATAGTGACATCATCAGCAGTGGATTGCGGGTGCGCGATATATAGTTAGTGCAACTAACTATATATGGAATTTCAATGGTTTTATGCGAGTAAAATAAGGTTTTGTAAATGCTAATGCCTAACTATATATGGTCTATAACCTATGGTTTTTTCAGTGAATTTTCAAGGTTTTGTAAATGCTAATTCCTAACTATATATTCTCTATAACCTATGGTTTTTTCATTGAATTTCAATGGTTTTTTGAAAGCTAATATCTGTAGCTGTAAAATGTATTCTTCTTTAAATCTTAAAATATATTTTACATGTTTTTTATACATTTTTAAAAAAAATATTTTTTTGTTTCGCTCCCAGTCCGCGAACCGGTCAGCTTCCCGTTAGCTCAATTTAAAGCCGCGGCTCGGTCCGCGAACCGGTAAACGTTCCTTTAGCGTAACTGTTACGTTAGCATGACGTTTTGCGTTGTCGCGTAATACGTCATTGGACGCGCCAAGTTAGCGGACCCGGAAGCGGACCGGAAAGCGGAGCAAAGCGCGAAACATAAACACAGCAGGTCATGTGACTTGGTAATAACACTTTTCATTGGTTCATTTCACTTTTGGTTTCCTAATGATGTAATACTAGGTCATGTGATCTACAATTAACACTTTTCATTGGTTTAGAACTTTTGCTTTTCCCAAATGATGAAAACCCCTCCTTCTTTCCTCACTCTGACTTTCATCTTGGTGAGAGAAAGACCCTTTTACATTCTAGAGAAATGGCTTCAATTGTTGCTTCTGCTAGGGTTCCCCCACCACCACCTCCACCTCCTCATGGGAAGAAAGGACCACCTGCTCAACCAATCTTTGAAGAAGAGGAAGATCAAGAAGAGGAGGAAGAGGAGGAAGAGCCTGAGTTTTTACCAGAGGAGCCCAGGAGGTACAACAGAAAGGAAAACTTCATCTGGCAATTTTTTAAATTTCCAGCAGGGCAAAAGAAAGTCAATGCTAGATATGTCTTTTGCCATATTTGCGACGATCGACTTTCAAGGGGGACGGACAAAAAATATAGTTTTGGAAATTATACGATGCACAGGCACATGAGTAGGTGGCACCCAAATAATTATAGTGCTGCCCAAATTCGTGATGAGCAGCAAAATCCCCCGGCAATGGCGAGAAGATCTGTCGTCCCAGAAGTATCGGGACCAGAGGCGAGGGAGGTCATCCCGAACATTCAAATGGACATGGGGGAAGTAAAACAAGTGTGCGTGTGGTGCAACCAATTAATATGCTACCGAGAAAGTAGCATTACTCTTATAATAAAAGCTATCAAAAATCATGTTTGCCCGAAACGCCCCAAAAAATAAATTCTTCTTTTTTCCGTTGCTCCTGTTGAGCCCTCTTCAATGAATCATTTTTGTTTCCCCCCTCCCCTCAAAAAACAAAAAAATTACAAAATGTTCAGAAAAAACAAAAAAATATAAAAAATGTTCAGAAAAATAATAAAAAAAATGTAAAACAACAAAAACCAAAAAAAAGTTCTTTTCAGAACTACCTCCCCATTATAAAAAAAATTGGTAGAATTTTTGAAACTCTGCCAACCTCTATTTCTTTTAGTTCGCTCCCAGTTCGCACTCCGGTACGCGAACCAGGAGCGAACCCAAATTTTTTTTTTTTTAAAAAGAACAGTAAGTATAAGGAAAGGAAACAGACAGTTATGTTACAAGAAAGACAGCTATAGGGAGTAAAGAAAAGATACTGTTACCCGCAATTCACTTCTGATCATGTCACATATTACATCATTCTTGACATGGTCAGTGACATCATCAGCAGTGGATTGCGAGTAACCGTATGTTTTGTTTACTTCCTATAGCTGTCTTTCTTGTAACATAAATGTCTGTTTCCTATCCTTATACTTACTGTTCTTGTTTTAAAAATTTTTTGAGATCATTCAGAAACAGTAACATTAATAGAGACAGAATGAGTGAATAATAATGAAGAAGTATGAGAAGAGAGGGACTGAGAAAAATACTGGAAGGAGTAGAATAATTAAGGAATAGAGAAAGGAATAAGGGAAGTAGCAAACGCAGGAAAGTAAGGATTAAAGAAATGAAGCAGTAGAACTAATAGATGTTAAATGTGATAGATTAAATGATTGATTCAGGATGACGATAAGGTGTGTCCTCTCCAAAAGTTTGTTTACGGTGAGGCCTACTCAGGGTTGCATATCAAATTTATGCTTGTTGAAGAATACAGAGGAGATAATACATGTGAAGGCCTACCATTGAAGTAAAACATGTCTACTTCACTCTTGAACAACGGCCAGACCTCTTCTGTGTCCATAGACAGACCTAAAGTTCATCTGCACAATGTCATTCGTAAACTTAGAAAACACAAGTAATGTAATTTGAAAAACGTGGAGTTTCTTTTGCTCATTTCACAATCACATCACCTGTGTTGCCTTTGCTTAGGTATCTCATAGTGCAGATGTAGTTCAGCATATGAAACAGTATGCAGAAGTGCAGCAGTGTATGCATTAATACATGTGAAGGCCTACCAATGAAGTAAGTCATGTCCACTTATTACATCATTCATGACATAGTCAGTGACATCATCAGCAGTGGATTGCGGGTTAAAAGAGTAGAAAACATTTACCTTATAATTCTTGTTAATTTTTTCAAATATTTTTTCATACTTTCAATCTGTAAAAGAGAGAACAAACATTTCAAAAATATTAAAACATGTATTTAAAAATGTGAAAAGACAAGGGAAAAGGTTCAAGAAGAAACAGTTTTTCAATAACTTTGACATTTACAGAAGCCTCTGCTGCTATACGTCCCCTACACAATCTTAAAGATATATATTTTAAACAAACAGTATCTTGATGCTGATGAAGTGAGGCCTATTTTGGAACATGGTGCATCTTTTGCACTGCTGATGTCTCACAATAGTGATGCAATAGCAGCGCAAAAAAGATGTAAAGCCATCATAAATTTGTGTCTAACATTTTAAATGATTCTTTCAGGATACAAATAAGATATGTCCTTTCTAGAGGTTTCTTTAAGGTGAGGTCTATTCAGTTTTCCAAAAAAAAACAGTACCCAGAAATGCAGCACTGTAAGCATTAACTTTGACACTTATAGAAGCCTCAGTTTCTCCATATCTACCTCAGATTTCTAAATGTATATCATAAGTACAAAAAGTAGAACATTAATTATACATGTTAAATGGTTTATTTTTGCTGTTCTCAGAATGTATCAAATTTCACTTAAATCAGTGACTTGAAGGTATTCATCATGTAACAGCGGGGAAAAAAAAACACAATCAAAATGATTGTGTTTAAAAAACCCATACAACCTAAGAAATCTGAATTCAAAACTCCTTAAAATTAACTTACTTTCCATAACGTCGAAGGATGTCCTATGAACAGCATCCACTCTGTTGTGCTATAAATATTTTCTGCCCGCCACTTTCTGAAAGAAAACCTCCATCGTTTTGAAAAATATGTTACATATAATAAAATACTTCTCACATTCTACCACATGTTTCCACTTGGCCAAATCATGTTGCAGGGTTTTTCAACTCTTGTAATTCTTCTAATGAAATCCCGTCATTTTCTATTTTCGCAACTTTCAAAAAGAAAACATTTAAGATTACTTTCACAATCCTGGACTACTAATATCTTACCCTTCTTGCTCACTCACGTTCTACTTTTCCTATGACACTGATACTGCTTACTATGAAGCAGACTTACTTGCATCAGGTTTATATAGTTGGATTTTTAAAATGACATTATAATTAAAAGTTTTGGACCAATAATCTAGACAGCATTGCAGACTTACATTCCCTCTACTTCATGAACCTTTTGCAATTCCTCAAAGGAAATTCCGAGATTCTTCCCTTAAAATTTTGGTTTTAAAAACACCAGGTAAGAATTTTTAAGGTCAAACGGCAATTTTATTTTGAAACTTACAACAGTATCGTTGCAGAATGACCAGCCGTTTCGAGACTTTAAATAAGCTGTGTAATGTCCTGATGTTGTTGAAGAACCATCATGATAGATAATTGCTACAGTTACAAAAGTCCTTCCTGATATTGACAGCTGAGAAGCAACAATTTTTTTTATTAAAGTTGACAATTTTGATCCATCAGGCCTACATCGTTGGATCATTAAAATGACATACTGGCCATATCTTCGAATAAATAATGTTGACATCATTTCAGATTTACATTGGCTATACTCCATGTTGTGATCCGCTGCATTTACTAGCTTATTAAAGGAGACTGATTTACTATCTGGCAAAGTTAAATATATAAATCTTTCTGAGTCTACACTAGTAGTACTTGATACCATACAGTTCTCGCAGTCATGCTGCCATTGATAAGAAAGCCCAAACAGGTGATCTACATCTACACCCTCATCTTGTAATACATCAAGCATATACATTAAAAACTCCTGACAATCCTGCTGATTATTTTCAGAGAAGTCTGTTTGACCTGAACATTCATCTAACAGATAATGAACTTCAGACACACTTTCTACTTTTGTTCGATCAGTGCTACATTTCTCTAATACAGAATTCAACAAGCAGCATAAACTTTGTTCCGAATTGAACACAATCTGTTCTTTTAAAGTCTCTAGTGAAAAGAGAACATTAACCACTACATTTGCATAGCAGTTGACACCAGAACTGTTTTCAAATTGAAAACCGACAACATCTTGAACAGAATCCACTTTCTTTCTGCATACAATTTTCGGTTCATCGACTTTTGGGCTTTTTGCTACAACCTCCCTACTGTTACTGATATTTCTTCGTTTCCGGCCTACCACACGTTTCTCAAACAAAGGATATTGAGGCAAATGTGGCGCATACTCTTTTCTTAACCAATTGTTTTCTTTAACACAATCTAGATCCGCACAAATGTTTGTGACATCACAGTCAATCAGGTACAATCCTGATAAAGTTCTAACTCGTGACAATGCCACATATGCCATACCCTCCTTGAACACAGAACTGCCAATATTCACCAATGCACTATCTACACTTAAACCCTGCGATTTATGGATTGTCACCGCATATGCCAAGCAAACAGGAAACTGTTTACGGCGAACATATAAATCTTTAACAAGCAAAAACCTAGCAGAACAACGACCAATTAGCTGTACTTCCTCAATGCCATCAAATTTAATTTTTAAAAATTCAATACCATCTCTACTTCTGTATTTCTCAAAATCAACAACATTACCCATTGATCCATTTACCAGACCTCTTTCAACATGTAAATTCCTTCTCAAAATGATTCGGCAATTTAAGCATACATTCAAAGTCTTTTCAAAACCCGCTGTTTTAGATATAGTCTTCTCTAATGAATCCAATTTTGATTTCAAATTCTCTGACAAAATAATTGTTGATCCCATATGCTCTATTTTGTCAATAGCTTCAAGTTTCACAATCTCTTGCTTTTCTAAATTCAACATTTTGTTGTTGAAGATGGCACATTCTGCAAGAGTTGGCATCAAACATATTCCGGATTTCTTCTCAGTAATTTTCTGAAAAATATTCTCAGGCACAATGTCTTGTTCGGGATATAAATTTGACAGTAATCGTGCATTTAAAGCTTCTTTCCCATGCTCGGTCACTTTTCCAATTCTAATATCTTGTAGAATATTCTTGTAATCTTCATCCTTCGCCTGACGCATATTTTCATGCAGTTCAGCATAGTTGAAATTTAACCATATATTAACGTTGCCAATGCTCCCTAGGCACTTCCTGGTATCTTCATGCGTGAGTATTTTGAACACAGGTTGTCCTTTCACTGGTGTCAGCTGCAGAAGATCTCCAAAAACAATGATGTGTTTGCCACCAAATAACACATCATATTCAGTTTTAAGAACTTCTTGCATTCTCAAATGCACAAAGGCAAGCATGACATTGGAAACCATGCTTACTTCATCAATGATAAGAAGTTTCATTTTCCTCAAGATTCTTGAAACTTCACAACAAGCATCTCCAGATAACTTGTGGTATTGTAATTTATTGTCATGCTCCACCGGCAGCATCAGTAGATGATGCAAAGTAATCCCTTTAATGTTATGTGCTGCCAATCCAGTAGGAGCAGTAACAACACAAGACAACGATGTCTCAGTCCTTTCCTGCAAATAACAAGAAATTGCCTTAGTGAGGAAACTTTTTCCAGTTCCAGCTTCTCCACTCACGTACAGTCGGACTGGCTTCAACGATGTACATGAGCACTCTTTCTTCTCATGACTTAATCCATGCTCAATTTCCTTGGTAACTTCATCATATATTTTCCTCTGCTCAACGTTGAGTTGTTTTTCCAAGTCTTCTAAGTTAACTGCATCCTCCTGAGCATGTGCCATGGCTCTTTCCACTTCATTCATAGCAGTGGCAGCTTCATTTTCGATAATAGGTCCTCCTAGTGGATCCTGACTCAATGAAACAGAACTCTGACTATCCTGAGAACTGTCTCTGGCAATCTCAGCTGCAATCGTCGCTTCCTGTTCAATTTCCAAAGTCAACATTTCTTGATATTTGGTAAAAGCAGGACATTCTATGGTCTCCTTAGCAGCAGTGAAAGAGTCTTCGTAACAGAGGAAATCTCCAAGCAGTTCCTCTTCTGCACGCCAAGGCTTGAAAAGTTGCAAAAGTGCTAAATAGAAAAACTCCTTTTTTTCTGGAGATTCGCCACTCAATTTTCGATGGTTTACTAATTGGCATTTTCTTTGCTTGACCAGACATCCCTCACTTCCAATTACAGCATACACTCCTTTCTCAATATCTTCTTTCATGTTCCTCTTGAATATATAATTTTGTAGAACCTCATATAGACAAACATTCTCAAGGTGACTGCTTCGATTTGGATAATATGTGTCCAACATGTTGGTCTTCAAAATGTCGGTACTGTTTGGTTCCTTTTCTGCCAAATACTCAATTTCCCGGACAGGTTTTAGAACTCGATTTCGCGTTGCAGCAAGACCAAGACTCGCCCAAACGATACTCCTGGATTTGGCATAGAGACTTGCTGAAGACAACCGGTCACAACATTCGTAAGCTCCGATTTCTCGATGCGACAACATCTTCAGACTGAAACTGTACAACTTCTTGCTGAGGCTCTTTTCATGGGAAATGTCCTCCCACATATCCTTCAATTCTGTCTTTTCTTTTTTGGTGATGTAAGATGTCACATACCGAGCCACAGCCATACAGTTGTCAGCCACAAACTGTATATCCATGTTAGCATTCCACATGGACAAAATCACTGGGTTGTAGTCGTTGATGTACTTGGACTCTTCGTTCCTTTTCAAATTGTTTCTATTTTTGGGTGATTTCCTCGTCACATTATGTCGCAGAGAAGACATCAAACTGTTCACTCTTCCTTTAGAAATCACCGGTCGTGGAAAGTTGAAACGACATTTGGTGTAGAACTTGTCCTTGTTTCTGAATTTACGACGACAGTACTTTCCACAACGATGGCTTTGGAAACGTAGAACTTGTTCTCTTAGGCTTTTCTTCTCCGTTGCGTTTGGAACAGCACACGTAGAATACTGTTCTATGAAATTCATCACTAAGTCATCCGGATCTGTTCCAAATTTAGGTGCATCCTTGATCCACAACAACATATGTATATGAGGAGCACCTATTGCTTGGTACTCCTTTCTCCAGAAGAAATCCAACACCTCTCCAAGAGGTGGATTCTTCTTATTTGTGATGAAAGACATCATAGCTTCAAATCTATGATTGAAGTACCTGCATACATTCACTGGATCCAAAGAACACAGTTCTCCAGGTGTCTTGAATTCAATGTTTTCAATATTTCCATTTGCCTCTCGTAGAAATTCAAGTAAGTCTTCCCAGCCATACTCGGCACAGCTCAGAGTGAGGAACCATGTCGGAGTTCCTAAGTTCCTCAGCATACATTTTAAATCACCATGACGACGGTACCAGTACTCATTAGTACCACGCTGACACGCCATGAGATTAATTAAGTGAGAATCCAAAATACTGTCTTGGACATTGACTTTATGCATAAAATCACTTGCCGAGATGTTTCGCATCTGTATACCACTTTTTAAGATGTGGTTCACTGCATATGACAGTCCAGACAGATTGCTTTCAAACAGGAGATGAAAAAAATAGGGAATGCATTGACGAAACCTAGGATCTTCTGCATACAATCGTAAAGTCCGGTATTCAGACGCAGGAATTTGATGAGGTCGCTCATCATATCTTCCTCCTCGACCTGTGGGAAATAGCTGTGGGAAACACCGAGCTTCCAAACTTTCCTCCCAAACACTAATGGGACTCCCTTTGGCTTGTTTCATTTGAAACAACTCAATTGCATTCCCCATGACTTCCTTGGAATGCAAAGGATGAACACTATAATGTTCATATATTTCTTCACTTTTAGAGGCCTCTACTTTCTCAATTTGGCCAACACACAAATCGCTATCCTCTTCATCACTTACTTCCTCTTCTGCAACATATACATTTATATAGTACTTATTATTTTTCTTCAAATACAATGTTGCTTTTTTGACTTTCCTAACATCCACTAAATCTTGCCATATTTTCTTATTCTTTGTCGGAACACCATTAACCAAGATAACCAAAGGTTCCTCTTCCACTTTTTCTACTCCAATTGTGTTAATGTTTTTGTTCAAATCTAGAGGCAAATAAACAACTCTTCCCTTTAATCCTCTCTGTAAATCTGCTGGAGGCAACTTCCCTGTCTTTGGCTCCATTCTTACAATAGCCTGAAAGGGATGGATACTTTGAATCAAAATAGATTCATAAGTATTTAAATCCTTCAATTCAGAAGGAATCTCAACCAATTCAAGATTATTATGAACCGCCCTAGCAGGCATCTGGTTTTTGTTTAATTTGTTACAACAATAAGTACACACACGTTGATCCGATCCCAAATTAAAAGAATTTTCTACCATCAAGTATGTAGCAAAATCCTTCCATTCACTATTATTTTCCCTTTCACTTTTTGCATATAAATCCACTAACTTAGTCTGTTTCTTATAATAAGTGCGTCGACAACATACACAAGTGAAATTAGGCCTCTCACTTGATTTCATCTGAAACGTGGCAATTTCCTTCTGAAAATTATCTGTACTGGAAACCTGTACATTATCTTCAACATTACCCTCTACTTCTGGGTCAATTTGAACATTCTCATCTTTACTACCAACGTAACAAAACTCAATTTCTTCACAAATATTCTTCACATCTATTTCAGAACCATGCAAAAGAGCAGCACATAATTGTTTAAGCATAATTGCTGGACTCTTAGCATAATACAACATTCTCACTAATTTTCTCACTTTATTATGATGCACTGCTAGCATCCTGAAATGATGAAAAACACTCTGGCATACTCTCCTGGAAAGACAAGCCAGTGAATGACCACGCAAACCTGTCATTTGTCTCACTCTGCAAGGATCTAAATCTTGCAACAACTTCATTTTCTGCTTCAAACTTTTCTTATTAAATGTCCGTATAAAATCACAAAGCAAATTGATGGAAACCTGTCGCACACTGCAAATAGAACTACACTTCCAAATGTACACAGGACCCTTAGGACGTCTTCCTAAAACCTCATCACTTAGCGCCTCTTCTGTCTCTGTTGTCACAAGTTTTTCTTTTTCAACTGGACAACCATCCTTCACTTCATAAGCTCGCCCACTGGTGTCAACTGCAAACACCAAATCATTATCCTGAAAATAACTCTCCTCATTAAAAAATGCCTCACAACTTGAACTATGCATCCATTCTCCGGAAAAAACTTCACAAAAGTTACTACGATTAACTACTCTCTTCCATCTACTTTTTGTTTTGAAATCAGAAATTACCTTGCTTAGTTTCCTAATTCTATTGATTACCAAAATAAACAACTTTCGCTTAATTTCAAAAGCATGATCAATAATTTTCTCTACATTTTTCTTCTTCTTATAAAATGCCACTTTCTGTTGGCCTTTCTTAATATTTTTTAATAAATTAACTATTATCTTATTGCGGAACATTCGTTTTCGAATGTCCCTAAACTGTTGTTTCCTTCTACTATCATGCACAGAGTTATTTCTTGCTCTACCAGTAACATTTTTGATTGGTCTTTCCTTACGATTTAAATTGCTTTTCTTTTTCTGAACTGAAACATTTTTGGGATAAATACTTTTTTTACTACAAATATTTCTTAAGAATGATTTTGTGCTCTTACCCGGAGCTTTCTTGGTGTTTTGAAAAGTATTTTGGGAAGAGGACTGCTGCAATAAAAGATCATCCTGCTGTCTTTGACGTTTTCTAGCCTTTCTAATTCGATTTTTCGTTGGCATTTTTCAAATTTGGAAAAGATCTGCAGTTGAATCTGTGGAAAAATATAATAAAAAATGTTATTAACCACTATTACCAAACAGTAAATGAATAACAGTCATCAAAAACCTAACGCCCTACTTATTATTTAACATAGCAAATCTTTTGCACCAGCACTGCATCACAAAAATGTCACACAGTGGTACAAGACAGGTATAAAACAATCATAAATCTCTCCCTAAAATTTTAAATGATTAATTCAGGATGACGATAAGGTGTGGCCTATCTAAAGGTTTGTTTAAGCCCAGATCTTTGGACTGGGGTGAATGTGTGTCATTGATCCACATTCGGTCCATCACCTGTTTTATTTGTTTGAGATGAGGCCAACACATGGTTGCAGATAAGATTTTCACTGAAGAAAACAAAGGAGATAATACATGTGAAGGCCTACCAATGAAGTAAGTCATTATTTGAAATCAATTACATTTCTGGATATGTACTGCTAGAGCTTCATAGGTTGTTTTGGGTCATATATATAAGGCATATGAGTGTCTATGATGTTATTTTTCCCTTTTTAAATGGAAAGCGTTTCTCATGGGGCAAGTTTCTTGTAAATACGCTCCCACCTGTGCTTGGCAAATTTAGATTTTGATTATAGGAGTTACATAGCCATGTTAATAATGTCCAAAAAATGGTGCTAGGGCATTCCAAAAAACGCTTTCATGTGTCTCAAGGACATTTTCAGTCATTTCCTCTTGAATGCAGGTATACAATTGATTTATATGCTGTGTTTAAAAACGATTATTTGAAATCAATTACATATCTGGATATGTACTGCTAGAGCTTCATAGGTTGTTTTGGGTCATATTTATAAGGCATTTGAGTGTCTATTATGTTATTTTACCCTTTTTAAATGGAAAGCTTACCTCATGGGGCAAGTTTCTTGTAAATACGCTCCCACCTGTGGTTGGCAAATTTAGATTTTGATTATGAGAGTTCCATAGCCTTTTTAATAATGTCCCAAAAATGGTGCTAGGGCATTCCAAAAAACGTTTTCATGTGTATTAAGGATATTTTAAGTCAATGAGGAAACACAGGTGATGTAATTCTGAAATGAGGAAAAGAAACTCCACATTTTTTAATTACATCACTAGTGTTTCCAAGGCCTACCAATGAAGTAAGTCATGTCCTCTTTACTCTTGAACAAAGGGCAGACCTCTTTTGAATCTGTGGTCACACCTAAACTTCATCTGCACAATGTCATTCATAAACTTAGGAAACACTCCCATAATCAAAATCTAAATTTGCCAAGCACAGGTGGGAGCGTATTTACAAGAAACTTGCCCCATGAGGAACGCTTTCCATTCAAAAAGGGTAAAATAACATCATAGACACTCATATGCCTTATAAATATGACCCAAAACAACCTATGAAGCTCTAGCAGTACATATCCAGAAATGTAATTGATTTCAAATAATCGTTTTTAAACACAGCATATAAATCAATTGTATACCTGCTTTCAAGAGGAAATGACTGAAAATGTCCTTGAGACACATGAAAGCGTTTTTTAGAATGCCCTCACACCATTTTTGGGACATTATTAACATGCCTATGTAACTCCCATAATCAAAATCTAAATTTGCCACCCGCAGGTGGGAGCGTATTTACAAGAAACTTGCCCCATGAGGAACGCTTTCCATTTAAAAAGGGTAAAATAACATCATAGACACTCATATGCCTTATAAATATGACCCAAAACAACCTATGAAGCTCTAGCAGTACATATCCAGAAATGTAATTGATTTCAAATAATCGTTTTTAAACACAGCATACAAATCAATTGTATACCTGCTTTCAAGAGGAAATGACTGAAAATGTCCTTGAGGCACATGAAAGCGTTTTTTAGAATGCCCTTACACCATTTTTGGGACATTATTAACATGCCTATGTAACTCCCATAATAAAAATCTAAATTTGCCAACCGCAAGTGGGAGCGTATTTACAAGAAACTTGCACCATGAGGAACGCTTTCCATTTAAAAAGGGTAAAATAACATCATAGACACTCATATGCCTTATAAATATGACCCAAAACAACCTATGAAGCTCTAGCAGTACATATCCAGAAATGTAATTGATTTCAAATAATCGTTTTTAAACACAGCATATAAATCAATTGTATACCTGCTTTCAAGAGGAAATGACTGAAAATGTCCTTGAGACACATGAAAGCGTTTTTTGGAATGCCCTAGCACCATTTTTTGGACATTATTAACATGACTATGTAACTCCCATAATCAAAATCTAAATTTGCCAACCGCAAGTGGGAGCGTATTTACCAGATACTTGCACCATGAAGAACGCTTTCCATTTAAAAAGGAAAAATAACATCATAGACACTCATATGCCTTATAAATATGACCCAAAATAACCTATGAAGCTCTAACAGTACATATCCAGAAATGTAATTGATTTCAAAAAATCGTTTTTAAACACAGCATATAAATCAATTGTATACCTGCATTCAAGAGGAAATGACTGAAAATGTCCTTGAGACACATGAAAGAGTTTTTTGGAATGCCCTAGCACCATTTTTTGGACATTATTAACATGGCTATGTAACTCCCATAATCAAAATCTAAATTTGCCAAGCACAGGTGGGAGCGTATTTACAAGAAACTTGCCCCATGAGGAACGCTTTCCATTTAAAAAGGGAAAAATAACATCATAGACACTTAAATGCCTTATAAATATGACCCAAAACAACCTATGAAGCTCTAGCAGTACATATCCAGAAATGTAATTGATTTCAAAAATCGTTTTTAAAAACAACATATCTGTTTCAGCTTACATAAGAGACCATGGAATGGGCTCCATGTACAACAATAACTTGTGTTACTGCATGCCAGAATGCTACACCGAATATGCAATTAAAATTTAAAACCAAAATCTATTTGTATATCACTAGAGACAAAGCCACATTTTAAAAACACAGCTTTCTTCATCATTTTCTCCTTAAATCATACTATTCTCTATCTAAATTAAATAAATCTTTTCTCACCTTAGCAAATACTTTTTGAGTTTTGAAAACAGTATCAGAAATACACCAAATTGTCTTCAGCAGAAGAAAAAGGATGCACTCCAGAGGCTGCAGCTACTGAAAGCACAAAAATACAGATATTCATTTCACATATCTCTCATATTAGCCAATCATAACTCTTCCCTCACTTTTTTCAAATCAAAACCCTTCCCCCCTCTGCCCTCTCTGCCTTTGGTCCATAGCAACCACCTCCTGGAAGACCTCTCATGTTTGCAAATTCACACAACAATGTTTCAATTGAACTCTGAACTCTCAGTGCACCTGCGTATCCAGTGAAATCTTTCATTAAATGTTTCTTCCTTGACCATTCAAATTACATCTTTCAAAGAACACATCCATGCACCCTAACTTTCTGTTTTTAGAAATGGAAATGCACCATTCACTGCTAATGAATCATTAGCATTGGAAATCCACAGTTTTTTTTCTTTACAAACTCCTACAGTTTCAACTGCCCTTTCATTACCACACTTCATCTGACTGCAGCCCAACCTTCTCCCACCATGTTTAAGGTCTGGATTGTTGGACATAGTTACATCCACTGGGCTCACAGGTATGCTGAGAACAGAAATTTACACAACCTCAATTTACAAGATGTGGAAATTAAGTGGTTGGGCCAAAGAGGATTAAAATGTCACCAATTGATACCATTGGTGAAAACCTTTATGCATTTGCCAAAACCTGACCTGTTAATAGTGCACTGTGGAGGTAATGATTTGGGCACTTTGACTGGGGTAGGTCTGGAAATGCTTTTAAAGGACACCTTTGAGCAATTAATGGCACTTTTTCCTCAAACTGCCTTGGTATATTCCAATATATGCCAAAGACAGAAATGGAGGTGGTCCAACCAATTTTGTCCACAAATTGAGAAAGCGAGGAAGCATGTAAACAAATCTTTTTCAGCTTACATGAGAGACCATGGAATGGGCTCCTTGTACAACAATAACTTGCGTTACTACATGCAAGATATCTACAGAGGAGATGGAGTTCACTTCTCAGATGAGGGCAACAGAATTTTCATTCTGAATTTAAGACTGTGCATTGGTACCTACTTATAAGTACCTAAATGTACAATAAACCCAAAAGCTCTTCTCAGAGCTACCCTTCATCTGATCACTCACAATTATTATTTTTCTCTAACTTTTTTCTGTAATTTTCAACAAACTACGCTCAAAGAGCACTACCCGGTACGCGAACTGGAAGCTAACCGTGCAAAATTTTAAAAAAATTGTTTTTTCTCCGCACATATGGTCCTCCTCAGCCACCCTCAGAAAACCTAGGGGATCAAAATACTTGTACCGTGCCCCCTTCTACCCATTCTGAACATTATTTACCCTCCATTTTATATCTTAATTCGACCGAAACACAAAATGGTGGACTCCCGTTACGCTCCTAGTTCGCGGACCGGACCGCTTTCCGGGAAGCGGTCCAAAAAAAAAGGTGGGAAAGTAATTCACAGAAAAACGACTGGAGACACTCCCACCAAATATAGATTAGCTTATACTACATAACAATCCCTTTCATTTTCACAAATTTGATTGAAATTCCATTTAGCCATTAAGCCTGTAGACCTCTCTAAATACCGTGAGGTAAATTACTTCACAAAACACATCTGAAGTGTTGGAATTGACAACCAATGAAAATCTTACTTTCATTTTCTACTTATATTACCTGACATTTGATTGGTTATATACCTGAATATATATAAAGGAAGAGAAGAAAACACAGCCATTTTGACTACTACTTCTTATTGTACATCACATTTGAATAGCTACCAAACACTTCAACTTGTTTGTGAAGGTAAGTTGTTATTTTTAAAACTGAAGTATATTGTGCACTATAACTTAATATGGTAGACTTTTTCTCATAGATATACACTATCCCTCTGTAGTAGTTATGGATTTAGATAGACTTCTCTGTTATAGTTATGAATGGAGTTAGGCTTCTCTTGGTTAAATTACATACACTTTTTTATAGTCCTATTTCCACTCTGATACTATACACTGCCAAAAGAAAAATTCACTGATAAAAACTGCCTATCTAAAATTAATCCCAACAGTGCCCTATCTCTACTAATATATATTTTTTTAATCATAATTTCAGGCAAAATGGAAGGCGAGCAACAAGTTAAATTTACAATTGTACTGGAGGAGAGCAGCCAAGAAAAAATTGATGATTTTATGGATCAAAGTAGAGACCAGGAACTACTACAATGTGTTGAAGCAGTGGATAACCTGCTTCAAAATGAGAACATGTTACACCCTATATTCAATTTTGAAATTTCTGACACTGAAATGTTAGAAAGTTTAATGAATTATGAAACACAATCAAAATAAAAAAAAATACTTTAAAAATAAAGAAAACAAAAAAAAACAACAAAAACAACAAACAATTAACATACAGTATTAGAAAAGTCTATCATTCTATTATCCTTATAGTACGCTGCCCAGAACGCTTTCCGGTTCGCGTACTAGGCGCTCACCACGCAAAAAAAAAAAAAATTTTTTTTTTTGCCCTGCTGGGACCTTTTACAACCTCCACATAAAACCTAGGGGGTCAACGAGGATCTACTATGCCCCCTTATGGTAATTTCCCCCTTTGTTTTGGCCTCCTCTTGTATCTCATCCTACCGAGAGACAAGATGGCGGCCGCACCGGACTGTTTAGAATGTTGACAGACACCGAAGAGCCAATCAGCTTCGCATCGCAAAGTTCCGTTACGCGAAAAGTACGAGAACCGGAACGCTACCCGGAGCGCTGTTACAGATATATATCTTATTTTAAACGTTAATTTCTCAAAATCCACTAAAGCACATATATTGAGACCTAGCAAAGGCACATCGGGCTACCAGTCCCTACAATTTTGCCAAGTTTCGTGCAAATCCATTCAGCCGTTCGGGCTAAAAGTGAGGCCAACCGCCCTATGGAAATTAACATGGGAAAAACGCGTTTTGGGACCCCCCTTTTTTCTCGGCCCCCCCTTGCCAAACCCCCCCAAATTTTCAGGGGCTGCTCAAAATCAAAATGTGCCATTTTCCTGAAAATTTCAGCCGATTCCGTCCACAAACGCCAAAGTTATTAGACATAGAATTTTCAAAAATCCCATAGGGAAAAAATCCTAACTATATATACCTACTGGCGACCGCCAGTAGGTAATATATAACATCTACAAGACATAATATTTTCAAAATTCCAATAGCTGTTAATGCTTACAATCAAAGAACAGGTTTGCGACATAGCTGCAGCACAATACAATATTTTGCATGTATACTTTCTCTCTCTTTCTCTCTGCAATGTTCTGTCGGTACAGTCTCAGCAAAAGATGGTTATTGTAAGTGCTGCCATTAATCATCAGTGTACACGTAGAAATTACAGCCCAAGAAAATTAATAGTAGGATTTTTGGCTGCAAAGGCTTAAGCATTTCTGTCAGGCTAATGGAACAGATTTTTTCTGCCAGACAGAGTAAAAGTGATGATCGTGTGAGGTGACTGCATTTCCTATTACCAACGCCAAAGTCAAATAAAATTTAACAATGAGCCATAGCGACAGTCTTGGGAATCAATGTCTATGATTGAGAATACAAGTGTGCCTCATTGCAGGTCATTCACAATTAGAATCATGAAAGCTTTGAGATGACTTGTACCATCTCACAGCCTTAACTGGCCACTCCAAAACAGAATGAATGTGCAGTGTTAACATTTTCTGTAAATGGACAACTCACTAAATGAGCAGTGGGATCAACAGAGGGGCGCTCCCTCCACACTTTAGGGCTTCTGACTGACCTGACTCACAAAAGTCCCACATCTTTTTGTGACTTCTGTATAACTGTATATCCTCTCAGTGTAGTGCTAAACAATTTTTCTGCTTGGTTACACAGAGGACCCGATGTGCCCTTATTGTATCTGTGTTTTTCCTATTTGGCTGCAGGAATATAATGTTTCTCCAATTTCAAAATGGTGAATGGCGTTCATTGCAGCCAGATTTTTTTGTAATGAGGCTTCACACTGCTATCCATATGCTCTTTTTTGCTGGACTGGTTTCAAGAGCATAGAAAAAAGTCTGCCTTATGTGTTCTGTTGACTATGAAGGATGGCTGTAGTGGTTGATAATTTTGGGGAACACCACTTTACCAGCTATATGGTGCTTCTTGACTATTCACCGATGGGCATCTCACAGAGATTCTTGAAAATTACAGATAGGCATCTTTCAAAGATGTTTATTAATCACAGACCTGAATCTCACAATGATGTTTAACAATCACAGACAGACATCTCTTCTAGATTTTCAGCATTTCAGATAGGTATATTTCACTTAAATTTAACAGTTGGGATCTTTCAAAGATGTCCTACAATACCAAAGCGTCTACATACCGGGTAATGGGGTAGTCTGCCTTAGTTTCTGGATGTCTCAAAGTGAAAAAGCAAAGCAAAGTCAGTGTGAGAGGATAATGCAGTGGTGAATAGGAGACAAGATTGAATAGAGTGGGGGGGATGGGATGAATTAGGTCATGATAGAGAGCTATAAAAGTTGGTACTCTGATTCATGGGATACCACAATAGGCTAGAGGGAGTTCCTGTCAGGTAAAAGACTGACTTGTCCTCCCCTCACCACAAATTCAGAAGGGGTCCACGGAAAGCAGACCAATCCTTTATCCTGCTACCACAATATCAAAGTAAGATATTCAATGAAAACCTCTCTCCGATGCCAACATTTACCTGTGGACATGCACCTGACAACAAAGTTGGAAGAGCAGAGATGTGGTCTAATTATAAACATACTTGCCCACAATTTAGTATGAAATGGAGAAGCAGTGTATATGGAGGAATGTGCAGCATTCACCTTCCCCAGCTTGGCATAAGCTGGGGCTTGTGCCACTTTAAAATCCCAATGGACTCATCCCCTAAAGGTTAAAATCAACTTTGATGGGAGGTGGGGCGCATCCCCCCCCCCTCCTTGAGCCTCTTAAACCACCTGGAACCCCATGCCTCGGGGCCAAGTCAAATACTGGTTCCCGGTGCGCCCCCCACCTCCAAGAGTAATTTTTCTGCCCACACTAACCTGAATATCTTCCCTGCCTGCAGTAGTGCCGGCAGAGAAAGCATATCTGCACCCAGCTGGTGGGGGGTTTAGATATGCTCCAGCATGTCAGGAGCAGACTTCTGTTCTGTTTCTCTGCCCACACTCCTGCAAGCAAGGAAACAGAACAGATATTGCTCCTTCCCAGAGGGAGCAAGCACAGAAAACCACTCCCTCCAGGTAGGAGCAATGCCAGCTCCCATACCATGCCTGGGGCTCCCCCCCAGCTCCCAATGTGTCATTTGTGGTTGCTTTGGGTGAGCACCGGCGCACCCACCTCTGGCCTCAGGGATGGAGTCCACAGGGCATGAGAAGGCTTGAGTAGAGGGGCTGCATGCCCCTCTCCCATTTTAATTACCATTCAGCCCTTGGTGTGGGGTCCCTGGGCCTTTGAACACCTTTTTAAGCAGATTTAGCCCTGGGGAGTGGAGTCCCCAGGGACACAGTAGGCTTTGGGATGGGGGCCACATGGCTACCTCCTGTTTAAATGGAAATTGGCATGGGAATGGGCTGCCCTGGGGAGGTGGGCACACTCACCCTGCCCCTTAATATATATGTTTTGGCCCTGGGGATGGGGTCTATGAAGGCACTATGGGCTTGGGGCCAGGGGTCGTGCTCCTCCTCATACTAAGTATGGGCGAATTTTGCGATTTCGCAGTACATGAATTTGTGCGAAAGCATACTCATGGTCCACAAAATCTGCGAACTTTTGCGAGGTTGAGGATTTTTTTACTTTTGCGTGTTCACAGGATTTTTTTCAGCGCGGCTACCGCAAAGTTACCCATGTGGTCATACATGGGTGCGGCCATCTTGTTTTCAGTGTTCGCGTTGCACATTTCTGTTTCCGGGCACTAGTTGCATGCTCACGTAGTGCATTTCCTACTTGCGGGGCGCAATAGCATGTTCGCATCCGTTTTTGCGTGCTCGGGGGGGGGGAATATCGTGCAAACTTACAATGTCGGCCAACTTGTTTTTCATTCATTGCTATGGTTCTGGGCATACTTTTTCTATCCAGCTTTAATCTTTGTAATCCTTTGTTTGTTTGAAGTTTTTTTGGGATCTTTTTTACTCATTATCTATCTCTCTATTTTTCTACATCTATATTTTGTGTTTTTTTCAACTTTTTGTTACTTTAGTAACAACTTTTTTTAGCTCTCTCTTTTCTCTTAAATACTTTTTTTCCCCTATTCTTTCCTACTTTTCCTTTTCCTTTCTTTGACCCAGGACCATGTCAAAGGGAGCCGGTAAGTCGAATGGGAAGAGTCCCGCACCCCGTAGCCGGCTCCCTTGTGGGCGGTTATGGGGGGAGTCCGTAAGTCCTAGGTAGATCTTTAGCACAGTGGAGGTGGCCACACTGGTCTTCTTTGTACAGCACCACCACCCCAAGACCGTCGCGGCAGGCGGCAATCCCGATACCGGGTATGGCCTCTGGGAGCGTCACCAGCTATGGGGTAAGGTGTGCTGGGCCATGTATCGGGAGTCTGGGGTCCGGCGCACCTGCATCCAGGTGACGCACCGGTGGTCCGACATCCTGGACTGGGAACAAGACCTGCTCAACCTGCTCGGCATCAAGATCCCTGGGCTTTGTGAGTATTAGTAGCTAAAAACATACTTTGTTTTCTTCTGCTCTGTGTTATATTGCAACTATAAGTGTTTTCCGAAGAGGAAAAATGCTGCCAATTACATTGCAGGTAAATTATGTTTCAAAAGCTGCTGTGATTGCAGGTGCTCACCTGCTCAGTCAGTGGCGGTGCTTCTATGCTTACTTGTTTTCAATTTTGTGCTCATTTGGCTTGAGTGATTATGTATGAGTGTACTTTACAGAACTGCATAATGCTAGAGAGACTAGAGACTCAAGTCCAGTCCTTCCTTTGTACTCCTGCCACTAAGAAGAGATAGTGGTGGTGGATTGATAGGTTGAGTATAATATGACTTGTTATTCAGTAGGAAATTTTTTAGTGGTTTGCAATCATGACGGACTGTGTCTGTCATTTCGCGTGCTGCTGAGTGCTGCAAGTCCTAGTAGAACCTTTTTGTAGTTGGTTTAGAGTGTTACATAACTTTCCAAGTAAAAGGTCCGCGAATCCAGCAATACTAATATCCTAGTAGACCACATAAGATAGGTCAATAAATTTAGTGCATTTGTGGTATATTTCCCCAAAATAATTTGTTATTGTTTTTTAGAAATGTTTGAATTCGTTGACAACAATCATCCATGTTTGTGTCTTTCTTTCATGTACATCAGCTCCTCCCAGGGGCAAGAGGACAGAGGTGACAGTGGCGGCGCCGGCAGAGCAGGAAGTCCAGGATCGGTCCGGCGAGGGCTCTTCTGCTGGCCCCAGTAAGTTTTCCTGTTAATAGTAATAATTATACTTCCCTAACATTTACAGCACCTATTTAATCCAAACGTTTATCAGAATTACATTTTTTCCTAAATCGTCTTTGATCTTCTTGTAGATGTTTCTAAATTCTTATTCTGCCTCTACTATGACTCTCTGTGCTACTACTATTGTATTAGTCTGCCTGTGTAGCTAGCTAAGCTTGCACAGTTCGCAATTTTTTTTAAACAAAACTCCTATTCAACAATAGCTCTAGGCACCGAGTGCAGTCCTCTGGGTTGGCCATAAAATCTATTGAAGCCTTCCTAATGTTTATGCTTTGACAATTCCCAACAATAAAATGTCAATGGCCACCAAGAATGAGATACTAGTTTACTTTTTGATTGGATAGGAGGACAAACTACTACTGTTGCAGGGACTATTCTGCACATACAGAACTATGGACAAGAAATAGGTCATTGGTGATAATAGGCGCAGTCAGTTAGACTTTCCACATACCTCAGTCATAACAGAAGTTGAACACCCAATCTACTTAGTGACTAGCTAGTGTGTCAGAGTCATTATTTAGCTCCCGAATGCAGCGATGATCCCCAATGATTGTACAACCCAGAACATAAGACTACAGAGTCAGAGTCCCGACCTCTCAGAGTCACGGACTCATGCTTGCAAATTGCAAACCCTTTCGCTCACTCACTCATGACCAAAAAACACAGAGTCTATGTAAGTTTTAAAGCTTTATTGAAAGTCAAACAACTAGCTCTGTGTGTACTCAGTATATTACATTTCAATTGTGCATTATATAAAAACATTTATTAAAATCAACTTCATATAAGATAAACGGCGAACTCTTGAAAACTCAACAGTGGCTGATTTTAAACATTAATTGTGGGAGAGCCCTCACTTGGTTGGAACTTAAAGTCTTGGTGGTGATGATGACGACTCCGAGTAACATATTGCTCTTGTTCGTAGAGGGGACGCGTCTGTCTGTTATGAGAAAGATGGTGCATGTTAAAAAGCAAGCATTCATCAGTTGTGCCAAAAAGTGTAGCATGTTATGGCTAAGCATTAATTAAAAAAACACCCTCCCCTTATGCAAGGGGAATTTTTAGTTTAGACTAGAGAGTCACAAATAATTACATTTTTTTATGTAGGAACATATTTTTTAATTCCTAGACAAAATAGGGAGTAGTGTATATGGTATCTAAAAATATTAAATGTATTTTCTAGGCGTAACTTCAACGCAGCTGTGAAAGTTTTATCGAGAAGTGAAGTCAGATCAGAGATAAACTTGATGGATGGGATGAACAAAAAGGGAAAGAAGGGTGTAAGGAAGGACGAGCAAGTTAAATTAATGACTGGCAAAGAATGCTATGTGTTTTTGAATGCAGGCATAGGTGGCTGGGAATCTGATGCATGGCCGGTTGAAGGCTGAAGCAAGGATGGGTGGAAGGAGAAAGAAAAGAGGACTGCCTGGGTGGGTGAAACAGAAACTGTATGTGTGAGCAATATATCGTTTGGTTCAAATTCAAATGCAAGTCAAGAACGGATGCATGGCTGACAGTTTACAAAATAAAATAAAAAAGGGTGTTTTTCGGTGAGAAAAAGTAAGGTTTGTCCAGTTGAGACATTAAGAACAATGATTAGCATTTACTTTGAATGCATGGATGCCTGAGTGGTATCTTCCTCATAGATAGCATAGGTGTATGTAGAGTAGACAGAGTAGACGATCACTGGATGAAGAGTGTTACTTTGAAGAGCATGTAACACTGCATGTCTGTGCCAGAGTAGCAAAGCAGAGGAAAGTAGAAGTTGTAATTTTTCAGAATACTCCCTTGACTAACAGTAGTTTGCAAGCACAGCATATATTGTGCATCTATATTGTATAGTTCACATTATCAAGTCAAGTCACAAGTGCCTTCCTCTGACGATTACGGGGACCACTAACTACCTCTGTTAATAATTTTTTTTCAACTCTGTCATTCATGTGTGGCCTATCGGTCTTCACTCAATCAATAAAAACAAAGCACCTAAAGTCATCCCTTATATAAGCAAATAACATGTGAAGGGATAGATGATCATATTATTTATCTTCTTCATTTTCAGGGTCATTTGAAAATCAAAATACAAAAAAACTAAGTATATTTAGAGGAAGTAGTAAAACGTACTATAATGTTTACAGTCCTCTAAATATTTAAATGTAAGAGGCTGAGATGTAATGTAATAACTCTAATCCAATGTAGATAATGGAAAAAGTATGTTTTGGTGGGGGGGTGGCAGTTTTAGTATTCTGACTACAGTCTAAAAAACATTGGATTAAGATTTCAAGATTTTTATTTTGGATGATCTGTCTTTTTAAAAACAAAAACCATTACACCAAATAACTACTACTACTTGATATAAACACTGAATCGTTTGCAGAAGCTTACAAAATTAATCTATAAGGTACTTTTATGCATCAAATATTTGATTTTTAAACAGTTTTAAAAAATCATGTCTTTCTAACATCATTATTATTAAGAACAGCCTTTGACTCTTCTTAATTTTCTGGTTGACCGTTAGTTTTGTATAGAGAATCTTTTTCGCGCTCTATAGAATTTCAACCGATTTTCTTTAAGTACACATTTAAAAGTTTCACCCCTCTACATACTAATGGGATTGAGGTCCCGCCGAGCCAGGTGGCTACAGCTTCTCTGCATGAGCGTATGTTCAAACTATTCAGTAGTGATTTTAATAGTGCGTTCCGTTCATTTAGTATCTTAAGGCATACACAAAAAATGTGTTGAATAGATTTGTCTTTATATCCGCATAGTCTGCAGTCTCGATTTTCCCTTTTATCCTTACATCCTGGGATTCAGTCTTTTGTTTCCCACATGCCCAGATGCAACCTCATAAATTGATGTTTTAAAGTAAGTGAGAAATAGGCTGATAAATATTCCTGAGGCTTCCTTTTCCCATACGAATTAATAACCGTCCAGGCATGCCGTCTTTGCAGTTGGGTGTTCTCATCCATTGAGTGAGACAAACATTTTATTGTGATGTTGATTCATTTGTTGAATGCCTTTTATTAGTTCGCTTACTTCTGTTCATTTGTCGGAGCTGTCACATTACGGGGAGACTAGTTTGTCATTCACATTTATGCCCCCAGGGATACTCTGTTTATTTTGTTCTATGTACCTCCTACTGTCCTTTTTGGATGATGGACTACCTGGGGTTGATTTAAACTTTGGTTCTTTGTACATACTCATTATGAGAGCTGCCTATGCTTCCTCTTTTATCCCTGCATGTTGATGTCTTTTTTATCCGAGTGTCAGTGGATTTATCTGAGGACAGAAGGGTTTTCCATTCCGTTGTTTACTGTCCAAAAGGAGTTTGTTCCATATTGCGACCTGATAACTAGATTTAGCTACTCAACAGTTTTTCCTATACTGTTTTCTTAAATTGTTGAAGCACGCTTCTATCAGGTTTCCCCCCTGTTTTTAACTGGTTTGCGATTGCTCTTATTCTGCGCACTATTAGGCTTTTTTGCTTACGAAGTTCATGGTTGAACCAGGGATGGAGACTGCTTGTCCGCATGTGCTTCCTCTGGTGCCTAGCTGAATGTTGACTCTTGTTATCTGAAAAGCATTCCAGTGAGGATCTTATTAGGGTGTCCCAGGCTCTTACTCTTTCATCCTCCCTGATTTGCGGTGGATCTGGGCTGGCGGATTCCACAGAAGTTTCTTCACTAGTACCCGCTTGGCGGTATACTTCTGCCATCACCTTTTCAATCCCTATTCCACGCCATTTCAGTCTTTTTAAATTGTAGGCTTGTGGCATGGAGAAAAGATGTTTTGCTGCTGTCAGCCTGGCTGTAAATTGCTCCAATTGCAATATTTTTGGCATATGATCGCTTTCTATGCGTGGTACAATTAGGAATTTTCGTGTTTGGCATGCAACAGATTCACTCAGTAAGGTATGATCGATGGTTGAGCTTCTAGACCCACTTAAAAAGGTTATTGCTGCAGGTGAATCTTCTTTTGAATTTCCATTGAGGTGAATCAGTCCCAATGATGCAAGTTGTTGCCTGAAGTTGTTTCTCTTTTTATTCATATTCCCTGGGGAAATACATATTTAAGTCACCGGAAATGATGAACTGTACTTGGCAATACAGCTTCTGTAGTGATTTTATTATTCCTAACAAAATATTCACGTGCTCGTCTTTTGCCTCCTCACTTGGATGGATTTAAACATTAAGTAGTATTAATATTGTTACAGACCCATCGCTTTTGTGCTGTTCCAGTTTGGATTCAAGAACCCAATTCATCCCTATTGTTAGTTTTTCTAGAGTCCAATCCAATTTGGTCAAGAAATAAGAGGACAAACCGCCCTTTGGGTATCCAAATTTTGCTGATGTTATTTCTGGCTCATGATGGCCGGCAAAGCATATGATATTGGTTGGAATTGTGCTCCACATTTCTTGGGGTAAGATGATATCAAGTGCTTGCAGGAATTCCACTTCACTGGGGTATCCTATAAGATTTTCTAGACCGTGGGTATTCCAAGGGCAAATGTTGATTACCTTTAGAATTTCTTGTGGTACTTTAGTTCGTCAGGATTGTGAGTTAAGACAAAGTTTTTGAGGCCCCATCCTATTGTCTTTTATCACTTGTTTAATTGTGTTAAATTCATCTATACTCCTTTCAAGTTGGGCTGTTGCAGAGGCCTGGTAATTATTAAGTTATTGAAGGATTTGTGCTTTGTGACTGCTCCTATGGCACCTCTCAGTAGAGATCCCTCACTTTTCTTTTTGGGGAGAAGCGGACCTGGGTAGCATGGGGCCTCTATCCTTTGTAGTTAAATGCCCCAAGCCTTACATTTTTGCTGTTGAGTCATTATATGGCCTGCAATTTCCGGTGAAGACCAAGTTGTTACCGTTACCTCTCTCTTATCCATGGATGGATGTGGTTTAAATTTAATCGATAGTAATGTTGGAAGAATTAATATAGGCTATTTCCCGTACTTCCCTTACCAGTTTTATGATTGTACCTCTGTTTAACCCCTTCCATGCTCATGACGGAACGGTTCCATCATGAGCATAAGGTGGCCTGTGCTTATGACGGAACCGTTCCGTCATGGTTCCATAGGCCCAATGGAACGTTCAGCACCGGGGGAAAATCCGCGCAGCACAAAAGGGGTTAAGGTGTCAAAGTTTCCTCTTGAAATATAGTTTGGAAGTAACACTATTTTGTTTAATTACTTTTCCCTTGGTATGTTTGAACTTTGCAGCTGCAGCAGTGATATGTCCTCACCTTCCGACCTGCGAGGACTTCTTATTATAGCTGCTTCTTTGGTAATTACCCTGAGCCCTGATCTCCTTTGGTCCCTGTCCCTCTGACATAGTATTCACTTCCTTTCTGGTGGTAGAGGATTCCAAACAAATATGGGCCATATAGTTTTGCCTGTTTGGTGATCTCTCTTGTTCGGCTGCTGCTGACAATGATCAATTTTCAGATTCATGTGTCGCAGATAATCAAGTTATTTTCTTGTTTCCTATTGGGTACAGTTCTCGGGTGCTTGTTTGTGGGGTTATAGATTCCGAATCTGATTTTGTGTTGTTATTTAAGGTACGTGACCTGCCATTCTTATGTTGCAAGAATAACAGTCATATTTTGTTTTGTTGGGCTGCTTTCCCTTTGTTCGGTGCTTTTCTTTGCCTCTTTTTTTCTTTCTTGAGAGCGTGGGCTTAACCTCCGCTATTTATATATTTTTTTTATCCTTTGTTCCACTTGAGTCGGGGTTGATGTCTTTTACCTAGGTGTTGATTTCACTTGTTTCTGTTAAGACGGATATTCCCAAAATAGACGTTTGCATAGTTTGTGTGAATCTTGTAGTGATAGTTCTGTTGTTTTCTTTGGCGAAACCTCAACTGCCCAGTCTTTTTTTGGATGAGCTGGTATCTTGGGCTCTCACTTCCGTCAATATGTCCGTCAAAATAATCGTTAATGTTAGCGGATTTCCGCATGTCGATGTGCACTTGCAATTGACTTGCTGCGTGTAGTTGAACTGTTGCACTCTCGTAATCAGATCGTTGAGTGTCTGTAGCTTCCTGTCAATACCTACTATGTATATTGCCATTATGTTCAATAGATCTATTTGGATGTCGTGTTTGGCCGCTTGGTGAGAAATTGCTGTGTAGATTGTCTCCAATGTTGACAATAGGACGCCCCACGTACTGAAAGGGGCTTGATCTTCAGTATTTGTTGGATGAATTAATTTGATTGGGGAGGAATGATTTCTTGGTACCAGATATTGGGCCCCCAGCTGTTGTAAGATGTCAGAGACCTTTAATTTTTCCGTTATTATCGAAAGCGAGCTTGATTGTGACCCTATGTTTAAAGCTAGAGGACTTTCAGCCTCGCACACAACTGTCCCTTCTACTTGGAGAGGTGGAGGTAACACGCCCTCTCCTATAACTGATGAGGTCTGTTGATTGTTGCAGTTTTCTGACCTCCTTATGGTTAAAGGAGAAGTTGTTTCCAACAGTTCCAATGATTTGGGGTCAAGCTCTTTTTCTTGGGCAGGTGAATTTAATTGCACTTGTTGCTGAATATAACTGAGTCCCTCCCCCTGCTCTTCCCAATCACTGAGATTGAAGGAAAAGAGTGTTTCACTTCAGTTATTATTGTGAATTACTGCATTTGATTTTATTTTCCTGGCTGAGTTTATTGCTGTGTGCATTCTTACTGAGCCCTTCTGATATGAGCACTGCTGAATTGAGACATCCGCGACAATTTCCTGGCTTTTTACGTCAAATCAAATCAAATCAAAGCTTATTATGTTTTGGCTTTCAGAAGAGGGCCACATAAAACAAATACATAGTTATACACAATTTTTAAGGATAAAATCACAAAAGACAAGATATGAAGGAATCATTTCATAGACACTGGCCGAGCAATTATCCAACAACTTCCCTGGGTATCATCAATAAATATCTAAAAATCCTTTAAAAAAGTAAAAAATTTTATAACAAAACATTTCGTTGGGTGGACAATAAAGTGCATGGACAAAAGTCTGTACATTTAGCATTCCTAATTGTAAACAGATGGGTTTTAATCATTTTAGACGTAGTGATCGTAATTCGGGACAAATAAACAATACATGATTTCGGTCTTGCACTGCATTATTACAGAGATTACATACTGGGGATGATCCATGCCACTTTGCTAAAAGAAGGTTTAAAGGAAGCAAATCATTTCTTATAAGGTACCATAGCCTACGGACTCCGTGGGGGATATTCCAAGTGAGATATTGCTGGGCCTGCTTTGGTACATAAGTACTTAAAAGTAAATCCCTTCCTTTTTTTCCATGTAAGGGAGTCATATCCATTTTAAAACAGAGTTCCCAAGAAGCATATTTCAGTTGACACTTTAGTTGAGAAGGGGAGAGCAGAAACAAAGTATTAATATCCAACTGTAACCATGTTACTGCTCTTCTAAAGCTTTTTACTAATAGGGAAAACTCGTTTAAATTGCCCAAAAGTTCGTTTTTGATAGCTCCCCGTAAGGAATCCGATTTACCTCTGGCCAAGCAGGCCACCCACCTTACTAGGGCAATCAACCCCTGTACCCAACAACTCCGGAGACCAAATTCCAGTCTGCAAGATGACACAGAGCAGGCTGTATTAAGGGAGGAAATTCTTCTTAGTACTTTCCCTTCCATTACCTGCAAGAATCCCCAATGTCTTAACTCCACCAATTCTATTCCGTACAGTAGAGTTGGGGGGATCTTTGCTCTATATACTTCCAGAAATCGTGCAAAGTGTCTTTTTCCTGTTGCAGAATACATAGAGCATAACGCCGTACCATGAGCCAATGCTTTACGTGAATTATGCTCAATGTGGGGTTTCTCACTTAGGTTTGCTGAAATTATTTTACCTAAGAAGACATAGGTTTTAACCACCTCCAGTTTCTGTCCTCCTATAACCCATCCAAAATTTTCAGATCTACATTTTTTCCTTCCAAAGATACACATAATTTTGCTTTTAGAGGCATTGATCTTCATAAAATGTGCTTCTGCAAATAAGTGTAATGCTTGCATGCGGTTAGACAGGCCCTTCGGTGTTAAATCTAGGATGAGGATATGATCCGCATACATTAAAACCGATATGGATGTCCCACCAATCACCGGGGCTAACCCACCACAAGCTGCAATGGAAGCAGGAAGGTCTGCTGTATATAAGGAAAACAATATGGGGGCCAAGATACACCCTTGTTTTAACCCGTTCGGAGACGGGATAGATTGTGAAAGGCCCCTTTCTCCGCCTTGCAAGACCTTACACCATGTGTTTGAGTGGAGAGATTTTACTAGTTCGAGTAGCTGTGGTGGCATACCCAATGCAGCAAGCTTTCTCCACAGCGTGGGTCGGTCCACCTTATCAAACGCTGTGGAGAAGTCTATGAATGCCGCATATATACCACCTCCACGAACGCGTACATATTTGTCCATGATCACTTGGAGAGCTGTTAAGTTGTCAAGTGTACCATGCTCTTTACGAAACCCAGTTTGTTCCAAGGGTAAAATTCCATTTGCCTCCACCCAATCTGTGATTAATATTAAAAGACATTTTGCAAATACTTTCCCTATGGAATCCAATAACGCTATTAAACGATAGTTCCCAGGTTTATCCCGGTCTCCTTTCTTGAATATTGGAATCAATATACTTCCCCTCCAAGAGATAGGAACCGATCTCAATAGGAAGCATGCTTGAAATAGGGGGGCGAGAATCCTGCTCCATAAGGTAACATCTTGTTTCAGAATTGAGATGGGTAACTCATCCGGACCCATTGCTCCGGAAGAGCGCATACTCTTTATTACAGAGGCAATGGATTTCTCGGACGGAAGATCTATAATAGGCCCATTATCCAGGACAGGATCATAATTTTCATCCTCTGTGCTGTTAGATGCATACAGATTCGATATAAATAAAATCCAAACATCTTCAGCAATAGAGATGGGAATGGGTGAAGTTCTTGTACCACATCCCTTTCCAATTATGGACCAGAATTCTCTAGATTTCCCCAGAATGGAAGCCTCCCTTAAACTAATCCAGAGTGAGTCTTCTTTTTCTTTTTTTAATTTTATTCTCAGTCTGGCCCTTCTCTTTTTTTATCAAGGCTAACTTATGGTCAGTTTCCCTAGATCTACATAGGAACTGTTTCCTCACAAGTTTGTTTATTTCTTTATTTAAGGGTAATAATATACTAGGAACAAAATTCAACTTCCTAGGATGTCTTGGCTTCTTTGCAATCGAGGTAAGCTTCCTCATAAATATTTCAAAATATAGGAATTCCCTACCCTGCCACTCTTCTAATGCAAGTGAAGTTTGTTAAAGGAAATTTTGCACTTCCTTCATCGAGGAGGGGTCCCAGAAGCATCTTCCGGATTTACAATGGAAAGAAACTCCTTTATTACTTAAGGACCAAGGATCAGTGTCTGGAGGATGTAATGAGACAATTATACTGATCACATTATGGTCACTCAATGAGGTTTGGGAAATCATTATATCTCGGATAAAGGAGAAAGTATTATAATCCGTAATTATATAGTCAAGGATAGATTCACCCCTAGTAGACCTATGAGTGAAGTTAGCGGGAATATCAGATGGCATCCTACCGTTTACAATTAACCCCTCTAAGTGGGTAAGTTCTTCTAGGAGTATCTTTCCTCTTTTACTAGTTTTTATTTTATTGGGAAAGATTGCTTCAGGTATATTATGTGCTTCCTCCTTATCTTTATTTCTAAACAAATCCATACTTGAATTAGAGACTTTGCTGTTTAAATCTCCCATAAGTAAAATATAAGGGGGGTAGTCAAGCTCTAATAATTGTTTAACGTAGGAAAACATTCGCTTTAAAACAATACTAAAAGAATCCTCGGGTGGAATATATACATTTATAATAACCAAAGAAGATTGACTACCGACAGTAACTAAGTTGTTAATAGTTATTACTTGGAAAAGGTTACTTATATCAACATAGTGGGAGAACTGCCATTGTAGTGAATTTGATAAGAGACAAGCGATTCCACCTTTTGCGTGGCCTTTTTTTGATGGTGAAGCCGCTGCCTCGAGGACAAAGTAATCTTTCCCACCGTATAGGATATCTTTACACCAAGTTTCCTGAACACATATCACGTCTGCATTCAAGGAAAATAGAAAATCAAATTTCTCTGGATGATTATATAACCCTGCTGCATTCCATGATATAACTTTTAAGTGACTGTTAAAGATGTTGAAACAGTTTTGGATTATTCGAAGTATTATTAGATAGAACTCCAGGCAACCAGTTCCATCGATGGTTATCTTCAGTTATGGGACTTGTCAAGTTCACGGGAATAGGGAGTACCTGGGAAACCATACGTTTGCCTCTAGAGACCCAAATTTTTAGGTCTCTATTATAGATGTGTGGGGCTTCCTGCATATCACTCAACTTTGTAGCCCCTTGTCTAGAGCAAGTATACTTTCCGTTATTAATGAAAGGTAATACATCAATCCCTCTGCATTGAAATGCTTGCGCTTGCTGGAGAACTAAATTAGTAATTATTTTGGAGCAGAATTTTACCCGTACTCGTGGCCCACTTTCAAACCTTAATAAGGAAACCAGGTCAATATCACTCGACAAAATAAGTTTTAAACTATCAATATCTTTAAAATAGTTGAGCAGCGATGACCTATTTAAGTATAAGTCAGAGTCAAATAAGGGTAGGAAATCCAATGTCAAAGTGTCCACATAAGAATTAAGGGCTTTAGGAAGTACTGGGGAAACACTCGTGGTCACAACAACCGGCTGCCGAAAAATAGGCGCTAAAGGATTGAGCGGCTCTATTACAGCTGGAATAGTTTCTTGTCGTCTCTTCCACTAGGGCAGGGGACAGTAGTCTATTATCCTCTTGACAAGGGACTCGCTCATCCATAGTGCTAACATCAACGGGATCTTCGACTAATTAATTGGAAGAAATGTTCAATAAATGTTTATCATCGATTTCTACAATATCAAGCACTTCAGTATTTAAGTGTTTTTGGAATATAATCTGTCTCTGTCTTTTCTTTTTATACTTGCGGACAGGTTTCCTATTTTTCCCTTTGTTCTTTCTGGTTTTTTCTTGTACTTTCCCCTTTACAATTAGACTTCCTTCAGGTTCTTTCTTATCCTGGTTAAAAATCGGAAATAATTCATTTCCCGGATTCTGGTTAACCTCCACCAAACTTTCTTCTTTTATAGCAGGTTCAGATTCCATCCTGCTATTGGAGGCGGGTGAGATAGGCATCTCTATAGGTTCATGTATATCAACCACTACTGACATCCCTACCGGCTCATTTTTTACCAACAAGTTATTACTGGCAAGAACATTCTGGACAACAGACTCCAAAGGAGAAGTAGCAACATTTCCAATATTTTTTGGCACTAATACTTTCAGTATCTGTGTAACTGAGTCCAAGATGCAATCAGAGCTCCCAACGAATTTCCCCAATAAAAACAATATGGAAGCCAATAAATGTTCTAATGCTATCAGGGAATCAGATATAGGTTTATTGTCTTTAGGGTAGCCAGATGCAGAAAGAGAGCCGATTCCGGATAAATTGAGTTGTGGAGTCCTGGAATCATTCTGTGATGAAGGAATGTCATTAGGGTTTATAGATGGAGTACTACTGTATAACAATAATCCTGAAGGTGTAACTCCATTTGGTGTTTTACTGGGATCAGGATGTTTCAAAGATCTTTCGTCCCTATACCGACCACACAATTCAAGATCAATACTGGACGGGATAGACTTTCTACATTCTTAAAAGTATTGGGCAGAGGAACTTTCATGTCTGCTATTATTATATCAGGGTTAACCTCTCCCAGCGAACATACTGGGAGGTTAACATCAACAGGTCGAGACAGAGAAGGCAGGTTTTTATCCAAAGCTGGTTCAAGATTAAGATCTTTCTCTATATCAGACTGTGCATCCGTTAGTATTAACACCTCAGAATCATCGGCTTTCGGGATTGGCGCAGTCTTATCGACAGGTTTTTCCCATAGTTTTAATAGCTGCAACTGTCCCTTCAATAATACGCTATTATCATAGATATTCCTCAAGGGGTTAGATTTAGTTTTTACACATGACCTCCCCCCTAGGACTCTTCCAGAGCGTAATTTTTTTGCAGTCATAATCAATGAAGAAGTAAATAACCAGGCAGCCTGCTTAGACGTAGCCAGAAAATGTTTAGATAGCAATCTTAAGTCTTTAAAAGTGATTCCACAGAGGAGTTGAGGCGAAGTCCTCGGCCAGTGTTCAGTAAATAATCCTTCACAAGTTTCACATCACTCGTTGGTATTAGTATATAAACAAAATACAAGAAACAAATAACGGGGCCCAGCCCAGCCTACCTCGGCCACTGAGGGCCACAGAGGGCCCGCCCTTTGCCCGGGCTTAGCCCGGCGTTCCCGCGCGCTCCCGCGAAGCGGAAATGGATGTCAGTTAAATCACGCTTAGGGCTGTAGGCGTGGTGATGGTCTGGGCCAGGTGTGCCTGGGCGGATGGAGTCTTGGGACTTGTAGTCCCCCTCAGATAGGCAGGCAGCAAACAAAGTTCCAGAAAAAGAAAGCGCCACTCGCAATCAGGGCGCTATGCTGCTGAAGTTTCACCCGGTCACTCCCCGCAAACAGGAGCATACAGGAACGCCAGAAAATGAAGAGTGCCTCCACAGTCTGCAACAGCCTCACGAACTCGGAACAAACAGCTCAGCGCAGCGGCACCTGCGATAGCGGGTGCGGCAAGCCGTTTTGAAAGCGCTTAGGGCTGTAGGCGTGGTGATGGTCCGGGCCAGGTGTGCCTGGGCGGAGGGAGTCTTGGGACTTGTAGTCCCCCTCAGATAGGCAGGCAGCAAACAAAGTTCCAGAAAAAGAAAGCGCCACTCGCAATCAGGGCGCTATGCTGCTGAAGTTTCACCCGATTCAGAAAAGGGGGTGGTGATGAACAGAGTGTCTGAATTAAGCAGACCACTCTTACCCAGTCCAAAGATCGGGGCTTGATCCATCACCGTTATTTATCTCACTGCATCATCCCAGCTCAGAACCTGGCTATATGCAAATCAGTCTGTCCCTGGCCCAGTGCATCATGGGAACAGGGCGGACTAAACTACCAAGCCAATTCTTCACCAGAAAGGAGACAAGCTACCAGGGACCGGTTTCTGGCATTTCAGCCTTCTTCGGCCCGGCTTGCTTGAATCCTGATGGTGCAGTGAGAAAGGGACTCATGTCTGAGTATACCCTGCCACACCTATAGTGGCCAAAAACGATTCAGAAAAGGGGGTGGTGATGAACAGAGTGTCTGAATTAAGCAGACCACTCTTACCCAGTCCAAAGATCGGGGCTTGATCCATCACCGTTATTTATCTCACTGCATCATCCCAGCTCAGAACCTGGCTATATGCAAATCAGTCTGTCCCTGGCCCAGTGCATCATGGGAACAGGGCAGACTAAACTACCAAGCCAATTCTTCACCAGAAAGGAGACAAGCTACCAGGGACCGGTTTCTGGCATTTCAGCCTTCTTCGGCCCGGCTTGCTTGAATCCTGATGGTGCAGTGAGAAAGGGACTCATGTCTGAGTATACCCTGCCACACCTATAGTGGCCAAAAACGATTCAGAAAAGGGGGTGGTGATGAACAGAGTGTCTGAATTAAGCAGACCACTCTTACCCAGTCCAAAGATCGGGGCTTGATCCATCACCGTTATTTATCTCACTGCATCATCCCAGCTCAGAACCTGGCTATATGCAAATCAGTCTGTCCCTGGCCCAGTGCATCATGGGAACAGGGCAGACTAAACTACCAAGCCAATTCTTCACCAGAAAGGAGACAAGCTACCAGGGACCGGTTTCTGGCATTTCAGCCTTCTTCGGCCCGGCTTGCTTGAATCCTGATGGTGCAGTGAGAAAGGGACTCATGTCTGAGTATACCCTGCCACACCTATAGTGGCCAAAAACGATTCAGAAAAGGGGGTGGTGATGAACAGAGTGTCTGAATTAAGCAGACCACTCTTACCCAGTCCAAAGATCGGGGCTTGATCCATCACCGTTATTTATCTCACTGCATCATCCCAGCTCAGAACCTGGCTATATGCAAATCAGTCTGTCCCTGGCCCAGTGCATCATGGGAACAGGGCAGACTAAACTACCAAGCCAATTCTTCACCAGAAAGGAGACAAGCTACCAGGGACCGGTTTCTGGCATTTCAGCCTTCTTCGGCCCGGCTTGCTTGAATCCTGATGGTGCAGTGAGAAAGGGACTCATGTCTGAGTATACCCTGCCACACCTATAGTGGCCAAAAACGATTCAGAAAAGGGGGTGGTGATGAACAGAGTGTCTGAATTAAGCAGACCACTCTTACCCAGTCCAAAGATCGGGGCTTGATCCATCACCGTTATTTATCTCACTGCATCATCCCAGCTTAGAACCTGGCTGTATGCAAATTAGTCTGTTCCTGTCCCAGTGCATGATGGGAACAGGGCAAACCAAACTACAAAGCCAATTCTTTCACTGGGAAGGAAACAAGCTTCCGGGGACCGGTTTCTGGCATTACAGCCGTCTTCGGCCCGGCTTGCTTGAATCCTGATGGTGCAATGAGCAAGGGACTCACATCTGAGTATACCCTTCCACGCTTATGGTGGACAAAATAATTAAACAACAAGGGGTGGTGATGGACAGGATTCAAGCAAGCCGGGCCGAAGAAGGCTGAAATGCCAGAAACCGGTCCCCGGTAGCTTGTCTCCTTTCTGGTGAAGAATTGGCTTGGTAGTTTAGTCTGCCCTGTTCCCATGATGCACTGGGCCAGGGACAGACTGATTTGCATATAGCCAGGTTCTGAGCTGGGATGGGGCAGTGAGTTAAATAACGGTGATGGATCAAGCCCTGATCTTTGGACTGGGTAAGAGTGGTCTGTTTAACTCAGACACTCTGTTCATCACCACCCCCTTTTCTAAATCGTTTTTGGCCACTATTGGTGTGGCAGGGTATACTCAGACATGAGTCCCTTTCTCACTGCTCCATCAGGATTCAAGCAAGCCGGGCCGAAGAAGGCTGAAATGCCAGAAACCGGTCCCCGGTAGCTTGTCTCCTTTCTGGTGAAGAATTGGCTTGGTAGTTTAGTCTGCCCTGTTCCCATGATGCACTGGGCCAGGGACAGACTGATTTACATATAGCCAGGTTCTGAGCTGGGATGGGGCAGTGAGATAAATAACGGTGATGGATCAAGCCCTGATCTTTGGACTGGGTAAGAGTGGTCTGTTTAACTCAGACACTCAGTTCATCACCACCCCCTTTTCTAAATCGTTTTTGGCCACTATAGGTGTGGCAGGGTATACTCAGACATGAGTCCCTTTCTCACTGCTCCATCAGGATTCAAGCAAGCCGGGCCAAAGAAGGCTGAAATGCCAGAAACCGGTCCCCGGTAGCTTGTCTCCTTTCTGGTGAAGAATTGGCTTGGTAGTTTAGTCTGCCCTGTTCCCATGATGCACTGGGCCAGGGACAGACTGATTTGCATATAGCCAGGTTCTGAGCTGGGATGGGGCAGTGAGATAAATAACGGTGATGGATCAAGCCCTGATCTTTGGACTGGGTAAGAGTGGTCTGTTTAACTCAGACACTCTGTTCATCACCACCCCCTTTTCTAAATCGTTTTTGGCCACTATAGGTGTGGCAGGGTATACTCAGACATGAGTCCCTTTCTCACTGCTCCATCAGGATTCAAGCAAGCCGGGACGAAGAAGGCTGAAATGCCAGAAACCGGTCCCCGGTAGCTTGTCTCCTTTCTGGTGAAGAATTGGCTTGGTAGTTTAGTCTGCCCTGTTCCCATAATGCACTGGGCCAGGGACAGACTGATTTGCATATAGCCTGGTTCTGAGCTGGGATGGGGCAGTGAGATAAATAACGGTGATGGATCAAGCCCTGATCTTTGGACTGGGTAAGAGTGGTCTGTTTAACTCAGACACTCTGTTCATCACCACCCCCTTTTCTAAATCGTTTTTGGCCACTATAGGTGTGGCAGGGTATACTCAGACATGAGTCCCTTTCTCACTGCTCCATCAGGATTCAAGCAAGCCGGGCCGAAGAAGGCTGAAATGCCAGAAACCGGGCCCCGGTAGCTTGTCTCCTTTCTGGTGAAGAATTGGCTTGGTAGTTTAGTCTGCCCTGTTCCCATGATGTACTGGGCCAGGGACAGACTGATTTGCATATAGCCAGGTTCTGAGCTGGGATGGGGCAGTGAGATAAATAACGGTGATGGATCAAGCCCTGATCTTTGGACTGGGTAAGAGTGGTCTGTTTAACTCAGACACTCTGTTCATCACCACCCCCTTTTCTAAATCGTTTTTGGCCACTATAGGTGTGGCAGGGTATACTCAGACATGAGTCCCTTTCTCACTGCTCCATCAGGATTCAAGCAAGCCGGGCCGAAGAAGGCTGAAATGCCAGAAACCGGTCCCCGGTAGCTTGTCTCCTTCCTGGTGAAGAATTGGCTTGGTAGTTTAGTCTGCCCTGTTCCCATGATGCACTGGGCCAGGGACAGACTGATTTGCATATAGCCAGGTTCTGAGCTGGGATGGGGCAGTGAGATAAATAACGGTGATGGATCAAGCCCTGATCTTTGGACTGGGTAAGAGTGGTCTGTTTAACTCAGACACTCTGTTCATCACCACCCCCTTTTCTAAATCGTTGGCACAGTAAGGGTGCCTGAGCCAAGAACCTGGAGCCGAGGGGGTTCCAGGAAACAGCGTTGGCGCCCCATTAGTCCTTCGGGCGGTCGGGGGGCCTGAACCGACCGGGGGTGTGCCTCATCGCTCCGCCCCATCAGGGGGGGCGGGAGTATAACGAAATAAAATGGTAATTTACTGCACCGTCAGAGTATCGACTCGCCGTGCAAGATGGCTCCTTAGGCATGCGGGTCAGCGAGGGGCTGCCGCATTGAATCGCCTGTAAGATGACCCACCTTATCAGCTACCTGTTGTACGAAATAAACCTGCAGCACTGCTTTCCCACAAATATGTCTCATGAGTTTCTGTGGTATATAAGTGTTAATGTGCGCAGAGCGGAGCGAGCGCTGGCGGTGTGGGCACTATGCCGCTGACCGCGCGACACGCAGGGGAGCATGGGCGGGACAGCGCCTTAGTCCCACACGACGGGCGAGCGGAGCCGGTAGCACGCAATCCCTATGAGCCGCCCTCCTCGCTAAACAGCCAATAGGGAGGGCTCACCTGTGGACGGGGGCGGTCCTTAGAGTATAAAGCGGCCCAGCAACTATGTTCGGCCTCTCTTTCCCGCGCTTGGTTCCCTAGGCTCTGCGCTGATCCCACCCTGAACCCTGACCCAGCTGCAGAGCGGCGGGCGAGAGTTGTGAATTTTTAATGGTCATGTTTTATGTTGCAGGCGGAGTCACAGGGCGATCTGGAAGCAGATGGACAGTAGGGGTACCTCTGCGGCAGAAGGATACAGTCTAAATACCTCTGCCTGGCACAGTAAGGGTGCCTGAGCCAAGAACCTGGAGCCGAGGGGGTTCCAGGAAACAGCGTTGGCGCCCCGTTAGTCCTTCGGGCGGTCGGGGGGCCTGAACCGACCGGGGGTGTGCCTCATCGCTCCGCCCCGACAGGGGGGGCGGGAGTATAACGAAATAAAATGGTAATTTACTGCACCGTCAGAGCATCGACTCGCCGTGCAAGATGGCTCCTTAGGCATGCGGGTCAGCGAGGGGCTGCAGCATTGGATCGCCTGTAAGATGACCCACCTTATCAGCTACCTGTTGTACGAAATAAACCTGCAGCACTGCTTTCCCACAAATATGTCTCATGAGTTTCTGTGGTATATAAGTGTTAATGTGCGCAGAGCGGAGCGAGCGCTGGCGGTGTGGGCACTATAAGCTTGAGACAACAGCCCAAGGCCCCCCCTTCTGGGGTCGGGAGTCCTGGAACCTGGAGTCCTGTGAAGTTGTCAGTTGGTGGCAAAAGACGGCGTCCCCGTGGCAAAAACTGCCGTCCCTAGTACTACAATGGTAATGTTTTCATTTGGATATTATTTTGCTGGATACAGATTCTTTGTATACTAATGAATTGATTGATTTATTATTACATTTCTAAAGTGAACAATTTTCCCCATGGAGGTCATAGCACTGGATTACTGGACAGGAATAGATACACACTACTTAGCTGGTGAATATATACATTTTTGGCTGTTTGTGAAAGTTAGTAAGAGATGGACCGAACGGAGCAAGAAAGGAAGTGAGTTGCAGTCTTCAGAGATATAACAGCAACAAGAGCGGCAACCTAACCTGGAACCCTTCATACACAGATAGCATAGGTTAGCTGATGCTGATCACAAGTGCCTATTAGGGCAATAGCGCACAAACATCTACTGGATATAAGCAGGACCAGCTTGGTGAAGTGCTCTCTGGCATAAGCATAGTGACTAAACAAGACAGCAATTTTTAGATCTGGCCCAAGAAGGCACTTGCGCTGTCTGATGCGAGACATTTGTTATCTTACAGTGAGCTTACATCCCGCCAATACTTACCATTGTTTGACTTTATTGGCTTTATTGTCACTCTCTTTTGCATGCTTCTTATTCATTAGCTGTGTCAGCTTTCCTTCCTCTTCTTGTGTTTGTCCCACCAATGGAGCATAGGCGCATTACTATGTCCTTCCAATGCTCTCTTATTCAGGTGCTACTTTTTCAAGTCACAGCCTACCAGACAGCATAGCTGTCTATGTTTGCTAAAGACATCTTGGGCATTTTCAGAAAGTTAACCTAGGAATACATTCCACCAGTTGATTACCATTGGCTTTGGGGTTTGCAGCTCACCTTTTCTGGCTTTGTATTTGCTGACTTTATTTGTTTTAGGCACTAAAGGTGTCCTTCATCACTCCCATTGCCAAAACCATGTTTATGGCAGCCGCGGCCAGTGCAGGTAAGAGCAGTGGTGTGGGAGGGAGTCGACAGACAACTACAAGGGAAAATAAAATTAAAAGAAAACCACTTACCATTTGCTTGCCACATTGCACACTCTATGCCACTTCACTCTACTCCTCTCTACTCTGCACCGCTCTACTCTTTGACAGTGCTCTCTACCATGCACTACTGCACTCTACGCAGTGCACCACTGTTCTCTGCACCACTAAATTCTACACCAGTGCACTGTATGACACTGCATTCTACAACGCTCTTTGCCACTGCACTCAGCTCTGAAACAATCAACTCTACGCAACTCTATTCTACTCTGCACCATTCTACTCTATGCCACTTCACTCTACACCACTGCAATCTAACCTGTAGAATTTCATTCTACTCTACCCCACTGCACTCTACTTCACTCTACTCTATGCCACTGCACTCTAGGCTACTGCACGCTACTCTACTGCACCAAAATCAATACTCTACGCACCTGCACTCAATGCCAATCTGCTCTGCACTACTGCTCTGTACGCCACTATACTCTACTCTGCAACACTCTACTCCATGCCCCTGCACTCTACAGCACACTACTCTACAACTTTGCACTCTATGTTTCTTTACTCAGCATTACTGATGCAGAAAAGCAACTGACAGGTTGGTGTGGGACACCGTGTCAAAGCAACCAATAGATTTAGACGCTGCTTCTTTGCCAGAATAAAGAAATTTGGCAGTCTCATTCACAACAGTAACTAAGCATGCCTTGGTTGTCAAAAAAGGGCTTAAAATGCTTTGATAATTGAGAACACTCAGGGCCTGATTCACAAAGGGCCTCTGCACTCGTGGCAGAGGACCCACAGCCGTGGGAGAGTCTCCGCAATTGCAGACGAATCGCCACAATGAGAATTCTCAAATCAGGACCAGAAGGATTTTAGTGGATGCAGGGAGAAGGGAAATGGGTCTATAATTGACTGATGTTTTTGCATAAGTCGTAGAGTTCTTAAGTAGGGTGACTACAAAGCCTGGTTCTAAGCTTGTGGGACGAGACCCAGAGAGGGAGAGAGTGTACCACGCAGTCTAATGGGGCAATAAGAGGGGCCCAGATTTTTAACAGATTAATCAGGCGAAGTTGCAGGGGTGAGCCTGAGGTTTGGCACCAAATCTTAGCTACTACTTTCATGATAGGAGTATAATCAGTAAAATGACTCTCTGATGATGAAGTGCAAGCAGCTGATGTCAGGAAATGGACAGCTTCAGGCTCAGTGCTGTGAGGCCTTTGAGAAGTCTGTTTTTATCCTGAAGCTGAGCAGAGACCTTAGAACTAACCATGGGCGGAGTTCTCGGAGTTGCGCTACGTGTAACTCTGCGAAGTGGCAAAAAACTCAGCTGCGCTAGGCAGAGCTCCGCAAGCTGCGGAGTTCCATAGAAAAATGCTGTTTGCGGTGTTTGCACAGTGCGGATGCTTGTCCGCACTGTGCAATCATTGCGAACAGCACCTTGCACAGCGCAAACAGTCCCTTCTTTCTCTTTTCGTCGCTCGAGTAGATTTTTACTCGAGCTGCAGCTTTCTCAATGCGAACAAGCAGTTTCTCATCGCGAGCGGTTGCGAGCATAACCGAGCACTCGCAATGAAAAACTTGACCAACTCGCGTTGAGAAATCTTTCCGGTATGTTTTTTTTCCACGCTCGCTCTTGCCAACATGATGCTGACGATCACGAACGAGGAAAAGTCTCGCCGGATGGTTGATTTTCCTCGCTCGTGGTCAGCTACTTGACGGTGACCATCGCGAGTGAGGAAAAAAACTCGGCTCCGCGGAGCAGAGTTTTCCAGAACTCTGTGAGCTCCGCGTAAGGTGGAGTGCAGGAAACTCCGCAAACTCCGCAAGTGGAATGCAATTCACTGCCCAGGCTTACTTAGAACACAGGGGCATATTACCAAGCAATAGCGATAATTATCGATATTGCTTGGTTAGAGATAAAAAATTATCGCCGAGCTGCGGCGATTTTTATCGCAGATAAACCTTGGTATTACCAAGGTTTATCGCAAATGCGATAAAAATCGGCAATAATGCATGCATGAATGAATTTCGCTGAAAAGTCAGCGATATTCATGCATTACCGAGCTAATGCTCTTAGCCATGTTATCCACCTACCATTGGATAACATGGCTAAGAACTGCTCAGGGGCAGGTGTTAGCTTTTGGAGATATTCGCGCTTAGCGCGAATATCTCCAAAAGTTGGTAATAGGAGATAGCGATGTTAGCGACTGTTTCCAGTCACTAACATCTTGGCACGCCCACTTTGCATGTCATTAGTGATAAATATCACTGACATGCAAAGCGGGGCCCAAGATGGTCGCTATCTCCTACTAGCTGTCGCTAACTGGTGTTAGCGACAGCTAGGTAATAGGGAGATAAACCCCCTTGATAATATGCCCCACAGAGTTTGAGAAGGCATGCAGCTGACTTACAGACTTTGTAGGAGGAAAGATTGTTAAAAATACAAAAAACTAAACACATATATGGAAGTGGGAATGTTCATTTATCCGTTAAATTATTGTGGGTATACTCGGAGCAACTTCATTTCGTCACCTACAAAATCAATATGGATAAACGCCAATAAGATATAAAAAAATGAATATAATAAATACACAACGAAATATAAAAATTATGAATACCACAAAACCAGGAGCCCTAATAATAACAACACACGATTAATTGCAGCACCCCTATAGATACACTTAAAGGCTTCTTTCAGTCATTCACGGCTCATTTAGAATGTTCGGAGGTTCTTGCACTCTACTCCAGGAGGGGTTGCATGCAATTTTTTTTCATCAAAATACTTAGCCTGGAATGATCAATCCCTTTGTCATTTTGCTAAAATGGCCCATAATTGGCAGATTCATCTCCACTTAAAAAGGCATCGTCCCCAGAGACTTTACTTTTTTTTAAATATGGCATATTATTCCATTGGGAAAAATAGGTATTTTTGTATGAAACGTAATTACCAACTAATTGTGTGAAAGACAATAGGTCTCTTAGGGGCATATTAACAAGTTGAAGTATCGCCGCTTTCTCGGCACAATTCTCTGAGAAAGCGGCAATACTTCCAGCGCCCTATTAACAAGGGCATTGCAACGCCTGCCACAAGCCCACATTGCATGTCAGCGAGAAACATCGCTAATGACATGCAAAGTGGGCGTTCCCACGTCCAACCACATGTAAAATGTGGTTGGAGGTGGGAACACCCTATTACCTAGGCAGGCGTTGGGAGAGGGAGACTTGCGATAAACTCGTTTATCGCAGGTCTCCCAATGCCTGCTCTGACCAGGCGTTAGGCATTGTTAACATGGGGGTGTGGATCATAAAGCTGAATCACCCCCCCCATATTATCAAGGCACACATTAGCGCGTTAAAACAACGCTTGTTTTCACGCGCTAATGTTCACTAACACCGGCTATTTCAGGATTTACTATCGCCTACGTGATGCGCTTTGATAATATCGCGCTAACAAGGTGAGAAAATCCGGCGATAGCCGGCGATAGCGAAATGTGCGATGTGCGTTTTTTAACGCACATCTTGTTAAAATGCCCCTCAGTTTTAGAATGCAAGTGAGTCCTTATTTGATCCCAATAGCGTGTGTGAGTAGCTGTTCGGATTGGTGATTGAATGAATACGAAAGTGAGTGAAAAAGTGGATCGATGTGTGAATGACTGAGTGCATGAATAACTAAGTGGTTGGGCGTATTAAAAGATATTCCGTGTTGAAGACTGGGGGGCTTCCATAATATCACAGCCATTGCTGGGCGATGAACTGGAGGCGTCTTCCATTGTGGTAAAGACAATTCTTGCAGACACATCGAACACCCCCATGGAGAGAAGCAGAACTGCGCAGGTCTATGTTCAGGGGAAGAGCTCCACGAAAGGGGTGGTGTTCTGCAGTTCATGCCAGAGATGAGCATTAATGGGCCATTGTCGGTCTCTGTTCCTTCTGCACGACACACACATGAACTCTGCCCCACCTTTTAGTATATTTATATGACATTTCTGGGCAGACTGATGAACTTTAAGCAAGTGACATCAGTGGAGCTGCCTTCATCCTTGCAACCCTCGAAGGCCGTGTACCGGCAAGGTACAGAGATCTCAGCATGGCTGTCAGGCACTCTTTCATACAGCCCTCTCTGAATACAACAGCCAAAGAGCATATCAGCCGGCTTGAGCCACTCTAATTTCGGTCACGTCTCTGCACCTTACAGCAGGCACCTGGCCACTGCTACTCATGGAAAACAGGTAACATTTTAACATTATTAGGAAGCCAGCACACTGATCAACATAGGTGAAAATATTGTAATATATTATATAGTATTGTGATACCACCTGCAAACAGATCTGCGTCTCTCCTCCAATCCGGGAGGGGAAACGGCCACTACAACGCGGCCGTTTCCACGAAAGCCTTAACCACGCATGCATTACAACAAATGCATGGTTACCACGAAAGCCTTTACCATGAATACCTTTACTACGAATTACGTAGTAAAGGCATGTGTGGTAAAGGGTAAAATTAGAAAAAGGGGGTTTGGGGGGTCTCCCCCCCCAAAAAAAAGATGGGGGAAAAAAGGGGGATTGGGGGGTCTCCCCCCCCAAAAAAAATAAACTCACCTGAAGTCACGTCGAGAAGTGCAGGCAATCGGCATCGTTTGAGAGGAAACGGAAAGAAACTTCCGGTTCCTCTTTACGATGTACGGCGTCACCACAGAAGATGGAGAGGAGACGACATGAAGAGATAATGGGAATTTTGGTATTATTAAAAATATATATATAAAAGGATTGAGGGTTAAAGGCAGGGGTAAATATAAGAATGATTGGGGCTGGGAAGTCACGTAAGGGTACAGGGGAAGGGTATAACCTTTACCAAGAGTATGCCCTTACCATGCATACATTTACAACGAAAATTGTGGTAAAGGAATATTCATGATAAACGTTATGCGTTGAAAAAGCATTACATTGTAACACATGCGTGGAAAAGGTATGCGCTGCAACGGAATGCGTTGTAACAACATACAACCATCCGGGAGTGTAGACAGAGAAGTTTTAAGACATGGGCAAAGGGGGCTGTGGACCAGGGCCCCAGCCTTTCAGGGGCCGCTGATAGAGCCAGACGTGCTGCAGAGAGTCTTACCCTGATGATCTTTCATTATTCTTCAACAGATTGTTTTAATTGTCGTTTTTCTTTTACTTAATTTTATTGTGGGTGATATGTGAGAGTCTATTACAGGCATTTTGCATTATCCTGAATATGAGATGTAAACACATGTAGAATTTGGACGTGGGTGCCTGTCAGTGACCTGGTCAAAGATGGCGTGAATGAGCTGAAATGTGATCATAAATTCAAAACTGTTCCCAACAGAGGCCCCCAAAATATGTTTGGCCCACGCACCCAAAATACTTAAGCTGTCCCTGAGTGCAGGTTGGGCAGTCATTTGTGTAACAGGAGAGCATGAGCCCTCAGAGCAGCCTCTGGCAGTGCTTGCAGGAGTGTGGGGGTGAGAGGGCCTGACTGAGTGATTGTGTAACACAACAAGTGCTGCTTCAGCAGGCTCAGTTAGCACATGCTTTTCTAAATGTGCATATCTAGGGGCAGATTTACGTTTCCTGGTGCATCCCTGCAAATCAGCATCCCATTCCTTGCGCCACCACGGATGCGCCGCATTCACAATGCAATGCATTATGGCGCAAGGAAATGCAGATGCATGTTGCGTCTACTGCCGTAACGTTGGCGCAGTGCTGGAGTTGTGTCGCGTGCACGACGCAACTCCAGCACTGTGCCAATCCTGCCCATGTCTAATATGGTGCGTCAAGCCTTACGCCTGCTTCAAGCAGGCGCAAGGTTTTGACGCAGCGGGGTCTGGAAAGTGACTGAGTGAAATCTTGTAGAATTAACTCAGCCACTTTTTCGAGGCGTTCCTGCGCCGGAACACCCCCTCGCGCCAGAACGCCCACACGAAACCTGACGCAGGTTTCATGTGGCACAGGGCTTTACAACGTGACGCGTTTCCCTAGATGCGTCACAATGTAAATACCCCACAGCATGCCGCTAGCTTTACGCCACCGCTGCGTCACAGGAGTGACACAAAGGCGGCGCAAAAGTGGCATACGGGGCTTGTAAATATGCCTCCTAGTTTCCATATTTAAGAGTAACGCTTTTCCTAACTGTCTCACTTCTAAAAATAGAGATTGATATACCAAACCCATTATATTTTATTAACGAATGAGTGAATGAAGGAATTGATTAATTAATTGCAGGAGTTGTATACTTTATGAAGATGTTAATTTAGGGATTTATCTATATATATTTTTTCATAGCGCACACAATGGACCAAACCATGTGTAGGTGCAAGCAGAAGTCGACAATGGCAACAGTTGATTAGTAGAAAAAACTTCTTAGGACTTTCTGGAAGGCAAGCAAAAGCCCTTCCTTATCAATGACCAATAGTCATTCATTCTGTAGTTTGGTCCATGCAATGTCAATCTGCACTCAGCTCCGGATTTACATTTGGATTTTGGACCATGTGTACACGGTGGTACACAGAGCATAGCAAACTCACAATTGGTAACAAGAAAGTTTGTGCATAAGGGAAAATGGTCAGATTCCAAGCCATTACTTGGACACCAATATCAATATTTTAAAGTGCACTCATACTATTATTTATTGAGTAAGTTCATAATGTAGGTTCAATAATGTTTGACCCACACAACCTATACGGTTTATAGCCATGGTCTGATGGGTAATGTCCACAAACCACTATAGGGATTATATGGTATGTGAATTATTGGATAATGTTTGCAGAGCTTGCACATGCCTGGCTACAAGAAGGGAGAACAAATGAGCAACCAGGCAAGATTTGCGAAATTTGCGCAGCTTGAAATGGTTGTCAGAGGAGGACTGTATGACACAGGGCGGATTGTAGAGAAGAAGGTGTAGTTACAGATAAAAGGGGCACTTTGTCATTGACTGATCCATAGCAAGAACTTTAAGATCATACTTTTAGTAGTCGTTAGTCAATGATGGTTTTGCAAGTTGCGATATCCCCTGTAATGGTTTAAACCCCTGCCTTAGCTTCCCCCCTTTGCCTTAGGTGCAATAGTTCATTCCCACCAACATTCCAATAGCCGGGTTCTATGTAAAGTGAGGGCTGGCCAAGGAGGAAGGCTGACCTTGATGTGCTGTGGCTGGGGTGTGTTTTATAATAAACTAGTCGAATCTCCATTGCTCTCCTGTTTCTGATTTTTCTCAATCAAAAATATGCTATAGGTTGTTTCATGATCGATTGGGGCATTGCATTGATAGTGTAGCCGTTAGTGAACAGAAATGGAGTTTGTTTGAATTGAAAAACTAAGATTTTCATATAAGGCAGTCACTCTCTACACTTTTCAATTTGTTGCCATCATCAATCGTACAATTTACAAGGAAATCCTGAATTTCAAAGAGATGCTGTACATTGGAAGAAATCAATGCATTCTGTACACGTAAACTGCAAATTCGATTTCTGATTTTAACATAAAGTTCAAGATGCAGATACTTCTCTCTATTTGCTGCTTGCATGCAGTCTGTGTCACAAATCTGATTTTTTTTCCCATAGGCATACTCCCAGATTTTTATTTAGATTCATGACTTTTTGGGAAATCTAGAATAACAGTAAAGTCTTCTGAGTGCAGAGATCAATTTCAGGGGCGCAACAGGGTGTCCTTTTGATTGGTACTCGCAAATTGCGCATGCAATTTCCCATGAATTCCTATGGGCCGAAAGGCCCATAGGAATGAATGGGAAGCCATTCCTTATTTGCGAATCGCAATTTGCGAGTCGCAAATAAGGAATGTGTAGGAATCGCTATTTTTATAGGGAATCCTACATGCATAGGCTTTTGCGAATCCTTAATTGCGATTCCCAAATTATTGCAATTAAGCACTCAAAATCCTACCTTGATGCATGTGCCAGTATGTTTCTCTGTTAGAGGTGCAGATAACAGTTTTAGGATGAATTACTAGGAGATTCTAAAGCAATGCAACTCTAGAACCAGCTACTTGGCAATGGCCAATTTTAAGGACTGCTTGCTTTTGGTGGCAGCCTGGACACCAGCCAATGCCCTAAAATGAAACTCAGATAAAACAGAAGAGTTGCATTTAGCTGGCAACACTTCTATTGGATCTTCAGCGTGGTGCCTGTCAACTGATTCCTGCCACAAAAGTCTGAAATTAGGGGAGTCCATTTTG